>NC_090934.1:339471418-340721418 GCF_040938575.1 Ambystoma mexicanum | reverse complement strand
TCATTTTGTTTATTTGCGAACATTTCAGAACACCACGAGTGTTCTTAGAACACAATCAACTTGACAAAGAACAATACGGACAGCGTCCTCAGAACACCCCTATTTTGTTTATTTGCGAACATTTCAGGACACCGAGAGCGTTCTTATAACACATTCAACTTGCCATTGAACAGTACGGACAGCGTCTTCAGGACACCCACTATGGACATTACAGAACACCACGAGTGTTCTTAGAACACATTCAACTTACCATCGAACAATACGGACAGCGTCTTCAGAACACTCCCATTTTGTTTATTTGCGAACATTTCAGGACACCGAGAGCGTTCTTAGAACACATTCAACTTGCCAGAGAACAATATGGACAGCGTCCTCAGAACACCCCCATTTTGTTTATTTGCGAACATTTCAGGACACCAAGAGTGTTCTTAGAACACATTCAACTTGCCATCAAACAATACGGACAGCGTCTTCAGGACACCCCCTATGAACATTTCAGAACACCTCAAGTGTTCTTAGAACACAATCAACTTGACAAAGAACAATACGGACAACGTCCTCAGAACACCCCCCATTTTGTTTATTTGCGAACATTTCAGGACACCGCGAGTGTTCTTAGAACACATTCAGCTTGCCAGAGAACAATACGGACAGCAACGGACAGCGTCCTCAGAACACCCTCATTTTGTTTATTTGCGAACATTTCAGGACACCGCGAGTGTTCTTAGAACATATTCAACTTGTCAGAGAACAATACGGACAGCATCCTCAGAATACCACCATTTTGTTTATTTGCGATCATTTCAGGACACCGAGGGTGTTCTTAGAACACATTCAACTTGCCATCGAACAATACGGACAGCGTCTTCAGGACACCCCCTACGAACATTTCAGAACACCACGAGTGTTCTTAGAACACAATCAACTTGACAAAGAACAATACAGACAACGTCCTCAGAACACCCCATTTTGTTTCTTTGCGAACATTTCAGGACACCGCGAGTGTTCTTAGAACACATTCAACTTGCCAGAGAACAATACGGACAGCGCCCCCAGAACACCCCATTTTGTTTATTTGCGAACATTTCAGGACACCGCGAGTGTTCTTAGAACACATTCAACTTGCCATCGAACAATATGGACAGCGTCTTCAGGACACCCCCTACGAACATTTCAGAACACCACACGTGTTCTTAGAACACAATCAACTTGACAAAGAACAATACGGACAGCGTCCTCAGAACACCCCCATTTTGTTTATTTGCGAACATTTCAGGACACTGTGAGTGTTCTTAGAACACATTCAGCTTGCCAGAGAACAATACGGACAGCAATGGACAGCGTCCTCAGAACACCCTCATTTTGTTTATTTGCGAACATTTCAGGACACCTAGTGTGTTCTTAGAACACATCCAACTTGCCAGAGAACAATACGGACAGCGTCCTCCGAACACACCCATTTTGTTTATTTGCGAACATTTCAGGACACCAAGAGTGTTCTTAGAACACATTCAACTTGCCAACGAACAATACGGACAGCGTCTTCAGGACACCCACTACGGACATTACAGAACACCACGAGTGTTCTTAGAACACATTCAACTTACCATCGAACAATACGGACAGCGTCCTCAGAACACCCCCATTTTGTTTATTTGCGAACATTTCAGGACACCAAGAGTGTTCTTAGAACACATTCAACTTGCCAACGAACAATACGGACAGCGTCTTCAGGACACCCACTACGGACATTACAGAACACCACGAGTGTTCTTAGAACACATTCAACTTACCATCGAACAATACGGACAGCGTCCTCAGAACACCCCCATTTTGTTTATTTGCGAACATTTCAGGACACCGAAAGCGTTCTTAGAACACATTCAACTTGCCATCGAACAATACGGACAGCGTCTTCAGGACACCCCCATTTTGTTTATTTGCGAACATTTCAGGACACCGCAAGTGTTCTTAGAACACATTCAGCTTGCCAGAGAACAATACGGACAGCAACGGACAGTGTCCTCAGAACACCCCCATTTTGTTTATTTGCGAACATTTCAGTACGCCACGAGTGTTCTTAGAACACATTCAACTTGACAAAGAACAATACAGACAGCGTCTTGAGGACACCCCCTACAAACATTTCAGGACACCAGGAGTATTCTTAGAACACATTCAACTTACCATCGAACAATACGGACAGCGTCCTCAGAACACCCCCATTTTGTTTATTTGCGAACATTTCAGGACACTGAGAGTGTTCTTAGAACACATTCAACTTGCCATCGAACAATAAGGACAGCATCTTCAGGACACCCCCTACGAACATTTCAGAACACCACAAGTGTTCTTAGAACACAATCAACTTGACAAAGAACAATACGGACAGTGTCCTCAGAGCACCACCCATTTTATTTATTTGCGAACATTTCAGGACATCGCGAGTGTTCTTAGAACACATTCAGCTTGCCAGAGAACAATACGGACAGCAACGGACGGCGTCCTCAGAACACCCTCATTTTATTTATTTGCGAACATTTCAGGACACCGCGAGTGTTCTTAGAAGATATTCAACTTGCCAGAGAACAATACGGACAGCGTCCTCAGAATACCACCATTTTGTTTATTTGCGATAATTTCAGGACACCGCGAGTGTTCTTAGAACACATTCAGCTTGCCAGAGAACAATACGGACAGCAACGGACAGCGTCCTCAGAACACCCTAATTTTTTTTATTTGCGAACAATTCAGGACACCTAGTGTGTTCTTAGAACACATCCAACTTGCCAGAGAACAATACGGACAGCGTCCTCCGAACACACCCATTTTGTTTATTTGCGAACATTTCAGGACACCAAGAGTGTTCTTAGAACACATTCAACTTGCCATCGTACAATACGAACAGCGTCTTCAGGACACCCACTACGGACATTACAGAACACCACAAGTGTTCTTAGAACACATGCAACTTACCATCGAACAATACGGACAGCGTCCTCAGAACACCCCCATTTTGTTTATTTGCGAACATTTCAGGACACCGAGAGCGTTCTTAGAACACATTCAACTTGCCATCGAACAATACGGACAGCGTCTTCAGGACACCCCCTACGAACATTTCAGAACACCACGAGTGTTCTTAGAACACAATCAACTTGACAAAGAACAATACGGACAGCGTCCTCAGAACACCCCCATTTTGTTTATTTGCGAACATTTCAGGACACCGCAAGTGTTCTTAGAACACATTCAGCTTGCCAGAGAACAATACGGACAGCAATGGACAGCGTCCTCAGACCACCCTCATTTTGTTTATTTGCGAACATTTCAGGACACCTAGTGTGTTCTTAGAACACATCCAACTTGCCAGAGAACAATACGGACAGCGTCCTCCGAACACACCCATTTTGTTTATTTGCGAACATTTCAGGACACCAAGAGTGTTCTTAGAACACATTCAACTTGCCATCGAACAATACGGACAGCGTCTTCAGGACACCCACTACGGACATTACAGAACACCACGAGTGTTCTTAGAACACATTCAACTTACCATCGAACAATACGGACAGCGTCCTCAGAACACCCCCATTTTGTTTATTTGCGAACATTTCAGGACACCGAAAGCGTTCTTAGAACACATTCAACTTGCCATCGAACAATACGGACAGCGTCTTCAGGACACCCCCTACGAACATTTCAGAACACCATGAGTGTTCTTAGAACACAATCAACTTGACAAAGAACAATACGAACAGCGTCCTCAGAACACCCCCATTTTGTTTATTTGCGAACATTTCAGGACACTGCAAGTGTTCTTAGAACACATTCAGCTTGCCAGAGAACAATACGGACAGCAACGGACAGCGTCCTCAGAACACCCCCATTTTGTTTATTTGCGAACATTTCAGTACGCCACGAGTGTTCTTAGAACACATTCAACTTGACAAAGAACAATACAGACAGCGTCTTGAGGACACCCCCTACAAACATTTCAGGACACCAGGAGTATTCTTAGAACACATTCAACTTACCATCGAACAATACGGACAGCGTCCTCAGAACACCCCCATTTTGTTTATTTGCGAACATTTCAGGATACTGAGAGTGTTCTTAGAACACCTTCAACTTGCCATCGAACAATAAGGACAGCATCTTCAGGACACCCCCTACGAACATTTCAGAACACCACAAGTGTTCTTAGAACACAATCAACTTGACAAAGAACAATACGGACAGTGTCCTCAGAGCACCACCCATTTTATTTATTTGCGAACATTTCAGGACATCGCGAGTGTTCTTAGAACACATTCAGCTTGCCAGAGAACAATACGGACAGCAACGGACGGCGTCCTCAGAACACCCTCATTTTATTTATTTGCGAACATTTCAGGACACCGCGAGTGTTCTTAGAAGATATTCAACTTGCCAGAGAACAATACGGACAGCGTCCTCAGAATACCACCATTTTGTTTATTTGCGATCATTTCAGGACACCGCGAGTGTTCTTAGAACACATTCAACTTGCCAAAGAACAATACGGACAGCGTCCTCAGAACACCCCTATTTTGTTTTTTTGCGAACATTTCAGGACACCAAGAGCGTTCTTAGAACACATTCAACTTGCCATCGAACAATACGGACAGCATCTTCTGGACACCCCCTACGAACATTTCAGAACACCACGAGTGTTCTTAGAACACATTGAACTTGCCATCGAACAATACGGACAGCGTCTTCAGGACACCCCTTACGAACATTTCAGAACACCACAAGTGTTCTTAGAACACATTCAACTTACCATCGAACAATACAGACAGCGTCTTCAGAACACCCCCATTTTGTTTATTTGCGAACATTTCAGGACACCGAGAGCGTTCTTAGAACACATTCAACTTGCCATCGAACAATACGGACAGCAATGGACAGCGTCCTCAGAACACCCCCATTTTGTTTATTTGTGAACATTTCAAGACACCGCGAGTGTTCTTAGAACACATTCAACTTGCCAGAGAACAATACGGACAGCGTCCTCAGAACACCCCCATTTTGTTTATTTGCAAACATTTCAGGACACCAAGAGTGTTCTTAGAACACATTCAACTTGCCATCGAACAATACGGACAGCGTCTTCGGGAAACCCCCTACGAACATTTCAGAACACCTCAAGTGTTCTTAGAACACAATCAACTTGACAAAGAACAATGCGGACAGCGTCCTCAGAACGCCACCCATTTTGTTTGTTTGCGAACATTTCAGGACACCGCGAGTGTTCTTAGAACACATTCAGCTTGCCAGAGAACAATACGGACAGCAACGGACAGCGTCCTCAGAACACCCTCATTTTGTTTATTTGCGAACATTTCAGGACACCGCGAGTGTTCTTAGAACATATTCAACTTGCCAGAGAACAATACGGACAGCGTCCTCAGAATACCACCATTTTGTTTATTTGCGAACATTTCAGTACACCGAGAGTGTTCTTAGACCACATTCAACTTGCCATGGAACAATACGGACAGCGTCTTCGGGAAACCCCCTACGAACATTTCAGAACACCTCAAGTGTTCTTAGAACACAATCAACTTGACAAAGAACAATGCGGACAGCGTCCTCAGAACACCACCCATTTTGTTTGTTTGCGAACATTTCAGGACACCGCGAGTGTTCTTAGAACACATTCAGCTTGCCAGAGAACAATACGGACAGCAACGGACAGCGTCCTCAGAACACCCTCATTTTGTTTATTTGCGAACATTTCAGGACACCGCGAGTGTTCTTAGAACATATTCAACTTGCCAGAGAACAATACGGACAGCGTCCTCAGAATACCACCATTTTGTTTATTTGCGAACATTTCAGTACACCGAGAGGGTTCTTAGAACACATTCAACTTGCCATCGAACAATACGGACAGCGTCTTCAGGACACCCCCTACGAACATTTCAGAACACCACGAGTGTTCTTAGAACACAATCAACTTGACAAAGAACAATACGCACAGCGTCCTCAGAACACCCCATTTTGTTTCTTTGTGAACATTTCAGGACACCGCGAGTGTTCTTAGAACACATTCAACTTGCCAGAGAACAATACGGACAGCGTCCTCAGAACACCCCATTTTGTTTATTTGCGAACATTTCAGACACCGAGAGTGTTCTTAGACCACATTCAACTTGTCATCGAACAATACGGACAGCGTCTCCAGGACACCCCCTACGAATATTTCAGAGCACCACGAGTGTTCTTAGAACACAATCAACTTGACAAAGAACAATACGGACAGCGTCCTCAGAACGCCCCCATTTTGTTTATTTGCGAACATTTCAGGACACTGCGAGTGTTCTTAGAACACATTCAGCTTGCCAGAGAACAATACGGACAGCAATGGCCAGCGTCCTCAGAACACCCTCATTTTGTTTATTTGCGAACATTTCAGGACACCGCGAGTGTTCTTAGACCACATTCAACTTGTCATCGAACAATACGGACAGCGTCTCCAGGACACCCCCTACGAATATTTCAGAGCACCACGAGTGTTCTTAGAACACAATCAAACTGACAAAGAACAATACGGACAGCGTCCTCAGAACACCCCCATTTTGTTTATTTGCGAACATTTCAGGACACCGCGAGTGTTCTTAGAACACATTCAGCTTGCCAGAGAACAATACGGACAGCGTCCTCAGAACTCCCCCATTTTGTTTATTTGCAAACATTTCAGGACACCGCGAGTGTTCTTAGAACATATTCAACTTGCCAGAGAACAATACGGACAGCGTCCTCAGAACACCCACATTTTGTTTATTTGCGATCATTTCAGGACACCGAGAGTGTTTTTAGAACACATTCAACTTGCCATCAAACAATATGGACAGCATCTTCAGGACACCCCCTACGAACATTTCAGAACACCACAAGTGTTCTTAGAACACATTCAACTTACCATCGAACAATACGGACAGCGTCCTCAGAACACCCCCATTTTGTTTATTTGCGAACATTTCAGGACACCGAAAGCGTTCTTAGAACACATTCAACTTGCCATCGAACAATACGGACAGCGTCTTCAGGACACCCCCTATGAACATTTCAGAACACCATGAGTGTTCTTAGAACACAATCAACTTGACAAAGAACAATACGAACAGCGTCCTCAGAACACCCCCATTTTGTTTATTTGCGAACATTTCAGGACACCGCAAGTGTTCTTAGAACACATTCAGCTTGCCAGAGAACAATACGGACAGCAACGGACAGCGTCCTCAGAACACCCCCATTGTGTTTATTTGCGAACATTTCAGTACGCCAAGAGTGTTCTTAGAACACATTCAACTTGACAAAGAACAATACGGACAGCGTCTTGAGGACACCCCCTACAAACATTTCAGGACACCAGGAGTATTCTTAGAACACATTCAACTTACCATCGAACAATACGGACAGCGTCCTCAGAACACCCCCATTTTGTTTATTTGCGAACATTTCAGGACACTGAGAGTGTTCTTAGAACACATTCAACTTGCCAGAGAACAATACGGACAGCGTCCTCCGAACACACCCATTTTGTTTATTTGCGAACATTTCAGGACACCAAGAGTGTTCTTAGAACACATTCAACTTGCCATCGAACAATACGGACAGCGTCTTCAGGACACCCACTACGGACATTACAGAACACCACGAGTGTTCTTAGAACACATTCAACTTACCATCGAACAATACGGACAGCGTCCTCAGAACACCCCCATTTTGTTTATTTGCGAACATTTCAGGACACCGAAAGCGTTCTTAGAACACATTCAACTTGCCATCGAACAATACGGACAGCGTCTTCAGGACACCCCCTATGAACATTTCAGAACACCATGAGTGTTCTTAGAACACAATCAACTTGACAAAGAACAATACGAACAGCGTCCTCAGAACACCCCCATTTTGTTTATTTGCGAACATTTCAGGACACCGCAAGTGTTCTTAGAACACAATCAGCTTGCCAGAGAACAATACGGACAGCAACGGACAGCGTCCTCAGAACACCCCCATTTTGTTTATTTGCGAACATTTCAGTACGCCAAGAGTGTTCTTAGAACACATTCAACTTGACAAAGAACAATACGGACAGCGTCTTGAGGACACCCCCTACAAACATTTCAGGACACCAGGAGTATTCTTAGAACACATTCAACTTACCATCGAACAATACGGACAGCGTCCTCAGAACACCCCCATTTTGTTTATTTGCGAACATTTCAGGACACTGAGAGTGTTCTTAGAACACATTCAACTTGCCATCGAACAATAAGGACAGCGTCTTCAGGACACCCCCTACGAACATTTCAGAACACCACGAGTGTTCTTAGAACACAATCAACTTGACAAAGAACAATACGGACAGCGCCCTCAGAGCACCACCCATTTTATTTATTTGCGAACATTTCAGGACACCGCGAGTGTTCTTAGAACACATTCAGCTTGCCAGAGAACAATACGGACAGCAACGGACGGCGTCCTCAGAACACCCTCATTTTATTTATTTGCGAACATTTCAGGACACCGCGAGTGTTCTTAGAAGATATTCAACTTGCCAGAGAACAATACGGACAGCGTCCTCAGAATACCACCATTTTGTTTATTTGCGATCATTTCAGGACACCGCGAGTGTTCTTAGAACACATTCAGCTTGCCAGAGAACAATACGGACAGCAACGGACAGCGTCCTCAGAACACCCTCATTTTTTTTATTTGCGAACAATTCAGGACACCTAGTGTGTTCTTAGAACACATCCAACTTGCCAGAGAACAATACGGACAGCGTCCTCCGAACACACCCATTTTGTTTATTTGCGAATATTTCAGGACACCAAGAGTGTTCTTAGAACACATTCAACTTGCCATCGAACAATACGGACAGCGTCTTCAGGACACCCACTACGGACATTACAGAACACCACGAGTGTTCTTAGAACACATGCAACTTACCATCGAACAATACGGACAGCGTCCTCAGAACACCCCCATTTTGTTTATTTGCGAACATTTCAGGACACCGAGAGCGTTCTTAGAACACATTCAACTTGCCATCGAACAATACGGACAGCGTCTTCAGGACACCCCCTACGAACATTTCAGAACACCACGAGTGTTCTTAAAACACAATCAACTTGACAATGAACAATACGGACAGCGTCCTCAGAACACCCCCATTTTGTTTATTTGCGAACATTTCAGGACACCGCAAGTGTTCTTAGAACACATTCAGCTTGCCAGAGAACAATACGGACAGCAACGGACAGCGTCCTCAGAACACCCCCATTTTGTTTATTTGCGAACATTTCAGTACGCCACGAGTGTTCTTAGAACACATGCAACTTGACAAAGAACAATACGGACAGCGTCTTGAGGACACCCCCTACAAACATTTCAGGACACCAGGAGTATTCTTAGAACACATTCAACTTACCATCGAACAATACGGACAGCGTCCTCAGAACACCCCCATTTTGTTTATTTGCGAACATTTCAGGACACTGAGAGTGTTCTTAGAACACATTCAACTTGCCATCGGACAATACGGACAGCGTCTTTAGGACACCCCCTACGAACATTTCAGAACACCACGAGTGTTCTTAGAACACAATCAACTTGACAAAGAACAATACGGACAGCGTCCTCAGAACACCCCTATTTTGTTTTTTTGCGATCATTTCAGGACACCGAGAGCGTTCTTAGAACACATTCAACTTGCCATCGAACAATACGGACAGCGTCTTCTGGACACCCCCTACGAACATTTCAGAACACCACGAGTGTTCTTAGAACACATTCAACTTGCCATTGAACAATACGGACAGCGTCTTCAGGACACCCCTTACGAACATTTCAGAACACCAAGAGTGTTCTTAGAACACATTCAACTTACCATCGAACAATACGGACAGCGTCTTCAGAACACCCCCATTTTGTTTATTTGCGAACATTTCAGGACACCGAGAGCGTTCTTAGAACACATTCAACTTGCCATCGAACAATACGGACAGCAATGGACAGCGTCCTCAGAACACCCCCATTTTGTTTATTTGTGAACATTTCAAGACACCGCAAGTGTTCTTAGAACACATTCAACTTGACAGAGAACAATACGGACAGCGTCTCCAGGACACCCCCTACGAACATTTCAGAGCACCACGAGTGTTCTTAGAACACATGCAACTTGACAAAGAACAATATGGACAGCGTCTTGAGGACACCCCCTACAAACATTTCAGGACACCAGGAGTATTCTTAGAACACATTCAACTTACCATCGAACAATACGGACAGCGTCCTCAGAACACCCCCATTTCGTTTATTTGCGAACATTTCAGGACACAGAGTGTTCTTAGAACACATTCAACTTGCCATCGAACAATACGGACAGCGTCATCAGGACACCCCCTATGAACATTTCAGAACACCACGAGTGTTCTTAGAACACAATCAACTTGCCAAAGAACAGTACGGACAGCGTCCTCAGAAAACCCCTATTTTGTTTTTTTGCGAACATTTCAGGACACCGCGAGTGTTCTTAGACCACATTCAACTTGTCATCGAACAATACGGACAGCGTCTCCAGGACACCCCCTACGAATATTTCAGAGCACCACGAGTGTTCTTAGAACACAATCAAACTGACAAAGAACAATACGGACAGCGTCCTCAGAACACCCCCATTTTGTTTATTTGCGAACATTTCAGGACACCGCGAGTGTTCTTAGAACACATTCAGCTTGCCAGAGAACAATACGGACAGCGTCCTCAGAACTCCCCCATTTTGTTTATTTGCAAACATTTCAGGACACCGCGAGTGTTCTTAGAACATATTCAACTTGCCAGAGAACAATACGGACAGCGTCCTCAGAACACCCACATTTTGTTTATTTGCGATCATTTCAGGACACCGAGAGTGTTTTTAGAACACATTCAACTTGCCATCAAACAATATGGACAGCATCTTCAGGACACCCCCTACGAACATTTCAGAACACCACAAGTGTTCTTAGAACACATTCAACTTACCATCGAACAATACGGACAGCGTCCTCAGAACACCCCCATTTTGTTTATTTGCGAACATTTCAGGACACCGAAAGCGTTCTTAGAACACATTCAACTTGCCATCGAACAATACGGACAGCGTCTTCAGGACACCCCCTATGAACATTTCAGAACACCATGAGTGTTCTTAGAACACAATCAACTTGACAAAGAACAATACGAACAGCGTCCTCAGAACACCCCCATTTTGTTTATTTGCGAACATTTCAGGACACCGCAAGTGTTCTTAGAACACATTCAGCTTGCCAGAGAACAATACGGACAGCAACGGACAGCGTCCTCAGAACACCCCCATTTTGTTTATTTGCGAACATTTCAGTACGCCAAGAGTGTTCTTAGAACACATTCAACTTGACAAAGAACAATACGGACAGCGTCTTGAGGACACCCCCTACAAACATTTCAGGACACCAGGAGTATTCTTAGAACACATTCAACTTACCATCGAACAATACGGACAGCGTCCTCAGAACACCCCCATTTTGTTTATTTGCGAACATTTCAGGACACTGAGAGTGTTCTTAGAACACATTCAACTTGCCAGAGAACAATACGGACAGCGTCCTCCGAACACACCCATTTTGTTTATTTGCGAACATTTCAGGACACCAAGAGTGTTCTTAGAACACATTCAACTTGCCATCGAACAATACGGACAGCGTCTTCAGGACACCCACTACGGACATTACAGAACACCACGAGTGTTCTTAGAACACATTCAACTTACCATCGAACAATACGGACAGCGTCCTCAGAACACCCCCATTTTGTTTATTTGCGAACATTTCAGGACACCGAAAGCGTTCTTAGAACACATTCAACTTGCCATCGAACAATACGGACAGCGTCTTCAGGACACCCCCTATGAACATTTCAGAACACCATGAGTGTTCTTAGAACACAATCAACTTGACAAAGAACAATACGAACAGCGTCCTCAGAACACCCCCATTTTGTTTATTTGCGAACATTTCAGGACACCGCAAGTGTTCTTAGAACACAATCAGCTTGCCAGAGAACAATACGGACAGCAACGGACAGCGTCCTCAGAACACCCCCATTTTGTTTATTTGCGAACATTTCAGTACGCCAAGAGTGTTCTTAGAACACATTCAACTTGACAAAGAACAATACGGACAGCGTCTTGAGGACACCCCCTACAAACATTTCAGGACACCAGGAGTATTCTTAGAACACATTCAACTTACCATCGAACAATACGGACAGCGTCCTCAGAACACCCCCATTTTGTTTATTTGCGAACATTTCAGGACACTGAGAGTGTTCTTAGAACACATTCAACTTGCCATCGAACAATAAGGACAGCGTCTTCAGGACACCCCCTACGAACATTTCAGAACACCACGAGTGTTCTTAGAACACAATCAACTTGACAAAGAACAATACGGACAGCGCCCTCAGAGCACCACCCATTTTATTTATTTGCGAACATTTCAGGACACCGCGAGTGTTCTTAGAACACATTCAGCTTGCCAGAGAACAATACGGACAGCAACGGACGGCGTCCTCAGAACACCCTCATTTTATTTATTTGCGAACATTTCAGGACACCGCGAGTGTTCTTAGAAGATATTCAACTTGCCAGAGAACAATACGGACAGCGTCCTCAGAATACCACCATTTTGTTTATTTGCGATCATTTCAGGACACCGCGAGTGTTCTTAGAACACATTCAGCTTGCCAGAGAACAATACGGACAGCAACGGACAGCGTCCTCAGAACACCCTCATTTTTTTTATTTGCGAACAATTCAGGACACCTAGTGTGTTCTTAGAACACATCCAACTTGCCAGAGAACAATACGGACAGCGTCCTCCGAACACACCCATTTTGTTTATTTGCGAATATTTCAGGACACCAAGAGTGTTCTTAGAACACATTCAACTTGCCATCGAACAATACGGACAGCGTCTTCAGGACACCCACTACGGACATTACAGAACACCACGAGTGTTCTTAGAACACATGCAACTTACCATCGAACAATACGGACAGCGTCCTCAGAACACCCCCATTTTGTTTATTTGCGAACATTTCAGGACACCGAGAGCGTTCTTAGAACACATTCAACTTGCCATCGAACAATACGGACAGCGTCTTCAGGACACCCCCTACGAACATTTCAGAACACCACGAGTGTTCTTAAAACACAATCAACTTGACAATGAACAATACGGACAGCGTCCTCAGAACACCCCCATTTTGTTTATTTGCGAACATTTCAGGACACCGCAAGTGTTCTTAGAACACATTCAGCTTGCCAGAGAACAATACGGACAGCAACGGACAGCGTCCTCAGAACACCCCCATTTTGTTTATTTGCGAACATTTCAGTACGCCACGAGTGTTCTTAGAACACATGCAACTTGACAAAGAACAATACGGACAGCGTCTTGAGGACACCCCCTACAAACATTTCAGGACACCAGGAGTATTCTTAGAACACATTCAACTTACCATCGAACAATACGGACAGCGTCCTCAGAACACCCCCATTTTGTTTATTTGCGAACATTTCAGGACACTGAGAGTGTTCTTAGAACACATTCAACTTGCCATCGGACAATACGGACAGCGTCTTTAGGACACCCCCTACGAACATTTCAGAACACCACGAGTGTTCTTAGAACACAATCAACTTGACAAAGAACAATACGGACAGCGTCCTCAGAACACCCCTATTTTGTTTTTTTGCGATCATTTCAGGACACCGAGAGCGTTCTTAGAACACATTCAACTTGCCATCGAACAATACGGACAGCGTCTTCTGGACACCCCCTACGAACATTTCAGAACACCACGAGTGTTCTTAGAACACATTCAACTTGCCATTGAACAATACGGACAGCGTCTTCAGGACACCCCTTACGAACATTTCAGAACACCAAGAGTGTTCTTAGAACACATTCAACTTACCATCGAACAATACGGACAGCGTCTTCAGAACACCCCCATTTTGTTTATTTGCGAACATTTCAGGACACCGAGAGCGTTCTTAGAACACATTCAACTTGCCATCGAACAATACGGACAGCAATGGACAGCGTCCTCAGAACACCCCCATTTTGTTTATTTGTGAACATTTCAAGACACCGCAAGTGTTCTTAGAACACATTCAACTTGACAGAGAACAATACGGACAGCGTCTCCAGGACACCCCCTACGAACATTTCAGAGCACCACGAGTGTTCTTAGAACACATGCAACTTGACAAAGAACAATATGGACAGCGTCTTGAGGACACCCCCTACAAACATTTCAGGACACCAGGAGTATTCTTAGAACACATTCAACTTACCATCGAACAATACGGACAGCGTCCTCAGAACACCCCCATTTCGTTTATTTGCGAACATTTCAGGACACAGAGTGTTCTTAGAACACATTCAACTTGCCATCGAACAATACGGACAGCGTCATCAGGACACCCCCTATGAACATTTCAGAACACCACGAGTGTTCTTAGAACACAATCAACTTGCCAAAGAACAGTACGGACAGCGTCCTCAGAAAACCCCTATTTTGTTTTTTTGCGAACATTTCAGGACACCAAGAGCGTTCTTAGAACACATTCAACTTGCCAGAGAACAATACGGACAGCGTCCTCAGAACACCCCATTTTGTTTATTTGCGAACATTTCAGACACCGAGAGTGTTCTTAGAACACATTCAACTTGCCATCGAACAATACGGACAGCAATGGACAGCGTCCTCAGAACACCCCCATTTTGTTTATTTGTGAACATTTCAAGACACCGCGAGTGTTCTTAGAACACATTCAACTTGACAGAGAACAATACGGACAGCGTCTCCAGGACACCCCCTATGAACATTTCAGAGCACCACGAGTGTTCTTAGAACACATGCAACTTGACAAAGAACAATATGGACAGCGTCTTGAGGACAACCCCTACAAACATTTCAGGACACCAGGAGTATTCTTAGAACACATTCAACTTACCATCGAACAATACGGACAGCGTCCTCAGAACACCCCCATTTCGTTTATTTGCGAACATTTCAGGACACAGAGTGTTCTTAGAACACATTCAACTTGCCATCGAACAATACGGACAGCGTCTTCAGGACACCCCCTACGAACATTTCAGAACACCACGAGTGTTCTTAGAACACAATCAACTTGCCAAAGAACAATACGGACAGCGTCCTCAGAAAACCCCTATTTTGTTTTTTTGCGAACATTTCAGGACACCAAGAGCGTTCTTAGAACACATTCAACTTGCCAGAGAACAATACGGACAGCGTCCTCAGAACACCCCATTTTGTTTATTTGCGAACATTTCAGACACCGAGAGTGTTCTTAGACCACATTCAACTTGCCATCGAACAATACGGACAGCGTCTTCTGGACACCCCCTACGAACATTTCAGAACACCACGAGTGTTCTTAGAACACATTCAACTTGCCAGAGAACAATACGGACAGCGTCCTCAGAACACCCCATTTTGTTTATTTGCGAACATTTCAGACACCGAGAGTGTTCTTAGAACACATTCAACTTGCCAGAGAACAATACGGACAGCGTCCTCAGAACACCCCATTTTGTTTATTTGCGAACATTTCAGACACCGAGAGTGTTCTTAGACCACATTCAACTTGCCATCGAACAATACGGACAGCGTCTCCAGGACACCCCCTACGAACATTTCAGAGCACCACGAGTGTTCTTAGAACACAATCAACTTGACAAAGAACAATACGGACAGCGTCCTCAGAACACCCCTATTTTGTTTTTTTGCGAACATTTCAGGACACCGAGAGCGTTCTTAGAACACATTCAACTTGCCATCGAACAATACGGACAGCGTCTTCTGGACACCCCCTACGAACATTTCAGAACACCACGAGTGTTCTTAGAACACATTCAACTTGCCATCGAACAATACGGACAGCGTCTTCAGGACACCCCTTACGAACATTTCAGAACACCACGAGTGTTCTTAGAACACATTCAACTTACCATCGAACAATACAGACAGCGTCTTCAGAACACCCCCATTCTGTTTATTTGCGAACATTTCAGGACACCGAGAGCGTTCTTAGAACACATTCAACTTGCCATCGAACAATACGGACAGCAATGGACAGCGTCCTCAGAACACCCCCATTTTGTTTATTTGTGAACATTTCAAGACACCGCGAGTGTTCTTAGAACACATTCAACTTGCCAGAGAACAATACGGACAGCGTCCTCAGAACACCCCCATTTTGTTTATTTGCAAACATTTCAGGACACCAAGAGTGTTCTTAGAACACATTCAACTTGCCATCGAAAATACGGACAGCGTCTTCGGGAAACCCCCTACGAACATTTCAGAACACCTCAAGTGTTCTTAGAACACAATCAACTTGACAAAGAACAATGCGGACAGCGTCCTCAGAACACCACCCATTTTGTTTGTTTGCGAACATTTCAGGACACCGCGAGTGTTCTTAGAACACATTCAGCTTGCCAGAGAACAATACGGACAGCAACGGACAGCGTCCTCAGAACACCCTCATTTTGTTTATTTGCGAACATTTCAGGACACCGCGAGTGTTCTTAGAACATATTCAACTTGCCAGAGAACAATACGGACAGCGTCCTCAGAATACCACCATTTTGTTTATTTGCGAACATTTCAGTACACCGAGAGGGTTCTTAGAACACATTCAACTTGCCATCGAACAATACGGACAGCGTCTTCAGGACACCCCCTACGAACATTTCAGAACACCACGAGTGTTCCTAGAACACAATCAACTTGACAAAGAACAATACGCACAGCGTCCTCAGAACACCCCATTTTGTTTCTTTGTGAACATTTCAGGACACCGCGAGTGTTCTTAGAACACATTCAACTTGCCAGAGAACAATACGGACAGCGTCCTCAGAACACCCCATTTTGTTTATTTGCGAACATTTCAAACACCGAGAGTGTTCTTAGACCACATTCAACTTGCCATCGAACAATACGGACAGCGTCTTCGGGAAACCCCGTACGAACATTTCAGAACACCTCAAGTGTTCTTAGAACACAATCAACTTGACAAAGAACAATGCGGACAGTGTCCTCAGAACACCTCCCATTTTGTTTGTTTGCGAACATTTCAGGACACCGCGAGTGTTCTTAGAACACATTCAGCTTGCCAGAGAACAATACGGACAGCAACGGACAGCGTCCTCAGAACACCCTCATTTTGTTTATTTGCGAACATTTCAGGACACCGCGAGTGTTCTTAGAACACATTCAGCTTGCCAGAGAACAATACGGACAGCAACGGACAGCGTCCTCAGAACACCCTCATTTTGTTTATTTGCGAACATTTCAGGACACCGCGAGTGTTCTTAGAACATATTCAACTTGCCAGAGAACAATACGGACAGCGTCCTCAGAATACCACCATTTTGTTTATTTGCGAACATTTCAGTACACCGAGAGGGTTCTTAGAACACATTCAACTTGCCATCGAACAATACGGACAGCGTCTTCAGGACACCCCCTACGAACATTTCAGAACACCACGAGTGTTCTTAGAACACAATCAACTTGACAAAGAACAATACGCACAGCGTCCTCAGAACACCCCATTTTGTTTCTTTGTGAACATTTCAGGACACCGCGAGTGTTCTTAGAACACATTCAACTTGCCAGAGAACAATACGGACAGCGTCCTCAGAACACCCCATTTTGTTTCTTTGTGAACATTTCAGGACACCGCGAGTGTTCTTAGAACACATTCAACTTGCCAGAGAACAATACGGACAGCGTCCTCAGAACACCCCATTTTGTTTATTTGCGAACATTTCAGACACCGAGAGTGTTCTTAGACCACATTCAACTTGCCATCGAACAATACGGACAGCGTCTCCAGGACACCCCCTACGAATATTTCAGAGCACCACGAGTGTTCTTAGAACACAATCAACTTGACAAAGAACAATACGGACAGCGTCCTCAGAACACCCCCATTTTGTTTATTTGCGAACATTTCAGGACACTGCGAGTGTTCTTAGAACACATTCAGCTTGCCAGAGAACAATACGGACAGCAATGGCCAGCGTCCTCAGAACACCCTCATTTTGTTTATTTGCGAACATTTCAGGACTGCGTAAGTGTTCTTAGAACACAATCAAACTGACAAAGAACAATACGGACAGCGTCCTCAGAACACCCCCATTTTGTTTATTTGCGAACATTTCAGGACACCGCGAGTGTTCTTAGAACACATTCAGCTTGCCAGAGAACAATACGGACAGCGTCCTCAGAACTCCCCCATTTTGTTTATTTGCAAACATTTCAGGACACCGCGAGTGTTCTTAGAACATATTCAACTTGCCAGAGAACAATACGGACAGCGTCCTCAGAACACCCACATTTTGTTTATTTGCGATCATTTCAGGACACCGAGAGTGTTTTTAGAACACATTCAACTTGCCATCAAACAATATGGACAGCGTCTTCAGGACACCCCCTACGAACATTTCAGAACACCACAAGTGTTCTTAGAACACAATCAACTTGACAAAGAACACTACGGACAGCATCCTCAGAACACCCCCATTTTGTTTATTTGCAAACATTTCAATACACCGCAAGTGTTCTTAGAACACATTCAACTTACCAGAGAACAATACGGACATCATCCTCAGAACACCCCATCTTGTTTATTTGTGAACATTTCAGGACACCGAGAGTGTTCTTAGAACACTTTCAACTTACCATCGAACAATACGGACAGCGTCCTCAGAACACCCCCATTTTCTTTATTTGCGAACATTTCAGGACACCGAGAGTGTTCTTAGAACACATTCAAGTTGCCATCGAACAATACGGACAGGATCTTCAGGACACACCCTACGAACATTTCAGAACACCACGAATGTTCTTAGAACACAATCAACTTGACTAAGAACAATACGGACAGTGTCCTCAGAACACCCCCATTTTGTTTATATGCAAACATTTCAGGACACCGCGAGTGTTCTTAGAACACATTCAGCTTGCCAGAGAACAATACGGACAGCAACGGACAGCGTCCTCAGAACACCCCCATTTTGTTCATTTGCGAACATTTCAGTACACCGCAAGTGTTCTTAGAACATATTCAATTTGCCAGAGAACAATACGGACATCGTCCTCAGAACACCCCCATTTTGTTTATTTGCGATCATTTCAGGACACTGAGAGTGTTCTTAGAACACATTCAACTTGCCATCGAACAATATGGTTAGCGTCTTCAGGACACCCCCTACGAACATTTCAGAACACCACGAGTGTTCTTAGAACACAATCAACTTGACAAAGAACAATACGGACAGCATCTGCAGAACACTCCCATTTGTTTTATTTGCAAACATTTCAATACACCGCGAGTGTTCTTAGAACACATTCAACTTGCCAGAGAACAATACGGACAGCGTCCTCAGAACACCCCATCTTGTTTATTTGTGAACATTTCAGGACACCGAGAGTGTTCTTAGAACACATTCAACTTGCCATCGAACAATACGGACAGTGTCTTCAGGACACCCCCTACGAACATTTCAGAACACCACGAGTATTCTTAGAGCACAATCAACTTGACAAAGAACAATACGGACAGCATCCTCAGAACACCCCCATTTTGTTTATTTGCGAACATTTCAGGACACTGTGAGTGTTCTTAGAACACATTCAGCTTGCCAGAGAACAATACGGACAGCAATGGACAGCGTCCTCAGAACACCCTCATTTTGTTTATTTGCGAACATTTCAGGACACCTAGTGTGTTCTTAGAACACATCCAACTTGCCAGAGAACAATACGGACAGCGTCCTCCGAACACACCCATTTTGTTTATTTGCGAACATTTCAGGACACCAAGAGTGTTCTTAGAACACATTCAACATGCCATCGAACAATACGGATAGCGTCTTCAGGACACCCACTACGGACATTACAGAACACCACGAGTGTTCTTAGAACACATTCAACTTACCATCGAACAATACGGACAGCGTCCTCAGAACACCCCCATTTTGTTTATTTGCGAACATTTCAGGACACCGAAAGCGTTCTTAGAACACATTCAACTTGCCATCGAACAATACGGACAGCGTCTTCAGGACACCCCCTATGAACATTTCAGAACACCATGAGTGTTCTTAGAACACAATCAACTTGACAAAGAACAATACGAACAGCGTCCTCAGAACACCCCCATTTTGTTTATTTGCGAACATTTCAGGACACCGCAAGTGTTCTTAGAACACATTCAGCTTGCCAGAGAACAATACGGACAGCAACGGACAGCGTCCTCAGAACACCCCCATTTTGTTTATTTGCGAACATTTCAGTACGCCAAGAGTGTTCTTAGAACACATTCAACTTGACAAAGAACAATACGGACAGCGTCTTGAGGACACCCCCTACAAACATTTCAGGACACCAGGAGTATTCTTAGAACACATTCAACTTACCATCGAACAATACGGACAGCGTCCTCAGAACACCCCCATTTTGTTTATTTGCGAACATTTCAGGACACCGCGAGTGTTCTTAGAACACATTCAGCTTGCCAGAGAACAATACGGACAGCAACGGACGGCGTCCTCAGAACACCCTCATTTTATTGATTTGCGAACATTTCAGGACACCGCGAGTGTTCTTAGAAGATATTCAACTTGCCAGAGAACAATACGGACAGCGTCCTCAGAATACCACCATTTTGTTTATTTGCGATCATTTCAGGACACCGCGAGTGTTCTTAGAACACATTCAGCTTGCCAGAGAACAATACGGACAGCAACGGACAGCGTCCTCAGAACACCCTCATTTTTTTTATTTGCGAACAATTCAGGACACCTAGTGTGTTCTTAGAACACATCCAACTTGCCAGAGAACAATACGGACAGCGTCCTCCGAACACACCCATTTTGTTTATTTGCGAACATTTCAGGACACCAAGAGTGTTCTTAGAACACATTCAACTTGCCATCGAACAATACGGACAGCGTCTTCAGGACACCCACTACGGAAATTACAGAACACCACGAGTGTTCTTAGAACACATGCAACTTACCATCGAACAATACGGACAGCGTCCTCAGAACACCCCCATTTTGTTTATTTGCGAACATTTCAGGACACCGAGAGCGTTCTTAGAACACATTCAACTTGCCATCGAACAATACGGACAGCGTCTTCAGGACACCCCCTACGAACATTTCAGAACACCACGAGTGTTCTTAAAACACAATCAACTTGACAAAGAACAATACGGACAGCGTCCTCAGAACACCCCCATTTTGTTTATTTGCGAACATTTCAGGACACCGCGAGTGTTCTTAGAACACATTCAGCTTGCCAGAGAACAATACGGACAGCAACGGACAGCGTCCTCAGAACACCCCCATTTTGTTTATTTGCGAACATTTCAGTACGCCACGAGTGTTCTTAGAACACATGCAACTTGACAAAGAACAACACGGACAGCGTCTTGAGGACACCCCCTACAAACATTTCAGGACACCAGGAGTATTCTTAGAACACATTCAACTTACCATCGAACAATACGGACAGCGTCCTCAGAACACCCCCATTTTGTTTATTTGCGAACATTTCAGGACACTGAGAGTGTTCTTAGAACACATTCAACTTGCCATCGAACAATACGGACAGCGTCTTCAGGACACCCCCTACGAACATTTCAGAACACCACGAGTGTTCTTAGAACACAATCAACTTGACAAAGAACAATACGGACAGCGTCCTCAGAACACCCCTATTTTGTTTTTTTGCGAACATTTCAGGACACCGAGAGCGTTCTTAGAACACATTCAACTTGCCATCGAACAATACGGACAGCGTCTTCTGGACACCCCCTACGAACATTTCAGAACACCACGAGTGTTCTTAGAACACATTCAACTTGCCATTGAACAATACGGACAGCGTCTTCAGGACACCCCTTACGAACATTTCAGAACACCAAGAGTGTTCTTAGAACACATTCAACTTACCATCGAACAATACGGACAGCGTCTTCAGAACACCCCCATTTTGTTTATTTGCGAACATTTCAGGACACCGAGAGCGTTCTTAGAACACATTCAACTTGCCATCGAACAATACGGACAGCAATGGACAGCGTCCTCAGAACACCCCCATTTTGTTTATTTGTGAACATTTCAAGACACCGCGAGTGTTCTTAGAACACATTCAACTTGACAGAGAACAATACGGACAGCGTCCTCAGAACACCCCCATTTTGTTTATTTGCAAACATTTCAGGACACCAAGAGTGTTCTTAGAACACATTCAACTTGCCATCGAACAATACCGACAGCGTCTTCGGGAAACCCCCTACGAACATTTCAGAACACCTCAAGTGTTCTTAGAACACAATCAACTTGACAAAGAACAATGCGGACAGCGTCCTCAGAACACCACCCATTTTGTTTGTTTGCGAACATTTCAGGACACCGCGAGTGTTCTTAGAACACATTCAGCTTGCCAGAGAACAATACGGACAGCAACGGACAGCGTCCTCAGAACACCCTCATTTTGTTTATTTGCGAACATTTCAGGACACCGCGAGTGTTCTTAGAACATATTCAACTTGCCAGAGAACAATACGGACAGCGTCCTCAGAATACCACCATTTTGTTTATTTGCGAACATTTCAGTACACCGAGAGGGTTCTTAGAACACATTCAACTTGCCATCGAACAATACGGACAGCGTCTTCAGGACACCCCCTACAAACATTTCAGAACACCACGAGTGTTCTTAGAACACAATCAACTTGACAAAGAACAATACGCACAGCGTCCTCAGAACACCCCATTTTGTTTCTTTGTGAACATTTCAGGACACCGCGAGTGTTCTTAGAACACATTCAACTTGCCAGAGAACAATACGGACAGCGTCCTCAGAACACCCCATTTTGTTTATTTGCGAACATTTCAGACACCGAGAGTGTTCTTAGACCACATTCAACTTGCCATCGAACAATACGGACAGCGTCTCCAGGACACCCCCTACGAACATTTCAGAGCACCACGAGTGTTCTTAGAACACAATCAACTTGACAAAGAACAATACGGACAGCATCCTCAGAACACCCCCATTTTGTTTATTTGCAAACATTTCAATACACCGCAAGTGTTCTTAGAACACATTCAACTTACCAGAGAACAATACGGACATCATCCTCAGAACACCCCATCTTGTTTATTTGTGAACATTTCAGGACACCGAGAGTGTTCTTAGAACACATTCAACTTACCATCGAACAATACGGACAGCGTCCTCAGAACACCCCCATTTTCTTTATTTGCGAACATTTCAGGACACCGAGAGTGTTCTTAGAACACATTCAACTTGCCATCGTACAATACGGACAGGATCTTCAGGACACACCCTACGAACCCTTCAGAACACCACGAATGTTCTTAGAACACAATCAACTTGACTAAGAACAATACGGACAGCGTCCTCAGAACACCCCCATTTTGTTTATATGCGAACATTTCAGGACACCGCGAGTGTTCTTAGAACACATTCAGCTTGCCAGAGAACAATACGGACAGCAACGGACAGCGTCCTCAGAACACCCCCATTTTGTTTATTTGCGAACATTTCAGGACACCGCGAGTGTTCTTAGAACATATTCAACTTGCCAGAGAACAATACGGACATTGTCCTCAGAACACCCCCATTTTGTTTATTTGCGATCATTTCAGGACACTGAGAGTGTTCTTAGAACACATTCAACTTGCCATTGAACAATATGGGTAGCGTCTTCAGGTCACCCCCTACGAACATTTCAGAAAACCACGAGTGTTCTTAGAACACAATCAACTTGCCAGAGAAAAATATGGACAGCGTCCTCAGAACACCCCCATTTTGTTTATTTGCAAACATTTCAGTACGCCACGAGTGTTCTTAGAACACAATCAACTTGACAAAGAACAATACGGACAGCGTCCTCAGAACACCCCTATTTTGTTTTTTTGCGAACATTTCAGGACACCGAGAGCGTTCTTAGAACACATTCAACTTGCCATCGAACAATACGGACAGCGTCTTCTGGACACCCCCTACGAACATTTCAGAACACCACGAGTGTTCTTAGAACACATTCAACTTGCCATTGAACAATACGGACAGCGTCTTCAGGACACCCCTTACGAACATTTCAGAACACCAAGAGTGTTCTTAGAACACATTCAACTTACCATCGAACAATACGGACAGCGTCTTCAGAACACCCCCATTTTGTTTATTTGCAAACATTTCAGGACACCGAGAGCGTTCTTAGAACACATTCAACTTGCCATCGAACAATACGTACAGCAATGGACAGCGTCCTCAGAACACCCCCATTTTGTTTATTTGTGAACATTTCAAGACACCGCGAGTGTTCTTAGAACGCATTCAACTTGACAGAGAACAATACGGACAGCGTCCTCAGAACACCCCCATTTTGTTTATTTGCAAACATTTCAGGACACCAAGAGTGTTCTTAGAACACATTCAACTTGCCATCGAACAATACCGACAGCGTCTTCGGGAAACCCCCTACGAACATTTCAGAACACCTCAAGTGTTCTTAGAACACAATCAACTTGACAAAGAACAATGCGGACAGCGTCCTCAGAACACCACCCATTTTGTTTGTTTGCGAACATTTCAGGACACCGCGAGTGTTCTTAGAACACATTCAGCTTGCCAGAGAACAATACGGACAGCAACGGACAGCGTCCTCAGAACACCCTCATTTTGTTTATTTGCGAACATTTCAGGACACCGCGAGTGTTCTTAGAACATATTCAACTTGCCAGAGAACAATACGGACAGCGTCCTCAGAATACCACCATTTTGTTTATTTGCGAACATTTCAGTACACCGAGAGGGTTCTTAGAACACATTCAACTTGCCATCGAACAATACGGACAGCGTCTTCAGGACACCCCCTACGAACATTTCAGAACACCACGAGTGTTCTTAGAACACAATCAACTTGACAAAGAACAATACGCACAGCGTCCTCAGAACACCCCATTTTGTTTCTTTGTGAACATTTCAGGACACCGCGAGTGTTCTTAGAACACATTCAACTTGCCAGAGAACAATACGGACAGCGTCCTCAGAACACCCCATTTTGTTTATTTGCGAACATTTCAGACACCGAGAGTGTTCTTAGACCACATTCAACTTGCCATCGAACAATACGGACAGCGTCTCCAGGACACCCCCTACGAACATTTCAGAGCACCACGAGTGTTCTTAGAACACAATCAACTTGACAAAGAACAATACGGACAGCATCCTCAGAACACCCCCATTTTGTTTATTTGCAAACATTTCAATACACCGCAAGTGTTCTTAGAACACATTCAACTTACCAGAGAACAATACGGACATCATCCTCAGAACACCCCATCTTGTTTATTCGTGAACATTTCAGGACACCGAGAGTGTTCTTAGAACACATTCAACTTACCATCGAACAATACGGACAGCGTCCTCAGAACACCCCCATTTTCTTTATTTGCGAACATTTCAGGACACCGAGAGTGTTCTTAGAACACATTCAACTTGCCATCGTACAATACGGACAGGATCTTCAGGACACACCCTACGAACCCTTCAGAACACCACAAATGTTCTTAGAACACAATCAACTTGACTAAGAACAATACGGACAGCGTCCTCAGAACACCCCCATTTTGTTTATATGCAAACATTTCAGGACACCGCGAGTGTTCTTAGAACACATTCAGCTTGCCAGAGAACAATACGGACAGCAACGGACAGAGTCCTCAGAACACCCCCATTTTGTTTATTTGCGAACATTTCAGGACACCGCGAGTGTTCTTAGAACATATTCAACTTGCCAGAGAACAATACGGACATTGTCCTCAGAACACCCCCATTTTGTTTATTTGCGATCATTTCAGGACACTGGGAGTGTTCTTAGAACACATTCAACTTGCCATTGAACAATATGGGTAGCGTCTTCAGGTCACCCCCTACGAACATTTCAGAAAACCACGAGTGTTCTTAGAACACAATCAACTTGCCAGAGAAAAATATGGACAGCGTCCTCAGAACACCCCCATTTTGTTTATTTGCAAACATTTCAGTACGCCACGAGTGTTCTTAGAACACATTCAACTTGCCATCGAACAATACGGACAGCGTCTTCAGGACACCCCCTACGAACATTTCAGAACACCACGAGTGTTCTTAGAACACAATCAAACTGACAAAGAACAATACGGACAGCGTCCTCAGAACACCCCCATTTTGTTTATTTGCGAACATTTCTGGACACCGCGAGTGTTCTTAGAACACATTCAGCTTGCCAGAGAACAATACGGACAGCGTCCTCAGAACTCCCCCATTTTGTTTATTTGCAAACATTTCAGGACACCGCGAGTGTTCTTAGAACATATTCAACTTGCCAGAGAACAATACGGACAGCGTCCTCAGAACACCCACATTTTGTTTATTTGCGATCATTTCAGGACACCGAGAGTGTTTTTAGAACACATTCAACTTGCCATCAAACAATATGGACAGCGTCTTCAGGACACCCCCTACGAACATTTCAGAACACCACAAGTGTTCTTAGAACACAATCAACTTGACAAAGAACAATACGGACAGCATCCTCAGAACACCCCCATTTTGTTTATTTGCAAACATTTCAATACACCGCAAGTGTTCTTAGAACACATTCAACTTACCAGAGAACAATACGGACATCATCCTCAGAACACCCCATCTTGTTTATTTGTGAACATTTCAGGACACCGAGAGTGTTCTTAGAACACTTTCAACTTACCATCGAACAATACGGACAGGATCTTCAGGACACACCCTACGAACATTTCAGAACACCACGAATGTTCTTAGAACACAATCAACTTGACTAAGAACAATACGGACAGCGTCCTCAGAACACCCCCATTTTGTTTATATGTGAACATTTCAGGACACCGCGAGTGTTCTTAGAACACATTCAGCTTGCCAGAGAACAATACGGACAGCAACGGACAGCGTCCTCAGAACACCCCCATTTTGTTCATTTGCGAACATTTCAGTACACCGCGAGTGTTCTTAGAACATATTCAATTTGCCAGAGAACAATACGGACATCGTCCTCAGAACACCCCCATTTTGTTTATTTGCGATCATTTCAGGACACTGAGAGTGTTCTTAGAACACATTCAACTTGCCATCGAACAATATGGTTAGCGTCTTCAGGACACCCCCTACGAACATTTCAGAACACCACGAGTGTTCTTAGAACACAATCAACTTGACAAAGAACAATACGGACAGCATCTGCAGAACACTCCCATTTGGTTTATTTGCAAACATTTCAATACACCGCGAGTGTTCTTAGAACACATTCAACTTGCCAGAGAACAATACGGACAGCGTCCTCAGAACACCCCATCTTGTTTATTTGTGAACATTTCAGGACACCGAGAGTGTTCTTAGAACACATTCAACTTGCCATCGAACAATACGGACAGCGTCTTCAGGACACCCCCTACGAACATTTCAGAACACCACGAGTATTCTTAGAGCACAATCAACTTGACAAAGAACAATACGGACAGCATCCTCAGAACACCCCCATTTTGTTTATTTGCGAACATTTCAGGACACTGTGAGTGTTCTTAGAACACATTCAGCTTGCCAGAGAACAATACGGACAGCAATGGACAGCGTCCTCAGAACACCCTCATTTTGTTTATTTGCGAACATTTCAGGACACCTAGTGTGTTCTTAGACCACATCCAACTTGCCAGAGAACAATACGGACAGCGTCCTCCGAACACACCCATTTTGTTTATTTGCAAACATTTCAGTACGCCACAAGTGTTCTTAGAACACATTCAACTTGACAAAGATCAATACGGACAGCGTCTTGAGGACACCCCCTACAAACATTTCAGGACACCACGAGTGTTCTTATAACACATTCAACTTGCCATCAAACAATACGTACAGCGTCTTCAAGACACCCCCTACGAACATTTCAGAACACCACAAGTGTTCTTAGAACACAATCAACTTGACAAAGAACAATACGGACAGCGTCCTCAGAACACCCCTATTTTGTTTATTTTCCAACATGTCAGGACACCGCGAGTGTTCTTAGAACACATTCAGGTTGCCAGAGAACAATACGGACAGCAACGGACAGCGTCCTCAGAACACCCCCATTTGGTTTATTTGCAAACATTTCAGGACACCAAGAGTGTTCTTAGAACACATTCAACTTGACAAAGAACAATACGGACAGCGTCTTGAGGACACCCCCTGCAAACATTTCAGGACACCAGGAGTATTCTTAGAACACATTCAACTTACCATTGAACAATACGGACAGCGTCCTCAGAACACCCCCATTTTGTTTATTTGCGAACATTTAAGGACACTGAGAGTGTTCTTAGAACACATTCAACTTGCCATCGAACAATATGGACAGCGTCTTCAGGACACCGCCTACGAACATTTCAGAACACCACGGGTGTTCTTAGAACACAATCAACTTGACAAAGAACAATACGGACAGCGTCCTCAGAACACCCCTATTTTGTTTATTTGCGAACATTTCAGGACACTGTGAGTGTTCTTAGAACACATTCAGCTTGCCAGAGAATAATGGGGACAGCAACGGACAGCGTCCTCAGAACACCCCCATTTTGTTTATTTGCGAACATTTCAGGACACCTAGTGTGTTCTTAGAACACATCCAACTTGCCAGAGAACAATACGGACAGCGTCCTCCGAACACTCCCATTTTGTTTATTTGCGAACATTTCAGGACACCAAGAGTGTTCTTAGAACACATTCAACTTGCCATCGAACAATACGGACAGCGTCTTCAGGACACCCACTACGGACATTACAGAACACCACGAGTGTTCTTAGAACACATTCAACTTACCATCGAACAATACGGACAGCGTCCTCAGAACATCCCCATTTTGTTTATTTACAAACATTTCAGGACACCGAGAGCGTTCTTAGAACACATTCAACTTGCCATCGAACAATACGAACAGCGTCTTCAGGACACCCCCACTAACATTTCAGAACACCACGAGTGTTCTTAGAACACAATCAACTTGACAAAGAACAATACGGACAGCTTCCTCAGAACACCCCCATTTTGTTTATTTGCGAACATTTCAGGACACCGCGAGTATTCTTAGAACACATTCAGCTTGCCAGAGAACAATACGGACAGCAACGGACAGCGTCCTCAGAACACCCCCATTTTGTTTATTTGTGAACATTTCAAGACACCGCGAGTGTTCTTAGAACACATTCAACTTGCCAGAGAACAATACGGACAGCGTCCTCAGAACACCCCCATTTTGTTTATTTGCGAACATTTCAGGACACCAAGAGTGTTCTTAGAACACATTCAACTTGCCATTGAACAATACGGACAGCGTCTTCAGGACACCCCCTATGAACATTTCAGAACACCTCAAGTGTTCTTAGAACACAATCAACTTGACAAAGAACAATACGGACAGCGTCCTCAGAACACCCCCCATTTTGTTTATTTGCGAACATTTCAGGACACCGCGAGTGTTCTTAGAACACATTCAGCTTGCCAGAGAACAATACGGACAGCAACGGACAGCGTCCTCAGAACACCCACATTTTGTTTATTTGCGAACATTTCAGGACACCGAGAGTGTTCTTAGAACACATTCAACTTGCCATCGAACAATACGGACAGGATCTTCAGGACACACCCTACGAACATTTCAGAACACCACGAATGTTCTTAGAACACAATCAACTTGACTAAGAACAATACGGACAGCGTCCTCAGAACACCCCCATTTTGTTTATATGCGAACATTTCAGGACACCGCAAGTGTTCTTAGAACACATTCAGCTTGCCAGAGAACAATACGGACAGCAACGGACAGCGCCCTCAGAACACCCCCATTTTGTTTATTTGCGAACATTTCAGGACACAGCGAGTGTTCTTAGAACATATTCAACTTGCCAGAGAACAATACGGACATCGTCCTCAGAACACCCCCATTTTGTTTATTTGCGATCATTTCAGGACACTGAGAGTGTTCTTAGAACACATTCAACTTGCCATCGAACAATATGGTTAGCGTCTTCAGGACACCCCCTACGAACATTTCAGAACACCACGAGTGTTCTTAGAACACAATCAACTTGACAAAGAACAATACGGACAGCATCTGCAGAACACTCCCATTTGGTTTATTTGCAAACATTTCAATACACCGCGAGTGTTCTTAGAACACATTCAACTTGCCAGAGAACAATACGGACAGCGTCCTCAGAACACCCCATCTTGTTTATTTGTGAACATTTCAGGACACCGAGAGTGTTCTTAGAACACATTCAACTTGCAATCGAACAATACGGACAGCGTCTTCAGGACACCTCCTACGAACATTTCAGAACACCACGAGTATTCTTAGAGCACAATCAACTTGACAACGAACAATACGGACAGCGTCCTCAGAACACCCCCATTTTGTTTATTTGCGAACATTTCAGGACACCGCGAGTGTTCTTAGAACACATTCAGCTTGCCAGAGAACAATACAGACAGCAATGGACAGAGTCCTCAGAACACCCCCACTTTGTTTATTTGCGAACATTTCAGGACACTGCAAGTGTTTTTAGAACACATTCAACTTGCCAGAGAACAATACGGACAGCGTCCTCAGAACACCCCCATTTTGTTTATTTGCAAACATTTCAGTACGCCACAAGTGTTCTTAGAACACATTCAACTTGACAAAGATCAATACGGACAGCGTCTTGAGGACACCCCCTACAAACATTTCAGGACACCACGAGTGTTCTTATAACACATTCAACTTGCCATCAAACAATACGTACAGCGTCTTCAAGACACCCCCTACGAACATTTCAGAACACCACAAGTGTTCTTAGAACACAATCAACTTGACAAAGAACAATACGGACAGCGTCCTCAGAACACCCCTATTTTGTTTATTTTCCAACATGTCAGGACACCGCGAGTGTTCTTAGAACACATTCAGCTTGCCAGAGAACAATACGGACAGCAACGGACAGCGTCCTCAGAACACCCCCATTTTGTTTATTTGCAAACATTTCAGGACACCAAGAGTGTTCTTAGAACACATTCAACTTGACAAAGAACAATACGGACAGCGTCTTGAGGACACCCCCTGCAAACATTTCAGGACACCAGGAGTATTCTTAGAACACATTCAACTTACCATTGAACAATACGGACAGCGTCCTCAGAACACCCCCATTTTGTTTATTTGCGAACATTTAAGGACACTGAGAGTGTTCTTAGAACACATTCAACTTGCCATCGAACAATATGGACAGCGTCTTCAGGACACCGCCTACGAACATTTCAGAACACCACGGGTGTTCTTAGAACACAATCAACTTGACAAAGAACAATACGGACAGCGTCCTCAGAACACCCCTATTTTGTTTATTTGCGAACATTTCAGGACACCACGAGTGTTTTTAGAACACATTCAGCTTGCCAGAGAATAATGGGGACAGCAACGGACAGCGTCCTCAGAACACCCCCATTTTGTTTATTTGCGAACATTTCAGGACACCTAGTGTGTTCTTAGAACACATCCAACTTGCCAGAGAACAATACGGACAGCGTCCTCCGAACACTCCCATTTTGTTTATTTGCGAACATTTCAGGACACCAAGAGTGTTCTTAGAACACATTCAACTTGCCATCGAACAATACGGACAGCGTCTTCAGGACACCCACTACGGACATTACAGAACACCACGAGTGTTCTTAGAACACATTCAACTTACCATCGAACAATACGGACAGCGTCCTCAGAACATCCCCATTTTGTTTATTTACAAACATTTCAGGACACCAAGAGCGTTCTTAGAACACATTCAACTTGCCATCGAACAATACGAACAGCGTCTTCAGGACACCCCCACTAACATTTCAGAGCACCACGAGTGTTCTTAGAACACAATCAACTTGACAAAGAACAATACGGACAGCGTCCTCAGAACACCCCCATTTTGTTTATTTGCGAACATTTCAGGACACTGCGAGTGTTCTTAGAACACATTCAGCTTGCCAGAGACCAAGAACAATACGGACAGCAATGGCCAGCGTCCTCAGAACACCCTCATTTTGTTTATTTGCGAACATTTCAGGACTGCGTAAGTGTTCTTAGAACACATTCAACTTGCCAGAGAAAAATATGGACAGCGTCCTCAGAACACCCCCATTTTGTTTATTTGCAAACATTTCAGTACGCCACGAGTGTTCTTAGAACACATTCAACTTGCCATCGAACAATACGGACAGCGTCTTCAGGACACCCCCTACGAACATTTCAGAACACCACGAGTGTTCTTAGAACACAATCAAACTGACAAAGAACAATACGGACAGCGTCCTCAGAACACCCCCATTTTGTTTATTTGCGAACATTTCAGGACACCGCGAGTGTTCCTAGAACACATTCAGCTTGCCAGAGAACAATACGGACAGCGTCCTCAGAACTCCCCCATTTTGTTTATTTGCATACATTTCAGGACACCGCGAGTGTTCTTAGAACATATTCAACTTGCCAGAGAACAATACGGACAGCATCCTCAGAACACCCACATTTTGTTTATTTGCGATCATTTCAGGACACCGAGAGTGTTTTTAGAACACATTCAACTTGCCATCGAACAATATGGTTAGCGTCTTCAGGACACCCCCTACGAACATTTCAGAACACCACGAGTGTTCTTAGAACACAATCAACTTGACAAAGAACAATACGGACAGCATCTGCAGAACACTCCCATTTGGTTTATTTGCAAACATTTCAATACACCGCGAGTGTTCTTAGAACACATTCAACTTGCCAGAGAACAATACGGACAGCGTCCTCAGAACACCCCATCTTGTTTATTTGTGAACATTTCAGGACACCGAGAGTGTTCTTAGAACACATTCAACTTGCCATCGAACAATACGGACAGCGTCTTCAGGACACCCCCTACGAACATTTCAGAACACCACGAGTATTCTTAGAGCACAATCAACTTGACAAAGAACAATACGGACAGCATCCTCAGAACACCCCCATTTTGTTTATTTGCGAACATTTCAGGACACTGTGAGTGTTCTTAGAACACATTCAGCTTGCCAGAGAACAATACGGACAGCAATGGACAGCGTCCTCAGAACACCCTCATTTTGTTTATTTGCGAACATTTCAGGACACCTAGTGTGTTCTTAGACCACATCCAACTTGCCAGAGAACAATACGGACAGCGTCCTCCGAACACACCCATTTTGTTTATTTGCAAACATTTCAGTACGCCACAAGTGTTCTTAGAACACATTCAACTTGACAAAGATCAATACGGACAGCGTCTTGAGGACACCCCCTACAAACATTTCAGGACACCACGAGTGTTCTTATAACACATTCAACTTGCCATCAAACAATACGTACAGCGTCTTCAAGACACCCCCTACGAACATTTCAGAACACCACAAGTGTTCTTAGAACACAATCAACTTGACAAAGAACAATACGGACAGCGTCCTCAGAACACCCCTATTTTGTTTATTTTCCAACATGTCAGGACACCGCGAGTGTTCTTAGAACACATTCAGGTTGCCAGAGAACAATACGGACAGCAACGGACAGCGTCCTCAGAACACCCCCATTTGGTTTATTTGCAAACATTTCAGGACACCAAGAGTGTTCTTAGAACACATTCAACTTGACAAAGAACAATACGGACAGCGTCTTGAGGACACCCCCTGCAAACATTTCAGGACACCAGGAGTATTCTTAGAACACATTCAACTTACCATTGAACAATACGGACAGCGTCCTCAGAACACCCCCATTTTGTTTATTTGCGAACATTTAAGGACACTGAGAGTGTTCTTAGAACACATTCAACTTGCCATCGAACAATATGGACAGCGTCTTCAGGACACCGCCTACGAACATTTCAGAACACCACGGGTGTTCTTAGAACACAATCAACTTGACAAAGAACAATACGGACAGCGTCCTCAGAACACCCCTATTTTGTTTATTTGCGAACATTTCAGGACACTGTGAGTGTTCTTAGAACACATTCAGCTTGCCAGAGAACAATACGGACAGCAATGGACAGCGTCCTCAGAACACCCTCATTTTGTTTATTTGCGAACATTTCAGGACACCTAGTGTGTTCTTAGACCACATCCAACTTGCCAGAGAACAATACGGACAGCGTCCTCCGAACACACCCATTTTGTTTATTTGCAAACATTTCAGTACGCCACAAGTGTTCTTAGAACACATTCAACTTGACAAAGATCAATACGGACAGCGTCTTGAGGACACCCCCTACAAACATTTCAGGACACCACGAGTGTTCTTATAACACATTCAACTTGCCATCAAACAATACGTACAGCGTCTTCAAGACACCCCCTACGAACATTTCAGAACACCACAAGTGTTCTTAGAACACAATCAACTTGACAAAGAACAATACGGACAGCGTCCTCAGAACACCCCTATTTTGTTTATTTTCCAACATGTCAGGACACCGCGAGTGTTCTTAGAACACATTCAGGTTGCCAGAGAACAATACGGACAGCAACGGACAGCGTCCTCAGAACACCCCCATTTGGTTTATTTGCAAACATTTCAGGACACCAAGAGTGTTCTTAGAACACATTCAACTTGACAAAGAACAATACGGACAGCGTCTTGAGGACACCCCCTGCAAACATTTCAGGACACCAGGAGTATTCTTAGAACACATTCAACTTACCATTGAACAATACGGACAGCGTCCTCAGAACACCCCCATTTTGTTTATTTGCGAACATTTAAGGACACTGAGAGTGTTCTTAGAACACATTCAACTTGCCATCGAACAATATGGACAGCGTCTTCAGGACACCGCCTACGAACATTTCAGAACACCACGGGTGTTCTTAGAACACAATCAACTTGACAAAGAACAATACGGACAGCGTCCTCAGAACACCCCTATTTTGTTTATTTGCGAACATTTCAGGACACCACGAGTGTTTTTAGAACACATTCAGCTTGCCAGAGAATAATGGGGACAGCAACGGACAGCGTCCTCAGAACACCCCCATTTTGTTTATTTGCGAACATTTCAGGACACCTAGTGTGTTCTTAGAACACATCCAACTTGCCAGAGAACAATACGGACAGCGTCCTCCGAACACTCCCATTTTGTTTATTTGCGAACATTTCAGGACACCAAGAGTGTTCTTAGAACACATTCAACTTGCCATCGAACAATACGGACAGCGTCTTCAGGACACCCACTACGGACATTACAGAACACCACGAGTGTTCTTAGAACACATTCAACTTACCATCGAACAATACGGACAGCGTCCTCAGAACATCCCCATTTTGTTTATTTACAAACATTTCAGGACACCGAGAGCGTTCTTAGAACACATTCAACTTGCCATCGAACAATACGAACAGCGTCTTCAGGACACCCCCACTAACATTTCAGAACACCACGAGTGTTCTTAGAACACAATCAACTTGACAAAGAACAATACGGACAGCTTCCTCAGAACACCCCCATTTTGTTTATTTGCGAACATTTCAGGACACCGCGAGTATTCTTAGAACACATTCAGCTTGCCAGAGAACAATACGGACAGCAACGGACAGCGTCCTCAGAACACCCCCATTTTGTTTATTTGTGAACATTTCAAGACACCGCGAGTGTTCTTAGAACACATTCAACTTGCCAGAGAACAATACGGACAGCGTCCTCAGAACACCCCCATTTTGTTTATTTGCGAACATTTCAGGACACCAAGAGTGTTCTTAGAACACATTCAACTTGCCATTGAACAATACGGACAGCGTCTTCAGGACACCCCCTATGAACATTTCAGAACACCTCAAGTGTTCTTAGAACACAATCAACTTGACAAAGAACAATACGGACAGCGTCCTCAGAACACCCCCCATTTTGTTTATTTGCGAACATTTCAGGACACCGCGAGTGTTCTTAGAACACATTCAGCTTGCCAGAGAACAATACGGACAGCAACGGACAGCGTCCTCAGAACACCCACATTTTGTTTATTTGCGAACATTTCAGGACACCGAGAGTGTTCTTAGAACACATTCAACTTGCCATCGAACAATACGGACAGGATCTTCAGGACACACCCTACGAACATTTCAGAACACCACGAATGTTCTTAGAACACAATCAACTTGACTAAGAACAATACGGACAGCGTCCTCAGAACACCCCCATTTTGTTTATATGCGAACATTTCAGGACACCGCAAGTGTTCTTAGAACACATTCAGCTTGCCAGAGAACAATACGGACAGCAACGGACAGCGTCCTCAGAACACCCCCATTTTGTTTATTTGCGAACATTTCAGGACACAGCGAGTGTTCTTAGAACATATTCAACTTGCCAGAGAACAATACGGACATCGTCCTCAGAACACCCCCATTTTGTTTATTTGCGATCATTTCAGGACACTGAGAGTGTTCTTAGAACACATTCAACTTGCCATCGAACAATATGGTTAGCGTCTTCAGGACACCCCCTACGAACATTTCAGAACACCACGAGTGTTCTTAGAACACAATCAACTTGACAAAGAACAATACGGACAGCATCTGCAGAACACTCCCATTTGGTTTATTTGCAAACATTTCAATACACCGCGAGTGTTCTTAGAACACATTCAACTTGCCAGAGAACAATACGGACAGCGTCCTCAGAACACCCCATCTTGTTTATTTGTGAACATTTCAGGACACCGAGAGTGTTCTTAGAACACATTCAACTTGCAATCGAACAATACGGACAGCGTCTTCAGGACACCTCCTACGAACATTTCAGAACACCACGAGTATTCTTAGAGCACAATCAACTTGACAACGAACAATACGGACAGCGTCCTCAGAACACCCCCATTTTGTTTATTTGCGAACATTTCAGGACACCGCGAGTGTTCTTAGAACACATTCAGCTTGCCAGAGAACAATACAGACAGCAATGGACAGAGTCCTCAGAACACCCCCACTTTGTTTATTTGCGAACATTTCAGGACACTGCAAGTGTTTTTAGAACACATTCAACTTGCCAGAGAACAATACGGACAGCGTCCTCAGAACACCCCCATTTTGTTTATTTGCAAACATTTCAGTACGCCACAAGTGTTCTTAGAACACATTCAACTTGACAAAGATCAATACGGACAGCGTCTTGAGGACACCCCCTACAAACATTTCAGGACACCACGAGTGTTCTTATAACACATTCAACTTGCCATCAAACAATACGTACAGCGTCTTCAAGACACCCCCTACGAACATTTCAGAACACCACAAGTGTTCTTAGAACACAATCAACTTGACAAAGAACAATACGGACAGCGTCCTCAGAACACCCCTATTTTGTTTATTTTCCAACATGTCAGGACACCGCGAGTGTTCTTAGAACACATTCAGCTTGCCAGAGAACAATACGGACAGCAACGGACAGCGTCCTCAGAACACCCCCATTTTGTTTATTTGCAAACATTTCAGGACACCAAGAGTGTTCTTAGAACACATTCAACTTGACAAAGAACAATACGGACAGCGTCTTGAGGACACCCCCTGCAAACATTTCAGGACACCAGGAGTATTCTTAGAACACATTCAACTTACCATTGAACAATACGGACAGCGTCCTCAGAACACCCCCATTTTGTTTATTTGCGAACATTTAAGGACACTGAGAGTGTTCTTAGAACACATTCAACTTGCCATCGAACAATATGGACAGCGTCTTCAGGACACCGCCTACGAACATTTCAGAACACCACGGGTGTTCTTAGAACACAATCAACTTGACAAAGAACAATACGGACAGCGTCCTCAGAACACCCCTATTTTGTTTATTTGCGAACATTTCAGGACACCACGAGTGTTTTTAGAACACATTCAGCTTGCCAGAGAATAATGGGGACAGCAACGGACAGCGTCCTCAGAACACCCCCATTTTGTTTATTTGCGAACATTTCAGGACACCTAGTGTGTTCTTAGAACACATCCAACTTGCCAGAGAACAATACGGACAGCGTCCTCCGAACACTCCCATTTTGTTTATTTGCGAACATTTCAGGACACCAAGAGTGTTCTTAGAACACATTCAACTTGCCATCGAACAATACGGACAGCGTCTTCAGGACACCCACTACGGACATTACAGAACACCACGAGTGTTCTTAGAACACATTCAACTTACCATCGAACAATACGGACAGCGTCCTCAGAACATCCCCATTTTGTTTATTTACAAACATTTCAGGACACCAAGAGCGTTCTTAGAACACATTCAACTTGCCATCGAACAATACGAACAGCGTCTTCAGGACACCCCCACTAACATTTCAGAGCACCACGAGTGTTCTTAGAACACAATCAACTTGACAAAGAACAATACGGACAGCGTCCTCAGAACACCCCCATTTTGTTTATTTGCGAACATTTCAGGACACTGCGAGTGTTCTTAGAACACATTCAGCTTGCCAGAGAACAATACGGACAGCAATGGCCAGCGTCCTCAGAACACCCTCATTTTGTTTATTTGCGAACATTTCAGGACTGCGTAAGTGTTCTTAGAACACATTCAACTTGCCAGAGAAAAATATGGACAGCGTCCTCAGAACACCCCCATTTTGTTTATTTGCAAACATTTCAGTACGCCACGAGTGTTCTTAGAACACATTCAACTTGCCATCGAACAATACGGACAGCGTCTTCAGGACACCCCCTACGAACATTTCAGAACACCACGAGTGTTCTTAGAACACAATCAAACTGACAAAGAACAATACGGACAGCGTCCTCAGAACACCCCCATTTTGTTTATTTGCGAACATTTCAGGACACCGCGAGTGTTCCTAGAACACATTCAGCTTGCCAGAGAACAATACGGACAGCGTCCTCAGAACTCCCCCATTTTGTTTATTTGCATACATTTCAGGACACCGCGAGTGTTCTTAGAACATATTCAACTTGCCAGAGAACAATACGGACAGCATCCTCAGAACACCCACATTTTGTTTATTTGCGATCATTTCAGGACACCGAGAGTGTTTTTAGAACACATTCAACTTGCCATCAAACAATATGGACAGCGTCTTCAGGACACCCCCTACGAACATTTCAGAACACAACAAGTGTTCTTAGAACACAATCAACTTGACAAAGAACAATACGGACAGCATCCTCAGAACACCCCCATTTTGTTTATTTGCAAACATTTCAATACACCGAGAGTGTTCTTAGAACACATTCAACTTACCATCGAACAATACGGACAGCGTCCTCAGAACACCCCCATTTTCTTTATTTGCGAACATTTCAGGACACCGAGAGTGTTCTTAGAACACATTCAACTTGCCATTGTACAATACGGACAGGATCTTCAGGACACACCCTACGAACCCTTCAGAACACCACGAATGTTCTTAGAACACAATCAACTTGACTAAGAACAATACGGACAGCGTCCTCAGAACACCCCCATTTTGTTTATATGCGAACATTTCAGGACACCGCGAGTGTTCTTAGAACACATTCAGCTTGCCAGAGAACAATACGGACAGCAACGAACAGCGTCCTCAGAACACCCCCATTTTGTTTATTTGCGAACATTTCAGGACACCACGAGTGTTCTTAGAACATATTCAACTTGCCAGAGAACAATACGGACATCGTCCTCAGAACACCCCCATTTTGTTTATTTGCGATCATTTCAGGACACTGAGAGTGTTCTTAGAACACATTCAACTTGCCATCGAACAATATGGTTAGCGTCTTCAGGACACCCCCTACGAACATTTCAGAACACCACGAGTGTTCTTAGAACACAATCAACTTGCCAGAGAAAAATATGGACAGCGTCCTCAGAACACCCCCATTTTGTTTATTTGCAAACATTTCAGTATGCCACAAGTGTTCTTAGAACACATTCAACTTGCCATCGAACAATACGGACAGCGTCTTCAGGACACCCCTCACGAACATTTCAGAACACCACGAGTGTTCTTAGAACACAATCAAACTGACAAAGAACAATACGGACAGCGTCCTCAGAACACCCCCATTTTGTTTATTTGCAAACATTTCAGGACACCGCGAGTGTTCTTAGAATACATTCAGCTTGCCAGAGAACAATACGGACAGCGTCCTCAGAACTCCCCCATTTTGTTTATTTGCAAACATTTCAGGACACCGCGAGTGTTCTTAGAACATATTCAACTTGCTAGAGAACAATACGGACAGCGTCATCAGAACACCCACATTTTGTTTATTTGCGATCATTTCAGGACACCGAGAGTGTTTTTAGAACACATTCAACTTGCCATCAAACAATATGGACAGCGTCTTCAGGACACCCCCTACGAACATTTCAGAACACCACAAGTGTTCTTAGAACACAATCAACTTGACAAAGAACAATACGGACAGCATCCTCAGAACACCCCCATTATGTTTATTTGCAAACATTTCAATACACCGCAAGTGTTCTTAGAACACATTCAACTTACCAGAGAACAATACGGACATCATCCTCAGAACACCCCATCTTGTTTATTTGTGAACATTTCAGGACACCGAGAGTGTTCTTAGAACACTTTCAACTTACCATCGAACAATACGGACAGCGTCCTCAGAACACCCCCATTTTCTTTATTTGCGAACATTTCAGGACACCGAGAGTGTTTTTAGAACACATTCAACTTGCCATCGAACAATACGGACAGGATCTTCAGGACACACCCTACGAACATTTCAGAACACCACGAATGTTCTTAGAACACAATCAACTTGACTAAGAACAATACGGACAGCGTCCTCAGAACACCCCCATTTTGTTTATATGCGAACATTTCAGGACACCGCGAGTGTTCTTAGAACACATTCAGCTTGCCAGAGAACAATACGGACAGCAACGGACAGCGTCCTCAGAACACCCCCATTTTGTTTATTTGCAAACATTTCAGGACACCGCGAGTGTTCTTAGAACATATTCAACTTGCCAGAGAACAATACGGACATCGTCCTCAGAACACCCCCATTTTGTTTATTTGCGATCATTTCAGGACACTGAGAGTGTTCTTAGAACACATTCAACTTGCCATCGAACAATATGGTTAGCGTCTTCAGGACACCCCCTACGAACATTTCAGAACACCACGAGTGTTCTTAGAACACAATCAACTTGACAAAGAACAATACGGACAGCATCTGCAGAACACTCCCATTTGGTTTATTTGCAAACATTTCAATACACCGCGAGTGTTCTTAGAACACATTCAACTTGCCAGAGAACAATACGGACAGCGTCCTCAGAACACCCCATCTTGTTTATTTGTGAACATTTCAGGACACCGAGAGTGTTCTTAGAACACATTCAACTTGCCATCGAACAATACGGACAGCGTCTTCAGGACACCCCCTACGAACATTTCAGAACACCACGAGTATTCTTAGAGCACAATCAACTTGACAAAGAACAATACGGACAGCGTCCTCAGAACACCCCCATTTTGTTTATTTGCGAACATTTCAGGACACCGCGAGTGTTCTTAGAATACATTCAGCTTGCCAGAGAACAATACAGACAGCAATGGACAGAGTCCTCAGAACACCCCCACTTTGTTTATTTGCGAACATTTCAGGACACCGCAAGTGTTTTTAGAACACATTCAACTTGCCAGAGAACAATACGGACAGCGTCCTCAGAACACCCCCATTTTGTTTATTTGCAAACATTTCAGTACGCCACAAGTGTTCTTAGAACACATTCAACTTGACAAAGATCAATACGGACAGCGTCTTGAGGACACCCCCTACAAACATTTCAGGACACCACGAGTGTTCTTATAACACATTCAACTTGCCATCAAACAATACGTACAGCGTCTTCAAGACACCCCCTACGAACATTTCAGAACACCACAAGTGTTCTTAGAACACAATCAACTTGACAAAGAACAATACGGACAGCGTCCTCAGAACACCCCTATTTTGTTTATTTTCCAACATGTCAGGACACCGCGAGTGTTCTTAGAACACATTCAGCTTGCCAGAGAACAATACGGACAGCAACGGACAGCGTCCTCAGAACACCCCCATTTTGTTTATTTGCAAACATTTCAGGACACCAAGAGTGTTCTTAGAACACATTCAACTTGACAAAGAACAATACGGACAGCGTCTTGAGGACACCCCCTGCAAACATTTCAGGACACCAGGAGTATTCTTAGAACACATTCAATTTACCATTGAACAATACGGACAGCGTCCTCAGAACACCCCCAAATTGTTTATTTGCGAACATTTAAGGACACTGAGAGTGTTATTAGAACACATTCAACTTGCCATCGAACAATATGGACAGCGTCTTCAGGACACCGCCTACGAACATTTCAGAACACCACGGGTGTTCTTAGAACACAATCAACTTGACAAAGAACAATACGGACAGCGTCCTCAGAACACCCCTATTTTGTTTATTTGCAAACATTTCAGGACACCACGAGTGTTTTTAGAACACATTCAGCTTGCCAGAGAATAATGGGGACAGCAACGGACAGCGTCCTCAGAACACCCCCATTTTGTTTATTTGCGAACATTTCAGACACCTAGTGTGTTCTTAGAACACATCCAACTTGCCAGAGAACAATACGGACAGCGTCCTCCGAACACTCCCATTTTGTTTATTTGCGAACATTTCAGGACACCAAGAGTGTTCTTAGAACACATTCAACTTGCCATCGAACAATACGGACAGCGTCTTCAGGACACCCACTACTGACATTACAGAACACCACGAGTGTTCTTAGAACACATTCAACTTACCATTGAACAATACGGACAGCGTCCTCAGAACATCCCCATTTTGTTTATTTACAAACATTTCAGGACACCGAGTGCGTTCTTAGAACACATTCAACTTGCCATCGAACAATACGAACGGCGTCTTCAGGACACCCCCACTAACATTTCAGAACACCACGAGTGTTCTTAGAACACAATCAACTTGACAAAGAACAATACGGACAGCGTCCTCAGAACACCCCCATTTTGTTTATTTGCGAACATTTCAGGACACCGCGAGTATTCTTAGAACACATTCAGCTTGCCAGAGAACAATACGGACAGCAACGGACAGCGTCCTCAGAACACCCCCATTTTGTTTATTTGTGAACATTTCAAGACACCGCGAGTGTTCTTAGAACACATTCAACTTGCCAGAGAACAATACGGACAGCGTCCTCAGAACACCCCCATTTTGTTTATTTGCGAACATTTCAGGACATCAAGAGTGTTCTTAGAACACATTCAACTTACCATTGAACAATACGGACAGCGTCTTCAGGACACCCCCTATGAACATTTCAGAACACCTCAAGTGTTCTTAGAACACAATCAACTTGACAAAGAACAATACGGACAGCGTCCTCAGAACACCCCCCATTTTGTTTATTTGCGAACATTTCAGGACACCGCGAGTGTTCTTAGAACACATTCAGCTTGCCAGAGAACAATACGGACAGCAACGGACAGCGTCCTCAGAACACCCTCATTTTGTTTATTTGCGAACATTTCAGGACACCGAGAGTGTTCTTAGAACACATTCAACTTGCCATCGAACAATACGGACAGGATCTTCAGGACACACCCTACGAACATTTCAGAACACCACGAATGTTCTTAGAACACAATCAACTTGACTAAGAACAATACGGACAGCGTCCTCAGAACACCCCCATTTTGTTTATATGCGAACATTTCAGGACACCCCGAGTGTTCTTAGAACACATTCAGCTTGCCAGAGAACAATACGGACAGCAACGGACAGCGTCCTCAGAACACCCCCATTTTGTTTATTTGCGAACATTTCAGGACACCGCGAGTGTTCTTAGAACATATTCAACTTGCCAGAGAACAATACGGACATCGTCCTCAGAACACCCCCATTTTGTTTATTTGCGATCATTTCAGGACACTGAGAGTGTTCTTAGAACACATTCAACTTGCCATCGAACAATATGGTTAGCGTCTTCAGGACACCCCCTACGAACATTTCAGAACACCACGAGTGTTCTTAGAACACAATCAACTTGACAAAGAACAATACGGACAGCATCTGCAGAACACTCCCATTTGGTTTATTTGCAAACATTTCAATACACCGCGAGTGTTCTTAGAACACATTCAACTTGCCAGAGAACAATACGGACAGCGTCCTCAGAACACCCCATCTTGTTTATTTGTGAACATTTCAGGACACCGAGAGTGTTCTTAGAACACATTCAACTTGCCATTGAACAATACGGACAGCGTCTTCAGGACACCCCCTACGAACATTTCAGAACACCACGAGTATTCTTAGAGCACAATCAACTTGACAAAGAACAATACGGACAGCGTCCTCAGAACACCCCCATTTTGTTTATTTGCGAACATTTCAGGACACCGCGAGTGTTCTTAGAACACATTCAGCTTGCCAGAGAACAATACAGACAGCAATGGACAGAGTCCTCAGAACACCCCCACTTTGTTTATTTGCGAACATTTCAGGACACCGCAAGTGTTTTTAGAACACATTCAACTTGCCAGAGAACAATACGGACAGCGTCCTCAGAACACCCCCATTTTGTTTATTTGCAAACATTTCAGTACGCCACAAGTGTTCTTAGAACACATTCAACTTGACAAAGATCAATACGGACAGCGTCTTGAGGACACCCCCTACAAACATTTCAGGACACCACGAGTGTTCTTATAACACATTCAACTTGCCATCAAACAATACGTACAGCGTCTTCAAGACACCCCCTACGAACATTTCAGAACACCACAAGTGTTCTTAGAACACAATCAACTTGACAAAGAACAATACGGACAGCGTCCTCAGAACACCCCTATTTTGTTTATTTTCCAACATGTCAGCACACCGCGAGTGTTCTTAGAACACATTCAGCTTGCCAGAGAACGATACGGACAGCAACGGACAGCGTCCTCAGAACACCCCCATTTTGTTTATTTGCAAACATTTCAGGACACCAAGAGTGTTCTTAGAACACATTCAACTTGACAAAGAACAATACGGACAGCGTCTTGAGGACACCCCCTGCAAACATTTCAGGACACCAGGAGTATTCTTAGAACAGATTCAACTTACCATTGAACAATACGGACAGCGTCCTAAGAACACCCCCATTTTGTTTATTTGCGAACATTTAAGGACACTGAGAGTGTTCTTAGAACACATTCAACTTGCCATCGAACAATATGGACAGCGTCTTCAGGACACCGCCTACGAACATTTCAGAACGCCACGGGTGTTCTTAGAACACAATCAACTTGACAAAGAACAATACGGACAGCGTCCTCAGAACACCCCTATTTCGTTTATTTGCGAACATTTCAGGACACCACGAGTGTTTTTAGAACACATTCAGCTTGCCAGAGAATAATGGGGACAGCAACGGACAGCGTCCTCAGAACACCCCCATTTTGTTTATTTGCAAACATTTCAGGACACCTAGTGTGTTCTTAGAACACATCCAACTTGCCAGAGAACAATACGGACAGCGTCCTCCGAACACTCCCATTTTGTTTATTTGCGAACATTTCAGGACACCAAGAGTGTTCTTAGAACACATTCAACTTGCCATCGAACAATTCGGACAGCGTCTTCAGGACACCCACTACGGACATTACAGAACATCACGAGTGTTCTTAGAACACATTCAACTTACCATCGAACAATACGGACAGCGTCCTCAGAACATCCCCATTTTGTTTATTTGCGAACATTTCAGGACACCGAGAGCGTTCTTAGAACACATTCAACTTGCCATTGAACAATATGGACAGCGTCTTCAGGACACCGCCTACGAACATTTCAGAACGCCACGGGTGTTCTTAGAACACAATCAACTTGACAAAGAACAATACGGACAGCGTCCTCAGAACACCCCCATTTTGTTTATTTGCGAACATTTCAGGACACCGCGAGTATTCTTAGAACACATTCAGCTTGCCAGAGAACAATACGGACAGCAACGGACAGCGTCCTCAGAACACCCCCATTTTGTTTATTTGTGAACATTTCAAGACACCGCGAGTGTTCTTAGAACACATTCAACTTGCCAGAGAACAATACGGACAGCGTCCTCAGAACACCCCCATTTTGTTTATTTGCGAACATTTCAGGACACCAAGAGTGTTCTTAGAACACATTCAACTTGCCATTGAACAATACGGACAGCGTCTTCAGGACACCCCCTATGAACATTTCAGAACACCTCAAGTGTTCTTAGAACACAATCAACTTGACAAAGAACAATACGGACAGCGTCCTCAGAACACCCCCCATTTTGTTTATTTGCGAACATTTCAGGACACCGCGAGTGTTCTTAGAACACATTCAGCTTGCCAGAGAACAATACGGACAGCAACGGACAGCGTCCTCAGAACACCCTCATTTTGTTTATTTGCGAACATTTCAGGACACCGAGAGTGTTCTTAGAACACATTCAACTTGCCATCGAACAATACGGACAGGATCTTCAGGACACACCCTACGAACATTTCAGAACACCACGAATGTTCTTAGAACACAATCAACTTGACTAAGAACAATACGGACAGCGTCCTCAGAACACCCCCATTTTGTTTATATGCGAACATTTCAGGACACCGCAAGTGTTCTTAGAACACATTCAGCTTGCCAGAGAACAATACGGACAGCAACGGACAGCGTCCTCAGAACACCTCCATTTTGTTTATTTGCGAACATTTCAGGACACAGCGAGTGTTCTTAGAACATATTCAACTTGCCAGAGAACAATACGGACATCGTCCTCAGAACACCCCCATTTTGTTTATTTGCGATCATTTCAGGACACTGAGAGTGTTCTTAGAACACATTCAACTTGCCATCGAACAATATGGTTAGCGTCTTCAGGACACCCCCTACGAACATTTCAGAACACCACGATTGTTCTTAGAACACAATCAACTTGACAAAGAACAATACGGACAGCATCTGCAGAACACTCCCATTTGGTTTATTTGCAAACATTTCAATACACCGCGAGTGTTCTTAGAACACATTCAACTTGCCAGAGAATAATACGGACAGCGTCCTCAGAACACCCCATCTTGTTTATTTGTGAACATTTCAGGACACCGAGAGTGTTCTTAGAACACATTCAACTTGCCATTGTACAATACGGACAGGATCTTCAGGACACACCCTACGAACCCTTCAGAACACCACGAATGTTCTTAGAACACAATCAACTTGACTAAGAACAATACGGACAGCGTCCTCAGAACACCCCCATTTTGTTTATATGCGAACATTTCAGGACACCGCGAGTGTTCTTAGAACACATTCAGCTTGCCAGAGAACAATACGGACAGCAACGAACAGCGTCCTCAGAACACCCCCATTTTGTTTATTTGCGAACATTTCAGGACACCACGAGTGTTCTTAGAACATATTCAACTTGCCAGAGAACAATACGGACATCGTCCTCAGAACACCCCCATTTTATTTATTTGCGATCATTTCAGGACACTGAGAGTGTTCTTAGAACACATTCAACTTGCCATCGAACAATATGGTTAGCGTCTTCAGGACACCCCCTACGAACATTTCAGAACACCACGAGTGTTCTTAGAACACAATCAACTTGCCAGAGAAAAATATGGACAGCGTCCTCAGAACACCCCCATTTTGTTTATTTGCAAACATTTCAGTATGCCACGAGTGTTCTTAGAACACATTCAACTTGCCATCGAACAATACGGACAGCGTCTTCAGGACACCCCTCACGAACATTTCAGAACACCACGAGTGTTCTTAGAACACAATCAAACTGACAAAGAACAATACGGACAGCGTCCTCAGAACACCCCCATTTTGTTTATTTGCAAACATTTCAGGACACCGCGAGTGTTCTTAGAACACATTCAGCTTGCCAGAGAACAATACGGACAGCGTCCTCAGAACTCCCCCATTTTGTTTATTTGCAAACATTTCAGGACACCGCGAGTGTTCTTAGAACATATTCAACTTGCCAGAGAACAATACGGACAGCGTCCTCAGAACACCCACATTTTGTTTATTTGCGATCATTTCAGGACACCGAGAGTGTTTTTAGAACACATTCAACTTGCCATCAAACAATATGGACAGCGTCTTCAGGACACCCCCTACGAACATTTCAGAACACCACAAGTGTTCTTAGAACACAATCAACTTGACAAAGAACAATACGGACAGCATCCTCAGAACACCCCCATTTTGTTTATTTGCAAACATTTCAATACACCGCAAGTGTTCTTAGAACACATTCAACTTACCAGAGAACAATACGGACATCATCCTCAGAACACCCCATCTTGTTTATTTGTGAACATTTCAGGACACCGAGAGTGTTCTTAGAACACTTTCAACTTACCATCGAACAATACGGACAGCGTCCTCAGAACACCCTCATTTTGTTTATTTGCGAACATTTCAGGACACCGAGAGTGTTCTTAGAACACATTCAACTTGCCATCGAACAATACGGACAGGATCTTCAGGACACACCCTACGAACATTTCAGAACACCACGAATGTTCTTAGAACACAATCAACTTGACTAAGAACAATACGGACAGCGTCCTCAGAACACCCCCATTTTGTTTATATGCGAACATTTCAGGACACCGCAAGTGTTCTTAGAACACATTCAGCTTGCCAGAGAACAATACGGACAGCAACGGACAGCGTCCTCAGAACACCTCCATTTTGTTTATTTGCGAACATTTCAGGACACAGCGAGTGTTCTTAGAACATATTCAACTTGCCAGAGAACAATACGGACATCGTCCTCAGAACACCCCCATTTTGTTTATTTGCGATCATTTCAGGACACTGAGAGTGTTCTTAGAACACATTCAACTTGCCATCGAACAATATGGTTAGCGTCTTCAGGACACCCCCTACGAACATTTCAGAACACCACGATTGTTCTTAGAACACAATCAACTTGACAAAGAACAATACGGACAGCATCTGCAGAACACTCCCATTTGGTTTATTTGCAAACATTTCAATACACCGCGAGTGTTCTTAGAACACATTCAACTTGCCAGAGAACAATACGGACAGCGTCCTCAGAACACCCCATCTTGTTTATTTGTGAACATTTCAGGACACCGAGAGTGTTCTTAGAACACATTCAACTTGCCATTGTACAATACGGACAGGATCTTCAGGACACACCCTACGAACCCTTCAGAACACCACGAATGTTCTTAGAACACAATCAACTTGACTAAGAACAATACGGACAGCGTCCTCAGAACACCCCCATTTTGTTTATATGCGAACATTTCAGGACACCGCGAGTGTTCTTAGAACACATTCAGCTTGCCAGAGAACAATACGGACAGCAACGAACAGCGTCCTCAGAACACCCCCATTTTGTTTATTTGCGAACATTTCAGGACACCACGAGTGTTCTTAGAACATATTCAACTTGCCAGAGAACAATACGGACATCGTCCTCAGAACACCCCCATTTTATTTATTTGCGATCATTTCAGGACACTGAGAGTGTTCTTAGAACACATTCAACTTGCCATCGAACAATATGTTTAGCGTCTTCAGGACACCCCCTACGAACATTTCAGAACACCACGAGTGTTCTTAGAACACAATCAACTTGCCAGAGAAAAATATGGACAGCGTCCTCAGAACACCCCCATTTTGTTTATTTGCAAACATTTCAGTATGCCACGAGTGTTCTTAGAACACATTCAACTTGCCATCGAACAATACGGACAGCGTCTTCAGGACACCCCTCACGAACATTTCAGAACACCACGAGTGTTCTTAGAACACAATCAAACTGACAAAGAACAATACGGACAGCGTCCTCAGAACACCCCCATTTTGTTTATTTGCAAACATTTCAGGACACCGCGAGTGTTCTTAGAACACATTCAGCTTGCCAGAGAACAATACGGACAGCGTCCTCAGAACTCCCCCATTTTGTTTATTTGCAAACATTTCAGGACACCGCGAGTGTTCTTAGAACATATTCAACTTGCCAGAGAACAATACGGACAGCGTCCTCAGAACACCCGCATTTTGTTTATTTGCGATCATTTCAGGACACCGAGAGTGTTTTTAGAACACATTCAACTTGCCATCAAACAATATGGACAGCGTCTTCAGGACACCCCCTACGAACATTTCAGAACACCACAAGTGTTCTTAGAACACAATCAACTTGACAAAGAACAATACGGACAGCATCCTCAGAACACCCCCATTTTGTTTATTTGCAAACATTTCAATACACCGCAAGTGTTCTTAGAACACATTCAACTTACCAGAGAACAATACGGACATCATCCTCAGAACACCCCATCTTGTTTATTTGTGAACATTTCAGGACACCGAGAGTGTTCTTAGAACACTTTCAACTTACCATCGAACAATACGGACAGCGTCCTCAGAACACCCCCATTTTCTTTATTTGCGAACATTTCAGGACACCGAGAGTGTTTTTAGAACACATTCAACTTGCCATCGAACAATACGGACAGGATCTTCAGGACACACCCTACGAACATTTCAGAACACCACGAATGTTCTTAGAACACAATCAACTTGACTAAGAACAATACGGACAGCGTCCTCAGAACACCCCCATTTTGTTTATATGCGAACATTTCAGGACACCGCGAGTGTTCTTAGAACACATTCAGCTTGCCAGAGAACAATACGGACAGCAACGGACAGCGTCCTCAGAACACCCCCATTTTGTTTATTTGCAAACATTTCAGGACACCGCAAGTGTTCTTAGAACATATTCAACTTGCCAGAGAACAATACGGACATCGTCCTCAGAACACCCCCATTTTGTTTATTTGCGATCATTTCAGGACACTGAGAGTGTTCTTAGAACACATTCAACTTGCCATCGAACAATATGGTTAGCGTCTTCAGGACACCCCCTACGAACATTTCAGAACACCACGAGTGTTCTTAGAACACAATCAACTTGACAAAGAACAATACGGACAGCATCTGCAGAACACTCCCATTTGGTTTATTTGCAAACATTTCAATACACAGCGAGTGTTCTTAGAACACATTCAACTTGCCAGAGAACAATACGGACAGCGTCCTCAGAACACCCCATCTTGTTTATTTGTGAACATTTCAGGACACCGAGAGTGTTCTTAGAACACATTCAACTTGCCATCGAACAATACGGACAGCGTCTTCAGGACACCCCCTACGAACATTTCAGAACACCACGAGTATTCTTAGAGCACAATCAACTTGACAAAGAACAATACGGACAGCGTCCTCAGAACACCCCCATTTTGTTTATTTGCGAACATTTCAGGACACCGCGAGTGTTCTTAGAATACATTCAGCTTGCCAGAGAACAATACAGACAGCAATGGACAGAGTCCTCAGAACACCCCCACTTTGTTTATTTGCGAACATTTCAGGACACCGCAAGTGTTTTTAGAACACATTCAACTTGCCAGAGAACAATACGGACAGCGTCCTCAGAACACCCCCATTTTGTTTATTTGCAAACATTTCAGTACGCCACAAGTGTTCTTAGAACACATTGAACTTGACAAAGATCAATACGAACAGCGTCCTCAGAACACCCCTATTTTGTTTATTTTCCAACATGTCAGGACACCGCGAGTGTTCTTAGAACACATTCAGCTTGCCAGAGAACAATACGGACAGCAACGGACAGCGTCCTCAGAACACCCCCATTTTGTTTATTTGCAAACATTTCAGGACACCAAGAGTGTTCTTAGAACACATTCAACTTGACAAAGAACAATACGGACAGCGTCTTGAGGACACCCCCTGCAAACATTTCAGGACACCAGGAGTATTCTTAGAACACATTCAATTTACCATTGAACAATACGGACAGCGTCCTCAGAACACCCCCAAATTGTTTATTTGCGAACTATTAAGGACACTGAGAGTGTTCTTAGAACACATTCAACTTGCCATCGAACAATATGGACAGCGTCTTCAGGACACCGCCTACGAACATTTCAGAACACCACGGGTGTTCTTAGAACACAATCAACTTGACAAAGAACAATACGGACAGCGTCCTCAGAACACCCCTATTTTGTTTATTTGCAAACATTTCAGGACACCACGAGTGTTTTTAGAACACATTCAGCTTGCCAGAGAATAATGGGGACAGCAACGGACAGCGTCCTCAGAACACCCCCATTTTGTTTATTTGCGAACATTTCAGACACCTAGTGTGTTCTTAGAACACATCCAACTTGCCAGAGAACAATACGGACAGCGTCCTCCGAACACTCCCATTTTGTTTATTTGCGAACATTTCAGGACACCAAGAGTGTTCTTAGAACACATTCAACTTGCCATCGAACAATACGGACAGCGTCTTCAGGACACCCACTACGGACATTACAGAACACCACGAGTGTTCTTAGAACACATTCAACTTACCATCGAACAATACGGACAGCGTCCTCAGAACATCCCCATTTTGTTTATTTACAAACATTTCAGGACACCGAGTGCGTTCTTAGAACACATTCAACTTGCCATCGAACAATACGAACGGCGTCTTCAGGACACCCCCACTAACATTTCAGAACACCACGAGTGTTCTTAGAACACAATCAACTTGACAAAGAACAATACGGACAGCGTCCTCAGAACACCCCCATTTTGTTTATTTGCGAACATTTCAGGACACCGCGAGTATTCTTAGAACACATTCAGCTTGCCAGAGAACAATACGGACAGCAACGGACAGCGTCCTCAGAACACCCCCATTTTGTTTATTTGTGAACATTTCAAGACACCGCGAGTGTTCTTAGAACACATTCAACTTGCCAGAGAACAATACGGACAGCGTCCTCAGAACACCCCCATTTTGTTTATTTGCGAACATTTCAGGACACCAAGAGTGTTCTTAGAACACATTCAGCTTGCCAGAGAACAATACGGACAGCAACGGACAGCGTCCTCAGAACACCCCCATTTTGTTTATTTGCGAACATTTCAGGACACCGCGAGTGTTCTTAGAACATATTCAACTTGCCAGAGAACAATACGGACATCGTCCTCAGAACACCCCCATTTTGTTTATTTGCGATCATTTCAGGACACTGAGAGTGTTCTTAGAACACATTCAACTTGCCATCGAACAATATGGTTAGCGTCTTCAGGACACCCCCTACGAACATTTCAGAACACCACGAGTGTTCTTAGAACACAATCAACTTGACAAAGAACAATACGGACAGCATCTGCAGAACACTCCCATTTGGTTTATTTGCAAACATTTCAATACACCGCGAGTGTTCTTAGAACACATTCAACTTGCCAGAGAACAATACGGACAGCGTCCTCAGAACACCCCATCTTGTTTATTTGTGAACATTTCAGGACACCGAGAGTGTTCTTAGAACACATTCAACTTGCCATTGAACAATACGGACAGCGTCTTCAGGACACCCCCTACGAACATTTCAGAACACCACGAGTATTCTTAGAGCACAATCAACTTGACAAAGAACAATACGGACAGCGTCCTCAGAACACCCCCATTTTGTTTATTTGCGAACATTTCAGGACACCGCGAGTGTTCTTAGAACACATTCAGCTTGCCAGAGAACAATACAGACAGCAATGGACAGAGTCCTCAGAACACCCCCACTTTGTTTATTTGCGAACATTTCAGGACACCGCAAGTGTTTATAGAACACATTCAACTTGCCAGAGAACAATACGGACAGCGTCCTCAGAACACCCCCATTTTGTTTATTTGCAAACATTTCAGTACGCCACAAGTGTTCTTAGAACACATTCAACTTGACAAAGATCAATACGGACAGCGTCTTGAGGACACCCCCTACAAACATTTCAGGACACCACGAGTGTTCTTATAACACATTCAACTTGCCATCAAACAATACGTACAGCGTCTTCAAGACACCCCCTACGAACATTTCAGAACACCACAAGTGTTCTTAGAACACAATCAACTTGACAAAGAACAATACGGACAGCGTCCTCAGAACACCCCTATTTTGTTTATTTTCCAACATGTCAGGACACCGCGAGTGTTCTTAGAACACATTCAGCTTGCCAGAGAACGATACGGACAGCAACGGACAGCGTCCTCAGAACACCCCCATTTTGTTTATTTGCAAACATTTCAGGACACCAAGAGTGTTCTTAGAACACATTCAACTTGACAAAGAACAATACGGACAGCGTCTTGAGGACACCCCCTGCAAACATTTCAGGACACCAGGAGTATTCTTAGAACAGATTCAACTTACCATTGAACAATACGGACAGCGTCCTCAGAACACCCCCATTTTGTTTATTTGCGAACATTTAAGGACACTGAGAGTGTTCTTAGAACACATTCAACTTGCCATCGAACAATATGGACAGCGTCTTCAGGACACCGCCTACGAACATTTCAGAACGCCACGGGTGTTCTTAGAACACAATCAACTTGACAAAGAACAATACGGACAGCGTCCTCAGAACACCCCTATTTCGTTTATTTGCGAACATTTCAGGACACCACGAGTGTTTTTAGAACACATTCAGCTTGCCAGAGAATAATGGGGACAGCAACGGACAGCGTCCTCAGAACACCCCCATTTTGTTTATTTGCGAACATTTCAGGACACCTAGTGTGTTCTTAGAACACATCCAACTTGCCAGAGAACAATACGGACAGCGTCCTCCGAACACTCCCATTTTGTTTATTTGCGAACATTTCAGGACACCAAGAGTGTTCTTAGAACACATTCAACTTGCCATCGAACAATACGGACAGCGTCTTCAGGACACCCACTACGGACATTACAGAACATCACGAGTGTTCTTAGAACACATTCAACTTACCATCGAACAATACGGACAGCGTCCTCAGAACATCCCCATTTTGTTTATTTGCGAACATTTCAGGACACCGAGAGCGTTCTTAGAACACATTCAACTTGCCATCGAACAATATGGACAGCGTCTTCAGGACACCGCCTACGAACATTTCAGAACGCCACGGGTGTTCTTAGAACACAATCAACTTGACAAAGAACAATACGGACAGCGTCCTCAGAACACCCCCATTTTGTTTATTTGCGAACATTTCAGGACACCGCGAGTATTCTTAGAACACATTCAGCTTGCCAGAGAACAATACGGACAGCAACGGACAGCGTCCTCAGAACACCCCCATTTTGTTTATTTGTGAACATTTCAAGACACCGCGAGTGTTCTTAGAACACATTCAACTTGCCAGAGAACAATACGGACAGCGTCCTCAGAACACCCCCATTTTGTTTATTTGCGAACATTTCAGGACACCAAGAGTGTTCTTAGAACACATTCAACTTGCCATTGAACAATACGGACAGCGTCTTCAGGACACCCCCTATGAACATTTCAGAACACCTCAAGTGTTCTTAGAACACAATCAACTTGACAAAGAACAATACGGACAGCGTCCTCAGAACACCCCCCATTTTGTTTATTTGCGAACATTTCAGGACACCGCGAGTGTTCTTAGAACACATTCAGCTTGCCAGAGAACAATACGGACAGCAACGGACAGCGTCCTCAGAACACCCTCATTTTGTTTATTTGCGAACATTTCAGGACACCGAGAGTGTTCTTAGAACACATTCAACTTGCCATCGAACAATACGGACAGGATCTTCAGGACACACCCTACGAACATTTCAGAACACCACGAATGTTCTTAGAACACAATCAACTTGACTAAGAACAATACGGACAGCGTCCTCAGAACACCCCCATTTTGTTTATATGCGAACATTTCAGGACACCGCAAGTGTTCTTAGAACACATTCAGCTTGCCAGAGAACAATACGGACAGCAACGGACAGCGTCCTCAGAACACCTCCATTTTGTTTATTTGCGAACATTTCAGGACACAGCGAGTGTTCTTAGAACATATTCAACTTGCCAGAGAACAATACGGACATCGTCCTCAGAACACCCCCATTTTGTTTATTTGCGATCATTTCAGGACACTGAGAGTGTTCTTAGAACACATTCAACTTGCCATCGAACAATATGGTTAGCGTCTTCAGGACACCCCCTACGAACATTTCAGAACACCACGATTGTTCTTAGAACACAATCAACTTGACAAAGAACAATACGGACAGCATCTGCAGAACACTCCCATTTGGTTTATTTGCAAACATTTCAATACACCGCGAGTGTTCTTAGAACACATTCAACTTGCCAGAGAACAATACGGACAGCGTCCTCAGAACACCCCATCTTGTTTATTTGTGAACATTTCAGGACACCGAGAGTGTTCTTAGAACACATTCAACTTGCCATTGTACAATACGGACAGGATCTTCAGGACACACCCTACGAACCCTTCAGAACACCACGAATGTTCTTAGAACACAATCAACTTGACTAAGAACAATACGGACAGCGTCCTCAGAACACCCCCATTTTGTTTATATGCGAACATTTCAGGACACCGCGAGTGTTCTTAGAACACATTCAGCTTGCCAGAGAACAATACGGACAGCAACGAACAGCGTCCTCAGAACACCCCCATTTTGTTTATTTGCGAACATTTCAGGACACCACGAGTGTTCTTAGAACATATTCAACTTGCCAGAGAACAATACGGACATCGTCCTCAGAACACCCCCATTTTATTTATTTGCGATCATTTCAGGACACTGAGAGTGTTCTTAGAACACATTCAACTTGCCATCGAACAATATGGTTAGCGTCTTCAGGACACCCCCTACGAACATTTCAGAACACCACGAGTGTTCTTAGAACACAATCAACTTGCCAGAGAAAAATATGGACAGCGTCCTCAGAACACCCCCATTTTGTTTATTTGCAAACATTTCAGTATGCCACGAGTGTTCTTAGAACACATTCAACTTGCCATCGAACAATACGGACAGCGTCTTCAGGACACCCCTCACGAACATTTCAGAACACCACGAGTGTTCTTAGAACACAATCAAACTGACAAAGAACAATACGGACAGCGTCCTCAGAACACCCCCATTTTGTTTATTTGCAAACATTTCAGGACACCGCGAGTGTTCTTAGAACACATTCAGCTTGCCAGAGAACAATACGGACAGCGTCCTCAGAACTCCCCCATTTTGTTTATTTGCAAACATTTCAGGACACCGCGAGTGTTCTTAGAACATATTCAACTTGCCAGAGAACAATACGGACAGCGTCCTCAGAACACCCACATTTTGTTTATTTGCGATCATTTCAGGACACCGAGAGTGTTTTTAGAACACATTCAACTTGCCATCAAACAATATGGACAGCGTCTTCAGGACACCCCCTACGAACATTTCAGAACACCACAAGTGTTCTTAGAACACAATCAACTTGACAAAGAACAATACGGACAGCATCCTCAGAACACCCCCATTTTGTTTATTTGCAAACATTTCAATACACCGCAAGTGTTCTTAGAACACATTCAACTTACCAGAGAACAATACAGACATCATCCTCAGAACACCCCATCTTGTTTATTTGTGAACATTTCAGGACACCGAGAGTGTTCTTAGAACACTTTCAACTTACCATCGAACAATACGGACAGCGTCCTCAGAACACCCCCATTTTCTTTATTTGCGAACATTTCAGGACACCGAGAGTGTTTTTAGAACACATTCAACTTGCCATCGAACAATACGGACAGGATCTTCAGGACACACCCTACGAACATTTCAGAACACCACGAATGTTCTTAGAACACAATCAACTTGACTAAGAACAATACGGACAGCGTCCTCAGAACACCCCCATTTTGTTTATATGCGAACATTTCAGGACACCGCGAGTGTTCTTAGAACACATTCAGCTTGCCAGAGAACAATACGGACAGCAACGGACAGCGTCCTCAGAACACCCCCATTTTGTTTATTTGCAAACATTTCAGGACACCGCAAGTGTTCTTAGAACATATTCAACTTGCCAGAGAACAATACGGACATCGTCCTCAGAACACCCCCATTTTGTTTATTTGCGATCATTTCAGGACACTGAGAGTGTTCTTAGAACACATTCAACTTGCCATCGAACAATATGGTTAGCGTCTTCAGGACACCCCCTACGAACATTTCAGAACACCACGAGTGTTCTTAGAACACAATCAACTTGACAAAGAACAATACGGACAGCATCTGCAGAACACTCCCATTTGGTTTATTTGCAAACATTTCAATACACCGCGAGTGTTCTTAGAACACATTCAACTTGCCAGAGAACAATACGGACAGCGTCCTCAGAACACCCCATCTTGTTTATTTGTGAACATTTCAGGACACCGAGAGTGTTCTTAGAACACATTCAACTTGCCATCGAACAATACGGACAGCGTCTTCAGGACACCCCCTACGAACATTTCAGAACACCACGAGTATTCTTAGAGCACAATCAACTTGACAAAGAACAATACGGACAGCGTCCTCAGAACACCCCCATTTTGTTTATTTGCGAACATTTCAGGACACCGCGAGTGTTCTTAGAATACATTCAGCTTGCCAGAGAACAATACAGACAGCAATGGACAGAGTCCTCAGAACACCCCCACTTTGTTTATTTGCGAACATTTCAGGACACCGCAAGTGTTTTTAGAACACATTCAACTTGCCAGAGAACAATACGGACAGCGTCCTCAGAACACCCCCATTTTGTTTATTTGCAAACATTTCAGTACGCCACAAGTGTTCTTAGAACACATTGAACTTGACAAAGATCAATACGAACAGCGTCTTGAGGACACCCCCTACAAACATTTCAGGACACCACGAGTGTTCTTATAACACATTCAACTTGCCATCAAACAATACGTACAGCGTCTTCAAGACACCCCCTACGAACATTTCAGAACACCACAAGTGTTCTTAGAACACAATCAACTTGACAAAGAACAATACGGACAGCGTCCTCAGAACACCCCTATTTTGTTTATTTTCCAACATGTCAGGACACCGCGAGTGTTCTTAGAACACATTCAGCTTGCCAGAGAACAATACGGACAGCAACGGACAGCGTCCTCAGAACACCCCCATTTTGTTTATTTGCAAACATTTCAGGACACCAAGAGTGTTCTTAGAACACATTCAACTTGACAAAGAACAATACGGACAGCGTCTTGAGGACACCCCCTGCAAACATTTCAGGACACCAGGAGTATTCTTAGAACACATTCAATTTACCATTGAACAATACGGACAGCGTCCTCAGAACACCCCCAAATTGTTTATTTGCGAACATTTAAGGACACTGAGAGTGTTCTTAGAACACATTCAACTTGCCATCGAACAATATGGACAGCGTCTTCAGGACACCGCCTACGAACATTTCAGAACACCACGGGTGTTCTTAGAACACAATCAACTTGACAAAGAACAATACGGACAGCGTCCTCAGAACACCCCTATTTTGTTTATTTGCAAACATTTCAGGACACCACGAGTGTTTTTAGAACACATTCAGCTTGCCAGAGAATAATGGGGACAGCAACGGACAGCGTCCTCAGAACACCCCCATTTTGTTTATTTGCGAACATTTCAGACACCTAGTGTGTTCTTAGAACACATCCAACTTGCCAGAGAACAATACGGACAGCGTCCTCCGAACACTCCCATTTTGTTTATTTGCGAACATTTCAGGACACCAAGAGTGTTCTTAGAACACATTCAACTTGCCATCGAACAATACGGACAGCGTCTTCAGGACACCCACTACGGACATTACAGAACACCACGAGTGTTCTTAGAACACATTCAACTTACCATCGAACAATACGGACAGCGTCCTCAGAACATCCCCATTTTGTTTATTTACAAACATTTCAGGACACCGAGTGCGTTCTTAGAACACATTCAACTTGCCATCGAACAATACGAACGGCGTCTTCAGGACACCCCCACTAACATTTCAGAACACCACGAGTGTTCTTAGAACACAATCAACTTGACAAAGAACAATACGGACAGCGTCCTCAGAACACCCCCATTTTGTTTATTTGCGAACATTTCAGGACACCGCGAGTATTCTTAGAACACATTCAGCTTGCCAGAGAACAATACGGACAGCAACGGACAGCGTCCTCAGAACACCCCCATTTTGTTTATTTGTGAACATTTCAAGACACCGCGAGTGTTCTTAGAACACATTCAACTTGCCAGAGAACAATACGGACAGCGTCCTCAGAACACCCCCATTTTGTTTATTTGCGAACATTTCAGGACACCAAGAGTGTTCTTAGAACACATTCAACTTGCCATTGAACAATACGGACAGCGTCTTCAGGACACCCCCTATGAACATTTCAGAACACCTCAAGTGTTCTTAGAACACAATCAACTTGACAAAGAACAATACGGACAGCGTCCTCAGAACACCCCCCATTTTGTTTATTTGCGAACATTTCAGGACACCGCGAGTGTTCTTAGAACACATTCAGCTTGCCAGAGAACAATACGGACAGCAACGGACAGCGTCCTCAGAACACCCTCATTTTGTTTATTTGCGAACATTTCAGGACACCGAGAGTGTTCTTAGAACACATTCAACTTGCCATCGAACAATACGGACAGGATCTTCAGGACACACCCTACGAACATTTCAGAACACCACGAATGTTCTTAGAACACAATCAACTTGACTAAGAACAATACGGACAGCGTCCTCAGAACACCCCCATTTTGTTTATATGCGAACATTTCAGGACACCCCGAGTGTTCTTAGAACACATTCAGCTTGCCAGAGAACAATACGGACAGCAACGGACAGCGTCCTCAGAACACCCCCATTTTGTTTATTTGCGAACATTTCAGGACACCGCGAGTGTTCTTAGAACATATTCAACTTGCCAGAGAACAATACGGACATCGTCCTCAGAACACCCCCATTTTGTTTATTTGCGATCATTTCAGGACACTGAGAGTGTTCTTAGAACACATTCAACTTGCCATCGAACAATATGGTTAGCGTCTTCAGGACACCCCCTACGAACATTTCAGAACACCACGAGTGTTCTTAGAACACAATCAACTTGACAAAGAACAATACGGACAGCATCTGCAGAACACTCCCATTTGGTTTATTTGCAAACATTTCAATACACCGCGAGTGTTCTTAGAACACATTCAACTTGCCAGAGAACAATACGGACAGCGTCCTCAGAACACCCCATCTTGTTTATTTGTGAACATTTCAGGACACCGAGAGTGTTCTTAGAACACATTCAACTTGCCATTGAACAATACGGACAGCGTCTTCAGGACACCCCCTACGAACATTTCAGAACACCACGAGTATTCTTAGAGCACAATCAACTTGACAAAGAACAATACGGACAGCGTCCTCAGAACACCCCCATTTTGTTTATTTGCGAACATTTCAGGACACCGCGAGTGTTCTTAGAACACATTCAGCTTGCCAGAGAACAATACAGACAGCAATGGACAGAGTCCTCAGAACACCCCCACTTTGTTTATTTGCGAACATTTCAGGACACCGCAAGTGTTTTTAGAACACATTCAACTTGCCAGAGAACAATACGGACAGCGTCCTCAGAACACCCCCATTTTGTTTATTTGCAAACATTTCAGTACGCCACAAGTGTTCTTAGAACACATTCAACTTGACAAAGATCAATACGGACAGCGTCTTGAGGACACCCCCTACAAACATTTCAGGACACCACGAGTGTTCTTATAACACATTCAACTTGCCATCAAACAATACGTACAGCGTCTTCAAGACACCCCCTACGAACATTTCAGAACACCACAAGTGTTCTTAGAACACAATCAACTTGACAAAGAACAATACGGACAGCGTCCTCAGAACACCCCTATTTTGTTTATTTTCCAACATGTCAGGACACCGCGAGTGTTCTTAGAACACATTCAGCTTGCCAGAGAACGATACGGACAGCAACGGACAGCGTCCTCAGAACACCCCCATTTTGTTTATTTGCAAACATTTCAGGACACCAAGAGTGTTCTTAGAACACATTCAACTTGACAAAGAACAATACGGACAGCGTCTTGAGGACACCCCCTGCAAACATTTCAGGACACCAGGAGTATTCTTAGAACAGATTCAACTTACCATTGAACAATACGGACAGCGTCCTCAGAACACCCCCATTTTGTTTATTTGCGAACATTTAAGGACACTGAGAGTGTTCTTAGAACACATTCAACTTGCCATCGAACAATATGGACAGCGTCTTCAGGACACCGCCTACGAACATTTCAGAACGCCACGGGTGTTCTTAGAACACAATCAACTTGACAAAGAACAATACGGACAGCGTCCTCAGAACACCCCTATTTCGTTTATTTGCGAACATTTCAGGACACCACGAGTGTTTTTAGAACACATTCAGCTTGCCAGAGAATAATGGGGACAGCAACGGACAGCGTCCTCAGAACACCCCCATTTTGTTTATTTGCGAACATTTCAGGACACCTAGTGTGTTCTTAGAACACATCCAACTTGCCAGAGAACAATACGGACAGCGTCCTCCGAACACTCCCATTTTGTTTATTTGCGAAAATTTCAGGACACCAAGAGTGTTCTTAGAACACATTCAACTTGCCATCGAACAATACGGACAGCGTCTTCAGGACACCCACTACGGACATTACAGAACATCACGAGTGTTCTTAGAACACATTCAACTTACCATCGAACAATACGGACAGCGTCCTCAGAACATCCCCATTTTGTTTATTTGCGAACATTTCAGGACACCGAGAGCGTTCTTAGAACACATTCAACTTGCCATCGAACAATATGGACAGCGTCTTCAGGACACCGCCTACGAACATTTCAGAACGCCACGGGTGTTCTTAGAACACAATCAACTTGACAAAGAACAATACGGACAGCGTCCTCAGAACACCCCCATTTTGTTTATTTGCGAACATTTCAGGACACCGCGAGTATTCTTAGAACACATTCAGCTTGCCAGAGAACAATACGGACAGCAACGGACAGCGTCCTCAGAACACCCCCATTTTGTTTATTTGTGAACATTTCAAGACACCGCGAGTGTTCTTAGAACACATTCAACTTGCCAGAGAACAATACGGACAGCGTCCTCAGAACACCCCCATTTTGTTTATTTGCGAACATTTCAGGACACCAAGAGTGTTCTTAGAACACATTCAACTTGCCATTGAACAATACGGACAGCGTCTTCAGGACACCCCCTATGAACATTTCAGAACACCTCAAGTGTTCTTAGAACACAATCAACTTGACAAAGAACAATACGGACAGCGTCCTCAGAACACCCCCCATTTTGTTTATTTGCGAACATTTCAGGACACCGCGAGTGTTCTTAGAACACATTCAGCTTGCCAGAGAACAATACGGACAGCAACGGACAGCGTCCTCAGAACACCCTCATTTTGTTTATTTGCGAACATTTCAGGACACCGAGAGTGTTCTTAGAACACATTCAACTTGCCATCGAACAATACGGACAGGATCTTCAGGACACACCCTACGAACATTTCAGAACACCACGAATGTTCTTAGAACACAATCAACTTGACTAAGAACAATACGGACAGCGTCCTCAGAACACCCCCATTTTGTTTATATGCGAACATTTCAGGACACCGCAAGTGTTCTTAGAACACATTCAGCTTGCCAGAGAACAATACGGAGAGCAACGGACAGCGTCCTCAGAACACCCCCATTTTGTTTATTTGCGAACATTTCAGGACACAGCGAGTGTTCTTAGAACATATTCAACTTGCCAGAGAACAATACGGACATCGTCCTCAGAACACCCCCATTTTGTTTATTTGCGATCATTTCAGGACACTGAGAGTGTTCTTAGAACACATTCAACTTGCCATCGAACAATATGGTTAGCGTCTTCAGGACACCCCCTACGAACATTTCAGAACACCACGAGTGTTCTTAGAACACAATCAACTTGACAAAGAACAATACGGACAGCATCTGCAGAACACTCCCATTTGGTTTATTTGCAAACATTTCAATACACCGCGAGTGTTCTTAGAACACATTCAACTTGCCAGAGAACAATACGGACAGCGTCCTCAGAACACCCCATCTTGTTTATTTGTGAACATTTCAGGACACCGAGAGTGTTCTTAGAACACATTCAACTTGCCATCGAACAATACGGACAGCGTCTTCAGGACACCCCCTACGAACATTTCAGAACACCACGAGTATTCTTAGAGCACAATCAACTTGACAAAGAACAATACGGACAGCGTCCTCAGAACACCCCCATTTTGTTTATTTGCGAACATTTCAGGACACCGCGAGTGTTCTTAGAATACATTCAGCTTGCCAGAGAACAATACGGACAGCGTCCTCAGAACACCCCCATTTTGTTTATTTGCAAACATTTCAGTACGCCACAAGTGTTCTTAGAACACATTGAACTTGACAAAGATCAATACGAACAGCGTCTTGAGGACACCCCCTACAAACATTTCAGGACACCACGAGTGTTCTTATAACACATTCAACTTGCCATCAAACAATACGTACAGCGTCTTCAAGACACCCCCTACGAACATTTCAGAACACCACAAGTGTTCTTAGAACACAATCAACTTGACAAAGAACAATACGGACAGCGTCCTCAGAACACCCCTATTTTGTTTATTTTCCAACATGTCAGGACACCGCGAGTGTTCTTAGAACACATTCAGCTTGCCAGAGAACAATACGGACAGCAACGGACAGCGTCCTCAGAACACCCCCATTTTGTTTATTTGCAAACATTTCAGGACACCAAGAGTGTTCTTAGAACACATTCAACTTGACAAAGAACAATACGGACAGCGTCTTGAGGACACCCCCTGCAAACATTTCAGGACACCAGGAGTATTCTTAGAACACATTCAATTTACCATTGAACAATACGGACAGCGTCCTCAGAACACCCCCAAATTGTTTATTTGCGAACATTTAAGGACACTGAGAGTGTTCTTAGAACACATTCAACTTGCCATCGAACAATATGGACAGCGTCTTCCCAGAGAACAATACGGACAGCGTCCTCAGAACACCCCATCTTGTTTATTTGTGAACATTTCAGGACACCGAGAGTGTTCTTAGAACACATTCAACTTGCCATTGTACAATACGGACAGGATCTTCAGGACACACCCTACGAACCCTTCAGAACACCACGAATGTTCTTAGAACACAATCAACTTGACTAAGAACAATACGGACAGCGTCCTCAGAACACCCCCATTTTGTTTATATGCGAACATTTCAGGACACCGCGAGTGTTCTTAGAACACATTCAGCTTGCCAGAGAACAATACGGACAGCAACGAACAGCGTCCTCAGAACACCCCCATTTTGTTTATTTGCGAACATTTCAGGACACCACGAGTGTTCTTAGAACATATTCAACTTGCCAGAGAACAATACGGACATCGTCCTCAGAACACCCCCATTTTATTTATTTGCGATCATTTCAGGACACTGAGAGTGTTCTTAGAACACATTCAACTTGCCATCGAACAATATGGTTAGCGTCTTCAGGACACCCCCTACGAACATTTCAGAACACCACGAGTGTTCTTAGAACACAATCAACTTGCCAGAGAAAAATATGGACAGCGTCCTCAGAACACCCCCATTTTGTTTATTTGCAAACATTTCAGTATGCCACGAGTGTTCTTAGAACACATTCAACTTGCCATCGAACAATACGGACAGCGTCTTCAGGACACCCCTCACGAACATTTCAGAACACCACGAGTGTTCTTAGAACACAATCAAACTGACAAAGAACAATACGGACAGCGTCCTCAGAACACCCCCATTTTGTTTATTTGCAAACATTTCAGGACACCGCGAGTGTTCTTAGAACACATTCAGCTTGCCAGAGAACAATACGGACAGCGTCCTCAGAACTCCCCCATTTTGTTTATTTGCAAACATTTCAGGACACCGCGAGTGTTCTTAGAACATATTCAACTTGCCAGAGAACAATACGGACAGCGTCCTCAGAACACCCACATTTTGTTTATTTGCGATCATTTCAGGACACCGAGAGTGTTTTTAGAACACATTCAACTTGCCATCAAACAATATGGACAGCGTCTTCAGGACACCCCCTACGAACATTTCAGAACACCACAAGTGTTCTTAGAACACAATCAACTTGACAAAGAACAATACGGACAGCATCCTCAGAACACCCCCATTTTGTTTATTTGCAAACATTTCAATACACCGCAAGTGTTCTTAGAACACATTCAACTTACCAGAGAACAATACGGACATCATCCTCAGAACACCCCATCTTGTTTATTTGTGAACATTTCAGGACACCGAGAGTGTTCTTAGAACACTTTCAACTTACCATCGAACAATACGGACAGCGTCCTCAGAACACCCTCATTTTGTTTATTTGCGAACATTTCAGGACACCGAGAGTGTTCTTAGAACACATTCAACTTGCCATCGAACAATACGGACAGGATCTTCAGGACACACCCTACGAACATTTCAGAACACCACGAATGTTCTTAGAACACAATCAACTTGACTAAGAACAATACGGACAGCGTCCTCAGAACACCCCCATTTTGTTTATATGCGAACATTTCAGGACACCGCAAGTGTTCTTAGAACACATTCAGCTTGCCAGAGAACAATACGGACAGCAACGGACAGCGTCCTCAGAACACCTCCATTTTGTTTATTTGCGAACATTTCAGGACACAGCGAGTGTTCTTAGAACATATTCAACTTGCCAGAGAACAATACGGACATCGTCCTCAGAACACCCCCATTTTGTTTATTTGCGATCATTTCAGGACACTGAGAGTGTTCTTAGAACACATTCAACTTGCCATCGAACAATATGGTTAGCGTCTTCAGGACACCCCCTACGAACATTTCAGAACACCACGATTGTTCTTAGAACACAATCAACTTGACAAAGAACAATACGGACAGCATCTGCAGAACACTCCCATTTGGTTTATTTGCAAACATTTCAATACACCGCGAGTGTTCTTAGAACACATTCAACTTGCCAGAGAACAATACGGACAGCGTCCTCAGAACACCCCATCTTGTTTATTTGTGAACATTTCAGGACACCGAGAGTGTTCTTAGAACACATTCAACTTGCCATTGTACAATACGGACAGGATCTTCAGGACACACCCTACGAACCCTTCAGAACACCACGAATGTTCTTAGAACACAATCAACTTGACTAAGAACAATACGGACAGCGTCCTCAGAACACCCCCATTTTGTTTATATGCGAACATTTCAGGACACCGCGAGTGTTCTTAGAACACATTCAGCTTGCCAGAGAACAATACGGACAGCAACGAACAGCGTCCTCAGAACACCCCCATTTTGTTTATTTGCGAACATTTCAGGACACCGAGAGTGTTCTTAGAACACATTCAACTTGCCATCGAACAATACGGACAGGATCTTCAGGACACACCCTACGAACATTTCAGAACACCACGAATGTTCTTAGAACACAATCAACTTGACTAAGAACAATACGGACAGCGTCCTCAGAACACCCCCATTTTGTTTATATGCGAACATTTCAGGACACCGCAAGTGTTCTTAGAACACATTCAGCTTGCCAGAGAACAATACGGACAGCAACGGACAGCGTCCTCAGAACACCTCCATTTTGTTTATTTGCGAACATTTCAGGACACAGCGAGTGTTCTTAGAACATATTCAACTTGCCAGAGAACAATACGGACATCGTCCTCAGAACACCCCCATTTTGTTTATTTGCGATCATTTCAGGACACTGAGAGTGTTCTTAGAACACATTCAACTTGCCATCGAACAATATGGTTAGCGTCTTCAGGACACCCCCTACGAACATTTCAGAACACCACGATTGTTCTTAGAACACAATCAACTTGACAAAGAACAATACGGACAGCATCTGCAGAACACTCCCATTTGGTTTATTTGCAAACATTTCAATACACCGCGAGTGTTCTTAGAACACATTCAACTTGCCAGAGAACAATACGGACAGCGTCCTCAGAACACCCCATCTTGTTTATTTGTGAACATTTCAGGACACCGAGAGTGTTCTTAGAACACATTCAACTTGCCATTGTACAATACGGACAGGATCTTCAGGACACACCCTACGAACCCTTCAGAACACCACGAATGTTCTTAGAACACAATCAACTTGACTAAGAACAATACGGACAGCGTCCTCAGAACACCCCCATTTTGTTTATATGCGAACATTTCAGGACACCGCGAGTGTTCTTAGAACACATTCAGCTTGCCAGAGAACAATACGGACAGCAACGAACAGCGTCCTCAGAACACCCCCATTTTGTTTATTTGCGAACATTTCAGGACACCACGAGTGTTCTTAGAACATATTCAACTTGCCAGAGAACAATACGGACATCGTCCTCAGAACACCCCCATTTTATTTATTTGCGATCATTTCAGGACACTGAGAGTGTTCTTAGAACACATTCAACTTGCCATCGAACAATATGGTTAGCGTCTTCAGGACACCCCCTACGAACATTTCAGAACACCACGAGTGTTCTTAGAACACAATCAACTTGCCAGAGAAAAATATGGACAGCGTCCTCAGAACACCCCCATTTTGTTTATTTGCAAACATTTCAGTATGCCACGAGTGTTCTTAGAACACATTCAACTTGCCATCGAACAATACGGACAGCGTCTTCAGGACACCCCTCACGAACATTTCAGAACACCACGAGTGTTCTTAGAACACAATCAACTTGACAAAGAACAATACGGACAGCGTCCTCAGAACACCCCCCATTTTGTTTATTTGCGAACATTTCAGGACACCGCGAGTGTTCTTAGAACACATTCAGCTTGCCAGAGAACAATACGGACAGCAACGGACAGCGTCCTCAGAACACCCTCATTTTGTTTATTTGCGAACATTTCAGGACACCGAGAGTGTTCTTAGAACACATTCAACTTGCCATCGAACAATACGGACAGGATCTTCAGGACACACCCTACGAACATTTCAGAACACCACGAATGTTCTTAGAACACAATCAACTTGACTAAGAACAATACGGACAGCGTCCTCAGAACACCCCCATTTTGTTTATATGCGAACATTTCAGGACACCCCGAGTGTTCTTAGAACACATTCAGCTTGCCAGAGAACAATACGGACAGCAACGGACAGCGTCCTCAGAACACCCCCATTTTGTTTATTTGCGAACATTTCAGGACACCGCGAGTGTTCTTAGAACATATTCAACTTGCCAGAGAACAATACGGACATCGTCCTCAGAACACCCCCATTTTGTTTATTTGCGATCATTTCAGGACACTGAGAGTGTTCTTAGAACACATTCAACTTGCCATCGAACAATATGGTTAGCGTCTTCAGGACACCCCCTACGAACATTTCAGAACACCACGAGTGTTCTTAGAACACAATCAACTTGACAAAGAACAATACGGACAGCATCTGCAGAACACTCCCATTTGGTTTATTTGCAAACATTTCAATACACCGCGAGTGTTCTTAGAACACATTCAACTTGCCAGAGAACAATACGGACAGCGTCCTCAGAACACCCCATCTTGTTTATTTGTGAACATTTCAGGACACCGAGAGTGTTCTTAGAACACATTCAACTTGCCATTGAACAATACGGACAGCGTCTTCAGGACACCCCCTACGAACATTTCAGAACACCACGAGTATTCTTAGAGCACAATCAACTTGACAAAGAACAATACGGACAGCGTCCTCAGAACACCCCCATTTTGTTTATTTGCGAACATTTCAGGACACCGCGAGTGTTCTTAGAACACATTCAGCTTGCCAGAGAACAATACAGACAGCAATGGACAGAGTCCTCAGAACACCCCCACTTTGTTTATTTGCGAACATTTCAGGACACCGCAAGTGTTTTTAGAACACATTCAACTTGCCAGAGAACAATACGGACAGCGTCCTCAGAACACCCCCATTTTGTTTATTTGCAAACATTTCAGTACGCCACAAGTGTTCTTAGAACACATTCAACTTGACAAAGATCAATACGGACAGCGTCTTGAGGACACCCCCTACAAACATTTCAGAACACCACAAGTGTTCTTAGAACACAATCAACTTGACAAAGAACAATACGGACAGCGTCCTCAGAACACCCCTATTTTGTTTATTTTCCAACATGTCAGGACACCGCGAGTGTTCTTAGAACACATTCAGCTTGCCAGAGAACGATACGGACAGCAACGGACAGCGTCCTCAGAACACCCCCATTTTGTTTATTTGCAAACATTTCAGGACACCAAGAGTGTTCTTAGAACACATTCAACTTGACAAAGAACAATACGGACAGCGTCTTGAGGACACCCCCTGCAAACATTTCAGGACACCAGGAGTATTCTTAGAACAGATTCAACTTACCATTGAACAATACGGACAGCGTCCTCAGAACACCCCCATTTTGTTTATTTGCGAACATTTAAGGACACTGAGAGTGTTCTTAGAACACATTCAACTTGCCATCGAACAATATGGACAGCGTCTTCAGGACACCGCCTACGAACATTTCAGAACGCCACGGGTGTTCTTAGAACACAATCAACTTGACAAAGAACAATACGGACAGCGTCCTCAGAACACCCCTATTTCGTTTATTTGCGAACATTTCAGGACACCACGAGTGTTTTTAGAACACATTCAGCTTGCCAGAGAATAATGGGGACAGCAACGGACAGCGTCCTCAGAACACCCCCATTTTGTTTATTTGCGAACATTTCAGGACACCTAGTGTGTTCTTAGAACACATCCAACTTGCCAGAGAACAATACGGACAGCGTCCTCCGAACACTCCCATTTTGTTTATTTGCGAACATTTCAGGACACCAAGAGTGTTCTTAGAACACATTCAACTTGCCATCGAACAATACGGACAGCGTCTTCAGGACACCCACTACGGACATTACAGAACATCACGAGTGTTCTTAGAACACATTCAACTTACCATCGAACAATACGGACAGCGTCCTCAGAACATCCCCATTTTGTTTATTTGCGAACATTTCAGGACACCGAGAGCGTTCTTAGAACACATTCAACTTGCCATCGAACAATATGGACAGCGTCTTCAGGACACCGCCTACGAACATTTCAGAACGCCACGGGTGTTCTTAGAACACAATCAACTTGACAAAGAACAATACGGACAGCGTCCTCAGAACACCCCCATTTTGTTTATTTGCGAACATTTCAGGACACCGCGAGTATTCTTAGAACACATTCAGCTTGCCAGAGAACAATACGGACAGCAACGGACAGCGTCCTCAGAACACCCCCATTTTGTTTATTTGTGAACATTTCAAGACACCGCGAGTGTTCTTAGAACACATTCAACTTGCCAGAGAACAATACGGACAGCGTCCTCAGAACACCCCCATTTTGTTTATTTGCGAACATTTCAGGACACCAAGAGTGTTCTTAGAACACATTCAACTTGCATTGAACAATACGGACAGCGTCTTCAGGACACCCCCTATGAACATTTCAGAACACCTCAAGTGTTCTTAGAACACAATCAACTTGACAAAGAACAATACGGACAGCGTCCTCAGAACACCCCCCATTTTGTTTATTTGCGAACATTTCAGGACACCGCGAGTGTTCTTAGAACACATTCAGCTTGCCAGAGAACAATACGGACAGCAACGGACAGCGTCCTCAGAACACCCTCATTTTGTTTATTTGCGAACATTTCAGGACACCTAGTGTGTTCTTAGACCACATCCAACTTGCCAGAGAACAATACGGACAGCGTCCTCCGAACACACCCATTTTGTTTATTTGCAAACATTTCAGTACGCCACAAGTGTTCTTAGAACACATTCAACTTGACAAAGATCAATACGGACAGCGTCTTGAGGACACCCCCTACAAACATTTCAGGACACCACGAGTGTTCTTATAACACATTCAACTTGCCATCAAACAATACGTACAGCGTCTTCAAGACACCCCCTACGAACATTTCAGAACACCACAAGTGTTCTTAGAACACAATCAACTTGACAAAGAACAATACGGACAGCGTCCTCAGAACACCCCTATTTTGTTTATTTTCCAACATGTCAGGACACCGCGAGTGTTCTTAGAACACATTCAGGTTGCCAGAGAACAATACGGACAGCAACGGACAGCGTCCTCAGAACACCCCCATTTGGTTTATTTGCAAACATTTCAGGACACCAAGAGTGTTCTTAGAACACATTCAACTTGACAAAGAACAATACGGACAGCGTCTTGAGGACACCCCCTGCAAACATTTCAGGACACCAGGAGTATTCTTAGAACACATTCAACTTACCATTGAACAATACGGACAGCGTCCTCAGAACACCCCCATTTTGTTTATTTGCGAACATTTAAGGACACTGAGAGTGTTCTTAGAACACATTCAACTTGCCATCGAACAATATGGACAGCGTCTTCAGGACACCGCCTACGAACATTTCAGAACACCACGGGTGTTCTTAGAACACAATCAACTTGACAAAGAACAATACGGACAGCGTCCTCAGAACACCCCTATTTTGTTTATTTGCGAACATTTCAGGACACCACGAGTGTTTTTAGAACACATTCAGCTTGCCAGAGAATAATGGGGACAGCAACGGACAGCGTCCTCAGAACACCCCCATTTTGTTTATTTGCGAACATTTCAGGACACCTAGTGTGTTCTTAGAACACATCCAACTTGCCAGAGAACAATACGGACAGCGTCCTCCGAACACTCCCATTTTGTTTATTTGCGAACATTTCAGGACACCAAGAGTGTTCTTAGAACACATTCAACTTGCCATCGAACAATACGGACAGCGTCTTCAGGACACCCACTACGGACATTACAGAACACCACGAGTGTTCTTAGAACACATTCAACTTACCATCGAACAATACGGACAGCGTCCTCAGAACATCCCCATTTTGTTTATTTACAAACATTTCAGGACACCGAGAGCGTTCTTAGAACACATTCAACTTGCCATCGAACAATACGAACAGCGTCTTCAGGACACCCCCACTAACATTTCAGAACACCACGAGTGTTCTTAGAACACAATCAACTTGACAAAGAACAATACGGACAGCTTCCTCAGAACACCCCCATTTTGTTTATTTGCGAACATTTCAGGACACCGCGAGTATTCTTAGAACACATTCAGCTTGCCAGAGAACAATACGGACAGCAACGGACAGCGTCCTCAGAACACCCCCATTTTGTTTATTTGTGAACATTTCAAGACACCGCGAGTGTTCTTAGAACACATTCAACTTGCCAGAGAACAATACGGACAGCGTCCTCAGAACACCCCCATTTTGTTTATTTGCGAACATTTCAGGACACCAAGAGTGTTCTTAGAACACATTCAACTTGCCATTGAACAATACGGACAGCGTCTTCAGGACACCCCCTATGAACATTTCAGAACACCTCAAGTGTTCTTAGAACACAATCAACTTGACAAAGAACAATACGGACAGCGTCCTCAGAACACCCCCCATTTTGTTTATTTGCGAACATTTCAGGACACCGCGAGTGTTCTTAGAACACATTCAGCTTGCCAGAGAACAATACGGACAGCAACGGACAGCGTCCTCAGAACACCCACATTTTGTTTATTTGCGAACATTTCAGGACACCGAGAGTGTTCTTAGAACACATTCAACTTGCCATCGAACAATACGGACAGGATCTTCAGGACACACCCTACGAACATTTCAGAACACCACGAATGTTCTTAGAACACAATCAACTTGACTAAGAACAATACGGACAGCGTCCTCAGAACACCCCCATTTTGTTTATATGCGAACATTTCAGGACACCGCAAGTGTTCTTAGAACACATTCAGCTTGCCAGAGAACAATACGGACAGCAACGGACAGCGTCCTCAGAACACCCCCATTTTGTTTATTTGCGAACATTTCAGGACACAGCGAGTGTTCTTAGAACATATTCAACTTGCCAGAGAACAATACGGACATCGTCCTCAGAACACCCCCATTTTGTTTATTTGCGATCATTTCAGGACACTGAGAGTGTTCTTAGAACACATTCAACTTGCCATCGAACAATATGGTTAGCGTCTTCAGGACACCCCCTACGAACATTTCAGAACACCACGAGTGTTCTTAGAACACAATCAACTTGACAAAGAACAATACGGACAGCATCTGCAGAACACTCCCATTTGGTTTATTTGCAAACATTTCAATACACCGCGAGTGTTCTTAGAACACATTCAACTTGCCAGAGAACAATACGGACAGCGTCCTCAGAACACCCCATCTTGTTTATTTGTGAACATTTCAGGACACCGAGAGTGTTCTTAGAACACATTCAACTTGCCATTGTACAATACGGACAGGATCTTCAGGACACACCCTACGAACCCTTCAGAACACCACGAATGTTCTTAGAACACAATCAACTTGACTAAGAACAATACGGACAGCGTCCTCAGAACACCCCCATTTTGTTTATATGCGAACATTTCAGGACACCGCGAGTGTTCTTAGAACACATTCAGCTTGCCAGAGAACAATACGGACAGCAACGAACAGCGTCCTCAGAACACCCCCATTTTGTTTATTTGCGAACATTTCAGGACACCACGAGTGTTCTTAGAACATATTCAACTTGCCAGAGAACAATACGGACATCGTCCTCAGAACACCCCCATTTTATTTATTTGCGATCATTTCAGGACACTGAGAGTGTTCTTAGAACACATTCAACTTGCCATCGAACAATATGGTTAGCGTCTTCAGGACACCCCCTACGAACATTTCAGAACACCACGAGTGTTCTTAGAACACAATCAACTTGCCAGAGAAAAATATGGACAGCGTCCTCAGAACACCCCCATTTTGTTTATTTGCAAACATTTCAGTATGCCACGAGTGTTCTTAGAACACATTCAACTTGCCATCGAACAATACGGACAGCGTCTTCAGGACACCCCTCACGAACATTTCAGAACACCACGAGTGTTCTTAGAACACAATCAAACTGACAAAGAACAATACGGACAGCGTCCTCAGAACACCCCCATTTTGTTTATTTGCAAACATTTCAGGACACCGCGAGTGTTCTTAGAACACATTCAGCTTGCCAGAGAACAATACGGACAGCGTCCTCAGAACTCCCCCATTTTGTTTATTTGCAAACATTTCAGGACACCGCGAGTGTTCTTAGAACATATTCAACTTGCCAGAGAACAATACGGACAGCGTCCTCAGAACACCCACATTTTGTTTATTTGCGATCATTTCAGGACACCGAGAGTGTTTTTAGAACACATTCAACTTGCCATCAAACAATATGGACAGCGTCTTCAGGACACCCCCTACGAACATTTCAGAACACCACAAGTGTTCTTAGAACACAATCAACTTGACAAAGAACAATACGGACAGCATCCTCAGAACACCCCCATTTTGTTTATTTGCAAACATTTCAATACACCGCAAGTGTTCTTAGAACACATTCAACTTACCAGAGAACAATACAGACATCATCCTCAGAACACCCCATCTTGTTTATTTGTGAACATTTCAGGACACCGAGAGTGTTCTTAGAACACTTTCAACTTACCATCGAACAATACGGACAGCGTCCTCAGAACACCCCCATTTTCTTTATTTGCGAACATTTCAGGACACCGAGAGTGTTTTTAGAACACATTCAACTTGCCATCGAACAATACGGACAGGATCTTCAGGACACACCCTACGAACATTTCAGAACACCACGAATGTTCTTAGAACACAATCAACTTGACTAAGAACAATACGGACAGCGTCCTCAGAACACCCCCATTTTGTTTATATGCGAACATTTCAGGACACCGCGAGTGTTCTTAGAACACATTCAGCTTGCCAGAGAACAATACGGACAGCAACGGACAGCGTCCTCAGAACACCCCCATTTTGTTTATTTGCAAACATTTCAGGACACCGCAAGTGTTCTTAGAACATATTCAACTTGCCAGAGAACAATACGGACATCGTCCTCAGAACACCCCCATTTTGTTTATTTGCGATCATTTCAGGACACTGAGAGTGTTCTTAGAACACATTCAACTTGCCATCGAACAATATGGTTAGCGTCTTCAGGACACCCCCTACGAACATTTCAGAACACCACGAGTGTTCTTAGAACACAATCAACTTGACAAAGAACAATACGGACAGCATCTGCAGAACACTCCCATTTGGTTTATTTGCAAACATTTCAATACACCGCGAGTGTTCTTAGAACACATTCAACTTGCCAGAGAACAATACGGACAGCGTCCTCAGAACACCCCATCTTGTTTATTTGTGAACATTTCAGGACACCGAGAGTGTTCTTAGAACACATTCAACTTGCCATCGAACAATACGGACAGCGTCTTCAGGACACCCCCTACGAACATTTCAGAACACCACGAGTATTCTTAGAGCACAATCAACTTGACAAAGAACAATACGGACAGCGTCCTCAGAACACCCCCATTTTGTTTATTTGCGAACATTTCAGGACACCGCGAGTGTTCTTAGAATACATTCAGCTTGCCAGAGAACAATACAGACAGCAATGGACAGAGTCCTCAGAACACCCCCACTTTGTTTATTTGCGAACATTTCAGGACACCGCAAGTGTTTTTAGAACACATTCAACTTGCCAGAGAACAATACGGACAGCGTCCTCAGAACACCCCCATTTTGTTTATTTGCAAACATTTCAGTACGCCACAAGTGTTCTTAGAACACATTGAACTTGACAAAGATCAATACGAACAGCGTCTTGAGGACACCCCCTACAAACATTTCAGGACACCACGAGTGTTCTTATAACACATTCAACTTGCCATCAAACAATACGTACAGCGTCTTCAAGACACCCCCTACGAACATTTCAGAACACCACAAGTGTTCTTAGAACACAATCAACTTGACAAAGAACAATACGGACAGCGTCCTCAGAACACCCCTATTTTGTTTATTTTCCAACATGTCAGGACACCGCGAGTGTTCTTAGAACACATTCAGCTTGCCAGAGAACAATACGGACAGCAACGGACAGCGTCCTCAGAACACCCCCATTTTGTTTATTTGCAAACATTTCAGGACACCAAGAGTGTTCTTAGAACACATTCAACTTGACAAAGAACAATACGGACAGCGTCTTGAGGACACCCCCTGCAAACATTTCAGGACACCAGGAGTATTCTTAGAACACATTCAATTTACCATTGAACAATACGGACAGCGTCCTCAGAACACCCCCAAATTGTTTATTTGCGAACATTTAAGGACACTGAGAGTGTTCTTAGAACACATTCAACTTGCCATCGAACAATATGGACAGCGTCTTCAGGACACCGCCTACGAACATTTCAGAACACCACGGGTGTTCTTAGAACACAATCAACTTGACAAAGAACAATACGGACAGCGTCCTCAGAACACCCCTATTTTGTTTATTTGCAAACATTTCAGGACACCACGAGTGTTTTTAGAACACATTCAGCTTGCCAGAGAATAATGGGGACAGCAACGGACAGCGTCCTCAGAACACCCCCATTTTGTTTATTTGCGAACATTTCAGACACCTAGTGTGTTCTTAGAACACATCCAACTTGCCAGAGAACAATACGGACAGCGTCCTCCGAACACTCCCATTTTGTTTATTTGCGAACATTTCAGGACACCAAGAGTGTTCTTAGAACACATTCAACTTGCCATCGAACAATACGGACAGCGTCTTCAGGACACCCACTACGGACATTACAGAACACCACGAGTGTTCTTAGAACACATTCAACTTACCATCGAACAATACGGACAGCGTCCTCAGAACATCCCCATTTTGTTTATTTACAAACATTTCAGGACACCGAGTGCGTTCTTAGAACACATTCAACTTGCCATCGAACAATACGAACGGCGTCTTCAGGACACCCCCACTAACATTTCAGAACACCACGAGTGTTCTTAGAACACAATCAACTTGACAAAGAACAATACGGACAGCGTCCTCAGAACACCCCCATTTTGTTTATTTGCGAACATTTCAGGACACCGCGAGTATTCTTAGAACACATTCAGCTTGCCAGAGAACAATACGGACAGCAACGGACAGCGTCCTCAGAACACCCCCATTTTGTTTATTTGTGAACATTTCAAGACACCGCGAGTGTTCTTAGAACACATTCAACTTGCCAGAGAACAATACGGACAGCGTCCTCAGAACACCCCCATTTTGTTTATTTGCGAACATTTCAGGACACCAAGAGTGTTCTTAGAACACATTCAACTTGCCATTGAACAATACGGACAGCGTCTTCAGGACACCCCCTATGAACATTTCAGAACACCTCAAGTGTTCTTAGAACACAATCAACTTGACAAAGAACAATACGGACAGCGTCCTCAGAACACCCCCCATTTTGTTTATTTGCGAACATTTCAGGACACCGCGAGTGTTCTTAGAACACATTCAGCTTGCCAGAGAACAATACGGACAGCAACGGACAGCGTCCTCAGAACACCCTCATTTTGTTTATTTGCGAACATTTCAGGACACCGAGAGTGTTCTTAGAACACATTCAACTTGCCATCGAACAATACGGACAGGATCTTCAGGACACACCCTACGAACATTTCAGAACACCACGAATGTTCTTAGAACACAATCAACTTGACTAAGAACAATACGGACAGCGTCCTCAGAACACCCCCATTTTGTTTATATGCGAACATTTCAGGACACCCCGAGTGTTCTTAGAACACATTCAGCTTGCCAGAGAACAATACGGACAGCAACGGACAGCGTCCTCAGAACACCCCCATTTTGTTTATTTGCGAACATTTCAGGACACCGCGAGTGTTCTTAGAACATATTCAACTTGCCAGAGAACAATACGGACATCGTCCTCAGAACACCCCCATTTTGTTTATTTGCGATCATTTCAGGACACTGAGAGTGTTCTTAGAACACATTCAACTTGCCATCGAACAATATGGTTAGCGTCTTCAGGACACCCCCTACGAACATTTCAGAACACCACGAGTGTTCTTAGAACACAATCAACTTGACAAAGAACAATACGGACAGCATCTGCAGAACACTCCCATTTGGTTTATTTGCAAACATTTCAATACACCGCGAGTGTTCTTAGAACACATTCAACTTGCCAGAGAACAATACGGACAGCGTCCTCAGAACACCCCATCTTGTTTATTTGTGAACATTTCAGGACACCGAGAGTGTTCTTAGAACACATTCAACTTGCCATTGAACAATACGGACAGCGTCTTCAGGACACCCCCTACGAACATTTCAGAACACCACGAGTATTCTTAGAGCACAATCAACTTGACAAAGAACAATACGGACAGCGTCCTCAGAACACCCCCATTTTGTTTATTTGCGAACATTTCAGGACACCGCGAGTGTTCTTAGAACACATTCAGCTTGCCAGAGAACAATACAGACAGCAATGGACAGAGTCCTCAGAACACCCCCACTTTGTTTATTTGCGAACATTTCAGGACACCGCAAGTGTTTTTAGAACACATTCAACTTGCCAGAGAACAATACGGACAGCGTCCTCAGAACACCCCCATTTTGTTTATTTGCAAACATTTCAGTACGCCACAAGTGTTCTTAGAACACATTCAACTTGACAAAGATCAATACGGACAGCGTCTTGAGGACACCCCCTACAAACATTTCAGGACACCACGAGTGTTCTTATAACACATTCAACTTGCCATCAAACAATACGTACAGCGTCTTCAAGACACCCCCTACGAACATTTCAGAACACCACAAGTGTTCTTAGAACACAATCAACTTGACAAAGAACAATACGGACAGCGTCCTCAGAACACCCCTATTTTGTTTATTTTCCAACATGTCAGGACACCGCGAGTGTTCTTAGAACACATTCAGCTTGCCAGAGAACGATACGGACAGCAACGGACAGCGTCCTCAGAACACCCCCATTTTGTTTATTTGCAAACATTTCAGGACACCAAGAGTGTTCTTAGAACACATTCAACTTGACAAAGAACAATACGGACAGCGTCTTGAGGACACCCCCTGCAAACATTTCAGGACACCAGAAGTATTCTTAGAACAGATTCAACTTACCATTGAACAATACGGACAGCGTCCTCAGAACACCCCCATTTTGTTTATTTGCGAACATTTAAGGACACTGAGAGTGTTCTTAGAACACATTCAACTTGCCATCGAACAATATGGACAGCGTCTTCAGGACACCGCCTACGAACATTTCAGAACGCCACGGGTGTTCTTAGAACACAATCAACTTGACAAAGAACAATACGGACAGCGTCCTCAGAACACCCCTATTTCGTTTATTTGCGAAAATTTCAGGACACCACGAGTGTTTTTAGAACACATTCAGCTTGCCAGAGAATAATGGGGACAGCAACGGACAGCGTCCTCAGAACACCCCCATTTTGTTTATTTGCGAACATTTCAGGACACCTAGTGTGTTCTTAGAACACATCCAACTTGCCAGAGAACAATACGGACAGCGTCCTCCGAACACTCCCATTTTGTTTATTTGCGAAAATTTCAGGACACCAAGAGTGTTCTTAGAACACATTCAACTTGCCATCGAACAATACGGACAGCGTCTTCAGGACACCCACTACGGACATTACAGAACATCACGAGTGTTCTTAGAACACATTCAACTTACCATCGAACAATACGGACAGCGTCCTCAGAACATCCCCATTTTGTTTATTTGCGAACATTTCAGGACACCGAGAGCGTTCTTAGAACACATTCAACTTGCCATCGAACAATATGGACAGCGTCTTCAGGACACCGCCTACGAACATTTCAGAACGCCACGGGTGTTCTTAGAACACAATCAACTTGACAAAGAACAATACGGACAGCGTCCTCAGAACACCCCCATTTTGTTTATTTGCGAACATTTCAGGACACCGCGAGTATTCTTAGAACACATTCAGCTTGCCAGAGAACAATACGGACAGCAACGGACAGCGTCCTCAGAACACCCCCATTTTGTTTATTTGTGAACATTTCAAGACACCGCGAGTGTTCTTAGAACACATTCAACTTGCCAGAGAACAATACGGACAGCGTCCTCAGAACACCCCCATTTTGTTTATTTGCGAACATTTCAGGACACCAAGAGTGTTCTTAGAACACATTCAACTTGCCATTGAACAATACGGACAGCGTCTTCAGGACACCCCCTATGAACATTTCAGAACACCTCAAGTGTTCTTAGAACACAATCAACTTGACAAAGAACAATACGGACAGCGTCCTCAGAACACCCCCCATTTTGTTTATTTGCGAACATTTCAGGACACCGCGAGTGTTCTTAGAACACATTCAGCTTGCCAGAGAACAATACGGACAGCAACGGACAGCGTCCTCAGAACACCCTCATTTTGTTTATTTGCGAACATTTCAGGACACCGAGAGTGTTCTTAGAACACATTCAACTTGCCATCGAACAATACGGACAGGATCTTCAGGACACACCCTACGAACATTTCAGAACACCACGAATGTTCTTAGAACACAATCAACTTGACTAAGAACAATACGGACAGCGTCCTCAGAACACCCCCATTTTGTTTATATGCGAACATTTCAGGACACCGCAAGTGTTCTTAGAACACATTCAGCTTGCCAGAGAACAATACGGAGAGCAACGGACAGCGTCCTCAGAACACCCCCATTTTGTTTATTTGCGAACATTTCAGGACACAGCGAGTGTTCTTAGAACATATTCAACTTGCCAGAGAACAATACGGACATCGTCCTCAGAACACCCCCATTTTGTTTATTTGCGATCATTTCAGGACACTGAGAGTGTTCTTAGAACACATTCAACTTGCCATCGAACAATATGGTTAGCGTCTTCAGGACACCCCCTACGAACATTTCAGAACACCACGAGTGTTCTTAGAACACAATCAACTTGACAAAGAACAATACGGACAGCATCTGCAGAACACTCCCATTTGGTTTATTTGCAAACATTTCAATACACCGCGAGTGTTCTTAGAACACATTCAACTTGCCAGAGAACAATACGGACAGCGTCCTCAGAACACCCCATCTTGTTTATTTGTGAACATTTCAGGACACCGAGAGTGTTCTTAGAACACATTCAACTTGCCATCGAACAATACGGACAGCGTCTTCAGGACACCCCCTACGAACATTTCAGAACACCACGAGTATTCTTAGAGCACAATCAACTTGACAAAGAACAATACGGACAGCGTCCTCAGAACACCCCCATTTTGTTTATTTGCGAACATTTCAGGACACCGCGAGTGTTCTTAGAATACATTCAGCTTGCCAGAGAACAATACGGACAGCGTCCTCAGAACACCCCCATTTTGTTTATTTGCAAACATTTCAGTACGCCACAAGTGTTCTTAGAACACATTGAACTTGACAAAGATCAATACGAACAGCGTCTTGAGGACACCCCCTACAAACATTTCAGGACACCACGAGTGTTCTTATAACACATTCAACTTGCCATCAAACAATACGTACAGCGTCTTCAAGACACCCCCTACGAACATTTCAGAACACCACAAGTGTTCTTAGAACACAATCAACTTGACAAAGAACAATACGGACAGCGTCCTCAGAACACCCCTATTTTGTTTATTTTCCAACATGTCAGGACACCGCGAGTGTTCTTAGAACACATTCAGCTTGCCAGAGAACAATACGGACAGCAACGGACAGCGTCCTCAGAACACCCCCATTTTGTTTATTTGCAAACATTTCAGGACACCAAGAGTGTTCTTAGAACACATTCAACTTGACAAAGAACAATACGGACAGCGTCTTGAGGACACCCCCTGCAAACATTTCAGGACACCAGGAGTATTCTTAGAACACATTCAATTTACCATTGAACAATACGGACAGCGTCCTCAGAACACCCCCAAATTGTTTATTTGCGAACATTTAAGGACACTGAGAGTGTTCTTAGAACACATTCAACTTGCCATCGAACAATATGGACAGCGTCTTCCCAGAGAACAATACGGACAGCGTCCTCAGAACACCCCATCTTGTTTATTTGTGAACATTTCAGGACACCGAGAGTGTTCTTAGAACACATTCAACTTGCCATTGTACAATACGGACAGGATCTTCAGGACACACCCTACGAACCCTTCAGAACACCACGAATGTTCTTAGAACACAATCAACTTGACTAAGAACAATACGGACAGCGTCCTCAGAACACCCCCATTTTGTTTATATGCGAACATTTCAGGACACCGCGAGTGTTCTTAGAACACATTCAGCTTGCCAGAGAACAATACGGACAGCAACGAACAGCGTCCTCAGAACACCCCCATTTTGTTTATTTGCGAACATTTCAGGACACCACGAGTGTTCTTAGAACATATTCAACTTGCCAGAGAACAATACGGACATCGTCCTCAGAACACCCCCATTTTATTTATTTGCGATCATTTCAGGACACTGAGAGTGTTCTTAGAACACATTCAACTTGCCATCGAACAATATGGTTAGCGTCTTCAGGACACCCCCTACGAACATTTCAGAACACCACGAGTGTTCTTAGAACACAATCAACTTGCCAGAGAAAAATATGGACAGCGTCCTCAGAACACCCCCATTTTGTTTATTTGCAAACATTTCAGTATGCCACGAGTGTTCTTAGAACACATTCAACTTGCCATCGAACAATACGGACAGCGTCTTCAGGACACCCCTCACGAACATTTCAGAACACCACGAGTGTTCTTAGAACACAATCAAACTGACAAAGAACAATACGGACAGCGTCCTCAGAACACCCCCATTTTGTTTATTTGCAAACATTTCAGGACACCGCGAGTGTTCTTAGAACACATTCAGCTTGCCAGAGAACAATACGGACAGCGTCCTCAGAACTCCCCCATTTTGTTTATTTGCAAACATTTCAGGACACCGCGAGTGTTCTTAGAACATATTCAACTTGCCAGAGAACAATACGGACAGCGTCCTCAGAACACCCACATTTTGTTTATTTGCGATCATTTCAGGACACCGAGAGTGTTTTTAGAACACATTCAACTTGCCATCAAACAATATGGACAGCGTCTTCAGGACACCCCCTACGAACATTTCAGAACACCACAAGTGTTCTTAGAACACAATCAACTTGACAAAGAACAATACGGACAGCATCCTCAGAACACCCCCATTTTGTTTATTTGCAAACATTTCAATACACCGCAAGTGTTCTTAGAACACATTCAACTTACCAGAGAACAATACGGACATCATCCTCAGAACACCCCATCTTGTTTATTTGTGAACATTTCAGGACACCGAGAGTGTTCTTAGAACACTTTCAACTTACCATCGAACAATACGGACAGCGTCCTCAGAACACCCTCATTTTGTTTATTTGCGAACATTTCAGGACACCGAGAGTGTTCTTAGAACACATTCAACTTGCCATCGAACAATACGGACAGGATCTTCAGGACACACCCTACGAACATTTCAGAACACCACGAATGTTCTTAGAACACAATCAACTTGACTAAGAACAATACGGACAGCGTCCTCAGAACACCCCCATTTTGTTTATATGCGAACATTTCAGGACACCGCAAGTGTTCTTAGAACACATTCAGCTTGCCAGAGAACAATACGGACAGCAACGGACAGCGTCCTCAGAACACCTCCATTTTGTTTATTTGCGAACATTTCAGGACACAGCGAGTGTTCTTAGAACATATTCAACTTGCCAGAGAACAATACGGACATCGTCCTCAGAACACCCCCATTTTGTTTATTTGCGATCATTTCAGGACACTGAGAGTGTTCTTAGAACACATTCAACTTGCCATCGAACAATATGGTTAGCGTCTTCAGGACACCCCCTACGAACATTTCAGAACACCACGATTGTTCTTAGAACACAATCAACTTGACAAAGAACAATACGGACAGCATCTGCAGAACACTCCCATTTGGTTTATTTGCAAACATTTCAATACACCGCGAGTGTTCTTAGAACACATTCAACTTGCCAGAGAACAATACGGACAGCGTCCTCAGAACACCCCATCTTGTTTATTTGTGAACATTTCAGGACACCGAGAGTGTTCTTAGAACACATTCAACTTGCCATTGTACAATACGGACAGGATCTTCAGGACACACCCTACGAACCCTTCAGAACACCACGAATGTTCTTAGAACACAATCAACTTGACTAAGAACAATACGGACAGCGTCCTCAGAACACCCCCATTTTGTTTATATGCGAACATTTCAGGACACCGCGAGTGTTCTTAGAACACATTCAGCTTGCCAGAGAACAATACGGACAGCAACGAACAGCGTCCTCAGAACACCCCCATTTTGTTTATTTGCGAACATTTCAGGACACCGAGAGTGTTCTTAGAACACATTCAACTTGCCATCGAACAATACGGACAGGATCTTCAGGACACACCCTACGAACATTTCAGAACACCACGAATGTTCTTAGAACACAATCAACTTGACTAAGAACAATACGGACAGCGTCCTCAGAACACCCCCATTTTGTTTATATGCGAACATTTCAGGACACCGCAAGTGTTCTTAGAACACATTCAGCTTGCCAGAGAACAATACGGACAGCAACGGACAGCGTCCTCAGAACACCTCCATTTTGTTTATTTGCGAACATTTCAGGACACAGCGAGTGTTCTTAGAACATATTCAACTTGCCAGAGAACAATACGGACATCGTCCTCAGAACACCCCCATTTTGTTTATTTGCGATCATTTCAGGACACTGAGAGTGTTCTTAGAACACATTCAACTTGCCATCGAACAATATGGTTAGCGTCTTCAGGACACCCCCTACGAACATTTCAGAACACCACGATTGTTCTTAGAACACAATCAACTTGACAAAGAACAATACGGACAGCATCTGCAGAACACTCCCATTTGGTTTATTTGCAAACATTTCAATACACCGCGAGTGTTCTTAGAACACATTCAACTTGCCAGAGAACAATACGGACAGCGTCCTCAGAACACCCCATCTTGTTTATTTGTGAACATTTCAGGACACCGAGAGTGTTCTTAGAACACATTCAACTTGCCATTGTACAATACGGACAGGATCTTCAGGACACACCCTACGAACCCTTCAGAACACCACGAATGTTCTTAGAACACAATCAACTTGACTAAGAACAATACGGACAGCGTCCTCAGAACACCCCCATTTTGTTTATATGCGAACATTTCAGGACACCGCGAGTGTTCTTAGAACACATTCAGCTTGCCAGAGAACAATACGGACAGCAACGAACAGCGTCCTCAGAACACCCCCATTTTGTTTATTTGCGAACATTTCAGGACACCACGAGTGTTCTTAGAACATATTCAACTTGCCAGAGAACAATACGGACATCGTCCTCAGAACACCCCCATTTTATTTATTTGCGATCATTTCAGGACACTGAGAGTGTTCTTAGAACACATTCAACTTGCCATCGAACAATATGGTTAGCGTCTTCAGGACACCCCCTACGAACATTTCAGAACACCACGAGTGTTCTTAGAACACAATCAACTTGCCAGAGAAAAATATGGACAGCGTCCTCAGAACACCCCCATTTTGTTTATTTGCAAACATTTCAGTATGCCACGAGTGTTCTTAGAACACATTCAACTTGCCATCGAACAATACGGACAGCGTCTTCAGGACACCCCTCACGAACATTTCAGAACACCACGAGTGTTCTTAGAACACAATCAACTTGACAAAGAACAATACGGACAGCGTCCTCAGAACACCCCCCATTTTGTTTATTTGCGAACATTTCAGGACACCGCGAGTGTTCTTAGAACACATTCAGCTTGCCAGAGAACAATACGGACAGCAACGGACAGCGTCCTCAGAACACCCTCATTTTGTTTATTTGCGAACATTTCAGGACACCGAGAGTGTTCTTAGAACACATTCAACTTGCCATCGAACAATACGGACAGGATCTTCAGGACACACCCTACGAACATTTCAGAACACCACGAATGTTCTTAGAACACAATCAACTTGACTAAGAACAATACGGACAGCGTCCTCAGAACACCCCCATTTTGTTTATATGCGAACATTTCAGGACACCCCGAGTGTTCTTAGAACACATTCAGCTTGCCAGAGAACAATACGGACAGCAACGGACAGCGTCCTCAGAACACCCCCATTTTGTTTATTTGCGAACATTTCAGGACACCGCGAGTGTTCTTAGAACATATTCAACTTGCCAGAGAACAATACGGACATCGTCCTCAGAACACCCCCATTTTGTTTATTTGCGATCATTTCAGGACACTGAGAGTGTTCTTAGAACACATTCAACTTGCCATCGAACAATATGGTTAGCGTCTTCAGGACACCCCCTACGAACATTTCAGAACACCACGAGTGTTCTTAGAACACAATCAACTTGACAAAGAACAATACGGACAGCATCTGCAGAACACTCCCATTTGGTTTATTTGCAAACATTTCAATACACCGCGAGTGTTCTTAGAACACATTCAACTTGCCAGAGAACAATACGGACAGCGTCCTCAGAACACCCCATCTTGTTTATTTGTGAACATTTCAGGACACCGAGAGTGTTCTTAGAACACATTCAACTTGCCATTGAACAATACGGACAGCGTCTTCAGGACACCCCCTACGAACATTTCAGAACACCACGAGTATTCTTAGAGCACAATCAACTTGACAAAGAACAATACGGACAGCGTCCTCAGAACACCCCCATTTTGTTTATTTGCGAACATTTCAGGACACCGCGAGTGTTCTTAGAACACATTCAGCTTGCCAGAGAACAATACAGACAGCAATGGACAGAGTCCTCAGAACACCCCCACTTTGTTTATTTGCGAACATTTCAGGACACCGCAAGTGTTTTTAGAACACATTCAACTTGCCAGAGAACAATACGGACAGCGTCCTCAGAACACCCCCATTTTGTTTATTTGCAAACATTTCAGTACGCCACAAGTGTTCTTAGAACACATTCAACTTGACAAAGATCAATACGGACAGCGTCTTGAGGACACCCCCTACAAACATTTCAGAACACCACAAGTGTTCTTAGAACACAATCAACTTGACAAAGAACAATACGGACAGCGTCCTCAGAACACCCCTATTTTGTTTATTTTCCAACATGTCAGGACACCGCGAGTGTTCTTAGAACACATTCAGCTTGCCAGAGAACGATACGGACAGCAACGGACAGCGTCCTCAGAACACCCCCATTTTGTTTATTTGCAAACATTTCAGGACACCAAGAGTGTTCTTAGAACACATTCAACTTGACAAAGAACAATACGGACAGCGTCTTGAGGACACCCCCTGCAAACATTTCAGGACACCAGGAGTATTCTTAGAACAGATTCAACTTACCATTGAACAATACGGACAGCGTCCTCAGAACACCCCCATTTTGTTTATTTGCGAACATTTAAGGACACTGAGAGTGTTCTTAGAACACATTCAACTTGCCATCGAACAATATGGACAGCGTCTTCAGGACACCGCCTACGAACATTTCAGAACGCCACGGGTGTTCTTAGAACACAATCAACTTGACAAAGAACAATACGGACAGCGTCCTCAGAACACCCCTATTTCGTTTATTTGCGAACATTTCAGGACACCACGAGTGTTTTTAGAACACATTCAGCTTGCCAGAGAATAATGGGGACAGCAACGGACAGCGTCCTCAGAACACCCCCATTTTGTTTATTTGCGAACATTTCAGGACACCTAGTGTGTTCTTAGAACACATCCAACTTGCCAGAGAACAATACGGACAGCGTCCTCCGAACACTCCCATTTTGTTTATTTGCGAACATTTCAGGACACCAAGAGTGTTCTTAGAACACATTCAACTTGCCATCGAACAATACGGACAGCGTCTTCAGGACACCCACTACGGACATTACAGAACATCACGAGTGTTCTTAGAACACATTCAACTTACCATCGAACAATACGGACAGCGTCCTCAGAACATCCCCATTTTGTTTATTTGCGAACATTTCAGGACACCGAGAGCGTTCTTAGAACACATTCAACTTGCCATCGAACAATATGGACAGCGTCTTCAGGACACCGCCTACGAACATTTCAGAACGCCACGGGTGTTCTTAGAACACAATCAACTTGACAAAGAACAATACGGACAGCGTCCTCAGAACACCCCCATTTTGTTTATTTGCGAACATTTCAGGACACCGCGAGTATTCTTAGAACACATTCAGCTTGCCAGAGAACAATACGGACAGCAACGGACAGCGTCCTCAGAACACCCCCATTTTGTTTATTTGTGAACATTTCAAGACACCGCGAGTGTTCTTAGAACACATTCAACTTGCCAGAGAACAATACGGACAGCGTCCTCAGAACACCCCCATTTTGTTTATTTGCGAACATTTCAGGACACCAAGAGTGTTCTTAGAACACATTCAACTTGCATTGAACAATACGGACAGCGTCTTCAGGACACCCCCTATGAACATTTCAGAACACCTCAAGTGTTCTTAGAACACAATCAACTTGACAAAGAACAATACGGACAGCGTCCTCAGAACACCCCCCATTTTGTTTATTTGCGAACATTTCAGGACACCGCGAGTGTTCTTAGAACACATTCAGCTTGCCAGAGAACAATACGGACAGCAACGGACAGCGTCCTCAGAACACCCTCATTTTGTTTATTTGCGAACATTTCAGGACACCGAGAGTGTTCTTAGAACACATTCAACTTGCCATCGAACAATACGGACAGGATCTTCAGGACACACCCTACGAACATTTCAGAACACCATGAATGTTCTTAGAACACAATCAACTTGACTAAGAACAATACGGACAGCGTCCTCAGAACACCCCCATTTTGTTTATATGCGAACATTTCAGGACACCGCAAGTGTTCTTAGAACACATTCAGCTTGCCAGAGAACAATACGGACAGCAACGGACAGCGTCCTCAGAACACCTCCATTTTGTTTATTTGCGAACATTTCAGGACACAGCAAGTGTTCTTAGAACATATTCAACTTGCCAGAGAACAATACGGACATCGTCCTCAGAACACCCCCATTTTGTTTATTTGCGATCATTTCAGGACACTGAGAGTGTTCTTAGAACACATTCAACTTGCCATCGAACAATATGGTTAGCGTCTTCAGGACACCCCCTACGAACATTTCAGAACACCACGATTGTTCTTAGAACACAATCAACTTGACAAAGAACAATACGGACAGCATCTGCAGAACACTCCCATTTGGTTTATTTGCAAACATTTCAATACACCGCGAGTGTTCTTAGAACACATTCAACTTGCCAGAGAACAATACGGACAGCGTCCTCAGAACACCCCATCTTGTTTATTTGTGAACATTTCAGGACACCGAGAGTGTTCTTAGAACACATTCAACTTGCCATTGTACAATACGGACAGGATCTTCAGGACACACCCTACGAACCCTTCAGAACACCACGAATGTTCTTAGAACACAATCAACTTGACTAAGAACAATACGGACAGCGTCCTCAGAACACCCCCATTTTGTTTATATGCGAACATTTCAGGACACCGCGAGTGTTCTTAGAACACATTCAGCTTGCCAGAGAACAATACGGACAGCAACGAACAGCGTCCTCAGAACACCCCCATTTTGTTTATTTGCGAACATTTCAGGACACCACGAGTGTTCTTAGAACATATTCAACTTGCCAGAGAACAATACGGACATCGTCCTCAGAACACCCCCATTTTATTTATTTGCGATCATTTCAGGACACTGAGAGTGTTCTTAGAACACATTCAACTTGCCATCGAACAATATGGTTAGCGTCTTCAGGACACCCCCTACGAACATTTCAGAACACCACGAGTGTTCTTAGAACACAATCAACTTGCCAGAGAAAAATATGGACAGCGTCCTCAGAACACCCCCATTTTGTTTATTTGCAAACATTTCAGTATGCCACGAGTGTTCTTAGAACACATTCAACTTGCCATCGAACAATACGGACAGCGTCTTCAGGACACCCCTCACGAACATTTCAGAACACCACGAGTGTTCTTAGAACACAATCAAACTGACAAAGAACAATACGGACAGCGTCCTCAGAACACCCCCATTTTGTTTATTTGCAAACATTTCAGGACACCGCGAGTGTTCTTAGAACACATTCAGCTTGCCAGAGAACAATACGGACAGCGTCCTCAGAACTCCCCCATTTTGTTTATTTGCAAACATTTCAGGACACCGCGAGTGTTCTTAGAACATATTCAACTTGCCAGAGAACAATACGGACAGCGTCCTCAGAACACCCACATTTTGTTTATTTGCGATCATTTCAGGACACCGAGAGTGTTTTTAGAACACATTCAACTTGCCATCAAACAATATGGACAGCGTCTTCAGGACACCCCCTACGAACATTTCAGAACACCACAAGTGTTCTTAGAACACAATCAACTTGACAAAGAACAATACGGACAGCATCCTCAGAACACCCCCATTTTGTTTATTTGCAAACATTTCAATACACCGCAAGTGTTCTTAGAACACATTCAACTTACCAGAGAACAATACGGACATCATCCTCAGAACACCCCATCTTGTTTATTTGTGAACATTTCAGGACACCGAGAGTGTTCTTAGAACACTTTCAACTTACCATCGAACAATACGGACAGCGTCCTCAGAACACCCTCATTTTGTTTATTTGCGAACATTTCAGGACACCGAGAGTGTTCTTAGAACACATTCAACTTGCCATCGAACAATACGGACAGGATCTTCAGGACACACCCTACGAACATTTCAGAACACCACGAATGTTCTTAGAACACAATCAACTTGACTAAGAACAATACGGACAGCGTCCTCAGAACACCCCCATTTTGTTTATATGCGAACATTTCAGGACACCGCAAGTGTTCTTAGAACACATTCAGCTTGCCAGAGAACAATACGGACAGCAACGGACAGCGTCCTCAGAACACCTCCATTTTGTTTATTTGCGAACATTTCAGGACACAGCGAGTGTTCTTAGAACATATTCAACTTGCCAGAGAACAATACGGACATCGTCCTCAGAACACCCCCATTTTGTTTATTTGCGATCATTTCAGGACACTGAGAGTGTTCTTAGAACACATTCAACTTGCCATCGAACAATATGGTTAGCGTCTTCAGGACACCCCCTACGAACATTTCAGAACACCACGATTGTTCTTAGAACACAATCAACTTGACAAAGAACAATACGGACAGCATCTGCAGAACACTCCCATTTGGTTTATTTGCAAACATTTCAATACACCGCGAGTGTTCTTAGAACACATTCAACTTGCCAGAGAACAATACGGACAGCGTCCTCAGAACACCCCATCTTGTTTATTTGTGAACATTTCAGGACACCGAGAGTGTTCTTAGAACACATTCAACTTGCCATTGTACAATACGGACAGGATCTTCAGGACACACCCTACGAACCCTTCAGAACACCACGAATGTTCTTAGAACACAATCAACTTGACTAAGAACAATACGGACAGCGTCCTCAGAACACCCCCATTTTGTTTATATGCGAACATTTCAGGACACCGCGAGTGTTCTTAGAACACATTCAGCTTGCCAGAGAACAATACGGACAGCAACGAACAGCGTCCTCAGAACACCCCCATTTTGTTTATTTGCGAACATTTCAGGACACCACGAGTGTTCTTAGAACATATTCAACTTGCCAGAGAACAATACGGACATCGTCCTCAGAACACCCCCATTTTATTTATTTGCGATCATTTCAGGACACTGAGAGTGTTCTTAGAACACATTCAACTTGCCATCGAACAATATGGTTAGCGTCTTCAGGACACCCCCTACGAACATTTCAGAACACCACGAGTGTTCTTAGAACACAATCAACTTGCCAGAGAAAAATATGGACAGCGTCCTCAGAACACCCCCATTTTGTTTATTTGCAAACATTTCAGTATGCCACGAGTGTTCTTAGAACACATTCAACTTGCCATCGAACAATACGGACAGCGTCTTCAGGACACCCCTCACGAACATTTCAGAACACCACGAGTGTTCTTAGAACACAATCAAACTGACAAAGAACAATACGGACTGCGTCCTCAGAACACCCCCATTTTGTTTATTTGCAAACATTTCAGGACACCGCGAGTGTTCTTAGAACACATTCAGCTTGCCAGAGAACAATACGGACAGCGTCCTCAGAACTCCCCCATTTTGTTTATTTGCAAACATTTCAGGACACCGCGAGTGTTCTTAGAACATATTCAACTTGCCAGAGAACAATACGGACAGCGTCCTCAGAACACCCACATTTTGTTTATTTGCGATCATTTCAGGACACCGAGAGTGTTTTTAGAACACATTCAACTTGCCATCAAACAATATGGACAGCGTCTTCAGGACACCCCCTACGAACATTTCAGAACACCACAAGTGTTCTTAGAACACAATCAACTTGACAAAGAACAATACGGACAGCATCCTCAGAACACCCCCATTTTGTTTATTTGCAAACATTTCAATACACCGCAAGTGTTCTTAGAACACATTCAACTTACCAGAGAACAATACGGACATCATCCTCAGAACACCCCATCTTGTTTATTTGTGAACATTTCAGGACACCGAGAGTGTTCTTAGAACACTTTCAACTTACCATCGAACAATACGGACAGCGTCCTCAGAACACCCCCATTTTCTTTATTTGCGAACATTTCAGGACACCGAGAGTGTTTTTAGAACACATTCAACTTGCCATCGAACAATACGGACAGGATCTTCAGGACACACCCTACGAACATTTCAGAACACCACGAATGTTCTTAGAACACAATCAACTTGACTAAGAACAATACGGACAGCGTCCTCAGAACACCCCCATTTTGTTTATATGCGAACATTTCAGGACACCGCGAGTGTTCTTAGAACACATTCAGCTTGCCAGAGAACAATACGGACAGCAACGGACAGCGTCCTCAGAACACCCCCATTTTGTTTATTTGCAAACATTTCAGGACACCGCAAGTGTTCTTAGAACATATTCAACTTGCCAGAGAACAATACGGACATCGTCCTCAGAACACCCCCATTTTGTTTATTTGCGATCATTTCAGGACACTGAGAGTGTTCTTAGAACACATTCAACTTGCCATCGAACAATATGGTTAGCGTCTTCAGGACACCCCCTACGAACATTTCAGAACACCACGAGTGTTCTTAGAACACAATCAACTTGACAAAGAACAATACGGACAGCATCTGCAGAACACTCCCATTTGGTTTATTTGCAAACATTTCAATACACCGCGAGTGTTCTTAGAACACATTCAACTTGCCAGAGAACAATACGGACAGCGTCCTCAGAACACCCCATCTTGTTTATTTGTGAACATTTCAGGACACCGAGAGTGTTCTTAGAACACATTCAACTTGCCATCGAACAATACGGACAGCGTCTTCAGGACACCCCCTACGAACATTTCAGAACACCACGAGTATTCTTAGAGCACAATCAACTTGACAAAGAACAATACGGACAGCGTCCTCAGAACACCCCCATTTTGTTTATTTGCGAACATTTCAGGACACCGCGAGTGTTCTTAGAATACATTCAGCTTGCCAGAGAACAATACAGACAGCAATGGACAGAGTCCTCAGAACACCCCCACTTTGTTTATTTGCGAACATTTCAGGACACCGCAAGTGTTTTTAGAACACATTCAACTTGCCAGAGAACAATACGGACAGCGTCCTCAGAACACCCCCATTTTGTTTATTTGCAAACATTTCAGTACGCCACAAGTGTTCTTAGAACACATTGAACTTGACAAAGATCAATACGGACAGCGTCTTGAGGACACCCCCTACAAACATTTCAGGACACCACGAGTGTTCTTATAACACATTCAACTTGCCATCAAACAATACGTACAGCGTCTTCAAGACACCCCCTACGAACATTTCAGAACACCACAAGTGTTCTTAGAACACAATCAACTTGACAAAGAACAATACGGACAGCGTCCTCAGAACACCCCTATTTTGTTTATTTTCCAACATGTCAGGACACCGCGAGTGTTCTTAGAACACATTCAGCTTGCCAGAGAACAATACGGACAGCAACGGACAGCGTCCTCAGAACACCCCCATTTTGTTTATTTGCAAACATTTCAGGACACCAAGAGTGTTCTTAGAACACATTCAACTTGACAAAGAACAATACGGACAGCGTCTTGAGGACACCCCCTGCAAACATTTCAGGACACCAGGAGTATTCTTAGAACACATTCAATTTACCATTGAACAATACGGACAGCGTCCTCAGAACACCCCCAAATTGTTTATTTGCGAACATTTAAGGACACTGAGAGTGTTCTTAGAACACATTCGACTTGCCATCGAGCAATATGGACAGCGTCTTCAGGACACCGCCTACGAACATTTCAGAACACCACGGGTGTTCTTAGAACACAATCAACTTGACAAAGAACAATACGGACAGCGTCCTCAGAACACCCCTATTTTGTTTATTTGCAAACATTTCAGGACACCACGAGTGTTTTTAGAACACATTCAGCTTGCCAGAGAATAATGGGGACAGCAACGGACAGCGTCCTCAGAACACCCCCATTTTGTTTATTTGCGAACATTTCAGACACCTAGTGTGTTCTTAGAACACATCCAACTTGCCAGAGAACAATACGGACAGCGTCCTCCGAACACTCCCATTTTGTTTATTTGCGAACATTTCAGGACACCAAGAGTGTTCTTAGAACACATTCAACTTGCCATCGAACAATACGGACAGCGTCTTCAGGACACCCACTACGGACATTACAGAACACCACGAGTGTTCTTAGAACACATTCAACTTACCATCGAACAATACGGACAGCGTCCTCAGAACATCCCCATTTTGTTTATTTACAAACATTTCAGGACACCGAGTGCGTTCTTAGAACACATTCAACTTGCCATCGAACAATACGAACGGCGTCTTCAGGACACCCCCACTAACATTTCAGAACACCACGAGTGTTCTTAGAACACAATCAACTTGACAAAGAACAATACGGACAGCGTCCTCAGAACACCCCCATTTTGTTTATTTGCGAACATTTCAGGACACCGCGAGTATTCTTAGAACACATTCAGCTTGCCAGAGAACAATACGGACAGCAACGGACAGCGTCCTCAGAACACCCCCATTTTGTTTATTTGTGAACATTTCAAGACACCGCGAGTGTTCTTAGAACACATTCAACTTGCCAGAGAACAATACGGACAGCGTCCTCAGAACACCCCCATTTTGTTTATTTGCGAACATTTCAGGACACCAAGAGTGTTCTTAGAACACATTCAACTTGCCATTGAACAATACGGACAGCGTCTTCAGGACACCCCCTATGAACATTTCAGAACACCTCAAGTGTTCTTAGAACACAATCAACTTGACAAAGAACAATACGGACAGCGTCCTCAGAACACCCCCCATTTTGTTTATTTGCGAACATTTCAGGACACCGCGAGTGTTCTTAGAACACATTCAGCTTGCGAGAGAACAATACGGACAGCAACGGACAGCGTCCTCAGAACACCCTCATTTTGTTTATTTGCGAACATTTCAGGACACCGAGAGTGTTCTTAGAACACATTCAACTTGCCATCGAACAATACGGACAGGATCTTCAGGACACACCCTACGAACATTTCAGAACACCACGAATGTTCTTAGAACACAATCAACTTGACTAAGAACAATACGGACAGCGTCCTCAGAACACCCCCATTTTGTTTATATGCGAACATTTCAGGACACCCCGAGTGTTCTTAGAACACATTCAGCTTGCCAGAGAACAATACGGACAGCAACGGACAGCGTCCTCAGAACACCCCCATTTTGTTTATTTGCGAACATTTCAGGACACCGCGAGTGTTCTTAGAACATATTCAACTTGCCAGAGAACAATACGGACATCGTCCTCAGAACACCCCCATTTTGTTTATTTGCGATCATTTCAGGACACTGAGAGTGTTCTTAGAACACATTCAACTTGCCATCGAACAATATGGTTAGCGTCTTCAGGACACCCCCTACGAACATTTCAGAACACCACGAGTGTTCTTAGAACACAATCAACTTGACAAAGAACAATACGGACAGCATCTGCAGAACACTCCCATTTGGTTTATTTGCAAACATTTCAATACACCGCGAGTGTTCTTAGAACACATTCAACTTGCCAGAGAACAATACGGACAGCGTCCTCAGAACACCCCATCTTGTTTATTTGTGAACATTTCAGGACACCGAGAGTGTTCTTAGAACACATTCAACTTGCCATTGAACAATACGGACAGCGTCTTCAGGACACCCCCTACGAACATTTCAGAACACCACGAGTATTCTTAGAGCACAATCAACTTGACAAAGAACAATACGGACAGCGTCCTCAGAACACCCCCATTTTGTTTATTTGCGAACATTTCAGGACACCGCGAGTGTTCTTAGAACACATTCAGCTTGCCAGAGAACAATACAGACAGCAATGGACAGAGTCCTCAGAACACCCCCACTTTGTTTATTTGCGAACATTTCAGGACACCGCAAGTGTTTTTAGAACACATTCAACTTGCCAGAGAACAATACGGACAGCGTCCTCAGAACACCCCCATTTTGTTTATTTGCAAACATTTCAGTACGCCACAAGTGTTCTTAGAACACATTCAACTTGACAAAGATCAATACGGACAGCGTCTTGAGGACACCCCCTACAAACATTTCAGGACACCACGAGTGTTCTTATAACACATTCAACTTGCCATCAAACAATACGTACAGCGTCTTCAAGACACCCCCTACGAACATTTCAGAACACCACAAGTGTTCTTAGAACACAATCAACTTGACAAAGAACAATACGGACAGCGTCCTCAGAACACCCCTATTTTGTTTATTTTCCAACATGTCAGGACACCGCGAGTGTTCTTAGAACACATTCAGCTTGCCAGAGAACGATACGGACAGCAACGGACAGCGTCCTCAGAACACCCCCATTTTGTTTATTTGCAAACATTTCAGGACACCAAGAGTGTTCTTAGAACACATTCAACTTGACAAAGAACAATACGGACAGCGTCTTGAGGACACCCCCTGCAAACATTTCAGGACACCAGGAGTATTCTTAGAACACATTCAACTTACCATTGAACAATACGGACAGCGTCCTCAGAACACCCCCATTTTGTTTATTTGCGAACATTTAAGGACACTGAGAGTGTTCTTAGAACACATTCAACTTGCCATCGAACAATATGGACAGCGTCTTCAGGACACCGCCTCCGAACATTTCAGAACGCCACGGGTGTTCTTAGAACACAATCAACTTGACAAAGAACAATACGGACAGCGTCCTCAGAACACCCCTATTTTGTTTATTTGCGAACATTTCAGGACACCACGAGTGTTTTTAAAACACATTCAGCTTGCCAGAGAATAATGGGGACAGCAACGGACAGCGTCCTCAGAACACCCCCATTTTGTTTATTTGCGAACATTTCAGGACACCTAGTGTGTTCTTAGAACACATCCAACTTGCCAGAGAACAATACGGACAGCGTCCTCCGAACACTCCCATTTCGTTTATTTGCGAACATTTCAGGACACCAAGAGTGTTCTTAGAACACATTCAACTTGCCATCGAACAATACGGACAGCGTCTTCAGGACACCCACTACGGACATTACAGAACACCACGAGTGTTCTTAGAACACATTCAACTTACCATCGAACAATACGGACAGCGTCCTCAGAACATCCCCATTTTGTTTATTTGCGAACATTTCAGGACACCGAGAGCGTTCTTAGAACACATTCAACTTGCCATCGAACAATATGGACAGCGTCTTCAGGACACCGCCTACGAACATTTCAGAACGCCACGGGTGTTCTTAGAACACAATCAACTTGACAAAGAACAATACGGACAGCGTCCTCAGAACACCCCCATTTTGTTTATTTGCGAACATTTCAGGACACCGCGAGTATTCTTAGAACACATTCAGCTTGCCAGAGAACAATACGGACAGCAACGGACAGCGTCCTCAGAACACCCCCATTTTGTTTATTTGTGAACATTTCAAGACACCGCGAGTGTTCTTAGAACACATTCAACTTGCCAGAGAACAATACGGACAGCGTCCTCAGAACACCCCCATTTTGTTTATTTGCGAACATTTCAGGACACCAAGAGTGTTCTTAGAACACATTCAACTTGCCATTGAACAATACGGACAGCGTCTTCAGGACACCCCCTATGAACATTTCAGAACACCTCAAGTGTTCTTAGAACACAATCAACTTGACAAAGAACAATACGGACAGCGTCCTCAGAACACCCCCCATTTTGTTTATTTGCGAACATTTCAGGACACCGCGAGTGTTCTTAGAACACATTCAGCTTGCCAGAGAACAATACGGACAGCAACGGACAGCGTCCTCAGAACACCCTCATTTTGTTTATTTGCGAACATTTCAGGACACCGAGAGTGTTCTTAGAACACATTCAACTTGCCATCGAACAATACGGACAGGATCTTCAGGACACACCCTACGAACATTTCAGAACACCACGAATGTTCTTAGAACACAATCAACTTGACTAAGAACAATACGGACAGCGTCCTCAGAACACCCCCATTTTGTTTATATGCGAACATTTCAGGACACTGCAAGTGTTCTTAGAACACATTCAGCTTGCCAGAGAACAATACGGACAGCAACGGACAGCGTCCTCAGAACACCCCCATTTTGTTTATTTGCGAACATTTCAGGACACAGCGAGTGTTCTTAGAACATATTCAACTTGCCAGAGAACAATACGGACATCGTCCTCAGAACACCCCCATTTTGTTTATTTGCGATCATTTCAGGACACTGAGAGTGTTCTTAGAACACATTCAACTTGCCATCGAACAATATGGTTAGCGTCTTCAGGACACCCCCTACGAACATTTCAGAACACCACGATTGTTCTTAGAACACAATCAACTTGACAAAGAACAATACGGACAGCATCTGCAGAACACTCCCATTTGGTTTATTTGCAAACATTTCAATACACCGCGAGTGTTCTTAGAACACATTCAACTTGCCAGAGAACAATACGGACAGCGTCCTCAGAACACCCCATCTTGTTTATTTGTGAACATTTCAGGACACGAGAGTGTTCTTAGAACACATTCAACTTGCCATCGAACAATACGGACAGCGTCTTCAGGACACCCCCTACGAACATTTCAGAACACCACGAGTATTCTTAGAGCACAATCAACTTGACAACGAACAATACGGACAGCGTCCTCAGAACACCCCCATTTTGTTTATTTGCGAACATTTCAGGACACCGCGAGTGTTCTTAGAACACATTCAGCTTGCCAGAGAACAATACAGACAGCAATGGACAGAGTCCTCAGAACACCCCCACTTTGTTTATTTGCGAACATTTCAGGACACTGCAAGTGTTTTTAGAACACATTCAACTTGCCAGAGAACAATACGGACAGCGTCCGCAGAACACCCCCATTTTGTTTATTTGCAAACATTTCAGTACGCCACAAGTGTTCTTAGAACACATTCAACTTGACAAAGATCAATACGGACAGCGTCTTGAGGACACCCCCTACAAACATTTCAGGACACCACGAGTGTTCTTATAACACATTCAACTTGCCATCAAACAATACGTACAGCGTCTTCAAGACACCCCCTACGAACATTTCAGAACACCACAAGTGTTCTTAGAACACAATCAACTTGACAAAGAACAATACGGACAGCGTCCTCAGAACACCCCTATTTTGTTTATTTTCCAACATGTCAGGACACCGCGAGTGTTCTTAGAACACATTCAGCTTGCCAGAGAACAATACGGACAGCAACGGACAGCGTCCTCAGAACACCCCCATTTTGTTTATTTGCAAACATTTCAGGACACCAAGAGTGTTCTTAGAACACATTCAACTTGACAAAGAACAATACGGACAGCGTCTTGAGGACACCCCCTGCAAACATTTCAGGACACCAGGAGTATTCTTAGAACACATTCAACTTACCATTGAACAATACGGACAGCGTCCTCAGAACACCCCCATTTTGTTTATTTGCGAACATTTAAGGACACTGAGAGTGTTCTTAGAACACATTCAACTTGCCATCGAACAATATGGACAGCGTCTTCAGGACACCGCCTACGAACATTTCAGAACACCACGGGTGTTCTTAGAACACAATCAACTTGACAAAGAACAATACGGACAGCGTCCTCAGAACACCCCTATTTTGTTTATTTGCGAACATTTCAGGACACCACGAGTGTTTTTAGAACACATTCAGCTTGCCAGAGAATAATGGGGACAGCAACGGACAGCGTCCTCAGAACACCCCCATTTTGTTTATTTGCGAACATTTCAGGACACCTAGTGTGTTCTTAGAACACATCCAACTTGCCAGAGAACAATACGGACAGCGTCCTCCGAACACTCCCATTTTGTTTATTTGCGAACATTTCAGGACACCACGAGTGTTTTTAGAACACATTCAGCTTGCCAGAGAATAATGGGGACAGCAACGGACAGCGTCCTCAGAACACCCCCATTTTGTTTATTTGCGAACATTTCAGGACACCTAGTGTGTTCTTAGAACACATCCAACTTGCCAGAGAACAATACGGACAGCGTCCTCCGAACACTCCCATTTTGTTTATTTGCGAACATTTCAGGACACCAAGAGTGTTCTTAGAACACATTCAACTTGCCATCGAACAATACGGACAGCGTCTTCAGGACACCCACTACGGACATTACAGAACACCACGAGTGTTCTTAGAACACATTCAACTTACCATCGAACAATACGGACAGCGTCCTCAGAACATCCCCATTTTGTTTATTTACAAACATTTCAGGACACAGAGAGCGTTCTTAGAACACATTCAACTTGCCATCGAACAATACGAACAGCGTCTTCAGGACACCCCCACTAACATTTCAGAGCACCACGAGTGTTCTTAGAACACAATCAACTTGACAAAGAACAATACGGACAGCGTCCTCAGAACACCCCCATTTTGTTTATTTGCGAACATTTCAGGACACTGCGAGTGTTCTTAGAACACATTCAGCTTGCCAGAGAACAATACGGACAGCAATGGCCAGCGTCCTCAGAACACCCTCATTTTGTTTATTTGCGAACATTTCAGGACTGCGTAAGTGTTCTTAGAACACATTCAACTTGCCAGAGAAAAATATGGACAGCGTCCTCAGAACACCCCCATTTTGTTTATTTGCAAACATTTCAGTACGCCACGAGTGTTCTTAGAACACATTCAACTTGCCATCGAACAATACGGACAGCGTCTTCAGGACACCCCCTACGAACATTTCAGAACACCACGAGTGTTCTTAGAACACAATCAAACTGACAAAGAACAATACAGACAGCGTCCTCAGAACACCCCCATTTTGTTTATTTGCGAACATTTCAGGACACCGCGAGTGTTCCTAGAACACATTCAGCTTGCCAGAGAACAATACGGACAGCGTCCTCAGAACTCCCCCATTTTGTTTATTTGCAAACATTTCAGGACACCGCGAGTGTTCTTAGAACATATTCAACTTGCCAGAGAACAATACGGACAGCATCCTCAGAACACCCACATTTTGTTTATTTGCGATCATTTCAGGACACCGAGAGTGTTTTTAGAACACATTCAACTTGCCATCAAACAATATGGACAGCGTCTTCAGGACACCCCCTACGAACATTTCAGAACACAACAAGTGTTCTTAGAACACAATCAACTTGACAAAGAACAATACGGACAGCATCCTCAGAACACCCCCATTTTGTTTATTTGCAAACATTTCAATACACCGCAAGTGTTCTTAGAACACATTCAACTTACCAGAGAACAATACGGACATCATCCTCAGAACACCCCATCTTGTTTATTTGTGAACATTTCAGGACACCGAGAGTGTTCTTAGAACACATTCAACTTACCATCGAACAATACGGACAGCGTCCTCAGAACACCCCCATTTTCTTTATTTGCGAACATTTCAGGACACCGAGAGTGTTCTTAGAACACATTCAACTTGCCATTGTACAATACGGACAGGATCTTCAGGACACACCCTACGAACCCTTCAGAACACCACGAATGTTCTTAGAACACAATCAACTTGACTAAGAACAATATGGACAGCGTCCTCAGAACACCCCCATTTTGTTTATATGCGAACATTTCAGGACACCGCGAGTGTTCTTAGAACACATTCAGCTTGCCAGAGAACAATACGGACAGCAACGAACAGCGTCCTCAGAACACCCCCATTTTGTTTATTTGCGAACATTTCAGGACACCACGAGTGTTCTTAGAACATATTCAACTTGTCAGAGTACAATACGGACATCGTCCTCAGAACACCCCCATTTTGTTTATTTGCGATCATTTCAGGACACTGAGAGTGTTCTTAGAACACATTCAACTTGCCATCGAACAATATGGTTAGCGTCTTCAGGACACCCCCTACGAACATTTCAGAACACCACGAGTGTTCTTAGAACACAATCAACTTGCCAGAGAAAAATATGGACAGCGTCCTCAGAACACCCCCATTTTGTTTATTTGCAAACATTTCAGTATGCCACGAGTGTTCTTAGAACACATTCAACTTGCCATCGACCAATACGGACAGCGTCTTCAGGACACCCCTCACGAACATTTCAGAACACCACGAGTGTTCTTAGAACACAATCAAACTGACAAAGAACAATACGGACAGCGTCCTCAGAACACCCCCATTTTGTTTATTTGCAAACATTTCAGGACACCGCGAGTGTTCTTAGAACACATTCAGCTTGCCAGAGAACAATACGGACAGCGTCCTCAGAACTCCCCCATTTTGTTTATTTGCAAACATTTCAGGACACCGCGAGTGTTCTTAGAACATATTCAACTTGCCAGAGAACAATACGGACAGCGTCCTCAGAACACCCACATTTTGTTTATTTGCGATCATTTCAGGACACCGAGAGTGTTTTTAGAACACATTCAACTTGCCATCAAACAATATGGACAGCGTCTTCAGGACACCCCCTACGAACATTTCAGAACACCACAAGTGTTCTTAGAACACAATCAACTTGACAAAGAACAATACGGACAGCATCCTCAGAACACCCCCATTTTGTTTATTTGCAAACATTTCAATACACCGCAAGTGTTCTTAGAACACATTCAACTTACCAGAGAACATTACGGACATCATCCTCAGAACACCCCATCTTGTTTATTTGTGAACATTTCAGGACACCGAGAGTGTTCTTAGAACACTTTCAACTTACCATCGAACAATACGGACAGCGTCCTCAGAACACCCCCATTTTCTTTATTTGCGAACATTTCAGGACACCGAGAGTGTTTTTAGAGCACATTCAACTTGCCATCGAACAATACGGACAGGATCTTCAGGACACACCCTACGAACATTTCAGAACACCACGAATGTTCTTAGAACACAATCAACTTGACTAAGAACAATACGGACAGCGTCCTCAGAACACCCCCATTTTGTTTATATGCGAACATTTCAGGACACCGCGAGTGTTCTTAGAACACATTCAGCTTGCCAGAGAACAATACGGACAGCAACGGACAGCGTCCTCAGAACACCCCCATTTTGTTTATTTGCAAACATTTCAGGACACCGCGAGTGTTCTTAGAACATATTCAACTTGCCAGAGAACAATACGGACATCGTCCTCAGAACACCCCCATTTTGTTTATTTGCGATCATTTCAGGACACTGAGAGTGTTCTTAGAACACATTCAACTTGCCATCGAACAATATGGTTAGCGTCTTCAGGACACCCCCTACGAACATTTCAGAACACCACGAGTGTTCTTAGAACACAATCAACTTGACAAAGACCAATACGGACAGCATCTGCAGAACACTCCCATTTGGTTTATTTGCAAACATTTCAATACACCGCGAGTGTTCTTAGAACACATTCAACTTGCCAGAGAACAATACGGACAGCGTCCTCAGAACACCCCATCTTGTTTATTTGTGAACATTTCAGGACACCGAGAGTGTTCTTAGAACACATTCAACTTGCCATCGAACAATACGGACAGCGTCTTCAGGACACCCCCTACGAACATTTCAGAACACCACGAGTATTCTTAGAGCACAATAAACTTGACAAAGAACAATACGGACAGCGTCCTCAGAACACCCCCATTTTGTTTATTTGCGAACATTTCAGGACACCGCGAGTGTTCTTAGAATACATTCAGCTTGCCAGAGAACAATACAGACAGCAATGGACAGAGTCCTCAGAACACCCCCACTTTGTTTATTTGCGAACATTTCAGGACACCGCAAGTGTTTTTAGAACACATTCAACTTGCCAGAGAACAATACGGACAGCGTCCTCAGAACACCCCCATTTTGTTTATTTGCAAACATTTCAGTACGCCACAAGTGTTCTTAGAACACATTCAACTTGACAAAGATCAATACGGACAGCGTCTTGAGGACACCCCCTACAAACATTTCAGGACACCACGAGTGTTCTTATAACACATTCAACTTGCCATCAAACAATACGTACAGCGTCTTCAAGACACCCCCTACGAACATTTCAGAACACCACAAGTGTTCTTAGAACACAATCAACTTGACAAAGAACAATACGGACAGCGTCCTCAGAATACCCCTATTTTGTTTATTTTCCAACATGTCAGGACACCGCGAGTGTTCTTAGAACACATTCAGCTTGCCAGAGAACAATACGGACAGCAACGGACAGCGTCCTCAGAACACCCCCATTTTGTTTATTTGCAAACATTTCAGGACACCAAGAGTGTTCTTAGAACACATTCAACTTGACAAAGAACAATACGGACAGCGTCTTGAGGACACCCCCTGCAAACATTTCAGGACACCAGGAGTATTCTTAGAACACATTCAACTTACCATTGAACAATACCGACAGCGTCCTCAGAACACCCCCATTTTGTTTATTTGCGAACATTTAAGGACACTGAGAGTGTTCTTAGAACACATTCAACTTGCCATCGAACAATATGGACAGCGTCTTCAGGACACCGCCTACGAACATTTCAGAACACCACGGGTGTTCTTAGAACACAATCAACTTGACAAAGAACAATACGGACAGCGTCCTCAGAACACCCCTATTTTGTTTATTTGCAAACATTTCAGGACACCACGAGTGTTTTTAGAACACATTCAGCTTGCCAGAGAATAATGGGGACAGCAACGGACAGCGTCCTCAGAACACCCCCATTTTGTTTATTTGCGAACATTTCAGGACACCTAGTGTGTTCTTAGAACACATCCAACTTGCCAGAGAACAATACGGACAGCGTCCTCCGAACACTCCCATTTTGTTTATTTGCGAACATTTCAGGACACCAAGAGTGTTCTTAGAGCACATTCAACTTGCCATCGAACAATATGGACAGCGTCTTCAGGACACCGCCTACGAACATTTCAGAACACCACGGGTGTTCTTAGAACACAATCAACTTGACAAAGAACAATACGGACAGCGTCCTCAGAACACCCCCATTTTGTTTATTTGCGAACATTTCAGGACACCGCGAGTGTTCTTAGAATACATTCAGCTTGCCAGAGAACAATACAGACAGCAATGGACAGAGTCCTCAGAACACCCCTACTTTGTTTATTTGCGAACATTTCAGGACACCGCAAGTGTTTTTAGAACACATTCAACTTGCCAGAGAACAATACGGACAGCGTCCTCAGAACACCCCCATTTTGTTTTTTTGCAAACATTTCAGTACGCCACAAGTGTTCTTAGAACACATTCAACTTGACAAAGATCAATACGGACAGCGTCTTGAGGACACCCCCTACAAACATTTCAGGACACCACGAGTGTTCTTATAACACATTCAACTTGCCATCAAACAATACGTACAGCGTCTTCAAGACACCCCCTACGAACATTTCAGAACACCACAAGTGTTCTTAGAACACAATCAACTTGACAAAGAACAATACGGACAGCGTCCTCAGAACACCCCTATTTTGTTTATTTTCCAACATGTCAGGACACCGCGAGTGTTCTTAGAACACATTCAGCTTGCCAGAGAACAATACGGACAGCAACGGACAGCGTCCTCAGAACACCCCCATTTTGTTTATTTGCAAACATTTCAGGACACCAAGAGTGTTCTTAGAACACATTCAACTTGACAAAGAACAATACGGACAGCGTCTTGAGGACACCCCCTGCAAACATTTCAGGACACCAGGAGTATTCTTAGAACACATTCAACTTACCATTGAACAATACGGACAGCGTCCTCAGAACACCCCCATTTTGTTTATTTGCGAACATTTAAGGACACTGAGAGTGTTCTTAGAACACATTCAACTTGCCATCGAACAATATGGACAGCGTCTTCAGGACACCGCCTACGAACATTTCAGAACACCACGGGTGTTCTTAGAACACAATCAACTTGACAAAGAACAATACGGACAGCGTCCTCAGAACACCCCTATTTTGTTTATTTGCAAACATTTCAGGACACCACGAGTGTTTTTAGAACACATTCAGCTTGCCAGAGAATAATGGGGACAGCAACGGACAGCGTCCTCAGAACACCCCCATTTTGTTTATTTGCGAACATTTCAGGACACCTAGTGTGTTCTTAGAACACATCCAACTTGCCAGAGAACAATACGGACAGCGTCCTCCGAACACTCCCATTTTGTTTATTTGCGAACATTTCAGGACACCAAGAGTGTTCTTAGAACACATTCAACTTGCCATCGAACAATATGGACAGCGTCTTCAGGACACCGCCTACGAACATTTCAGAACACCACGGGTGTTCTTAGAACACAATCAACTTGACAAAGAACAATACGGACAGCGTCCTCAGAACACCCCTATTTTGTTTATTTGCAAACATTTCAGGACACCACGAGTGTTTTTAGAACACATTCAGCTTGCCAGAGAATAATGGGGACAGCAACGGACAGCGTCCTCAGAACACCCCCATTTTGTTTATTTGCGAACATTTCAGGACACCTAGTGTGTTCTTAGAACACATCCAACTTGCCAGAGAACAATACGGACAGCGTCCTCCGAACACTCCCATTTTGTTTATTTGCGAACATTTCAGGACACCAAGAGTATTCTTAGAACACATTCAACTTGCCATCGAACAATACGGACAGCGTCTTCAGGACACCCACTACGGACATTACAGAACACCACGAGTGTTCTTAGAACACATTCAACTTACCATCGAACAATACGGACAGCGTCCTCAGAACATCCCCATTTTGTTTATTTACAAACATTTCAGGACACCGAGAGCGTTCTTAGAACACATTCAACTTGCCATCGAACAATACGAACGGCGTCTTCAGGACACCCCCACTAACATTTCAGAACACCACGAGTGTTCTTAGAACACAATCAACTTGACAAAGAACAATACGGACAGCGTCCTCAGAACACCCCCATTTTGTTTATTTGCGAACATTTCAGGACACCGCGAGTATTCTTAGAACACATTCAGCTTGCCAGAGAACAATACGGACAGCAACGGACAGCGTCCTCAGAACACCCCCATTTTGTTTATTTGTGAACATTTCAAGACACCGCGAGTGTTCTTAGAACACATTCAACTTGCCAGAGAACAATACGGACAGCGTCCTCAGAACACCCCCATTTTGTTTATTTGCGATCATTTCAGGACACTGAGAGTGTTCTTAGAACACATTCAACTTGCCATCGAACAATATGGTTAGCGTCTTCAGGACACCCCCTACGAACATTTCAGAACACCACGAGTGTTCTTAGAACACAATCAACTTGACAAAGAACAATACGGACAGCATCTGCAGAACACTCCCATTTGGTTTATTTGCAAACATTTCAATACACCGCGAGTGTTCTTAGAACACATTCAACTTGCCAGAGAACAATACGGACAGCGTCCTCAGAACACCCCATCTTGTTTATTTGTGAACATTTCAGGACACCGAGAGTGTTCTTAGAACACATTCAACTTGCCATTGAACAATACGGACAGCGTCTTCAGGACACCCCATACGAACATTTCAGAACACCACGAGTATTCTTAGAGCACAATCAACTTGACAAAGAACAATACGGACAGCGTCCTCAGAACACCCCCATTTTGTTTATTTGCGAACATTTCAGGACACCGCGAGTGTTCTTAGAACACATTCAGCTTGCCAGAGAACAATACAGACAGCAATGGACAGAGTCCTCAGAACACCCCCACTTTGTTTATTTGCGAACATTTCAGGACACCGCAAGTGTTTTTAGAACACATTCAACTTGCCAGAGAACAATACGGACAGCGTCCTCAGAACACCCCCATTTTGTTTATTTGCAAACATTTCAGTACGCCACAAGTGTTCTTAGAACACATTCAACTTGACAAAGATCAATATGGACAGCGTCTTGAGGACACCCCCTACAAACATTTCAGGACACCACGAGTGTTCTTATAACACATTCAACTTGCCATCAAACAATACGTACAGCGTCTTCAAGACACCCCCTACGAACATTTCAGAACACCACAAGTGTTCTTAGAACACAATCAACTTGACAAAGAACAATACGGACAGCGTCCTCAGAACACCCCTATTTTGTTTATTTTCCAACATGTCAGGACACCGCGAGTGTTCTTAGAACACATTCAGCTTGCCAGAGAACGATACGGACAGCAACGGACAGCGTCCTCAGAACACCCCCATTTTGTTTATTTGCAAACATTTCAGGACACCAAGAGTGTTCTTAGAACACATTCAACTTGACAAAGAACAATACGGACAGCGTCTTGAGGACACCCCCTGCAAACATTTCAGGACACCAGGAGTATTCTTAGAACACATTCAACTTACCATTGAACAATACGGACAGCGTCCTCAGAACACCCCCATTTTGTTTATTTGCGAACATTTAAGGACACTGAGAATGTTCTTAGAACACATTCAACTTGCCATCGGACAATATGGACAGCGTCTTCAGGACACCGCCTACGAACATTTCAGAACACCACGGGTGTTCTTAGAACACAATCAACTTGACAAAGAACAATACGGACAGCGTCCTCAGAACACCCCTATTTTGTTTATTTGCGAACATTTCAGGACACCACGAGTGTTTTTAGAACACATTCAGCTTGCCAGAGAATAATGGGGACAGCAACGGACAGCGTCCTCAGAACACCCCCATTTTGTTTATTTGCGAACATTTCAGGACACCTAGTGTGTTCTTAGAACACATCCAACTTGCCAGAGAACAATACGGACAGCGTCCTCCGAACACTCCCATTTTGTTTATTTGCGAACATTTCAGGACACCAAGAGTGTTCTTAGAACACATTCAACTTGCCATCGAACAATACGGACAGCGTCTTCAGGACACCCACTACGGACATTACAGAACACCACGAGTGTTCTTAGAACACATTCAACTTACCATCGAACAATACGGACAGCGTCCTCAGAACATCCCCATTTTGTTTATTTACAAACATTTCAGGACACCGAGAGCGTTCTTAGAACACATTCAACTTGCCATCGAACAATACGAACAGCGTCTTCAGGACACCCCCACTAACATTTCAGAACACCACGAGTGTTCTTAGAACACAATCAACTTGACAAAGAACAATACGGACAGCGTCCTCAGAACACCCCCATTTTGTTTATTTGCGAACATTTCAGGACACCGCGAGTATTCTTAGAACACATTCAGCTTGCCAGAGAACAATACGGACAGCAACGGACAGCGTCCTCAGAACACCCCCATTTTGTTTATTTGTGAACATTTCAAGACACCGCGAGTGTTCTTAGAACACATTCAACTTGCCAGAGAACAATACGGACAGCGTCCTCAGAACACCCCCATTTTGTTTATTTGCGAACATTTCAGGACACCAAGAGTGTTCTTAGAACACATTCAACTTGCCATTGAACAATACGGACAGCGTCTTCAGGACACCCCCTATGAACATTTCAGAACACCTCAAGTGTTCTTAGAACACAATCAACTTGACAAAGAACAATACGGACAGCGTCCTCAGAACACCCCCCATTTTGTTTATTTGCGAACATTTCAGGACACCGCGAGTGTTCTTAGAACACATTCAGCTTGCCAGAGAACAATACGGACAGCAACGGACAGCGTCCTCAGAACACCCTCATTTTGTTTATTTGCGAACATTTCAGGACACCGCGAGTGTTCTTAGAACATATTCAACTTGCCAGAGAACAATACGGACAGCGTCCTGAGAATACCACCATTTTGTTTATTTGCGATCATTTCAGGAAACCGAGAGTGTTCTTAGAACACATTCAACTTGCCATCGAACAATACGGACAGCGTCTTCAGGACACCCCCTACGAACATTTCAGAACACCACGAGTGTTCTCAGAACACAATCAACTTGACAAAGAACAATACGGACAGCGTCCTCAGAACATCCCCATTTTGTTTCTTTGTGAACATTTCAGGACACCACGAGTGTACTTAGAACACATCCAACTTGCCAGAGAACAATACGGACAGCGTCCTCCGAACACTCCCATTTTGTTTATTTGCGAACATTTCAGGACACCAAGAGTATTCTTAGAACACATTCAACTTGCCATCGAACAATACGGACAGCGTCTTCAGGACACCCACTACGGACATTACAGAACACCACGAGTGTTCTTAGAACACATTCAACTTACCATCGAACAATACGGACAGCGTCCTCAGAACATCCCCATTTTGTTTATTTACAAACATTTCAGGACACCGAGAGCGTTCTTAGAACACATTCAACTTGCCATCGAACAATACGAACGGCGTCTTCAGGACACCCCCACTAACATTTCAGAACACCACGAGTGTTCTTAGAACACAATCAACTTGACAAAGAACAATACGGACAGCGTCCTCAGAACACCCCCATTTTGTTTATTTGCGAACATTTCAGGACACCGCGAGTATTCTTAGAACACATTCAGCTTGCCAGAGAACAATACGGACAGCAACGGACAGCGTCCTCAGAACACCCCCATTTTGTTTATTTGTGAACATTTCAAGACACCGCGAGTGTTCTTAGAACACATTCAACTTGCCAGAGAACAATACGGACAGCGTCCTCAGAACACCCCCATTTTGTTTATTTGCGAACATTTCAGGACACCAAGAGTGTTCTTAGAACACATTCAACTTGCCATTGAACAATACGGACAGCGTCTTCAGGACACCCCCTATGAACATTTCAGAACACCTCAAGTGTTCTTAGAACACAATCAACTTGACAAAGAACAATACGGACAGCGTCCTCAGAACACCACCCATTTTGTTTATTTGCGAACATTTCAGGACACCGCGAGTGTTCTTAGAACACATTCAGCTTGCCAGAGAACAATACGGACAGCAACGGACAGCGTCCTCAGAACACCCTCATTTTGTTTATTTGCGAACATTTCAGGACACCGAGAGTGTTCTTAGAACACATTCAACTTGCCATCAAACAATACGGACAGGATCTTCAGGACACACCCTACGAACATTTCAGAACACCACGAATGTTCTTAGAACACAATCAACTTGACTAAGAACAATACGGACAGCGTCCTCAGAACACCCCCATTTTGTTTATATGCGAACATTTCAGGACACCGCGAGTGTTCTTAGAACACATTCAGCTTGCCAGAGAACAATACGGACAGCAACGGACAGCGTCCTCAGAACACCCCCATTTTGTTTATTTGCGAACATTTCAGGACACAGCGAGTGTTCTTAGAACATATTCAACTTGCCAGAGAACAATACGGACATCGTCCTCAGAACACCCCCATTTTGTTTATTTGCGATCATTTCAGGACACTGAGAGTGTTCTTAGAACACATTCAACTTGCCATCGAACAATATGGTTAGCGTCTTCAGGACACCCCCTACGAACATTTCAGAACACCACGATTGTTCTTAGAACACAATCAACTTGACAAAGAACAATACGGACAGCATCTGCAGAACACTCCCATTTGGTTTATTTGCAAACATTTCAATACACCGCGAGTGTTCTTAGAACACATTCAACTTGCCAGAGAACAATACGGACAGCGTCCTCAGAACACCCCATCTTGTTTATTTGTGAACATTTCAGGACACGAGAGTGTTCTTAGAACACATTCAACTTGCCATCGAACAATACGGACAGCGTCTTCAGGACACCCCCTACGAACATTTCAGAACACCACGAGTATTCTTAGAGCACAATCAACTTGACAACGAACAATACGGACAGCGTCCTCAGAACACCCCCATTTTGTTTATTTGCGAACATTTCAGGACACCGCGAGTGTTCTTAGAACACATTCAGCTTGCCAGAGAACAATACAGACAGCAATGGACAGAGTCCTCAGAACACCCCCACTTTGTTTATTTGCGAACATTTCAGGACACTGCAAGTGTTTTTAGAACACATTCAACTTGCCAGAGAACAATACGGACAGCGTCCGCAGAACACCCCCATTTTGTTTATTTGCAAACATTTCAGTACGCCACAAGTGTTCTTAGAACACATTCAACTTGACAAAGATCAATACGGACAGCGTCTTGAGGACACCCCCTACAAACATTTCAGGACACCACGAGTGTTCTTATAACACATTCAACTTGCCATCAAACAATACGTACAGCGTCTTCAAGACACCCCCTACGAACATTTCAGAACACCACAAGTGTTCTTAGAACACAATCAACTTGACAAAGAACAATACGGACAGCGTCCTCAGAACACCCCTATTTTGTTTATTTTCCAACATGTCAGGACACCGCGAGTGTTCTTAGAACACATTCAGCTTGCCAGAGAACAATACGGACAGCAACGGACAGCGTCCTCAGAACACCCCCATTTTGTTTATTTGCAAACATTTCAGGACACCAAGAGTGTTCTTAGAACACATTCAACTTGACAAAGAACAATACGGACAGCGTCTTGAGGACACCCCCTGCAAACATTTCAGGACACCAGGAGTATTCTTAGAACACATTCAACTTACCATTGAACAATACGGACAGCGTCCTCAGAACACCCCCATTTTGTTTATTTGCGAACATTTAAGGACACTGAGAGTGTTCTTAGAACACATTCAACTTGCCATCGAACAATATGGACAGCGTCTTCAGGACACCGCCTACGAACATTTCAGAACACCACGGGTGTTCTTAGAACACAATCAACTTGACAAAGAACAATACGGACAGCGTCCTCAGAACACCCCTATTTTGTTTATTTGCGAACATTTCAGGACACCACGAGTGTTTTTAGAACACATTCAGCTTGCCAGAGAATAATGGGGACAGCAACGGACAGCGTCCTCAGAACACCCCCATTTTGTTTATTTGCGAACATTTCAGGACACCTAGTGTGTTCTTAGAACACATCCAACTTGCCAGAGAACAATACGGACAGCGTCCTCCGAACACTCCCATTTTGTTTATTTGCGAACATTTCAGGACACCACGAGTGTTTTTAGAACACATTCAGCTTGCCAGAGAATAATGGGGACAGCAACGGACAGCGTCCTCAGAACACCCCCATTTTGTTTATTTGCGAACATTTCAGGACACCTAGTGTGTTCTTAGAACACATCCAACTTGCCAGAGAACAATACGGACAGCGTCCTCCGAACACTCCCATTTTGTTTATTTGCGAACATTTCAGGACACCAAGAGTGTTCTTAGAACACATTCAACTTGCCATCGAACAATACGGACAGCGTCTTCAGGACACCCACTACGGACATTACAGAACACCACGAGTGTTCTTAGAACACATTCAACTTACCATCGAACAATACGGACAGCGTCCTCAGAACATCCCCATTTTGTTTATTTACAAACATTTCAGGACACCGAGAGCGTTCTTAGAACACATTCAACTTGCCATCGAACAATACGAACAGCGTCTTCAGGACACCCCCACTAACATTTCAGAGCACCACGAGTGTTCTTAGAACACAATCAACTTGACAAAGAACAATACGGACAGCGTCCTCAGAACACCCCCATTTTGTTTATTTGCGAACATTTCAGGACACTGCGAGTGTTCTTAGAACACATTCAGCTTGCCAGAGAACAATACGGACAGCAATGGCCAGCGTCCTCAGAACACCCTCATTTTGTTTATTTGCGAACATTTCAGGACTGCGTAAGTGTTCTTAGAACACATTCAACTTGCCAGAGAAAAATATGGACAGCGTCCTCAGAACACCCCCATTTTGTTTATTTGCAAACATTTCAGTACGCCACGAGTGTTCTTAGAACACATTCAACTTGCCATCGAACAATACGGACAGCGTCTTCAGGACACCCCCTACGAACATTTCAGAACACCACGAGTGTTCTTAGAACACAATCAAACTGACAAAGAACAATACAGACAGCGTCCTCAGAACACCCCCATTTTGTTTATTTGCGAACATTTCAGGACACCGCGAGTGTTCCTAGAACACATTCAGCTTGCCAGAGAACAATACGGACAGCGTCCTCAGAACTCCCCCATTTTGTTTATTTGCAAACATTTCAGGACACCGCGAGTGTTCTTAGAACATATTCAACTTGCCAGAGAACAATACGGACAGCATCCTCAGAACACCCACATTTTGTTTATTTGCGATCATTTCAGGACACCGAGAGTGTTTTTAGAACACATTCAACTTGCCATCAAACAATATGGACAGCGTCTTCAGGACACCCCCTACGAACATTTCAGAACACAACAAGTGTTCTTAGAACACAATCAACTTGACAAAGAACAATACGGACAGCATCCTCAGAACACCCCCATTTTGTTTATTTGCAAACATTTCAATACACCGCAAGTGTTCTTAGAACACATTCAACTTACCAGATAACAATACGGACATCATCCTCAGAACACCCCATCTTGTTTATTTGTGAACATTTCAGGACACCGAGAGTGTTCTTAGAACACATTCAACTTACCATCGAACAATACGGACAGCGTCCTCAGAACACCCCCATTTTCTTTATTTGCGAACATTTCAGGACACCGAGAGTGTTCTTAGAACACATTCAACTTGCCATTGTACAATACGGACAGGATCTTCAGGACACACCCTACGAACCCTTCAGAACACCACGAATGTTCTTAGAACACAATCAACTTGACTAAGAACAATATGGACAGCGTCCTCAGAACACCCCCATTTTGTTTATATGCGAACATTTCAGGACACCGCGAGTGTTCTTAGAACACATTCAGCTTGCCAGAGAACAATACGGACAGCAACGAACAGCGTCCTCAGAACACCCCCATTTTGTTTATTTGCGAACATTTCAGGACACCACGAGTGTTCTTAGAACATATTCAACTTGTCAGAGAACAATACGGACATCGTCCTCAGAACACCCCCATTTTGTTTATTTGCGATCATTTCAGGACACTGAGAGTGTTCTTAGAACACATTCAACTTGCCATCGAACAATATGGTTAGCGTCTTCAGGACACCCCCTACGAACATTTCAGAACACCACGAGTGTTCTTAGAACACAATCAACTTGCCAGAGAAAAATATGGACAGCGTCCTCAGAACACCCCCATTTTGTTTATTTGCAAACATTTCAGTATGCCACGAGTGTTCTTAGAACACATTCAACTTGCCATCGAACAATACGGACAGCGTCTTCAGGACACCCCTCACGAACATTTCAGAACACCACGAGTGTTCTTAGAACACAATCAAACTGACAAAGAACAATACGGACAGCGTCCTCAGAACACCCCCATTTTGTTTATTTGCAAACATTTCAGGACACCGCGAGTGTTCTTAGAACACATTCAGCTTGCCAGAGAACAATACGGACAGCGTCCTCAGAACTCCCCCATTTTGTTTATTTGCAAACATTTCAGGACACCGCGAGTGTTCTTAGAACATATTCAACTTGCCAGAGAACAATACGGACAGCGTCCTCAGAACACCCACATTTTGTTTATTTGCGATCATTTCAGGACACCGAGAGTGTTTTTAGAACACATTCAACTTGCCATCAAACAATATGGACAGCGTCTTCAGGACACCCCCTACGAACATTTCAGAACACCACAAGTGTTCTTAGAACACAATCAACTTGACAAAGAACAATACGGACAGCATCCTCAGAACACCCCCATTTTGTTTATTTGCAAACATTTCAATACACCGCAAGTGTTCTTAGAACACATTCAACTTACCAGAGAACATTACGGACATCATCCTCAGAACACCCCATCTTGTTTATTTGTGAACATTTCAGGACACCGAGAGTGTTCTTAGAACACTTTCAACTTACCATCGAACAATACGGACAGCGTCCTCAGAACACCCCCATTTTCTTTATTTGCGAACATTTCAGGACACCGAGAGTGTTTTTAGAGCACATTCAACTTGCCATCGAACAATACGGACAGGATCTTCAGGACACACCCTACGAACATTTCAGAACACCACGAATGTTCTTAGAACACAATCAACTTGACTAAGAACAATACGGACAGCGTCCTCAGAACACCCCCATTTTGTTTATATGCGAACATTTCAGGACACCGCGAGTGTTCTTAGAACACATTCAGCTTGCCAGAGAACAATACGGACAGCAACGGACAGCGTCCTCAGAACACCCCCATTTTGTTTATTTGCAAACATTTCAGGACACCGCGAGTGTTCTTAGAACATATTCAACTTGCCAGAGAACAATACGGACATCGTCCTCAGAACACCCCCATTTTGTTTATTTGCGATCATTTCAGGACACTGAGAGTGTTCTTAGAACACATTCAACTTGCCATCGAACAATATGGTTAGCGTCTTCAGGACACCCCCTACGAACATTTCAGAACACCACGAGTGTTCTTAGAACACAATCAACTTGACAAAGACCAATACGGACAGCATCTGCAGAACACTCCCATTTGGTTTATTTGCAAACATTTCAATACACCGCGAGTGTTCTTAGAACACATTCAACTTGCCAGAGAACAATACGGACAGCGTCCTCAGAACACCCCATCTTGTTTATTTGTGAACATTTCAGGACACCGAGAGTGTTCTTAGAACACATTCAACTTGCCATCGAACAATACGGACAGCGTCTTCAGGACACCCCCTACGAACATTTCAGAACACCACGAGTATTCTTAGAGCACAATAAACTTGACAAAGAACAATACGGACAGCGTCCTCAGAACACCCCCATTTTGTTTATTTGCGAACATTTCAGGACACCGCGAGTGTTCTTAGAATACATTCAGCTTGCCAGAGAACAATACAGACAGCAATGGACAGAGTCCTCAGAACACCCCCACTTTGTTTATTTGCGAACATTTCAGGACACCGCAAGTGTTTTTAGAACACATTCAACTTGCCAGAGAACAATACGGACAGCGTCCTCAGAACACCCCCATTTTGTTTATTTGCAAACATTTCAGTACGCCACAAGTGTTCTTAGAACACATTCAACTTGACAAAGATCAATACGGACAGCGTCTTGAGGACACCCCCTACAAACATTTCAGGAAACCACGAGTGTTCTTATAACACATTCAACTTGCCATCAAACAATACGTACAGCGTCTTCAAGACACCCCCTACGAACATTTCAGAACACCACAAGTGTTCTTAGAACACAATCAACTTGACAAAGAACAATACGGACAGCGTCCTCAGAACACCCCTATTTTGTTTATTTTCCAACATGTCAGGACACCGCGAGTGTTCTTAGAACACATTCAGCTTGCCAGAGAACAATACGGACAGCAACGGACAGCGTCCTCAGAACACCCCCATTTTGTTTATTTGCAAACATTTCAGGACACCAAGAGTGTTCTTAGAACACATTCAACTTGACAAAGAACAATACGGACAGCGTCTTGAGGACACCCCCTGCAAACATTTCAGGACACCAGGAGTATTCTTAGAACACATTCAACTTACCATTGAACAATACCGACAGCGTCCTCAGAACACCCCCATTTTGTTTATTTGCGAACATTTAAGGACACTGAGAGTGTTCTTAGAACACATTCAACTTGCCATCGAACAATATGGACAGCGTCTTCAGGACACCGCCTACGAACATTTCAGAACACCACGGGTGTTCTTAGAACACAATCAACTTGACAAAGAACAATACGGACAGCGTCCTCAGAACACCCCTATTTTGTTTATTTGCAAACATTTCAGGACACCACGAGTGTTTTTAGAACACATTCAGCTTGCCAGAGAATAATGGGGACAGCAACGGACAGCGTCCTCAGAACACCCCCATTTTGTTTATTTGCGAACATTTCAGGACACCTAGTGTGTTCTTAGAACACATCCAACTTGCCAGAGAACAATACGGACAGCGTCCTCCGAACACTCCCATTTTGTTTATTTGCGAACATTTCAGGACACCAAGAGTGTTCTTAGAGCACATTCAACTTGCCATCGAACAATATGGACAGCGTCTTCAGGACACCGCCTACGAACATTTCAGAACACCACGGGTGTTCTTAGAACACAATCAACTTGACAAAGAACAATACGGACAGCGTCCTCAGAACACCCCCATTTTGTTTATTTGCGAACATTTCAGGACACCGCGAGTGTTCTTAGAATACATTCAGCTTGCCAGAGAACAATACAGACAGCAATGGACAGAGTCCTCAGAACACCCCTACTTTGTTTATTTGCGAACATTTCAGGACACCGCAAGTGTTTTTAGAACACATTCAACTTGCCAGAGAACAATACGGACAGCGTCCTCAGAACACCCCCATTTTGTTTTTTTGCAAACATTTCAGTACGCCACAAGTGTTCTTAGAACACATTCAACTTGACAAAGATCAATACGGACAGCGTCTTGAGGACACCCCCTACAAACATTTCAGGACACCACGAGTGTTCTTATAACACATTCAACTTGCCATCAAACAATACGTACAGCGTCTTCAAGACACCCCCTACGAACATTTCAGAACACCACAAGTGTTCTTAGAACACAATCAACTTGACAAAGAACAATACGGACAGCGTCCTCAGAACACCCCTATTTTGTTTATTTTCCAACATGTCAGGACACCGCGAGTGTTCTTAGAACACATTCAGCTTGCCAGAGAACAATACGGACAGCAACGGACAGCGTCCTCAGAACACCCCCATTTTGTTTATTTGCAAACATTTCAGGACACCAAGAGTGTTCTTAGAACACATTCAACTTGACAAAGAACAATACGGACAGCGTCTTGAGGACACCCCCTGCAAACATTTCAGGACACCAGGAGTATTCTTAGAACACATTCAACTTACCATTGAACAATACGGACAGCGTCCTCAGAACACCCCCATTTTGTTTATTTGCGAACATTTAAGGACACTGAGAGTGTTCTTAGAACACATTCAACTTGCCATCGAACAATATGGACAGCGTCTTCAGGACACCGCCTACGAACATTTCAGAACACCACGGGTGTTCTTAGAACACAATCAACTTGACAAAGAACAATACGGACAGCGTCCTCAGAACACCCCTATTTTGTTTATTTGCAAACATTTCAGGACACCACGAGTGTTTTTAGAACACATTCAGCTTGCCAGAGAATAATGGGGACAGCAACGGACAGCGTCCTCAGAACACCCCCATTTTGTTTATTTGCGAACATTTCAGGACACCTAGTGTGTTCTTAGAACACATCCAACTTGCCAGAGAACAATACGGACAGCGTCCTCCGAACACTCCCATTTTGTTTATTTGCGAACATTTCAGAACACCAAGAGTGTTCTTAGAACACATTCAACTTGCCATCGAACAATATGGACAGCGTCTTCAGGACACCGCCTACGAACATTTCAGAACACCACGGGTGTTCTTAGAACACAATCAACTTGACAAAGAACAATACGGACAGCGTCCTCAGAACACCCCTATTTTGTTTATTTGCAAACATTTCAGGACACCACGAGTGTTTTTAGAACACATTCAGCTTGCCAGAGAATAATGGGGACAGCAACGGACAGCGTCCTCAGAACACCCCCATTTTGTTTATTTGCGAACATTTCAGGACACCTAGTGTGTTCTTAGAACACATCCAACTTGCCAGAGAACAATACGGACAGCGTCCTCCGAACACTCCCATTTTGTTTATTTGCGAACATTTCAGGACACCAAGAGTATTCTTAGAACACATTCAACTTGCCATCGAACAATACGGACAGCGTCTTCAGGACACCCACTACGGACATTACAGAACACCACGAGTGTTCTTAGAACACATTCAACTTACCATCGAACAATACGGACAGCGTCCTCAGAACATCCCCATTTTGTTTATTTACAAACATTTCAGGACACCGAGAGCGTTCTTAGAACACATTCAACTTGCCATCGAACAATACGAACGGCGTCTTCAGGACACCCCCACTAACATTTCAGAACACCACGAGTGTTCTTAGAACACAATCAACTTGACAAAGAACAATACGGACAGCGTCCTCAGAACACCCCCATTTTGTTTATTTGCGAACATTTCAGGACACCGCGAGTATTCTTAGAACACATTCAGCTTGCCAGAGAACAATACGGACAGCAACGGACAGCGTCCTCAGAACACCCCCATTTTGTTTATTTGTGAACATTTCAAGACACCGCGAGTGTTCTTAGAACACATTCAACTTGCCAGAGAACAATACGGACAGCGTCCTCAGAACACCCCCATTTTGTTTATTTGCGATCATTTCAGGACACTGAGAGTGTTCTTAGAACACATTCAACTTGCCATCGAACAATATGGTTAGCGTCTTCAGGACACCCCCTACGAACATTTCAGAACACCACGAGTGTTCTTAGAACACAATCAACTTGACAAAGAACAATACGGACAGCATCTGCAGAACACTCCCATTTGGTTTATTTGCAAACATTTCAATACACCGCGAGTGTTCTTAGAACACATTCAACTTGCCAGAGAACAATACGGACAGCGTCCTCAGAACACCCCATCTTGTTTATTTGTGAACATTTCAGGACACCGAGAGTGTTCTTAGAACACATTCAACTTGCCATTGAACAATACGGACAGCGTCTTCAGGACACCCCATACGAACATTTCAGAACACCACGAGTATTCTTAGAGCACAATCAACTTGACAAAGAACAATACGGACAGCGTCCTCAGAACACCCCCATTTTGTTTATTTGCGAACATTTCAGGACACCGCGAGTGTTCTTAGAACACATTCAGCTTGCCAGAGAACAATACAGACAGCAATGGACAGAGTCCTCAGAACACCCCCACTTTGTTTATTTGCGAACATTTCAGGACACCGCAAGTGTTTTTAGAACACATTCAACTTGCCAGAGAACAATACGGACAGCGTCCTCAGAACACCCCCATTTTGTTTATTTGCAAACATTTCAGTACGCCACAAGTGTTCTTAGAACACATTCAACTTGACAAAGATCAATATGGACAGCGTCTTGAGGACACCCCCTACAAACATTTCAGGACACCACGAGTGTTCTTATAACACATTCAACTTGCCATCAAACAATACGTACAGCGTCTTCAAGACACCCCCTACGAACATTTCAGAACACCACAAGTGTTCTTAGAACACAATCAACTTGACAAAGAACAATACGGACAGCGTCCTCAGAACACCCCTATTTTGTTTATTTTCCAACATGTCAGGACACCGCGAGTGTTCTTAGAACACATTCAGCTTGCCAGAGAACGATACGGACAGCAACGGACAGCGTCCTCAGAACACCCCCATTTTGTTTATTTGCAAACATTTCAGGACACCAAGAGTGTTCTTAGAACACATTCAACTTGACAAAGAACAATACGGACAGCGTCTTGAGGACACCCCCTGCAAACATTTCAGGACACCAGGAGTATTCTTAGAACACATTCAACTTACCATTGAACAATACGGACAGCGTCCTCAGAACACCCCCATTTTGTTTATTTGCGAACATTTAAGGACACTGAGAATGTTCTTAGAACACATTCAACTTGCCATCGGACAATATGGACAGCGTCTTCAGGACACCGCCTACGAACATTTCAGAACACCACGGGTGTTCTTAGAACACAATCAACTTGACAAAGAACAATACGGACAGCGTCCTCAGAACACCCCTATTTTGTTTATTTGCGAACATTTCAGGACACCACGAGTGTTTTTAGAACACATTCAGCTTGCCAGAGAATAATGGGGACAGCAACGGACAGCGTCCTCAGAACACCCCCATTTTGTTTATTTGCGAACATTTCAGGACACCTAGTGTGTTCTTAGAACACATCCAACTTGCCAGAGAACAATACGGACAGCGTCCTCCGAACACTCCCATTTTGTTTATTTGCGAACATTTCAGGACACCAAGAGTGTTCTTAGAACACATTCAACTTGCCATCGAACAATACGGACAGCGTCTTCAGGACACCCACTACGGACATTACAGAACACCACGAGTGTTCTTAGAACACATTCAACTTACCATCGAACAATACGGACAGCGTCCTCAGAACATCCCCATTTTGTTTATTTACAAACATTTCAGGACACCGAGAGCGTTCTTAGAACACATTCAACTTGCCATCGAACAATACGAACAGCGTCTTCAGGACACCCCCACTAACATTTCAGAACACCACGAGTGTTCTTAGAACACAATCAACTTGACAAAGAACAATACGGACAGCGTCCTCAGAACACCCCCATTTTGTTTATTTGCGAACATTTCAGGACACCGCGAGTATTCTTAGAACACATTCAGCTTGCCAGAGAACAATACGGACAGCAACGGACAGCGTCCTCAGAACACCCCCATTTTGTTTATTTGTGAACATTTCAAGACACCGCGAGTGTTCTTAGAACACATTCAACTTGCCAGAGAACAATACGGACAGCGTCCTCAGAACACCCCCATTTTGTTTATTTGCGAACATTTCAGGACACCAAGAGTGTTCTTAGAACACATTCAACTTGCCATTGAACAATACGGACAGCGTCTTCAGGACACCCCCTATGAACATTTCAGAACACCTCAAGTGTTCTTAGAACACAATCAACTTGACAAAGAACAATACGGACAGCGTCCTCAGAACACCCCCCATTTTGTTTATTTGCGAACATTTCAGGACACCGCGAGTGTTCTTAGAACACATTCAGCTTGCCAGAGAACAATACGGACAGCAACGGACAGCGTCCTCAGAACACCCTCATTTTGTTTATTTGCGAACATTTCAGGACACCGCGAGTGTTCTTAGAACATATTCAACTTGCCAGAGAACAATACGGACAGCGTCCTGAGAATACCACCATTTTGTTTATTTGCGATCATTTCAGGAAACCGAGAGTGTTCTTAGAACACATTCAACTTGCCATCGAACAATACGGACAGCGTCTTCAGGACACCCCCTACGAACATTTCAGAACACCACGAGTGTTCTCAGAACACAATCAACTTGACAAAGAACAATACGGACAGCGTCCTCAGAACATCCCCATTTTGTTTCTTTGTGAACATTTCAGGACACCACGAGTGTACTTAGAACACATCCAACTTGCCAGAGAACAATACGGACAGCGTCCTCTGAACACTCCCATTTTGTTTATTTGCGAACATTTCAGGACACCAAGAGTATTCTTAGAACACATTCAACTTGCCATCGAACAATACGGACAGCGTCTTCAGGACACCCACTACGGACATTACAGAACACCACGAGTGTTCTTAGAACACATTCAACTTACCATCGAACAATACGGACAGCGTCCTCAGAACATCCCCATTTTGTTTATTTACAAACATTTCAGGACACCGAGAGCGTTCTTAGAACACATTCAACTTGCCATCGAACAATACGAACGGCGTCTTCAGGACACCCCCACTAACATTTCAGAACACCACGAGTGTTCTTAGAACACAATCAACTTGACAAAGAACAATACGGACAGCGTCCTCAGAACACCCCCATTTTGTTTATTTGCGAACATTTCAGGACACCGCGAGTATTCTTAGAACACATTCAGCTTGCCAGAGAACAATACGGACAGCAACGGACAGCGTCCTCAGAACACCCCCATTTTGTTTATTTGTGAACATTTCAAGACACCGCGAGTGTTCTTAGAACACATTCAACTTGCCAGAGAACAATACGGACAGCGTCCTCAGAACACCCCCATTTTGTTTATTTGCGAACATTTCAGGACACCAAGAGTGTTCTTAGAACACATTCAACTTGCCATTGAACAATACGGACAGCGTCTTCAGGACACCCCCTATGAACATTTCAGAACACCTCAAGTGTTCTTAGAACACAATCAACTTGACAAAGAACAATACGGACAGCGTCCTCAGAACACCACCCATTTTGTTTATTTGCGAACATTTCAGGACACCGCGAGTGTTCTTAGAACACATTCAGCTTGCCAGAGAACAATACGGACAGCAACGGACAGCGTCCTCAGAACACCCTCATTTTGTTTATTTGCGAACATTTCAGGACACCGAGAGTGTTCTTAGAACACATTCAACTTGCCATCAAACAATACGGACAGGATCTTCAGGACACACCCTACGAACATTTCAGAACACCACGAATGTTCTTAGAACACAATCAACTTGACTAAGAACAATACGGACAGCGTCCTCAGAACACCCCCATTTTGTTTATATGCGAACATTTCAGGACACCGCGAGTGTTCTTAGAACACATTCAGCTTGCCAGAGAACAATACGGACAGCAACGGACAGCGTCCTCAGAACACCCCCATTTTGTTTATTTGCGAACATTTCAGGACACCGCGAGTGTTCTTAGAACATATTCAACTTGCCAGAGAACAATACGGACATCGTCCTCAGAACACCCCCATTTTGTTTATTTGCGATCATTTCAGGACACTGAGAGTGTTCTTAGAACACATTCAACTTGCCATCGAACAATATGGTTAGCGTCTTCAGGACACCCCCTACGAACATTTCAGAACACCACGAGTGTTCTTAGAACACAATCAACTTGACAAAGAACAATACGGACAGCATCTGCAGAACACTCCCATTTGGTTTATTTGCAAACATTTCAATACACCGCGAGTGTTCTTAGAACACATTCAACTTGCCAGAGAACAATACGGACAGCGTCCTCAGAACACCCCATCTTGTTTATTTGTGAACATTTCAGGACACCGAGAGTGTTCTTAGAACACATTCAACTTGCCATTGAACAATACGGACAGCGTCTTCAGGACACCCCCTACGAACATTTCAGAACACCACGAGTATTCTTAGAGCACAATCAACTTGACAAAGAACAATACGGACAGCGTCCTCAGAACACCCCCATTTTGTTTATTTGCGAACATTTCAGGACACCGCGAGTGTTCTTAGAACACATTCAGCTTGCCAGAGAACAATACAGACAGCAATGGACAGAGTCCTCAGAACACCCCCACTTTGTTTATTTGCGAACATTTCAGGACACCGCAAGTGTTTTTAGAACACATTCAACTTGCCAGAGAACAATACGGACAGCGTCCTCAGAACACCCCCATTTTGCTTATTTGCAAACATTTCAGTACGCCACAAGTGTTCTTAGAACACATTCAACTTGACAAAGATCAATATGGACAGCGTCTTGAGGACACCCCCTACAAACATTTCAGGACACCACGAGTGTTCTTATAACACATTCAACTTGCCATCAAACAATACGTACAGCGTCTTCAAGACACCCCCTACGAACATTTCAGAACACCACAAGTGTTCTTAGAACACAATCAACTTGACAAAGAACAATACGGACAGCGTCCTCAGAACACCACTATTTTGTTTATTTTCCAACATGTCAGGACACCGCGAGTGTTCTTAGAACACATTCAGCTTGCCAGAGAACAATACGGACAGCAACGGACAGCGTCCTCAGAACACCCCCATTTTGTTTATTTGCAAACATTTCAGGACACCAAGAGTGTTCTTAGAACACAGAACAATACGTACAGCGTCCTCAGAACACCCCCATTTTGTTTATTTGCGAACATTTCAGGACACCAAGAGTGTTCTTAGAACACATTCAACTTGCCATCGAACAATACGGACAGCGTCTTCAGGAAACCCCCTACCAACATTTCAGAACACCACGAGTGTTCTTCGAACACAATCAAATTGTCAACGAACAATACGGACAGCGTCTTGAGGACACCCCCTACGAACATTTCAGGACACCACGAGTGTTCTTAGAACACAATCAACTTGACAAAGAACAATACGGACAGCGTCCTCAGAACACCCCCATTTTGTTTATTTGCGAACATTTCAGGACACCGTGAGTGTTCTTAGAACACATTCAACTTTCCAGAGAACAATTCGGACAGCAACGGACAGCGTCCTCAGAACACCCCCATTTTGTTTATTTGCAAACATTTCAGTACGCCACGAGTGTTCTTAGAACACATTCAACTTGACAAAGAACAATACGGACAGCGTCTTGAGGACACCCCCTACGAACATTTCAGGACATCACGAGTGTTCTTAGAACACATTCAAGTTACCATTGAACAATACGGACAGCGTCCTCAGAACATCCCCATTTTGTTTATTTGCGAACATTTCAGGACACCGAGAGTGTTTTTAGAACACATTCAACTTGCCATGGAACAATACGGACAGCGTCTTCAGGACACCCCCTACGAACATTTCAGAACACCACGAGTGTTCTTAGAACACAATCAGCTTGACAAAGAACAATACAGACAGCGTCCTCAGAACACCCCCATTTTGTTTATTTGCGAACATTTCAGGACACTGCGAGTGTTCTTAGAACACATTCAGCTTGCCAGAGAACAATACGGACAGCAACGGACAGCGTCCTCAGAACACCCCCATTTTGTTTATTTGCAAACATTTCAGTACGCCACGAGTGTTCTTAGAACACATTCAACTTGACAAAGAACAATACGGACAGCGTCTTGAGGACACCCCCTACGAACATTTCAGGACATCACGAGTGTTCTTAGAACACATTCAACTTACCATTGAACAATACGGACAGCGTCCTCAGAACATCCCCATTTTGTTTATTTGCGAACATTTCAGGACACCGAGAGTGTTTTTAGAACACATTCAACTTGCCATCGAACAATACGGACAGCGTCTTCAGGACACCCCCTACAAACATTTCACAACACCACGAGTGTTCTTAGAACACAATCAACTTGACAAAGAACAATACGGACAGCATCCTCAGGACACCCCCATTTTGTTTATTTCCGAACATTTCAGGACACTGCGAGTGTTCTTAGAACACATTCAGCTTGCCAGAGAACAATACGGACAGCAACGGACAGCGTCCTCAGAACACCCCCATTTTGTTTATTTGCAAACATTTCAGGACACCGTGAGTGTTCTTAGAACACAGAACAATACGTACAGCGTCCTCAGAACACCCCCATTTTGTTTATTTGCGAACATTTCAGGACACCAAGAGTGTTCTTAGAACACATTCAACTTGCCATCGAACAATACGGACAGCGTCTTGAGGACACCCCCTACGAACATTTCAGGACACCACGAGTGTTCTTAGAACACAATCAACTTGACAAAGAACAATACGGACAGCGTCCTCAGAACACCCCCATTTTGTTTATTTGCGAACATTTCAGGACACCGTGAGTGTTCTTAGAACACATTCAACTTTCCAGAGAACAATTCGGACAGCGTCCTCAGAACACCCCCATTTCGTTTATTTGCGAACATTTCAGAACACCGTGAGTGTTCTTAGAACACATTCAACTTGCCATTGAACAATACGGACAGCGTCTTCAGGACACCCCCTACGAACATTTCAGAACACCACAAGTGTTCTTAGAACACAATCCACTTGACAAAGAACAATACGGACAACGTCCTCAGAGCACCCCCATTTTGTTTATTTGCGAACATTTCAGGACACCAAGAGTGTTCTTAGAACACATTCAACTTGCCATCAAACAATATGGACAGCGTCTTCAGGACACCCCCTACGAACATTTCAGAACACCACGAGTGTTCTTAGAACACAATCAACTTGACAAAGAACAATACGGACAGCGTCCTCAGAACACCCCCATTTTGTTTATTTGCGAACATTTCCGGACACCGCAAGTGTTCTTAGATCAGTTTCAGCTTGCTTCTGAACAAAACGGACACATATTGAGTCCTCAGAACAGCCCCCATTCAGTTTATTTAGAACATTTCAGAACACCCGTGATGTCCGCAGACCAATCGAACACAACAAGAACGTCTACCACATGAAAAAACACAACTTTCAACCTATCTCATACTCTCCCACCCTCCCCAAACACTCCTACACACCAACACACTCTACTAAATACAAATGTTGAACCAAGTTTCACTGCGCTGTCCGCGAATCCAATATGGTGGCCGCCACCGAAAATCTGATGCGCTTCACGCTCCACACCGTCCAGTCAGCGAACACGCTGCATGTCAGCGGACATGACGTAAGTCGCTCGGCCAATCAGGAGCGAACAGGGAAGTGTGTCCGCGGACCGAACACAGATATCAGAAATTTTTTATGACCTTCTTTTTGGTCATTTAAAAAAAAAAACTACTGGACGGATTTTCACCAAATCTGCAAAAGCACACTTTCAGGACCAAGCCGTTGCTCCTGGTCCAAATTTGGTGAAAATCCGTCCAGCGGTTTGGGCTGTAGGCGCGAGCAAAGTTATTTTCCCATTCAGTCTATGGGAAAAATAAAACATTTGGGACCCCCCTATTACTTTCCCCCCCTGGACGAATCCTCACCAAACTTTGCAAGTCAGAGTGGGCCATAAACTTTTTTTGCAAAGTTTGGTGAGGATTCGTCCAGGGGGAGTGAAGTTACAAGCCGCCCAAAAAGTGCTCTTCCTATGGAAACAGCAACTTAACCATAACTACATGGCCACTACAGTGGCCATGTAATATCTTGAATTTTATTGAACAATGGCAATAGAACCTTTATAAGTATTTGTTACAAACAATAAAAATTCATGATAATTTTGAAAACTGAATTGATTTGTGAAAATAAAAAGGTATATGCCACTGAATGAGCACAATGTGCACCCAGACATAGGGATCATTTTTGGAAATTATTATTTATTTTGAAATGCAGTTTGACTATATATTAACTGTATAAATATCTTGAATTATTGAAGAAATCACCAATTGTATCATTTTTGAATATATTATTTGTAGAGATGTACACTCTTGAAACGCTTTGGACAATAAAAAGACTTCAATTGAAGAAAAGCGACTTGAAAGTGAACATTATAAAATATATTTGTGATCAATATATATTTAATTACCCATAATCAACCCCACATTAGGGTAAACATTGCCTATGATTGTGTGCAGCGGACGCAAGATCCCAAATTAGGGAACTTTTCTTTCTTAAGGTTTACAAAGCTGTTAGGCTGGAATTCATCGGTGAAAGGATTATCCTTTTCAAATAAAAGGTATTTTAATGTTTGTTTGCCCAGGCTGGCCATGCAGCGAAGAGACTGTCCCAGGTTGTCAGGCTCTTCTGCAGCATCTTTTTCCTGTTAATCCTAACTAAGTTGGCCAAAAGGGTCTTGGTTGACCGCTGGTTAATTTTTTCATTTTTAATGTTTATATCTTGAATTGAAGCAGTGCTTCTAGAAGGCAGATTAAGTGGCATTTCGAGCAAGTTGGAACAGGAACATTCTTTTGCACTAGTTGGAGCAGGTTCTTTATATAACTGCAGGTTTGGTAAACCCTCGTTTAGCCCAGTATCAGTGCGGAAAAATGAGGAGCTCACATGAGGTCTTTTTTTGCACCATAGTTCTCAAACTCATACTTTGAATGATTTGTGGGTCGGCCGTTGACATTGGGAAACTAGCATCAAACTCTACCAAGCCATCCAAGGTCTTGCCATCAGTTGGTCCTTTAACCCCTGTTTGATGGGCACCCCTTAAGCTCTCGTTCGGCTAAACAGCTGGATGGCACTGCCCCTTTTGGAATAAGCTGCCTGACCAGCTCCATTCCACACCAGGCTTAGGGGCCAATGCTTTGAAACATAGGTATACAGTCATTTTATCGCAAACATTACACAGTGGTCATAACAGAGCGGACAATAACACTGAAAAGTTTAAATAAATATATAAAGGGAAGTGGGATAAAGGGTTAAAGCGGGTCAGGATGGGGTTGGTGTGGCATTATAAGGGTGGAAAATTGGGGGGCCTGGGAGGGGCTCACATTTAATTCACTATTTTTCAGTGTTTTGCCCCCGATGAAATGTACCCCTTTGCAATTGTAGTCGGTAAAATCACATATAACCTAAACTTATTGGGACCCTTTGTTTTTTATATCAGTGACATTTCATTGAGCTTGTGAGCCTGTTTGATGTTGAGTATCGGAGAAGAGAACCAACACCATCGGTAGGCAGGGGCTGTCCCTTGATCCCCCTGGTTCTTCTAAGGCTAGGTCTCCTTACTTTGCTTGAGTTTGTACAGATAAAGGAGGGAACGTTTCTCGTTTCACTGTTCTATCCCAAATGGGACTCTGGGAGAAGTTGTGAGCTCTCGTCCCCCCACCTACCTCAACATACTCTTCAGTTAATGTCTGGGGGACGGTGTTAGTCGAACTTGATTGGGAAGTGAGCAAAAACGGAGACCACACATTGAGCTTGTGCTTGGTGAGCCTCGGCAGGCCGATCACCACAGGCTCCTCGATAGTTTTAGGCTCTCCATGTTCCTCAGCACTAGTAGCGGATCATGCCCGGGGTCCATCAGTCCCTCTGCTTCTGCAGCCAGGGTCAGGTCCAAGATCATTGGGGAGATAACCGGTGAAACAGGACAAGTTGAGTGGGCTACTGTTAGGACACTGTGATCAGCATTTTCAAAGTCCCGAGCAAGAAGGTCTGTTTTGTCCACTACCACTGCCCCTACCTGAGCATCAGCCCCACCATTTCAAGCTCCATGGGAAATGAGAAGAGCAGCAGAGGCACACATGATCACGGGAGGGATTGAGGAAGTGAAATCAAAGTCTTAGCCACTGCTTTCAAGATCAACCTCTGCTCGTTTGAGGACCCCAAACTTGGCGCCAAGTGTGGGTGCTGGGGTAAAGGTGGAGGTGCTGGTACTGATAGAGACGGTGACGTAGCCGTCCTCAAAGAGTAGTTTTCATCTGGTGTGGCGGCACTGCAAAGACTTCTAGTCTGCTCCAAGATTTCCATTTGGTCTTTTAGTTTACCTCTGTTATGTTTCATCGGTCTCTGCAATGTTTTGGGAGCAAGGAAGTCTGTCTCCATTGCGCTCATGTGACGCGCCACTCTCCACTCGACTTCAGTCAGCTGACTGGTGAGTAACTGGACTTGTCACAGGACTCCGCTCAGGCTTTCTGCGCCTTGCCACACCAGAAGTAGCTTTCCTTAAGGCTAGAGCGTGGTGATTAAAGTGATGGAAGGTTTTCAAGCGGCTTTCAAAGTCAAAGCGCAGCAAATACAATCAAAATTATCCGGTATCAACCGACAAGGTACCTGCACTCAGCCTCCCATAATTTGTTAAGCATCCCCCGTTCCCATCAGTTAATCTTTTTTCTGCCCTTCCACCTCATCTTCGTGAAATCACTGATCACTCTCGTTTCTGTTAAGCTCTAAAATCCACTTGTTCTAGATTTTTATTCCTCTCTTTTTAGGCAACTCACTAGTTTGGTTTTTGCTCCCTACCTAGCACCTAGATGCCTTTCCGGGCCTTAGTTAGTGCTTTATAAATTTGGCACAATAAAATACACTAAGCCAAGCCGATCTTAGCCTAATAGAAGCCGTTCTGCCTCTCATCAGGGTGAAAGATTCATCTTCCGTGACTGAGTGTGGGGTAACTCTATAAGTGTTCAATGCCTCCTTCAAGATCCGCGTGAGCTCCGTGGGGCGGCCGCGCCTCGGGCCCGGGGCCTCGCAGGGGGGGTTAGCCCCCGGCACGGCCCGCGCCTTCCGGCGGCGGCCGATCGTGCGCTTTCCCGATCCGCCGAGGCCGAGGAGCCATACAATTAATGCAATCTGTGAGGAATTGAGCGTTCAAATAGTAAGCTCCTATTTATATATGTGCTGCCCATTCCCTGGCAAGCCTTTTAAACTGGCACATGGGAGGTTGGTATTGACTGAAGTGTTAGCTAAATGGCAGGTTTTTAAAAATCTAATTACTAGGGTAGGGGGCAATTCGGTGGAAGGCTATCTGGAGGTGTACAGCAAGTCGGCCATATCTAGTCTATTGTATGGCTTAGAAACTGCTCCTGGCGTGACCACTGTTTGGCTTAATAAGTTTGAGAAACTCCTGAAGTCTATGCTGGGACCGCCTAAAACTGTCTCGGTAGAGGCTTTAAGAATGGATCTGGGGTGCCTTCGCTTTCAATGTTCTGGAAGCTGAAGTGCATCAAGCTCTTAATGAAGATCTTTGCAGCACAATGTAGTCCATTTTCAAACACCTTATTGCCATTACTTGAAACAAATAGGTCCCAGAAGACAGATAATTTGGCTGTATTGTAGTTGACAACGATTGTCAACAAGTACTTGGAGCGTATTGATCTCCCTATTGAAGAAATGGCCATTCTGGGACCTTTCTTGGTTGAGTTAATTAAAAAGTCCTTAAGATGGGACTGGGTGATGACCCTTAATGCTCCCTCAGGTCGGAAGCATAACGCTGAGTACATCAGACAATGATTTGCCTGGTATGAGCCACGCAATTATCTTATGAAATACTGTTGTTTTCCACTACAACTTTTCAGTCTATATCTCCGATTGAATATTCTGCCTGTTCGGGAGAGTACTGGGGTGTGGATCCAGCACCCATGCGAATTATGGCTTTGCCACATCTAAAGAAGTGACTTGGAGTCCTGTAGGCACATTCTCACTGGGTGCACTGAGTGAAATGCACACTAAAATGAGGCTTGTAGAAGGTTTTGTGCAGCACATGGGGCTACGAGTCAGACCAATTTTGTGCTACCATATTCTCCACTGACCCTGCGACTGTTGTTGCTGCAGCCCACCATGTCTGGGAAATTGCCAGGATTGGAATGAACTTGATAGATTCCCCGATGAGTGGGCTGAATGCCTGTTGTATTTTATTGTTTCTTTTGCCCTCCGCTAATTTATCTAAAAACTCAGCCTATCATAGCTAGTAACTGCTGAGTTGTTTGAAATTAATTGAATAGAATTGACTTTAAAGAGCTCAAGTAAGAAGTGTCAACGTGCAATCTATTTTATGTTATTTATTGTGGAAACGTTTTGTTTTGTTATCAATTCTCTTCACTATGTAATTTAATTATCATTGGTTTTAAATTGTATGCAAAAGGCTTTAGTAAGCCATTAGTGTTAATAAAAAAATATATATATTTTGTATGTTATTAAATCACAAAATAGACCTGTAGTAATATTCAAAGAGCACAGTTAGTAAACATTTACTAGATGTGTACATTATTATTATTATTATTATTATTATTATTATTATTATTATTATTATTATTATTATTATTGATATGATTATGATTAATTGGTGATTATTATTATTATTATTATTATTATTATTATTATTATTATTATTATTATTACTATTAGGGTATTTATTGAGTGTGGATGTAGATTTCGGGAAGCAATGGATCATTTTACAAATCATAGGGGGAACGACGAACATGCCAAAATGATGTTCTTTAGATATTTACTACAATTTCTTTTTACCCAAAATCCAATAATATGGATCCAACCATACCATGAACCACAGCAATGATTCATTATAAACTCACCGGTAGCATCACAGGTCGAGGGAGAGCTACCAAGCAAGAAAGACATCTTGGAATTCTGTTGAATATGTGTTCTAATGTTGAGAAGAGAATGCAGAATGTAGAGTATGTGGACTACGAGTGGAGTCCAAGTGCGGGAATTTGGGAGGAGAAGGTGTAAGCAGGGTTCCTGTATTGAGGCTAAAATACAACACAGTTGAACTTCAATAGAAGCTTCATTGAGATCTTTACAAATTGTCGATGAACATGGGATGGAACCCTGCCATTATCCAGCATGAAGAAGACAGAATAAACAGGTGCACAGCAGAAGGAAGAGTACCAGGAGCATCAGTATTGTGTGGAAGGAGTGACTCTTGTGAGAACAAGGAGAGCCACAATGAGACTCTTCAGAGATCGAACAAAGGTGAGCCAAGGTTAGATAAACCCTGGGATTATCCAAGGGAGAGGGTCAGTGGTGTGAGCAACACTGTTGGCACATGGCAAACACTACAAGAAAACCGAAATGATCCCTACCACTGGTGAGAGATGAACTGTTGATGCACAGCAAACCCCATCTCAAGATTAGAAGAAAAGACCACAAGGACTTCCATGTGTACATAGAACGTGAAGAATAAAGGAATGGACCCTAAAGCAAATGGAATATGGCTAACACTACAATGCTACATCGAATGGAATGTTAATCAAAGAGGAGTAATTACCATGAGACAATGACTCTTAGACAAAAAAAACATAAAGGAGAAAATAGGCAGTGTGGAAGACAGCAAAAAGAGAAAGAGGAAAAGGTGAGACAACAAAAGCAAAATGCATAACACTATAATTCAACCCGCCTAACCCTATTTAGCAATCCCAAGGACCCCCATATCATGAACTGAGTGTAAGGAATATTGAGGGAATTATATAAACACCATAGATTATGAAAGACTCACACCAGATAAAAAGAAGAAATTATTACTACACTCCTTGGGACCCTAAGGACAGAAGACGTATAGAGAACTGCCCCAATTTGGAGAAGAAGAGAGAGATGGTAGAAATAAGTATGAAAAAGTGATAAAGCAATTGGATATATAGTGTTATTCAAAGATGAAAGCAGCAGAAAACGCATATTATTTCTACTTTTAAAAACAATAAACCACAAACCTGTAGAAGAAGATGTGAGTACCCTAAAGGAATTAGCAATTGCTTGCAACTTTGGTAGAGGTGTAACTTTACATGAGTAGTAAGGGATCAGATTATATCCTCACGAATAATGGAGTAACACAAGAGAGGTTGTGGATGAAACCATGGCTATAACTGAAAAAGTGCACCATACCACATTATGTGTCAAAGCACTGAAGGCATCAAGAAAAGGAAGGGACAGATATGCAAGCGGCAGCAGTGAAAAGCAAGGAACAAGAATCTAAACAAGATAATAGAAGCAAACTGAGGTAATAATGCCGCAAGGCACACAAAAAGGAGAACAATAAAAGGCTTGATGGCGAAAGGAATGAGCCAAAAAAGGGAAAAAAATTTAGATGTGGGAAATAGGGACTTTGCCAATTCAAGAGATTGTCCAGCAGTAGACAAAATATGTTCAAACTGTAATATGCATGGTCATTTGGTGACTGTATGTAGAGGGAGGAGGAAACTAAGTACTGAGGGAGTGTCAAGAGGAGGAAGCGAACGTAGAAGTAGTAACCGCAGAAAGAGGCAAAAGGAAAGCTCTAAAGTGCACGTCAAAAATTGATGGAGTAGACATAGAAGTGAAGGTCGACTCTGGGTCCCCATACACTATTGTCACTAGGGGAAGACAGCTCCCTAGGACTCCTACTCATGCTTAGGCCTTGGGATGGAGGTCAGCTTCCCAAAATACACACATAATTCTTGAGTGGTGCCCGGTAGCCACTTCTTCCATTGTGATGATACGATTAGATGTCAGTGTGTCAAATTTAGGAATCTGCTATGGCCAGGTCTGTTCTGCCTTGAATCGTCATGGGAATATGAAATTGTATTTCACCCTCCTCCATGGAAAAAATGGCCTTTGTAGATGCTTCTGATGGTCTGTCATATTCATGGAACAGATTGAGGCAGTATCCTTTCTTGTCTGCTTCTATCTCCTGAAAGGTAATCTTCCTTGGGCTCTGTTCATAATAGTCCTACCTCCAGTGGATCCTCCGTCCATTGTTCTGGACAAAATCTGGCAATATGGTCATGCTTTTCACAAGCATGTCAGCAGATTCCAATCCCTCAACTGGGATCTACACAAAATCTATCAGGTGTGAAGCTGTCTCCTTCGGGGGCTAGTCTTTCCTTTTCTTCTCAGTAGCTGTTGCTTGATGGTTTGACACCAGAACTGTAAGACTCCCTTCTTTAACCTGTGGTAGGGACGTCATCTCACCTGGTCTCCTACTAATGGAATATGGTTCACTGGAGGGCATTTGCTGTTTGAAGATCCTCTTCCACTTTGGGTCAATCAAGTTAGTAGACAAATTTCTGTAAATGTGGGGGCAAAATATCAGTGAATATTTCCAATATCAACATCTTTCTGACTTCTTCTTAGGTCTTCAGACCCAGCTACTTGACCAACATCTATCGTAGGATAGCTGTCTAGCTGTCTGTCCTGGGTGTAGTTTCAGGTTCCTCATCCTTATTTAGTCATGTTCCTGATTGTACCCCATCCTTTCAAGACTGCCTCTTCTTATTTCATCATAAAGGGTATTTCCTTCTGGGTTCAGGGCCTGTAAAGACTGTTTAACCTTATACATGAAAAGTTGTGCTATCTAACAAGCCCATTGATCTTTGTGCCTTGGGCTGGTTTTGGGCACCCTCTCGAAGTTTACAACGAAGGCTGCTGGGTCTTCTCCAACCCTCAGCTTCTAGACCAACATTAGTGGTACCAAAGGGTGCACTGACAAAGGGTCGTCAGCAACTCCTGGTGTTGGCAGTCACTTGTCCATCAGCCACGGCATGCAGCAGCTGTTCAATGGAGGCTGGGGTTGATACAGTCGTTCTGGGACTTTGGATCTTTTCTGATTCCCTCTGCAACCGAAATGCAGTCTCTCGATCTTCCTCTTCTCTAGGTATCAGGTCGGAAAGAGGGCACCAATATGCACACCCAGCTCTAGGCACACCAGGGATCCAGGGGCATGGATGCCCCTCCACCGCCCCTTCCTCTGACAGGGTAAAATAGAAAACCCTATTACACAGTGCATGAAAGTGAAATATGTTCTTCAGCACCATTCTTCTGCTTGTTTCATCGGATGCTTCACCTGGGTGACCATCTCCAAGTGATTTCTAGACACTATGCCTAGATGCTGGAGATCATCCAACCCCCTGCTTTAAGGGTTTTCATGCAAATCCAGAGTCACTAATATCTGTACTTCCGCATGTGCTGTCTATTTATGTTTTATTTATTTAATTGTATTTATTTGTATAGTGCATAACAGCCCGTGGGCATCACAACGCTGTTACAGAGGTAGGTTAAGCTCCCTAGTTACAGAGGTACATACAACGAATATCATAGATATTACAGCGATAGTTAACTTAGTTATAGTGGTAAAGGACCTACCATATCAAGTGTAGACAGTTCATTTTGTTAAAGGGAACATTAGTATGCAAGAGTAAGGCAAAAGCGGGGGGCAGAGGTTAGTCAAACAGTCAGGTTTTGAGTGCTTTGCGGAATGCAGGGTGGCAGAGTTCATTCAGAGGGTAAGTGGCAGGGAATTCCATTGTCTGGCAACAATGAAAGGGAAGCTAGCACCATCTGCTTTGGCACGTTTGACTCTGGGGATTATGACCCGGTGGGAGTATGGTGTTCTAATGGGTCTGGAAAGGCTTGCTCTAACTACTTTTGATGAAAGGTGGGGGAAGAGGATGTGTGAGTGATACACTTGTGAGTGAATGCGAGAGGTTTAAATAAAATGTGTTCTTTTACGTGGAGCTAGTGGGCTTCGTGACTGGCTGCAGAGATGTATTCTCTATTGGGAACATTGAGAGCAGTTTGAAGTGTGTTGTTTTGGATTATTTGGAGTTTCATTAGGTTTTTTGAGGAAGTGCCATGAAAGAGGGCGTAGTAATCCAGTCTTCAGCCTATTATTGCTCTTGCGATGTAGAGGCAGTTCTCAGTGGATAAAAATGGTTTGGCTGCGTTAATAAGCTTGGTGTAGTAAACTGCTGAGGAAGCGTGATAAATCAAAAAGGCTAATAATTTGCAATATACCATTTGCAGGATCCTCATTCATTAACTATGCTTATTGCTGGATTGTTTGCATTAAACTCAGAATGATGTGATAGAGATGAGCCTGGGAGAATGTCCTTAAGACTTTTCTCTGTATATCTGATTCAATGATATACTGACTCTGAACCTCCTGCTCAGAAACAGTACACTCATGTTCTAGATCCTCTATTCCAGATATGGGTTTTATCTGGCCAGACTTATCAGGCTCTTCTACACCCATGCTTTCCACCAGTAATCATGAAAAGATGGTAGCTGTACAACATCATATGAAACAATTTTAATTTGCATATTTAAATGATACTGACCACAGCCCTACACAGGTTAGTCACTGATTCTTGTGTTAACAGAAGATTGTCAAGAGCAGTTGCAGTTTCCTGTGATGCTTGTAACATATACTGTTCCTGTATGGCTCTATGAATCTGAAACTAATAATTCGGGCTTGACAAAGTACACCATGATTAGTAAATCAGGAAGCCCTTCTCTTCTGATTCCAAAGCTCATGTTGCTTGGGCATTAGAGGATAAAAAGTATTGGGAGGGCAAGACAAGAGAATAAAATGCTTTCCAGATTATTGCCAGTCTGGTTGTACTAACAGAACATAGTACTATGCATAATCAATACATTGAGAAATTGGCTGTGTAGACCTGCACTGCCTTCCTTTCCATATTTGGATGCCAGTGTGAGTGCAGTTCATTCTTTATTAGTATTATTATTATTATTTTTATTATTATTATTGTACTTATTGAGCGCAGACCTAACTTTGGGAAGCAACAGAGCTATTCACCAATACAGATACATAATGGAGCGCTTTACAGAGGTGACATAACGGAGCACTTTCCAGTGGTATCAACAGAGCAGATATACAGTGGGGGGTAGGATACAGAGGGGACAGAGGAGGGGTAAAGCTGTACCAGGTGGCGGGGAGGAGAGGTGCAGGCGCCGTCTAGCGAGTCAGGTGACGCGAGGGGTGGCATGATGGCTTAGGTGTTGAGGAGAAGAGACTCTTTGAAGAGGTTGGTCTTGAGTTATTTTCTGAATTGTAGGACCATGGGGGCGAGTCTGATGCTGACAGAGAGGAGGTTCCATGGTCTTGGGGCATAGGCAGAGAAGGCTTGTTTTCTGGTCCTTTCCTTGTATCTTAAACCCCTGCCAACACTAATTCACACCCATGAACTATCCTGCTACAATTATGCTTAAAACACTCAAATCATCATCAAAATCCCCAATGAACTCTCCTCCCCCACACCTGACTTTGCTTTTTGTCTTTCATAGGTAGACCTCCAGATGACTTCCAATCAGCTGCTCCCCAACTCAGGGACAACAGAAATCATGCTACATGGAAAAACATTCACCCAGCTCACCCCAAGGCCTCCCTCGCTTAGAACCCCTTGTTGCCCTGCTATGAAAGTAAAAAACCTGGACTGTCTGATGGACTCCAATCTCTCTCTCTCTCACTCCCCACATTAAATCGCTGGTGAAAACCTGCTTCTGTCATATCCTTGTCCTTTGACACATGTTCCTGTTCCTTAATTTCCCCCTCAGCGTGTCTGCAATGACGGCCATCATCTTCTCTCACTTAGACTTTGCTGATGCACTGCTCCTTGCTCTCATCTGACAAAACTACAGCACATCCATAATACTGTAGCAAGACTGCTCTTACCCTTTGGACCGAGGGACCACATCTCACCTGCACTACACGTACTCTACCTGCTACCAATTACTCGGCAGTTGACCTTCCAAGTCACTTGTATTACTCATCTGGCTTTACACCTCATTGGTCCAGAATATATGCAAAAGTTGTTATCGTGATATAAACCCACCAGAACCCTCAGATAAGCCTCTATATCATTTCCAGTAATGCCTGTAACCAAACACTCACAAATCAGAGGCTCCTCCTTTTCAGTTCAAGCACCAATAATCTAGAACTCCCTCTCAATGAAGATCTGCAACATAGAAAACCACCACCACTTTAGGAAATCTCTGACAACATGGCTGTTCCCAACCATTCCCCTGGAGGCATAACCCTCCTACTGCTATTGCACTCCTCACTATCTACTTGACCAGGACATGCAAGATATGATATGATATGATATGATATGATATGGCATTTATAATGCGCCAATACACAAGTGTTTCAAGGTGTGACGAGGCAAGGGAGGGAAACAGAAGGAAGATAGAGACAACGATCTTACTAGTCCAGGTGACATTGATATTGCGCAAGTGCAGGGGAGGCTGCTTCTTGCCTACATCTCAGGTTCTCCTTCCTTCCTTCCTTCCTTCCTTCCTTCCTTCCTTCCTTCCTTCCTTCCTTCCTTCCTTCCTTCCTTCCTTCCTTCCTTCCTTCCTTCCTTCCTTCCTTCCTTCCTTCCTTCCTTCCTTCCTTCCTTCCTTCCTTCCTTCCTTCCTCCCTCCCTCCCTCCCTACAGGATTTATAACTTACACATATCCCAACTTTGCTAAAGAGAAGTTTGACTATTAACACTTAGTTCCACATCTTGAGTTTAGTGATAACATTATAAAAGGTTACATTTCCTTCCAATAACACCAGTTTTTACTCACCACCTGATTACAAGTTGTACATCAGGTGTGGCCTTTTTTGCATGCAAAATAGCAGGAAAATAAATCTGATTGCAGTATTTAGGAAATGTTCCATGGAGAATATTCTGCATGAAGTGTGTTTACAAAAAAGTATTTGCCACCTCAATTCGAATTAAAAGACACTCTGAGCAATGCCAAAAATACCACCCAAATTCCAAGGGTAGTGGCAATGTTTTCCAGTTGAGTCAAAATGGCAGCCAATATCAGGATGTGTATCAATACACATTGATGATGTGTATACCTGCTGCATGGAAGATAATGTCCACACATGATTACAAGATTAGTACAATGTCATGTCACATTTGGGGGGGGCACCCTAGTACCTCCACATATAATACATACATATGTAAGGCACATATGATGGATATTGAAGAACTAATGTACTTGAAAGGGACATTTGAACATACTGCTCTTTCTACTCTACACTAAACAGATAGTGTATTGCCATATTTTACCACTATTTTGTCTGTGGCTCAAGGTAATACCCATCATTCTTCCACTTGGTGTCTTCTTGTTATTCAACAGGTGTCTTCAGACCTGCAAATGCATGCCCTATCCTCAATTCACAAGCATTCTCTGTTCTCATTCACACTAGTGCCCAGAACAATATCATTAAAAGAGCATTGGTGAAAAAGAGGCCATTTAACAAGGTATAAATGAATACCTCCAGTACAAAGCTGTGTCTGTTCTACGTTAAATGCTATTTATTTGTCTATAAATATTTACTATAACGTAGGTATTTCAATCCTAGTATTGAGCTTTGGGCTGGACGTTTGTGGTCAATGACTCAATCAACACATTTTTATTTGTTCAACAAAAATAGTTTTACAAACGAATAAAACAAGTTTCAAAACCAGTTACAAACAAGTCTTAAAACAGAGTAACACCCACCCCAACCACCTGTTTGAAAATCACAGTGCTTTTCTCCACCCGAGGCTCCCATGGTTGGTTAAAGCCATGTGTAATCCCCACACAGTCATATGTTTTAACTTGTTTTAGGGGAGTACCGTGTAAAACTATCTTCAAGTCCACGAGCTTTTGTTATCCTTTGATAATTATTTTAGTTTTTGTTTCATTAATGGATAGATGTTTTTGAAGGCCAAAATCTTCGAAACCCACCAATAGTTGCCTCCAACCATGGTCTGTTTGGGAGAGGATTACTGTGTCGTCCGCAAAATGCAAAATCTGTACTGATTCCGCACCAGTTCTCAGATTGTTCCTACCCTTAAGCTGAAGGAACACTAGAACATCATTAATAAAAAAATGAAATACGATGGTAGCAATGGCACATCTTTGCATTACTCCTTTTGAAATCACAAAATCTTCTGATACCTGACTCTGATAACCAAAGCAAATACTGCCTCTTGTATCATTGTGTGGGGGCTTAATTAGACGAGTGCTGGATCCATGCATTGAGTCCTCAGAGAATCCAATAACATGATCCTATCGACCATATCAACATATCAAATGCAGATTTAAGGTCAACAAACCCTATCTAAGGAGGCCTTCTGAAGGGGGACATATTTCATTATTAACAGCATTAAACGAGGGTGCTGTCTGCAGCACCACCTGAGCTGGAGTTATGATGTTGCCATTACTCTCCCATTCCAAAATCCTAGCCTAGCCTTGAGAACATTTTTACAGAAGCTTCTAAAAGGGAAAAATGTCTGTAGTTTGCTGGATCGACCCTGTTCCCTTCTTTGAATATATAGATTAGCTGTGCAATTTTCCAGAAGTTAAGAATGGCCACAGATGTTAAAATCAAATTAAACCACAACTACTGGGTGAGTACCCAAACAGTTGTATTAGATTTAAATAGGTGTGTTGTAACTCTATGTGGGGCTTCTTTAAAGCCTGACATTCTAATGCAATGATCTTCAAACTGTGAGATAAACCTCAACCCTTTCCTTACTCTCCCAATGTAAGATCTGATTCATCCCCGCTTGCAAGCTACTGAAGAGCATGTGGTCATTGGTTCGCCAACTCTCAATGGAGATATTACTCTCAAGTCTCAGAGTGTAGCCCTTTATTCCCCAGGTTATCAGGGGCCAAAAGGACCAGGTGCCCTTAGTCAGGATCGCCTGAGCAAGATCTTGCCAGGCTCTTGTCACAAACTGGGCATTCTTAGTGTGAATAAGCGCCCTATACTGCCTTATGATACGTACCAACAGATAACATGTTGGCTTCCCTATTACTTTCATCTTCGCTTGTAGTCTTGGGAACCTATTTGAAACCCCAGAATGGTCATCATCACCCTAAACGTAAACAATTCCCCAGTTCAATCCCACCTTGGTGAACAAAGCTTGCAGCGTGAACTGGCAAATGCAGGAAACGCAGTCTCTCCCCAGCCAAAATGATCAACCCACAAGAAAGCCACTATTGTGTCCCTTTTATTTCCCAACTGGCCTTTGATGTGACAAACAGGACAGGAGTGAATATACTCCTGAAAGTCTATCGGCAAAGTCAGACACTACATGTTTGTAGCTGTTTTAAGTAGCTTTTTTCTCATATATCATGACATACTTTCACAACGTATAACGCTGAGCTATAAAAAGATACAAATCATGGCCTGTATTGCCAAGGGTACTGTTGTTATTTAAAACCTAAAGGCAGATTCGCCTACAGCTCGAGGTAGCCTATGGGGAACTAATGAAACCGCCTTTCAAAATAAATGTGCTACACCTAGACACCCAATTACCTTTCAATTTATTTGTATTCAGCTCTAACAATCTAGACAACCAATGACATTTCTTTTTTTTAACACTCTGCCAATCATTGTTCAAATAACAGTAGCACACATGTCTATCAATAATGGGCATATACCAAGTGACCAGCCAATATCTGGAAAAGATGGGCTGCCAGTGTTCAACACCACCTGCACCACATCAGTCCCACCATTGTGGCAGAGGTGTCGCTAGCTGCCAGACGCTGTTCATCTTTCCACAGTTCCCCATCTGTGAGCGCTATCGAGGTTTTTTGAAGGCTTGGATAATCACGCTCGCATTTCCCAGTATTGGGGTTTCAATTCCTGACTGGTAATCTTGGTTCACTTCAATCTAAAATATAAGACAATGCAGGACCACAGTCATTTTGGGGAGCATGTGGTATAGTATCAGAGCTCGGCTATTATCTATGACAGCAACATCCTCAGCTCACCATGACTGAATCTTGCAACAACAGAACTCATCTTGCATGTAGTTCAAGTATTATTCTCCTGATGGTAAATTATTAATTGTTTTAATGAATTGTAACTTTTGCGGATGTCATCCCATGGGTTGTGTCAACATGAAGTATAAACTTCAATAACCTATCTGTTCAGATGCATATTCCACCCACACGCATAGAGGTATTGGGCATCTTGGATAATCACAGCCACCTGGTGCTGTGTTTCAAAATCAGCAATTTGCTCCATTCTTTTACTCTTTGACTAACCGAATCCTCAATCAAAGTCACTGCTTACCTTGAGCTCCCCTATCCGTATCCCTGACATCAAAGGCGCTGCCCAGTTTGGAGCATTTCTATTAGGGCCTGTGAAAGCAACAATACTCTATGCTTATGTCTGTATGCTGAATAGAAAGTGAAATATGTGGGAGTTACAGTACTCCTGGAAAAGTGCAAATAGACAATATTTATAGTGGGCCACATACTCAAAACTCTTTTTTGATCCTTTTGGTGCATTTCATTCCAATGTTGCGATAATTACAGTTTTGGGTCCTGATGATTGCCAATCATGCTAAGATGGTCCGATATTCTCATGTGTATATATATATATATAGCTTCTTGCAGATACAAACAATTGCATTAATCACACATTTAATCTGGCAATTCATAAATTGTCTGATATCATTATTACAGAAATGCATGATATATATCCAGTGCATGTGATCGAAAAAAATCGAGAAAAAAAAAATCAAGCAGAAGAAAATGCCGAATTTGGCACTGAATAAAAGAATGAAAAAAAGAAATGTCGAGTAAGGGGTGCAGGGTTTCAGGGCGTGGCCACCCACTCTCCTTATTCAACAATAATGGAAATTAGGGATGGCAGGGGTGTTCCCGAGTCCCTAAAAAGGAAAGCAGTGGACAAATAAAGTGTAACAAGAAAAAACAAACACCCTGCGGCTGACGTTCCGCCTCTGAATGGCGAGTGTAGGGGAGGCATGGTATCACAAGTATGACACTGACACAACAGGTGCAATTTGTAAAACCTTTATTGAAGTTTCTGGGATTGGAAAAACTCCTACTTTGCCCTGTAACTAAAATGGGACTAGTCTCAACCATCAACCGATAAACAAAACAATCCTAATGGAGTCCGTCAAATCAAAATGATGGCCTATGCTAACAAAACCTAATGCCTAAAATCAGTGGTCAAAATAATAAATGTGGCTGAATCAGCTCTCCTACCGACGTTCGAACACACGGAGTAAAGCCTTCCACGTTAAAGTCTTCTCTTTCCCGTCAGGGTGTTATGGTGTCTGCATGTAACCAGGGCATAATTTGTTGCATAATGTTGGAGTACCTGTCATATTCAAAGTAAGGATTATCCTCAATATAGCCCTCATTACGAGTTGGGTGGTATTCTGGTGGTAAATCTGACAGAATACAACTAACAGAATAACCGCTGCCGCCACCTGGTCTGGTGCTGCCGGTTTCAGTCCCCATTAATTTGGAGTCCATACTCCATGGGGGATTTCAGTGATTTGCCAATCTTTTGCAGTAAAATCGCTCACTCCAGGGACAAACTTGTAGTACGACGGTGCAGAACATGTTCGGTTATTCCGTTACCGCCACTTTTCTCCTGCACCGCCATACTCATAATGATTCCAATTGTCCATTGTGAGTTAATGCCAGTGTTTGTTAAGTATTTTATAAAGCACATGACTCTCATTGCTTTAGCAGGTGATACATTTCCCTCTTTCTTGCATATGGATAGTGTTGACTTAACTTGTGTTTAATGCAGGTTAAGTTATCCCTCGTCTCTGCCATGGCTTTCCTGCCAGCCTTATTAATATTGTTCTCAGTGTAACGCCTATCCTTGAATCTTTTCTTGACCAAATTAAATTATTTTGCAGCTATACCTCTTCACTACAGTTTCTTCACGCCGTAATAATCTCTCCTATAAGAATGTTTTGTATGGCACTTTTTCTTTGACATCTTGTTGCTAATAAAGTAGAGTTTACCTTTTTAGGTTTACGATAGATTCTTGTCTCTATTGTAATGTTTTTAATATAAATTGTGTGATCAAGAAAGGAAATCTCTATTTTATTGATGTTACCCATTAGATCCAAACCAAAATTATAGTTGTTAAGGTATGTAGTGTATTCCGCAAAATCCAATTCTGTGTCATCCCATATCAAGAGGATATCATTAATATAGCAGCTCCATACTCATACATGTTCTGTTAGCTCATTCAGTATCAATGCATGTGTCTGCTCATAATGACCCATGAAAAGGTTTGCCAAGGTTGGTGCATGGAAGGCACCCATTGCTATGCTCTTGGCTTGTTGATAATAACATTTGTTAAAAATTAAGATATTGTTTTTTATTGTGAAAATTAGTAATTTTTAGAGCATTTCATAATGTAAGTAAGAGGTTGTTGAGGTATTCTGAAAATTATACTTTTTCACAGTAATGACAAGTTCATGGACACAGTTTGAAGCCGCAGATAAGGTGGCACCCCCTCCGCTTATTCAGCCACAAAGGTTGCCCTCGGAACCCTGGTTCTCTGAGAATCTCAGGTCACTGTGTCTCATTGTGAGGCAGGCGGAACGTAAGTGGCAGAGAGCATATGACCCTGGCCTTAGACAGTACTATAAATCGTGTGCTGTAGCATATTCGGCAGTGATTGCGGTAGCTAAGAAAATGCTCTATTCCCAGAGAATTGAGTAATCACTCTGTCAACCCAAAGCTCTCTTCTCTGTGGTCAGATCCCTCTGCTCTGCAGCTAGAGTGACCCCATCTATTAGCCCACCTCAAGATCTTTGTGGTTCACTGGCACAATTCTTTATGACAAAAATTGAAACAATGTGTGCCAATATTGCGCTGGCTATGACTAAGCCCGCCACTGTAATGGAAACGCAAGCTCCTATGAGTTTGACAGTTCCAGAAGGTTGGTCCTCTTTCCCTGTTTTCTCTTAAACCGATGTACTTACTGCTATCCAGAATATTAAGTCGGGGGCCCCTTCCGATGCTATCCCCCTGGCTGTGATGAAAGACATCTCTCTGAGCTGTTGTGTGAGATAACAGGGCAGTCAAAGTTTCCTGCCAGGCAGGCAGTATTCCACCTGAGCTTAAGGCTGCCACTGTGATTCCCCTTCTTAAGAAGCCTTCCTCTGCAGCCTTCTAACTATCGCCCAATCTCACTTCTGCCATTTCTTATAAAACTTCTTGAATCATTGCTTTCCCCTTTGTTTTCATCATTTATAGAATCCTTGGAGGTCTTCGACCTCGCCCAATCAGGCTTTAGACTTGGTTGGGGCACGGAGGGTGTCCTGGTCTCAGTTCAGGATGACATGGCCAGGCTGTCATGGCCAGGCTGGTGGATATAGGAGTGGTGGCCGCCCTGATTTTATTAGATCTCTCGGCAGCATTTGATACCATCGACCACCCTATCCTGCTCACCCGCCTGGCTCAAGTTGAAATCTCGGGCCAGGTACTTGACCGGTTCACTTCGTTACATAATGATAGAACCCAAATCCTCTCACTCCCTCTTTGGTTTCGGGGTCTTCATTCTTTGCTGCAGTGTTCCGTAGTGCTCCGCCTTGACTCCCATTATCTTCAATATTTACATCTGCCCTCTTGTGTGTCTCGTGCATTGCTTCGGCATCAGGTGCTACTCATATGTCGACAATACCCAGATCCTGATCAGGTTAGATCTCGATCAGGCCGAGGTGTTGTCTTGCCTGCATCAGTGCCGGACTGCTGTGGGGGCTTGGATGAACCAAAACTGGCTGAAGTTGAATGGAGACAAGACAGAGGTGTTGGTGGTGGGTTCTCCCCCTGATCCTTCACTTTGGGCGTCCTTCTTTCTGGCCTTCTTCCCTTGGCCCCCTCCCAGTCCCAGAGTCTAAGGTGAAAAATCTTGGTGTGGTCATCTCCGCCTCACTTTCTATAGAGGCACAAGTGACTGCAGTCTGCCAGGCGGCCCATTTCCACCTTAAATTACTAAAGAAGGTGCTTCCACTTATTCCATCAAACCTACACCCCCCTGTTGTTGCAGCCTTGGTACTCAGTCGCTTAGACTACTGCAACGCATTATATCTGGTCCAGCCTAAAGCTCTAGTGCAGTGGCTTCAGCACTTACAGAACATGGCTGTCAGGGTGACTACTGGCTCCCCCTACGGGGTCCACATCTGGCCTGTGTTGCAGTCTTTAAGTCTTTACATTGGCTGCCATTTACTCAATGTATCGTTTTAAGTCCCTTTGCCCAGTACACCGTGCTCTGCATAATCAAAGGGTTGAATAACTTCACAGCAAGTTTACCCTCTATCTTCCTATGCAGCATTTACGATCTGATGCCTCGGGTCTACTTGTTGTTCTTCTTTTTCACCACTTCCGCATTGGAGGCAGAGCCTTCTCAGTTGCTTCAGCTCAACCTTAGAAAAGTCTTCCGCTTACTTTGAAAAAGTCTTCAAACCATTCGATATTTCAGAAATCGCTAAAAACATACTTGTTCCAGTACATTTCTGATCTTTCCCTTGTCTTCCTCTCTCTCCTCCAGCGCCATGATACCTTTGGGTGACTGAGCGCTTGATAAGTTCTAATAACATAACATAACATGACATAACATAACATACCATACCATGGTCAATCGATATATTTAGCACTGTAATGTCATTGGTTGATAACTAGGATTGTCTTTGCCAATAACATTGTTGTAATTTCTTTAGAATATGTGTGGAATCCCACACATAGGATTCATATTTAATAGCAATTGGCTGTAAAAATGAGGCTATATATTTTGAGATGTTCTCTGTCAGTAAATGTATTCCTCTTACTATTGGTCTCACCTCTGGTAAACCATCAAAGCTTTTAAGGATTTTGAGAAGAAAATAAATTGTGCGTAAAGTTAGATAGTCATTGCATAAATATTGTCAGACCGCATTAGATAAAAGGCCTTTTGCATGCAGCTTCTGAAAAGCATCTTATAGTTGCCCAGCATCTCTTGCATATGGTTGGTTAGTCCTAAGTGTAGTGAACATTCAGGAGTTTTAAGGTGTGTTGCACACACTATAATATAGTCAGTTCAATCTAAAATGACTATATTGCCTCATTTATCTGCCTCCTTGATTATACCTATCTGTACCTGAGGAATGTATGGTAGTTATTAAGAAAGTCTGAGTTATGAAAGTCTCCTCAAAACAGGTCCGTCCCTGTTCCTCCAAAACCATCAAGGACCACATTGACTCCCTGGCTCCTGCTCTGGCTGACTTCTAAAACCACTCCTTCACCACTGGAGTCTTACCTTCCCCCCTGAATCATTCCCTTGTGCATCCTTTCCTTAAGAAACCCTCTGCCAACCCGTCCTGCCCGGCTAACTATCGCATAATCTCCATCACTCCTTTCCTGGGCAAACCCTTGGAAAAGCTGGCCATCTCCCAGCTCAATCTCCACACTGAATCTGATGGCTGTCTCCATGATTATCAGTCTGGCTTCAGAGCTGCCAGAAGCACGAAAACTGCTCTCCTGAACATCCGTGAATACCTGCTCTCCAACCTTGATTCCAACACCCCCTGTATCCTCATCTTACTTGATCTCTCCTCTGCCTTTGACACAGTCAACCATGCCATCCTGCTCAACCGCCTCCGCGAAAACCTGGGTATCAAAGGTCAGGCACTGGTGTGGCTGCCTTCTTTCCTCTCTGATCGACCCTCCCAGGTTCAACTTCGGTCATTCCTCTCCTCCATATCGATCTCTACCTGTGGTGTTCCCCAGGGGTCTAACCTCTCTCCCTAGCTGTTCAACCAATACCTGGAACTTCTAGCCTAAAGAATTGCTGTGCTCTGCCCCAACTTCCAGTGCTATGCGGCTGACACTCAGCTCATTTTCAGGCTACCCTCAGCCACCTCTTCTCCCTCTCTCATCTCTGACTGTCTGTCCGCCATCCAGGAGTGGTGCGCCGCCAACGATCTCTGCCTTAATGGCAGCAAGACCGAGATTCTCCTCATCGGCACATCTGCTCCCGCCTTTCCTGCCACTCTCTGTCCGGCCTCTCTTGGCCCTCTTCCTGCTCCCACCTGTGAGGCTAAGAAACTCTGGGTCATCTTCGACTCCACACTCTCCTTCTCTCCCCACATCTCTGACGTCTCTAAGAAGTCACACTACCAGCTGCACCTCTTCAGAGGTATTATTCCTTTCCTCTCCTTCCCCCAGAGGCTCACCGTCTCCAGAGCTCTGGTTCTCTCCAGGCTGGACTACTGCAACAGCCTCTTCCTAAATCTGCCTGCTTCTACCCTCCGCCCTCTGCAACTCATCCAGAACAGGACTGCAAGACTTGTCCTTCGCCTCAAGCCCAGTGATCGTATCTCTCCAGGACTGAAATCTCTCCACTGGCTCCCAGTGACTGCGGGGATTAAGTTCAAAACCCTCTGTATTGTCCACAAGGCCATCTAGGGCATGGGGCCTCAATACCTCCAACTCTCTCTTCCTAAATATCTTCCTTCTCAAGCTCTTCGCTCATCCGCCTCCAACCCCTTCAGGGTCAGTCGCTTCTCCAGGCAACGAGTGGGTGGTAGATATCTTTCGTCGGATGGGACCTCATTCTGGATCAGCCTCCCTGAAACTTGAGGAGAATCATCTCCGGTTCCGGAAGCACCTCAAAACCTTTCTCTTTGCTTCTGTTTTTTCTCCTCCTCTCCCCTGCTGAATTTCTGACCGAAACTGAAACTGTGCTGGTTACCTGGCTACCTTCTGATCTCTGGCCCAAGTCCCCTCCCCCACCAGTCGCACACCTGCACTGCATTCCCGGCAACCCCTGCACTTGGGGACTGTTTCTGTATCCCTACGGTGCCACTACCAGAACCTGACACCTTTTTCTGCACTTACCCCTGCACATGCCACCTGCTGGCCATACTTTTACTTACTGTCATGTATTCTATTATGTACTACACTGTCCACTCCCCTTACCCCCTCACTTTCCTACTTCCCCCTCCCATGCACTTGCGCGATCTGAATGACACCTGGACTAGTAGGATCGTTGTCTGTCTTCCCTCTGTTCCCCCTCCCTTGCCGCGCCTTGAAACACTTGTGTATAGGCGCATTATAAATGCCATATCATATAAAATCATATCATATCATGTCAAGAATAATTACGCAGGCAAATGTAATAAATAGTGCATTAGTATATAGGTGTCCTAGAGTATAGCCCACTCAAATATTTTCTGATACCAGCAGAAGTACACAGAGGTGCATCTTGGGCCTGTTGTTATTTTCTCTTTAAATCAATGAATTAGTGATTAAATGTATGGTGGGCGAAGCAAGTTGATCACTCTTACTGAAACTTTCAACAGTAAGGAAAAAAGTAATATGTAGATAGGTAGGATTAATTGAGAGTCTTTTATTGATTTACAATATGGGGCGTATGTAAATACTCTAAACTAGAATGTGGAAAAAAGAAAATGTTACCAACAGTTACTAGGCCAACGAACAGCACTCCAATTAAACACCTGTCCTTAGAATGGGGTTATTTGGACTTTGCTTATTATATTAACCTCAACATCTCGTTGTATTGGATCAGACTTTGGACACCCCCATAGCTATATGTTTACAGGAGAATCCTCCAGGATGTGTTATAAACAAAGGGTGGTTGATCCCTCCCACAGATAAGACTGGTTAAAGATAATTGTTTATATTTTTTACATGTTTACACAGTATTAATACAACAGAACAACAAAAATATTTACAAAAAAATTACAAGACAAGCCATTAAAATAAGCATACACACTGGGGTTCAATATAATTTTCTTTTCTTTGTCTTGTCTTTTTTTAATTTGTATTGTTGCATATTAGGTGACAAAATAATATCTTATAAAACAATGTCCACATTTTAAGCATTACACAAAACCACTTGAGATAATATGAATACATGTCAATTATTAAAACAAGAAGTTCACAAATTCATACTGTTATGCACAAAATATTAATTATGACCGGATTTAAAAACATATAAAAAACCCTATTTAAAACACATACATATCGAACTTCTAAAAGGAACAAGATTCATTCATTCATAGAACTTCACTTAAGAGATATTCTCCCTGAGTTATGACATGTGACATTGTATCAAAAGCACATTTAAAAAAGTTAATGAGAGCTAAGAGCAGAGACACCTAAATACTCGTCATCAGTCGGTTCAAAGGGAATTCCCATCTATGCCCTCAATTGTGTTTATCTGAGATTTGAAATGTGTAATCCTTGGTTTGGTCAGTGCTGTGCAATCGATTACAAAATGAAAAGTTGACTCAGTGCTATGTTCTGTGCAGAGTCTGCAAGTTCTCAGCTCATGAGGTAAATTCAACTGAGGCCCTGAGATTTCTACCGTTGGCAAACAAACCAACCTACATTTAAAATACCATTGAGGGGCAAATTGTGCAGAAAATGTTGCCAAGTATGGTCTTAAACTTAAACTGGGAGCATACAGCAGACTTTGAGCATTGTACCTTTTCAGTCTCTGCAGATTCATCAATGTCCCAGATAGTATCCCACTTCTTAATAGTGTTTTTAAGAACATACTGATAGACTGCTTCATCTATGTCAATAGACTCCATAAAGTTTAGACACTGCTTTTTAAAAAGTTTGCTATTCTCATTTGTGCCATCATCCATAATTTTTTTGAAAAATTTGGAATAATACCGTATTCTTCCCCTCCACAGATTTTTAGGTGTAGTGAAACACTCTTGTAGATATAGATTGGCCACCAAGATTGAATCCCCAACTCTAAGCTGTTCGCATTTATTGGAACAAACTTTGGTATGCGTAAGGATTCCTTTATGAGTCGACCATCTAATCTGTGCAACATTTTTCTGCTGTTGAAGGACATTAGCTCGATTCCAGTCAGAGCAATCAATGTCACTTTTAACCTAAATAATTCTAGGAACGGTATTAAGGGATAAGAACAAAACAGCCTGTGAATTATTCTACTCATAGAGGTACATATTGTACATTTTTCCTCTAGTCTCATTTTTGTTTGTTCGAATAATTTCTTATTTTCTGATATTATTCACCTTCCAGGCGTAGCTCTTTTTGGACCATTTGTGAGATACGACGATGATCTTGGATTTAAGGGGAATAGGTATTAAATTATTTTCTTTTCAATAATTGTACATGCCATCTAATGCTCGCTGTAGACCAGCAGGCATAAAATTCAAAAGAATAAGGTTATCCGCATAAGCCAAACAGTTAACACTAATACAACCACATCTAGGGGAATACATATTCCACTCATTGATACGATTCCAGATATCTGATTTATACAGATTAAAAAGGGTTGGAGCTACCACGCAGCCTTGTCAAACTCCTTTATTAGTCGGTATATCTATTGATAGATCACCCTCTGCATTTAATCTTATTTTTACACTATTTCTGTCATGGAGTAATTGTAGCATCTTAACTAGACCTGGCTGCATTCCAAATTTCACAAATTTGCCCCATAGGATGTCACAGTCTACATTATTGAATGCAGGGGAGAGATCCAATACTGCAACATATAAGGTCCTCCCAGTATTTCTACCTGCCTGTGTTAGACATGTTGATAGCGTAAGATAGCGACTTAGCACGGTACCCACTCCTTTTCGATAGCCCCTTTTCAAAGGGCTTACAATCCTTTCTGCCTTTATCCATATATTGACTTCTCGAATCAAAAAAATCTTCAAGGACTCATCTGTAAGGGAGGTAGGGCAATAACTGAGTGGGTCATTCCTAGCCCCTCTTTTGCAAATAGGCACCACAATAGCTGTGCGTCTTGAGGCAGGAATGCTCCCCAACTTTAAAATCTGAGTAAACAGTCAGAATAGGATTTAAGACCAAAGTAAAGGGTCTAATTTCAAGAGGCTCTTCATAACTTCATCCGTCCCACAACCCCTTTCAGTTTGTTGATAATGTATATAATTTGATCATTATCAAAATTCAAGCTCCAGATTGTATCATTAATGTTTCCCGTACAATTGCTTTCACTCAATCATTTTCTGCTATAGTAGTAGATTGTTTTCCAATCTGATCAGTCTGTTTAAAGTTTAGCCTGCACTAAATCAACCTGGAATTGTTACTGGTGATATCAGAAACCAAAACCTGGTAAGTTCTAATGTAACTCAGAAGTTTATGATTTTTCAACCAGGATTTGTATTTATGCTTAAGAGATCGAATCTCAGTCATGTTTTACTCCAAATGTCCTATTGATTTTTTTCTTGCCTCACATTACATATGAATAGGTGTTTTTTCACATTCATTTCTTGGTCATATGTTGAGAAGGTATCCCCCACAAAATTACACTTTTTCCAGGACGAAACAGACTGAGTAGTTTGTTTGAGCATTAATGTCAAGATCCGAGTCCACCTCCCCTTTCTCCTCACCTGATCCCTCTGAGGTAAGTTCGCAAGGGTCTGTCTTAATCTTGCCGGGCTTCTCCTTAGCCCTTGGCCCATTGCCTTTCGGTGTTCTGGTCTTCTTTTCGTGAAGGTAAGGTCTGGCCCCTCCGGAGGCCACCTTGACAGAGGAGTGGACCTGTCACCGGGGAACCCCAGGGGGCCAGCCTCAGCTCTAGGGAAAAAGCCCGAAGGCAGAAAAAACCCTAGTCCGTAGATGGGTTCAGAAGACAGGTCCTTTAGATGGTACAGATCTTTAGGTTGCAGTTCCAAGATACCAGGTATGATGACGTACTCAGTGTAGCTGAAGGCAGGAATCCAAGAAGCAAATGCCAAGATACGGAGTGGAAGGGTATCAGACCCTGGGAGAAAGGTAAGTAAGGGAAGGTACAGTAAAGAAAAGATACACAGGAGTTAGATACAACAGGAAGGGACTACTTTGCCAAGTCAGGGAGAGGAAAGCAGGAATGCCCCAAGTAGTCAGAAGCAGCGCTGGACCACCACGGCGGAGCGGAAAGGAACAAACCGCCGGAAGGCAGCACGTCGAAAAGGCAGGAAGGTAGGATTAGCAACAGGGGCTCAAGGGAACGCAGAAGCAGCAAAGCGCAGCGCCTCCACGTCCATTAAAGAAAGAAAACACCAGACAGAAGGGCTGAGAGAACAGCCGATAGCGAGACCAGCTGGCAAGCTCCTGTTCACGGACCCGGAGCACAGTGCGAAGAAGCACCCTCGCGGCCGGAGTAAGAATGTAGACCAGGCAGCAGTGAAGGTAGATTGAAAGTTAGAGCGAGGGAAGAACAGGGAAGCGGAGAGGCACCGTACCAGAATTAGCGGCAGCAACCTCGAACAAAAAGTAGAAAGTTAGCGAGCACGAAGACAACAGTAAAGGTAGAGGAAAAGAGAAACAGGGAAGGAACAAGGGGAATAACGACTAGAAGAGTAATACACAGGATGGCGATAATCCAAAAGTCGGAGCGTTTAGAGAGTGAAACAACAGATACAACGTGCCGAGTAGTGGGTGGAGCCAGATTATATAAGCTCTGGCGCCATGTTGGGTGATGGCTCGACCGCTCACCGCCGGAATCGCCAGCGATTCCAATGTTTCCAATCTTGGATCCTGACAATTAATAGTGTGTTGGAAAATTCTCCAGGAATGCAACTATGGTCTCTCTCATAGTTCTCAATACTGTCCCTCCACAACAATATTGACTTGGTAACTTGTATTTTTTTTTTGAACAACAGTCACGCTATTTCCAGAAAAATGTGTTACCAATTTCACACAATCCGATTTGTCCCTAACCTGCTCCTCCTTCAAGGACAACACTGAAGTGGACAGCATGGCATCATCACTTCTATGAGTATTTGCACAAAAAAGCTACAAAACCATTATATTAAAAAGGACAGTCACAAGGGGACACGGATGGGGTGGTGTTCAAACACTGTTAGGATGCATGCGTAGCAGTCGAAAAGCAGAGCTTCAGGGTATATGGGTATGGACTTCAAAGCTACTTATTTGTTCAATGTCAATGTTTGCCATGAAAATGCAATCCATAGTAGATTCCAATCCCATTCCAAACCAAGTTGGTGTCAGCTTATTGTTTTCTTAAACAGTGTATTCAACTGATAGAAACCCCAACTAGCTAAAAACGTGGCCCAAATAGCTCAATTGCTATGTTGAGTATTATGTGATGTATAGCAGACCTCTGCCAACATATCATTCAAACCATCAGAATTCAATTCTTCTGGATCTATGTGGGGGCAAACAATGTTAACAATTAATCGCTTCTTAGGTAGACTCATGAAGTCAACTAACACAATGTTCATATCATTAATGACTTCATCTTGGTTCATACAAACAGGGTGAAAATACACATTAATGACTAGGGTGGCTAGAGACACTTTACCCGCTTGATCTATTATTGCAGTACATAGTAGTGAATTGCATCTATTTTCTCAACTGAACGGTCTTGAATGTTTCTCACCACAGTTAAATTCCCACCTTTCAGATGACCAATTGGTCCCTTTTTTGCATATCTTGAACTAATAGCCAACAAAGATCGGAGTAGAGCACAACCACGTTTTTTGTAGACATATAAGATCATGCTCAGAAAATGTGTTTCTCATTTCCTCATCTGGGAAACTGTTGTCACCTCTTGTATTCTCACCTCTTGTATTTCAAGAGAGGATTCTCCAAAGGCTCAAAATCAATTGTACTTGCCTCCCCACCTTCACTTTCCAAGAATGTCATATTAAGATTGTCCATCATTCCATTACACTTATTTGACCCTCGCTCATCCTCATTGATAACCACTCTTTGTTCATAGCAGACATAGCCCCTGTTTATGAATTATGCATTCTAGTTCATCACAGTTTTTTTTTCACTAAAAGTGAATGAAGGTGCACTTCACTTTTACCAACTTCTTTACGACCGTACACATTCACAACTTTATGTCTTTAGGCACTATGGCTGATAATTCTGATATCAATGAGAGCAGAGACCGGATTTTTGACCTGTTTAGTGATTCATTTTTCTCGTTAGCCATTACGGATTCAAAAACAATCGATTTAGATTCCTTTAGATTGATCACCACTAGAATTAATTTCACTATAAATGACATTACATGTCTCCCTTGCGTTGATTTTAGTAGCTTTTTCAGAAATGTCCTAGGTCCTCTGTTACTGTATTTGATTTGCCCATTAATATTCTTAAGTTTTTTTTTTGGGTCATTACTGTTCATCTGTTTATTATTTGCCTGAGCAAATATGCTTGAGGCTGTCTTAATTTCAGATACTTTAGGTATTACCTCCTCCTCCTTCTTAATTCTTGTACCATCCATTACTTAAACACTCTTAGCTTTATTCAAATCTGCCTCAAACACATTCTTCATAATATTGGGACTGCCAGTCAATAAAAGTGTTTTGATTTTATTTAGAGTATGTGTATTTGATCTTGCTTACAGTACTACAGTATCGTACAACCTAATGAACGGCTGTAGCACCACATCCAGAGCAATCAGAGGGCTATTTTCAACTTCTAGTTCAATATGTATACAAAACACATCATCATCCACAGAGTGACTAAATGTTTTTTCCACATTTAGTTGCTGTAAAGGTGTAAGGTTTCCATGAGCATACGTTACATCACTCAAATATTGACTACACTGGATCAGGACCTTCAGAGCCATTAGAAACATTGCTAACATGATTTAGTGGTGAATCAAACAATTTAGGTGACACACTCAGATGAGTACTTCACTTAGAACTGGACAAGAAACGTCACAACTGTCCACTCATTCACTTGCATTAGCGACCATTACAGAATCCGTAATTGATTCACCTCCAGTCAGAGCCTGACTAAACATTTTTCGTGATACCTGCGGATAAAATTATGTTCTTTTTTTACAATCTGCTTTGTGTTTTATGTTTTCCACTTGTGTATTCTGGACCACTTCGTTATCAATTGGAATCCTCTCAGCAGACCTCAGGTTGTAGCATTTCTTTCCACACATTATAAGATTGCTCCCCTATCCCTTTAACAATTGTCTGCTTCCCTTCTTCAACAGGTTGAAACCGATTAGATCGTTGAGGTAGCCAACAGAAATATAAAATAAAAAAGTTATCAAGATTTCTCAAAGATATTCTCCACAAACAGAGCTCAAAGGCTAACATGCCCGCAGTCACTCTGTGACTGCGGGCATGTTAGCAAAAAAAAGGTGACAAAAAAAAATGAAGTGTTTTCAGCACTTTCCTACTATTAGTCGAGTGCATACATTTTGCACAGAGCTGCAAGGACCAACACCAACAGTGACTCTGTTTAAGATTTTCACGATGTGTGATAACAATTTCCCCAAAGGGCTCAAAGGCAAAAATTACCAACAGTCACCTTTTAGGCGATGCGCACAAATGATCACAAGAGATCCAGTGAAAGCTGCTTCCAAGAGAGTAAATCCCTAATTGGTTGCGCACAGACACTAGTAGTCACTTAGTAGGCGTTTACTAAATTAATCAACCAGTAACTCTAAAAAGATTGCATTCCAGGCTAATCAAGATCCGAAGTTTGAAATTGAAACCTAACGCCAAAATAGAAAGCCTACGCTTGCAACGCTTCAGGCACACCGAATCTAATGAGAAACAGTGAACTTCTCACTGTAATATTTGTTACAAGTTCAGCCAAGGGTCACGTTGCATCTGCGCGTCTTTCACATGGAGAAACAAGGAGAAAAAATAAAATAAGGTTCTGCGCAGATTACAGTTTACCACATTAGTAAATGAACAGACACTGGATCAGCACTGCACGCTGAGGCTCTGTCTGAAAGGACCCAGGTCGGGGTCAGCAGAACATGCTCGTATGCAAGGTCAGAAGTAAAGAGTAGTACTTCTCGCCCTCCTCCCTCACCAGCAGACTGCAGACTGGCACTTGCTCACAACACTTCGCAGCCCACTTCGCGGTCACCTCCTGACTATCTAGAAAAAGTTAGGAGGAATCAATTAACTGCTATGAAAAACACATCCAGCAGTCGCGACAGCAGGCTGCACACGGACACTTGCTCGGCACACTTCGATCATTTTACAACTTTGAACCTTGAGCACTTTCGGCAATCCCCATTGCAACAGAAGGTAAAACATAGAGTTGTATAAACATTGTGCTATTACGATTGGCTTATGCTGTCATTCATTACCCATAGTCAACCAGGTGGTCTTTCGTCAAAATATTTCATATTTAAAAACACACCTGAATTAAAATCCTATCTCTAACTTATTAAGTCATCTTTTAATAGGGTGTGTTCAGATTTGTGGTAATTTTGCCAAATCTGTATGTCAGCATTGTACGGCATGGAATCATGAAATACTGTATTTAATTGTATTTGTCCACTATATTATAGACCAAGGAGGATCTGGCTAAAACAACTATTCCTAAATGTGGAAGTTTGCACTGTAAGGAAATACTTTAATTTTTTGGTGTAGCTAAGTATTTGGGCCTCATGACGAGTTTGCTGGTAATTTGGCAGTAAATTTGACGAATTACCACCAAACTCTATTACTGTTACTGCCACTTAGTACTGTGGAGTTACCACAGTACTACGTGGTAATTCCCCTCCAGATAATAGGATTTTTTGAAGATTTACCACCAATGGAATTACCACATGGTAAATCTGCAGATTTTGGGGGGTAAATTGGCAAATTCACCTCTGGCTTTTTGCTGGTGGTAAATTCTCCCCTTTCCAAAGTTATCATTCAGCGGTGTGAAGAAAATGATGGTATTTCTGTTAGCGCCAAAAAAAACAGTATTAATGGAATAACCACCACTTTTCTCCTGCACTGCCAAACTTGTCATGAGGCCCTTATTCTTTAGCTTGGAGGCTGAGATCTAAGGATGTGAAGGGGTAGAGTAAATGTGTATTTGTAATCTTATCATTTATTAATCCCTTATCCATATCATACTTGGAAAAACGCAATGTGCAGGCAGCATAATACCATGAATAATTTACACTGTATTGTTTTCAATGTTTATGTGTATGGTATTCTTATATATTGTACATAATCCTTTTTTAATGTTTTGCATTGCTGCTTTATGTACTTTATTATCTGATAAACTGTGATGATGGTGATGATGATCATTTTAAGCGAACAATGAGTTTTAGTTTTAGGATATTTTAGATTATTGGACATAAGAGTGTACATTTAAACATAAAATAACCATGTCAATCCCTGTTACAGAGGATCAAACACAGCTCCCAAAGCTGTTCCCTCTTTTAAAGTCAATTGTCTGCTCTGCTTTGCCACAAATTCTCAGTTTATGATGTCGGCAATATTGTATATACACTTAGGCAGAACACAGATGTCACTATGCCACAGGGACCATAATGGGGACGGCATTCAGTGCCTACACTGCAAGAGTGTAGATATTTCAACATGTTGGGCATGACATAATCTTGCAAAGTGTCATTGCAGTTTTTATCTATGACACAGCACTCTGGAGAGAGCAGTGATTTTCAGTTGGTTTTCTTCGGTAGTAAAGAAAGAATTTCATGAGGTTACTTGCCCAGATGCATAGTATAATAGTGTGGCAAAATGCATATTGCATGCCAGCTGAGTTTACAAATGCCTGTGAAAAGTAAAAAGCAACCTTTAGAGGCAATAATTTGTACAGGAGAACAAACAAGACATGCCTGCATACAATCACATACAAAGGATTATGAAAGGTATGAGCCCAAGAATTATATCATGGAGCAACATGTATTTGGCTCGTCTTACCAACAGGTCTCTACCTGAAGTGAGGATAGTATTGGAGGGTTTCATGGAAAACTAGACCATGGATGAGAGGAGAGAGCAGGCCCAACTGAGAGGAGGCACCTAGCATAGCCCTGCCCATGGGCATGACCAGTGAGAGCTCAGCAATAAACAAATCCAGGCATTATGCACACGGAACAAGGAGACAATGGCCCCCATCATCCAGATCATTCTGGATGACATTGATAACAGTACACACATAAAGATTGCAACATCCCTTCTACAAATGCACCAGGAAGTCCCACACCTCTGTGCCACATGGAGAGTCTGACATACTACTAAACTACAGAATGGAATGTCAGAGCTCACATTCTCTGTGGTGCTCCAAGTCCTGAATGCTCTGTTGATCCATGTACATTGCTACATCTTCCTTCCTACCAAACACGCTGACGTCAACAGTGTCAGAGACAGCTCCCTTTTCAATCACTGGTTTCGCTAATATCCTCAGTGAACTGGACTGCTACTACATACTGTGTCAGGAGCATAGCTCAGGGGCAAAGTGCTCACCTTGGAAGCAAGACAACACGGAGCAACACGGTTCGATCCTCCGGGTCCGCAATTAGAAACCTCTGGGTATTAAGCGCACTATAAATAACCAATCATATCATATCATACACTTGTTCCAGCCCACAAGCAAGGAAGCAACAAATCAGGAAATGGAAGTAAAAGCACACCCTCTATGCACAGTGACATTTTATTTATTTATGTATTTATTTATTTGACATTTGTATGGTGCCTATGCAGCAGAAAGTGTTTCCAGGGGCCACAATCAAGACAAAAGTGGGGTGGGGGAGACAGGGGAGAAGAACAACAATAACGGTCCTTCTAGGCCTTGTGACAAGTGCAGTAACAAGCAGCGTGGGGGACAGGGCAAAGGGATGGGGAAGGGAAGAGGAGGAAGTGCCAGGAAGGGTGTCTGGGGCCCTGGGCAAGTCATTGGGGAAGCCCAAGGAGGTAAGTGCCAAGGGAGACCAGGGGTAGGGGACAACTAGTGCGAGGACAGGGGTGGATTTAATCAGGATGGTCAGTGAAGGGTGCCCAAGGGCAAGTGCTAATAAGGGGTGCAAGGGAAGACTGATTGAAAGAAGGGCCTGGCCGCAGTAAGACTCATAGGGGACATAGGCAACCATTCACAATGGAAGGTGGAAATTAGCAAGGGAAGGGGAGAGGCAACGAGGAGGAGAAAAGGAAGATCTTGAGAAGCTTCCAGAACTTAAGGCGATCCGACTCAAGTCGGAGAGGGGCAGGGAGGCTCATAATTATAATTATAGATCTACCCCCCAATCTCTGGTTAGAGAAACATATGACCTCCAGAGAGTTAGAGCTAGAAGACTGAAGAACTCTAGCAAGGAGGTATTTAGGGAGAGAAAGTTGGAAGTAGCAAAGGCCCAGGCCCCAGAAAGACTTGTGGGTAATGCAGAGGGTCTTGAATTTGATCCTTCCAGCCACTCAGAGCAAGTGGAGAGCTTTTAGGGCTGGAGAGATGCGGTTCATGGGCTTGAGGCCAAGTATAAGTCTTGCAATCCTATTCTGGATTAATTAAAGAGGGCGCACGGAGGAAAGAGGCAGATTAAGGAATAGGTGGTTGCAGTAATGCAGACTATAGAGAACCAGAGCTCTGGAGACATTGAGTTTCTTGGGGATGGTGTGGAAAGGGAGAAAGCCTCTGAGCAGGTAAAGCTGAAAGTGGGCCTTTTTGGCAGGGTCTGCGTTAGGAGGAGAGAAGGAAATAGAAGAGTTGAAAATAACACCAAGGTTATTTGCAACACTCGAGGGTGAAGGGAGGGGGCCCAAGGACAGCAGCCAGAGTGTTGGAGGGAAGGATCGGGCAGGAGTCCCAATGAGAAGGACTTCATTCTTAATGGAATTAAGGCAGAGATTGTTAGCAGCGTACCATGCCTGAATAGTCAGACAATCGGAAATGAGAGAGGGAGGAGAGGAGGTAGAGGAGGGAAGCTTAAAGGAGAGCTGTGTGTCAACTGCTTAACACTGGAAATGAGGAGCGAAAGTGGATATTGAGTTGGCCAGAGGGGCAAGGTAAATATTGAAATGCCACAGCGAAAGGATAGCGCACTGAAGGACACTGCAAGAAGAGAGTGAGGTGGAGGAGAGAAAAGGGCCAAGTTGCACTTGGGAGGGCCAATTTGAAAGGAAGGAGGTCAGCCAGTCCAGTGCCAGGTCCCTGATGCCCAGATTATCACAGAGCCAATTTATGAGGGTGGAAAGATTGACCGTGTCAAAGGCAGAAGACAGATCGAGAAGGATGAGAATAGAAGGGGAGTTAGAGTCAAGGTTTGAGAGCAAGTCAGCACGGGTGTTCAGGAGAGCAGTTTCCATGCCTCTTGGTGCTCTGAAACCAGGCTTGGGATTGTGGGGACAACCAACGGATTCAGTGGTATCGATCAATTGGGAGATGACCAACTTCTCCAAGAGTTTGCCTAAGAAGGGGGTAGTGGAGATAGCATGGTAGTTAGCCAGACAGGAAGAGTCAGCAGATGGCATTTTTAGGATTGGGTGCACAAGGGAGTGCTTGAGGAGTGAATGGAAGGAGCCAGTGGTGAAAGCGTGGTTACAGAACTAGGCCAAGGAGGGAGCTAGAAAGGTGATGTTGTCCTTGATAGTTCTAGAGGAGCAGGAAAGGACCTGTTTGGAGGAGACCTTCATAGAGTAAACTGTTTTGGTGACCTCATCCGGTGCTATGGGTGTGAAGGAGGAGAGTAGGTGGGAAGGAGAGGGGGGCCAAGTGAGGCCTGTGTGCAGGTGGAGGAGGGAGGGGAGTAGAGGGAAGTGAGGACAGTATGTCCTGAGATTTGGTTGTGAAGTGGGAGGCCAGAGCTGTGCAGAGGGCCTGGGAGGGAAGAGGAGAGGTGGAGACTGCAGTAGGATTTGCAAGTTCCTTACAGATTTTTAAGAGTTCAGCCGTGTTGTTTGTGGCCTCAGAGATGCAGGTTTGAATATGGGCCCTTTCTTGAAGTGGATGGAGAGTCTGTATTGCCCCTGGAGCAGGCGACAGGCCAGTTTGTCAGAGGATGCGCTAGAAACCAACCACTTCCGTTCCACTACTGGGCACTCAGTTTGAGTGAGGTTAGGTCCAAAACATACCAACTATTGCACTTGGAAGCAGTATTCATGCGGATCCTCATTGCTTGGGCAAGAATGTCAACGGTGTTGGAGATGGAGGGGTGAAGGTTAGCAAGGGCTTAGTCAGTGTGAGAGTCATTATCAGGAGTGGGGGAAATGAAGCAGGCAGCGAAAGCAGCTACTGACACTGGCTTTATCAGTCAGATGACGAAGAAGGAGACTGGCAGTGCAGGTAGAGAATTAGCTGGGGAGCCCAGGAGCTCCAGATGAGTGGAGAGTAGAGCATGGTCAGACCAGGAGATTGGAGTGGTGAGAGGGTTAGACAATGAGAGGTCAGCTTAGATTAACACATCCAAGGTGTGTCTGGCTGCGTGGGTAGGAACAAAAGATAACAATGGTGAGGGAAAGAGAGTCACAGAGGTTGCAGAAGTGTAAAGTGGCTGCATCAGAAGAGTCAAGATGAATACCTAAGTCTCCAAGGAGGAGAAGCTTAGAGGAAGAGGTTAGAACCAAAGAGGTGAGGTTGGCCCACTCCGAGAGGAAGAGGGCGATCAACCCAGGGGTCCTGTACATGTTGGCAAGAGTGAGCGAGATGGTAGGTGAGACAGAATGCTTCCAGTCAAGACATGCAAAGTAAGAGTAGTTTTAAGTGGGTATGATAGAAGCAGGGACTCATTCATTGAAGTCAAGGGCCACTCCCCCTCCAGACAGGTTAGACCTGGGCTTAGAGAGGATCTTATAGCCCTCAGGAAGACGAGGAATGATGCTCCTGGAAGATGAGAAGTGTGCCAGGAGAAATTCCCATCTGGTATTTAATGGGTGAGGAATAACCAGGGGAGAGGATAGAGACCATATGTGGAGTCCATAGGTCAGGAGAAGGGATAGTAAATAGGAATGATGTCCATGATAGTCTGTCTGGAGAAATAACTGACATGGAGATGAATAGACTTCTCCCTTGCAGAAATGTAAGAATGAGTAGAGGTTAACACACCTACTCAGCCCTTGCACTTCTACAAACCAAGAGGAAACACAATCATGAAGGTAAAACCGGCACAGTAAGAGATATACCTCCTTTGCCTTTTGTGGTAATGTGGGCCGAGAGAGGGCTATACTCTCAAGGAGGCTTAAAATGTGAAACAGTAGCAACCCAAACAGTGAAGTACATTCCAAAGGAATGTCCAATCAAGATTATATTAAAGATATATACTTTAAAAAAAATATATGCAATATACAATAATAGCTAAATAGACAACACTACAAATACCAACCCCTGTAGAACGAACACAGAATATGTAGGATATTAAGATGCTACACTCTAGGCAATGCGATGGGGAGGGCAATGACAACTCATTGTTGGTGTAAAGGATATTTTCTTGAAGTGCAAAAGGAATTAAAGTGACCTAGCAAGTCTCTAGAGCCGGAAATGGACCAAGGGGGCAGTGATCAGGCACTAATACCTTTACAGTGTCTTAGCAGTTCGTCAATGGTGATCCAGTCTTCTTGTCGCAGTTCAAAATGCCACATTTGTGGTAGTCCAGAAGCAATCACATGTTAAGATGGGATGGAACTGGAGAAAGTTATGGTTTGAGGAGATGCTCGAGCAATGCGGATCATGGATGTCACCAGATTCAGTTCGATGGTTGAGGTACAATGGCAGACGACTGATATCAGGATGTGCATGTGATTCTTTTCGATGCTGTACATTAAGGATGCAGTTCGCAGAGAACGCCAGGGCCAGTTTGATCATTGACTGGGTTCATAATGAAGGGGCTGTCGGTTCAAATGGCAGTTTGAGAGTTGCCGGTGCAGAAATGCTTCTTTTTGCGTCAGCTGGTGCAGTGTGGTCAGTGAGTAGTAAATGCAGCTGCAAAGGGTCCTGTTGGGTCAAACGGTGTCAACATGCTTGAATCATGGCTTGCAGTGGTTCAACAGCAAATGTAAAGGAATTCTGGCTGTCTTGGCTTCCAGGAGTCCTACTCTAGGCTCTCAAGAAAACGAGTCGTCCTTGATCTTGGGCTCCCAAACACAGGGGAGGCTGGCAAATACACACCTCTGTCAGTCCTTCAGCACAATGAGGTCCTGGGTTGGGTTCCAGTGTGGGTGGTAAAAAGGCAGGTCTTCCTCCAGAAGCTGGTCACCCCTAATGTGCCCTAGGGATGATTAGGGGCAACAGCTTGCCTCTGCCTTGCACTACCAGTCTTCACCTTAGAAATGGAGGAGTTTGGAAACCACTGCTCTGCTAATAGGGTCCAAGGAAATCTTCTTCAAGTGTTGAAGTCCAGAGATGATACAATGAAGCAGAACCCTTTTTTTGAATGAACATTTCCACAGGTGATTCGGCAAAAGCAAGTATGTTAAAAAGGGTCCAATCTCTGCCCTTGGAATAAGTGGGCTCTGCCTTCTGACATCACACCCATAGAGCTCTGTATGAAAGGAAGTGGGGGGGACAAGAAAGAATAGAGGTAAAGAAGGAAAACAAGATGGTGGAACTTTCCTCCAGCTGGCCTGAGCTCCCTCTGCCTACACCAGACCCACCCCTTTTTTATCAAAAGCATCAAAGACACTTTTGGTATGCAGCACCCTGGTGTGAGGCTAGCACTTTTGATAAGCACGTGCTCTTTGATTCCTGTTCCCAGGACAGCTTCCTGGGCAATGACTGTCTCACTGGAGATGGTGTTGCCTGCCCTCACTAAGGAGTAAAGAGAAGAAACCCCAAACTACAGTTTTGCTGGGAGCAGGTCAGACAGCCTGGCTGGAGGAATACACATAATCATTTCACAGATGAGCTGGAGGGTTTACACATGTGTTATGCCACTTTGATGTGGCTGTAATCATTATGAGAAATACCATCCACCATAGCCTAAACTCATTTATGGCTTATTTTTCAAGTTCAGTAATGCTCTCAATTATGGGATTTTGGAACAGACGTGCATATCTTAAATGGAGCCCCTGCACTGCAGAGACTTGGCTTTCACTGCAGATTTCAAATGAGTTTCTGTGTTCTCTGAATATGCTCTGTGCCACTGAAGAACAGTCGCTGTAGATAAGGCTACAGATCCAATAGGGCACAGATGTACACTATTCTTTTTGGTATGGAGCTAATGAACGGAGAATATGATTAGCAGGTTACCCTTTCTGAAATACAATTCCCTGCATCATTTTATTAATTTATGACAGGGCTTCTGCACCATTTGCTAGATGACAATACCTCACAGACATGCAATGCCACATTGGTTTTCCAGGTTCCCTGGATCAACCCAAGACACCACTGTCCTTCAAAATGTCATCTTTACTCAGGTTCATGGAGTCACGCAGTCAAAGGCAAACATAGCTCCTAGGCACGTTATATGAGTAACTCATTTGGATAGATTCCTCCTTATAGGAGGAAGAAGGTCCACCTGGACAGGGCAATGAAAGTAATGGATGCCAGGCAATTGTTTACATGTTTTCTCAAGACAATGGGCCTCATTACCCAGTAGGCGGTGAGCCATGGTGCTATTAGCGCCATGGCTCATGCCGGTAAAATACCGGCACCGCCTTGGCGGAAAGGGGATTTACCGCCCTATTCCAAGGTTGGAGGGGCGGTAAATCTCCTTTCCGCCATTGCCCTTCCCCATTCCCATTTCTGCCCCATAGGGCTCTATGGGAATGGGGAAGGCGCTAATTACGGCACCGCAATTTTGCGGTGCCGTAATTAGCTATGAGGTCCCTTAGCGGGTTGGATTTTAACGCCTGCTAAAAGCAGGCGTTAAATCCCCCAACCCGCAAAGGGACCTCGTAGTAAGGCGGTAAGGATTTACCGGTATTTTACCGGTACCGGTAAATCCCTACCGCCATCCGTGTAATGAGGCCCAATGTGTTCATGGACACTCTTGCAGAGCAGCCAATATGTTCCTATGGTGCTCCAAAACAAATTCATTCACTGTAAATACAACCAAGTACACCATGGCCCCTGTCAAGAGAAACTGCCTGAAGCCTACCTCCAATTGCATCCCTGCGTAGGACTTCGACCTCTCCACTCGCCAATGGTAGAGTGGCTGAGAGGACGTGGAGGGCATCTGGCACATCCTCTGACAACCTGGCCTGCCGCCTGCTCCAAAGGCAATACAGACTCTCTGTCCTGTCCAAGAAGAGAGCTCACATCCAAGGCAATTTTTCTGCAGCCTCTAACAACATGGCTGCACTCTCCAAAATCTGCAAGGAGTTGGCCAATCCTATTGTAGTCTCCACCTCTCATGTTCCCTCCCAGGCCTTCTGCATGGCTCTGGCCTCTTCACTAAAACTCAGAGCAACCTGTCCTCTCTCTCCATTCTCTTGCCCCACTGGTCCTTTTCCAGCAGCCTCTCCCTCTCCTCCTCCCTTCTCCTCTTTTTCTCTGATCACTCCTGATGATGTTTCTAGACAAGTCTGATCTATGAAAGTGTCCTCCAAGCAGGTGCTCCTGTGCCCCTTCAGAACAAGCAAGGACCACATTGATATGCTCGTTCCAGCCCTGGCCGATTTCTGCAATCACTCTTTTACCACTGGAACTTTCCCCTATCCCCTTAAGCACACACTTGTGAATCCCCTCCTGAAGAAACCTTCCGCCGATCCTTCCTGTCTGGACAACTACCGCCCGATCTCTATCACTCTATCACTCCCAGCTCATTCTCCACACTGAATCGGTTGGTTGTCTCCATGACCATCAGTCTGGCTTCAGAGCAGCCAGAGACGGAAACTGCTCTCCTGAACACCTGTGAAGACCTGCTCACAAATTTTGGCTATAGCCTTCCTTCTGTCCTTAACCTCCTTGATCTTTCCTTTGCTTTCATCATGGTCAAACATGCCATCCTTGTCAATCGTCTCTGTGAGAACTTGGGTATCACGGATCAGGCCCTCGTCTGGTTGACCTCCTTCCTCTTCGACCGTCCTTCTCAGGTCCAACTAGCGTCCTTTCTCTATACCACCTCTCTCTCGATATGTGGTGTTCCCCAGAGCTCCTCTCTCCCTGGCTTTTCAATACCAACGTGGACCCTTAGGCCCACCTCATCTCTGCCTTCTCCTCTAACTTTCAGTGTTATGTGGATGACACTCAGCTCTCCTTTAGGCTCCACTCTGCCTCCTCTCCTCTCTCGCTCATTCCTGACTGTCTGCAATTCAGGAATAGTGCCCTTGTAACAATCTCTGCCTCAATGCCAGCAAGATTGAGATCCTCCTCATTGATACCCCTGCTCCCACTTTCCCTATTTCACTCTGGCCACCCTCCTTGGGCCCTCTCCCTGAGCCTTCTCTTTGAGGCAAAAAACCTTGGTATCATCTTCGCCTCCACTCTCTCCCTCTGCCCTCACATCAGGGACCTGTCGAAGAAGTCACACTATCAGCTGCACCCCCTCAGATGTATTCTTACTTTTCTCACTTTCCCTCAGAAGCTTAATGTCTCCAGAGCCCTGGCCCTCTCTAGGCTAAACTACTGCAACAGCATCTTTCTCTACCTGCCTACCTCTACTCTCCGCCCTCTGCAACTAATCCAGAACAGGAATGCAAGTCTTGTCCTTGGCCTCAAGCCCAGGCATCGTGTCTCTCCAACCCTGAAATCTCTCCACTGGCTGCAAGGATAAAGTTCAAGTCCCTCTGCATTGTCCACAAGGCTGTCTGGGGCGGGCCCGCACTACATCCACCTATCTCTTCCTAAAAATCTTCCTTCTCAAGCCCTTCACTCAGCTACCTCCAACTCTCGGATGGTCAGACACTTCTCCAAGCAGAGAGTGGGAAGTACATCTCTTTTCTATGCAGGGGATTCCCTCTGGAAAGGCCTCCCTGCCCCTCTCAAACTCGAGCAGGACCACCATAGGTTCTGGAAGCAGCCCATGACCTTCCTTTTTGCTTCTGCTTTCTCTCCTTCTCTCCCTTGCTGACCCTCCTGTGTTGTGTGCTGTTGGTCACCTAGCTGTCATGATGCCTACCCCCGGGCATCCGGACCAAGCCCATCAGCCTGGGAGCAGGCATCCAGGTGCTTACTAAAAACCCAGCAGCCCCGGCTAGAGGCTGTCTGGGTACAGTCCTGGCGCCATTGGCACCAGGCTCATAGAGAAAATCAGTCCTGGCGCCATAGGCGCCATGCTCATGTACATTACTTACCTCATGCAGACCATGCTGCAATGAAGTCAAGCCAACGTGAGGCCTGAATGGGACTACTTTACTTCAGGGACTATTTTTTACTCGGGTGTGGTTCTGGGGGAACTTCTTACCTGGGACTACTTTGAAGGCTATTTAAACCACGCCCGAAGAGCAGCACATGCTTTGCGTTATTCTGCATCCAGCAGCATAACGCTCACTGTGCCTGCAGTCAGAATCCAGTCTTCTGCCACGCCCGGCTCGAGTCCAGAGCTCCTAGAAAAAGAGGAAAGTAGAAGGAAAGGTTAGAACACAGACTTTATTTTAATTCCTTACCTGATTCCGGATCCATCACGTCTTCGAACTTGGAAAGGACATTATTTCTACACGTGTCGCATCGCCAGCTGCAGCGCCGCACCATACTCACCAGTCCTCACAGCATTTTTTTGATTCGGCACTGCCTCCATCATTTTCCTCGCCAAACTCCAGCATCTAGGGGACAAAAGAAATATAAGGTGAGCCGAGAGAGCCAACAAATACAATCTCTTTTACTACCATAGACTTACTTGATTTACCACCGGAGGCATAATTCTTTAACATCCCGCAAGTTGGGTAATACAGACTCTTATCTGAACGCCATCAGCTGCCACAAGACAATCTTCTCTTGGACCCAGCTTCAACACAAGAAGGGAATGATGGGACAAGAGTGAACATCGGACATATTGAACTCTTTGGACTTTATACTTACGGGTTCTCGCCAGGAGCCTCGGAGTCAATATTCATCCAGAACTCTTCCAACGACTTTGAACCAGTGAAGTAACTGGTATCTACGCACCCCTGCATTCCACGCAGGATGGAGAGTTCATCCTTCAAAAACATAAGGTGAGATTACTGAAAGGGAATATCGAAGGTGATTAGTGGGGAGAACAGTGGGGTGCCATTACTAGAATCCACGAATGGCTAAATCCCTTTCGCCACTTGCAGGAGAATACGTCTACGGGTCAAGCAGACGAGATTAGGTGGGCCAGTCCAGTCTGTCATCTCTGCACTACGCTTCACGTTGGAGGAGACCGTAGCTGTCCGGGTCCGATCGACGCCCCTGTGGGAGCCGGGTGAGCGTAACACTAGGTACCTTCTGAACCCAGTGGGCACCAGGCTCCTCCACGACCGGAAAGCACATGCACTGCTTCCATGCCTCTGTGCACTTAAGAGCTGTATCTGTTACCCTACAGTCCCCTCCCTCTCCTTATACTACCCGAGCTGGCTCCCCCAGCTGCACTTACTCAGAGCAATCACTGATCTGACTGCATTTCCCCCTTGCCTCCCCCCGGCACTTCTTTTCTCCCTCTCCCCCTGCACTTGCACGATCTGAATGATACAGGACCTAGTACGATCACTGTTTTATCCTCCTCTGTCTCCCTACCTTGTCTTGTTGCGCCTGGAAACACTTGTGTACAGGTTCGTTATAAATGTCTCAGCATATCATATCATCACAAGTAAGTGATCTATAGTCTAACATGGTGTGGTCCTCAATGCCCAACAACACCCAAATCCGCATCCCAGGTAGACAATACCCACCTCCTCCCATGGCACCCAAAAGCACTTACCCTTCCAAATCATTGTCAGCCCCATATTGTCAACACCACCCACCTCCTCTCATGAGGATATTTGATTTTGGTACATATCCACACCTAATGCCTCTGTACCCTTTTTCCTGACCCGCGTAGAGTAGCATGACGGCGAGTGGCACTATGCAATGACTCCGGAATTGGGGCAAATGGTAGCAGATTAGATGGTCTTAGGATGGCTCTATTTGGAATGGCAAGCTTCACAGGGACTGTGGCATTCTATGATGATGCCAGAGAGGAGTGTGAAACCAGTGTTCATGGAATCATGGCAATGTCATGTATTTTAATAAAACATTCAAATTTAAGCACAGCATGCGTATGGCTGAAATGCTATTGATCATATGGGGATTTGCTTATTGTTTGTCTATACTATTTTTAATGTTCATATATTATATTTACCGGATGATAAATATATAAAAATGTTGAATAGAAGTATGAGCTCATTATTTGTATGTTCCTTTTGTATGAATATAAGAGACAGTAGGCCTCATTACAGGTCTGGCGGTAACCCTGCCGGTGCTACCCGCGGGTTGCCGGTGGACCCGTAAAAATTGATTGGCACCTGATGTCCCTGTGCCACCGAGCTATTACAAGTCTGGCAGCACCAGGAAGTTAAGCGCCAGTAATTTTGTTAATCCCCATTCCCATAGAGTCTATGGGAGTGGGGACACGGGAGCACCAGCACCTTTAACAACGGTGACAGTGCTCCCGTGACAAGTCTGTCAATCATGGCCGCTGCACCCGGCAGGGTTGGCCTTGTCGGGCACATGGCTCCGGCAGGCAGACTTGTAGTTTGTCGGTCCAGAAACAAGGGTGCTGGTGAGCTTAGCGGAACCCTTGTTTCCGGACCGGCAAACTTATAATGAGGTCCAGTGTATTGCAACTGTGCACGTTTAGCAAGTGTGTTTTCCGTTTAGCAAGTGTGTTTTCAAGTGTGCTGCTGTCTTGCTGGACCCGCTGCATCTCCTGCTATCCTGCTGGTATACTTGGATTACAATTAAACTCTTCTTTTTGGAGTATGAATATACTCTGAGGACTATAAGAGTGTAATTACGTTCTTTACTCAACGAGTTATATATCTTCTAATTTCTTCACTTTCAGTTGCTGTATTGGCTAAGCCACGCCCTCCTATACCAGCATCCTTAATAACATGCATGGCACGCGCATTTGCGCACGCATTTAGCAAGTGTGTTTTCAAGTGTGCTGCTGTCTTGCTGTCTGGCTGCTGCGGCTGGGCTTGGTTTGGATTGTACGGCAAAGTTCTGATAACTTAACAATTCTGTGTTGTGCTCTGATTATTGTGAGTTCTCAAAGGATCTTTGTGAACCACAGGTATGTGGAGGATAGAGCTTGATTATTGTATTTAATCAACTTAAGAAAGTTGGTTTCATCTCAACAAGTTGCTCTAAATTTTCTAAACAGTTTACAATGTCACTCAGCCTCTACTTGTTTAAATCTGGTATGCCCCCGCTCAAAGACTTAACCGGTAATGCCACAACTAATACATCATTGAGAAAATCTTTGGCAACACCTCTGGTTAAAAGTTCTGTTTGAAATATCAGCATCGCCCGCACTCAATAGGAGCCAATATTCGGCTTTATTGCAATAATGGTGTGTCACAAGCCCCGTCAAGGAAGTAGAAACTAATTCCTTTAGCTTTCCAATCGGGGAATCTAATATTGAATCTACAGACTCCCATATTGTAATCCCTCATGCTAATATGTAGTTAAATGCAATTGTGGATACTGCTGTGATCATGTCGAAACTCACAGACTCAGCAATAGAGGCTGCCTATTTAAATTCAAAATTAGTCTCTGAATCTTTAGAAGCTTTAGTTCCAGATACTGTGCAGTTATGTAGAGAACCTGTGATTTGCAAAGTTGTAGCTCAGCATGATTACGCGAGGCATACAATGCAATGACGATAACAGGCCACGCTGGTGCTACTGCCCTGGCCTTTATGAATTTAGAGGATAGCAACGGTACTGATTCACAGGAAATCATTTTTTATATATTCGAACTCTGACGATATAGTGCAATTGAATCGGGAACTTGTGGGTAACACGTCTATGATTTTGAGCTTAGAAAGGCCTGCACCTGATGATTCACCAAACAAACATGTGACCATTCATGATTACACTTTACTTAATGAACATAACTTATCGCAGTCACCAGACACATTTTCCCAATCCACACATCATTCATCTGTCCATCCATTGTCTTTTGTCGATCCCACTCCATGACGCACTAGTCTCATTCCTATAACTCCTAGTAATCAGCAACCATATCGATTTCCATCACCTGAAACTCTCACTCTAAACAATACACTAGCTGCAATGAACACAGCTCTTTTGTCAAATGAAAGATTTTATGTGGTGATCAATGAACAGGTGAGTCACCAAACAGACCTCATTACACAATTGATTACCAATAAGGCTGCACCTCACTATTGTGTTGGATTCGACCCTGTACCAAATACCTACGACTCTAATCAAGCTCTTGTACTATTAACAATGGGTATGCAAACTGAAGCCCTAACTCAAGAGACTGGTATATTTAGAAATGATTATATAAAAACCACCATTCCTCCAGGGTCGGTAACGGTAATGACGCAAACTGAACCAGCTTTCATGGATGCTCCTATAAAGGAAAATAACAATGTGAAGGTAATTAAAGCTATAGTACATCAGGTAGTCAGTAGGGAACTGTTAAATTCCTTAACAGAAACCATAGATCTTAATCTAGCTCAGGAATTAGTTGGGAACCCTCAACTCTGCAATTCCAAAGATTTAATTCCCTCAAATCAGCAAGGTACTATTCTACAGCCTGCTTTTATTATGTTTAACAAACAAAATCAAAAACAGAACACCTGTAACTTGCGAAAAACAAAGAATGGGAAAATTTCAAAGTAAAACTAGGTGGTTTATTAACGCCTTAACTATACCAAAGAAAGTACTAAGCAGCTCGGCTTCAGTTGTTGCAAAAAAAAGCGGCTAGTATATTACTGAAACATAACACAAGTCAAACGATTACATCTATATGTACCTTGAAATACAAACCTTTGGATGATCTTGTGGCATTGTCTGGACACGCTGAAAAATACTGGAAGATAACTCACTATTTACAGTGCTTCCTGTTGAACAACATTCAGCAGCTAGTGTACACCTGCCTCCTCCTGTCATTGCTACTAACACCTCTATGGGTCTTGATGATAAAGTAGAGAGTGAAACACAATTTGTAAAGCAACAGCTTCAAGTCCCAGATCCTATACATCTTACACTTGATCAAATGCGTGAGGAAATAAAGAAGTCTTTAACACAGCTACGTAAATCAAAACTTGATAAACAAGACGGCTGCAAAAAATCAAAAGTTTCTACCAGTTCCATCATTTAATCCGGGATTGAAAGGCCCTCTATATTATAGTCCATGTGCATGAATAATCAAACACAGGAAATATCTACATCCACTGACAGGCAATTACATCTAAGAGTTGACACGCTCGCTTCGACCTGGCGGGATAAACACACACAGCTGTCACCAAACGTTAACCAATATCAGCATAAGAGTTATCATCACCTATTAGTAACATGTCGAGAACATCCATACCCAAAATATGATCTAAACAGATTTAGCATACACATATTTATGTAGGGAAATTCCAACTTTGGAAGACATATCGTCATCGGATATCGACATTGTAGAGTTTACTGACGATATCAATTTAACTGAAGCGAGGATCTTAATTCGTTCTGGTGTGGTGACAATTACCATTTGGGGAGCAAGATCAGCTCTATATGAGCTGGGTTTTATTGTATTGCAAGACAATGGCAACATAAATAACTTGTCTGACCCCTCTCTACCACACAACCTAATTACGTCACGTGCAACCCAGCAAGAATTCTGCAATACATGACCAATGGCTCTGAAAGCCAAGCATAACAACTCCCAAATTGGTAGACGATTTTATTGGTATCGTGAAATACACAAGGTTTTAGACACTTGATTAATTCTACCACTAATGACTTGGGTGAATTTGACATAGTTGCACTTCAGGAGACCTGGCTCTAAACTGCCCCTGTGTGGGATGACTTTGATGTGGTGATAATACAAGCAATATCTAACACAAGAGGACGCTCAATGGCAGGCCTCTTGATAGCCACACGAATCTCTAGGAGGTTTAATCTTCAATTGTGTTCATCTCCAAATCCGTATATGCAAGTAGTTAAAATCAAGAGAGACATTTGCCCTCATTACAACCCCGGCGTTAAACCATGGCGCTATTAGCACCATGGTTAGTGCCGGTGTTGTAACGAGTCCGCCATGGTGGAATGGGGAAATACCGCCCCATTCCAAGGTTGACGGGGTGGTATTTCCCCATTTCACCATGGCCCTTCCCCATTCTCAATGGAACTGGGAAGACGCTAAGTACGGTACCGCAAATTGCAGTACCGTAATTAGCACTGAGGTCCCTTTGCGGCACACTACTTTAACGGCTGGTAAAACCAGCCGTTAAGGTCGGGTCCCGCAAAGGGACCTCGTAATCAGGCGTTAAGGGTTTAACGGCGCCGACACCTTTTACGGCGCCGTTAAACCCTTAACGCCAGGGTCATAATGACCCCCATTTACACGATAGCCCCCATATCTTCTTTGAATCCATCAAAACCATCCTCGATGCTCTTGAGTCAGATTTAAGTCATACAAGAATACTGGGAGATTTAAATCTTCCAAATTTGGCGAATATTGGCAAACAAGACAATACCGATGAAACTCATTGGATCAATTTAATGACTGATAGACAGTTCATAATGTTGAACGGCATTATTCAGGGTGACACACCGCCCCAGTATTTGTGGCAGCGAGGAACTCAAAAAGAGATAATCGATTACATTTATAGTGACCAGAACTTTATGAACCTAACTCAGTTTCTAGAGGTAAAAACAAATGGACATAGCAATCACAACCAGATTTGTCTTATATGGTCATGGCCTCTTCAACAAATTGATCCACCAAGAACAACGTATAAAGGTCAAATTACTGTTAACAATGGAAGACATTGATTGAAATGGACGGCTAATTCATTAGCAGCTCTAGAGCACATTTTTTTGCGTCAAAGTGTGGGGAATAGGTAATATAAAGAAGGTTTCTATGTAACAACTATGCAATAATATTGCCAAATAAGAACTCTAGGCAATCAAATTGACCACAAACATCTCCATGCGTTTGATTATGAATTAAAAGCGAGAAAAGCCTGTCTAAGAAGAAATATTTTGAGACCTGAAAAACCTGCCAGTTATGGAAAGATTAGTCAGAGCGAAGCATTTTAAATCAGCTTACAAAAACTGGATTAGAGGCAGGAAGTCCCTTCAATATCAAAACGATGGCGAAGAAATGTTAAGACAGATGGCTACTAAAAAGTCTGCCGGAGTTTGGTCTTTACTAAACCAGGCTTCACATAAGACACAAGCCTCATTCCAATTAAATGCCATCTCTGAATCTAGATGGAGGGAATTTTATGAATCCCTCTATCAAACACCCTTGTCTGAATGCTATATAAATTTCCATAAAATCAAACACCAGCAGCAACCCTTAATTGATCAAGATGACATTTTATCATCTAGGGCACCAGGGCCTGATGGCCTTAACAACTACATGTTGAATTAACATCCATAAGCCTGGATGTCAGGGCATGGGAGTGTGTATGCATGTGTGGGAGTGGGATGGTAGGGCTTCTCAGCAGGCTCCAGGCAAAAGACTGTAAAAAATAAAACAAAACAGGACAAAAGAAAAAGGTTCCAGCCTTACAGAAGGCTTCCATGTCCTCTTTGCAGGAAAAAGGACCTGCAGACTACATCTCCCAGCAGCCTCTGGGCTGGGAACTACTTGAAAACGCCCACCCTGGGTGTGGTTCGTACACGTGCGTGCACACATATAAAGGTACAGGGCTTGTGCTCAAGGATCCAACCTGAGCAGACGCATCGGCAGGAGCTCCGGACCAGGGGATTAGCGGGAGGGGCCACGCCCCAAGGAAGCAGCATTCCTGTCCCTCGCCTGCACCAGAAAACTACTGCAAAAGCTGAAGGGAGAAACCAAAGCTCAGAATATCACGTGCAGCCTCAGGGAAGCAGCACCCGGGAGGCACGCACTGCATTGAGGAGCATGGGCAGGGTGCACAGGCCAGATCAACCACGTCCCCTGCCCAGAGTAAAGCTAAGTGCTCCAAGCATGCCATGATTGCAGCAATTCCGCATTTAGATTGAAACGCCCGCCGGCACCCATTAAGACATTAGTTGTCTCCTGCGAGCACATCCTGCATGCCAAAGACATAGCCAGCTGCGGCCATCACAAAACTGCATACATTTAGCCACGTGTGGCGAACTTTAGCTGCACATTCTCACTTTTTGTTTTCAGCCACGTGTGGTGGACCTTAGCTGCATGTTCTTTGTTCACGATTCAGCCACGTGCAGTGGACTACTGTTGCTACACGTTTAGAGCTGCATGAGCAGTTACTAACTCCGGGGGCACTTAACAGTTGATTTAGATTGCATGTACCTCCACTAACCTGCCTCGGGGGTGTCACCAGTTTTAACTGCATGCCAATTGTATGTCTTGTGAGCCAGTGAAAGCAACATGCAGGTCACTAATACAAGCTCTCTTTGCAGCATTTGAACTGCTCCTGACAGTGGACCTGAGACTGCACAGGCAGGAGGCCAACACTCACAAACAGAGCTAAGTGCCTTTCTGGTTATCTTGTATTGTGTGTGGATGCAGTGTGAGATGTATGCTTTCTGGTATGTGTGTATGCTCATACTGTACAGTTGTTAGGTTTACCCTGTGCCCACATACCTGTCCACTTCCCCTCTCCTAGCCCTCATTCTGGTTATCCTCTACACATGTACCTATCCACCCATTGTGTTCCTAACCCTCTTTCCCTGCTGGGGTCCCAGAGGCTTGTGTAAGCTTAGTCTTGCAGGCACCAAGACCGCAGTGGGGGTGGTTGGTTCATGCCACTCCTGCGCCTGGAAGCCGAAGCTGTGATACTGGGCAACTATTCTTCATTTGATTTATGATCGAGTTCTGCACACAGGGGTGATCCCACCATCTTCGAAGAAATCGGTTATTATTCCGATTTTTAAAAAAGGGGATAGAACCGATCCTGCGTCATACAGGCCAATAGCATTGCTCGACTGTCCAGGAAAAATGTTTGCCCATCTGGTATTAAGAGACTTTATTGCATTCATCTTTTTACACTTGTCATTAAAGCAAATCAGCAACACCAAAAGCAGCCATTGTATATGGCGTTTGTCATTTTCATACGGCATTTGATTCAGTACCTAGGGAATTGCTGTTTAAAAGAATTGGCTACATGAATTTCACATTGAAACGACCTTACAAATATGCTTGAGTATGGATGGTCAGTTGTCAGCGCAAATACAGACGTTGCGAGGGCTGAAGCAGGGTTGTATTCTGGCTTGAGCCCTCGTCAACTTCTTTATTTCTGACCTGAGTAAATCCTTTGCTGGATTAGTGACTGATTCGCCGAGGTTGAATGGACACACAATGAAATGGTTGTTATATGCGGAAGATCTTGTCCTGTTGTCCAAAACACCCAAAGGCATGAGAACCATGTTGACAGTGCTAGACAAATATGCTCTAAACAACTTTATAACCATCTCAAAAAGAAAAAAAGTCCAATTGGGAAACACCTGTACTAAATCGCGCCAGTGTGATCATTCAGATACATACCTGTGGTTCATTAACCATTTAAGATAGTTATGTTTTGCAGTCTTCGCATTGTTACCGGATTTGATTCAGAGATAGCTATGGCGCAAAGTTCGTGTATCAGCTCACTCTTTCTGATCCTGATTTCCTTATTGTATGGGTGCCGATGGGGGTTCCTGGCACCAATGCCAACCCTACATGTGGAGTACTTAATTGTCATGGAACAAATTTGCATGATTGCCATTGAGGTTTTAAAATGCGTGAGAGCAAGGGGAGAATTTTCCACCAGAAAGGGCACAACATTGGGGGGACTTGTCATTATGAAGATCGTCAGTGTCTCGCGTAACCGTCAAGGCTTTGCCTATATTCCGGTCACTCCGAGTGGTACGTTTTTTACTAGAGTTGACACTTAAGTGACCAGTGGGTCTAATACCAGGAGCCACAGCCTTTAAGTTCAGGCACACCATAAGGGGAACATTATCGCTCCCAGAGTACTGATAAACACGCATATCAGCAACCAGGGTAGCTGAATGGGCAACAAATATGTAGTATAGAATGCTGCTCCTGCTATTTGCCACCCTTGTGAAGTTGGGGGGGTATAAGAAGGAGGGGCGTTAGGGGGAATTCTCATAAATGTGCTAATTCCCTTCAACTTAGAGACCCCCATCAACTTTGCTGGATTTTTGAGGACTTGATTTTTTACCTGGAAAGAATGTGAGCCTTTTTCCCACACTTTCATGTATTTTGATGTGTGTTTTTCACTTGTGTTCTTTGATTATGGGGTTTTAGATAACTCCATAGGCATCATCTTTTCATATGTGTTACACAGCACCCTCCCTGTTCTGCATTGTCATTAGCCACAGGGCACTTAGCTCCACCTTGATCACGTTGAACCCCTCTTCAGTGTCATTGGGAAGTTGGATCAGTTCCCAGCGCGTTATTTGAAGCCATTTTGCATTGGCTCGCACTTGGATACTGGGAATAAGGGAGGCAGCAAAAGTTTCAGCGGAATTGAACAGCCAGAACCTGTCTGGAATTTGCACCAAAGGTTCTGTGGATGCTTTGAATATTGAGTTGGACAACCTACGTTTTCTGGATATCAGGCTTTGCATGTTATCCGCGGATAGGGCATACATTGGCGTCTCATTCGTTGGTTGTGTGTGTTCTGGAACTTGGACGGGTTGCTGCCCCCTCCCCACTTCGATATGACTCTCCGGAACCACCATCAGGGCGGAGTGCAGCATTGCCAGAGAACACGTGCCCCTCCAGGAATGTGGAAGGTGCAAGTATGCCTGTTTACAACAAACCCAGTAAGTGTCTATCATGGCAACTGTCCCTTTCTTCATATCTGGAATGATGAGTGTTTTGTTACAGTTCTTGTTTGTGCCCATGTTAATTTTACATTCACCGCAGAAGCATAGTTGATATGTAATTTCTTTTTGCAGATTGAAGTGTTTTTCCAGGCTGTGACCCATGTGAGCTTTGTGATATGTTCGGCCCATACTGGAGCGCACGTTTTCTCGACCCACTGAAATTTTTCTGCTCGTAGTGCTTCTGCTTTGCATGTCACTTCTTCCTCTTTCCACTTGTTGTCTGAAAACAGTGTCCCTTTAATCACTAGAAATGGTTCTTTCAGGCATATCACTCCTTTTTCGTTCTGCAGCATTTCAAAAGAAACTGTGTGTGCCTGAAAGGTGTTCTTTATTCTACATAGGGTGAGATGAAGAATACACTGGGTGTCTGTAAGAGGTGGTTCTTGTGGCAGGAGCACTTTGGGGTTACCTGTGGCGTGGGGTATTAGGGAGCAAAGGTTTGTTTGGCAGTGGAACACATATCTGCATACCACTTGTTGGACTGGTGCTGGTGTCTGGGATCTTCTATTGTGTCTAACCCCAACCTGGAGTATTCATCATATGTCCTCCTCCCAACCTCCCTCGTTCTCCTATTGCTTCTGGCATTTACTCTCTCTTTTTCTACTTCGTTCCGTATTAAAGGTACCCCCACCCGCTCCCCCCGTTTCCCATTAGTCATACAGGGCAAGAAATCTCTCAGCTATTTCCGCATTTTCTTCTTTTATACTTGTGGGGGAATTATACCCTACAGGTGTTTCAAATGTTGATGTTACAGCGGTGGTGATGTCATCATATAACCAAGGCAAAACAGAAGGATTTGGATTGTTCAGTTCATAAACATTATATTCAGAGGCATTGTATGAGGAAATAGGACGTGGGGTTTGCTCATTGTATGTATCATTTGGGTGCTGTGTGTCATCATGGTGGGTACCATGCCCCCATATGAGCTGAAAGCCGTCCCATATGAGGTAGGTCCCTTGTTTTATCATACTTATTCCATTTCCTCCCCCCTCATTTATGTCGATAGATATAAATGCAACTTCCCAGTATATTACTAGGTCAAACATCATTGTAAAAAATATTGCAACACACACGAACAAGCCACACTCATACGAATATCTACGCAAGTCAAAATGAGTATTTCCATTTCTATCTATTCTAATGCTGTTCACGGTGGGGGCCCCCTCAGTTGCCATGGTTTCTCCTATATAGTGAGACATAAAAATGCAGTAAGCATCCCATAACTTCAATTTTTTTATACTACTCATAATTATGTCATTATTAGCATGTTCAATTTTTAATCTGAGAGGGAAGGAGAAGAAAAAAGAGGAAGAGAGAAAAAAGAGTGTGAGAGAGAGGGAGAGAGAGAATAAAACAACATCTGTTCATTTGATTACCATTATTATGTACATCAGGATATATATTCATTTTTGTTTTTCTTCTCATTTGTCACATGGATACACTTTTCATTATTAAGTCTGTGTTTGTCCTCCATTCATACCCCCTTCTCTTTCCTGTGTTACACGTCTGTTAATTGTATCCAATACCTCAGGCCCTTCACTTTGACCGCAGTTGGAGTACAACACCACCTCGTACGGGCCATGAAATCTTGGAGCATTCCACCAATGAATTAAACTCCTCATATACATCTCCCCTCGCATTAGCTGGCCTGTCGGTCTAACTGCTGCAGGTGTTATAGTATCACTCGATTCTTCACGTGTGAATGGTGGGGTCAGCTTCCTCCCTATCATACAGGGCGCTCTTGTGAGCTTTGTCAGGTATTCATGGACTTCTTCCCCTAACACCGTAGCACTTCTGTGGGCATCTGAATGTCTGCGGAGTGGAGAATGTGCAGTATGCATGCCCCTTCCTGTCACAATTTCATGGGGGGACAAATGGTGGTCCTTGCTGGGTTGATTTCTCAACTCAAACAAGGCCAGGGGTAAACAGTACACCCAATTTTTCTTGAGTGTGAAGCACAGTTTTGACAACCTTCATTTTAGGAGGCCGTTTATCTTCACCCCCATACCATTTGATTGTGGGTGATAAATAGTGCACAATTTATGTGTTATACCTCACATGGCTGTTACTTCTTTGAACAAATCATTTACAAAATGTGTGCCGTTGTCTGAGCGAATTATGTCACAAATTCCCCAGCATGGGAATACTTTCCGTACTAAGAACTTTGCAGCTCACATCGCATCCGGGTGGGTGCACGGTCCTGCCTCTACCCATCTTGAAAAAGGGCAGACCACTACTATCATGTAGCGTGATCCATTGCATCTTTCTCCCATATCTGCATAATCAATATGTAGTTCTCTAAAGAGGTCTGTTGGTCTGGGCAATGTTCCTCGCAGCTTTCTTAATGTCATTCCTGAATTGTATATTTGACATGTTGTACACTCCATTGATAATTCTGATAGTTGTTCTTGCAGCCCCGGTACAAACCAATTCTCTTGTATCTCTGCGGCAATGTGTTGTTTTGCATTGTGTGCTGGAAAGTGGAGCTGTTGGAACACTATCTCTAGTAGTTTGCGCGGCATCACTACTTTACCTGTGTCGTTTTGCCACCAAAGGAGATCCGTCGACGATTGGCTGCACCCTCGTTTCTCCCATAACTCCTTTTCCTCCTCTGACACTACCTCTTACAGCTCTAATAGTTGGGATATGGGCATTGAATTATACCCATCTGGGCGATACTTTAACACATGTTTCTGCACTAAATACTCACCTGTTTTCTCTTTTGTTAAGTATGATGATGCTAAGTATGAGATGGCGTCAGTGTTATTTGTATGGGCCTGGCATTTCACTATGGCCACAACTGCAGGTTCTTTTAGTTCCTCTATTAATTATTTGAGTAACTCTGCATGTTGCAAGGGGGTTCCGTCTGCTCTGTTGAATCCCCTTCTCCCCCATCTTGCTAACCCCCCATGTACTGTTGTAGTCATGTATGCTGAGTCTGTATAGATTGTTACTGTGCAACCCTTGGCCGCATGTAAAGCTTCAATGAGTGCTACTAGCTCTGCTGCTTGTGCCGAGTAATGGGCTGGTAATCTTTGTTGGATCAGTACTTCATATTCACCTCCCTCTAGCCTCACAACCACTACCCCACATGTTTTTGTCCTGTTTCTGAATTTATTGATGCTGACCCATCTATGAAGTATATTTCTCAGGCTTCAGGACTGAAGACCTCCTTTGATGTCTGAGTGTCTGGGGTGGGCAGGAAGTGATGGAGGTGCCCGACACTCCCTGGGCTTAGTCTCCTAGGAGACCCAAATGCACTCTGGCGTGACTGGCTGGCTGACTATCCGGCAAGGGCAGCCACCCTGCTGGGTGAGTGACAGCTAGGCTGGAATGAAAGGGATAAAACTGTTTAAAAGGCGAGTCTATTGGACTGGAAAGCAGAGTCGACCACTGGAATGAAATAACCAAAGAAGAGCTGGAAGAGGACAGCTGGTGCAACTCCTGGACCGTTGCTTTGCCCGGTGAAGCCCTGCTGCAGGTCTGAATTTCCAAGTTCATCTCGGCAGAGAAGCCCCTTCAAGGACGACTTCTTCCTTTGAGTTGGTGGGACCAATCAACTCGTAAGCCACCTGGACACCATTCTCAAGGCTAGTTAGGATTAACCAGGGAGAATGATACCAGCTTGTGTGCTTGAATCTACAGCTACTGGAACTGAAGTGACTCCATCTTGTTTGCTTTTTTGACAATCCCGCACAGTGCAGGAGTCCCCCGACGTCCTCCGTCTTGTCCCCATGACTGAGGCTCAGGAACAGTGAGACCTGCAGGAACTGCCAGGAACCAACGACTTCAGCTGGATTTGTTTCTTCATACTAATGTACTGTGCCAACCCGATTGAGAGAACGCCACTCTCCCAGTGAAAGTTTGTGAAAAGTTCCCAACTTACAGGCCTAATCAGCTTGTGACCCCACACATGATTCTTTTTCACCTAAACTACTTCTGAGAACTTTTGCAAAGACTTTACCGTTTGATACCAGAACTACTCTTTCCTATCCAGAACACTAGCCCATTGACTTTGGCCTGGCCTATTGACTTGAATTGAACTGCTCTGGTGAACTGAAACTATTTGCACTGTTTAATAAGTATATGTGATCTATTCTACTTACTTCTGTCCCTTTTGCTCACTTCTAAGTAACTGAACTGACATTTTTCTCCTATTTCAGGGGAGCTCAAACTGTCTCAAAATCTTACAGTTTTGTATAGAAGTGTATTGGTATATAATATTAAGTTGTCTTCTACTAGTGAAATGTTTTCTAAATGATTGTGTAGTAAATAAATAAGTGTTTTACCAAGAATCCTTCAGTATAGTTGGCTACTTGAAGCATTGTGATTGAAGGTCCTCTGTGTAACTACTTGTACTGCTCACATTCACTCTTGAGATAAGCCTCGCTGCTCAGCTCGCTACCAAAAAATGTGTGGTACAGACTTATACCAAAGTTTGGTTTGGCTAACCCCTGTACTGCATGCAATTCTGCCTAACACTGGTGTACAGTGGCGAGGATAAAGTATAGTTATTACATCAAGAGGCTAAGCAACAATAGAGAAGCAATTGTTTTATAATGACAGATATGGATAACTTCAAACAGGAAGCCCTGATCATTCTTACAATAGATCAACTGAAAGATATGTGTAAAGTCAGTTCTCTCTCTGTTAGGGGCAGGAAAATTGAATTGATTGAGAAATTGTTGAATCATCAAAGACTGGGAGGTAGAGCTATAACCCCTACCCCCCCAGCAAATGTGGATAATGTTGATGAGGATGATAATGATTCAGAATCAGGCTCTAATGTTATTGATGAGTTAGACGAGTCAGAGAAGTCTCATGATGTGAGCCCCACTGCACCTCTACTTGCTTTAGGTCCTCAAGCTATAACCACAGGGACCCTACCAGGTCCAATACTGAGTCCAGAATGTGTATCTCTTGAAAAAATGAGACTTGAGTTAGACTTTAAAAAGATTCAAATGCAAACTGATAGTAAACATCAAGAACTCAGGCTTAGAGAAATGGAATTGAATCATGTACTACAAATTAAGAAATTGGGCCTCATTCCGAGTTTGAGGTAGCCATGGTGCTATTAGCACCATGGCTGCCTCCAATACCGGTACTGACTCCGGCTGGTTCAATGGAGACTTACCGGTCCATTCCGACCTTGGAGGGACCGATAAGTCCCCATTGTAAAAGGCAATCCCCATTCCTATTTGAGCCCCCATAGGGCTCAATGGGAATAGGGAGGGAGCTATTAACGGTACCGCAATTTGCGGTACTGTTATTTGCTCCCTGGTCCCTTTGTGGCTTCCGCTAAGGGACTTCGTAGTAGGGCGCAAAGGGATTACCGGCAGCGATGTCCTTAACAGTGCCCGGTATCCCTTTGCGCCCTACTCGGATTGAGGCCCATTGTCTCTTGAAAATTGTTCTCTCCCACAGTTCTAGGTCTTCCAGTCCTAAGAGGCCTTGCATGCCTAAAGAAGCTGTGACTATGTATGAGGTGAGAATTGATGTTTTAGTTTGGTTGGCTGCTTTTGAATATAACTATGGGATTCAGGATTTCACAGGGAAGCAGTTGATTCCTTGGCTTTTGTCTAGGCTCCCCCAGGTTGCAACGGATGCTGTAAGGGAGGTGGGGGAACTTGAAAAATTGGAGTATCAAAATGTGAAGCTAGCTTTGATAGCTAGATTTGGGAAAACTCCTTCCCAGTACCTTAAGAGGTTTAGAACCCTAAAAAATCATGATGGTACCCCTTGAGCTACCTGGGCGTGTGAATGTTTGAAGGAATGAGAAATCTATTTTTGTTAGAATCTATTTTTGATGTCTGCTCTCCTGAGCTAAGACAGCACTTGGCTGACTGGAAGGAAATTGATCCAAAAAAGTTAGCAAAGGCTGCTGACTTGTGGGTTGCCAACAGGGCTACTCACAAGGATTCTGGGGCTACTCAGAAGAAGGATGAGGGAGAGCAGCACAAGAAAGAAAACAAAGAGAATTTGAATACCTCCAATCCAAAAGAGTGCCACAAACATAAGTAGGGAAACCGAATCAGGCTAGTGAAACCTCTGGTGCTAAAACAGAGGGAGGTCAGAACAAACCCCCATTCATCAAAACCTTTGGAAAGTGTTTTGCTTGTGGATCAACTGACCATGTCAAAGGGGATCCCAGATGTAAGGGTAAACCTTCAGGGATCCACACTGTCTCCTTAGCCGTCTTCCCAGAGGAAGAAGTACAAATGGCAAGTGGAAACTTTCACATACTGGCTGAGGAACCCATGAAAGTCTCAACCAGTGTTTCTTTAATGTCCCTGGGTCTGTGGGAACAACAGAACTTAGATGTCTATATTTCCATCCCAGACAATACTAAGGAGTATTACAAAGACAGTGTACTTCTGAATGGTCAGGAGACCCCTGCCATCAGAGACACTGGGTGAATCTTTTTCCATGGTTGAGGATGTTGCTAAGGAACCCAAATACCTCACTAAGCTTGCTGGAGGCCCTGTCCAAATGCTTCCACAGTTACCAGCTCTCATCCAGTGCAATGATATGACTGTCAAGATACCTGTAAGTGTGCAGAGTGAAGTACCTGGGAGAGTCCTGCTGGGGAATTACTTAAAGAGGAGTTGTATCACACACCGCCAGGAACAGAAGAGGAAGGCCAGAGAGAGTACCTTAAGAGGATCTCTAGGGGAAATTATAGAGGAAACTATAACCCCCAGTCCACAGGACTTACTGACTGCTATTTCAAAGATAAAGGAGGAAAAGGGGAAACCTAAAACCTCAAAGAAAAATCCAGCAAGCACTCCTGTGCTACCTACCAGGACATCCCCGAGAGGACTGTCCAACGTCACACCTGTGACTCTTCCACCTGCTGAGGCTGAGTGTGAGGAACAACCAGGAGTGGTTGCATCAGCTGCTGAGGAATCAGAGATGGAAGAAGACCTTGCCCCTGTTGGAGATATGGATCCTGCAGACCATCCTGAGCTACAGGCTTTACTGGCAGAAGGTGGACCCTGTAGGGCAGACTTCAGCAGAGGTCAAAGGGAGTGTCCTACTCTTGAAGGTCTTCGCCAACAGGCAGCTTCCCAGCTGGAAGGGCAAGAGCCAGGGAAGCATAGGGTGTACTGGGAAGATGGGCTCTTCTACATTGAACCGACTGAGTCTATCCCAGGAGACTACAGAAGACTTGTAGTGCCTCGGGAGAGCAGACACCAGTTCCTACAGTTAGCCCATGAGATTCCTTTGGCTGGTCACATGAGTTTCAAGAAGACTAAGGAAAGGCTTTCTCCTAATTTCTACTGGCCTAAATTGGGGTCTGATGTAGATTAATTCTGTAGGACCTGTCACACTTGTCCGACATCTGGCAAGAGTGGAGCCAAGAATGTGGCACTCTTGGTGCCCCTGCCAGTGGTGGGAGTCCTTTTGAGAGAGTAGGAATCAACATTGTTGGTCCCAAAAACCCTCCAACCTCTTCAGGCAACAGGTTTATCCTGGTTGTAGTAGACAATGCTACTAGGTATCCTGAAGCAATACCTATGAGGACTGTTACAGGGCAGTTTGTTGCTAAGGCCCTACTTGGTATTTTTACCAGGGTATGTTTTCCTAAGGAAGTCATCTCTGACAGGGGATCCAATTTTATATTCCACTACATGCAGACCATGTGGAAGAACTGTGGAGTGACTTACAAGTACTCAACTGCCTACCATCCACAGACAAATGGATTGGTAGAGAGGTTTAACCATACAATGAAGAGCATGATAGGTGCTTTACAAGAACCCCTTAGAAGAAAGTGGGACCTCTACTGCCATGCCTTCTATTCGCTTATAGAGACGTCCCTCTGGAGGGTGTTGCGATTTAGTCCCTTTCAGCTTCTATATGGCCATCCAGTTAGAGGTCCCCTGGCCCTAATTAAGGAAGGGGTAGAGAGTGCGCCTTCCCCCGAGCCAGTGAGAGTCACTGACTATGTGATAGATCTCCGGAGGAGAATTTCACACATGATGGCAGAAGCATCTGATAACTTAAAAGCAGGTCAGGCTCTGGTGAAGCATTGACATGACCAAAAGGCCAACCTGGTTGAGTTTACTCAAGACCAGCAAGTTTTAGTTATGGTACCTACAAGGCAGAGGGCCTTACAGGACAAATGGAGAGGACCCTTCAAGGTTGTGGGAAAACATGGAGAGGTCAACTATCTGGTGCACTTAGGAAATCCTAAGGATGTTCCCAGAGTCTTTCACACCAACCGTCTAAAAGCTTATGTCTCAAGACCAGAAGTAGGAGCTTTGCTTCTAGCTTCAGCTCAAGAGGAGGAGAAGAGTGAACCTCTACCTGATCTACTCAGAGGACAGCCTTTATATGATAAGTTAGAAGGAGTCAATATCTCTTCTAATCTGACTCTGGAACAACAGGAGGAGTGCATGTTTCTGTTAAATCAGTGTGCCTCCCTGTTTTCACTATCACCAGGCTTGACCCCTTGGGGCCAGCATGATATTCTCACTGGTGACTGTTTACCTGTTAAAAGCAGAGGTTACATGTTGTCAGATCATGCAAGAACCCGCATAAAGGAAGAGGTCAAAGAGATGCTTGATTTCGGGGTATTAGATCCATCTACCAATCCATGGTTTAGTCCAGTTGTACTAGTGCCAAAGGCAGGATCGAAAGAGTTGAGGTTCTGTGTGGACTATGGAGCTCTTAATGCAGTCACAAAGACTGATGCCCATCCTTTACCAAGGACAGATGAACTGGTGGACAAACTTGGTTCAGCCAAGTGCCTCAGTACATTTGATCTCACTTCCGGCTATTGGCAAATAGCAGTGGCAGACCATGCTAAGGAGAAAACTGCATTCTCCACCCCAGCAGGCCTCTACCAGTTTAAGGTAATGACTTTTGGACTAAAGAATGCACCTGCAACATTCCAAAGTATGGTTAATCAAGTTCTGAATGGGATGGAGGACTTCTGCATAGCATACTTGGATGACATTGCAGTGTTCAGCCCTACTTGGAAAGAACATGTTGATCACTTAGGATATGTTTTGCAGGCTCTTGAGCAGGCCCATCTGACCATAAAGGCAAGTAAGTGGCAAATTGGTCAGAGTAAAGTGGTCTACCTTGGACATGAGGTAGGAGGAGGTGAAATCAGGCCATTGCCTAGCAAGGTACAAGCTGTACAAGCTGTACAGAACTGGGCCACCCCTACTACTCAAACCCAAGTGAGAGCCTTCCTAGGCCTTACTGGTTACTATAGGAACTTCATATATAAATATTGGACCATAGCGTCTGCCTTGAATGTGATCTCGTCCCCCAAATTTCCCAAAAAGGCCAGGTAGAATGAGGAGTTCACTCAAGCATTTGAAGGACTTAAGAAAGCCCTTTGTCAAGCTCCAGTCTTAAGGTCTACTGATTACAACCACACCTTCATTGTGCAAACAGATGCTTCCAATACAGGTATAGGTGTAGTTCAGAGTCAGCTGGATGAGAAAGGTAGGGAGCACCCCATTTGCTTCACCAGCAGGAAACTGAAAGAACCTGAAACAAGGTGGGCAACCATCGAAAGAGAATGTTTTGCTATTGTGTGGTCACTGAAGAAGATTAGACCATACTTGTACGGATCTACTTTTGTGATGCAGACATGACCAGCAACCCTTGAGACGGTTGATGCAAATGAAAGGGGAAAATCATAAACTATTGAGATGGTCAATCAGCCTGCAAGGGTTTGATTTTACCATTGAACACAAGTCAGGGTGTAACCACCAAAACGCTGATGGTGTCTCCAGAATATTTGACCGACTGGAGTAAGGAGATTCATCCAGGAGTGGATTAAATCCTCCTGTCCCTTAGTCTGGGGGGGACGAGTGTTAGGGAGAATTCTCATAAATGTGCTTATTTCCCTTACCTTTTGAGACCAGCAGCAACTTCGCTGGATTTCTAGAACTTTAATTTTCACCTGGGTGATACTTTTTTTCCCACTCTTTCATGTATTTTGATGTGTGTTTTACTTTTGTGTTCTTTGGATATGCAGTTGTAGACAACTCCATAGGCATCATCTTTTTCTTGTGTGTCACACAGCACCCTCAGTGCAGTGGCACAGGGATGTCTTTTAGACTTCCCCAGGTTTAAATACCTTCTCTGGGACTGGCTACTGTCTCCCAGTGAATGTAAAGTTAAATTGACTTTGCTAGTCTTTTTAAATTGCTAAACCCAGCACACATTGCCTTACATCAGAGTGATGGATGGAATACTTAGTGTTCCCTATGCTTAGAAAACCCATGTAGCCCTCAAAAGCTACCCTTTCCTCTCAGAATTGTTGGTGGCAGTGGTATACCATGATTTCCCTGACCGTGAGCCGTTTAAACACTCCAGTAGCTGAAATCCACCGGAGCCATGTTTTTCAAGATGGCGTCTGAGCCCCCTCTGTAAAAACAGATTCCGATCGACTTTTTTTGCCATTTGTTTTTGGAAAGGTCCTTCTAGTGTTTGTCTCTGCGTGCCAAAACAGGTTTGGTCCCTTTGTTTGTTTGCCTTTGGCGGGCTTCTGTACTGTAGCCCCCCTCTGGCGCCTGAGTGTCTGGGGTGGACAGGATGTGAGGGAGGTGCCTGAAGCTTCCTGTGCTTAGTCTGCTAGGAGACCTGAATGCACTCTGGCGTGATTGGCTTGCTGACTGACCGGCCAGTACAGCACCCTGCTGAGTGAGTGACAGCGAGGCTGGAATTAATGGGAGAAAACTGTTTAATAGTAGGTCTCTGGGACTTGGAAGGCCAATGGAACCAAATAACCAAAGACGAGCTGAAGGAAGATGACTGCTGCAACTCCTGGACCGTTGGTGAAAGTTTGTGAAACTTTCCCAACTTTGGAGTCTTGTAATTCTGCCTAACACGTATCCAAAACGAATTTCTCAGATAGTATGCTTAAGATTGATCTCTGTATTGCTGTCAATAAACTAAAACTGCATGCTGCACAATGATAAATTGTTATTAACAACACCCAGAGCACCAGCACCAGTTTAGCCACCAAATCTGTGGCCAATGGAACTAGGACCTTGCTTTTTACCAGTTACACACAAGCAGAGAACCGGGAGTCCTTTTACTCTCCTTTTTTCATCCGAATTACAAATAGCTGCTGTCCTGAAATCAGGATTTTATTTCGTCATATGCCTTTGAGGAATTTTCCAATTCATGACCCAAAACATAGCACCTTAGCACTGATGACTCCCTAGCACTGGTTGCGCATATTCAATAAAGGGGCAAACTGGTTGCTCCAGTTCACGCCTGCATTGATAATGCAAACAGTATTGATTTGAACGCCTGCACATATCTGATTACCCATCTGAAAATAATGCAAGACTCAGGGGCTGGGATATTACTTCTTTCTGGGCATGGTGTGACAAAGACAGACACTCTCATCTCCCTTTACTTGTTAGAGGTCCTAAAGAGAATAGTATTCAGGTTTGTAACTTACAAAGGGCCTCATTACGACCCTGGCAGAATTCGGAAAACGATGGCGGAAATGTAATACCGCCATCGAATACCGCTCGTTGCGATCATGACCCATCACCGTAAAGTACGATGCCATTAGCGACACCGTAGTGAACACCAACGCTAACTGCACCAAGTACACGCGCGCCTTGCGAAACCGTAATTTCCGCCATGGCGCAACGGTACGCGAATTCTGACCCTAGCGGACATGTACTCAACGACATCAAGCATGGCGGAAAGTACCATTCCGCCATGGCGAGAATTACGGCATCGCGAACCAACCGTAAATGGCCCTACTGAGTGCCTGTACTCCACTCCCTGCCCACATTGCACAACTCCCCGTAGGCGCAATGTAGTTACACTATGCAACCAGTGAAATGTACAAGTCACCCATGCATGCCAACGATCAAATGCATGCAGGGGCTCCAAGTGGCTTGTGAGTGGCCATCCATATTTGTCATGTCACCATTGCCGTACTGATGCAGCACAGGCATGTGAAGGTACAAGTACACCAAAATGAACTGAAACATTCCATGAGACAAAACAACAATAGTCCCCCATCGCTTGCCACCAGTTAAAATCAATATCCAAAGCAGTATCCTGAGGGAGACTGCACCAGTCCTGTACTCTTGATATGATATATGATATGATATGGTATTTGTAACGCGCCTATACACAAGTGTTTCAAGGCGCGACGAGGCAGGGAGGGAGGGAAACAAGGGGAAGACAGACAAACGATCCTACTAGGCCAGGTGTCATTCAGATCGCGCAAGTGCAGAGGTAAGGGGAAAAGGAGGAAGTGCAGGGGGAGGAGGTGGGGGGGAAGTGCAGTACAAGGTAAGTAGCGTAAAAAAATAATAAATAATAAATAAAAAGGGCCAGCTGGTGGCAAGTGCGAGGTAAGTGCAGAGCAAGTGCTGGGAAGGGGGCTGTAGGGATACAGTGACAGTCCCACAGTGCAGGGGGAGCCAGGGAGGCAGTGCAAGTGGAGAGTGGCTGGGCCCTGGACCGAGGTTGCTGAGAGTGGCCCAGATGCAGGTTTAGTGCTGAATTCAGTGGGGAGTTAAGCAGGATTAGCAGGGGAGAGGGAGAGAGAAGGCAGAAGCGAAGAGGAAGGTTTTGAGGTGCTTCCGGAACCGGAGATGGTTCTCCTCAAGTTTCAGGGAGGCAGGAAGGCTGTTCCAGAGGGAGGCCCCTGCTGCGGAGAGAGATCTACCCCCAGCTCGTTGCTTCGAGAAGCGGCTGACCATGAGGGAGTTGGAGACGGATGAGCGAAGGGCTCGTGAAGGAAGATATTTAGGAAGAGAGAGTTGAAGGTATTTAGGTCCCAGGCCCCAGAAGGCCTTGTGGACAATGCAGAGGGTTTTGAACTTAATCCTCGCAGCCACTGGGAGCCAGTGAAGAGATTTCAGTCCTGGAGAGATACGGTCCCTGGGCTTGAGGCCAAGGACAAGTCTCGCAGTTCTGTTCTGGATAAGTTGCAGAGGGCGGAGAGTGGAGGCAGGCAGATTAAGATAGAGGCTGTTACAGTAGTCCAGCCTAGAGAGAACCAGGGCTCGGGAGACAGTGAGCTTCTGGGGGAAGGAGAGGAAGGGAAGAATACCTCTGAGGAGGTGCAGCTGGTAGTGTGACTTCTTAGAGACGTCAGATATATGAGGAGAGAAGGAGAGTGTGGAGTCGAAGATGACCCCGAGGTTTTTAGCCTTGCAGGTAGGGGCAGGAAGGGGGCCAAGGGAGGCCGGCCAGAGAGCTGCAGGGAAGGAGGGAGTGGGTGTGCCGATGAGTAGAATCTCAGTCTTACTGGCATTGAGGCAGAGGTCATTGGCGGCACACCATTCCTGGATAGCAGACAGACAGTCGGAGATGAGGGAAGGAGAGGAAGAGGCCGAGGGTAACCTGAAAATGAGCTGGGTATCGTCTGCATAGCACTGGAAGTAGGGGCAGAGAGCGGCGATGCGGTGGGCAAGGAGTGCCAGATACTGGTTGAAAAGCCAGGGAGAGAGGTTGGATCCCTGGGGGACACCACAGGTGGAGAAAAAGATGTCAGAGAGGAAGGAGCCCATTTGGACCTGGGAGGGTCGACCGGAGAGGAAAGAAGTCAGCCAGGCCAGAGCCTGACCAGTGATACCCAGGTTATCACGGAGACAGTTGAGCAGGATGGCATGGTTGACAGTGTCAAAGGCAGAGGAGAGATCGAGCAGAATGAGAACACAGGGAGTGTTGGAATCGAGGTTCAGGAGCAGGTCCTCACGGATGTTCAGGAGAGCAGTTTCCGTGCTTCTGGCCGCTCTGAAGCCGGATTGATGGTCATGAAGATTACCAACAGATTCAGCATGGAGGTTAAGCTGGGAGATGGCCAGTTTCTCCAGGAGCTTACCCAGGAAGGGAGTAATGGAGATTGGGCGATAATTGGCCGGGCAGGAGGGGTCGGCAGAGGGTTTCTTGAGGAGGGGGTGCACAAGGGAGTGCTTGAGGGGGGATGGGAAGACTCCAGAGGTGAATGAGTGGTTGCAAAAGTCAGCCAGGGCAGGAGCCAGGGAGTCGATGTGGTCCTTGATGGTTTTGGAGGAACAGGGATGAACCTGTTTAGACGAGGCTTTCATAGATCGGACTTGTCTGGAAACCTCATCAGCAGAAAAAGGTGGAAAAGCAGAGAAGGAGGGTGGAGGGGCGGCTGCAAGAGAGCAAGAGGAAGAGCCGGGAAGAGAGGGAGGGAGGAGAGAGGAGGAGAGCGAGGACAGGATGTCCTGAGTTTTTGAGATGAAGTGCGAGGCCAGTGCAGTGCAGAGGGCCTGGGAGGGGACAGGAGAGGTAGAGACTGCAGCGGGGTTGGCCAGCTCCTTGCAGATTTTAAAGAGTTCGGCCGAGTTGTTAGATGCCTCAGAGATGCGGGCTTGGATAAGGGCTCTCTTCTTGGTGAGAACGGAGAGCCGGTATTGCCTTTGGAGCAGGCGACAGGCCAGTTTGTCAGAGGATGAACATGAAGCACGCCATTTCCTCTCTGCCACCCTACACTTGCGTTTTAGGGTGACGAGATCCGAGTCATACCAGGAGTTACATTTGGCTTTGGGCTTCAGGCGGATTCTCATGACGGGGGCAAGGATATCGAGAGTATCAGATATAGAGGAATAGAGCATGGAGAGGGCTGTGTCAGGGTGGGAGTCAGCCAGTAGACAAACCAACCATCAGCATAAGCATGTACCACACAAGTTGGCAGAGTGACTGAGCAGCCAGGCTCATCTCAAGAGGGGCCAATGGGAGCTGTAGGGCACAGATGGCACGAATACAGCAGCAATTCCAATGGACCTGACCTCAGTCTCCCTCCAAGAAACGCACGTAAACACAGGCACCTGTGACCAGCCATTTTCTGATAATCCCATCATTCCACCAATTCACCTGGCTGACCGGCATCTGTTGCACAAAAGCTAATCCCCCGCCCCTGAGCATGACATCATAAAAACAGTCATAATGGCAGCCCCTATCCCTGACCTAACTGGGCTTCGCAGGCAAACGCGGCCAGTACAGTACCACACAACTCTACTCAGAAGCCGGAACCCAATGCATATCATCTCACAATACATCGCGGCACCAATGGGAATATGCTACATTACTAGGAAAGAATAACGCTACACGGTAAATAACTGAATATAAATTTAATGCACATCAAAATCACCAAGCCCATACAGCTATTTACTCATAAAGTCCCAAATAATTTTCATATTTTCATTACTGTGGGCTGCATCCGCAATAAATGACCAGCTACTTCTTGTGTGACGCCCTGTTCCTTCATGGTACACAGGGGCTACATTTACGTTCAAAAAGGCAACATGGAAGCGCCTAGAACCGCAGGGCCGTCCCATGAAGTAGGCACTAGTCCAGCTGAAAGTATGAGATGTTGCCCCTAACCACTAGTACTGCGTAAGGGCATGTGGCCCATTGGCGATCGTCCCATAAGATCGTAATGGTGCTCCACTGATTAACTCGAAGCTGCAGGTGTCGACTGTATAAGCCATCTGCAGGAGTGGCGTACAGATGGCAGCGGCAAAAGGGGAGGAGATACCTGTCACCCAAATTAATTAAAATTAAAATAGTATGGGAATCCGAACTTCATAAGTATTACTCACTTCATTCAACACACTAAATCTACAACCATATGCATGCTAGCCCACTCAAAAGGATTAATTTCACCCAAAAATAACTTGGGAATCATAACGATATAAATCGAGGTGAATACACTATCACAAACGAGTGTTTGTGTGCATGCGTCTGTTAAAACAGAATCCATTTGATGGGATTGGTAACGTGCATAGACACAAGTGTTTGAAGGCGCGTCGAGACAGGGAGGGTTCAACAAGGGCAGATAGACGATGGTCCCACTATGGCAGCATTGCATCACATAGCGCAGGGGAAGGGGATAGATTCCAAAAAGCCATGTACATGGCAAACCCTCAATTAAATCATCTGTCCATGCATCCATTCATCATTCCCTCATCCCGGTATAAAAACGCCTGAATATTTACTCACATAACATTTGAAATTTCCATTGAGTCTGTGCGTAATGCAGTCTGCAAAATCCACTGTGCTCCTGGCCGGATTTCTAGTGTAGTGAAATAACATGTAATTGGGAACGTCCTGCCTTATCGTCCACTACGCTATTGCGCATCCCATTCAATTCATATCAATCATTGCATTCTCGTCATGGGCCCTGTCCCAAGGACATTCAACAATAGAACGTTATATTCCCTGTCAGACCTCTGGGCGTCTCCTCGCCGCTAGTTGAAAACCAAAAGCGCTGTCCTTCGAATTCCTCATTTGGAACATCACGTCGAAAAGGCATCTGTGAACGCTTGAATTCACAAATACATCTATGTAGTGTGGCTGTGTGTGAAAATGGTAACTGGCTCCAATCACTAATGGGACTCCCCGCCCGTCGGTGAACGTCGGTACAGTGCTGCATGAGGGTCCACCGTTCATCGAGTACTACATTCCACTGACCCTTCACAAGTTTGTTCGCCACTGCAAATATAGTATGTTAAAAAATGGAACAATAGCAAAATTAACATATAAACCAATATTTCACTGCCATCGGGATTAAATACATGATTGTAATTGCAAGATGCCATGCGTCAAATTGCAGCGTTGTGTGCGGGACGTGCTCGCCCAATAGTTACTGCAGCTGGCACAGGTGGAATGAATCACCACAGGTTGAGGCTATACAGCCTGAAAACACATAAAATGCACACCCAAACCCCTCTCACAACCACACCCACTCCAAAATGCTACCGACAGGACTAGCGATGTTGGGCCTGGGGGACCTGATAGCACTGCAAGTACTCCAACTTCAAGAAGAAGACGAACACCAACTACTACAACAACCGGCCGCACAGAGGAGACGAAGGAGGAGGAGGAGGAGGGCAAGGCACGGGCAGCAAGGCCCACCAGCACAGCCACTACCACCACGCAGGCAGCCCGCAATCCCACGCCTCCGAGCTAATCCGTTCAACCTCACTGCTGAGCAGATCCACACCCTCTACCGTTTGGACCGGGAAACCATAACCGCCATTGTCAACATGACACACGCTGACCTTGTCAGCATGATAGATAGCCCCACCGCCATCCCACCCCTACTGAAGGTGGTGTCTGTACTCCACTTCCTGGCTACAGGCACCTACCAGCACACAGTCGGACAGTTGCATGGCATTTCACAGCCACTATTGTCACAGACACTATTCCAAGTGCTTGATGCCCTCCTGAAGCACACAGACGACTACATCTCTTTACCACGCTCGGAGCAGGAGCTTACAAACACAAAAGTGGGATTCCATGCACTTGGCGGCATACCGGGTTGCATTGGTGCCATCGACTGCACCCATGTGGAATTGGTTGTCCCACATGCCATGGAGGTCCAGAACCGCAACAGGAAACAATATCATTCTATCAATGTACAAATGGTGTGTGACTCCAACAGGATCTTTACACATTGTTGTGCCCGATGATGGTGATGATGAGGGTGGGGATGTGGCAGCACCTCAAGGAGTCCGCGAGGCACAGGAGGCCCGTGAAATTCGTCAGAATCTCATAGATGCATGCTTCTAGCACTCACGCCTGGTGGCTGTTACATGGACACGGGACTTGTGGCACTGTGTGTGTCTGGAACATGCACAATGTGGACTGTACGCCAAGAAAGGCCTCGTACACAAAGATCAATGTCCACACATCTCATTGGATGAATATGAAGAAATGTATAGCAAATGTGAAATGATGTTACACACCCAATCGACCCGCCACCCAAAGAAGCCCAACACACCCCCTCCACCCTCCTACCTCCCCCCCGAACACCAGTGTCCAAAGATGCTCAGTGTCAGTGGGCAGTCGCTATTGCAAGCCCCCTCTCCGGGTATCAGGGGCACCCCTGCCTGTGGAGCGCAGGTTCCTCCCAGATCTACGTTGGGGGCTGCCCTGGACGGAACTTGCAACGGATGATGTCTCTGCCTGCTCACGTCCATGCATGTCCCTAAGGGTTTGTGAGAGCTCAGTGAGCACACGGCGCACAGCGGCAAGTTCACCACATACGTCTTTGGACGTCGCATGCAGTTCCCCCCTCAGGCTCTCGGTGCTTCTCTCCATTTGTGCCTTTAGTGTCTCTGTACTTCGCTCCATTTCTGCCCTAAGTGTCTCAGTAGATGTTTCAATGGCTGCCTTAGAACCCCCACATTCAGCAGCATGCTCCTTGAGGAGCGTGGCCAGTTGCTGCTGTTGCACAATCATCTGCTCGAGGGACTGTTGCCTCTGCTGGGCCATGCCCATTTGCGGTGGTGTCACAGAGGGGCTGATCACCTCATGTTGCCTTGCCACAGGCCTTGTGGGGGTTGGCCAGTCGTCGTCTTGTGGGTGCCCCTGCGTGGTTTCCTCATGGTGTACGGGATGAAACAAACAGGGGGATTGAGACAGGTCATGGATGGATCCTACATCTACAGCACCGTTTTCTGTGTCGGAGCATGCTGGCATGAAAGCAGTGTCACCTATGGTGCTGCTGCCACCAGAAGCAGTGCCTTCTGTGGCATCCATTGGGGGGACCTGTGGTGCTGCTGTTGTGGACATGCTGGCTGCTGGGGTGCCTGTTGAAGTCCCCTCCAGTGTGCTGCCACTTGATTTGTACTGCTGCCGTGTCTTGTTCCGTGCAGCTGAGGTGGAGGGTCTTTGGCCGTTGGTCTTGGCCCTCTTTGCAGGTGTGCTGGTAGGGGTGTCCTCTAGCTCGTCGTTTGATTCGGACCCTGTGGTGGAGTAAAGGAGGTCGAGCATTATTTATGGGTCTGTGGAAATTGGAATGGCAATGTATCACATGCATTGGGGTGGTACCTGAGGGTGATTTGGGTCCGGGCCTTGGAGGTGGTCTCATTTTTGTGTGGATTGAGGATGCAGTTATTTTGCAGCCTGCAGTTAGGGTGTGCATGCTGCACATGTAGAGGGTGTTTTTAGGTTTTTTACTTATTTATGTATTTGATCTGACTTTTAAAGGGCGCTATCATGGCAATGTATGTGGACGTTCTCCTGGACATGTGTTTCTATTGCACTATGGGGACACATGGTACTTCACATGATTGGACATTGTGGATTTAGCATTGTTTTATTTGGGCCACCTACCTGATTCTTCGGATGTCTGCACTCCTTTCTCCATCCCTCCGACTCCCTCTATGCTCTCCATTCCAATGGTGGAGGCACAGATTTCTTCCCAGGGGGTCAACTTGATGGGTGATTCCGATCCTCCCCGGTGGCTGTGGCAATGTTTCGGTTGGCCGAAAGTATGCTCCGGACGCGTATCCGCAAGTCGTCCCATCGCTTTCTGCATTGCTGTGGGTTGCGGGGTGCGGTCCCCACCGCACTTACCCGCTGTGCCACCAGGGCCCATATGGCCTTCTTGTTCGCAAGTGCCGTCCTGGTCATTTGCGTCGAGAAGACGACGGCAGCATTCTCCTGGAGGGTCTCTGTGAGCACGGTGAGTTCCTCATGGGAGAAGTGGACCTGCCGCTTGCGATCGCACGCTTTTTTAGCAACTTTTCCCATATTTATTTTTTTAACTGGGGTGGCTAACGGGTTGGGATGTGTCTCAGGGTCGGTTTTTGATGGTTGTGTTGGGATTCTGATTTTATAGGTGTACGGCGTGCTGTTTCCCGTTCCGGCCCCATGTTTTTACTTCCGTTTCCGTATATTTACGGTGACCGTAATTTGCGCTGCCCCCTCATTACGGTGACCGCTAAGATGGGTGGCGGAGTTGCACCTTGGGCGGCGTACGACGGCGGTAAGGGGCGTTTTGGGGCCATTTCCGCCATCGCGGACTTTGCACTTCCGCCATTGCGTTATGCTCGTGCCCGATGGGTCGGAATTAGCCGCACTTTGCTCCATCGTGCTATGGCGGAAACGCTATTTACGCTGTGGCGGTCATGTCAGTTACTTTCCGCCAGGGTCGTAATGAGGGCCAAAGTCTATAATGGAATTGGACCAGAGTTCATCTCAGACAAATTTAAACATTATCATCCCAAACACACCCAAAGCACCTTCAGTGCTCTCAATCTGTTCATCTGCTCCAGCATATAACATCTTGGAAAACTAGGCTAGTTGACAGCAGTTTTGCAATAGAGCAGGAATGGAGCTCAGTTACAATGTCCCACTGTACCTGAAAATGTTATCATAAAATATGTTCTTCAGGAAACAAATACAAATGTACTTCTTCTCTAACTAACTAGACATTCTCCTGTACAATGTGGTGTGTGTCCTTTTCTGTTTTTTCAGTTCCTGAAAAGTTACCCTAGAGACGGCCCTGCTGAGCATCAGCAAAGATGGAGGCGTAGCTCCCATGATCTGGTGACCGACATCATTATGTGCAGATGGACTGGCGGGCGGAGGACGTGATGCCCAGTGGATCCCTCTGGCCCATGTGAGAGCACTGATCATGGCACAGGGTGATCTGTAGCCTTGTGGAGCACCCAGACTCGTTTTGTGAGTCGCTGCTGTCTTTGAAGGTCACAGGATGCATGGTCCAAGATTGAGGTGTCTGTGTTGGAGCCCCCAGCTGGTGCTCTATAGTCGAGCAGGCTGTGGTGGAAGAGGAGAGTGGCTGTGGAGCAGAGCGGAGGTGTACCTTTTTGAGGGCCTGGGTGGCTGGTTTTGTGAGTCCTCTCGGCGTAGGTGGATGTGATAGGCCTCCTGAGAGTTCTCTCGGGGAGAACTTTATGTTGATTTGTGAGGGGTGCTGAGGGATCTCAGCTGTAAGAACAGTGGGTATTCCTAAAGGATCTAGGCTATGCTGTAGTGTCTGCTGGAGGGGGTGATGCTGAGGTGGCGTCAAGAGCCTCCTCTGGCACAGTGGTATGTGTTTTACAGTTCTGGGCGAACTCAGATTTAATATCCTGTACCTGACATGATGAGGGGAGCGGGGAAAAAAAGAGCCCAAGGATTCTTTCACCAGTGCTCCTACAAGAGATATGCCTGAGATGTCATTGTCGTGTGGTGCATCCTGGAACAGCGCAACAGTTTCTACTTTCTTGGATCCCATCATTGCTTCCATGCAGAGTGGGTTTGATCCGGGAACTCCAAACCAGATGATATCAACTCCATGAAAGCTAAACTGGACAAAGAAATTGGGCGTATTACGCAGGTCTTAGTGTAGTCAGCCCAACAGAATAATGTGCACATAGTTGGAGTGCCTGAGGGAGCTTCAATGGGACCTATGGAGCAATTTGTGGCATGCTCATTGAAACCACAATTGAAACGGAGTGTTGGAGCCCCTTTACTAAGAACAAACATGGGTCAAATACCCTGCTCTATGGAATTTCATCCACTCAGGAGGGTCTAAAACTACATTTTAACTCACTGGACCCTTCACAGAGGAGAAATATAAATTTGCATATTAGTCTTTGTTTCACTCACAAGGGCAGGCCAGAACCGAAATGCAGGAAAAGTCTCCTCTGACCAAAAGTCCCATCAGCAACCCCATACGCACGTTTATTGAAATCCCTGCTGGGAAACCCTCCCTTCTCGCCTCAGGGACAGGGACTTGATCCTCAAAGTGGCAAGATCACTACAATTCGAGTCCAGCAATGTGTTACATACCTTGACTTCTCGTTTGGAGTCCAAAAGGCCTGTAAGGCTTTTGACCCAATCAAGCGTATACTGCGGGAGCATCATATTTCCTATGCCATGATCTTTCCTTCTAAGCTCTGCATACATCATGGGGGCTGAGCACACTTATTTGGATCTCTGATTGAAGCATGATCATATATCTAATCAATTCCCTTGCCATTGGATGGGCACACCAGTGTATCAGATTGTGGTTGTAATCACAATGTTAGCCTGTCAGACTCAGTGGAATGATTTTTTCACAATCTGCTGCCAATTTTTGTTTTGGAACATTGCTATGAATGGCCCATTCCATAGTTATGTTTGCATAGGTCGGGTAGCCTGCTGATAGTCTGGCCTGGTTGCTTTTCGTATCGCCTCACTTGAATTTTCAATTTTGGTTGTTGGGGTTTAAGATTGTTATGCTTGGGGGGATGTTGAGGGTGGAGGAAGGAGGGGGTGCATTGTTTAGGGATTCTGAAAAGTTTAGTCAGGAATATCTATCTATGTTACAGTGTTGGTTACGTTGGGGCTGTGAATTTTGGTTATGTGTACCGGCCTATTGGCTTTGAATGGGGTCTGGAACGATGGGTGATGCCATTACATTCCTGACTTGGAAGGTTTGAGGTTTGAATAATCCCATTAAAGCCAGACAGTGGCTTGTTTATATGTAGCGTCACTCACCTAGAATACTTATGTTGCAATAGACACACGCAATGGGTGGGGTACATGCCTCATTTGCTAAGAAGTGGGGGAATAAAATATACTATACAAAATACTCCTCATAGGCTCTTTGGCTACTTAGTTCCCTTTCAGTGCACAAAGTCATGTTTAGAGCAGGGCAGCTATGTGGTGGTGTGGGGCACTTTGACGGGCAAAGCTGTGGTTTTGGTCAATACCTACTGGCTAAATTGGGATTACCTGGATTTCTATGGGCAAATGGCATGTATAATAGACAGATCAAGGGCCATCAATATATCGTGGGGAGGGGATTTTAACACAATTCTTGATGCAGACCTGGATCGGACAGACAGGGGCCCTCGTACTCCTTTGGAATCCTCCTTGGTTATTTTGCACACAATGGGCTTTATTATAAGTTTGGCGGTACGGAAACAAGGGTGCCGGTAAGGTAACTGGCATCCTTGTTTCCGGACCGCCACACTATGAGTCTGCCTGCCAGGGGCGCTGCGCCCGGCAGGTCTCACCCTTCCAGGTACAATGGCCCAGGTAGACAGACTCATCATGGAAGCACCGGCACCGCTAGTAACAGTGCTGGTGCTTCCGTGAACCCATTCACAGGAATGGGGACTAACATTTTCCAGCACCTAGCTTTCCAGTCTGGCGGGATGTTGGGTGTCCTGACCCACGTTTAAGCTATCCTGCTACAACATTTGGTGCTGTGGGCTTAGGAAATTCAAGATGGCGGAAAACCCACATGTGCGCCGAAATCCAGGAAAGCTGCGCAGTTTGTGCGCCAACCAAAATGGTTGCCTCACTTGCCACCCACCAGTGCGAGAATGAAAGGCCGGGTTGCCATGAGGGAAATGGGTTGCCAAAGGAAAAACAGTAGCGCCGGTTAGCTTCAAAGCGCTTTAAAACCACCATTGGACTACCCGCACAGTAGTCTGAAACCATTGGGAATGGCAATGCTGATTGCCAAATGCAACCTAGAAGTGTGGGGAATTCATTTCTTAAATCCCAAAAATGAGTGCAGTACCAGTACTCACCACTATCCAAAAGCCGGCGTTTTAAAACCACTCTGTGTGTTTTTCTGAAGGCAAGCAAAATGCCTATTTCAAACCTTGCAACATGTGCAAAATATTCACTGAACACCAGCAGACATTTGGCAGAATGGAGTTTTGTGTGCCTACAAAATCTGGGAAATGAAGAGCCCAAAAACAATGCTTATAACAAAAATGCTATGGAGTCAGCAGCTTAAGCCTAACTACAACTGGATTTAAAACCACCAAAATCGAAAATGTTAAATTAAATGAGTGACCTATGTTTGGTGTCACATGCCTTTGTAACTGTTGAAATGTCATAGTTTTGCGCTTAGAATCAGCATTCTAGCTGCATGTGTAAAATTACAAGTTATTTTAAAAGCAACAAAAAGTTAGCTGAAGGTCTGGCTTAAGGAACTTGATTTTGCCTAGCAACTACCCATCAGCAGTGAAACTTGAGTCACCACTGTGTTCCCAGGCCAACCTTCCTTTTGCTGCCCAGGCTAAGGATATGCCATCTATCTGATAATTGAATTTCCTGTGCTCTGCCAGAGAGTGAACAAAGCCCTCTCCACTCAGGCAAAGGTTTTTTATTACAGACGTCGTAAAAAGTGGCTTCCTCCTGGAGAAGCTGGGAGGAGCACTGCCTGTGAGAAGCAAGCTGGCTTGGCAGAAACTGGAAAGACTGGTTTCTGTACCATGTGACCTGAAAAGACACACCCCTGCAGCAAGGATATGGTTTTATAAAAAGGGGGATAATTCATAGAGCGGACATGTGAAAATTTTATAAATGATACCATAATTCTTGTGATTTTTCTGCCCACAGTTTAAGACGTGGTAGGAACCGGTGGTATGTTCAGGGGGGTTTTAGCGGAAAAGTGGATATTACTCTAAATGTGTGCATGTTAAAAATCTGAAACTTCATCAGTTAATGTCCCTACCCCCTGCACACATGTATGTAAAGTTGGGTCCATGTCGGAAATTGGAAAAGCAGTTAAAAAGTCAATTATGTACACTCTTTGAATGCAAGCTCCGAGAATGAGCAGATTTGGACATAGACATGGCTAAATTCAGCCACACCATGTATATGTAATTTTAAAACAATATGTACCTCTGCAAATATGTATTTGTTTCAAATCTAGATTTGTGTGTAAGTTGACAGGAGGAGTGGACTTTCTGCAGGCTGTAAAATGACATCAATCTGACTCACAGTTCAGTTTGCCAATCAAGCGGAAGAAATGGAAGTTTGACCAATTAGAAGCTGAGAGAGAGGTAGGGTCAGTGATGCTAGAACACACCCACATTCTAAACACATAAAAGCAGACAGACAGGACAGATAGGGACTTTCCAAATCCATTTGCAGCGGGACGCTCTGCCGGAAAAATCCATACTTACCTCCATCAAACTCCAGAAAGCCAAACTAGAGACTTCAATCTATCCAGAGCAGAGAGACCCAAAGAACCGGTGCCTAGCAGAGACCAGACCCCTGTGAGCAGTTCCAGAGGCCAGGCGCTGTGAGCAGAATCCGGAAAGACCTGACCAGACTGAAGATCGTGACCAAGTCGCTTTCCTGTTCAAAATCTCTTGTGAGTACTTAGCAAAACTCAGAACACATCTCTTAGTTTAAATTCATCTAATTCAATCTATTTAACCTAAGTAGAACTGCCTCCTAGCTGTCACCTGTCATTCTAGCTGCAAAAATTTGTCACTTGTCATTTTGAAAAAGTGTGCGTTTAAAATTTACAAAACCAAAAACGACCTTTACTAAATTACTCATATCTCCGCAACCGTTTGGGCTAGAGACTTGCAATAACTTTCATTTGGAAGCTGAGATCCCAGGCTTTTCTAGGACCCCAAAACGGTAGAGATAGTCCTTGCGGTTCCTTTGTAATAGCGCTCGGCGCATCCGCGAATTTTGCCGCGATTTGCAATTTCTTCACATGTAAAAAAACTGCTGCTGCCTGATTTCATTTGCCAGAAATTCGTTTAACCTGCTAACTATCCCTGCATCATTGCTAGTGTGAGCCTGGACTAATATTAACTAGATACCACTCACCCTGAACCTCTGTAAGGGAATTAAAAGCGCTTAGCATATTTCTCATCCATTGCTAGCACATATCAAAGCATTTGGGCCTGTGTTTTCAAAACTCCTATCTGTTTTCTGTTGTCTAAGCTTGCTGGATTGAACTGATTACATTGATTGCATTTCTGAGAACTGTGTGCTTTCCTCCCATTCCCTTGCATTGCATAAAGAGGGGGGGAGTGAATAGCCAGAGAAAAGTGATTACATTGTTTGGTTGAAATCATATTGAGTATTTTCTGTACTGCATTCATTGAATATTGCATCCACCTGAGCTTACATAAAGCATCCTCTACCACATTATACTTTTGTTCCTATTTACCAGTGTGTTACCTTATCCATTCATGTCAACTCATTAGTGATTATAAGAAGAGTGCTAGTGCCAGATTCTCCGTTGTTGATCTTTATCATATCAGATTAAGTGTGCTATTCAATTATTAATTTATTATAAAGTGGGATATATATACCTATTGTTTAAATTATCAAATAAACCCTTTTAACTTGCAAAACAGAACTACTTCTTGGCTCAGTGGGGTCAGGGGGATTCCAAGAGAGGGGTGTTATATAGGGGTAGTCATCCAGAACGCATGAACTGGACCTAAAGATATATCAATAAGGGTTTTCATTCAGTATTATAGACTAGGCGTTGACTTAGCTGTAGTGTTGAATTGAATCCTCTTACAAAGTGGGGGCTCGTATCCGGGATTCTGGGTTAGAATACCACTTGTGCAGCTTAATACAGTGTGCTAACTGACGGGATACATACATCCAGTCGGATCACCACGCTGCATTACGCTGTGAAGCATTCCTCAAAAGGGACACTCCAAGAAAAGTTCTGTTCTGCAAAACTAAAATACTAACTTCTGTAAGTCAGGACAGAGACCAATCTCTAGAATGACGACCTTGGTAGATATGAAAATAGCCAGAGAGCACTTCTTACATAAGTTATTTGTGAGAGGTGAGTGGACTCACCAGGACCAAACAGTCTGGTTGCAGGCCATCATGCAACAGGTCACGGAAACAGGGTCAGATATATATAGAGATCAGGGTCCATTACACGTGGCCCTGAGTGAACTATATATGGCTCCTAAGGCCAAAGATGAGCACGACAAGATTGTTAGGATAGCGGCATATTTATATTTATACATGGGAGCCATACAGAATAAATGTGCTGAAGGCCATGATCTGGCAAAAAGGCAACAGATGGCGTTAGAGAAGGCCCAATCTGATCTGGACTCTTCTGAGCAAAGGCTGCACAGAAGCCAGGAGTCAGAAAATGAGACCAGACAGTACATCACTAAAATAAAGGAGGATATGGATGTGCTGCAAAAGGAAAAGTCAGAACAGGATACCAGATTTCTGGCCTTGCAGAAGGAACACCAAGAAGGTTTGGACTCCCTACTGCAAAGCCAGAAAAAGCTGGAGCAACAGCTAGACTTCAATAGGGCATGTGCTGAGCAGGTAGTCACCCTGCAAGGCCACCTAGATAGAGTGAAGGAGGAGAGCAATAAACTGATTCTGAAAGACCTGGATACCCAGGCAGAGTTTGATCAGGAGCGCCAGAAAGCTGGTGCCTTCCAAAGGCAAAGGGATGACCTGGCGGCACAAATGCAGGCTCTTAGTCAGGAAAGAGACGCCTTAGGCCAGGAAGTCTGCCATTTAAAAAGAAAAATGGAAGAAAATCACCTGGCCCACCAGGGGCTGGGTGATCTCCAAAAAGAAAACCAGAACTTGGTAGAGCACACCAGAAGGGTGGAAGATGCTCTAGCAAGAAAGGAGCAGGCCAATAGGGACATTGCCCAGGAGGTAAACCTCCTGCAGCAAAGACTGGCCCAGTTCTCCAGGACCAACCAGGAAGCACAGAGGGAGAATGAGGCCCTCTGTCAACACAATGATAGGCTCCAGCAACAGGTAGCGATGCAGGAGAAACTGATAGAGTCGAGTAACGCCTTAACAGAGGAACTGAAAGCACAAATGCAGGCTCTTGCATTGCAGCAGGGAGCAGGGGCGGATAGAGATGAGGTCAGCTGGGAAAGAGAGACTCCTGACCATAACCGCAGGAGCCCTAACACCAGGGGCCTTCATCTCCCCCAGTCCCTGGACTCTACCATCCCCATGTCCCCTGGCGCACATGAGCACAGGGCCACAGGGATGGCAGATTACTATCCAGCCAGAAGCATGGGGCTCATAGGCCAGTACCATCCAGGAATGGAGGGGTGGGCATCCGGGTATGGGCACCCAAGTACAATACAGTTCAGTGGGGAACCCCAGGAGAGTAGGCCCATTAAGGGCATCCTGAAAACCTCTGCCCAGTTAGGTCAGTGGAGGGGGTACCCATCAAATCCTGGCAGCAAGGAGGAATCTGAAGACTCCTCTGAACTGCGCAGGACACAGGAGACCAGGTCCCCACAGTCTGCCAGCCATTCCCAGGCTCGCAGAATCCGGGAAAACCTGGAAGAACAGACGGGAACCTCTGGGAGCAGTGCCTCTGAGTCCGAGGAAGAATGGACAAGGGTTACCCGAACCAAAAAGGCCAATAAGGCAAAAAGGGCCTTGCTTAAGGACCCCTTCAAGCAGATTAAGGCGATCAGGAGCGTCATCACGCCTTACCATAAGAACGCTAAGTATTCTGTTTGGGAGCACTTAGAGTTGTTTGAACAAATGATGGAGACTTTCCATTTGAAGGACAGCCAAAGCTGTATTCAATATGTAAAGTGGACATTCTCCCCGGAATACTCCAGTTTCTTTGCGGGGCTGGAGGACCAAAATCATTTAAGATGGTCCACATATAAGGCGGCCATCCTGAAACATTTTTCTGTTCACAGAAATCCTCAAGAGGCTCGCAAGGCGGCCTACAATTTGCAATGTGGGGAGGATCAGGCCCCACGAGAATTTGTGCAGGAGTTAAAGCGTGCGTTTGCGCAAACCACCAGAAGGGTGCGCACAGATAGTAGAGAGTTTGTCAATACATTTTTCCATGCCTTGCCCAAATATATAATGACCCAGCTCGTGAGAGATTTTCATGAGAAAAGATCTTTAGACTGGGTCATTGAACAGGCTACCCGGATCTATGAGGTGCAGAAGCCCATAGAAAATAAAAGCAATGCCCAGAAAAACCCCAAAGCCAACAGCACCCCTGCTGCTGTCAAGGTGGCAGAGGTAAAGGTCACCCCCGTTTTGGATCTGGAGATGGGGGGGCCTAAAAACCTACCTGCACCTAATAATGCTAGGCCCAGAAGGTCCTCGGGCCAGTCACAGACAGGGAGCCAGGGAGGCAGCCCCACAAATGGGGTCCCTCGCTCTCCTGACTATGTAAGTCCTCGCTACAAAGGTAACAGACCCATCCTGGGTTATGTGTGGACTCCTCCAGCCCAAGGGGGGGGATCCAGACAAGCACCTAACCCAGGGAACTTCCCTCCAAACTTCCCACAGGAGGGCAGAAATTTACCAAACCCTGGGCAGAACTTTTTCCCCAGATATCCACCCGACTTTCAGCCCCAAAACCATCCATCCTTCTTTCCCCAATTCCCTGAGCCCAGACCACTGAATCCGGGAGAGGGGAGGCCAAGGGTGGAGGGGTACCCAAATCTTCCCAACCCGGGGTATTACCAGAGGAGGGATAGCTACCCTTCCCGGGATCAGCCCAGGGGAGAAAACAGGGCCCCGTATCAGCCTGAGCGGGTTTCCCAGTTAGAGCGCCAGGTTCAAAACATGGCGCGGGATATGGGTGACATACTGAGGGCTCAGCAGAACCCTCAGATCAGCATGCCGGCGCAGAACGCACCCAACTCTGGACCTGGTGCTCCAGAACAATGACGGGGGCAGCACCCCGATAACTCACCGGTTCCCAGGGAGGAGGCACAAGGGGAAGGGGGGTGTAAAGCCTTGGAGGAAGCTTCCTTCCTCACTTGTAAACAGCCCCTAGAAACCCAGGAACCGGAAACAAAATCTCTTGCCCCTGAAAGTCTGCCTCCTAAGGAGCAGAGGGGGGGTAGGAGAAACAAAAGACCCAAACAGACTCAGTTTGGGGAGGAGGTACAGATCTTCCAATTTGAGGGAGAGGGATCCACAGAGGATCCTGGGAAAAGGATCTTCTCCTTCAGAGAGGGGGGAACTCCTCCCAAAGAAAAATGGGTCCCTAGGGATGCAAATCTAGACTGGGGAGATGTGGAGACTGAGCTACCGCCGCCCACCATCTCATCCCAGAACCAACAGCAAGAAAATCCCCTGGTTCAAACCCATCCTGGTGACTGCCTCCAAAAAGGGGGGGGCGGCCCAGAACCGGAACCAGGGGAACCCACAATGGCTCTGATCTCCAGTTGCCAACTTTTTCTTTCAGATTCCCAAGGCTCTCCACAGAATTCTGCCCAAAATTCTTCTCTCGCGATGTCCAAAACCAGAAAATTAGCCCACCAGTTGTCCAAAAATGTACATTATCTGTGCCCCCTTGAGGAGAAGGAGGGAAGATATTATGCCCCGGTACAAGTACAGGGGCAGGGTACAATCTCGGCACTGGTGGACACTGGATCTCAAGCTACCCTTCTGTCCAGAAGGGCCTTTGACGAACTGAATGCAGGAAGGGGAGAGAATTACCAAATTCCTCTCACCTCTCTTCCTGGACAACTGCAGAACTTTGACGGGAAGGAAATTCCCGTTGAGGGGACTGCAGACTTGGACATTAAGATCGGGCGACACAAGTTGAAACACCCGGTCATAGTTGTGACCCCGGAGGGCACCCCTTGTTTACTAGGGAATGACCTCCTGAGAAGGTTGTCACCCCTAATAGATTGTGTAAACAAGGTCCTCTGGACCCAGACTAGCCGACCAATAAAATTGAAACAGAGTGTCAACCATGTTAGTTTAAACGGCACATGCCACATGGTTGAACAAAAATCTGACCAAGTAGAATTTCACTTCCAGAACAACCAGATTCCAGACGTGACAGTAATAGCAGTAGGACAACAGACTGGTGATGGGGGGTCCTCTCTATTTCTGAAAATCAACCTTCCTTCCAGTCTAAAGTGGTATTCCACGCTGGAAGGAAACACTCTGAAATTCTATACTAATCCACAATCTGAAACTCCCACTCCTATAGTCCAGAAGGAGGTGAAATCAGCTCAGAGCCTGGCTGATATTCAGCAAATTGGAGAGCAGTTGTTCATCCCTGTTCAGTTAAATGATGGGAAGGACTCTGTTCTCGCTCGAGTGTGTGTGAACAACGGTAAGAGCTTCATCAGCGAAGCCATGTTCCGCCAACTCCCAAAAGATCCAGCCATTCCCACCTTCAAACTGATAGACAAATGGGAAATGGACCTGGAAGCACCTAATTCCAAACATCTCCTGCCAAGCAGGTGTATGCTCAAAATCTCCATTGGCAACAAGAGCATAGTCCACAATTGTTGGGTCGTGCGAGACGTCCCTGCCGCCTTTTACTTAGGCAGTGACATTCTCAATCGCTTCGCCATTAGTTTGGACCTAATAAACTTCAAAGCTTGGTCCCGATTAGCGGATAATCCTATGGGCTTTGATGATCCAGAAAAAGCATTTAGGTCAGCTCAATTGCTACCTTATGCAGTTGAAATTCAGGTTAAAGAGGAAGTCACCATCCCAGAAAGGACCCGACAATTCTCCCTGGAAGTGAAAGTTAAAAGGGGACAAGAGTTGAAAAACCCTGATGCCTACATACATCTAAATGCTTCTCTCCAACAGCAAGGGTTAGGGGTAAACCCAACTCCATTAGTCAACATAGAACATGACACCATTCCAATAGAGGTGGATAACAGCGACTTAAAGAGTATTACTCTAGCCGCAGGCACCATTATTGGAATGGCGGTTGATGACCGACATTTCTCCATTGATCTTGTAAATGAACTGTTAGGACCAATCCCCAAGGACTGTGTTGACAGTGACAGTGAGGACAATACAACACCAGACAGGATCTTTACCCGGCATGGGGGGAACTTCCTGGTGTACACTTCCTGCCCCTATGGTAAGGAAGATGTGACTTGTGACTTCAGGAGGGATGAGGTGATTTTCCAGGTCCATGAGGGCTGCCTTTCCCACCTGAAGCCTCCGGTCCAAATCAGCACTCTGACCAGGGACTTCTCCACCCAGCTGGAGGAGGCCGCTGAAATAGCCAAACCAGAAGTCTTTCCAGGCTTCAGGCAGATGGTGGAAGAGAGAGTCAACCTAGCTGATGCCTGTGTGACTCTGGAACAAAAGCAAAAGTTGAAACAAGCTTTCTTGGATTTCCAAGATCTCTTTGCGGTAGACTCATATGACTGTGGTCGCACCGACATCCACACCACAACAATCCCCACGGACCCTGGCATGACTCCAGTGTTTGTGAAGCAATATCGCTTGCCTCTCGCATCAATGGAGTCCCTTACTGAAATAATTAAGAACCTTGAGTCCCGGGGAATAATCCGTCCAGTCCACAGCACCTTCAATAATCCGGTGCTGGGAATATTGAAGCCAAACGGCCAGTGGAGACTCTGCGCTGACCTCAGGGAGCTCAACAAACGGGTCCACACTTCCCGATGGCCTCTTCCCTACATTGACCAAGGGCTGGCCCAGATTCAGGGGTCACAGGTATTCACTGCAATAGACCTGACCAATGGATACTGGACCGTGCCTGTCAGTAGGGAGGACCAATACAAGCTGGCTTTTACCTTTGGGGGCCAGCAGTACACATGGACCCGGACTCCCTTCGGATACCTTAACTCCGGCAATGAATTCAACATTTTTCTACACAAGGCCATGCCTGACTTGGGTGCAAGGGGTAACTTGGCTTATGTAGATGATGTCCTCATCAAAAGTTCATCTGTGGAGGAACACATAGCAGAGATCCGTTATGTTCTGACACAGTTGAGGGCCGCCGGAGCAAAACTTTCCTTTCAGAAAGCACAGTGGTGTAGAACCCGTGTTAATTTCTTGGGGCATGAGATTACTCCTCAGGGCCTCTGTCCCCAGGAAAAGAAAGTGGAAGCACTTCAGAAACTGAAAGACCCCACAACTCTGCGGGAACTAAGGAGCCTCCTTGAACTGACTAATTACAGCAGAAAGTTCATTGAGGGCTATGCAGAGATCACCAGACCCCTGATTCATCTCCTGAAGGGGGGGGTCAAGTGGGAATGGGGTCCAGAACAAGCCGAGGCGGTAAAACAACTCAAAAGAAGCCTCTCACAAGCGCCTTGCCTAGCTTACCCTGTCAGAAACAAGGAGTTCTTCCTGGAGACGGGGTTCTCTGATACGTGCTTGACGGCAGTATTATACCAAAAGCATGACAAGGTCAATAAAGTAATCTCCTATGCGAGCAAAACTTTATCCTCTGTGGAGGAAAAATTCAACGATTGTGAGAAGGCACTCCTGGCAACGGTGTGGGCATTGAAGAATTACCGCCCGTTTATCCAGGGGGAACACATCATAGTGGAGACTCCACACCAGCCTCTGCAATATCTCCAAAGTGACAGAATCCGGGCCGGAAATGTGAGTAATTCCCGAATTACTTCCTGGATTCTGTCAATGCAAGGCTTTCCTGTGGAGGTCAGATATGGCCAAAACAAGAAGAGTCCCCTCGCGCAAGGTCTGGCTGACTTGCATGATTGTGCCAGAGAAAACTGTCTCGAGGACGAAAGTCTAAAAATAAAGGACAACATGGAGGCATACCTTAATTCCCCACACAAAGTCTTTGAAGAAGACAAGTGTGAGGGAATGCCCACTGTCTATGTGGATGGATGCTCTTACCATGTTGACTACAACGGGGAGAAAGAACTAGTGGCCGGCGTAGGGAATGCATGGGTGAATGAGTCCCCAGAACCCTCCGCCGGATTCAAAATTGGTCCCCGAAGTAGTCAGGTGGCAGAATTGATGGCTGTGCATCAGGCCATCCTCACTGCTGTCCAACATCAACTCCACGAACTGGTCATAATCACAGATTCGGATTATGTACGGAACGGGTTCGTGGAGCACCTGGTTAATTGGAAAACCAGAGGCATGTTATGTGCTAACAACAAACCCTTGAAACATGGGAAGTTGATCCAAAACATTGATGATCTGGTCACCTCGAATGGGATGACCATCTATTGGAAGAAGATCAAGGGTCATTCCAAAGTAGAGGGACCAGACAAAACTGGAAATGACTTAGCTGATCAGCTGGCCAAAACCGGGGCCATCCAAGGGGATCTAATTGAGATTGAGTCCCTGTTGGGGGAAATCCAGGTCACTGCTATCACTAGGTCCCAGACAAATGCTAACAACGACCTTTCAATTGTACAATGGAGTAAGGAGACCCCTGATGCTGATTTGATTACTGCTCAGAAGGGGGATCCAATAATTGGTAAATTTTACCAGCACCTTGAGGACCCTGAGAACTTTCCCCTGACGGATACCGATTACATTGGGAAAGAGGACCTAAGAGTGTTGATGAAATGTCCAAAAATGTTCCGAACCCAAGACGGTTTGCTGGTAAGGAAATCCAAAGCTGGCCACGATCAGTGGGTGGTTCCTACCTCATTCCGAAGCCTGATGTTAAGTCACGCCCATGATGCGGCCACTGCCGGTCATAGGGGGTTTCACACAACATTGGAAATCTTAAGAGAGGTTGCATACTGGCCACACATGGGGCAGGACCTCGACCAGTACCTGAAGGGTTGCCTTGTGTGTGCACAATTTCAGCCATCATCCCTCACACACCGGGCGCCTTTACAAAAGAGGGGAATGACACTGCCATGGTCAGATTTACAAATCGACTTTGTAGGCCCTGTGATTCGCTCGGCTAGGGGGAATAAGTACATGTTGACCGTGACATGCTTGTTTACCAAGTGGGTGGAATGTCTCCCAGCCCCAAATTGCAAGGCAGAAACTGCAGCGGCCTTGATGATTAACCACATCTTTTCCCGTTTTGGTCTACCTCAAAGGATTGAGTCAGACAGAGGTAGCCACTTCACCAGTGAAGTAATGACAAAGATGTGGGAGATACTGGGGGTCAAGAGAAAGCTGCATATTGCTTATAGACCAGCTTCTTCTGGGGCAGTAGAGAGATATAACCGGACAATTGTGAGCATATTAAAGAAGTTTGTGGCAGATTCTGGGCCAAGTTGGGATATCCGATTACCTCTGGTCCTAATGGCTATCAGATCTACCCCTTCATCTGCAACCAAAATGTCACCATTTGAGTTGATGACTGGGCGCAAGATGGTGCTTCCTCAGCATTTGCTCTATAGGACCCAAGAGCAGACACTGATAAATGCCTCCACTACTCATGAGTATGTAGAGAATTTAAGGAAACACCTCCAACATGCTTTTGCTTATGCTCAGCGGAATCTAGAAAGATCAGCTGATAGCATGAAGACCCATTATGACCTGAAAACTTCCAGGAAGGAATATCAGGTGGGAGACCGGGTCTATCTATACAACTTCCAAAGGAACCAGGCCAAGCAGCGCAAATTTTTGCCTACATGGAAGGGACCCTTTGAGATCGTCGATAAGATCTCCCCTGTGGCCTACAAGATCCGCATCCCCAAAGGTGGTTCGGCAGAGGGGGAAGACAAGTGGGTCCACATAAACCAGTTGAAATGTTGCCATCCCAGGCACACTCTGCAACAACTGGAGGAATCCTCTGGAATCCTAGCGGGTACTGTCTCAGACTAATTCAGTTCCAATCATAAAACATACCACATCTAGTCTCTAAAATATTGTGATTGTATGAAACTGTCTCTTAGTCATACTGTTTTTATTAAAATAAGAATGTAATGTTTTGTTATGATAAAATGCATATGCTGCCCCACTATCTCAACAGTGGTGGAAAAAATCGCCTATGAGTAGATATTGCCGCTTTTGCTTTATCATCCTAGGAGAGATGAAACCATGAAGGATGACCAAGAAGGACGATTCGGAGACCGGGAACGGAGATCCAATGGGCCCAGTGGACCGCCCAATACTCCCATCAGGACCGGCGAGGAGAACCGATCGATCAGTACCGGATGGAGAAGAAGATGCTGAACTGTGCCATCTACAGAAGAGGAAGAAGATTATGCGGACAGACCGGTGCATGGGTCAAAACCCTTGTGCACGCGACTCCCCATCGACTCAAATTCAAAGTGCAGTCGCGTGGGGGGGACTTGTTGGGTGTCCTGACCCACGTTTAAGCTATCCTGCTACAACATTTGGTGCTGTGGGCTTAGGAAATTCAAGATGGCGGAAAACCCACATGTGCGCCGAAATCCAGGAAAGCTGCGCAGTTTGTGCGCCAACCAAAATGGTTGCCTCACTTGCCACCCACCAGTGCGAGAATGAAAGGCCGGGTTGCCATGAGGGAAATGGGTTGCCAAAGGAAAAACAGTAGCGCCGGTTAGCTTCAAAGCGCTTTAAAACCACCATTGGACTACCCGCACAGTAGTCTGAAACCATTGGGAATGGCAATGCTGATTGCCAAATGCAACCTAGAAGTGTGGGGAATTCATTTCTTAAATCCCAAAAATGAGTGCAGTACCAGTACTCACCACTATCCAAAAGCCGGCGTTTTAAAACCACTCTGTGTGTTTTTCTGAAGGCAAGCAAAATGCCTATTTCAAACCTTGCAACATGTGCAAAATATTCACTGAACACCAGCAGACATTTGGCAGAATGGAGTTTTGTGTGCCTACAAAATCTGGGAAATGAAGAGCCCAAAAACAATGCTTATAACAAAAATGCTATGGAGTCAGCAGCTTAAGCCTAACTACAACTGGATTTAAAACCACCAAAATCGAAAATGTTAAATTAAATGAGTGACCTATGTTTGGTGTCACATGCCTTTGTAACTGTTGAAATGTCATAGTTTTGCGCTTAGAATCAGCATTCTAGCTGCATGTGTAAAATTACAAGTTATTTTAAAAGCAACAAAAAGTTAGCTGAAGGTCTGGCTTAAGGAACTTGATTTTGCCTAGCAACTACCCATCAGCAGTGAAACTTGAGTCACCACTGTGTTCCCAGGCCAACCTTCCTTTTGCTGCCCAGGCTAAGGATATGCCATCTATCTGATAATTGAATTTCCTGTGCTCTGCCAGAGAGTGAACAAAGCCCTCTCCACTCAGGCAAAGGTTTTTTATTACAGACGTCGTAAAAAGTGGCTTCCTCCTGGAGAAGCTGGGAGGAGCACTGCCTGTGAGAAGCAAGCTGGCTTGGCAGAAACTGGAAAGACTGGTTTCTGTACCATGTGACCTGAAAAGACACACCCCTGCAGCAAGGATATGGTTTTATAAAAAGGGGGATAATTCATAGAGCGGACATGTGAAAATTTTATAAATGATACCATAATTCTTGTGATTTTTCTGCCCACAGTTTAAGACGTGGTAGGAACCGGTGGTATGTTCAGGGGGGTTTTAGCGGAAAAGTGGATATTACTCTAAATGTGTGCATGTTAAAAATCTGAAACTTCATCAGTTAATGTCCCTACCCCCTGCACACATGTATGTAAAGTTGGGTCCATGTCGGAAATTGGAAAAGCAGTTAAAAAGTCAATTATGTACACTCTTTGAATGCAAGCTCCGAGAATGAGCAGATTTGGACATAGACATGGCTAAATTCAGCCACACCATGTATATGTAATTTTAAAACAATATGTACCTCTGCAAATATGTATTTGTTTCAAATCTAGATTTGTGTGTAAGTTGACAGGAGGAGTGGACTTTCTGCAGGCTGTAAAATGACATCAATCTGACTCACAGTTCAGTTTGCCAATCAAGCGGAAGAAATGGAAGTTTGACCAATTAGAAGCTGAGAGAGAGGTAGGGTCAGTGATGCTAGAACACACCCACATTCTAAACACATAAAAGCAGACAGACAGGACAGATAGGGACTTTCCAAATCCATTTGCAGCGGGACGCTCTGCCGGAAAAATCCATACTTACCTCCATCAAACTCCAGAAAGCCAAACTAGAGACTTCAATCTATCCAGAGCAGAGAGACCCAAAGAACCGGTGCCTAGCAGAGACCAGACCCCTGTGAGCAGTTCCAGAGGCCAGGCGCTGTGAGCAGAATCCGGAAAGACCTGACCAGACTGAAGATCGTGACCAAGTCGCTTTCCTGTTCAAAATCTCTTGTGAGTACTTAGCAAAACTCAGAACACATCTCTTAGTTTAAATTCATCTAATTCAATCTATTTAACCTAAGTAGAACTGCCTCCTAGCTGTCACCTGTCATTCTAGCTGCAAAAATTTGTCACTTGTCATTTTGAAAAAGTGTGCGTTTAAAATTTACAAAACCAAAAACGACCTTTACTAAATTACTCATATCTCCGCAACCGTTTGGGCTAGAGACTTGCAATAACTTTCATTTGGAAGCTGAGATCCCAGGCTTTTCTAGGACCCCAAAACGGTAGAGATAGTCCTTGCGGTTCCTTTGTAATAGCGCTCGGCGCATCCGCGAATTTTGCCGCGATTTGCAATTTCTTCACATGTAAAAAAACTGCTGCTGCCTGATTTCATTTGCCAGAAATTCGTTTAACCTGCTAACTATCCCTGCATCATTGCTAGTGTGAGCCTGGACTAATATTAACTAGATACCACTCACCCTGAACCTCTGTAAGGGAATTAAAAGCGCTTAGCATATTTCTCATCCATTGCTAGCACATATCAAAGCATTTGGGCCTGTGTTTTCAAAACTCCTATCTGTTTTCTGTTGTCTAAGCTTGCTGGATTGAACTGATTACATTGATTGCATTTCTGAGAACTGTGTGCTTTCCTCCCATTCCCTTGCATTGCATAAAGAGGGGGGGAGTGAATAGCCAGAGAAAAGTGATTACATTGTTTGGTTGAAATCATATTGAGTATTTTCTGTACTGCATTCATTGAATATTGCATCCACCTGAGCTTACATAAAGCATCCTCTACCACATTATACTTTTGTTCCTATTTACCAGTGTGTTACCTTATCCATTCATGTCAACTCATTAGTGATTATAAGAAGAGTGCTAGTGCCAGATTCTCCGTTGTTGATCTTTATCATATCAGATTAAGTGTGCTATTCAATTATTAATTTATTATAAAGTGGGATATATATACCTATTGTTTAAATTATCAAATAAACCCTTTTAACTTGCAAAACAGAACTACTTCTTGGCTCAGTGGGGTCAGGGGGATTCCAAGAGAGGGGTGTTATATAGGGGTAGTCATCCAGAACGCATGAACTGGACCTAAAGATATATCAATAAGGGTTTTCATTCAGTATTATAGACTAGGCGTTGACTTAGCTGTAGTGTTGAATTGAATCCTCTTACAGGGACTTGTAATGTTCTGGTGACACCCATAAGCTAGGTGCCGGAAACGGTGTTAGGAGGTCGGTAGCAACCCGCCAGCGGGTTACTGCTGAACTCGTAATGAGGCCATTGTCCCAATTGCAGCTAGTAGATGTGTAGAGATCTGCCCATCTCACGTCCATAGGGTATACATACTATTCCACAGTTCATGACTCTCTATCTAGGATTGATCATTGGCTGGTCTCATCTTGGCATCTACACTGTCTGGGTGTTACATATTGAACATTCTCAGATCACTCTCGGGTGTTGTAAGTGCTCAAGCTGGTGCAAGGTCCTAAGACACGGTCACTCTGGAGGATGTTCCCCTCTATACTTTTGGACCCAATATTGGTGGATTGCCTTTCAGGTAAGATAGATGGTTTCTTCATTGATAATGTGGGTGCAGTTGCTTCCCAACTCACGGTGTGGGAGGCGTTTAAGGTAGATTTAAGGGGGGAATTTCTTGACTCGAGAGTTGGGACACTATGAACAGTAGTTGCAGAACTGAACAATCTAGAAGAGTGATTGGGCCAACTTGAGAACGAATATGGGGTTACCACGAATAGGGAGTTGCTAGGTAGGATTACAAATGGCCTTCTTATATTGTGCTCCTTGGCTGAGAGAAATACCTATAAAATCTAAACCGGTACTGGTGCACAGGTATGATGAAGCTGAATGTTATTGGCTCATGCAATTAGGGTGGAAGGTTGGGGGCAAGCTATAGCTCAGATCTCGGTGTAGGCAGGCATGGTCATTGTGGACAGCAAGTCATTAATGAAGAATTCACAGCCTATTACAGGGCCCTATATAATAATGCTGATATATATCCTGAGATGGCCATTGTCAAGTATTTGTCAAGTATTTGGAGGGTATTGAACTTCCACGGTTGGTTGAGGAATCTGTTAATGTAATACATGCGCCAGTTTCCGTCGAGGAGATTCTTGCGGTTGTCTCTACTTTATCATCTGGCAAGGCACCAGGGTCAGACAGGCTGGTGGCGGAATGTTTGAAAGAATTTAAGCATATTCTAGCACCCCAGTTGCTTTGCTTATCGGATGAGGCGTTGGTGGGGGGAAACTCCTATCGTCACTTAGGGAAGTGATTATTAAAGTGCTTCATAAACCCAGTAAACCGCCAGAGGATGTAGCTTCATACCAGCCACTCTATTTACTCAATGTGGATATGACAGCGTTTGCTAATATATTAGTGACAAGGCTGCTCCTGCATATGTTACAGCTCATATATTCAGATCAGTTGAGATTTATTCCTGAGCATTCAACGGCGCTTCGACAGTTATTTGGCCTTATTTCACAGATAAATCCTGGAGCAAAGAAAGTGACTGCCTCGTTAGTTGCAGAGAAATTGTTTGACTCGGTTTCTTGGGGCTACCTTTTTGTGGTTCTGAACTGCTTTCCTATTGGTCTATATTTTCTCAGATATCTGAACCTATTGTTCTCGTCTCCTGCAGCGAGAGTTCAGACTAATTCATTTATAATCCCATGTATACAACAGTGCAAGGCGATACACCAAGGGCCCGCTGTCCCCACTGCTTTTTGCTCTGTCTAGGGAGCCACTGGCTACCTTAATGATATTATATGATATGATATGATATGGCATTTATAACGCGCCTATACACAAGTGTTTTAATGCGCTCTACACATAGACATAGAGGCATTTGTATTATGGGATCACCCTGTATCATTTCGCTATACGCAGATTATGCTTTATTATACATCTGTAACCCTGAGAAGAACCTGAGACCCATTATGCAAGATATCTATACCTCTATGCAAGGTAGTCAGGTTATAAGATTGAAGGCATGCCTCTAAACGCTCACACCACAAAAAATACAACCCATTAGGGAAAAAAAGGAGAAAGAGATTCTTGCAAGGATAACACGTTTTGATTATAGAAAAAATAGGTGTGCCAGAAAAGAACTCTGCTGCTCAGGATGGTTCTGAGAAAAAAAGGAGCAAGCAAGAGCTTAAAAAGGGGCACAGTGTCATCAGTATACAGTAAAACCACATGTAGCTGGTTGGTGTGACCCTATGCATGGTCAGCCTACTCCACAGGGGATACCAGGCTATTGGCCCCAGCCCCGTCCATCTTCCGTCACTTGAGGTCAGCTGGGCTCATCGTCTCAAGGGAACCAAGGTCGAAAATACAATTCAATGTGTTATTCTAACAGTGCTACTCTTTGCAACACAGGGCACCTGGCATGATCATGGACTGGTCCCGGGAGGCTTGAGGTCACTGTGACCCACACACATTTCACTCATCCCAGTTGCATCGTCTGGTGTCCAAGGCTCCCACCCTCGCTTCTGAACTATAATGTATCCCACCCGCACCTCGCATTATAAATCATGACATTGTAAAGTACAGATAGGATGATCATTCTATTAAATATGTTTATGGTTGTCTGGTTTATGGTTGGTGGCCCTGGGGCCAGCTGGTATCTTGGAATTCAGGGGTCTTGGGACTCGGACAGTTGTAGGGGCTATAACTTGTAGTTTGCTCGGTGGGAGTCAGAGGATTGCTCTGGCTTGGTTGTGATAACACGCACAGCAAGGCACCTAGCACCGTTTTATGGCCTTGAAGGATACATTCTTTCTCAGGATAAAACATATTGTCAACAGTTGTAGAACAAAGGAGGGTTTCTGTGGAAATTAACAGTGCCGGTCTCTCTCTCTCGTCGCACTTGGGCCTATTCAAGTTTCTTCATCAGGTTTGCAGCCTGTGTCTAACGAGCTGCCATGCAGGCCTAATGTTTCTGCCATACCTACAAAATGGCACCTGTTTATGTGCGCACACTAAGTCTAAACATCTACAGTTTGCGTAGTATTATTTCTGTGCAGGGTCTCTTAGCACGCCCCCCTCCTACCTGGCACATCACAGATTTATTCATGGGTTTCGCCTCACCCTAAAGCTCCTAGGGGGGTGGGATAGGTTAATTTCCATCCCAACAAGATTAATAGATCTGAGTCAGAGTTGTTTCCATTGTCGGACTGACTTTATGTACCTTGGGATTCAGGTTTCTCGTACACGTTAGTCTATATATTCTGAACATTATGCAAAATACCTTTTGCATTTTGTGATGCAACTGCTCGTCTGGAACAAACTACCTATTTCAATGTATGGTTGTCTCTCATTATTGAAAATGGTTCTCCCTAAGTTACTGTATTATTTCACTAACATGCCTATTTGAGGGTGTTTTTTACTACACTTTGTACAATGGCTTCTAAGTTTATATGGGGGGCTGGAGATGCTAGATTGAGTTGGGACAAGCAGGTGGAACCCTTTGAGCATGATGGGCTCACGGCACCAGATTTTGAGCTTTATTACTCAGTGGCCCAAACACATTTTGCCACCTATTGGTATGACTCGTTACGACTGGTGGTGCGGGTAGCACTTGAGAGGTATAGCGATATGCCTTATGATTCGAAAAGAGTGATATTCTGTTATAAATTTGTTGACTCCTGCACATTTGATCCGGTAAGGACTACAGTTAATGCGTGGTCCAGGTTGTTTCTTGATGTTTGACATCGGAGTACCGTATAGAAAGAGGGTTCACTTGTGGAACTTTCCCTGCATCGCCCCAAGGCTGGATAGGGATGTTCGAGCTAGATGGTATATGGATGGCCGACTGGTACTTGGGATCTTTGTCCAGAAGGATTGTTTTTCTCTCTAGAGGATTTCACTGATAAACTGGGTAACCATCCAATACTGGTATTGCATTTTTTTCGAATGAGCTCGGCACTCAGGCAGAAATGAGCGTCCTTCCCACAGTAACCAGTCACATCTGTGTATCGAATCGATTACTGTAGGTGGGAAATTCAGGAGACTGACATCCATGCTATATAATCTGGTCCAAGAGAGTAAGTTAGTTGTGAACCAAGTGCGTTCAATTTGGGAGTTGGATCTGGGATTCGAGAATTGTGGAGTAGATTCATCCCCCTTACTAAGGAACTGTCCCTGAATGCTGGGCATAGGCTAATTCAATTCAAGATACTGAATATGCTCCACTATAGCACAGCAAACTTTGCTAAATTTATGCTAGACACCGGTGCCGCCTGCCTAAATGTGGTGCAACGCGGGATGATTTCACGCACATGTGTTGGGTCTGTCTGACCTATTGCTCACTTTTGGCTAAATGTGGCCAAAATAATCAAAGATATTATGGAAATCACAACTTCATTGTCCCTTATTATGTATCTGTTGGGCGATATTCTCAAGGCTTCGAATGTCACTCGAAGATGGTTAAAGAACTTGACATACACTTAAGAAAGGGAAGAAGCATATGTGCTACAGTATCGCCTATATGTAGCCCTTATGACATTTGGGGCCATTTTAGGGTCTATATGGCCCACAGAGTGGAGTCAGAGGGTGATGATGAAGTGGAATCTTAATGGTCACACTGTGGCTTACATACGTGTGATGGATTGTTGTATGTTCTGCCTAGTTTAAATAAAGTGTATAAAACAAAATTAAAAGTTACCCAGCAGTCATTGCGCTTCACAAAAGGCGCATTGCACAGCATAAAATGGAGACCAGAGTTAGAGGAGTCCTTCAGTTTACATTATGACTGCACTTGGTATTCACAAAGAGCCACATGCAGCCTATGTTTAACTTAATGCTGTCATAAATGAGCTTTGTAATGAAACCCAAAGAAAGTGAACTTTGTTTTGAATGTTTTACGCGTCCATTTTGCACACAAGGCAAATTCCACACCTGTGCAGAATTTGAAAAAAAACAATTAGAATCGTTTTTTAATGCACCGTTTTTTTTGTGGCTCACATATTTTGCCCAATTTAACGGTTGCCCTTTCTCACAGTTTCTGACAAAACCACACAAACTGCTGGATCTTCTCACACACCACTTAGGCAGACGTCCTTCAGGCATGCGCTAGAAGTGTGGATAGTGCACTGGAATATGTGTGTCAATATACATGTGAGTGTTCAACAACATCTGCATGACCTTCCCCATTTCCCTATAGAACTTGCCTCCCCTGCAATTGGCAGTCAAATGTGTGCTCCCTAAAGACACAACTACTATTCGTTAAGTGTGGTACCCTCCATCTCTTTTTCCTTTCAGCCCTTGCCTCTGGCGTGTTTACTCGGTTGTTCGGCAACACAGCCAGCAGCATATTGCAAAGGCAAAGAAAAACAGGGGATTAGCATTCCTTGGGGTATTAGCGGGCTCAGTACTTGTAAAACCAGAGGCGCTTGTATACAACACGGCTCAATCTCCAAGGAAGGCAGTCGGGTGATGGAGGAGAGAGGCTGGCGCGCAGACTCCTTCGGGGACTTGTGTTTTCGAGAGACAAAGCTGGCGCGGTGATTTCTAATTTAGTGCCTTCATCAGCTAGTAAATACAGCACGCTGTAAACATTCTGCTACTTTCTGGCATCGTTTGTGAATAACATCTTGTTTTCAGTGAACGCTGGACTCGATGGAAAAATAGTCGAGTGCCGTCTCTTGTTTTGAATGTAATATGTTTTTCATAACAGAGGAGGTTCATGGGATAACCCAGGGGTTTGCCACAGCGGGAATGCATTCATCAAATAAACCCCATTCTAATCCTTCTGCTTCCAAGGCTTCCGTTAATGAAGTTTCACTCTGTTTAAAATGCCTCTGAGCCCAACAGACTCAGCTTTCTTCCAGTAGTTCGCAGCCAGTGCGCATTAACGTGCATTGTTGGAAGATGGCAGTTGTACATGTATTTTCTGGAAAATTGACGCGGGTCCCCTCGATAGAACGGGGTATTGCACAAGCGTGTGGACTTCCGTTGATATTTTTTCTGCTAATTTACATATCGATAATGTTGTCCGCATATTGTGAAAAACACATCCAAAGATGTGCCTAGAGTAGAAGAGTGATCATGCTATTGTCAGGACCGCAGCTGTCCTGCAAACATTGATTAACCCGTTTTAATTTTTTCGCAATCCAATATCCTTCAAAATTGACTCTTATCCATCGAAAATAATGGTGATTGGGAATATAGAATTTCCCAGCAGCTATTGTTTTTTTTGTGTGCAAATTTCTTTATTGACATTTTTAACATGAAGAAGATCGAAACAGTAAAATGTTTTGCAAGTAAACATTTAAACAACATAACACTATACACAATTTTTATAAATACAGTAATAGGTAGGAAAGGGAAAGATAGAAAGAGAAAGGGAGAGAAAAGAAAGAGCGGAAAGAAGTGGAAAAAAAGAAAAGGGATTTCTTCAGATATACAAATCATTAAAGATATTCCATATAGCAGAATATTTGTCAATTTTTAAAAATCTCTGGTAAATCCTTTTTTTCTATTTAATAGAACGGTTAAATGATGCAACCAGCCATCTATGGAAGGCCTAGCCTAATTCTTCCAGCATTTTAGTATCTGTTTCTTAGCTACCAATAGTGCTCCATAGGCCCAAAGAGTTGGCTAACAGACAGCCGAGTACCTGCCGGAAACAAACCCAGCACACATAGTAATGGAGTATGAGGGAGCAATAGATCTAGAACAAGCTCCATACGCTGCAGGACATCATCCCTAAAGCTGCTAATTTTCACCCAAACCAGAACATATGCAGACCAGTACCAACATCTGATTTTCAGTTCCAGCATATATCATCTTGCACAAGCTTACAACGCTTAATTTTCAAAGGTATCCAATAAATACAATGCACAATTCATTGCTGTGTAAACCTGAAATCCAAGTCAACCCTGCATCTGTAAGGTCCTGCGCAAATACAATTCCAATCTCCCTCCGATAAGTCAAGACCCAATTCCAAAGTTATTGTTCTACAGCCAGTGGTAAATTAGAAAAGTTGAACAAGTATGAATAACTCATAGCAAAACACATTGATAAGGCACAAAGGGCCTGATCACGACTTTGGCGGAAACGCCTGCGGTATTACCGTATTAGCCCTACCACCAAACTCCCCGGCGCTAATTGCGCCGGATCACGAGTTCGGCGGTAATGTAATTCCCCATTCCCCATTGAGTCCATTCGGGAAGGCCCCATTCCCCATTGGGCTCAATGGGGAAAATTCACGATCTTACCGCCGGCAGACTTCCCGCCGGCGGTAATAGCGTGAATTTTCGGCGAAGTTCTGATTTGGCTGACTCTTAAATCCGCCGGTAATATCACAACCGCCGGATTTAAGGGTTACCGCCAAAGTCGTGATGAAGCCCAAAATATCTGTGTCAAGTATATAGTGCACTGACATAATGTTATAATGTATTGATTTAATTTCCTTGAGCTGTTGCTCTTAGGACACATGGCATTGGGACATGTTGTACTTTTTTTCTATTTTTTCTATTTCCAGAACTGGTGTCAAATGTAAACCTTTCTTGGGGTGATAGGAGCTGGAGAAGATAAATCAAAGGAGTTGTGTGAGCGAGAGGGGTGCTGGTTTGCTCACCCACCCAAAAGGGGCTTCTTCTATCTTGTGGGTAAACAAACTTTTGAACTGCTTACCGACGAAATTTAACATGTCACTTTTTAGTGAGTTTTCACAAGCCCAACCTCCAAAGCTAAAGAAATGTACCTGGATTTAGTACAGAACATACAAGAGAGTGTAATAATCATTATATTTTGATTTCAACACTTGCATTTGAAGCATCAAATCAGTTGATTGCATAGCTGGCCCACTGATAAAATGCTGCCATAGTGGTTCAGGTACACCAGAGATACAGTAGCACACGTCCTTGTATCTTGTCCATAGTAGAGCTCCATAAACAATATATGTAGGCACCACATATTAAAGTTAGGCCAATACTTAATATGTGCTCTACGGATCAGACAGAAAAAAACATTATAGAAGAATTTATCATTTAAAGCTATGGTAACGGTAAACAATCATGAATGTCTGTATCTTTCTCCTAGCGTGTTGAAAAATACTCTATGATCTGGATAGAAGATATTGCTGACATGTGATTTAAATGTGTGAAATACATCTTAATTGATTGCTTGATGTGTGATTTTGTAAACATAACATTGCACACCCAATTGGTACCAAACTCCAAGAGTGAGGGAATCCATGGACCGACTTAAATAAAGAAAATATTTTTTTTTAGACTATACCTAAAAGTGAGACGAATTTGGAGTGTCATGGATGTCTGCAGAGAGAACATTCCAAAGCTAAGGGGCCTGTCCTGAGAAATGTCTCTCCCTTCTGCCCCTACAATTGGTTATAGGATTGAAACATAATTTGATGTGATGACCAGAGGGTTCTGAAAGGCAGACAAGGCTTTAATTTAGCTGAAAGGTAATGAGAGACCCGCCTTTGAAGGCATTTAAAAGTGTGGAAGCATATCTACATGAAATCACTCTAGGGACTGGCAGCCAGTGTAGGAAGCGGTGAAATGTTTAGCGTAAAAAGAAGCCTCACTGCAGCATTTTAAGACAAGAGGGATTAGCATGATCACGTTTAGACATGACCAAAGCATCTGCCCCCATATGGTGCATATGTGGGCGTGTGGAATAGATATCTCAGCTTGAAAAGGCACTCATATAATGAGCTTGATTATTTGTAGAGGTAACATTCTAATCAGATTCAAAAAGAAACACTAGATGTTTCAGTGCATTAGAGAAGGAATGAGCTTGGTCATGGATGACTGGAGGGGCTTAAATGCACAAAGGATTGAGAAATAGATGACTGGGTCCCAAAAAAAGCACTTTGGTCATGGTGACATTGAGACTTAGGCTGCTGTCCCTCATCTGTTTGCTTATTTTAAACAAGGCTTTGGGCAAAGATGCAAAGTTGTCATGAGAGCTGCAGACATGCATATAAATGTGCGTACCTTCGGTGTACACATGGTATACTAAAGCATGAACATTTATAAGGTAAACAAGCATTGTGATATCACACACTGTTGTCTCGTGTATTGGTATTAAATAGGCATTTGCCATGGACTGACATCATAGGCCCATTTCCTCAAGCTTTTATCCAGAGGTTATCTCATGTCCACACTATGGCTGGGCCTGAAAAATCCCCATCCTGTGCCTACACACAAGTCAAACCTTTTGGCTTTGTCAATGCGTGTTCCTGTTTTCCACTTCTCTTTCTAGTTCTCCCTCCTTTTTTATGTCTTTGGGTTCTTCCTTGCTATTTGAAGCAGTCTTAGCTCTGCATAGGAACTATAAATGCAGCAGTCATGTGCCATCAATGCTCTGGTTGCCAGGAGTCCTCAAGCAGAGCTCTCAAGTTGTCCCATATCAAGCTTGAGTAGCTCATCCATGCCTGCCTTTGCAGTCTGGGACTTGGGGTCTGGATTTTGTAATGCAGAAAGTAAAACCTCAAGTACAGTACTAGAAAGCAAGTGGATTGGCTACTCGTATCTAACATGGAACAAATTGAAATTCTGCCTCAACTTTCCACTTCAAGAGCTGAAACCCTTGATTCTCCAGACGCTTTGATCTTCATTTCCAATCAACCCGAACAAGCTTAGCCAATGGTGAGGGATCAACGAAGTCCAGAACAACTTGAGAGACACCGTTTTCAAACCATGTGTTATTAACTAATAGGAGCAACTCTTTTACATTTAAGCCTTATGCTGGTATGCACTGATTTTAATGGTATCACAAAATTTAAAATTGCTTCACAAAATGATAAGTGACAAATGATCTTTATAATAAATGTGCGTGTTTTGGTGAATTGGGGGATAGGGCATAAGGAATATGTTGTCAACTGTGGAGCAAGCACGTCTAGGTCTGAATCCCAGCTTTGCCACTTGGTCAAAGTGTGTGATCGGGAGCAACTCATTTTAGCGCCCTGCATCCCAACTCGATCCTTAGTCTAAAAGGTTGTGAGTACTTACAAAAACAGTCCAAGCTAATTGTAAGCTTTGATGATAACAATTTTAACACAGATGTCAAGAACAGAGATTGGTTGTCAAATATTTTTAAATCGACTACAATTCCCCATCCAAATATCATTATTGTGTGAAACATTTCTTAATTAGTCATCTAAAGTGTCACTTTCCTTGTGGGGAAGGAGAGGTATTTAAAAGATGGTTCTTGTGGGAACTGATTCCATGAATACACTGGGACACAATGGCAATTAACCACCAGCTGAAAATTGTCAGAAGTGAAACACTTGTGTATAGGCGCGTTACAAATGCCATATCATATCATATCAAATGACATGATGACAGGACATCACTGGACGGTTTTCATTTGCAGGCCAACTGGTTCAATATTCAGTAAGTACTAATGAGCACTAGAGCCCTGCAAAGTCATTTCGCCTAATTCATAGCGTGACGAGATAATGCCAAGACACCGGGCATAAAGTTTTCGCTCAGAGGCTTTCATTTGGCCAACAAATCTATTCTGGGAATTGTAACCTTAGTTAACTGCAGGTAAGCAATGTGTCTATGAGAAACTCACCCCAATGATGTATTGAACTGAAGGGCAGCACTGATGTCCCACTCAAATAGAGTCAATTGAGTCGATTGAGCAGGGTTTCTCTGAGAACAGGACCAGCATCGAAATATGTTTATTATAATAATCATGACAACACTTAGCTCACTTTACGAATTGTCTCACTTATAGAAGTTAACGTGTTATTATCGACAAAGTGAATGATACTCTTTTAACGACCTCAGAAGGATTGCATTCTGATTGTGCATATCGATATTAGAACTGTATAGTGAGATCAGTGCAGTGAGATACTCCACCTTATTCGAATGAGCATTGATGGGAATATTGCAAGATGGGAGATGAGCTGCTACTCAAGCCCAGCAAAGAGCTGGCACTAATATCTGTCTTACCCACGGATGATGGTCCTGCAGTGCTTTGAAACAAAGTGGTACGTTGTGTTACCAGTTATGAATCTTTGAGACCCTAATCACAGCTACTCCATGTGACTGCAACATATGACCGTGTGCTCGTAGCTGCCAACATTTGGGATAGTCTAGAATAAAAGCCTTCCGTTGTCAACATATCCAGGACAAATATTGCACAAAGATCTCTGTAGCTTGCCCATCTAACCACCGAGTCACTGCACCACATTACCTATTTAAGAATACGATGCACATTACAATTGCCCTGTACATGACAGCCACACACCATTTTGTTTCAATCAGGAGGATGAAAGTCTAAGTCAATGCTACGGAATTCAATTAGGTTTCTTCATATCTCCAATTATCTTCCAGGCATCTGAAAACATTGGGGAGTTGCGCAAATGTAACCTATTGTTACCAAGCAGGTACAGTGGTAATTCATGAAATATACTAATGACCGTATCAGAGCATTTTCCTATGGGATTGTGTTAGGATTAGAACATTCATTCTTTTCACTAGATTACATCATTTAGATATGCAATGCTTTCACTGTGTGGGTTTATATTTGATTTCATTTCACAGTTCATGTACTTTCTGTTACTTTACTGTTCTTGTCTATTTAATGTCAGAGTGCATCTATCTCTTCATTTAATACTGCAGCAAAGTTCGTTCTATGAAGTCAGCAGCTTCTGTTGTGGAATGTTATTTTATGGAGGGAGGTTCTGGAATGGAGAGTATTTCAGTTGGAGATTGGCTGTGTGTTAACGCCTGCTGTCGTGAAGTCTCTATCTTAATAAAACTGTTATAATCTTTCTCTGTGTCGGAACTCATTCAACATTGGCAACGAGGAAAACGTATAACTTCCACGGCTCCCCCCTGCCCCTGGCCGTATCTGATTCGCTCCGCAGCGAGCCACTCTGCTAGCAAACATTGGAAGCAGCGACAGCAGGTGCTGAGGAACAGGTCAGGCGGTGTAACAGGGGACGGCGGGACGATTGTGCTGGGCGGCCTCGTTTCAATTGGAAACGCTGGCACTTGTCTTTAGATAACATTGAATCCGGGGAGGAGCCCTACTCACTCTGTGCCCGTTGACCATTTTGGCTCGTGCAGGGCTGCACGCTACAGTGCTCCATCAGCCCCAGCACGCGCCGTGGTCCTGACTCAAGGACAGAAGTCGCGTGAGCCTGAATTGATTCTCCCACACGCGTGCCTGGAGGGGCATGGCCTTAGCTACTGCGGGGCAGCGTAAAGGAAAGTCAGCCCACACACGTCAGGAAGGGGGCATGGCTTAAACACCTCAACATTCCGACAGCTACAACACTCAGGCATTGTGACCCCAGTTGCTAGGAGATGGTGGTCACAAAGGAAACCTTCTAACTCATTCACAGCAGTGCATTGTTATGCCAGCTGCTTGGAGGCAGCAGTCACAAAGGAAGTCATTCTATTTAACCACAGCAGTGCGAGTGACATCATAAAGGAAAAGTCTTGCACATTAAAGGTTTCATCTTCAACTGAGTCTGCAGAACATCTTATTGTCAACCCTCATCTGTTAACAATAAAACGTGCTCCTCCACACTTTACCAGTGCCAATACTTACCAATCCACGAGGGGTTCATACCACATTTCTGAGACATCAGTTCTGACATCCTGCAGCCGGTGCATCATTGGTTATGGCTGCAACAATACCTCCACCTACACCTTTCTTAGCAAACCTGGTCGTCCCGTGATCAGGTGGAACAGGTGGAAAGGTATTTTCGAAAACTACCTGGTGGCTATAGGAGGGGACAGGTTCAGCTCTGCTAGAAAGAAGGCATTGTTATTAAATAATCTAGGGCCAGAAGGACGTAGTATTTTCGATGGTTTATCGAGAACCCAAGGAGAGGAGACAGGAGATACAGATGAATATGCCATAGCCCTAGAGCAATTAAAAGGACACTTTGAACCCAAGAAAAATGTAACTTTTGAACGGCATAAATTCTTCCAAAGTACAAAGAATCCTCAGAATCTGTTGAGTCTTATATAGCCTCCCTCAACACTAAGTCACACCTGTGACTTTGAGACATAAAAAATTCACTGATAAGGAATCAACTGGTGAGGTGCACCAACAATATAAGAATACAAGAGAAGTTGCTTGCAAAGGATGTTACCCTGGAACAAGCTGTTGAACTAGCTAGAAGTATTGAGCAGACCACCCAATACATCAAGGAAATGAAGGTCGACAAACAAGTCTCACATGCTGTATGTCCGGTTGGTCAAAGAAGGAAGCCGAGTTCTGGTATCAATAGAAGAGATGGATGGAACACAAAGTGTGCCAAGTGTGGTAGCCCAAACATGGCTCAAATTTCCCCACATGCCCGGCCAGATTTGCTGAGTGCTTTAAATGCAAGTGCAGGGGACATTTTGCAAATGTCTGCAGAGACTCATCAATCAACATGGTGGAGTCAAGAGAAAATAGTGGTGAGATGAACCGTACAACAATGAATATGTCAACGATGACACCCACTGAAGAAGCAGCTCCCAGATCTGTTTTCCAAATCTCTGCAGTGTCCGGTGAACAAAGTGGGTCCATGGTCGAGTTTGAAATTGAAGGATGCAAAACGATGATGAAGGTTGACACAGCCTCACATTGGACCATCATATTAGAGGAGACTCTAAAAAATGTATTAAGAAGAGACCCGAACTCACTCAAGCCTACAGATGTACAACCTTGTGGATATGGTGAATCAGCTATTGATATGGTCGGACAGTTTCAAGGACAAGTGTTGTACAAGGGCAGGAGGTGTACAGCAAACATATTGGTGGCTAAGAAGGGTGCCTCATTACTCGGTTGGGAAGAACAAAGGAAGCTAGGTGTGAGAGTTCAAGCTAGTGCACTGGAACCAGTGACCATAGCGGAAATGGAGGACAAATGGTCTAGGGAATTTCCGGAAGTATTCACAGAAGGATTGGGTAAACTTAAACATTTTGAACACAACATTAAACTTAAAAGAAACTCCCAACCTATAATCCACAAAGTAAGACATGTACCCCTAAATATGAGGGAACAATTATGTGAAGAGTTAGCTGATCTCATGAATAAAGGCGTGATAGAACCTGTTGGAGGCACAGAATGGTTATCACCGGTGGTATTGGTCACCAAAAGCAACGGGAAGTTGAGACTATGTGTGGGCTTGAGAAGTTTGAACCAAAAACATTCTGGTCAAGAGGCATCCTCTACCTATTATTGTTGAAACTCTAGCCACTTTGGGAGAACCCAAATGGTTCCCTGTAATCGACCTGACGGCAGCATACCATCAAGTGCCTCTTTCTAGACAATGTCAATATCTTACAGCATTCATTACTCCTTAAGGAACATACACGTTTCTCTGAATGCCATTTGGTCTGGGATCGGCTGCTTCTGTCTTACAGAAAGTGATGGAGGAGGTTTTGAAGGGTGTAGATAAAGTGACTGTTTTTCAAGATGATATATTAGTGTATACTGAGAATGAGAGTGAACATGAGACAGTCTTGAGATGTGCATTGACAAGATTGAGAGAGGCAGGTTTAACTGTACAGAAAAGTAAATGCAGAATAGCGGTCAGAGAAGTGGAGTATTTGGGTCACAGGATATCTAACACTGGTAGATAGTATCAGCAAAGCCCCTCCACCAAAGGACAAGAACAAATTGCAGTCATTCATGGGCTTGGCAGAATATTATCACAAGTTTGTGAATGGTTTTGCATCAATATCATCCCCATTATGAAACTTAATCAAGAAAGGAGTAAACTTTAAGTGGTCCGAAGATTGCCAAGTGGCTTTTACATCCATGAAGGAGGGAATTGCCCAAGCGCCATCACTTAGTGGATTTGTTTCAGGAAGGAAAACCACGTTGTCAGTTGATGCCAGCATACTAGGTTTAGGTGCCACATTAATTCAATATTACTCAGGGAAAGTTGAGCATTTGATAGCGTTTGCTTCAAGGCTGTTGAGGAGGGCAGAGAGGAATTACTCTGTAATAGAGAGAGAGGCATTGGCAATGTCATGGTCCATATCCCATTTCAAGTTTTTTTTATGGGGTCAGGCATTCCAAGTAAGGACGGATCATAAACAGTTGGTACAACTCATGAGCAGCGTCGATTGGGCCAAGGGCTCACCTAGAATTTCCAGGTGGATGGTGGAGTTTTTGGGTTACAATTTTAAAGTATGCTACATACCAGGCAGAGAGAATGTGATGTGGTTGTGGATTGTTTATCCAGGTTACCAGTTGAAAATGGAGAAAATACAGAAGCAGTCAGAGAACAGGACTTTAGTATTGCTGAAATAGAGTGCAATGCGATAGACAAGGGAGAGTGGATGCAAGCGGACAAGGAGGACACCGTATTGAATCAGGTGAAGTTTTGGACAAGAGATGGGTGGCCCCACAAAAATAATGTTCAAGGTGTTATGACAGATATTTCGAAGTGAGAGAGGAATTACGTTTGTCAGAAGACGTTTGCAAACTCAGAAGAGGGAACAAAGTAGTACCTCGCAGTGGTATTAGATCTCAATTATTGAATGTGGCTCACCAAGGGCACTTGGGAATGGGAGGAACCAAGAGGTATTTGAGGCAGTCATTCTGGTGGCCTGGTATAGATAGTGAGGTAGAAAAGAGAGTCAGATACTGTAAGGAATGCGAGAAAAGTGACAAAAGCAAGGCTGTGAGGGAGGTACAACTTGCTCCTGTGAGCGTACCCAGTGAACCATGCAATTGATTTGGTGGGACCCATACAGGAACTTGGTGAGGGGTACAAATACACTAATGGTGTACTACCATTCCAAATGGTTGGAATGGAGAGCACTCCGTGAAGCTACCACTACAGAGATGGTATCCTTCCTGGAGGATGTGTTTTACAGGGAGGGTTTTCCCACGGTATTAGTTACCGACAATGGAGTGCAATTTTGTTCAGACAGGATGTTACATTATTTAAAGAAACTCAGTATCAAACATGTGCGCACAGCGTTATATCATCCAAGAGCCAATGGACTAGTTGAGAGAGCAAACAGATTTGTAAAGAGTGGAATACAATTGGTGTTGGCGTCAGGCTTAGAGTGGTCGAAGGTATTCAGGGAGATGACATGGAACTACTGCACAACGCCTCATTTGATTACACAGATATCGCCATTTGTATCATTGAAAGGCAGACAACCCGGAACCAAATTGTGTCCAGGTTGGCTGGAGATGGCAGGGAGTGTAGAAATAGATCACCAAGAAATAATGGGACTTATCAAAGAGGCACATCACACGTACAAACAGAGATTTGATTAAGTCAATAAGGCTAAGGGAACAAAGTTGGAAAAGGGTGAATATGTGCTAATTAAGAATCCACGGTTGGGTTCCAAGTGTGTGGAGAGAAAATTCTTAGGTCCAAAAAAGATTGCAGCTGTTCGGGGGAATGTGGTGATTCTAGAAGGTGGAGAATGTTGGTCTAAGTCAAAGTTGGTTAAGAGTTCATTCAATATGGTTGAAGACAGCATGGTAAGGAACAAAAATGATGTAGATAGTAAGATAAACAGGTGGCACTGAAGTGGAAGTGGTAAATACAGGGATGTGCAAAGGGAGAGCCAGGAAAATATCAACATGGTTCAGAGATTACTGCGTAAAATAAACTTCAATTTTTTGAAATGCCAAGGGAGGAGATGTGTTAGGATTAGGACATTCATTATTTTCACTGGATCACATCATTTAGATATGCAATGCTTTCACTGTGTGCGTTTACATTGGGTCATTTCACAGTTCATGTACTTTCTGTTACTTTACTGTTCTTGTCTATTTAATGTCAGAGTGCATCTATCTCTTCACTTAATACTGCCGCAAAGTTCGTACTATGAAGTCAGCAGCTTCTGTTGTGGAATGTTATCTTTTTGAGGGAGGTTCTGGAATGGAGAGGATTTCAGTTGGAGATTGGTTGTGTGTTAGTGCCTGTGAAGTCTCTATCTTAATAAAACTGTTATAATCTTTCTCTTCAAAAGATTGTGCCATTATAAAACACTTCTGTGAATCAGGCTCTAAGAAATTAAGTTGGGTAAAATAGTACTCTTTATTTTGTCAGATTGTATTTTGATCTAGGGTGTTTCCTTAGCCTCTAGAAACACGGCACCCGCTTCCTTCTCAACTCTTCTCAAGGTGTCTGTCCAGATGCCTAATGCCTCGAAGCCATGCTCACAAAAACACGCATTCCAATAACAGAGAAAGGGTGGAAGTGTGACGCAATAGAGTGCCTTTGGTAAAGAGGGAGTACGAGTTTACAGGATAAACCATAATCACATATGGAATGTGTATGCAATGTGTGAAAGATATACAGTTCATGGGTGACAAGGTGCACAGAAAAGGGAGAAAGAACAAATAACAACAAGCACTGGCAAAGCCAACAGTTGGTGTATTTATGTAGGCATGGAATAGTCATGTGCCATAACGATACTACCTGGGCACAAGATGGCAACAGATGGACAATTATGTAATTACCTGGGCATATTTTAGATGTGCCTGACAAATGTTTATCTAATATCTAATATCTGATTAAAAATAACAGGTTAAAAAATATATTTATATACAGGAGGACCAATTCTCTTTTGATCACAAAATAATGTAAACTCTATAAGAAATCAGATTTGATTGGATGCAGTGAGTTTCTTACAATGGCCAGGGCTAGTGGCCTCGTAGTGTTGTAAAATATACAGTGGGCACGGCTGAAGGCTGTGGCCACTGGCCATGGCCAAAGGCCATGGCTAGTTGCCTGGTAATGTAACATATACAGCGGGCACAGCCAAAGGCCATGGTTAGTTGCCTGGTAATGTAAAATATACAGCGAGCACAGCCAAAGGCCATGGGTAGTGGCTTGGTAGTGTTGTAAAAGATACAGTGGGCATGGCCAAAGGCCATGGTCACTGGCCATGGCTGAAAGCAATGGCTAATGGTCTGGTAATTTTGTAAAATATACAGTATACACAACCAAAGGCCATGGCTAGTGGTTTGGTGGTCTTGTAAAATGGACATTTGGTACCACCTGGTAATTTTGTAAAATATACAGTGACCATCTCCGAAAGGCAATGTCAGTGGCCATGGCTAGTAGCCTGGTAGTGTTTTATTTGCTGTTTTCCCAATAACGCGAGTATCACCTGGGGTATACACAGGGCTATGGGAAAAAAGTTATTTTAAAAAATTGTGATTGGGACATATACAGTGAGGTCCAGGGTGAAAAATCACTGTCCATGGCCAGGGTCCATGGTCAGTTAGTTGTTGGTGTTTTAAAGTAAAGAGTGGGCATGGACGAGTGGGTGTGATATATAGTGTACATGGCTGAAGGCCATGGACACTGGCCATTGCCAAAGGCCATGGCCAGTGGGCTGCAATTTTTTAAAATATGCAGTGTGCACGGTCAAAGGATGTACCCACTGGCATGGCCATTGGTTACATACAGGGGGCACAGCTGAATTTCATGGACACTAGCGATGGCCGAATGGCCAGTGGGTTGCACAGGTTTTTAAAATATACAGTGGGCAGGGGTAAAGGCCTGTTAGTGTTTTAAAAAAATACAAAGGCCATTGCAAGAGGTCTGCTAGTGTTCTAAATGTACAGTGGGCATGGACAAAGGCTCTGGCCATGGCTGGAAGCCATGACCAATGGCACAGAAAAATCTATGGTTTAACAAAATGTCTGGTAGTGTTCTAAACTATACAGTGGCCACAGACGAAAGCCATGCCCGTAGGTCATGGGTGAAGGTCATGGTTAGTTGTCTGGTAGGGTTGTAAATTATACAGTGGCCACGGACGAATGCCATGCCCACTGGCCATGGCAAGAGGCTTGGCTAGTGGTCTGGTAGTGTTCTAAAATATACTGTGGGCATGTTCGAAATCTTCGGTATTCAGGGAAAAAAGATTAGTTGCAGGGACATTAAGTTGCCCTTTAGTTAAGGTGAGTCAGACTCCCAGAGGAACCTCTTAAAATTGTAATGTTAATATATTTTGGTTCGAGTAATGGATTTTGCCTGAATTTCAAAAGTGATTAGGGATTAGCGTCTCCCGCACCCAGACTGCAAAGTTTCATAAAGATTTGTTAAAAAATAAAAAAGTCTTTGTGTAGACAAAATAAATGTGTTTCCAAAGTTGCGGCCTAACTTCCCATTCATTTTCCCATAGACAAACAAGGTACATTTTTGCAAAAAGCACACAGCCCAAACCGCTGCAATGGATTTGGACCAGGTTTTAAACTATTTGGGCATGAAGAATTCCAAAGTGTGTTGTTCATGGTTTGGGGTTATTCTGTGCAGTAGTTATTTGAAGGAGAAGGGGGTGCCCCTAATCAAATGTAGATAGCTATCTCTCAGATAAATTACCAGAACAAGGGTTTTTAGAAATGAAACAGCCTCCATCTTGTTTTTCTCTTGATGTGAGAGATAACTGCAGATACAGCCGCGGATATAAGAATATGAAACATAGGAAACATTTGCAGGTCAAAAAAGATGCAAATGCATCAGGTTAGAGGGGGGTGGCGGGGTGGCTAGAAGTCGCCAAGTGAAATTTGGGAGTTTGAATAGCGACATCTCAACTCAAACTGCATCACTGAAACAGCGTGTTTGGTGGGGGAAGGGAGAGGGGAGGTGAGGCGCCTATCAGAGGAGTGGGGGGAACTGCCACATATGAGGGGAGCCATTAGTGAGGGCCCTTCGGGGGTAGGAAAGCATTTTTCTCTGCCTGTTTTTCCAATATTTGCAGCTATTTTCCCGATGTTCGAGGCTATAAAGGACTACAGATAGCTGAGGATGTGTGTAGTTCAGTAACTGCAGTTAGAGTGTTGTTTGTTGTTTTTTAAGAGATATTTTTACAGCTAAAGTGATGTCAGGGGTGAAAAATCCAGGTCTCCCATCCATGCAGTAACCAAGACAGACTCTGCCAGCCCTTTCCTTGCTTTGAAGCTAAACAGGGTCAGTTCTACACTTTCATCTAAGGAGAAGGTCAATTGAACATACTTTGCATATTTAACTTTAAAATGTGTGTTTACTTACTGTGCATATATTCATGTGTGCCAGCTTTTTATTTTCGCTGTGGGGGCAAAGGTACTTTGGCATATGTTACTCCTGCAATAAATATGCTGGCAAACCCAGCAATCTGTCATGAAATATCCTGGTTGCCAAATACTTAAGCGTACTACAAACCCCTTGTTTTATGGCTGGTCTGTTGACAATTGTGATACATCGCACAACCCCAACTAACCGCATTTAAGCAGCGCGTAAAAGGAAAAAAAATGACCAGCGTAACTTTTTTCAGAGGGTGGATGCAACTTCTTGTTGTTTTTTTTTAGGTTGGCAAGCTTGCTTAAGTATTTGGCAACCAGGATTTTACTCAGGACCAGTCCAGATGCTTACACACATGGCCACAAGCACTTGTTTTGTATTATTTCGATTTCAGGGAATATTTCACAACAGATTGCTGGGTTTGCCAGCATATTTATTGCAAGATTTCTTCTCTTATGTTATTTTTCTGGTGTTCATTACTTTAAAAAAAAAAGTCCAATACTATTTTGTCTTGCACACTTTCTTCTAAGGAGAAGGTCAATTGAACTACATGTGTATATTTCACTTTAAAATATATGTTCACTTACTGTGCATATATTCATGGCTGCCAGCTTTTGATTTTCACTATTTGCCAAAAGTACCTGGGCACATGTTATTCTTGCAGCCAGTCATTTTTTTCCCTTTTCCGTGCTGCTTAAATGTGGTTATTTGTGGTTGTGCAATGTATCACAACAGTCACCAAGAGACCAGCTATTAAACAAGGGGCTTGTAGCACGCTACTTAAGCAAAGTGTGTGATCCTCGGCAAACAATTTAATCTCACTGGGCATTGACTAAAAACATTGTGAGTTCTCGAAGCCCGCAATCTTCTATTCATAGCAATGCCACTGTCAAAACAGGGCAAAATCATTTTGGAATTGATGAACATCGTTGAGTGATGGGTTGCAAGTATTTAAAAATACATAGTGGCGTTGCCCGCCTCACATGGCCAAAGGCATGGCTAATGGTCTGATAGTGTTTTAAAATGGACAGTGTGCATGCCAACGGCTGTCCCCACAGGCCATGGCTAGTGGTCTGTTAGTGTTCTAAAATATACAGTGGGCACGGCCGTAGCCCGTGGCCAATGGCCATGTGCGGAAAACATCTATGGTATAACAAAATCCTTGAAATTCAAGGAAAATACTTTAGTTGTAGGCACATTAAGGTGAGCAATACATTATAAAACAAAAACCTTGAAATTCAAGGAAAAACCTTTAGTTGCATGGACGTTAAGGTGAGACCTTAATGCAACAAAACCCCTGAAAATCAGCTATAGCCACATTAACTTCACGCTTCCTGTTCTGCAGCCTGGGACCACAATGATGCTTATAACGGTGCCCCTCCCCCCGAACAAATCCTCAAAAAACTTTGCAAATAAAAATGTGGCCCCGTCAAGGGGGGTGCAAAGTTATAGGGGGGTCCCAAAATGTGTGGTTTTTCTCATAGATACAATGGAAAAAAGAGTTTGCTCATGCCTACAGCCCAAACCGCTGAACAGATTTTCACCAGATTTGCGGCAGGAGCAGTGGCTTGGTCCCCAAAGCATGCTTTTGTAAATTTGGAGTAAATCTGTCCAGTAGTTTCTTCTTAAAATGATAAAAAGTAGGTCAAAATAAATGAGTAATATCTGGGTTTGTTCCATGGACTCACTTCCCTGTCCGTTCCACGGACGGGCCTCCGATTGGTCCATGGGCCGACGTGAGGTCCGCGGACATTGGATGCAGGTGCTGATTGGATGGTAAAAAGCGTAAGGTGTGTCATATTTTTGGAAACGCCCGCCAGGTTGGAGCCGCGGACAGCCGCCAGTGTCTGTGGACAGCACATGGGGCAAAAGTCTGGAAAACACAGTTTGGGCTATTTGGTGCTGGAAAGAGGGGTTGGGAAGGGTGGGGAAGTGGACAATAAGATGATATGGGGCTATTTTGTAGGTTGAAAAAGGTCAGGCAGGTGTCATAGCTGTCTGCAGACACGGCAGTAGTTCGCAGACAGCACCATGAACGGGCGGCTTGGAAAGGACTTTTGAGCTTATTTGATGGCGGAAAGAGGATGTAGAAATGGTAGGGAAGTGGAATGAAGAAAATGTGGAGCTGTTTTTGTAGGTAAAAAAAGAGTTTGGAAATACCTCCAAATCCACAGCCAGTTTTCGGTGTCCGCGGACCACATTTCCATTCTGAGGGATTTAGGGTCAGCTTTATTAGTTGACGGTGTATGGTACGTAATTGTTACATAGTTAATTGTATTCTGGTGGTTGAGCACAACCACAGTAGTAATATGTGTATAGCAATTATAGGCAACGTAGTAGGAGTTTGGCCAGAATCACCATAGTAGTAATATTATAGGTTATGTAGTGTGAGTACAAAGTGTTTGTAATATGGAAGAATGATGTAATTGAACTGTATATGGTACTTATGCTTGTAGAACAATTGAGGATAGTGCTCATAGAATATGTATTTGATTATATTTTTTTGGGTGATATAGTCAATACAACTTAAATAAAATGTGACTTTTCACAAAACATTATGGAAGTTACACAAAATAAAACATAAACCAGAATGAAACAAAGCATATTCAATTAAACACTGGGCCTCATTACGAGTGTTACCGGACCAGCACACTCAGAGTCTACAGGCTGGTGCCGTCCCACCCGCCAGGCCTAACCTGGCGGGCAGGACGTCACTCGCCTGCAGACTTTCCGGGAAGCACTGGCACCATTATAAACAGTGCTGGTACTTCCCTCATCCCATTCCCATTGAGTCTTATAGGACTTAAATGGGAATGGGAATTAACATTTTTCCAGCGCCTGACTTCCAGGAACATCGGGGTCATAATACCGTGGTGTTTCCGTGGAGCCAGGCACCGGAAAAATGCACAAGTCCGGCAGCAGCCTGCCAGTGTTACCAGCACATCTACCGCCGGCCTTGTAATGAAGCCAACAGTCTTCACAGTTTAGACATTCCACATGGTTAAACATTTTTCTTTTTAAAAAAATCAGTACAAGCAATAAAAAACAAACAGAAAAAAGGATGAAGGAAAAAAAGGGACCAAATGGAATGAAGAGTACATAAAAACCAGAGAAACAAACAACACGACCAAACAACTAATTGTTAATAAAACAAGGGCATTACATGTCATGTAGTGAAATTACTCTCCATTCTTTAGGCAGTGTCAATAAATTCCACTCACTCATCAGTTTTACTACTTTGACCATTAAAAAGACTTTGTTACCTGAAGCCAATCTGTGCCAAAAACAATCAGTGATCAACCACCAGTTCCGAGGAGCAAATCTAGCCAACTTTAGAATCCTCAACTCTATGGCCCGGGACAATCAACCAGCAAGTGCCTCAGGGATTGAATAACTGAACCCCCACATTTATGAAAGCCCGAGTTGTGTGTTCCTACTGAATCCCCAATATGCTTGATTTCCAGAGATCGGAAAAGATTAAGCCTAAATCTCAAGAAATCTGCTCTAATGGCTGGGTCCGGAAATGTAGTCAATTATGTGGGCATCGTACACCTTTATTAGTCAGTTAATGTAAAAGAAGCAAACAGCCTGGATGTTCTAATTCGTGCAATTGTTCTAATCCAGTCCATTTGCTTCAAGAGCTCTTTGGCCTTAACTGGATTTTGTGTCAGGGTAGCTACCTCACAATCTGCTTCAGCTAGAATTTTAATGCAGATATTTTCCAGATTGTTCAGGTATTGATTGGACGAACCCCTAAATGTTACTAAAAGATCTTCATATAGAGAACTGGGGGATGGGGTCAATATCAACCTGTATTGAGAAATCCAGCTCCATTCAAGACAATCCCTTAGTGACATCAGGCCTAACTGATACCTCAGGCTTGCAATGGGCACACACTTGTGTAGACTAAACACCCGCCTCCAGAGAATGTTATATGATTGGAGATTAGTTTCTAAACCATATATCAATGCCAGAACAATCTTACCATTATAATGCTTGATCAGAGGAGTCAACGTAAACTTACAGCATTTACTTTAGATTCTTTTCATCTGAGACCCTGACTGCAGTAACTTTGCGTCCAGGTAACCAATCCCTTATTCGGGTAAACTCTAACCACAGAGCCGAGGTCGATAATCCCTTGCACCAATGGGATTCTTTGGTTATCCAAATACCAACTGAAGGGCTTAATAGCCTTTCGAGGGTGTTTGAAAATCAGGATTCTTGATTTGTCCGGGTTTTTTTCATACCATTCATTTGAGCATACGTCTGAAACGCAGCCAACAGCCTCTGCAGGCCAATAGGGGTCCTGTCCAATAATACAATGTCATCGGCATAGGCCAGCCAACTAATGCTAGTAGGTATTAGTTTCGGGCTGGCCAATGCCGAGTTTAATAACCATTTCACCAGGTCGGCCAAAAACAGATTAAACAAAAAAGGGGCTTATAAACAGCCCTGTCGAACACCCCTGGTTATTGCAATCAGTCTAGAGGGGAGCCCAGATTTATCAAGACTGACCTGCATCTCAGTGTTGTTATGAAGTTCAATTAAGGTTGCCAGTAGACTATCGGGCAGACCCCACTCTCTCAGCTTCTCCCAGAGACGGTACTGATTGACAGTATCAAAAGCCTTGGACAGGTCAATCCATGCCCCAAACAAAGGTTGCCTGCCCCTGGAAATTGCTTCACTGCTAACAGTATTTAGGACAAGGCCATTTAAAGATGTCCACAGACCTCTCCTAAACCATGTTTGGTATCTTGAGATAATCCCATGGGAGTTAGCCCAGGCTTCAAGATCTCTGAGGACTAGCTCCGCAGAGATTTTCCCATTCGTGTCTAATAACGATATAGGATGATACTTAGAGGGATCCAAGCGATCTCCCTTTTTTAAGATTGGAATTACAAAAGTCCTCCTCAAGGAGCTCGGAAAGCTTGGTATCAATTATGCCTTTAAATAGGGCACCCAGCACCCTGGCCCAAGTGTCAGAATCTGACTGAAGTACCATATTGCTCAGGCCATTAGGTCCCGGGGATCTGGAGGAGGATGATTTAGACCTTTTATTTCCTCTTCAGTGAAGGGCAAGGACCACCCAATATTGTTATCGATCTTAATACTCGCTACTGGAGCAGAACCGTAAAGACCACTAAAGGTCTCAACCCACGCATGTTCTTGGATTATACCATCCTGCTCATTATTATCCGGTTTATGAAAAGATCTAACTATCAACCAAACGTTTTGGGAATTATTTTGCCAGATGGCCCTAAGCATAGTTTCCCCTTCTAGTTGTAGTCGTTGGATCTAATGAGCTCTGGACCAATTCCTATAGCTATTTTTTATGGCTTTCATTTCACTGTTCACTATAGTCGGGGTCCCTCCCCCATGCATGGCCTTTCTTATTGCTTGTCTCATCTCTCTTTTTTTCTCTCAAATTTGTATGTCAAACTGATGAGGATGTTTAACCTGCATAGCCGAAGCTGATTTATCTGGGGGATAGACATTCCAAAGGAAATCCACAAACTCATGTGGTTGGCAATTCTTCATCAGAACTCTTTCAGGCATGGAATCTATTACCAGACCCAGTCAATCTGTCAAGACCCGTCCATTGTTCTTAAATCTCAAAAATCTATTCCACTCGTTGTTCACAATCAGATTTTCAAAATATCGATGGACCACCCCCTGTGATTCTATCCTGAAAGCTGCTTCCAGAACACATGGTCACTTTGAGATCCATCTGTAATAATAAAGTGGGAACAACTCCTAAACAGAGGCCTAGACAGAAACACATAGGCAATAGTAGAAAAGATGGACTCCCAACGCCAAGTTGGCGCCGGAGGGATATCCCCCTCAATGGAACCATTAGCCATCCAAACGTCCCAACCCGAGAGGAAATTCTTCCATGAATCCCCTGTGCTAGATGGTTGTTTAAGATTCAAAGACCCTGGTGTAAATGTCTTTAAACACTGGGCATTGAAGTTGCCCATTAAAAACAGTTCATAATCTGGGAATTGCTCCAACCAGAGAAGAAAAGGTTTGGATTATAATTGCAATGATTACTTAATATTATAGTATTATGAATTCATTTGCTGTATAAGTATATATAACGGTCTCTAAAAAGTCAAACTTCCTACTGCACCTCCTCAGAGGTACTCTGCCTTTCCTCTCCTTCCCCCGAAGCTCATGGTATCCCAATCTCTGGTTCTCTCTAGGTTGGACTATTGTAACAGCCTCTTTCCAAATCTACTTGTCTCTACTCTCCATCTTCTACAACTAATCCAGAACAGGACTGTGAGACTTGTCCTTGGCCTCAAGCCCTGGGATCGTATCTCTCCAGCACTGAAATCTCTCCATTGGCTCCCAGTGGATGCAAGAATTAAATTCAAAACCCTCTGCATTGTCCACAAGGCTTTCTGGGGCCTGAGTCCAAAATATTTTCAGCTATCCCTTGGCAAACACCTCCCTTCTCGAGCTCTTCTCTCCTCTACCTCTAACTTCCTCAGTCAGTTGTTTTTCAAAGAAACGAGCTGGGGGTAGATCTCTGTCTTCGGCTGGGTCCTCCCTCTGGAACAGCCTTCCTGCCACTCTAAAACGTATGACCATCTCCAGTTCCGGAATCACCTCAAGACCTTCCTCTTTTCTTCTGCCTTCGCTCCCCTTCTCCCCTGCTGATCTGTTCTCTCTTGGCACCGTGCACCTGTCCACCCTCTGTCCTCCGGGTACCTGCTCACCCTGCCACTCTGCCACCCTCCCACACTGCCTCCGGGCCATCCCTTGCACCGGGGTCTGTATCTGTACCCATACAGCCCCCCCCTTTTTCTTCCTGCACTTATCAGACCTACCCTTTCTGCTGCCTTAAACCTAGCACTTGCAAATTGCTGGCTACACTACCACTGTTTGTTGCCTTTATTATTTATTTATTTACTATTATTTATCTATTTCTCCTCTGCTTCGCACTTTGCACTTCTCCCCCTTCCATGCACCTTTCCCCTACCCGTCTCCCATGCACTTGCGTGTTCTCAATGTCACTGGGCCTAGTAAGATCGCTGTTTTGCTCTCCCCTGTTCTCCTCCCTTGCCTTGTCGCGCTGTGAAACACTTGTGTACAACCGTGATACAAATAAAATATCAATATCAATTTCAATATCAATATCACGTGGCTTACAATAAATAAATACATACATAAATCTCTGGTTTATTTTCTGTGGAAAAACAGTACAATTTGTTAAGCAGGATAGTTTAAAAGCTGTCTTTTTATACAACTGTGCATATACATTTTTTTATACCCTCGTAAACAGTACACTCTAAGTATTATGTTTGGTACAACATTAGTGTATGACACACTGCTGTTTTCTTGACATTAAGGGGCCGATTCATGGAACAAACATGCGCCGAAAATCCCAGCGCAAGCAGGCGCAAAGAGGCGCAAGCGTGAGAAAGCAAGCGCACGCGCACGCGTTTGATTCAATGAAGGCACTGCGCTACTTTCCCACTGGTTGTGCGCCAAATCCGTGCATGGCGCACGCTGGTGCAGACGTCTCCAAACAGCGTGAGATAAGCGCACAACGAAAGCGCACATAGCGCAGCACACACAGCAAAAGTAGGCGGAACAGGGGGCGTAACACGCGGAATGGGGAATAACGCGTGAAAAAGAAGGCGTAACTGGGGAAGAACTGCTGCGAAGTACACGGAACGCCCACACGCACGCGAACCACACGTATTCATGGAAACGAATAGGGCAAACCCGCGCACGGGCAAAGACACGCACAGGCCTAAACACGTCCGCCACACAAAGGCAGGCGGTTGTGTCCCTGCGCATTGCAAAAGTGTGCACAAATAAAAAGCACCTATATACTGAGTGAGGTACGTGTATTACTGGGGTTCGCGGGAAGTTTTACACGCGATTGGCCCTGTCCGAGTGGGGTACGTGTATTACTGGGGTTCGCGGAAAGTTTTACACGCGAAAGGGCCCTGTGCGAGTGGGGTACGTGTATTACTGGGGTTCACGGGTAGTTTCACACACGAAAGGGCCCTGTGCGAGTGGGGTACGTGTATTCCTGGGGTTCGCAGGAAGTTTCACACGCGATTGGCCCTGTGCGAGTGGGGTACCACTCACCTTCTGCCTTGTGTGTAGAAGAACGCGTAGCCAACACCCACCCACTGTGAAGTAATAGCGTGTGAACCCCAACGGCTGGAAAACACATGCCCACACCCCACAAAAAGCACATACAGAGCAATCGAAAGCCACGTGGGATCTTCAACCCGTGCCAGGGCAACGCCCGTGCGCGATACGTCACAGATGCGCTTTCGCGCTAAGGGCCTTTGGTCCAATGAAATCGCGTACGTGTGCTGACGCGCTTACGCGCTAAGGGCCTTTCCTCGGATTTCACACTGACGTGCACTTTTTTCACATGCCAATTCACTCCGTATCAAGTTGGCCACACGTACACACACGGAAGACCACGCTCCTTCCCTGAATGCCATTTTCCTGCCCCCCAGAGACCCGAGCACGCTCCCACCTGCCATCTGCTGCTGCCTGACTGCCTGCTGCCCACGTGTCCTGCTATTTGGTGCCTGCACGTCAGCCAGGGTTCCAGTTGCTGTGTCCATCCCTGCTGGAACACAAGACTCCCGACTGGGATACCATCGCTCCACAGCCCAGCCCCAGGACCCAGTTGCTCACCCACGCCTGCCTCGGGGGTCGCCATGTTGGGGCAAACACCATCTGAGACCACTGGCGACCCCCAGCCAGAGAGGCAGAGGGCCACCAGCTTCAGTGTGAAGGAATTTGGTGTCCTGGTGGAGCATGTCCTGGGGCATTTTGATGCCCTCTTCGGAACATCATGCGCCAACAAGGAAGGACGGGAGAGGATCTGGGACGACGTAGTGGTTGCCATCAACGCGGAGGGGGTGGCAACCCGCAACATCAAGCACGTCAAGAAGCACCGGGAGGACTTCAGGTCCAGGACCCTCCACAAGGCCCAGCACCTCGCGGAGGGGGGCCGGGTCAGCATGAGTGACATCCAGATGAGGGTCCTGGAACACGTATGCCCAGCGCTCCATGCCCAGATCCTTCAGAGGAAGACCTGTCTGGAGTTGAGCGGTAAGTGGCCAAGCATTGGTGTGCGAGACAGGGCATGTTGCAGTGTGCTGGTAGTCTGATACTTGCCTGTATGTGTGACATGAGCCATGTATGGATGTGAGTGTGCAGGGACATCATGGTCATGCATGTGAAACCAGTAATGTGCGAACCACATGGTTGGTACATGAGTTCCAATGCTACATGGGGAGCTGTATGGCAAATGCACACATGAAAGCATGCCAGTGTCTGTTCTTGCACATGGTGGGGGTGTGAGGGATGGGTGCTGCTGTCATGTACATGTATGGTGCACATGTGTGTGTATCTGAGAAGTGTGTCTGTGACTTCGATACGCCATGGATTCATGACACATGTCCGTGATGATGTGTAGATTCACTCATGCAGTGCGGTCACCATTGTATGCACTGTGTCTATCCACTGTGTCTGTGGTGTACAAGGCATGATGCATGACCCTCCGGTGATGTGTGTGCATGGGATCAGTGTTAGCCAGGATGCATGTGAGTTTGAAGGCAACATTTTGATTAATAGAGGCCCTTGTACATGGATGATGATGTTGATTTCAGGCGCCATGCATGTTCATGCATGTGTGTTGCATGCATTCACTCATGTGTTGTGGAGGGACAGGATGGAAGTGACGTTAGACACTGCCACTCATGTGTTATTGCTCCCTGTCTAGGGGAATATTGTACTGTACCCTGATGCTTGTGTTCTATGTCTCCCTCTACGCAGCGTCAAGTGAAGAAGAGGGCGGAGACAGCGCTGTGGAGCCAAGCGGCGGGGATGCCTCCACTGGGCGGCGACGCAAGGCCCAGCCACCCTCCCAGGACTTGCCATCATCCGGGAGCGAGAAGGCTGGTGCTGCGTCTGCCACTACGGCTGTGGCGGAAGGGCCGGGTGAGCCCCCACAGGGGCTTGCAATGGCGGAAGACGGTATTGAGACATCCAGGTTGGTGGTCTCCACAGAGAAGGAGGAGCCCGCTACTGAGCCGCACATGGGGCCTGGTGGGGGTAGTACCACTGGTGCAAGTGGTGCAGTCCAGGACCAGGGTCAGGAGGCAGCACAGGTCACCGCAGAGGGGCCTGTGCATGTCCCTGTCCTTGGCCCTGTGACTGCACCACCATGCACTGGCAGGGAGGCCCCGTCCCAGGCCCGTCCACAGGTAGGGGAGAGTGCCATGTCATCTGCCTCTCCACTACCTGCGGACGAGGGGTCCCATGAACGTATGGGCTTCGTCCTGATTGGTGTCGTGTTGCACACGCGTGACATTCGTGATGACGTGCGTTCTTCCTGGGCAGAGAACGCATGCCATCACGAAGAGCTGCGTCGCGACATGGCACTGTTGGGAGGGGCCCTGGTTGGTGGGTTCCTACATGTGACGCGCACTCTGGCGGACCTCTCCTCCTCTGTGGAGACTATGCGCTAGTCGTTCTCCCTGCCGTCTTCTGGCCCAGTTTCCACCAGGGCCCCCTGTGGAGCTGGCCTGACCAACACAGCCAGCTTGGTGGAGATCCCATCCCTGCCACAATCGGGAGTCGGCGGTCCAGCAGGGGTGGACACCACAACTGGAGACCAGCTGATGGAGGATGTTCAGGCATCATCAGACAGGGCACATGGACAGCAGCAGCAGCAGGAGCAGGCTCTAGGTGGGAGCAATGATGGCTCGGGGCCATCGACATCAGGGGGCAGGTATCGGCCAGAGGGCAGGAGGACCCTGGAATGGATGTGTCTTCCGTGTGGCTGCGGTTGGGCCAGCGCATAGATTTTGAGCGGCAGCGGGTGGAAGAGGCGTGGCTCACCATGGACAGGGCAGAGTTCTCCATGTGTCGGCCGTTGAGACGGGCAGAGTGCCTGGAGGCGACTCGCAGGGAGTTGAAACAGGCCATGAGTGCCTCCATGCAAGACCCGGGACACCACAGAGTGAGCCGCAGGACTTGCCCGCCGCCATTGTATATAGTTAGATAGTGTTAGGTTTCCTTTCCTTTTCTTTTTTATTTTGGTTGCGCTTGGACAATGCACCACGTTTTTGTATATAGTTTTTTAGGTAGTATTTTTGGTAGGTTTCATTTCATCAGTTGGGCTCATGGACCCTGGATTGTTCATTTGTACATAGTTCACCATTGGAATATTCTCATTTTTTTATTTTCACCAGGGAGCAATGGATTTCACTTTCTTTTTTCCCTTGGATTTGCTTTGTTGGACTGTGACTTTGGACACCATTTCTTTTGGATTTCTTTGGATTATGATTTCTTGTTTTTTATTCTTTTACAGGCATGCAGCATTTCTTTAATTATTCCCATTGTTGTGTGTTTTCTTTTAATTGCATTCATGTTGTGTTTAATACATTTTTTTCTTCATACTTCGATGTGTGGTATTATCTCATTGGTTTCTTGCATTTCATGATATGGGTTTTCAAATTCACTTGCACCCATTGTGTGTGTGTGACGGACATGTGTTCAGTAACATACTTGCCTTTGGGGTTGTATCATGTAATTGGCTTTTCTATGTGGGTGGATGCAATACCTGGTTGGGTATTTGGGCTGGGGAGGCTGGTCATAAGGGCCATGATTGAGGATCGTCATGACGTGGGGGCAGGGGGACATGAGTGGGACATGAGTGGGGGCCTGCTGGCAGGTGCCCTGCACTGCTGGGAGGTGGGGGGGCAGGGGGACATGAGTGGGGCATGAGTGGGGGCCTGCTGGCAGGTGTCCTGCACTTCGGTGGGTTGCAGGGGTCATGAGTGGGGGCCAGCTGGCAGGTGCCCTGCACTGCTGGGGGGTGGGGGTGCAGGGGGACATGAGTGGGACATGAGTGGGGGCCTGCTGGCTTGTGCCCCACACTGCTGGGGGTGAGGTGCAGGGGGACATGAGTGGGACATGAGTGGGGGACTGCTGGCAGGTGCCCTGCACTGCTGGGGGTGGGGTTGCAGGGGGACATGAGTGGGACATGAGTGGGGGCCTGCTGGCAGGTGCCCTGCACTGCTGGGGGCGGGGGTGCAGGAGGACATGAGTGGGGGCCTGCTGGCTTGTGCCCCACACTGCTGGGGGGATGGGGTTGCATGGTGACATGAGTGGGGGCCTGCTGGCAGGTACCCTGCACTGCTGGGGGGTGGGGGTGCAGGGGGACATGAGTGGGGGCCTGCTGGCAGGTACCCTGCACTGCTGGGGGGTGGGGGTGCAGGGGGACATGAGTGGGGGCCTGCTGGCAGGTGCCCTGCACTGCTGGGGTGTGGAGGTTCAGGGGGACATGAGTGGGGGCCTGCTGGCAGGTGTCCCGCACTGCTGGGGGGTGGGGGTGCAGGGGGACATGAGTGGGACATGAGTGGGGGCCTGCTGGCAGGTGCCCTGCACTGCTGGGGTGGGTGCTGGGGGACATGAATTGGTGATCAGTAGTGCAAGCTGACATGTGGCTTGGCTGGGGGCATGCCCATGGTGGATGGGCAGGCATCAGGGGACTACCCTGCACATGACCAGGGGGGCAGGGTAGTCCCCCGTGGTGTGGGCTGCCTGCAGGGGCCGTGGAGGGTGTAGAGGGAACACCTGGGAGGACCCACACTGCCAATTCATGTGTAGGACTCCCCGCGCACCTCCGAAATACACATCCCCTGCTCAAATCGCGTGTGAGACTTCCCATCAACCCCAGTAATACACGTACCCCACTCGCACAGGGCCAATCGCGTGTGAAACTTCCCGCGAACCCCAGTAATACACGTACCCCTCTCGCACAGGGCCAATCACGTGTGAAACTTCCCGCAAACCCCAGTAATATGCATACCCCGCTTGCCGTGCTGGTACAGGGTTGGCGCAGCCCTTTGCGCTGGATTGAGGATTTTGATGGCTTTTCCCTGCGCGAAGGGCGTTCTTGGGGGCGTAACTGGCACTGCTGCAGGGTCGCTGCGCCACTGTGCGCCACGGTTGATTTTGGTAGCTAAAATCCATGAATATGCGGTGCGCAGAAATGGATTTTAGCGCACACAGCTGGCGCAGAGATTCGCACGTGCACACTGTGCGCCAACCGCGTGCGCCACTTGTGCGCTACATTCTATGAATTACCCTCTCAATAATCATTGGGTCATTGGGAAAAAAATCCATACTCGATTAAAAAAACCTGATTACAGTTATGTGAGTGTAAGGGTGAGTGTATGTTTGTTTGAAGCATGTTGTGATTAAGGGAATGCTTGAAGTAGTTAGATACATGGGTTTTATGTCATATCATTCGCGGTCATTTTTCTGATGGGTGTTTTTACAAAATGTATATTTTCTGATTTTTGGGGGGTCCCCCAAACCTCCCTCCCCTGTTTTACTGTTACCCACCTCCCAACCCTTTAGCTGCCCTTTCCCACCTCCCAAAAAATATTTTTCACCAAAGTGTTTTCATAAAAACACCTGTCAAAAAACAGCTGTCGATGAAACAACGTTGTACCTATACCTTTTGGCGTAAAAGAAAGTTAGTGGGGATATGTGGTAACGGCAAAGTACTTTTAGTAAGCAAGGTGTATATTTATGAAGGAAGGAGCAGTGGTTGGGAAAACAGTTAATACAGATTGGTGGACGGTTAAACAAGGTTGCTTTTAGGAGCATTTTCATGAAAGTTAAGAAATGTGTATGTGTATTTGTAGACGCTCTTTAACGTTTTGTAAAATAGAAGAAAAGTTGTCCGAAAAGATTTGTAGTACACTATTAAATGGCAGTTGGTGTGTGGAAGTTTAATGTGTTAGGAGTATATGCATTCTTGCCAACGTGATGCATTCTAACCTGTAGGTGTTTATGTAGTCCTAGATTTCCTGTTTGCATCCTGGGACTTGTAGTTCCACTGTTCCCATTGTGGAAGTTGGAGTACAAGTCACAGAATATAGAGAAAAAAGTACTACAGCATAAGCAGCTGAAGATTGGAATGGGTTATGTTAGGAAGTATATATTTACTGTCAATGTTTTGTCAATATATCAAACTGGCACACACTAAGTGCAAATTACAAATGGTGTACAAATCTATTTTATCTGCTTTTACTTTCTTCTATGAAAAAGTGATACAGTGATGCTGTAAATGCAGATATGCATTTTTTTACTTTCTTCAAAATGCTTCCAAAATAAAATATTTTGTGAAAACACAACTTTTCACATGTTGCCTAGAAAAGAACCCACATTCAGGCACAGGTTTCCGGTGCATCCAATAACACAGCTGAACTTCTCAAGGTCTGCAGGAAATCATGCAACCCCTCCTCGGTCTCCTCCTCCCCTCCCAGGCCCTCTGCAATGCACTAGCCTCACACTTTGCCTCCAAACCCCAGATATTCTTACCACCCTTTCTACACCCTGGCCCCCCTAACCTTCTCCCCCTTCCTCCTCCGTCCTCTTTCTCCTCCTTCACCCCTGTCACACCTTTAATTACTTTACTTTATTCAATTTATAAGGCGCAGCCATGAACCCTGAGGCGTGAGGGCGCGAGACATGACAAAAACACATACATAAAAAGGAATGTAAAGATGAAGCAAATGGGGATGGAGATCACTACATCATGATGTAAAAGTACCCGTCAGCATAGATGAGTGAGAGAATGATTGATTAGTAGAAGAGATGTGTCTTGAGGGTCTTCTTGAAGGAGGTGACCGAACATTGCTGACAAAGCATGGGGGAAGCAAGTTCCAGAGTTTGGGAGCTGCAGAATAAAAGGCCCCATTCTCCACCTTCTTAAGTTTGCAGCATGGAAGAGATAGCAAGTTCTGGTTACTGGACCTAAGGACCATAGGGTTAGCTTTGTCTTGGATTTGATCTAGCAGGTATTTGGGCATTATGCCAAGTATGCATTTGTTAGAATTCTGAATTTAACACAGGCTTCTATCGGCAGCCAATGTAAGCAAGGTCGGGCAACTGAGATGTGGTCACGACGCGCCAGGCCTGTGACCTGAAGAAGTTACCAGAGTTGTCAGCTCCATGAAGGCCTCTTCTAAGTATGTTTCCCTCTGGTCACCCAGGTCCATCAAGGATAACATCGGCTCTCTTGCCCCTGCTCTCGCTGATTTCTGCAGTCACTCTTTTATCGCAGGTTCTTTCCCCTCCACCCTTAAGCAATCGCTCGTGCGCCCACTCCTAAAAAAACCTTCATCAGATCCTACCTGCCGAGCCAACTACCACCCTATTTCCATCACCCCCTTTCTGGGGAAACTGCTGGATTCCGAGCATCCAGAGGCACGGAAACTGCTCTTCTGAACACCTGTGAAGAACTCTGGACTCCAACTCCTCCGCTGTCCTTATCCTTCTCAATCTCTCCTCTGCCTTTGACACAGTCAAACATTCCATCCTCATACAAAGGCTCCATGATAACCTTGGGATCTCGAAATGAGCACTGAACTGGCTGAGATCCTTTCTTACTGACCGTTCTTCCCATGTCATGCTGGGCTCCTTCTCTTCTCCTACTTTCCTTTCCACCTGTGGTGTCCCCCAGGGTTCTATCCTCTCCCCCTGGCTCTTTAACATCTACCTTGCTCTGCTTGCATGCCTCATCTCCCCCTTCTCTTCCAATGTCCAGTGTTACGCAGACGACACACAGCTATTTTAATTTTTTTATAGTTTTTTTAGAATTAGCTGAAATTAATCAACCTTTCAAAATTATTTAGACATGAAAGTATATCAATAAAAGTCAATAAAAAAGATACAAGATGACCTTGATAACATATCAAACAAGATGTACAAAAAGGAAACAGCAATAAAATTATTATACAATACAATTTTCCATGTCAACAGCCCATAACAGTAAAGTAATTATCCTATTAATACATAAATACATATGGTCATATATTCGATTCCTGATACTTTATATGGTTATCAAGATCCAAGCTTTTAAAAAAATTAATGGATACAATTTGTAACGGCATGTATGCTGATGAAAGTACAAACACCCAACAGTGATCATAATCAAGCTCTCCCAAATATTTACAATGACGTGAAAAATGAGTTTCTCTAGCTTGTCGTAGTTTTACACATGCTGTAATCAAGTGCTCCAATGTTTCAGGCATATGTGGACTTAAGCAAAAGCAACAACAAATGTCTGTAAATGGTAACAATTTGCGTTGGACCAAAAGCACTTTTGTAGTCCATAATTCAAATCTCATACGTAAGATGCTACACGAAACTGAACAGATGGAGCACGCAACAGATAAGTAGGTAAAGTGTGAGTTTTTTCGGTGGAAATCTTTCCAATCAGAACCATTTTTGTAGTGCAGGCATTGATATAAAGTTTTAATCCAGTCCACAGCATACATTTCGATTTTGCTTTGTCTGGATTAGCAAGCAGCTCATCAATTGATACATTTGCTTCATTCAATGTGTGGTATACTTTGTATGTCCATTCAGTTACAAAGACATGTTTTGTTGTAAAGAGGTAGTTAGCCAATGGAATTTTGATGAGTAGGAAGCAAGCTTTTCCTGAAAAGAGGGCATGCTCGCCCAGGGTGGAGCGTTCGAAGGGAAATCAGCCCCATCTCATATCTCATCCAGGCATTTGGAATGCAAAGCGGAAGATGTAAAACTTGTTTCCAAAAGGTTGCATCCCATTTGTCGAATTGAAGAACAAGGCCACCAGGTAGGGTTTCTAATCCATATAAAAGACTTGGAAATATTTTCATGTTCCAGAAAACCCATGCTGGTTTAATTGAAAACTTTCCAAATTTGTATAATATAATTTTTGCCTGGGATATCGCTGTAGCTAATTTCACCTTGATTCACACAATTTGAGACCTGGCATTAGTACTGACTTCAAAGGCCATGTCCAAGTATGTATATTGAGGGACTACTATCAAGGGAATATTGTTAATTGACCAGATAAAAAACTATTCTTGTGTACCCTTTTTGGGGAATAGAGCACAATTTGGGTTTTGTCAGTATTGATTCGTAAATTATTTTGTGTAATGTATGATTGAAAGCCAGTAAGCAATTTTTGAAGACCTATTTGTGTTTTGGAAATTAAAACCAGGTTGTCTGCATACATTAATGCCTTTATTAGATGTTCGTTAAATTTAGGTGAATCTGAAATTATTTGATCAAAAATGTATCGGATATTGATTGCAGACGCCAAAAGACAGCCTTGCTTCAGGCCTCTCGATGTTGGAATTGATCTTGATAATAAGCCTGCAAGAGATAATCTGACCTGTATTGACGTATCAGACTGTCATACAGAGAGGATGGACATTGATCTCTATTCAGTTTGGAGAATAGAATCACACATGAAATTGAATCAAATGCAGCGTTAAGGTCAACAAACGCAAAGAAAATTGGCTGTTTTAGCTTATGACTTTAATGTTTAACGGCATTCAAACATAATCAATTAATGTTGGTGCCCAAACCAGGCACAAATCCCATTTGCGATGGGTCTCTGAGATGGAATTTCCCCGTCCACTCATTGAAGTTTCTTCGGATCATTTTTGCAAAAATATTTCAAGGCACGTCCAAAAGAGCGATTGGACGATAATTGCTAGGCATACTACGATCTCCCCTTTTAAAAATTGGGATAATAATAGATAATTGCCATGATGTTGGTACTCTTTTTGATATTAAAATTGCCCGGAACAATTAATATAGAATCTGACTCCATGCTACTGGGTGTGTCTTGAGCACTAAATTGTTGAGCCCATTGGGACCAGCCGCTCAGGAAGAGATTGCCTGTAATATGAAGTCATAGATGGTCTGTTCTGTAAAAGCTATTTACCAGTAGCCCCTTGAACGAGAGATACAAGTCATGCTGGGGTGATTAATATCGGAATAGAGATTTGAATAAAAGGAAATCCACTGATATTCTTGTACTCCATTCATCTGGGCATCAGCTTGCATGTTAACTGAATGATTTGTTAGAAGTTGCCACATGCCAGCCGAATTCTTATTTGCCAACGCTAACCCAATAAGCTCACCATCTTTCTGGAACATAAGAGGTTTTCGACTTTTGATCCAATTCTGATAGCGGCATTTAGCTGTTTTGAGCTCCTTATATAACATTACCGAAATTGATTGTTTAAGAATTTTCCGTAGCTGTCTATATTCCGCCCGTCTAGCACGCAAAGCTGGATCAAAAGTATGTGGGTGTTTTACTACATTGTTCCTCGGAATAGTGACAGTATTAGAAAACGCAGCAAGCAAGCCTGGGTAGTCAATTGAAAAGTGTCCTGAGATACAGTGCTCTATATCTAATTGAAATTGAGCAAGCTGGGCTGGATTCCAGTGTATTCTAGATCTCGAAGAGTTAATGACCATGGCTTGAGAGTGGTACTTAGGATTTTGAATTACTGGACTCCAAAGAATGGTTAGTGACAGCAATCTATGATCACTTTCATTTTGATCTGTTACAGCCAATGTTTGGATTTGCTGTAGTATAGGGCTTCAACGTAAATATAGTCAATGATACTGCTGCTGGTTCCTCTATGCCAAGTATGTTGTGGGGGTATATCGCCCATTACCGCCCCATTGACCATATAAAAATTTCAATTTTCCAAGAAGGAAATCCATGTATGCACCTCTGTCGTGACTTTATCCTTGTGCCAACAATTGAGATTGAGGTCACCCACAATAATAGTGTGTGTGATGGACAGACATTTGATGATATTGTTCAAGATTTGAGATAAACCTTGGTAGAATGTCTCATCTGTCATTGCCGCAGGATTGCGGTATATATTCACTAACGCAATGGTCTTACTTATGCAGGATATTTTTATTAACTGAATGCAGGCATTCACTGAATCCCATGGTGCTACTGTGAAGCCTGAGGCCATATTGACAGCCACTATTAATCCAGATGACGGTAGGCCTCTGCCAGGTATAGCTGGTAGTAAGACCACATTGTAGTTATCCCACACAGGCGCATTTAAAAGCCATGTTTCTTGAAGTGCCAAGATATGATATCGCCCTTCACATTTTTTAATCGATGATTGAAGGTGAGAATTCCCCCTGGTGTTCCACCATGCAATATTGAGCTCCCCAAGGGAGGGTCCCAATAGTTGTTAATTGTATGTGTGCTTTGGAATAGACAAGGGGCCTTCTACCAACCCCTGGGTGCTTTGATGGGGTCTGGCAGCTGTGCAGTCGGGGTCCTGTGCAATAAGAAAGCCCATATTGAACAACGCCATTTTGGCTTTCCAAATAGCGTTCATGACCACTCCAGAAGTGATCCAGAGCCGCACCACTGAACACGTGGATTCAGATATGAATTCTATTTGATCAATGTCGGCCGAGACAACATCCTCTAGTTCCACCAGGTCATTAAAGATGTTAAGCACACTGCACCCATTGAGGTCATACGTTGGAAATGAACCATTTCTACACTTCATTATCAACTAGTGGCATGGTGAATTAAGAGGATAAGCGTATCTAGATAAGTTTTTATACGCTAATCCATCAGACGCTAAATCTGAATAGGAATGTGATGAGCTAGCCCCCTTCCCTTGTCTTGGCGGACAGTCATTTTCCTGCGCCCGAACTAAAGGAAAGAGGATGGAAGCAGCAGGTGGAGCACTTGTATTGACTGTGTATTGTCCTACATGGTGTTGAATTGGATTGCCATTTTGTGATGGCAAAGATTTGACCTCTGGTTTGGCTATACGCGCTGCCAAATAAAGGTCCACCATGTGATGCAGATCCTTTATTGCTATTTGTGTTTCAGCTGCCTCAATCACTGTTGATGGTGCAACAGGTCTTGAAAAAGAAACAGTTTTTTCGGGAGGGATAATGGAGGCATTACATTTATCTGCTTGAGCCCCCTCCTCAATGATGTGTTTGAGATTATTTAACAATGAATAGGGCTTGGGTGTTATATCTTGCTCTGAATTGGAAGGAATCATCGACGTTTGTTGTTGGGCAGGAGTGATACCTTGTGGTGCACAAGATGCCATTGCAGTTGGTTCATCAGCAACCTTTGGGAGTTTGGATGATTGGTCAAATGCTTGGAAAAAGGTGTTCAATGTTCCTCTAAAAGGTTTTGTCGCAGCCATGTTTTTTATTTTCTTGTTGCCCGCTTAGAATGTGGTTAGATTTGAGTTTGCTTTGGGGCCTTTGTCGCAACATTGGAGTAATTGTTGTATGGATTGTTCCACCCCCACCATCGGCGTATCCAACGTTATAGGTGAGGCTGCAGCTGAATGAATGGAAAGCCATGATTGATCTCCCCCCGAGGCAGTTGTTAGTGCACAATTTTCCTCACTGGCACGAATAATGCCCAGGATAAGTGGTAGGGGGGGATTAGAAATGGGTGGTGCAACATTGATATCCTCTAGCGCTGCAGCCACTGGCAAGAACTGGAGATCTCTAGAGAGGATACCACATGAGTTGGTTTAGCTGGATTTGGTACTATTGTTTTGTTGAGATAAGACACTGGTTGATTGTTTTTAACGCAATTAGTCAATTCCTCCATTTTAATAGATTGAACAGTCAGTTTACTCTCTACATTCTCATACAGTTTTACCAAGCTAACAAGAGTGGTATTGATGGCCATTAATGCGGGTTATAACATGGTCAGGTAATGAAGGAATGAATCTCTCGAAGGTGAACGCAGCAGTCTTGGTGTAGGGTGCATGAATGAGTCCACCAGGGACTGAACTTGGGCTATGGAGGAATTCAAAGTGACCACCTCATAATAGCTTTGCTGCGTCTCCTCCATAATAGAAATGGGAGACTCACACTGACTAGCAAATACTGAGATGCCGTAGGCATTGTGACGACCCTCAGCCCTGATCCCCACTGTCACGCCCATTGGCCAGGTGGAATCAGACTTCGGATCGCAAATAAGGCCTGGCATCCGCTTCACAGGCCCTCTTGGGGCCAGTCCTGGCGCCTTTGGCGCCAGGCTCATAAATAGGGAAAGACATCAGTTAAGGGAACTACTTTATTCAGGCTTTCAGCCAACATGGAGGCATCCACATAGCTTGATTCCTAGAACCAAGCTATGCGGTGTAGTGTTTTGGGTGTGGTGGCTTCGCGACTACTTTACCTGGACTACTTTGCAGAGACTATTTAAACCACACCCGAACAAGACAACACACTTCGCGTTACTTTGCTACTAGCGACGTGACGCTCACCGTGTCCAGCTTCTCACAAGCCTGGCAAGATCCGGACCTGCAGAAAACAACAAAGAACATCGTTAGCAGCAGAATCTTACCTGCAGTCTCCATCCTTCACTGTTCACAGCTCCTGGGCAGCTTTGTGTGGATGGTTCACCACCCGGATCGAAGGACCTGATAAAGGAAGAAAGACATAATTAAAGAAGGTAGTAGAGCCATTTCAAACATGAATTGCTTGGAGACTTACCTGGCTGGTGGTTATTCGACCGGTATAGCTCCGCGCTGGGAGCACACCGCAACCTACGAAAAAGATAAAACACAGGTCAGTGAAGACAAGATTTCGCCGCGCTGTGCAAAGCTCCTACTTACCACATCACAGCGCTATTGTGCGCCATCATTTACCGGCGAGAACCAGCCTACCTAGTTTGCCAAGCGGACGTCCCGCGCACCTAAGGGAGATAAAAAGAGACATTATCAAACAGAGAAAAGGCATGCAAGAACAACAACTCCATAATCCGCAATAAGACCTACCTGAAAGACATTACTTGGGCCACTGTCAGTGAAGTAACTGGACCGCACGCGCCCACGAAAGACAACGCGGCCCTGCCCAGAAAGCAGGACAGAGAGCCCACCAACTTCAATAACAAGGCGGAATTCCACCGAGAACCGCATCAGAGAATCATTGAAAAGGGCACCAACGACCAACTGGCTGGGTGGCGTCCCCGTGGATACCAGGTGAGCGTAACAGGCATCATGTGTCAGTGTGGGAAAGGCAATTGGAGAGAGTGGATAAGAGGGGATTGTTTCAACAATGTTACCCTAACTGAGGTTAAAATCATCTGGTCAGATAGCAAGTGGGAACTTGACCTTGGATTGGGTGTCTTTAAAGACCTGCATGGGATATTTGTTGAAGAGAGCACGTGCGGTCTGGGGGACACTGCCACTTGAGAGGGATAAGCATGTGGGAAGCCAGAAAATGTGGAAGCCACACATTGAATTCCCCTCGAGGTGATTGTAAGAGCAGATTGTAGCAGATGAGGAGGAATACAGGGAATGACTGTTGCATTGCTCTTAGAGGAGCTAGGTAGCCTATGCATGGAATGTGTTGGCATATTTGTTTTAAGGGAATAGATTGTAAAAACCATGTTATACTTTTTAGTGGATACAATAATAACAGTCTTAACTTGAAACCACAATTTCCCAGAAGCTTACCAAGATGTCACTGGTATGAGAAATAAGAATGCCTTGGAAGCAAGTGAGAAATAAATATGCCAATGCTACCTTTTCACGGCCTCTCCGCCTCTCGGCTAAGCAGCAAAGTGGGTACTTCTACGGGTGCTTACTCATGTGCGTGCGCTCTGTGTGCTTGCGTGCACAATTTATGTAAGCACAGGAGTATGGCGTTGCAAGTGGGCATGCCGAGGGCAGACGGCAGTAACTGCAATAGAAAAAAAACTATCAGTTCAGGTTATGCCTCACAAACGTCTCACAAATGTGGCAAAACGTGGCTCCAGAGCATGAATCATGGAGCAAGTATAGTCTGCTGGAGTCTTCTTAGCAGCAGGTCACGAGTTGCAGTCCATAAAGCTTGCTGAATCAGCAGACATGAACATCAGACGACAGGCAACCAGCATCCAACAGGGAGACTTGCTGCAAAGCGGGTACTTCTACGGGTGCTTACACATGTGCGCGTGCGCTGTGCGCGGGTGTGCACAATTTATGTAAGCTCAGGAGTACGGCATTGCAAGTGGGCATGCCGAGAGTGGGCAGGCAGTAACTTAGTAGCAGGTCACAAGTCGCAGTCCATAAAGCTTGCTGAATCAGCAGACATGAACATCACACGGCAGGCAACCAGCATCCGACAGGGAGACTTGCGGCAAAGCGGATACTTCTACGGGTGCTTACAGCTATTATTAAAACTCCCTGCCGACCCCCTTGCACCCGCCATCATTCCTGACTGCCTATCTGCCATCCAGTCACAATATCTCCCTCAACGCCTGTAAAACTGAAATCTTCCCATCAGGATCCCTGCCCCCTCCTTCTTCCCTATACTCTGACCTTCCTCTTTGGGCTCTAACCCCTGCGCCCTCATCTGAAGCCAGAAACCGTGGAGTGATCTTTGAATTCTTTCTCTCCTTCCTCCCTCACAATCAGGACATTGCCAAGAAGACCCACTTTCAGCACTTCCTTCTCAAAAAAATTCTCCCTTTTCTCACTTCCCCCCCAGAGGCTCAATGTGACATGGAACTCATGGTGGCAACAGTAAAGACAGACACAAGTGATCACAGTTCAAGGGTGTTTATTGAACAATGAATGTAGGTTGGAAACATGCCTAACCATCACATGAAAAATAAGGCAGTCCTAGTGGTGTAGTGTCAAAATGAAAGGGCCTATACTAAGACAAAACCTATTGCCAATTCTTTACAACTAAATTACAGAAAGAGTGTTGGATAGGGTATCAATAAAGAAAGAAGTGTTCTCAAATCATAAATGAGGATGTGATTGCCAGGGGTCTCCCTTCCCCACGTTTTCAGCATGGGACAAGGTGGGACCTTGGAGCACAGCACACACTCCAGCTTTCCCAGCACGAGCCAACAGTACTGCACCAGCTGTCAGGTTGTTCGAGGGTCAAGTCACTTTTCAATAAAAAGTCTCTATCCTTCGAGGCTTGATGTATCCAACAAACAAACACACACAAAGTTGTGCTTCACGTATACCTTGGGTGATGGTTTCACCCCTGTGTCCCCCTCCCCCGGGCGTAGACCCTTCACAAAATTGTATTCATGCATCTCAATGTCTTTTCAAACAATTCTTCAGGCTTCATTCCAGGGTCTCCTCTTCCAGGCACAGACCTTTCACAAATCGTATTTAACAACTTGACTGAACAGTTTCGTTTTCAAACAACTTTTGGGTGGTAACTTTCCATGCCTGATCTCCCTCCTACAGGCTTGGACCCCTTTCAGATGTCAGGCTCCCTCTTCCGGGTTCACAATGGCTTTTCTTACTTTCACAAAACAGTTTACTGAGGACAACCCTCTTCCGGGTTCACTCCTGTCAACACACTGTTCATAGGGACTTCAGGCTTCGGCCCGTTTCGTCAGCATCCCTCCAACAGGTTAATTATTGACAACTTTTTTAACACTATTCATATACTCATTTCTCCATGCAGAATTCATTTCCCTTAGCTTCGCAATCATCTATCGGTCAAAGACTTTCAACGGTATAGGGGATTTTACAAGACCCATGTATGACTTTTCACCTCTTCCCAAAGACTTCTGGTTACGGTAGTCTTTCTACCATTGGGTAATCGCCCAGAATAATCGTCCTCAGCACGCACATGATGCCGGTCTCCTTTGTTTCTGGTTTTCCCCCACTTTAGCTTTTTAAAGTTTAATTTAGCCATTGGATATTCATCAGTTAACACAGTTCTGTTTCTTATTGGCTTTTCCCTCGACTCACCAGCTGTGATGAACTGCCTACCTTTCTTCTCCTTCGAGTCAAGTTTGGTACCACAGAGACCCGCATCTCTCCTCAGCTTGGTTATCAGTGGAGGAGGGTCTCATGTACCGTAGACATCTGCTGCAATACACGCTGACCTTTGTTTGCGGTCTAATGTTTCCATTTGTAGAGGTTTCACAGGTCTGGATCAGGACGAGCAAAGTAACTACGTCTCTCCTTCTAACCCTCTCAGTATTCGCGGTCTTTCGCCTCCTCTTGAACTGTCATGCTGGGTTAGCCCTCATGTCATGTGATCTACCTTGTTCGTCCTGTGCTCTCTTTTATCCCTGTGGGGAAGCAAAAGGGCCTTCAGGTGTGTGTGATTCTTTGTTAATAGCCAGACTTTGCCTGGCCCTTGTATTGGGAAATGCCAGGTACACAGCTTAGTGGTAAGTCTGTTGTCATTTACGGAGTGGACATATGTTTGTGTCAAAAAAGGGGAGACATAGAGTTTCCAAGTATTCTGCGTGACAGAAAGGGGAAGAGGTGTTATAGGAAATTAGTGTTTGTACCAAGGGGTTTGATAAACTTAGAAGGGTGAAACTGATAGGATTTGTGAGACAGACGGGAATGACCAGGTTTACTATCATGAAATAAACAAGGGGGATTGTGGGAATGGTAGTGTTTTGTCCAAGTAGACTGGGTGTTCGGAAAAGAATAACCAGAAGGACATGGAGACGAAGGATGGGAAGCATTTGAGTGAAAAGCAGGAAAACAAGGATTCTGGGAGTTGTGGCTTTTAAGTGCAACAGGGTTTGGTCTCCTAGGGTATCTATCAGATACGGAGGGTGTGTGGGACTGGAATAAGGGAGATCTTTTGAAAGGGAGGTTAAGTTGGGGCAACCTATAAAAGCGTGAGGAAGCTTGTCTTCCTCATCCCTTTCTTCAGCATAATACCATGTCTCACCTAGGGTATTTCCCCAAGCATAACCCTGGGCTCCCCAACCCAGGTGATCCTCCCTCGTTCGTCCACCCCCAGGGTTGGGATCTGAGAGTGCCAGTCTGTCCCTGGCCAACTGAATAAGGGACTCCTGAGGTCTATTTGGGAGAATACCCTCAGGTTTCTCAGAGTGAACCAAGCCCTGGTTCTCTCTAGGCTTGAGTATTGCAAAAGCCTCCTCAAGAACCTACCATCTTCCACTATGTGACCCCTACAGCTAATCCAGAATAGGGCAGCCCAGGCACTGCATCTCCCCTGCACTAAAAAGTCTTCACTCTCTGCATCATCCACAAAGCGGTCTGGGCCAAGGGACCACACTATCTTCAACCCTATCATACTAAGTACTCTCCCTCTAGACCACTACGCTCCTCTGGCTCCAACTCTCTGTGTGTAAAGTGGTTTGCTAAACAGAGGGTAGGTGGTCATTCACTTTCCTCAGCTGGCTCTCTCCTATGGAGCAGCCACCCCCTCCCTCTGTGCCATGAGCAGGATCTGCTTAAATTCTGGAAGCTCCTCAAGAATCTCCTCTTTACCTCCTCCTTCCCTTCTTCTCTCCCCTGCTAAGCCCACCGTTGCTGTGATTGATGTCCTGGGCCCTTATACATCATCAGGGCCCTGACCTCCCACACCAATCGGCCCAGCACCTGTCTATCCTGTGCACTTGCACTTCACCCTCCGCCCTGTAAGAGGATTCAATTCAGCACTACAGCTAAGTTAACGCCTAGTCTAGAATACTGAATGAAAACCCTTATTGATATATCTTTATGTCCAGTTCATGCGTTCTGGATGACTACCCCTATATAGCACCCCTCTCTTGGAATCCCCCTGACCCCACTGAGCCAAGAAGTAGTTCTGTTTTGCAAGTTTAAAAGGTTTATTTGATAATTTAAAATATATATATATCACACTTTATAATAAATTAATAATTGAATATCACCCTTAATCTGATATGATAAAGATTAACAATGGAGAATCTGGCACTAGCACACTTCTTTATAATCACTAATGAGTTGACATGAAATGGATAAGATAGCACACTGGTAAATAGGTACAGAAGTATAATGTGGTAGATAATGCTTTATAGAGTTCAACTGGATGTAATGTTGAATGAAAATGCAATACAGAAAATACTCAATATGATTTCAACAAACAAGGTAATCACTTTTCTCTGGCAATCCCCTCCCCCCCTTGATGCAATGCAAGGAAATGGAAGGAAGCACACAGTTCTCAGAAATGCAATCAAATGTGATTCAGTTCAATCCCAGCAAGCTTACAGAAAACAGATAGGAGTTTTGAAAACACAGGCCCAAATGCTTTGATATGTGCTAGCAATGGATGAGAAATATGCTGGAAATGCTTTTAATTCCCTCTCAGAGGTTCAGGGTGAGTGGTATCTAGTTAATATTAGTCCAGGCTCACACTAGCAATGAGGCAGGGATAGTTAGCAGGTTAAACGAATTTCTGGCAAATGGAAGGCAAGCAGCAGCAGTTTTTACATGTGAAGAAATTTGCAAATTGCGGTAAAATTCGCGAATGTGTGTTCCGTGATTGCGGTAAAACTATAAGGGGTAGGAATGCGGTTCTAGGTTCGTAGGAAAGCCACGATTCTAACCTTTCAGATGAAAAGTTATTGCAAGTCTCTAGCACAAACGGTTGCGGAGATATGAGCGATTTTGTGAAGGTCGTTTTTCAGATTTGAAATTTTAAAGTTCAAAAAGACAAGTGCAGCTTGCAACTAGGAAATGACAAGTGACAAATTTTGCAGCTAGAATGACAGGTGACAGATTCGGAGCTATCAGGCAGTTCTACTTAGGTTAAATAGATTGAATTAGATGAATTTAAACTAAGAGATTGGTTCTACACAGTTCAGCTGGGTACTCACACTATATTCTTGAATTAAATGGGCCTCATCACGGATCTGGTCAGGGTTTTAGACTGGGCTCGGGTCTCTCTCTGGGCACAGCACTGCTTTCTCTCTGGGTACAGCACTGCTTTCTCTCTCTGGTCTGGTCTCTAGTTTGGCTTTCTGGAGGTTGATGAATTTGAAGTCTGGATCTCTGGATGTTGTATGGTCCGGCAGAGCGCGTTGCAGCAAATGGAATTGAAGGTCCCTATCTGTCCTGTCTGTCTGCATTTATGTGTTTAGAATGTGGGTGTGTTCTAGCATCACTGACCCTACCTCTCTCTCAGCTTCTAATTGGTCAAACTTCCATTTCTCATTTGATTGGTGAATGAACTGTGAGTCAGAGGGATGTCATTTTATGGCTTGCAGATAGGACACTCCTCTGTCAGATTGCACACATTCTATATTTGATAATAAAAGACATATTTCACAGTTACACAGTTGCTTGAAGTTACATATACATGGTGTGGCTGAATTTAGCCATGTCTCTGTCCAAATCTGCTGTTTCTAAGAGCTTGCATTCAGAAATGGCACATAATTGACTTTTTAACTGATTTTTCAATTTCTGACATTGACCCAACTTTACATACATGTGCGCAGGGAGTATGGACATTAACTGATGAAGTTTCAGATTTTTAACATGCATACATTTAGAGTAATATCCACTTTTCCGCTAAAACCCCCCTGAACATACCACCGGTTCTAAAAACCTCTTAAACTGTGGGCAGAAAAATCACAAGAATTCTGGTATCATTTATAAAATGTTCACATGTCCGCTCTATGAGTTATTCATCTTTTTAGAGTTATGTTCTGGCTCCAAAGGGGTGTGGTTTCCTCTCAGCACAAGGTAGAAATACTGGTTTTTCCAGTTCTGCCAAGCCAGCTTGCTCTCACAGGCAGTGCCCCTCCCCTTTCCTCAGGAGGAAGCCACTTTTTACGACCATTTACGACTCCTGCCAATAAAACCTTTGCCTGAGCCAGGACAGGGCTTTGTTCACTTTCCTGCAGAGCACAGGTAATTCAATTATCAGATAGATGGCATATCCTTAGTGTGAGCAGCAAAAGGGCAGCTAGGCCTGGGAACACAGCTGTGACTCAAGTTTCACTCCTGATGGGGGTAGTTGCCAGGCAGAATTCAGTTCCTTAAGCCAGGTTTCAGATAAAATGTCACTTTTTGTTCCCCAGTTCCTGCATTCAAATAAAACTAAACATTTTTACATATGCAGCTAGAGTGCTGATTCTAAGTGCAAAACTATGACATTTCAACAGTTACAAAGGCATGTGACACCAAACATAGGTCACTCATTTAATCTAAACATTTTCGATTTTAGTGTCTTTAAATCCAGTGCAACTTAAACTGCTGACTCCATAGCTCAGCCAGTTTTGTTATAAGCATTGTTCTGGGCTCTTCATTTCCCAGATTTTGTAGGCACACAAAACTCCATTCTACCAAATGTCTGCTGGTGTCCAGTGAGTTTTTAGATGTGTTGCAATGTTTAAAATAGACAGTTTGAGCCTGCCTTCAGAGAAACACAGGGTGGTTTTAAACTGCCGGCTTTTGGATAGTGGTGAGTACTGGTACTGCACCCATTTTTGAGATTTAAGAAATGAATTCCCCACCATTCTAGGTTGCATTTGGCAATCAGCATTGCATCTCTGAACTCACAATATAGGCAAAATGGGATTTTCCCGTGCATTTTCTGGGGAGCTCTGGCCATTATGATGTTTTCAATGCCAGTACTGCACAGTTTTGAGGTAGGGCCCGGATGCATGGGTAAATACATCCCACAAGCCCCCCTTCTTGCGGTGGCCATCTGATCCTTCACTAATGGGACCCGCAAGATCTGGGATGTAGTTCTCCTCTTCTTCCGATAAATGGCACAGTTCAGCATCTTTTCCTCCATCCGGTCGGATCGATCGGTTCTCCTCGCCGGTCCTGATGGGAGTATTGGGCGGTCCACTGGGCCCATTGGATCTTCGTTCCCGGTCTCCGGATCGTCCTTCTTGGTCATTCTTCATGGTTTCATCTCTCCTAGGATGATAAAGCAAAAGCGGCAATATCTACTCATAGACGATTTTTTTTTTTTTTCCACCACTGTTGAGATAGTGGGGCAGCATATGCATTTTATCATAACGAAACATTACATTCTTATTTTAATAAAAACAGTATGACTAAGAGACAGTTTCATACAAATCACAGTATGTTAGAGACTAGATGTGGTATGTTTTATGATTGGAACTGAATTAGTCTGATACAGTACCCGCTAGGATTCCAGAGGATTCCTCCAGTTGTTGCAGAGTGTGCCTGGGATGGCAACATTTCAACTGGTTTATGTGGACCCACTTGTCTTCCCCCTCTGCCGAACCGCCTTTGGGGATGTGGATTTTGTAGGCCACAGGTGAGATCTTGTCGATGATCTTAAAGGGTCCTTTCCATGTAGGCAAAAATTTGCGCTGCTTGGCCTGGTTCCTTTGGAAGTTGTATAGATAGACCCGGTCCCCCACCTGATATTCCTTCCTGGAAGTTTTCAGGTCATAATGGGTCTTCATGCTATCAGCTGATCTTTCTAGATTCTGCTGAGCGTAAGCAAAAGCATGTTGGAGGTGTTTCCTTAAATTCTCCACATACTCATGAGTAGTGGAGGCATTTATCAGTGTCTGCTCTTGGGTCCTATAGAGCAAATGCTGAGGAAGCACCATCTTGCGCCCAGTCATCAACTCAAATGGTGACATTTTGGTTGCAGATGAAGGGGTAGATCTGATAGCCATTAGGACCAGAGGTAATCGGATATCCCAACTTGGCCCAGAATCTGCCACAAACTTCTTTAATATGCTCACAATTGTCCGGTTATATCTCTCTACTGCCCCAGAAGAAGCTGGTCTATAAGCAATATGCAGCTTTCTCTTGACCCCCAGTATCTCCCACATCTTTGTCATTACTTCACTGGTGAAGTGGCTACCTCTGTCTGACTCAATCCTCTGAGGTAGACCAAAACGGGAAAAGATGTGGTTAATCATCAAGGCAGCTGCGGTTTCTGCCTTGCAATTTGGGGCTGGGAGACATTCCACCCACTTGGTAAACAAGCATGTGACGGTCAACATGTACTTATTCCCCCTAGCCGAGCGAATCACGGGGCCTACGAAGTCAATTTGTAAATCTGACCATGGGAGTGTCATTCCCCTCTTTTGTAGAGGCGCCCGGTGCGTGAGGGATGATGGCTGAAATTGTGCACACACAAGACACCCCTTCAAGTATTGGTCGAGGTCCTGCCCCATGTGTGGCCAGTATGCAACCTCTCTTAAGATTTCCAATGTTGTGTGAAACCCCCTATGACCGGCAGTGACTTAACATCAGGCTTCGGAATGAGGTAGGAACCACCCACTGATCGTGGCCAGCTTTGGATTTCCTTACCAACAAACCGTCTTGGATCCGGAACATTTTTGGACATTTCATCAACACTCTTAGGTCCTCTTTCCCAATATAATCGGTATCCGTCAAGGGAAAGTTCTCAGGGTCCTCAAGGTGCTGGTAAAATTTACCAATTATTGGATCCCCCTTCTGAGCAGTAATCAAATCAGCATCAGGGGTCTCCTTACTCCATTGTGCAATTGAAAGGTCGTTGTGAGCATTTGTCTGGGACCTAGTGATGGCAGTGACCTGGATTTCCCCCAACAGGGGCTCAATCTCAATTAGATCCCCTTGGATGGCCCCGGTTTTGGCCAGCTGATCAGCTAAGTCATTTCCAGTTTTGTCTGGTCCCTCTACTTTGGAATGACCCTTGATCTTTTTCCAGTAGATGGTCATCCCATTCGATGTGACCAGATCATCAATGTTTTGGATCAACTTCCCATGTTTCAAGGGTTTGTTGTTAGCACATAACATGTCTCTGGTTTTCCAATTAACCAGGTGCTCCACGAACCCGTTCCGTACATAATCCGAATCTGTGATTATGACCAGTTCGTGGAGTTGATGCTGGACAGCAGTGAGGATGGCCTGATGCACAGCCATCAATTCTGCCACCTGACTACTTCGGGGACCAATTTTGTATCCAGCGGAGGGTTCTGGGGACTCATTCACCCATGCATTCCCTACGCCGGCCACCAGTTCTTTCTCCCCGTTGTTGTCAACATGGTAAGAGCATCCATCCACATACACAGTGGGCATTCCCTCACACTTGTCTTCTTCAAAGACTTTGTGTGGGGAATTAAGGTATGCCTCCGTGTTGTCCTTGATTTTTAGACTTTCGTCCTCGAGACAGTTTTCTCTGGCACAATCATGCAAGTCAGCCAGACCTTGCGCGAGGGGACTCTTCTTGTTTTGGCCATATCGGACCTCCACAGGAAAGCCTTGCATTGACAGAATCCAGGAAGTAATTCGGGAATTACTCACATTTCCGGCCCGGATTCTGTCACTTTGGAGATATTGCAGAGGCTGGTGTGGAGTCTCCACTATGATGTGTTCCCCCGGGATAAACGGGCGGTAATTCTTCAATGCCCACACCGTTGCCAGGAGTGCCTTCTCACAATCGTTGAATTTTTCCTCCACAGAGGATAAAGTTTTGCTCGCATAGGAGATTACTTTATTGCCTTGTCATGCTTTTGGTATAATACGGCCGTCAAGCACGTATTAGAGAACCCTGTCTCCAGGAAGAACTCCTTGTTTCTGACAGGGTAAGCTAGGCAAGGCGCTTGTGAGAGGCTTCTCTTGAGTTGTCTTACTGCCTCGGATTGTTCTGGACCCCATTCCCACTTGACCCCCCCCTTTAGGAGATGAATCAGGGGTCGGGTGATCTCTGCGTAGCCCTCAATGAACTTTCTGCTGTAATTAGTCAGTCCAAGGAGGCTCCTTAGTTCCCGCAGAGTTGTGGGGTCTTTCAGTTTCTGAAGTGCTTCCACTTTCTTTTCCTGGGGACAGAGGCCCTGAGGAGTAATCTCATGCCCCAAGAAATTAACACGGGTTTTACACCACTGTGCTTTCTGAAAGGAAAGTTTTGCTCCGGCGGCCCTCAACTGTGTCAGAACATAACGGATCTCCGCTATGTGTTCCTCAACAGTTGAGCTTTTGATGAGGACATCATCTACATAAGCCAGGTTACCCCTCGCACCCAGGTCGGGCATGGCCTTATGTAGGAAAATATTGAATTCATTGCCGGAGTTGAGGTATCCGAAGGGAGTCCGGGTCCATGTGTACTGCTGGCCCCCAAAGGTAAAAGCCAGCTTGTATTGGTCCTCCCTACTGACAGGCACAGTCCAGTATCCATTGGTCAGGTCTATTGCAGTGAATACCTGTGACCCCTGGATCTGGGCCAGCCCTTGGTCAATGTAGGGCAGAGGCCATCGGGAAGTATGGACCCGTTTGTTGAGCTCCCTGAGGTCGGCGCAGAGTCTCCACTGGCCGTTCGGCTTCAATATTCCCAGCACCGGATTATTGAAGGTGCTGTGGACTGGACGGATTATTCCCCGGGACTCAAGGTTCTTAATTATTTCGGTAAGGGACTCCATTGATGCGAGAGGCAAGCGATATTGCTTCACAAACACAGGAGTCATGCCAGGGTCCGTGGGGATTGTTGTTGTGTGGATGTCAGTGCGATCACAGTCATATGAGTCTACCGCAAAGAGATCTTGGAAATCCAAGAAAACTTGTTTCAACTTTTGCTTTTGTTCCAGAGTCACACAGGCATCAGCTAGGTTGACTCTCTCTTCCACCATCTGCCTGAAGCCTGGAAAGACTTCTGGTTTGGCTATTTCAGCGGCCTCCTCCAGCTGGGTGGAGAAGTCCCTGGTCAGAGTGCTGATTTGGACTGGAGGCTTCAGGTCGGAAAGGCAGCCCTCATGGACTTGGAAAATCACCTCATCCCTCCTGAAGTCACAAGTCACATCTTCCTTACCATAAGGGCAAGAAGTGTACACCAGGAAGTTCCCCCCATGCCGGGTAAAAATCCTGTCTGGTGTTGTATTGTCATCACTGTCACTGTCAAAACAGTCCTTGGGGATTGGTCCTAACAGTTCATTACCAAGATCAATGGAAAAATGTCGGTCAACAACCGCCATTCCAACAATGGTGCCTGCGGCTAGAGTAATACTCTTTAAGTCGCTGTTATCCACCTCTATTGGAATGGTGTCATGTTCTATGTTGACTAATGGAGTTGGGTTTACCCCCAACCCTTGCTGTTGGAGAGAAGCATTTAGATGTATGTAAGCATCAGGGTTTTTCAACTCTTGTCCCCTTTTAACTTTCACTTCCAGGGAGAATTGTCGGGTCCTTTCTTTGATGGCGACTTCCTCTTTAACCTGAATTTCAACTGCATAAGGTAGCAATTGAGCTGACCTAAATGCTTTTTCTGGATCATCAAAGCCCATGGGATTATCCGCTAATCGGGACCAAGCTTTGAAGTTTATTAGGTCCAAACTAATGGCAAAGCGATTGAGAATGTCACTGCCTAAGTAAAAGGCGGCAGTGACGTCTCGCACGACCCAACAATTATGGACTATGCTCTTGTTGCCAATGGAGATTTTGAGCATACACCTGCTTGGCAGGAGATGTTTGGAATTAGGTGCTTCCAGGTCCATTTCCCATTTGTCTATCAGTTTGAAGGGGGGAATGGCTGGATCTTTTGGGAGTTGGCGAAACATGGCTTCGCTGATGAAGCTCTTACCGTTGTTCACACACACTCGAGCGAGAACAGAGTCCTTCCCATCATTTAACTGAACAGGGATGAACAACTGCTCTCCAATTTGCTGAATATCAGCCAGGCTTTGAGCTGATTTCACATCTTTCTGGACTATAGGAGTGGGAGTTTCAAATTGTGGATTGGTAAAGAATCTCAGAGTGTTTCCTTCCAGCGTGGAGTACCACTTTAGACTGGAAGGAAGGTTGATTTTCAGAAATAGAGAGGACCCCCCATCACCAGTCTGTTGTCCTGCTATTACTGTCACGTCTGGAATTTGGCTATTCTGGAAGTGAAATTCTACTTGGTCAGATTTTTGTTCAACCATGTGGCAGGTGCCGTTTAAACTAACATGGTTGACACTCTGTTTTAATTTTATTGGTCGGCTAGTCTGGGTCCAGAGGACCCTGTTTACGCAATCTATTAGGGGTGACAACCTTCTCAGGAGGTCATTCCCTAGTAAACAAGGGGTGCCCTCTGGGGTCACAACTATGACCGGGTGTTTCAACTTGTGTCGCCCAATTTTAATGTCCAAATCTGCCGTCCCCTCGACGGGAATTTCCTTCCCGTCAAAGTTCTGGAGTTGCCCAGGAAGAGAGGTGAGAGGAATTTGGTAATTCTCTCCCCTTCCTGCATTCAGTTCGTCAAAGGCCCTTCTGGACAGAAGGGTAGCTTGAGATCCCGTGTCCACCAGTGCCAAAATGGTACCCTGCCCCTGTACTTGTACCGGGGCATAGTATCTTCCCTCCTTCTCCTCAAGGGGGCACAGATAATATACATTTTTGGACAACTGGTGGGCTAATTTTCTGGTTTTGGACATCGCGAGAAAATAATTTTGGGCAGAATTCTGTTGAGAGCCTTGGGAATCTGAAAGAAAAAGTTGGCAACTGGAGATCAGAGCCATTGTGGGTTCCCCTGGTTCCGGTTCTGGGCTGCCCCCCCCTTTTTGGAGGCAGTCCCCAGGATGGGTTTGAACCAGGGAATTTTCTTGCTGTTGGTTCTGGGATGAGATGGTGGGCGGCGGTAGCTCAGTCTCCACATCTCCCCAGTCTGGATTTGCATCCCTAGGGACCCATTTTTCTTTGGGAGGAGTTCCCCCCTCTCTGAAGGAGAAGATCCTTTTCCCAGGATCCTCTGAGGATCCCTCTCCCTCAAATTGGAAGATCTGTACCTCCTCCTCAAACTGAGTCTGTTTGGGTCTTTTGTTTCTCCTACCCCCCCTCTGCTCCTTAGGAGGCAGACTTTCAGGGGCAAGAGATTTTGTTTCCGGTTCCTGGGTTTCCAGGGGCTGTTTACAAGTGAGGAAGGAAGCTTCCTCCAAGGCTTTACACCCCCCTTCCCTTTGTGCCTCCTCCCTGGGAACCGGTGAGTTATAGGGGTGCTGCCCCCGTCATTGTTCTGGAGCACCAGGTCCAGAGTTGGGTGCGTTCTGCGCCGGCACGCCCATCTGAGGGTTCTGCTGAGCCCTCAGTATGTGACCCAGGTCTCGCGCCATGTTTTGAACCTGGCGCTCTAACTGGGAAACCCGCTCAGGCTGATACGGGGCCCTGTTTTCTCCCCTGGGCTGATCCCGGGAAGGGTAGCTGTCCCTCCTCTGGTAATACCCCGGGTTGGGAAGATTTGGGTACCCCTCCACCCTTGGCCTCCCCTAGCCGGATTCAGTGGTCTGGGCTCAGGGAATTGGGGAAAGAAGGATGGATGGTTTTGGGGCTGAAAGTCGGGTGGATATCTGGGGAAAAAGTTCTGCCCAGGGTTTGGTAAATTTCTGCCCTCCTGTGGGAAGTTTGGAGGGAAGTTCCCTGGGTTAGGTGCTTGGCTGGATCCCCCCCCTTGGGCTGGAGGAGTCCACACATAACCCAGGATGGGTCGATTTCCCTTGTAACGGGGACTTACATAATCAGGAGAGCGAGGGACCCCATTTGTGGGGCTGCCTCCTTGGCTCCCTGTCTGTGACTGGCCCGAGGACCTTCTGGGCCTAGCATTATTAGGTGCAGGTAGGTTTTTAGGCCCCCCCATCTCCAAATCTAAAACGGGGGTGACCTTTACCTCTGCCACCTTGGCAGCAGCAGGGGTGGTGTTGGCTTTGGGGTTTTTCTGGGCATTACTTCTGCTATCTACCGGTTTCTGCACCTCATAGATCCGGGTAGCCTGTTCAATGACCCAGTCTAAAGATCTTTTCTCGTGAAAATCCCTCACGAGCTGGGTCATGATATATTTGGGCAAGGCATGGAAAAACGTATTAGTAAATTCCCTGCTATCCATGCGCACCCTTCTTGTGGTCTGTGCAAAAGCACGCTTTAACTCCTGCACAAATTCTTGTGGGGCCTGATCCTCCCCACATTGAAAATTGTAGGCTGCCTTGCGAGCCTCTTGAGGATTTCTGTGAACAGAAAAATGTTTCAAGATGGCCGCCTTATAGGTGGACCATCTTAAATGATTTTGGTCCTCCAGCCCCGCAAAGAAACTGGAGTATTCCGGGGAGAAGGTCCACTTTACATATTGAATACAGCTTTGGCTGTCCTTCAAATGGAAAGTCTCCATCATTTGTTCAAACAACTCTAAGTGCTTTCAAACAGAATACTTAGCGTTCTTATGGTAAGGCGTGATGACGCTCCTGATCGCCTTAATCTGCTTTAAGGGGTCCTTAAGCAAGGCCCTTTTTGCCTTATTGGCCTTTTTGGTTCGGGTAACCCTTGTCCATTCTTCCTCGGACTCAGAGGCACTGCTCCCAGAGGTTCCCGTCTGTTCTTCCAGGTTTTCCCGGATTCTGCGAGCCTGGGAATGGCTGGCAGAATGTGGGGACCTGGTCTCCTGTGTCCTGCGCAGTTCAGAGGAGTCTTCAGATTCCTCCTTGCTGCCAGGATTTGATGGGTACCCCCTCCACTGACCTAACTGGGCAGAGGTTTTCAGGATGCCCTTAATGGGCCTACTCTCCTGGGGTTCCCCATCGAACTGTACTGTACTTGGGTGCCCATACCCGGGTGCCCACCCCTCCATTCCTGAGTGGTACTGGCCTATGAGCCCCATACTCTTAGCTGGATAGTAATCTGCCATCCCTGCAGCCCTGTGCTCATGTGCGCCAGGGGACATGGGGGTGGTAGAGTCCAGGGACTGGGGGAGATGAAGGCCCCTGGTGTTAGGGCTCCTGCGGTTATGGTCAGGAGTCTCTCTTTCCCAGCGGACCTCATCTCTATCCGCCCCTGCTCCCTGTTGCAATGCAAGAGCCTGCATTTGTGCTTTCAGTTCCTCTGTTAAGGCCTTACTCGACTCTATCAGTTTCTCCTGCATCGCTACCTGTTGCTGGAGCCTCTCATTGTGCTGGCAGAGGGCCTCATTTTCCCTCTGTGCTTCCTGATTGGTCCTGGAGTACTGGGCCAGTCTTTGCTGCAGGAGGGTTACCTCCTGGGCAATGTCCCTATTGGCCTGCTCCTTTCTTGCCAAAGCCTCTTCCACCCTCCTGGTGTGCTCTAACAAGTTCTGATTTTCTTTTTGGAGGTCACCCAGCCCCTGGAGGGACAGGTGATTTTCTTCCATTTTCCTTTTTAAATGGCAGACTTCCTGGCCTATGGCGTCTCTTTCCTGACTAAGAGCCTGCATTTGTGCCGCCAGGTCGTCCCTCTGCCTTTGGAAGGCACCAGCATTCTGGCGCTCCTGATCAAACTCTGCCTGGGTATCCAGGTCTTTCAGAATTAGTTTGTTGCTCTCTGCCTTCACTCTATCTAGGTGGCCTTGCAGGGTGACTACCTGCTCAGCACATACCCTGTTGAAGTCCAGTTGTTGCTCCAGCTTTTTCTGGTTTTGCAGTAGGGAGTCCAAACCTTCCTGGTATTCCTTCTGCAAGGCCAGAAATCTGGTATCCTGTTCTACCTTTTCCTGTTGCAGCACATCCATATCCTTCTTTATTTTAATGATGTGCTGCCTACTATCATCTTCTGACTCCTGGCTCCTCTGCAGCCTCTGCTCAGAAGAGACCAGGTCAGATTGGACCTTCTCTAACGCCATCTGTTGCCTATTTGCCAGATTTTGGCTTTCAGCACATCTATCCTGCATGTCTCCCATATATAGGTACAGGTATGCTGCTATCCTGGCAATCTTATTGTGTTCCTCTTTGGCTTTAGGAGCCATATATAGTTCACTCAGGGCCACATGTAAGGGACCCTGATCTCTATATATATCTGACCCTGTTTCAGTGTCCTGTTGTGTGATGGCCTGCAACCACACATCCTGGCCCTGTTCGGTCCATTCACCTCTCACAAATAGCTTATGCAAGAGGTGCTCTCTGGCTATTTTCATGTCTACTAAGGTCGTCATTCTAGAGATTGGTCTCTGTCCTGACTTACAGAAGTTTGTATTTTATTTTTGCAGAACAGAACTTTTCTTGGAGTGTCCCTTTTGAGGAGTGCTTCACAGCGTAATGCAGCGTGGTGATCCGACTGGATGTATGTATCCCGTCAGTTAGCACACTGTATTAAGCTGCACAAGTGGTATTCTAACCCAAACGTCCGGCCCGAGCCCCCAATTTGTAAGAGGATTCAATTCAGCACTACAGCTAAGTTAACGCCTAGTCTAGAATACTGAATGAAAACCCTTATTGATATATCTTTATGTCCAGTTCATGCGTTCTGGATGACTACCCCTATATAACACCCCTCTCTTGGAATCCCCCTGACCCCACTGAGCCAAGAAGTAGTTCTGTTTTGCAAGTTTAAAAGGTTTATTTGATAATTTAAAATATATATATATCACACTTTATAATAAATTAATAATTGAATATCACCCTTAATCTGATATGATAAAGATTAACAATGGAGAATCTGGCACTAGCACACTTCTTTATAATCACTAATGAGTTGACATGAAATGGATAAGATAGCACACTGGTAAATAGGTACAGAAGTATAATGTGGTAGATAATGCTTTATAGAGTTCAACTGGATGTAATGTTGAATGAAAATGCAATACAGAAAATACTCAATATGATTTCAACAAACAAGGTAATCACTTTTCTCTGGCAATCCCCTCCCCCCCTTGATGCAATGCAAGGAAATGGAAGGAAGCACACAGTTCTCAGAAATGCAATCAAATGTGATTCAGTTCAATCCCAGCAAGCTTACAGAAAACAGATAGGAGTTTTGAAAACACAGGCCCAAATGCTTTGATATGTGCTAGCAATGGATGAGAAATATGCTGGAAATGCTTTTAATTCCCTTTCAGAGGTTCAGGGTGAGTGGTATCTAGTTAATATTAGTCCAGGCTCACACTAGCAATGAGGCAGGGATAGTTAGCAGGTTAAACGAATTTCTGGCAAATGGAAGGCAAGCAGCAGCAGTTTTTACATGTGAAGAAATTTGCAAATCGCGGTAAAATTCGCGAATGCGTGTTCCGCGATTGCGGTAAAACTATAAGGGGTAGGAATGCGGTTCTAGATTCGTAGGAAAGCCACGATTCTAACCTTTCAGATGAAAGTTATTGCAAGTCTCTAGCACAAACGGTTGCGGAGATATGAGCGATTTTGTGAAGGTCGTTTTTCAGATTTGAAATTTTAAAGTTCAAAAAGACAAGTGCAGCTTGCAACTAGGAAATGACAAGTGACAAATTTTGCAGCTAGAATGACAGGTGACAGATTCGGAGCTATCAGGCAGTTCTACTTAGGTTAAATAGATTGAATTAGATGAATTTAAACTAAGAGATTGGTTCTACACAGTTCAGCTGGGTACTCACACTATATTCTTGAATTAAATGGGCCTCATCACGGATCTGGTCAGGGTTTTAGACTGGGCTCGGGTCTCTCTATGGGCACAGCACTGCTTTCTCTCTGGGTACAGCACTGCTTTCTCTCTCTGGTCTGGTCTCTAGTTTGGCTTTCTGGAGGTTGATGAATTTGAAGTCTGGATCTCTGGATGTTGTATGGTCCGGCAGAGCGCGTTGCAGCAAATGGAATTGAAGGTCCCTATCTGTCCTGTCTGTCTGCTTTTATGTGTTTAGAATGTGGGTGTGTTCTAGCATCACTGACCCTACCTCTCTCTCAGCTTCTAATTGGTCAAACTTCCATTTCTCATTTGATTGGTGAATGAACTGTGAGTCAGAGGGATGTCATTTTATGGCTTGCAGATAGGACACTCCTCTGTCAGATTGCACACATTCTATATTTGATAATAAAAGACATATTTCACAGTTACACTGTTGCTTGAAGTTACATATACATGGTGTGGCTGAATTTAGCCATGTCTCTGTCCAAATCTGCTGTTTCTAAGAGCTTGCATTCAGAAATGGCACATAATTGACTTTTTAACTGATTTTTCAATTTCTGACATTGACCCAACTTTACATACATGTGCGCAGGGAGTATGGACATTAACTGATGAAGTTTCAGATTTTTAACATGCATACATTTAGAGTAATATCCACTTTTCCGCTAAAACCCCCCTGAACATACCACCGGTTCTAAAAACCTCTTAAACTGTGGGCAGAAAAATCACAAGAATTCTGGTATCATTTATAAAATGTTCACATGTCCGCTCTATGAGTTATTCATCTTTTTAGAGTTATGTTCTGGCTCCAAAGGGGTGTGGTTTCCTCTCAGCACAAGGTAGAAATACTGTTTTTTCCAGTTCTGCCAAGCCAGCTTGCTCTCACAGGCAGTGCCCCTCCCCTTTCCTCAGGAGGAAGCCACTTTTTACGACCATTTACGACTCCTGCCAATAAAACCTTTGCCTGAGCCAGGACAGGGCTTTGTTCACTTTCCTGCAGAGCACAGGTAATTCAATTATCAGATAGATGGCATATCCTTAGTGTGAGCAGCAAAAGGGCAGCTAGGCCTGGGAACACAGCTGTGACTCAAGTTTCACTCCTGATGGGGGTAGTTGCCAGGCAGAATTCAGTTCCTTAAGCCAGGTTTCAGATAAAATGTCACTTTTTGTTCCCCAGTTCCTGCATTCAAATAAAACTAAACATTTTTACATATGCAGCTAGAGTGCTGATTCTAAGTGCAAAACTATGACATTTCAACAGTTACAAAGGCATGTGACACCAAACATAGGTCACTCATTTAATCTAAACATTTTCGATTTTAGTGTCTTTAAATCCAGTGCAACTTAAACTGCTGACTCCATAGCTCAGCCAGTTTTGTTATAAGCATTGTTCTGGGCTCTTCATTTCCCAGATTTTGTAGGCACACAAAACTCCATTCTACCAAATGTCTGCTGGTGTCCAGTGAGTTTTTAGATGTGTTGCAATGTTTAAAATAGACAGTTTGAGCCTGCCTTCAGAGAAACACAGGGTGGTTTTAAACTGCCGGCTTTTGGATAGTGGTGAGTACTGGTACTGCACCCATTTTTGAGATTTAAGAAATGAATTCCCCACCATTCTAGGTTGCATTTGGCAATCAGCATTGCATCTCTGAACTCACAATATAGGCAAAATGGGATTTTCCCGTGCATTTTCTGGGGAGCTCTGGCCATTATGATGTTTTCAATGCCAGTACTGCACAGTTTTGAGGTAGGGCCCGGATGCATGGGTAAATACATCCCACAGCCCTGAAAGCAGGCACTTACACCCCACATGGCTCCAGGCTGTGTAGCACTCAGCCTTCCTAGAACTTCATATGTGGCTCACCCATATACTCAGATCCCCATAGCACTTACACCCTGCCCTCTTCCTTGCTGTACTCAGCATTTTGAATACTCGCAAGGCATAGTATGTTTCGTCACCCTCCTTCCCCCCCACTGTTTTTAATTATTTGTTTTGTATGTATTTCCCTGCTCCCTCCCTTGCCCTGTGGGCACTTGGAAACAGTTTGTCCTTGTTGTATAGGTGCCTTACAGGTAAACAATAAATAAATAACAAATAAACATACATTAACAAACATCAATAGTGGACTTGAAGCATTTAAACTATGAAAGAGAAGGAATAACAACCATAAACCTTAGACACCCCCGCCCCCCCCGAAATCACTCCTCTATTGTTTGACAATGTTATTCCTTTTCCCCATCCCCACCCTCCTCCCCCCTTGAACATAGTCTTCTTTAGCTAAATATGAACATATGTCCTCACTCCCTGGATTTGCTTCAGATCTGTATAGGTTTTCATAGAATGATGCAAATGCCTCCTGTACCCTCTATGTGCCCTGGTCCCACGTCCCACCTTCCCTTTCTATGCCCGCCACCCATCTCTCAGCCCACTGTCCCCATAGTATGCCTGCCAATAATGCACCCGCTTTATCTCCCTCTTTAGCCCCAAATTTCCTGTACCAGTCCAGCTCCCATGACCATCTGTTCTTCCCCTCTGGCGCATTTAGTCTCTTGAAGGAACAACACATCAAAACCCGTTCTACAGAACTCCCTGGCTACTAACAACCTTTTTGTGGGTGAGTTCATCCCTTTGATGTTCAACGTTCCCACCCTAAGATGTCCACCCCCTGTGGGCATCTAGATCTACCGCCATAATATCCTCTCAATTCCAATATCCCTCCTCCCCTCCCCAGGAGGGCAAGCACCGGACTCTACTGCCTCATACCCAATAAAACTCAACTCCAAGAAGACCCTATTCCTAACCCTTTCCCCCATTCCTCCCCACCCTCTCTCCCTCCCCAGGCACCCGACTCCTCCCAGTTAACATCACTGGGCTGAGTTCGGACCACCAGCAGGGACCGTTTTCCTCCCAGTCCATCACTTATCCTTTCATATTGTCGTTGTGCCCCCTCTCCACCTGCTTAATATATCTATGGCCACCGCGGGTTCTTCCCAAACCCCACAACCTATTATGATATCCCGAACCAGCAGGAGCACTCCAAGGCCCTTTCACCACTTTGAACCACCATCCAACCACTTCTTCTACCCTTATCAACAGTACCATGACCCCAGTGGACTTCAGCTGTCCACCAGGGGTGATGCGTTCAACTTCCTGTACTTCCTGGAGCCAGGAATTCTCCTCCTCCTTGGCCCTTTGATACCCCATTGTCTATCATCATCTGGTCTTCGCCCTGGTTCCTCTCGCCATCTGATCCGCCCAAAAGTTTGTTCATATCCCTGCAAATATCTCCCTCTGTTGTCAGCCTGTGTTTGTGTCCATCCAATTCAAACATGAGAGAGAATGGGAAACCCCATCTGTACTGCACTCCCTTTTCTTTCAGCCACTTCATCAGGGGCGCACTCATTCTTCTTTTCGACAGGGTTAATGAGGATACATCTTGCTAAATTGTAATTCTAGCCAAGCCATAGATGATTGGGCCCTTTTGTTTCACTTTCTCCAGGATCTTCATTTTGTCTGCATAATTATGGAACCATGCAAAAACAGACCTGGGGCCTCCCACAACCCCTTCCACCTGGTGTATCTTCTTGATCATCTGATTAGGGCTCCAAACTCCCTTTCTCACTTTGTCTCCTAGCCCTCTCTCACTGCGAGCTTCAGTGCACATCTGTCTCTCAAATGCTCTGATGCGTGGGCTGCCCAGCCCTTCGCAGACAGGACACGGGCACGGGCACAGAACTACTCTTATCTGCAGGTATTTTTACTCCTTCATAGCCTCAGATATAGCCACTGATATCAGAAAAATAGGCAAAAAATGCTTTCATGCCCCCGAGCCCCTCACCAAGTGCCCCCCTCGTCTGCATCAGATCCCACTATTCCCCAGATGTCGTCCTCACCTCCCTTCTCCCTTTCCCCCCACAATACACAGTGTTTCTGTGACGCAGTTTTCTTCCAGATGTCAGCTTTGCAAGGCTATAGCCGCGGCTACAGAAAACATTGTGCTGCAAACTCAGTCCCTGAACCTTCTATAACTTCCAAATGTCACTTGGCAACCTCCCCACCTCTATAATAAACTCATTTGGAATTATTTTAACATGGAAATAGCTTTTTAACTACTTTTCATGTCCCTCTGCCCTCGTTATAGCCGCATTATTTCTCGCATCGAGAGAAAAACAAGATGGCGGACGTTTCATTTATTTAAAAAAAAACAGTTTTGGGTAAATCATTGATGAGATATAGCTATCTATTTTTGAGAAGGGGGCACTCCTTTCTCCAACAAATATAAAAATAATTACTGAATGGAATAACCGCAAACCATGCATGGATCGCAAGTCAACGCTTCGTGCCCAAGTTGTTTTAGACCTGGTTCACATCCATCTGCTGTTGGGCTATGCGCTTTGGCAAAAATTGACCTTGTTGGTCTATGGCAAGATAAATGGGAAGTTCGCTGTACTTTTGGAAAAAATGTTTTTTCTTCTTAAGAACATTAAAACATTTTTAACAAATCTTTATGAAAAATTGTAGTCTGGGGGTGGGGGTGCTTGTCCTCAATCACCTTTGGAATTTTGGTGAAATCTGTTACTTGAATCAAAAGTTATTAACAATAGAATTTTGAGGTATTCCTATGGGAGTCCGACTTACCTCAACTATAGGTCAGCTATATAAATTACACAGCCCACGGTAGAGGCTGTGTAGTTATGGTTAAATTGCTAATCCCATAGGAAGAGCACTTTTTGGGCCGCTTATAACTTCGCTCCCCCTGGACGAATCCTCACCAACTTTGCAAGAAAAGTATATGGCCCTTTCTGGATTGGTTTTGTCCTGGGGGGCAAAGTTTTAGGGGGGGTCCCAACATTTCTTTTTTTTCCATAGTCATAATGGGAAAAAACTTTGCGGACACCTACAGCTCAAACCGCTGGACGGATTTCCACCAAATTTGCGCCAGGAGTGGCGGCCTAGTCCCGAAAGCATGCTTTTGTTAATTTGGTGTAAATTCGTCCAGTAAATTTTTTTAAATGGCCAAAACATAAGGAACACACTTCCCTGTTCGCTCCGCGGACAGGTCACCGATTGGCTAATTGGCTTGCGTCTTGTCCGTGGACACGCAACCTATTCTCTGATTGGCTGGGATGAGACGTGAGGTGTGTCACATTGTTTCAATGCACCCGCCATCTCGGATCCGCCGACAGCGCGGCGGCAAACAGAGACAAAATGCAATTTTGGGGCGTGTGTTGGTGTGAAGTGCTTGGGGAGGGTTGGGGAGTAAGAGATGGGTCAAATGCTGTATTTATTTAGGTGGCAGGTGTCCCTGATGTGTTCGCCATGTCCACGGTCATCGCGGTTGCCCATGGACATAATAATTGCACTACTGCCTATTTTACTTTAGTATGATGTTGGTTTTGGGTTGTTAGTAGAGGATTGATTGTAATTAATATCCCCTATAAGCAGCACACATACCACACTTAAAATGTTTGATAGTATAGGTGTGTTATGCTCCAGTGGTTGTGGCCAGGCCCTAGAGTCTTGGGTACTTGACCGAAGGCTGTAGGCCATAGGCCATGCACATAAGAGTCTAGGCCCTGGCCACAAACACTGCAGCATAACACACCCATAGAATCAAACACCCATCAAATATCCATAACCCAAAGGTTTGTGTACTGTTTCATTTGTAGAGTTTGTATGTCAAGTTTTGGCTGGGCTATGCATGTGGATTTTGTAACAAGAAGTGTGGTGTTTCTGAGTTTATTTATTGTATACTTACTGGTTGAGTTTTTTGTGGTTGTATGCAGTTTTTTCATGACATGTGTAACTGGACCAGACATACTTTTTCGATCTCTGTGATAAAAGAAAAGATCATATGTTAGAGCAGGTAGTTCATAATGAGTAATTGCATTGCATAATAGACATTTCTGTATTTTCTTTACCCTCGTATTTAGTACTTTACTAGTACTATAGTTCAAACCAGTGTACGGTGCAACTTGCTCAGTTTATGTTTGTTTTCTAATTCATTGGGTCTGTGGGAAAAAAAACAATGCTGGATTAAAAAAAAAACTTCTATGTTGTGGTATAATATATTTCTTTCATTGTTTTACTGTTTATTTCTTTTTTCTTGCTAATCTTCTATCTTTGGTTTGTTGCAGATTTTTGGGGCAATTAGATACCTGTTGGCGTATTCTAATTATTTATTTCTACTTTTATGCAATTCATCTATCTGTTGGGATTTTGCAGATTTTTTGGGGCAGTTAGGTACCTGTTGGCGTATTCTAACTGTATATTCCTTGTTTAATTTTAGTGGTATTTACATATGTGTTTGTTTGTTGCAGAATCTTGGGGCAGTTAGATACCTGTTGGCGTATTCTAACTGTATATTTCTTGTTTGATTTTAGTAGTATTTGTCTATCTGTTTGCTTGTTGTAGATTTTTTTGTGGCAGTTAGATACCTGTTGCCATATTCTAACTGTATAGTCCTTGTTTGATTTTAGTGGTATTTACATATGTGTTTGTTTGTTGCAGAATCTTGGGGCAGTTAGATGCCTGTTGGCGTATTCTAACTGTGTATTTCTTGTTACATTTTAGTTGTATTTATTTATGTTTGCTTGTTGCAGAATCTTGAGCAATTAGAAACATGTTTGCGTACTCTGTCCACTGTTTTGAAGTTGAAGTTTTGCTTATGTTCATACACAGATTACTTTTAAAATTTTGGTTTTAAGAATATTAAGTAAGCATTTACAAGATTTGCTGGCAATCTCTGCTTTAGAGTAATGGTACTATGACTACATTTGAACCATCCACAATTCTTTTTTATGTATGCAGTGTAGTGACCTGCATTGGTTATGGCTCCTGCGTGGTAGATTATACCTATTGTTGTGAAGCTTTTCTTACCAAGTGATACTTGACCATGTGTGAATCCAGTCAGCTTACAGTTGTTTTGGTACCATCTGCATTGTAACGTAAAAGCATTACTATTATGTATTTACTGTGTGTCTGTATTTGTAAGGTGGAGCGATTATCTGAATTGTAGGTAGTACATAATCTGCCATTGTTTGCATTTTGTACACGTTTCTGAAATGGAATGGATTCACAGCTAGGTGTTGATACATACACAAAGTGTTCATTAGGGACTTCTTCCTGTGCCACATAGTTGCAGAGAGTGCATGTATCTTTCCACATGTATGAAATCTGAAAAATTTCATTTATAGGTATGTTTTTGTTTTCCAGTACTTGTAGTACGTACATTAGAAATTCTTGTGGATCTGTGATAGTGAATTTGACAATTCCAGCACAGTAGTCAAATTCTTGTCTTATACCATGAGCACTGTAAGTGTTCTCAGGATTGTTGGTTGCATTTCTATGAAGGGCTGACATTTGCAAACACAATTGGTCTGTACTGTGTAAGTAAATGTGCTCAATAATTGGTGGCAATTGAAATAGAATATTTAATGCTACATTTGTGTAGCAATTTACAGCAGTTATATTTGAAAATTTGAATGAACTTGACAGTTCTGTGTCAAAGTCATTTGTTCAGAGTGTGTGTTGCTTCTTTGAAGAAGTAGTTGATTTACTTTGACCGGTAGATTCTTCTTTCATTGTGGTACTTGATGAAGTATTAGTTTCTTTTTTTTTCTTGGGAGGAATTGTTGTGATATCCTGTATTGTTTCAGTTTGAAGTAGTTTTCTTTTACAATGTTTTGCTTTTTGTAGAAGAGGATAGGTTTTTAAATGGGGGTGTGAAGTGAACGCAGCCTAGAATGCAAGGAATATCTGCATTTACTTTACTTGCATCAAAGTTGATTAGAAATAGCCAGTCAAGTGTACGTAACCGTGATAGTGCTACATAGCTCATGCCTTCTTTAAAGACTGTGCTACCAATATCTATTAATGCGTTATCTACGTAAGACCTTGTGATTCGTGAATGGTAACTGCGTATGCTAGAGTTAGTTAAAATTGTTCTCTACTTACATACATGTTGAGTGGACTGTTGAGCGTCCTATCCTTTTAACTTGTGATAGTTTATCAAAGAGAATATTGACAAATTGAATGTTGTTGTCATGTGGGTATTTTTGAAAGCCAACAACTGTACTAAGTGCTCCATTAACAAGTCCTTGCTCCACGTCAAGGTTACGTTTAAGCATTACTCTACAGTTGAAAGATAATTTTAATATTTTCTCCAAACCAGCTGTGTTGGAGATATAGTTTTCTAGGGTATTTAGTCTTTGTGTGGCTTGCTGACACTTGGGTAGTGTCATACCATGTACGTCTAGTTTATCTGTAGAGCAAATTTCAATTATTGGTTGCATTTCTTTTTTCAACATTGTTTCATTGAATTTTGAACAGCTGGCAACAGTTGGCATCAATGACATACAATTGACATTTCTGTGTGCTAATTGTTCCATGACATCAGTACCACATGAGTTATGGGCATAGAGTGTATGGATGTGCCTGGTTTTTAATATTGCTTGTGCTTCTTGAGATAGCTCACCAACTCTAATACTTTTTAAAATGTTGGCGTATGTGAGGTCTGCAGATTGGCGCATGTTTTATGTTAATTCTCTGTATTGGAAATGTTGCCAAAGATTGACATTTCCCATGCTGCCAAGAGTTTTACAGCACAGTTTGTGCCCTAATGTTTTAAAAATAGGTTCAGCTTTCACTGGTGTCAATTGAAGAAGATCTCCAAAAACAATAATGTATTTTCCTCCAAAGAGCTATTCGTAGTCTGTTTTGAGGACCTCTTGTAATCTGAGGTGAATCAAAGCCAACATTAGGTTGGAGACCATGCTCACCTCATCTATTAGCAGCAAATTTCATTTGTCTGAAAACTCTGTAGTTCCATTGCAGCTTCTGTGGAAAGTTTGTAATAGTGTAATTTGTTTTGGTGTTCCACTGGAAGGAGTAGTAATGGGTGTAAAGTGACAATGCCTATGTTATAGGCAGATAAACCTGTGTGGGCAGTTACAACAGCTGACCGTTTGCTGTTTGTCAGTTGTTGAAGAAACTTGCTTATGATTTTGATTAAGAATGCTTTGCCTGAACCAGCTTTACCACTCACATATAGCAGTATAGGTTTGTAGTCTTGGCAGGTACAGTTTTTATTTTCATGTTCCTCACCATGTTCCATTTGTTTTGTTATTTCTTGGAAAATGCTAAGATGCTCATTGTTCAGTTGTGATTTAAGTACAGCAAAGTCTTCTGTAGCTTGTTCATACTGACACATGGGGGGACATTCCGAGGTTGGTGGCAGTCATGGTGCTATTTGTGCCATGACTGTCACCAATAACGGGTCTGGCACCGGTGTACTTCAATGGGGAGTTACCGGTGTAGTCCGAATCTGGCGGTACATGTAAGTTCCCATTGAACATGCCATTCCCCATTCCCATTTGAGCCCCCATACGGCTCAATGGGAATGGGGAGGGTGCTCTTAACGGGCTCGCGACTTGCAAGCCCGTTATTAGTGCCCTGGTCCCTTAGCGGGACCCGTAAGGGACGTGTGGTCAGACCACACGTTCCTTACGGTCCCCACCAAGGGACCTTGGAATAGGGCGGTAAGGGATTACCAGCACCAATCTCCTTACCTGTGCCCGGTATCCCTTACCACCCACCTTGTAATGACCCCCCATGGTGTTTTCTACTTCTATCATGGCTAATTGGGCCTCATTTGCTATTAGTGCCTGTCCAAGTGGTTCTTGGCTTCCTGTTACAGAAGGTTGACTACTGTCGGGCGTGTCCACTTGTAGTTGGGCCTGGAGTTCTTCTTCGTGTTGCTGTTCATTGTGCAACATTGTTTGGTACTGTGTAAAGTTTACGTCTGTTATAGCGCTTTCATTGGCGTTGAACGCGTCTTCATAGGAGTCTTATGTATCCCGTAACTCTTCTTCTTTTCTCCATGGTTTAAAAAGTTGTTGCAGGGACATGTAATACAGTTCTTTATGTTGAGGAGTTTTTCATGACAATTTGATATGATTAATTAAGTTGGTAAGTTTCACTAAGCTGCCTTCACAATTTCCCACTCTGTATCTACCTTTCTTTTTATCTGGTTTAACATCATTTTTGTATGTTAAGTTTTGGGCTACGTGGTAGAGACACATGGGGCCTCATTACAAGTGGGGCAGAACGGGTTAACGGGACCCGCTAAAGGAGGTGGACCTGTTAAACCCGTTCCACCTCATTACAAGCTTCCCTCGCGGGTCCTGGTAACGCCTGGTCAAACCAGATGTGCTTACCGGGTCCCGCGAGGGGAAGAGGGAGCAAACAACGGGCCGCTCGTAATCGGCCCGTTGTTTGCTCCCTCCCCTATTCCCATTCAGCCCTATGGGGGCTGAAATGGGAATTTTGGAAGGTCCGGGCCTGAGTTCCTGGAGGGAGGAATTACCGGGCCCTATGAACTCAGAATGGCCCGATAATTCCCCATGTGGGGAACCCGGACCCGATGTCGGTGGCAGCCATTCTGCCAATAGGGGCATGGCTACCGCCAAAATCGTAATGAGGCCATGGTTTTCAAAGTGGTACTCCTGTTTGGGTAGTACATGTCTAGTAAATTGTTTTCAAAATGTCTTGGCTGTTGAGATCATTTTTGGCTATTGTTTCTATGTCCTCATATGATTTGAGAGCTCTTTTTCTAGATTTAGCAGGACCAAGACTTAGCCATACTATATTGTCAGATTTCCCATACAAGGCAGTACCGGTTAAATGGTCTGCAGCTTCATAGCAGACACATTCTCTATGAGGGAGCATTTTTATGCCTAAGCTGTACAATTTCTGTGAAAGTGTATTGTCAGATGATATGTCATCGCAGAGGTCCTGAAGCTCTGTCTTCTCTGCTTTGGTTAAGTAGGCTGTGACATATCGTTCAACTGCAGTGGAATTGTCTGCAATGTACTGCACATCTATGTTTGCATTCCATAGGAGGGCAATGATTGCATTGTAATCATTGATTTATTTTGATTCTTCTGTTCTTTTTAAGTAATATGTGTTCTTAGGTGATTTACCTTTGACACTATGGCCATCATTACAACCTTGGCGGAGGACCATGGTGCTATTAGCACCATGGTCCATGCCGCTAAGGTTACGATTCCGCCATGGTGGATGGCGGAATTACCGCCCCATTCCAAGGTGAGTGGGGCGGTAATTCCCCATTCACCATTTGCCCTTCCCCATTCCCATTTTTGCCCCCATAGGGCATAATGGGAATGGGGAAGGCGCTTATTACGGCACCGTAAATTATGGTGCCGTAATTAGCTCCAAAGTCCCTTTGCGAGTTGGATTTTTAACGCCTGCTAAAAGCAGGCGTTAAACACCAACCCGCAAAGGGACACTTGTAATCAGGCGTTAAGGGTTAACCCCTTAACGCCTGAGTTGTAATGAGGGCCTATGTCTGACTGAAGACATGAAGTTGTTTTCTTGACCTGTTGCTGAAACTGGTCTAGGGAAACCAAAGTGGCATTTGGTATAGTGTATCCCTTTTTTTATATTTGTGACAGGAATATTTCCCAAATTTGTGTCTTTGAAATTGTGCATGAAGGTCACTATGTGTTGCTTGTGAAGGGATTTCACAAGTGACATATATTATGGATAAAATGCAAAACAGTGGCATCACTGTCCTGACCAAATTTAGGAGCATTTTTAATCCTTAATAGCATGTGGATGTGTGGTGCTCCTCTGGCTTGGTATTCTTTTCTCCAAAATAAGTGTTGAACGTCTCCAAGGGGAGGAACAGTCTTATTACAAATAAAGTGTAGCATAGCAATGAAGCGATGATGGAAATATCTTGATACATTTACAGGATCTAGAGAGCAGAGTTCTCCTGGTGTTTTTATATCTATGTTTGTTTTATTTGTGTTTGCTATGCATAGGAAATCGTGTAAATCTCTCCATGCATATTCTGCACAACTTAATGTAACAAACCAAGTGGGTGGGCCAAGGTTTCTTATCATACAGAGTACATCTACGTGACATCGGAACCAGTATTCTTTTGTACCACACATGTTTGCTAAAAGATTTGTACTATTTGACTGTAAAACTTCATCTTTTTCTTGAACTTTTTGTGATAATTGCATAGCTGACATATTTTGAAAATGGGTACCTGATTTTAATGTGTGTGCATCTCCGTAGAATAGAGTTGCTAGTTCACTTTCAAAGAGAAGGTGGAATATGTATTCCACATTTTGTCTGAATCTGGGGTCGCCAGAATACATTCACAGAGAGCGATATTCTGATGCTGTTATCTGTGTGGGTCTATCGTCGTATATTCCTCCTTTTCCAGTAGGAAAGAGTAGAGGAAAGGCCAGTGCTTCTATACTTCTTTCTAATATGCTGATTGGAGATCCTTTGGCTTGTCACATTTGGTACATTTCCAGTGCATCATCTATAGTGTCTTTAGAGTGTAAAGGATGAATTGTATAGTGGTCTAAAATATTGGATTCTGTAGCAGGATTTAGAAGTTCAAATTGACCAGTTTCTGGTGACTCTTGAATTGTTTCAGTGGTTTCTCTCAGGTTTTCTTCAATATTAACTTCTTTGTAGTATTCATTGTTGTTTTTTAGATATTGCAGGGCTTGTCTAGCTTTATGTAAGTCCATGAGTTGTGGCCAAATGTTGTTGTCTTTTGTAGGTACGCCGTGTATTAAGATAATTAAAGATTGATCTATTGGCCTTTGCACTCCTAGAGTGTGTATATTTTCTTTGAGATCTAATGGTAAATTAACTACTTTGCCACAAACACATTTAACTAATTCAGAGGGAGGTAATTTTGTTGTTTTCGGTTGGAGGTGTATTATTGCTTGAATTGAGTGCACTGTTTGAATTATGATGCTCTCATATAAATGTAGTTGTTGAAGGGGTTTTGGTAGTGGGAATAATTCCAAGTTATTTGTAATAGCACGTGAAGGTGTTTGGTTGTTGTCAAGGTTTGCAGTGCAGTAATTGCAAAGTATTAAGGGGTCAGTAATGTGGTAATTGTTTTCTGCTATAAGGTAGAGAGCTAATTGGAACCATTTCAAATCTTCATTGTCTTCTATTTTGTATGTTATGTCTATAGTTTTTGTGGTACTTTTATAAGAAGTCCTGCGGCAACATACGCATACATGGTTTATTACTTCAGCAGAGGTACTTTTAACCTTAAGTATTTCTTTTTTGTATGTGTTTAATAGAAGGTTGCTATTTGTAGAGTAGTTGCTAGTTTGTTGTACATCTATTTCATTTTGGAAGTGGCTTTCAATTCCAAAATATTTTCTCTGGATATGCTCTATTTCTTCAAGTAGTTGCTTGGTTGTACCATGTAGAAGATTGTTATTTAAATTGGCTAGTGCTAAAGAAGGACTTTTAGCATAGTAGAGTTTTTGGACTAGATGTCTTATAGTTGAATGATGTGTTGATATCATTTTGATATGATGGAAGGTGCTTTTGCAATTAGGTCCTGAAATGCAGGCTAATGAATGTCCTTGGAGTCCTGTGTATTTGCGCACTGGACAGGCATCCATATTTTGTAGTAGTTTCATTTTGATTTTGTCTTTGCTTTTTACATACTGATTGAGGAACTGGCGTAAAGATTTGAAATCTTTTTTGGCAATGTTACACATTGATGGGCACGGCCATATGTAGACTGGACGTTTTGGTTGAGTAGAATGGGGAGGTGATACAGAGTTTTCTGGGGATATTTTTGTGAGTAGTGAAGTGGGAGAATGGAAGAACAGGCTCCCGCCCTTCCCCTCTCGCGCTTGGCCACGCTTCTTCTGAGAACCATGTACCATAATGAAGAATATAACGGAGACACGATACTGAGGATAGAGCAATATGATACCGTAACCTAAAGCGCTCTGCATCAAACGGTTCCACCTATGCACCAGGCCCAAGTAGGCCGCAAGCAAAAGCTTCCATGAACATTGAATGAGCAAGAACTGGGTTGCTGACCCTGCAAAATGAGCCCAGCGAAAGCACACCGCCAAGGGCACGATGTTGCAATCTTGCACGCTGCAAGCCAACGCCAAGGTCGCACCTGCAAGATAAACCAGGCACACAGTAGGAAAAACAATATTAATTGTGTTGAATTTTGCCTCAAACACGGTCCCACCTCACGTGACAAAGCCAAACCTGACAAGATGCCAAGCCCAGGAGGAAGGAGACGCCTGAATCCCACGTTTCAAGACACAGGCAGATACAATTAAAAGACTCATTGGACATCTGCAGCAGTAGGTGTAGTCGACCTCCCAACATATGAATAAATCCTCACATTGTTTACACCTACCCATAGTAAAAACATTGTTGCAAATGACAGGTGCACCGCGAGCTGGGAACAGCGATAGTCCCAGACTGGGAGGCTCGCGAGCAGACCAATCAGAACATGGGGCTCCTATCACTGACGCCATTAACATTGACCAATCCTCAGAGGTCTTCATGTAACAATTTTCATGTATCAAATTGAAGGGACAGCCCAGGTATACCACCTGACTAACCCTCAACCACTAATACCGTTCTCTATATGTATGCTATACTAACCCTACCACTCGAGTAACCAATCCAGAGTGGAGATCGGTTTTTTGCTAAACTTTCCAAGTGATGCAAGTAGCGCGTCATACTAAGGTAAAAAGGGCCTGCGAGCCCCACGATTGTGTGTGTGTCAGGACGGACGCGTACGCTCCTTGACCCATCCCTGCCGTTTTGTCTAATTAACAGCAGAGTCACCTTGCTTCTTGCGTGTGTCTCATACTCTATCTCTTTTGGGATATACGGGAGGAGTTGGGGCCTCCCTGCCCGGAGGTCTGCGGACGGCCCGGCCGACCCCGGCAGAATTTCCCCCCGACAAGTTGGAGGCACTGCTGAGATCTGTTTAAGATCTGCTTTTTTATTTTTAATTTTTTTCCAGGTACTCCCGTTGCGAGGAGGCCCGTCGGCGCGGCCCCCTCTGCCGTTGCCCCCTTCTGATGACTACAGGACCATCGCGGAACTGCGAGAAGACCGGACAGCGCAATCCGGATATTGGCCTTCGGGAGCCGGTTGAGAAGTATCCCGCCCGCGGTTGGCGAGTGTCCAGACGTGGTCCAGACGAGGGGAGGTGGCGAGCCTCTTGGAGGGGTGCACGCAGTCGAGCGGCCCTGCATCAAGAGAACTTGGTGAGCATGCCACGCACAACAAGCAATGTGAAATTGTGAGAGAGGGGGGAGGAATTAAATACGGGAGGTGGGAGGTGTTGCACAGGTGCGCGGCGAAGGTTTGACAATTTAGTGTTGGCAATGAAATGAATGGTAGCCGAACGAGTGCGAGAGCAGTCGGCTACGTTGCGCGAGAGAGGGGGGTGGAGCACGAAAACATCACGTGCGGCCGCTCGTAGACACTGATTGGCCTAGGTCGCGACTACTTGTAAGGGTGTGTGTGTGTGTGGTTTCCTACGATTTGGCATTTATTGTTCAATGAGTAGATGAGGATCCCTATTGTTCGAGCAAGAAACTCGATAGGTAGATGACGTTTCCCTGTAGGCGGTAGCTAGTTAGTTGCCCAATACGGAAGATAATTGGCTGGTTAAGCCCTCCTGTCGAGGGGCGTATCACACGCGAGGCAACGCAGCGTGCGCAGTCCGATTATATTATTGATTACCTTGTTCCAGGAGTGACAGGAAGACAGCTGTGAGGTTAACGGGGGTAGATTGCAAGTGTATTTTGAACTTAAAGAATATATGAAGAACTTACCAGTAGCTCGAAGAGATCGGTGACGTCACCAGTAGGGCTTTCATAGGAAATCCCGAGCACAAGGCATCTTTCTTTCTGAGAGTGGTGGGGAAGAGAACTGTGGTAAGGGAGTGGAAATGGAGATAAACGGTAATGAATTGATCGAGGAAAGGCGAAACGGGGGACGTGGCTGCGCACGGAGAACGCCGGCCACGGCAAGTGTAGAAGAAGGAGGAGGAGCAAGTGAAAATAGGACGACTGTATAAGAACGTCATAAGGGGTACGCAGCCGCAGGGGGCTACGTGCGCCTCGGCCGCAGGGGGCCGTAAGGGTGTCGTGTAAAGGAAGAAAGACAGAAGAAAATATACAAATGTAAATACTATATTTTTATAATTTTCCTTAGCGGACTATCGCAAGTCCCCAAACTTACGGGGCCAGGTAACGATATAAGGCTGTATATTGTAAACTGCTAGTGAGATAACCGCTACCAAATAGGGGAAGGGTAACAAGTGGAGCGCTACTATGTCACACGGGACAGGATCGGGAGGGTGGGGGAACACCCTCACTACCCCACTACAACACATATGTACCACACTGTCACCCCATAGGGAGAAACTGATCAAGTATAGCATAGAATGGACACAGGGGACGGACAACAAAATGATAACACCATGGCCGCCTAATGGTAGCTTCGATCCATATACCCAACATTCACTATTAAACCATTTGCATAATACATACAAAGGGAAGAAGTTGACAAACCACGTGGAGGTGTTTAACTTATGGAGGATGTTCCAAGGGTCCCGACCAGGACCAAATGGAATGTTTACTGTGGGGGAAATACCGGAAGAAAAAGAGACTAAGGAGGAAGGAGAGGATGGGAAAAAGGGGAGTGAAGACCCAAAGAACACGGGGAACGGACAAGAGGGAGGAGAAAAGAATAATAAATCAAATGAAATAAAAAAAGAACCGAGCAACGATATACCCCTCGTAAAGGTAGTGAAAACAGAGGGAGAGGGGTTGTACCCTTTAAGAGAATTAGGAGAAATAGGAAGAGGACAGTTAAGGGCGGCTGAGGGGTACTCGAACCCGGCATACAGCCCTCCACCATATGTGGCTCATAGGAAGATGCCAGCAGGGGAGGGGAGGACTGGAGAAGAACAAACTGTGGAAATAGGACATGATGAGTGGGTAGCTGCACAGATACTATTAAAATTACGAGGTTCATTAACAGGAGAAGAGAAGGAGGTAGTAAGGAAAACAGGCGAGGATAATACCAGGGAGAGTGGAATGAGAGGAGAAGAGCTGTTACGACAAAAGGAAGAGATTTTGGAGGAACGACTAGCAGAGTTAAGGGATGAGCAGAATGAACTGATCAAACAGCTCGAGAGGGAGGAAAGAGGGAGAGCGAGGGAAAGGAAAGAAGGTAAGAACGAATTGGAAAAAATAAGGGAACGAACTGAGGAGCAAAGGAGAGAAGCTGAAAGGGTAAAAGCAGCAGCAGAAAGGGTATCAAGAGCAGTGCTGTGAGAGAGGAAAAGGGAAGAAGAAGAGAAAGAAAGAGAAATGGCAATGTGGAAGAAGAGATTACTATCAGAAACGACTAAGAAATACGAAGAAGGGAGGGTGATAGAGAGTATATTAGAAAGGGAGAGGGTGAGATGGGAAAGGAAGAAAGAGGATGAAAGGATATTGGAAAAGGTGAGTAGTGAAGTAATGGAGGAATTAAAAAGGAAAAGGGAGGAAAATGGTAGGGAGATGGAGGAGAGAAATGAAGGAGAAAGAGAAGATAGGAGAAGGGAGAGTGAAGTAAGGGGGGATGTATATAGAGACACAGAAGTAGCAACAACATCAGCGCAAAGGGGAGCGGTTGGTAAAGGAGAAAAGGGAGAACCGGATCTGATAGACTTAAAAACAGTAACAATCAAGGGAAAAAAGAAAGAGTGGGGGCTGCCATTTATGAGTGACTTTTGTAGTGAGGAAGAAGAAGGAGTGGAGAAGGAAGGAAGAAACAGTGAAAGGGAAAGCCTAGATAAACTATACATCACCTGGACCAACACAGACTCAACATGGATCCGTAGGAGAAAGGATGAACTGGAGAGAAGTGAGGAGGAAGAGCAAGGAATAGCGGAAAGAGAGACACATGAGGCCTCACCGTCCACATCACGCCCTCTCCCACCCCACCCTACATGCTCAACCACCTCATGCTCATTACGTACAATAAAACTTGCGCCCTTCACAGACGAACTGACACCCTATGCATATCGGCTTAGAGACCTCCCTAGACGCAGGCAGGAAGGACGACTACACACGCCCACATTAAATACAGGAAATGATGGAAGAAGGGGACAGGATGGAGAAGAAAGAGTTACGAGCAGGGGAAATACGGACGAAATTGACGATGTAGAAGAGAGGGAAGAAGAGGAAGGGTGTGAGGACTCGATTTTATGGAACACAAAGGGTAAAACGAAACATAACTTAATGCCACTTCTGGAGAGGGGAGGAGTTAGACCACAGTACGTCCCTTGGAAGCATACAGACAAAGAGAATATAAAGTGCAGGCTCCCATCACTAAGTGGAGGTGCGGGTAAATGGATATATGAAATGGAAAAACACACCGCAGGACAGAAACTGGCAGTGGGAGATGTAAAGGGCCTTCTAATATCGATATTAGGGGATGCAGCGGATGACATTTGGAAGAGAGCGGGATTCCCTGGGGTAACAATAACAAACACTTCGCATGATGGGGCACCATTCGCAGACTGCAGACATGCACTATGGCAGGCATTGAGGGTACAGTACCCAGACACATCAGACATAGGAGCAATTACCTCACGCAAGATGCGTGAGAACGAAGATCCTGTTGATTATATCCAGGAAATCCAAGAGAAGTGGTGCATGGAAACTAGAGAACAATGGGACAAAACACCAGCAATATTTTATCATATACTAGTACAAGGGCTCCCAGAAGGAGTTCAGAAACAACTGAAGAAAGTAGTGGGAATGGAAGCAAAAGCATGGCCAGAAATACAACTGACAATAGTGCACCATTGCAGGACATGGCAAGGAAAAATGAAACAAAAGGAAGAAGACAGGAAAATGGAAGAGGCTAAACTAGTACAGAAAAAACTTACTAAATACACAATGTAAGGGGCACTAATAACTACGCCTACAACAATGACCCAAAGCCCCACACAAGTAGTGGCCGCACAAGATCCCTCCCAAATACCACCCTCACAGACTATAACACAACAGGTGCCGCCACTCCAACCATACACGACCAACATGGGAGGAGGATACTCAATGCCAGGAGCTGGGTGTTATAATTACATCAGGGGAAGAGGAGGAATTATGAGGGGGAGAGGATACGGATATAACACACAACAGCAGGTGGGAGGACTTAGAAATTCCTACCCCACAGGGCAACCAGTATACCAGGACAACACAGGGAGCTTTCCATGGCAGAGTAGGGAACCACCGGTGTGTTGGAGTTGTGGATTAGTAGGGCACATGCCACGCACGTGTAGAGTAAGACCAGGAACACCATCATGGAGTGAACAGGGACAACCAAGGCCCACACAGGAACAGCAGGGCACACAGCAACAGCAGACGTTGCAACAGGGAAATGAACAGCAACAACTAATAACACAACAACAGCCACAGACATATTCACTGCCACAACAACAGGTAGCGATAACACAACAACCCCAAGCACAACAAACACAACTGGGTAGGGTGACGGTCCTGGGACACAACCCTTACACAGGAAATGGTCAATCGTTGTACCCTCAATAGGACAGCCCACAGACGGCCTTGGTGTGTCCCATCCTGTCAGTAACACCTAATAGTGCGGAGGAACCACGCATAGAGGTAACGATAGGTGACAAAAAAATATCATTCCTTGTTGACACTGGGGCGACCCGGTCTTGCATAAGGGAAGGTAAATTTAAGATGTCAGGCGAAGCCATGAACACCCAAGGATTCTCTGGGGCTAGAGGGTTGGTTCCTTTTACTGAGAACATTCCCTTATCTATAGGAGATTATGACATGTCAGTTCCACTTTTATATTATAGTGCCTCACCAGTAAATATACTGGGGAGAGACATAATGAACAGGTTGAATATGACGATCTCCTTTACTGAGGACGGCATAATTTTCTCTACTCCAGGGATTAACATCTGGACAGACTGCGATTAGGGCGGAGCCAGTAGATGGCGAACTCTTCCAGTACGGGACAGACATGGCATTTGCATGGATGCCAGGGATAGAGGGAAAGATCTGGAGGAGGCCAGCAGCCTATTTGTTCAGACCAGAAACACCAGTCAATGAACCAGAAGGAAAGGTGGTTCCAGTGGACATTGAGAGCATTATAGCAACAGCTGATTATATTGCTGTACATGCCCAAGACAGAGAAGGAAGAGCATGGAGGGTAGTGATAGCACTAGCAGAAGGATGTAGGCTCACCCAGGTGTCAGATGAGGAGCTGTTCTCAGAAGAAAAGGAGGAAGGTGAAATGGTGTTTATGATGAGTGTGGAAATATGGCTAAGAGTGGCGTACAAACAAGTAGCACAGAAAATTGCAATGGCACTTGAGGCACCCACATCCACCCCAGTTCCCTTCTTTAAGGAGGATATGACAAAGGTACCCACATCATTGTGGACTACTAGCCCCTATGACGTGGGGTGCATAAAAAGTATAGGGGGAGTAAGGATAAAATTGAAAAAAGGTGCAATACTCCCCAGAGTGAAACAGTACCCACTATCAAAAGAGGCAGATGAGGGCATATATGAAACCATAACGGCCCTTATAGATAATGGCATATTGGTCCCCTCAGAATCACCATGTAACACGGCTGTATACCCAGTGCGCAAGGCTAAAGGGGGGTCTTGGCGCTTCATACAGGATCTCAGGCCCTTGAACAACATAGTAGAAGCAGAAAACCCCATAGCCGCAAACCCGGCCACAATATTGTGTGGTGAAGTGGGAGAATGGAAGAACAGGCTCCCGCCCTTCCCCTCTCGCGCTTGGCCTAGAGGATCACGGCCCAGACGCCCGCCACGAGAGGAGTTTGCCTATCTACCGGATGACCAAATACCCTGGTACAGGAACATACGGATGTGCCCATCTACCTACCCAGCAGCCCGCCCTGTCCATGCCGACACCTGCGGCACGGACCAACTCGACTAAACCTACACGTCGTTAGAGATGCCATGACGACCTAGCCAACGGTCAGCACACCTGTGCAAATATACACACCGGACACTCCCGCACCAATCTACACGAAGAATATACTCAGTGCTATGACATAGGTGACAGACATACTCACGGACGTACATCTTTATTATTTTCCACATAGGCTCTCAAAATGCAGAAACGCAAGACGCATCATGAACTTATATAAAAAAGGCTTGCTCACGCTTCTTCTAAGAGCCATGTACCATAATGAAGAATATAACGGGGACACAATACTGAGGATAAAGCAATATGATACCGTAACCTAAAGCGCCCTGCATCAAACGGTTCCACCTATGCACCAGGCCCAAGTAGGCCGCAGGCAAAAGCTTCCATGAACATTGAATGAGCAAGAACTGGGTTGCTGACCCTGCAAAATGAGCCCGCCCAAAGCACACCGCCAGGGGCACGATGTTGCAATCTCGCACGCTGCAAGCCAAAGCCAAGGTCGCACCTGCAAGATAAACCAGGCACACAGTAGGAAAAACAATATTAATTGTGTTGAATTTTGCCTCAAACACGGTCCCACCTCACGTGACAAAGTCAAACCTGACAAGATGCCAAGCCCAGGAGGAAGGAGACGCCTGAATCCCACGTTTGAAGACACAGGCAGATACAATTAAAAGACTCATTGGACATCTGCAGCAGTGGGAGTATTCGACCTCCCAACATATGAATAAATCCTCACATTGTTTACACCTACCCATATTAAAACATTGTTGCAAATGACAGGTGCACCGCGAGCTGGGAACAGCGATAGTCCCAGACTGGGAGGCTCGCGAGCGGACCAATTAGAACATGGGGTTCTTATCACTGACGCCATTCACATTGACCAATCCTCAGAGGTCTTCATGTAACAATTTTCATGTATCAAATTGAAGGGACAGCCCAGGTATACCACCTGACTAACCCTCAGCCACTAACACCGTTCTCTATAGGTGCGCTATACTAACCCTACAACTCGAGTAACCAATCCAGAGTGGAGATAGGTTTTTTGCTAAACTTTCCAAGTGATGCAAGTAGCGCGTCATACTAAGGTAAAAAGGGCCTGCGAGCCCCACGATTGTGTGTGTGTCAGGACGGACGCGTACGCTCCTTGACCCATCCCTGCCATTTTGTCTAATAAACAGCAGAGTCCCCTTGCTTCTTGCGTGTGTCTCATACTCTATCTTTTTTGGAATATACGGGAGGAGTTGGGGCCTCCCTGCCCGGAGGTCTGCGGACGGTCCGGCCGACCCCGGCAGAATTTCCCCCCGACAGTGGCATTCCAGCGGAAGCATCACGATTTACGGTGATCGACCTTAAAAATGCTTTTTTCTCAATACCATTGCACCCAGACTCACAAGATCTGACAAGCTTCACTTACAGAAACACAAAGTGGAAACACACCAGATTACCACAAGGGTACTGCGAATCACCCTCAATATTCAACAGAGTAATACAGATGGATTTGGGTAACATTGAAGTGGAAAGCACAGTGTTGCAGTATGTCGACGACATAATAATTTGCAGTACAAACGAAAAAACATGCAGAGAGGACTCATTAAAGATGCTGACAATATTGGCTGAAAAAGGTTACAATGTAGTTATGGAAAAGTTACAGTACTGTCAAGAACAGGTACTTTACATTGGTCAGCTCATATCCCAACATGGAAGAAAGATTGCACCACAAACGGCACAAGCCATTTCAAACACACCAGTGCCACAAACAGTGAGGGAACTGCAGCAGTTCCTGGGTCTGTGCAACTACTGTAGAGCATGGGTATTTGATTACAGCTCATACATAGGACCCCTGCTTGAGGGGTTAAAGGAAGCTAATAAAGGGGAGAAAAAGTTGGGGTGGACAATGGAAATGAGAGAGGCTTTTGATGAACTGAAAGATGCGATATCAACTGCTCCGGTACTGGCAACCCCAGACTATGAGCGACAATTCTTTATATTTTCACATTGCGACTCAGCAGTAATGAAAGCAGTGTTGGCTCAAAAAACAAGCATGGGCTACAAACCAGTAGCATTTTAGAGTGGCCACTTAGACCCTGTGATGTTAGGTCATTTCCCTTGCGAACAAGGTCTCGCCGCAGCTGCTTTTGCGGTAGAAAAAGCATCAGTAATAACCATGGGGTGCCCAACTACACTGTTTGTGCAACATGCACTATTTGCAATATTGAATAAACCTAAGTCCACCCTAACCACGCAAAGGTCATCAGGTTATGAGATCATCTTATCCAGAGCTGAACTATCAATTGTTAGATGTAGCACGGTCAACCCTGCAAGGTTCCTAGCAGAAGTAATTGAGGAGGGAGATTATGCCCACGACTGTACACAAATAACTGAAATGTACTCATGTACTAGAAAGGTTGAAGAAAACGCACTAGAGGGAGGTGAGCTCCTGTTCATTGATGGGTCATCAACTATCGACCAAAGGGATGGTATAAGGAGGACTGGGGCAGCAGTGGAAAAAATGATGGAGGTACTGGTGTGTGTGGCAATGAAATGTGTACAATTACCACAGCATTACTCCGCTCAAGCAGCAGAATTAATTGCACTGATTTTGGCGTTGAAGGAAAGCTTTGACAATCGAGTGACCATATATTCCGACAGCGCATATGTTACGTCCACTGTCCACTCAGGGCTGTCGAAATGGAGAAGAAGAGGGTTTAGGAGAGCTGATGGCACTCCAGTGCAACACGCCCTCCTATTGGCTGAACTAATTGAAGCAATAAATGACCCCCAAGAATTAGCTTTGGTCAAATGCACCGCACACACCAATGGTGAAGACCACATCTCAAAAGGGAATGCAGCAGCAGACGCACATGCGAAGTATGCTGCATACTTTGGTGAGATATGGAACCCCCCAGAGTCACAGAGAGGGAGAGGGAGGGGAATGGCTAAGGAGATGTTGATAAGAGAAGGGTACACCCATCTCCCAGCCCCACAGATTATGGAGCTACAAGCGGCTGCACCAATGGCCAAAAAAGAAATATGGGTAAAAAGAGGATGCACAATGTCACCAACCGACGCACTATGGCGCCAGGATGACACTGGAAATATTGTAATACCACTGGCACTATTGAACACCACCCTGAGCCAACTACATCACCCAGCCCACACAGGCAAGGAAGTAATTGCAGCACGAATTAGGGAAGACTGGTTCTGCCCCGAGTTAAATTCTCATGTGTCAAATTTTATCAGCAATTGTCTCACATGTCAACAGTTTACGGCCGGTCACACTCTGAAGGTGATAAGAGGTACTATACCCCGGCCAGAGGGACCTTTCCGACATCTCCATATTGACTATGTTGATATGATCAACGCATGTCAAGGAAATAGGTATATGATTGTAGTAGTATGTCCATTCTCGAGGTGGATTGAAGCAGGGCCCTGTTCACACCCAGATGCATTTAGAGCAGCTAAATTCCTAGTGAGGGAGGTCTTCCCCAGGTGGGGAGTGTGCGAGGTACTGAGGTCAGACAATGGACCACATTTCGCAAAGGAAATTTTCCAACACATCACATCCTTACTGAACATCAAGCATAAATTTGCATGTGCATACCACCCACAGGCCAACAGTTTATGTGAACGCCTGAATGGCCTATTAAAGGAGGCAATTGCAAAAATACAGCAAACAACAAAGAAGAGTTGGTTGTATTGCCTTCCACTAGCCCTATTTGAGCTAAGGAATAGACCATGTTCCGACCACCACCTCACCCCTCACGAGGTGGTTACCGGACGTCAAATGCGCCTTCCCCTAACGCCAACATCAAGGGCATTTACTGACCACGAGAGTACTGCAGATGTCCTTGGGGATGAAATGTACCAATATGTGTCTTCTTTGATTACTAGTGTAGCGTTTGTGTCTCAACAGCTCGAGCGCACGCGGGGCGGGTCTAACAGCGATCAACAAGAGGACGTGGATAAAGAATTGGAAAAGGAAAGACTGTGTAAAGTTGCTAAAGGTGACCACGAACTACTTCGCAATTTCAACAGAAAGTGGAACAGTCCACGATTCACTGGCCCCCATCTGGTAGAGGAGGTATCAACGAGAGCAGTAAAACTACAGGACAAATGTGCCTGGAACCACCTACACGATGTAAAGATCTACAAACTCCAGACCTGCCCCAGCGCCACCGACAGGGCCACTGAAAGAACAACAGCAGCGTCACCAACGAAGGAAGAGACTTCTACCGCAACTAACGGCCTAAGTGTCCCCATACCATGCCACCCCCCAGATTCCCCAGAGACAACTATTAGAAAATAAAGGGGTGATCCCCATACCGCCCACCCCATGGTTACACGATCAAAGGGTAAAGAGACTTCCGCCAGTTGAGCCCCAAACCCTCTGCCCATTGACCCCTACCCACTGTAGTAATAACGGAACTGAAGGACATTGTTTTGCACATATACACATGTAAACACCTGAATGTTCTCTTTCTTTTCTCTCGCACATGCAGGTAAAGCGTATTATTGAACTGTTAAGAAAGTAGATAGCTAACCAATTCACTGCCCAGGAGTAGATGGTACCCTCAGACGATAATTACCTAGCAGAATTGTCACACCAATTTGTATATGAAATAAAACGGCCAACGTACCTGAAAAGAAGGAGGGTACGTGTCTACTACACAGCATTCCTCTTGGCCATAGAACATTCAATGCCCCACCTCCAACCATACTTGCCTGCTCTAAGAGATAGATCGCTTAGATTGGCGTGGGAACAGCTCTTCTCCTGGGCACTGAGTGACTACTTGATAGGGAGAGCTTAATAACAATAACTAACCTTAATAACGAGCATATTAAGAATTTTCAGGCGGGCAACTGTAACGTCGCAAGAATAAGCTGGCGGACTGCAGCAAGGTAAGAGCAAAATGCCGGTGAAATTAGCATTTGTAATAAAATTGATAGGGATTTTAATGATCACCGGGTTCTTGGCTGCCTCTGTATGGCAGTACAGCTATGCTATTGATATTATTGCTGTACCCAAACCTAATATACCCCCAACCCAGCTGCAACAGGTGTTATGTCAGGTGGTACTAGTAAAATCCCACACAAGGAAAATAGAGTTAAACGCAGCACATACTCAGATAATAAAGGCATTGACAACTATATACAAGATTCAGCACACGTCTCTAACAACATGTGGTACCAACACATGACCAAAATAGGCAAGCAAACAACAGAAGACAGCTGCTACGTTTGCTCATTGATCCCATACGCCATGAGCGCTTCTCGAACATTTGTTGCCACGGAGATAGATGGAAAAATAGCACGATGTATAATATACCTGGCACTGTTCCAGACGAAAGGAAGATTTCAAGGGACAGTGGTGCATCTGGTGTGGAAAACACGAGATACATATCCATATGAAAACAACTTCCTCAAGACTTATTTGAGTTACCACAAGAGCAGTTTACATGCTGAAGGATTCAAATACATAACAAGTGGTCCGGAAAAAGGAGAAACAAAGAAAGCAACACTGCAATACCTACCATGTGATTGGTACGCCGCTGATGTCCCTGGTAAAAACGGATGTTGGGAAAGACCACTGATGATAATAACAGGGAAGGTGTACATGGACAACAAATGGGACATAGGAGTGGTTGGCAGCAACATGGTAACAAGAGAAAATATTTCAACTATTGATGGACATAACCATAGATGTTGGATGACTTGGATCAAGTACGTACCCATGCTCACGTGGATGAAGAAGGATGAAGACCCAATAACAATACTGCCGCTAACTGCGCCTAAGGTATGCTACCAACATAAAGGAGAGGTGGATGTAGGATACAACACCAACTGTGAAAGCGTGATGGAGCTACCTGAGGGGGGAGCAGGAACAGCAGTAGTAATGGACCATTACTGGGCCTGTGGAGACAAGGCGTACCACACACTGCCCCCTTTGTGGAATGGTGTATGCACTATAGTACACGTTAATGTACCATCACTAGTGGTACCCCAGAAGCATGTGAATATGGCGAATTTCCCCAATATGGATGAAGGGAACAAAAGGAAGAGGAGATCTGCACAGCCTCGGAAAGGGCTAGAGAACCGACGCAACGGCAACAACACTGTCCTCAACAGAAGGAAAAGACAAGGAGAACCTCTGACAGGAAATTACCTGTGGGGAAGGTCGGAAATAGCACTCACCTCAATTCCGCCGGAACACAGACTATTCAGCAGAGCAGCTATGTTCTTCTCCTCAATAATACATCATGGACTGCAGGCCTAAGCAAACGCAAAATGGCTCCAGATAACTAGGTGGGAACTAATGATGACAATTAACTCTACAGTAAATGGATTCAACGCAATAAAAGAGGAATTGCGAGCAGTAAGAATGGTTGCACTACAGAACAGATATGTACTGGACCTCCTCACAGCAATGGAAGGAGGAGTTTGCGCAAAGATAGGACAATCATGCTGCACATTCATTCCTGCTAACGATGCTGACAATGGTACACTCACAGAAGCTGTGTCACAATTGGCCCAGATGCACTCAAAAATGATGGATGAAAGTAAAGGTGTGAAAAAGGATGAGAGCTGGTTTTCAATATTATGGTCATGGATGCCATCTTGGCTGTCAGATGGACTGAAGATTATAGTTGGATGTACTATTTTGGCTGGAGCTGCACTGATCATAATAAGATTTTGGAAGGCCCGGAAGGCACGCACCACAGACGAGATGATCGAAATGGTTGGTATACACCTCTTGATGCCAACAGATGACGGCCAACACACAGGCACAATCATAAAAGAGAGAGAGAAGTTGCGCAACCAGATCATTACCAACCACCTGGACCCACCATCTGTGAAGCTCGAAAACCCAAGAAACCCAAAGAGCTACATAGGGAAATGGGTATACTGCACTCCTGGAGGAACCTGTGAATATATGTATTGGTCATTTGAAGACCATGTTAACCACTATGGACATTTGGGAGGAATAACTAAAATATGGAGAGTAAGAGGAGATAAAGAAAAGGATATGTTTGTGGTCGACAAGTCGACCAGAGGGGGGACTGAAGTGGGAGAATGGAAGAACAGGCTCCCGCCCTTCCCCTCTCGCGCTTGGCCTAGAGGATCACGGCCTAGACACCCGCCACGAGAGGAGTTTGCCTATCTACCAGACGACCAAATACCCTTGTACAGGAACATACGGATGTGCCCATCTACCTGCCCAGCAGCCCGCCCTGTCCATGCCGACACCTGCGGCACGGATCAACTCGACTAAACCTACATGTCGTTAGAGATGCCATGACGACCTAGCCAACGGTCAGCACACCTGTGCAAACATGCACACCGGACACTCCCACACCAATCCACACGAAGAATATACTCAGTGCTATGACATAGGCGACAGACATACTCACGGACGTGCATCTTTATTATTTTCCACATAGGCTCTCAAAATGCAGAAACGCAAGACGCATCATGAACTTATCTATAAAGGCTTGCTCACGCTTCTTCTGAGAACCATGTACCATAATGAAGAATATAACGGAGACACGATACTGAGGATAGAGCAATATGATACCGTAACCTAAAGCGCTCTGCATCAAATTGTTCGACCTATGCACCAGGCCCAAGTAGGCCGCAAGCAAAAGCTTCCATGAACATTGAATGAGCAAGAACTGGGTTGCTGACCCTGTAGAATGAGCCCCGCGAAAGCACACCGCCAAGGGCACGATGTTGCAATCTCGCACGCTGCAAGCCAACGCCAAGGTCGCACCTGCAAGATAAACCAGGCACACAGTAGGAAAAACAATATTAATTGTGTTGAATTTTGCCTCAAACACGGTCCCACCTCACGTGACAAAGCCAAACCTGACAAGATGCCAAGCCCAGGAGGAAGGAGACGCCTGAATCCCACGTTTCAAGACACAGGCAGATACAATTAAAAGACTCATTGGACATCTGCAGCAGTGGGAGTAGTCGACCTCCCAACATATGAATAAATCCTCACATTGTTTACACCTACCCATAGTAAAAACATTGTTGCAAATGACAGGTGCACCGCGAGCTGGGAACAGCGATAGTCCCAGACTCAGAGGCTCGCGAGCGGACCAATCAGAACATGGGGCTCCTATCACTGACGCCATTAACATTGACCAATCCTCAGAGGTCTTCATGTAACAATTTTCATGTATCAAATTGAAGGGACAGCCCAGGTATACCACCTGACCAACCCTCAACCACTAATACCGTTCTCTATATGTATGCTATACTAACCCTACCACTCGAGTAACCAATCCAGAGTGGAGATAGGTTTTTTGCTAAACTTTCCAAGTGACGCAAGTAGCGCGTCATACTAAGGTAAAAAGGGCCTGCGAGCCCCACGATTGTGTGTGTGTCAGGACGGACGCGTACGCTCCTTGACCCATCCCTGCCGTTTTGTCTAATAAACAGCAGAGTCACCTTGCTTCTTGCGTGTGTCTCATACTCTATCTCTTTTGGGATATACGGGAGGAGTTGGGGCCTCCCTGCCCGGAGGTCTGCGGACGGCCCGGCCGACCCCGGCTAAATTTCCCCCCGACAGTAGAGTTTCTTGTTCCATATTGGTGTTATTAGGTTTTTCATACCCTCCTCCACTACTATGTATGGACATAGTTTGCATGTTTGCTTTTGTTTCTATGCTTCTTCATTAAAATATGGTTCTGTGGTCATGGTTCTGTGGTCTGGTGTGACTCCATTCACCTCCACAGATGTTTAAGAAGCTATTTTGTTTTGTTAGTGGTTTCATCCTGTTTAAAACTAAAATAAATACCTTCCTTTTGAGGAGGATTGCACTGTCTACGAGAGCTTCTAGGATTAATTTTCTACGGTAGGTTTTAAGGGTTGTGCATGATTTCTCTCCTTTTTTTAAAAGGTTCCGAAGGACTCTGTGACGGAACATTTTTTGTAAACCATTTTTTTTGGTATGCTTACTTTCCACTACTTCAAGATTTATAGGTGCAACATTAGCAGGAGTGGTAGCTGAGGTATTGTTAATCACTTTCTGGTTGTTTTTTCATTTTGATAGAGGAGGTAAAGTTTCTGTACTGGAAGCTTGTTTTGTTTCACTTAATGACTGTATTAGCTGTTTTGTTTGAACTTTTTGTAAAAAATCTGCTAGAGATGGATGCTTATTTCGGACACTTTTATTTTGATTTGCTCTACTTCTGCATTGCTTTCTGCGGAGTTGCTTTTTTGGTAGGCATTTGTTGGGGTGTGTTGGAGAAAAAAGTGTGGGTTTGGCTGCTGTGCAGTGTATGCGTGCGTTGTGTATGAGTGTCTGAGTATGATGGTAAGTATGATTGTGGAGGTGTGTGATTGTGCAATGGGCATCTACATCAAGTTGGGAAGGCTATTGTATTTTTGTGTTACTGTACTGGGCTTCAGTTGACAATATAAAGTATGCAACTGGTAAGGGGAAGCACTAATACTACATCTAATGGTAAAGGGAAAATGTATTTGTTTCTTCTACAATTCTAAAATGCAAGTGTGTTTGAGCAACACTTAGAACATTATGTTAGTTTTATACTTACTTTTGTGTATGGAAAGAGTACGTTTCTTCTAAGTCCTTGTTCGTACTTCAGGCACTGCTGCTTTTCAGGACAGTGGTCTTCACTGAAATTGTAAAAGAAAGAAGTTAATGTATATGTGTGTTTATAGCACTTTTGTTAATGTACACATTGTTTTGCACTTTACTTTGCCTATGTGCATCCTGTATATTTTATTTAGAATCTTTTAGTTGAATATGTTTTTCAAATGAGTATAATAGTAAACACTTGTTTTTTTTTAATATTATGTTAATGGATGTAAGAGATAGAAGAAATAATTATATGCTATTTTTACAGGGTAAATGGCAGCGATTGTACATAAAAGGATTCAATGTATGGCTTTGTGAAGGTGTGGGAAATAAAGCAGAAGGATTTCAGATAAAGGCAGTGGTGTTGTTTGATCTGGGAGCCTTTCTAATGATACTGTCTGCATGTGTGCTTGAATGAAGATGTATGTACTCATCCTGGATGCGTGTAATTTTATAATACACTGGACAGTCTTTTTCATAATTATACTGTTAGTTTTCCCCTCCTATAATATGAAACAATACTTTTTAGATAGGTGTGTGTGTAAACAAAAATTTGGAGAGCTGGAAGGTTTGCAATTGACATTTCATCAAAGTAGATGGGAGAAATTGCAATAAGTTCATTTTACAGTTTATACAGGGTAAGTGGCAGTTACTCTGTTCTTATTTTTATTTATTTTATTTTACATTTTTAAAGCACTTAAACAGCCCGCGGACATCGAGGCGCTGATACAGGAATTGTTTGTTTTTTAGTTGCATGATTATTTTGTCTTATTTGCGTATTTACAATGCCCTTAAACACCCAGAGGTTTCTAAGCGTGGACCCGGGGATCGAATGTGTGCTGCTTTGTGTTGTTTTGCTTTCAAGGTGCGCACGTTACCACTGAGCTATACTCTCTAGATGTATTGTATTACTAGAAGAGGTGTACATGTACTGTGTGGGAAATATTCATACCTGTAGCCTGTGTTCATGCATGTGGATGTGCATGAATCTGCAAATAGAAATCTTGGGGAGTTTTATAGTAGTTGTTGCTGTAGGTCCATTGCAGTCACAGCCGAATTGTACTGAGAGTGATCAATAATACACCTAAAGTGCTGGTCTGTGATGACAGAGTTATATGTAGAGTTCTTGGATGTGATTAGTGGAGGATTGTGTGACTGCTTGACAGTAGCCAATGAGGAACAGTGCAGAGAGTGCAGTGGAAAGGGTAGAAGGGCTGACCCAGTGTTACTTACGCACTCCGTGGACAGCGCAGCTGTTCACAGACAGGACATGCCACATCCGGGATTTCCAAGCATGAAGTGGGAGTGCATTTTGAGGATTAGCCAAGCAGGTGTTAAGGTTCTGCTTCGTATTGAGAGGGGCTGTGTATAGTGAAGATGATGGAGGTGCAGAAAGTCAGGGTGTTGGTGGTTGGAGATAGGTTTGTGAATGGTTTGGAGCAGTATGCTAAATCTAGGAATGTGGCTAACCATTTTGACACAAAAGGAGTGGATGTGGTGTGGAGCACTTTGCCTGATTTGAATTTGCAGGCAATTCTAGTAGTTTGTCAGGACATGGCTTGGTTTCATAATCCACATGTAGTTATCCTACACTGTGGTTCTGTGCTTTTGGGCTATGTCAGTGCCCCTACCTTTTTGCAAGATCTGCAAAACTTGGTTCAGGCAATCATGAAAGTCCTTCCAAATGCCAAGGTTATTTTTTTTGCTTTGTTACCTAGAGCAATATGGGACAATAGTTGTGTTTTTGGTCCTCAGCAAAATATTGCTAGGTGTGCAATCAACTGAGGCATGTTTGCTTTCATGCTTAGAGCTGGTATGTTCTTTTGTAATAATGAGAACATTGATTCTGGTAATGTTGTTTATTTTAAAGAAGATGGCATTTCTTTATCTTTTATGGGAAATGCCATGCTGTTTTGGAACATAAGGGTTGCTTTGGAGAAGCTAATGTGAAGATATTTGGAGGAAAATAAGAAAGAAAAAAAACAAAATAAAAGGTGTTTCTGAAGCATCTGCAAACAAAACAAAAAAGGCTCTTTTCAGAGCCAACCTCAAAGGGAAATGGGGCACATTATTTCAATTTTCATTCCCCATGCTCACATTTTTCGATTTGTCCATGGAAATGCATATTACATACAGGGATTTAGAGGTTGCGAGGCAGGCAAATGAGATTGGGCAGAGAAGGGATTGGTCAATAAGGTTTACTGGGTGTGTTGTGTAAGGAGAAAGTTTGTCAGTAGGTGTTTTTCCTGAGAGAAGAGCAGATAGCTATGGCTGTGTGTTTCAGAAAGTAGATTGTTTGGATTTTGTGAGATTCATGGATAAATTGGTTGGAGGTGCATGCAGATCGCTGTGGAGTGGCTGCACATTTTGGATTCTCTCATGTGGAAGTGCACTGGCATTGAGTGGGTGGAATGAATTGGGTGGATTTGGCACCTCTCTGTGCTTCTTTGGTGACACAGCGTCATCCAGACATTATTATTATTCATTGTGGAGGAAAAAGTTTAGGACAAGTGTCTGGAATCTCTTTGCAATTTGCAATGAAAGAAGGACTTTCGAAAGTCATGGACATGTATCCAAACTCCAGAGTAATGTTTTCCCGTATTGAGCAGAGACAAATGTGGCTGCGTTCTTTTTAATTTGGTCCACAAATGGAGAAAGCAAGGCTCAATGTTAACAAGGCTGTTTGTGCCTTTTTGACAGATGTTGGTATGTCCTCTTTTTAGAATGAAAATATTATGTTTTGTAGCACACACATTTGTCGCAGAGATGGAGTACATTTTACTGATGTTGGCAATCAGTTTTTTCTGCGAAATATACAAAATGGATTGCTGAAAGGCTCTTTTCAGAGCCACCACTTCCTCCTATAAAAAAGTGCAATGCTTCTGATAGGGCAGCACTAAAAAAAAAAATGTCAGCGGACTTCTAAAACACAGGTTTTTAAACACGACACACAAGAAAAGGAGGGGAAAGGAGGGTAAGGAAGGGACACCAACCACGGAGATAAGAAAGGGCAGGAGGACAGAGGAAGCTGTAGGGTGCGCCTTATTCAGGTAGGTCAAATACCTTCTGATGCTCCTTGACCGTAGTCTCAAAAGCAGCCGAAGGTTCTCCCCCCTGCAGAGTACTGTGTTGCAGTACATGCACAATATTGTGACCCTCGAAAGGTAAAGGTCAACAGCATCATGAATGGCCTGTGAGACAGCTGGAGGGATGCACTGTCCGACAGGAGTGTCTTTTCTGGTGATAGGAGTGGAAACGGAGGATGCTGCAGAGGAACTCAACTACTACGTTTATCACAAGGTACAACCATACGAATAGCCCCACCGTGGAATGACTTTAGGTGTTGCTTAATTTATGTAGTACCAAAGCTATACGAACCAGCCTTGCCATGACTCAGCACCATGTGGCACTGAGTGCAGATCACCTTGTTCACTTGAGCTTTCGACTTTCAATCAACGGTGGTAAATAACCGCCACACCCAAGACTCAAGATGAGTGCTAGTAGTAGGGACTTCCACTACCTCATCCTCTTCATCCATCTCCTCTGCATCCTCATGCCTTTTCCCCTCTGCAGGTCCTTCGGAATGTGGTGGTGGTGGAGGGGGTGGTGGTGCTGGGATGCCATCTGGAAGGTTAATAACCAGGAACTAGGAACTAGGAGCCAAGAAGAGCAACCTACACAATTGTCCTGTTGTAAGTCTTGGAAATCCAAAAGCAGAATGAGGATCAGCTCTGGGGTGTGGCCTTTTATAGGGGTGCTGGGGCACGCTTCGCGGACACCCGTGCCATCCCTGAACACTTCCAACTCCAAGAACGTGCTCAAAAAGTTCCAAAAAGTATGTAGACCAGCAGGGACATTGTCTGAGACATGTGCAATGGTGAACCTTTACTGTAAAATACCTTGGATTGCTCAAAAAAGCAGTTTTTAAATGTTTGGGGGCCTGGACAGTGTCTGCAAATAAGGACACATGCTCGGCGTGGGTGCGGTCACATGATGACGTCACAGAAATGTTTGCAAATGGGACAGATGTCCGCAGGACACCAAATGCGCAGTGACAGTTGTGCACATGCGTGCGGGTGTTCTACGTACAGTGTTCGGGTCCCCAGACTAATTAAAAGTGCGACACACGTGCGACACACGTGCGGCAGACAGTTGCAGAGAGGCATGATGTTCGTAGGACCCATGTGTGTGATGCGCAAGTGCACGGGTGTTCTACGAACAATGTTGAAGTCCCCGAATAAAATAAATGTGCATCAAAACTTTGCAGACAGGCGGACGGGATATGTTTTCTACGGATATATTCATTCTGGTTGCGGACATTGTGAACAGCGGGGGTGTTATTAGGACACCCCATTTAGGTTAATTACGGACAGGCGGACATCTTGTGTGTTCTACGTACACCTCCATTTTAATTACGGACAGTAAGAACAGGTATTGTGTCCTTGGGACACCCCCATGTTGGTTAAATGAGGACACCCCGGACACTCTGACTGCCTTTTAAAAAAAAAAAGAAGACACAGGAATATACTAAGAACACACTTAAAATGTTATTATTGTTTAACAGTAGAAAAATTAGGAAAGAGAGGGGGAAGCAGAAACTGAAACAAATACAGGGGAATTAAGGGTTTGGATGTGATGTATGGGAGGGGAGGAAATGATGGACGTCTCATTGTACTGTTTTTCTTGGTGGGGAGGGTTTGGGGATAGTTGGCTGGGACATGGAGAGGGGGAACAGGTACATGTGGGACAGTGGTATTTAATGTTTTCTTTAATGTGGTCCACAATACACTCTTTTAGTTGATTGAAGTGTTGCATTAATAAATCCATTTTTAGTTCCATTCATTTCAGAGGATCTTCTAATATCTCTTTTGGTATATTATTTTTATTGGTTGTCTGGTCTGTTAAAAAAATAATGTGTTAAGTACACATAAAGAAATGGTTATTAATTGGCTTATTTAGAGAAATGTTGTGTCTACTATTATTCTAATTATCTTCACTCATTTCCTCTCGTGGGAAATTTTCTTCCAGCCAACTCCAAAGTACTGGACATTTCTGTGTTAAAAAAATGTATATTAGTTTTTGTGTACATAATACAGAAAATGTATAAGTATATGAAATAAATGTAGTGTACTTACTACTTTTTTACAAACTTTTGCTGTTACTGTTTTGTAAGTATGCTCTTGCTTCTTGCTGTGCAGTTTCTGTTAGGTAATTCAGTTGGAGGCATATTTATTTTGTTTTGGTATATTCCATTATATTGGAAATGCTACTTCAGTGGATGGTTGGTGTCTTACATATACAGTTTCCACTTCTTATTTATTATTAAATGTAATGTAGTTATGTGGTGTTTTTTGAATATGTTTGGTCTTTTTATTGTATGATACAATAATGTAAGATACCCCCTGAGTTTTTGGGTAGTGCTGATGGTGACCGTGTCCACCCGTTGACATGCGCACGGTCCGCGGACATCAAAATCACCAGCACTACAGGGGGTTTAGTACATTCTATGTTATATAAATGTAAGGTAAGGGAGTCTTCATAAACATTTCTCACATTTCCATTATCTATATTTATATTCAGTGAAAAAAACCTAGTTAAAGGGACATTATAGTTAAGTTGCGCTACTAAAAACCTATGGAATTCAGTCAAAAAAACTTAGTATGGTTCCAAGTAAACCAAAAAACCCTTGAAACTCGCCAGTTATGGTAAGCTAAGCAACCATAACTCGCGCCACCACTGTGCACTGCTAAGACTAACACCCAGGACATCACAGTTGACATCACTGATGACATCACATGTGCATTTCTTTTTCATGCACAGCCTCCACGCAGGATAGTCATTGTAATGTTGGCAATGGGTGAAGGAATGTAGCACACTGTTTGGCTCACTGGAGAATACCATCATTTCTATACAGTCATAAGACAACAAACATCTATAATTGCTCTTTGACTTCTTCTATTCCCTACCTGCAGAAAGAACATTTGAATAAGCTACATGTAACTCTTCTGTGAATGTCACTCTAGTGACTCCTTTCTAAGAAACATTTATCCAAGGACATTGTATTGGAGAGTTCTCCAACCACATATTCTCTTGTTAACCTCAAGCAATTCAGAAATCCACTTAGTGATCTGCACTTAGAAACAGCTGCTAATATCAGATGCTGGTCCTGAGGACAGCACACAAATAGGAGGTGCCAAAATGTGCTACATGTAGACCCTGTTTTCAAATACATCTTTATGACCTACTCAGAGATTGTTTCCATTCATTAAGGCCTCATTACACGGATGGCGGTAAGGATTTACCGGTACCGGTAAAATACTGGTACCGGTAAATCCTTACCGCCTTACTACGAGGTCCCTTTGCGGGTTGGCGGATTTAACGCCTGCTTTTTGCAGGCATTAAAATCCAACCCGCAAAGGGGCCTCGGAGCTAATTACGGCACCGCAAAATTGCGGTGCCGTAATTAGCGCCTTTCCCATTCCCATACAGCCCTATGGGGCAGAAATGGGAATGGGGAAGGGCAATGGTGGAAGGGGGATTTACCGCCCCTCCAACCTTGGAATGGGGCGGTAAATCCCCTTTCCACCAAGGCGGTGCCGGTATTTTACCGGCATGAGCCATGGCGCTAATAGCGCCATGGCTCACCGCCTACCGTGTAATGAGGCCCTCTGTCTCAATAAATTCATCTTTGGGATTTATTCAGAGATTGTTCAATGTACAAAACAAAGTATGGACGGATTCGTTATCTCTCACATACATGCTGAAGACTTGTATGTACAACCAATTATGTTTGCAAAATAATCATAATTGTAATTTATAATTATAATGATTGTTTTATAACGCGCTTATTACCGAAGAAGTTTCTAAGCGTGGACACGGGATTCCAACCTGTGTTGCTCTGCATCATCTTGGTCCTAATACCATGTTGACACTGAGCTATACTACCCGTGAAATATGCTCTCCATGTTATCTTTTTGTATGTATATACTGAAAGGCTTCTATGTTTTGTAATTAATGTATATGCGGAAGATTGAGCTTCTGTAAATATACACACTCAATGTCTGTCATGGTCTGTATATATATCTTTGTTTTAATTGTTTTAAATATGTTTTATGAATAATTCATTCTTTGCACAATATATTTATACTTTAAAATAAATCACCCTTCAAGCCACAACTGATCTTTTTTTACTCTGATTTTGGGGCTACTACACACAAGCATTTATTGTGTTTTAAAATTATTGATTGATTCATTTGAATCTTTAGCCCACCGGGAGCACATTCCCCTGTTTCCACCCAGAAGTGCCCCGCAAGTAGCTGTTGGGGTTGATAGCTCTGGACTGTTGGAGCATCATTGTTCATATCCCCGTCAGCGAGAGGAAGAGTTTCTGTGACCGCAAATTGCATTAAGCCAGTGTGACTTTCGACAAACCCCGCCCCTCACCTACCCCACATCATCACCTCCCTCTACATCTGTGCTGGGTTTGCGCACCGCATGCACACACCCGGAAGTGCCCCACAAGTGGCTGTTGGGCTGGATGACTCTGGACTGTTGGAGCATCGTTGTTCATATCCCCGTCAAGGAGAGGAAGAGTTTGTGTGACCGCAACTTGGATTAAGCAAGTGTGACTTTGGACAAAGTAATTATTATTGCCCATATTGTCTGGACTTTATGTTTGTTTCCTTGCTGGGTTACCTGCTTCTTTCTCGAAGCAGCGTGTTCTCTTTTTGCTTCCAGCCCTGCCCCTCACAAACCCCACGTCATCACCGCCCTCTACATCTGTGCCGGGCTCACGCGCCTCGCGCTCGCCCGGAAATGCCCGCAAGTGGCCGTTGGGCTGTTAGGTTGGAAGGGTGTGGGGTGTGGCCCTGTCTTACTCTTATTTGGCTCAAACCACGAAGCATTCTGTACTCGTGAGGAATTACTAGGTACTTCTACTTGTATTATATGTTCTAATTGCTTCAGTGACTGTTACATGTGTTTGTGGTTTTGGAGAGTCGTGTATTGAAATCACTTGCTAGTTGTGCCCTTTCAAGAGTGTTGTTTTGGTTGATTTTGTATAAAGCTAAATTTGGTGTAGTTTCCTACACAATTAAAGTTGAGTGTGGAAACTTTGGCCATGGTAAATGGCCTAAGAAGTGGGAGAAAGCTCACCATTAACAAGTAGAAGGCAGCAGAGACAGCGAACCTGTCATCTATGAACCCCGACTCTGGGGGTGGGTGTTTGGTGAATTCCATTGAGAATGAAGGTGCAGATGCAGTACCTTTGATAGAAAGTGACCCACTATCTGCATCGGTGCTGGTTACAAGCTACGAGCCAATAGCTAACGCAGTACCCCTGGAGGTGTTAAATCCATCACAAGAATTTGGTACGCATACTAATATCATGGTGGCTGTGCGCACACCCTATCCCTTGCCTGAAGCCAGTGCTCAAGTGTCTCAAGCGATGGTGTTAGATACCGATGAATTGGGGCAACTGGGAATGGTTCTCCTCAAGGTGAAATGGGACATGCTTTAAGTGGCACTCCCCTTGAGGTGTGTTCTTGCATACCATTATCTGACAGTGAACATGTTAGTGCTTCTCATTTTTAATGATGAACACGTCCTTGAAACCACCAGTGATGTTTACGCTCAAAGAAGCCAATGTTATTGTGCAAGGAGCTTGGGCAAGTGAATTTTGATAAATCTGGTGATAATCTGGAATGAGATGATTAGAAGAAAGATGGGTCTCAAACGTTTTCACAACCATATATCTTACTTCTCGATGCTTGCCCCTCAATTGAAGCTGAATTGGGAAAGCATATTAAGCTTTCTCATCGGCCATCTGCCCCGGTTACCCAAAGAAAATATGGGGTTGAGAATGTATTTTTGTTTCATAATTTGCCAAACTACTCCTTTAACGTACCCTGTGGACATGATGGACCTGTGGAGGGTGGGGTACCGTTGAGATTGCTACCTAAGGGGCAACAGGAGATAGTTGGTCCAGTCTTACAGAAATCTAGCTCCCCGATTACTGAAAATCCAAACAAACATTTTGGTGCGCGATCCAGTCTACTTGATCAAGTAGAAGAGTCTCCACCTTATAGTAGCGGTCCGCATAATGTTGTTCATGGGTCACCAGCTGCCCCTGGGCTTGTTGATTCCTCAATTAGTGCCGAAGCCTTTCCAGTTATTACACAAATTCTTAATTTACTGGATAAGGGGCATGAACAGACCCATGGGGAAGTTAGAGTGATGCAATCCTACCTGATGGAGGTCATTGGTAAACTAAATAAAATTGAGGGCCTCTTGTTTACCTGTGATGCGATTTCTACCATTTCTCAAAAGCAGGCCAAAAGTTGGCTGGTGTAAATACGATAGTACTCAAACTATGTCATTTGCTGAGGTGGCTGTGCACAAACCCCACTTGAGCCTTCCTTCAGGTGTTGGGGCAAATCTGCTCCTACCCCAAACGGTTGCCACCAACACTGCTAGAACACTGCTAGAATTGAAGAACTAACGAATATAGCTTTCTTTAATTCAATCTCCATCAGTGACTATGCAAGTCACTAAGGAGAGGATGCAATGTTCAAACTCTCAAAATGATAAGAAACACCTCAATAGTCCCTCTGCCCTTACTGACCTCATTGATTTATCTGAGGAGGTTGTGGGTCCACGTGAATGAGAGGTGGTCCCACTTATGGAAGCTTTCAGCGATAAGGAACCTGTGGTGGTGCTGACTCGCAAACAGAAAAAATCACTCTTGAGAGCAGAGAAACATAAAGCGTTTGACAAAAGAATGCATGCTAAATCTGGAAAAAAAGCTGAAAAATCAAGCAGCTGCTAAAATTGATAAACATAACACTCACATGAAAGACATATGTAACATTTCTGGCAGTGATGCTATTATAGATCTACACCAACTCAATGAGGACTGCTTGACCTAAAGAATCTAAAAGGGTCAGACCCTAAACAAGGTATCAGCGAGGTAGAGTTAAACAGTGGTAAAAATAGAAATTAAAAAATACATATGCCTAAATCTGGGGTGGTTGCAGGAGCCTCAACTGGTGAACACGAGGTTGCTGAATAGTGGCTTCCCCGTCTAAGGTTCTATGCAAACAGTCAGCACTATCACTCTTTTACCCTTTAACAGGGTTAAAAAGAACATCTAATATTATTATTGGTGCCCTGTTGAATCAGGGCTCTGATGCTTCAATTATGCACCCAAAAGACATAGGCAGTGGGCACAAGCAAGAATTAAGGCCCTGCATGTCTGTTCAAGGCTCCCTTGGTAGAGGAAGGTAGGACTGGGTTGTCACTGCCCGTTAGGGAGATTAATGTTTCCCCTGCGATTGGGCTCCCTCCCTTGAGCAGTTGTGATAGAGGGGGAATTGCATCGATGACTGACCCTAATCAATTGTTGCTTACAGCTGATACTCCTACTATTATCGGATGGCATAGCGAACCGGGCCATCATGGAAACACATGTTTAAATAGAGCTTTTTTTGCTGAATTCTTTACATGCTATTCCATCTCTTTGCACGATAAGATCTGATGATGTAGACTGGGTCAGACTTGCTTCATTCAATAACAATAGAATGATATGTAATTACAAATCTCAGTTTGTCATGAAACTTATTTGGGAACACAGAGATGACTTCATATTCATTGGCTTGACTCCCTTTCTATTTAATTCTATTGATGATGCAACTGCTTTTGTAGAAATACCTTTGACACCTGTAGCGGTTGCAGCAGGTTCTTCTATACATGCTTCTCCTCCTCAACTTAATGAGAATATGCTGAATCAGTTAATTGCCTTTGCATCAGCAATTAAGGGGCTATCCTGGTTAGAGCCTTTAATGACTTCATCCAACTCCCAGAAAAACCTGTCAGTAGATCTGTAACGATGTCAGTCTAACAATTGTGTCCTGGAACTCATGTGGCTTAAAGAATTTCCAGCGTTGGTGTAAAGATCTTGATAATTATGTTAAACCTGATGTTATTCTCCTCCAGAAGACACAGGTGGCAAATCGTGGTAATATGGATCGTCCATATGGAGGCCTTGCTATTCTGACTAATATTGCCTGTAAATGCTCCTCAAGTTGGATTTATAATTCTGATGATTTGTTGGTTCTGCAATTGTCTGTTGATGAGGAGCCTAAGATCAGCATCCTACTGATTTGTATTTACTGGAAGAAGGTGTGTACCGTGCTTATCAATATACATGACCAATTAAATTTGGTTCTTGAAGAGGCTTTGGTCTTGAATCCCTCTATAGAAATTGTGGTCGGTGGAGACTTCAACTCACTATGTTACTGCTCTCCAACTGCAAAGGGGAAAATGGTGGGAAATACATGGGTGTCTCAAGGATAAATGGGCAAAAATGGGTTGATTTTTTTCTCGAATGGGATATTCAAATGTTAAACATGGCGGGGAATCCATTCAACTATACTTGGTCTAGGGGAAATAGTAGTCCACTTATGGAATTTTTTTTTGTGTTAACCGATGCCTCTGCTTCCTCAATAGAATCTGTCATATCAGCTGAGACGTGGGTATCGTATGTAATGCACAAATGTCATCTGTCTGGTAGGTTTGCTTCACTTCAGGGTACTGAGCCTAAGATAGAGAGTGGTAAAGCTTCCCCGTGGCCCGTTGATGACATCATTGGTGCTATCGCTAAGATCAAGTGTTCAAAGGCCGCTGGGCCTCATTTTAGGATTTGGGCACAAATCCTAAAATGAAATTTTATCTGATTTTCAATCCGGTGAAGTGCCGTTAACATGGCGATCAGCTAATATCATACCTATATATAAAAAGGGTCCACCGAATTGTCCTGTTAACTTTAGGCCTATAACATTAATGGATGCTTCATCTAAAAAAATGTCACTTCTGTTATTGGGGCAGCTCCAAAATTACATCGAACAAAATGACCGATTGTCCCACTATCAGATGGGCTTTCGTAAGTATATGGGTTGCCCTTTAAATGCCACGGTCCTGTCACACTTGCAAGCCCAAACTAAACATGCTAAATTAGGGCCTGTATATATGGCTGCCTTGATTTGATGGCTGCATTTGACAGCGTGATAAGAGCAATGTTATGGGCCAAAATGATTAGGCGTGGTATTCCCAAGCATTTAGTAGCAATGATTGCATTGTTTCTCTCTAACACTAATTACCGAATTAGACTAAATCGAGAAGGTGCCCTAACCAACCCTATTCCCACCGCTATTGGGGTCAAACAGGGCTGTAATAAGGCCACAGTTTTTTTAAATGTATACCTATCAGACTTTGATGAATCATGGTGTAAAGCTATCATCTATTCTGCGAAACTTGGTTCTTTGTGACTTGACTGGATCGGTTTTGCCGATGATTTACTGTTCTTTGATAGAACACCCTTTGGGCCTCATTACACGGATGGTGGTAGGGATTTACCGGTACCGGTAAAATATCGGTACCGGTAAGTCCCTACCGCCTTACTACGAGGTCCCTTTGCAGGTTGGGGGATTTAACACCTGCTTTTTGCAGGCGTTAAAATCCAACCCGCTAAGGGACCTCGGAGCTAATTACGGCACCGCAAAATTGCGGTGCCGTAATTAGCGCCTTCCCCATTCCCATAGAGCCCTATGGGGCAGAAATGGGAATGGGGAAGGGCAATGGCGGAAGGGGGATTTACCGCCCCCTCCAACCTTGGAATGGGGCGGTAAATCCCCTTTCCGCCAAGGCGGTGCCAGTATTTTACCGACATGAGCCATGGCGCTAATAGCGCCATGGCTCACTGCCTACCGGGTAATGAGGCCCTTTGGGTTACAACAGAAATTAAACCTATTTGCAGACTTTGCAAGGAGCCATGATCTGCTGGCGGATCCAACAAAATCCTATATTGTAACCTTTGCCGATGGCAAACGCAAAACGGCGCAATTTACTTGGACACTTGATGGTGCTTCCATTGGGTATTCTCCTGCAATACGTTATTTAGGCTATACTCTTTCCGACAGGTATTCCTTCCACATGTGGAAAAACTTGCTGACCTCACAGATGAAGATTATCCTGCTAAAATATTGCATGTTCTCCCTTTTACCTCTTATTCAATTCTACTTATTAAAAGAAGAACCCATCATTCTTTACACGCTTGATATATGCCTAATGGAGATTGAGAAATTTCTCGACATTCTCCAGGGTAGACTCTGAAAAAATGTCTTGGGTTAAGCTCTCTCAATTCCAAATGTGATCATATGCCATGGGATTGGTCTACTAGCACTTTCTGTTAAAATTAACTGGCGATTGTTGAACAATTATATTAAAATCGTAGTCCCGCCCAAACATTCACTCTATGTGGAGCTCCAACAAATTGCTATGCAGTCTATGGTTCCTTCAATGGTCAAACTCACATCGAAATTAAATAGTATTCTTGAAGAAATTCATGAAACTCCTGAGACACTATGTGCCCCGTTGCCTAGTCTAAAAAATAAGTTTCAGAGATATTATTGGTGTATCATGTCTGATACTATTGGTGCATATCAATCCTTTTGTGTATATAGCAAACATCGAAGGAAGTGGGAGGATAGAGCGCAATACTTAATTCAATTTCCGTCATCTAGAGCAAGGAAAATGTATCTACACTTTAAATGAAATCAATTGCCAACCTATAATAGAACTAAATACTGGGATGATCCATCTGGGGTGGGGGGGGGGGTGAGAACTGGATTGTGTTGCTTTTGTAGTATGCCGGTTGCGAGTGAAACTTTGAAACATCTGGTGGCATACTGTGCCTACTTTGATGGAAAAAGGTGTAGGATACGTGATCCCTATCTCTCCAATTCAACTGTGCTCACTAGAGAATCACTATGGAGCAGATGTATGGGGGACAATAGCCATATGCTTACCTTGAGACTGGTTGAACTACTGGGCATTATAGAAGAGACTCTATTGGAGAAAATGATTTAGGCATTGTTTAAGTATGTGATTATATTCTTTATTATTCCTTGAAGTCTTCAATATGTCGGTCTACGATTAAAGGTAGGATATGCTCAAATTTTCACCAAAGTTGGTGCAAAAGTATTAGATTATGGGATGAATGTGTCATTCCCAGTCTTATTTCCTCTTGTTGTATTTTAAAATAGTTTTTCTCTCTATATGATGTATGTATTTTATATGTTTAATTACATATGTATACGTCTTTTAATTATTATCTATATGTAAGTCTCTTCTCTTTTGAGATAAAGTTTTGTAATGTTTTGTAAAGGTTTTCTTTGTGATAAACCAAACACAATACAAAAAAGAATCCCCTGTTTATTATGACTTCCCCAGTTCACGTGTGATTGGAGGCCCCCCACCTTCCTGTTAAAACTAGCATGTCTCATGAAGCACAAATGTTTCAGATGCCTTGTTAGGGAGCATACTGCATAAAGCTGTAAAACATACATAATTATTGATTTGTTTGCAATAAGCATGATAACACTAACAATAGAGTGAATTATATATGAGCATTGTGGTTTGTATATTATAGAAGAATTACTTTTGTAACTTATTTGCTGAGGAGCTTAAGCTGTCTGAATACAGGGCATGCATTTTGTCAAAATATGTTGAATGACAGCTGTTTGTAACTGAGGGGGCTGTATTTATCGTCATCACATGTCGACCAGAGGGGACATAGTGAATGCACAACCTTGTGCTGAATAGTGCGCCCATATCAGCCTTTTTTACATTGTGTTTACATAGTTCATAGAGTCTAGAGATTTGAAAGGTAAACCAAAAATGTCTTGCAATGTGACAAGAAGTAGTAATCTGAGAACAAGTGTGTACTTAATATGTTATATCATGAATTAAGATAAATAATACAGATGGATCTGCTGTTTTTATAGTCATTATATGGTTGCTAGATTAGATATAGAGCAGAGACAACCACCTGTTGAATAGTGTGCCCATCTTGCACTATGTGGTTAAAAAATGTTTCACAATAATAGTCTAGTTTTCTAAAAGGTATATCCAAAAACCATCTTGCAAGGAGTTTAAACATATTAATTACCAAGTGTTGGAAGAGTGTTGGCTGTCTACACTACCCTACTGCCTGCTCCTGTTTGCTCCCCCTTCCCAAAAGTGTTTCTTCCATCGCCATTGAAGGAGGGGATTTGCGCCTACAAAACCACCAGTAGGACGCAGAGCGTCCGCAGAGTGTTGGCAGAGTGTTGGGTCTCTACACTACCCTATGGTCTGTTCCTGTTGGCTCCTGCTTCCCAAAAGTGTTTCTTCCATCTCCATTGAAGGAGGAGGTTCCTGTATACAAAACCACCACTAGGACAGGGAGTTTCCGCCGAGGAGTGGAAGAGTGTTGGCTGTCTACACTACCCTATGGTCTGCTCCTGTTTGCTCCTGCTTCCCAAAAGTGTTCCTTCTATCTCCATTGAAGGAGGATGTTCCTGCCTACAAAACCACCACTAGGACACAGAGCGTCTGCAGAGGATTGGCAGAGTGTTTGCTGTCTACAGTACCCTACGGTCTGCTCCTGTTTGCTCCTGCTTCACAAAAGTGCCTCTTCCATCTCCATTGAAGGAGGAGGTTCCTACCTACAAAACCACCACTAGGACGCGGAGTGTCCACAGAGTGTTGGCAGAGTGTTCGCAGGAGGGTTCTTGTGGGAGCCTGTGAGAGCCACTATGGAGCCGGCCTCAACTTTCCCTGCCCTCAGAACACGTAGCTGGACTAAAAGTAACACTCACACGGACCTAGACGAAATAGACATAACAGGAAAGCAGCGCTCACTACATAAATCGCCAAATTCACTCAACCAAATGTTTCTGAACGAAGCGAATCCCGTGACTGCAACTGCTATCCCATCCAACATAGATGCCAGTGACTTTGAAGAACTTCCAGTGCAGCAAAATCCCTGAATACCAGACGAGGCACCGTAAGATTTCAGAACTACCACTGAAGACCATGACAAAGGTATGTGGCCCCCTTTGACCTCCGCCGTACTCAGCAACATTACCACGCCATCCACTAACCCACCGTTGTCTTACTTTGGTGTGGGCGGTGGCTGTTCCTCTACCCGGGAGTCGCTTGCAGCAGAGCTCGCCAGCGCACATGCGCACGGCAGCCCTGGTGGGGGCGGGACATTGTGTGGATTGCAGAGTTGGAGGAGCGCCCAAGGTGCAGGTGGGTAGTATACAGACATCTCTGACGAGTCCACGGGCATGGAAGATGTGTTCCATGTACCTGCTGAATTAGCAGCTCCCATTGAACTGAAAGTAATCGTAACGGGATCGGACGTGTATAAAAGGAAGCAAGGTCCTGTCACAAGCATAGAGTCCCCACTCTATGTAGATGTAGTGGGATATTTTACTGAAACCTTGAATGATCAACTGTTGCCCCACGTCATTAAAACTACAAATACCATAAATCATCAGAAGATGATATCAAATACATTGAATTGCTTAGAAACAACACAGAGTTCGCCACCAAGCTCGGACACAGTGATAAAAACAGTTAATTCCAATCCACTGAATTTGCTCGATATTTATGCTAAAGAGATTTGTACTCAAAGAATAGTGAAAACTTCAAAAATAACAGAGAGAAAAGTATGCACAAAGAGCATTCTGAAAAATGGTTCTGCTCCACACTATCAGAAATCGAATGAAGCTCAACAAAAACAAAGAGCAAAATCACTGTCAAATCAGAAAACGATCAGATGGCATTTCAAGCCAAAAGATAAAATTCAAATTGAGCTGGAAAGAACAAATTGCAAGCAAAACGCAGTGACCATCAGTCCTAGCTGAAAATAATATTTGGTGAGAGGTAACAGATAATGAGCTTTTAATAGCCTCGAGTCGGTGTGACATTGGAATTCCTCTTCAAAACACTAACACACCCCCGCGGCTATCAAGAACATTGAAGATTTAAACCCACAAAATATAAAGCCTCCCATAGGAGAAAAAGTGGCATCAAAAGACAATTTGGAAGACGACGCAGAAAACTTGCAAAGGGACAGTGCCGGCCTCATTGAATCATCAAGATGGCGATAATGCATCTATAAAGCATCAACTGATGATAACGCCACATGGCCTAAGGGAAAAAAGTCAAATGGAGGAAGCAGAACTAAACAAATCCACAACCCAGATGGCAATAGGGAAAAAAGCCAAGAAAGTAAATCCTGATGCAAGTAAGGGATTGAATTTGTCAAATGTAACACCGGATCAAAGCTCTTCCCCAGAGATAAAGAAACAGAATTCACCACAACTACAGGTACCCCAGAGAGACAACGAAGCACAAAATCAACCTACCTTCCAAGTTGAAGACCTAGAAAATACTGACTTTGAACAAGTATTAAATCGAAACAACTCAAGAACCAAACGGTCTCCAAGATCAAACAGAAATATAAAAAAACAACAAAGGCCCCAAAAGTGAAAGAAAAGTCAGGAAATATACTCCCAAGTGGAGCAACTTGCAAATTTCCAAGCAGCTGTGGGTTCGATGCTGACAATCACACTGACACCCTTTCGAAAAACTTTACGAAGCCTTACATGAAAACTACAAAGACCAAACCACCTTATTGGCGGCGCTTATGCAGTCAAAACTGATTTACATTGAGGCATATATAGAGACCAATAGAACGAAGAAACAGAGAGAAAGACTCTGAAAATATTATCCTCAAAACTTTGATCGATCTAATGGAGGATGCTAGCGAAGACAATTGTGCCACGATAAGCAGCTTCAGTGACATAGTTAATTTACTAAGACTGGATCAAAATAAAAACAACCAAGAAAACACCTATATAAGGGGAAAGATTACCCTGACGCAAAGTCTACCCGGAAGAAACTCAACAGAGACTGCTCGAGGAAAATCATCAGTTGAGGCGCTAATCATGGATTTAGACCCACCCACTTTTGACACACAAAGCTTACTGGGAAGAAAAGCGAGGGCGGAGGTTCACCAAACAGGAGAAGCAGTGAAGCTCATAGAGTCTCCACCTCCAAGAGTAAATGGAGCGCAATTAATGGACACAAATGCACAAGATCAATCCGTAATTTTGAACGCGACCTTAGAGATCCAAACTGCACAAGATGAAACTAGTTCCTAAACCCTCACAGGAACTATACACCTTACTTGAATCAGACAAACAGCGGCTGGACTGAAATGGAAAAGATATATGGGAGCCAGAAAGAAAACGGTTGAAACGCCAAACCAAAAAACTAAGAATTTACTGCTGACAAAAGTAATCTCCAATGGCGGAAATTTCATTTGTAACTTGAAACCAATTGGAGAACGACAACTTTAAAACATGCAAGCACCACAAACAGAATTAAACAACAACAGCTGAGGTACAAAAAATACCAAAGGAAGGAACAAGGCTATTCCTAAACCAATTCAAGGACAAGGAGCCTGAATCTGCTCGCCAAGCAGCCACGAACAAGACCCTTTATTGTCCCTCTCAGTGTATGAAGACGAGAGTACTAATGATGGGGTAAATGAATCCTCACAAAATTATTTAGAAATGGAGGGACAGGAGGATTCACCAGCTGTTATACCGAGCCATTTTCAGTTCAGAACCCTCGAAATAAAACGAGAATAACTGGAAGCAAAGCAAATTAATGAGAAGAAATTGTGACAAGTTATCACAGCAATGCTAGACTCTTCAAAAACAGATTGTGCTTACAAAGGAACCCCTCCCAAGAATGGGACTAACAGCCAAAAGGACAAAATGAGTTCTCAAGCTACTTTGTATCCTGACAAAAATGGGTTGGAGGTCCACAAACTCATGATAGAGCATATTATAAAGAGCAAAGATTGCCTCATCTTGAAACGCTGAAATCTGATGAGACTCCTGCATGCTGTTCCACAATTTAAGAGTCATACAACCAAGAGACATTAAAATAGTAGCCTTCCCACAGGTACAGGAAACTGATCATATATGCGTGCACCTTGCTTCAAAGGTTATCATGAACCTAATCACCTCAGTGAACGAAGACTTGAGAATTCTAGGTTTTGATGCAAAACCTTAGGAGAAAGAAAAAAGAGCCGTTGCAAACATACTGATGGAAAAAAGGGCTGAGCATAATATAGAAAGCTCAGATGATGAAGAAAGGACTAAACCACATAGATTCTCTCCAACGATATTGTGGGGTCCAAACACACTGCACATTGTAATAAAAGGTAAACCAGGCATTGATGCGACACCAAAGGACACCCTAAAGGACATGATGAAAACTAAGGTTGATGACACTTCTTCATGGGACTGTCTGCCATTTTCTTTAGAGAATAAGACCAAAAAATACATTGAAAGTACCCGGACGCAAGACAGTTTCCAGATTGTCTCATGGAAAACCAGAAGATTTAAAGATCTGCTCATAAATATAAATAAGGATCTTGTACGAGCAGATATCATATGTCTGAAAGAATGTTGGTTACAAGATACCCCAACTATAGATGGTTTTACATGTCATCTGAACAAAGCATATAAGGGTTTTAAGGGGAGACCATTGGCTGGTCTCCTGACAATCATAAGAAATACCTTGAGTGCAAGAGTTATTCGGATACTGGCACCATCTCCTCTTGTTCAAATAACATTATTGCAAGAAGATCTTCCATCCTCAAAAGAAAAACGAACAGAGTCAATAATTAACTTATATTGGAACAGCAAAGTTAAAGATGGGGACTCGTTCTTGCAGTCAGTAATGAGAAATATAGATGATCTTCGTGCAGAGTTTGGCAATCTGAGTATATTATCTGTGGTGACTTTAACATAGATTGCTCTAACATCAAAAATCATTAAGGCAAAACTCAGAAAAACCAGAAAAACGATTCACGATCCATCAAATGGATGAGTGAAACAAAAATAAGAGACCTTAACGTGGTAAACAGAAATGTAGACGGTGATCGAAGTGGTGCAAAGACCGGGAAATTGAAATATTGCAACTCTAAATTATTTCTTTGTTGACTCCTCCACCTTCCTAAATATCAAGTATTTGCAAATTTTGGATTCCACCAAGAGCGATCACAGCCAGTTGATTGTGACCTGCAATAATCCAAGCTACGAAAACAAAAGCACTGAAATCAAAACACATTATATATGGCCACATGAAGTAAGTGTATACAACGGCCTGAACCTTTTGTGTATATCAGTTAAATCTACCCCACGCTTAAAAACAGCAATAGAACGTTGGATAGCCACACCAGATATGGGAGTTGATTATGAACCCTGCCTCTTACTCTTCAGAGATAATGGCTTAACGAGAGTAAAGAACAAGCCTAATCAACACTACTTCGATCAAGAAGTAGCAAAAAAGAAAAAACAACTCTCTAATGATCATAGAGACTTAAATAAAAATGAAGAGCACGACGAAGGCGACAGATATAAAGTGCTTGCAGGCAAAATACCGAAATTGGGCGAAAGCCCACAGAATCCAGCTATACCAGCAGGACTCGGAACACATGTTGAAGTCAATAGAGAACAAAAATGCAAATTACTTCTGGTCTTTAATAAATAAACAATCAAGCACTAAGGGTTGTGAACAGATAAACCCCATTCAAGAGCAGCAGTGGTTAGAACATTATGAAGAAATATATACACAAAATGATGAGGCGACAAAGCGTCAGAGTCATATGGTAAATTCCAAACCATGGGAAATGCTGTTTACAAAAAATAAAATTCTTAATTTAATCAACAAAGCAAGTAAGTCCCGTGCCCCAGGCCCAGACGGACTATCAAACTTTGTCATAAAACAAAACCCAAAAATATGGGCCGACCTCTGCAACAACCTTTTTTCCAGAATTAACATCAACAGGAAAAACCCCGGAATCGTGGATAAAAGCAGTCGTCATTCCGATCTTCAAAAGGGGTGACCGAGCAAAACCTGAAAACGATCGGCAAATCTCCCTGCTAGATGTCCTTAGGAAATTATATGCAAGCGTATTACTTAAAAGATTAAACGAATGACTGACCATAAGCAGAAATCATGATCAGAAACAGACAGGATTTGTTGAGAGAGTAGATTGCGGGCTAAACCTCTTGCTACTCTTCCTAATGAAAATGAAAAGCTTAAATGAGAACAAGATGTTATACTTAGCCTGTATAGACATGGCTGCTGCCTTTGATAGGGTGGACCGAGGAATACTGTGGTATAAACTAAGGAAAAAGGGCTGCCCACAAGATCTTCTTGCAGCCATAATAGCACTACATACAGACACACCTCTGCAAATTAGATTAAACCAACAAGGAACCCTCAGCAAACCCTTACGAACCATGAGAGGCTTGAAACAAGGGTGTCCCTTAGCAGCCATCTTGTACAACTTCTACATATCGGACATCAAAGAGTGGTTTGAGCCACTGAGAGCATGTTCTCCACGTATACGCGGGAATGTCCTGGGACACCGACTCTACGCAGATGATCTTATCCTGCTCGATATGACTGCAATAGGTCTACAACGAAAGCTGGATGCCTTACAACACTATGTTGAGGAAAATAAACAACAGATGAATGCTGTAAAAACAGACATTTTAATACTCAAAAAAGCACAAACGAAACCACAAAAAAGATTGAAGTGGACCTTACAACAATTCCCAATTAAAGTGGTAAACAGTACAAAATACCTGGGCAGCATGATAAACTCAGATTGGGGAGAGACATCTTGGATCCTAAATCTGGAACTTAAAATGGACCAACTGACAGCACAAGGCCTACTACTGAAAAAGAAATTTGGGAAATTCTCAATGCAACCAGTAGTAGACTTTTATAAACATAAAGTAATCCCAGTAATATCATATGCCAGAGACACATGCCTAAGAATGCCAGGGGCAGTATGGGACAAGCTAGAAGCTAGATATTGGAGAAGTATACTAAATCGAGCTAACCCCGTGCCAATTGGAGTGATTCACCATGAACTGGGCTTACATTCAATCCATGTACATGTCACATGGAAGGTCCTATCAACCTATTAGAAAAGTGGAACTAATGGAGTGCCATTTGCAATATAAAATTATGAAGAAAGAAAATTATGTTTTCAGCTGTTGGCCTTTAAAGCTATGGAGAGAGAAGTGCATTGAAATACTGCAAAACCTGTGTAACAGTGTTGAAACACTCCGAAATCACCCGAAGAGAGTAAAGATACTGCTCCTATCAGTAGATTGGGCACAATCTGAGATAGCCCACTTTTGCTCGAAATCCCATACACTATCAAGATCTCTAGCTCTTTCTCCCAATTCTCTGCCGATTTACTTAACGAAGAGTGCAAACCCTAAACACAGGGGCCTGATCTTATGCTTTAGGCTAAATGTACTGCGAACGAAACAAAATCTAAAGAGATATGGACTAGACAAAACTGATACTTGCAGACTATGCAACAAAAAAGAATAATCCTTAAAACACCTACTAATGCACTCTGGGACACTAAATGACGAAAGAGAAAAGCACTTACAGAATATCCTGGCTGCTACTTGTGGTCAGGACTCTGATCTTTGGTGAGAAGCCTTATACGTTGAACTTAATAATAGAACAGTAAGAGGATTGGGTATCTTCCTAGAAAAAATGGTAATAAAGCTGACAAGGCGAACAATCAAACCCATTGTGGATTCTGGAAACACCAGTACCCAGCCGAACCAATACCACACAAAAGACTGAAAATAGGTGGCCATCGGAAGAGAAAGAATAGATGGTTACTAGTATTACCTTTCATTAATGGTTCGGCTAGGTGGGAATATGAACATTTGTAAGAGAAACCAAAAAAGTTTGTATTTATTTACACTAAAATGCTTAATGTTTTTTTTTTTAATTAATTACAATATATAAATGTATTTTATAAGGTATGTTATGAATTAAGGTAATGATGTTAATGTGGTTGTTACCCTGTTCTCAAGCATAGAAAAGGGCAGTTACATAGTGAGTGTTGCTATTTTCAAATCTGTTGTCCAGTTAATATATTGGTGACATTGGTTAGTTTCAAAGGTGGTGTCCAGTGACCAAAAGTTCATCAAATAGTATCAATTTTGGGGTGTGTTGTGTTAGACTGCATTACTTCTCCAAAATGCAAAAGTTGAAGATGCAAAAGAAGGGATTTATCTACTGCTCTTACTAGTCTTCCCCACACACAAGAAATCTCAATACATATAGTACATATTAACTGAATGGGCCTCATTACGACCCTGGCGCTCCCGTAATGAAGGGTGCTGGTACAGGACCAGCACCCTTCATTACAGGAGCGCCTATTACAAGGTTCCCTTTGCGGGGCTCGGAACAGACGTCAGGTAAAACCAGACGTCCTTTCCGGTCCCACGAGGGGAACAGGGAGCTAATAATGGGCCATTATTTACGTGCCCATTAATAGATCCCTCCCCATTCCCATTGAGCCCTATTGGGGCGCAATGGGAATGGGGAATGGTTCCTTCAAGGAGGAATTACCGGGTCCTCCAATGTTGGAATGACCCGGTTATTCCTCATTGAAGGAACACGGTTTTGGAGCCCAGTATGGAGGCAGCAGTGGCGCTAATAGCACCATGGCTACCTCCATACTAATGAGGCCCAATGGATTGTTACACATTGCAACTTTACGGTCATTAGAGGTCACTAATACGTGTTTTAAAACAAACATTAAAAAGGATTAGGGAGCTTATCAATTTGAGTTCAGAGTAATTTTAACACAGTTGAACTAACTACTGTTTAAGTGCTTGCAAAAATCAATCAGTTTAATACTGAATTTCCCCTTTTTCATGTATTCTCTTTCCCTTTTTTCGTTTTTAATGTTTCTTACCATCTCTTTTTTATATATATTTATGGATCTGCACTAGGACTGGTGGAACTTATGTGTATTATAGTGAGACATATGCTGCCTTAAATGTTGTGCTCTGACACCTTTTTCTTTTAATATGATTATATTAAAATCCACTTATTCCTTACTACATTATTCACTGTAAGGTTCTCAGCCCCTTGTCAAGCCTTGAGGAAGCACTGAAGAGTGTATCTCATATTGCCATGCATAATAAACATAAGCATTGAAACCTATAACATGCATGAATAACGACATATGTTGACCTTAACTTTGTCAGCTTCCAAAGGATCTTCTTTAGCCTCACTCAAGTACATTTTCATTTCCTCTTCACAAATGATCAATTGGTTAGTGCGTAGCTAAAGCACTCAGGGACAAGTACTCTCTTTTACCTATGTTATCCTGATCAGAAGGCAGTATACCCCTTACTTGCAACATTAGCACACAAAACAACACCAGTCAGGGCATGCACTGGAGTTGTTATAACCTGTTTTTCACACACACAGAACCCATAATGGTGCTGTCCAATTAAATAAAGAGAGATAAAATTAATTCAAATCCAGTAAAACTCTGTCCCATAAAAGACATCACCACTTCAAGGAAGTTCATATTGCTACATTGGAAAGACAAGTAAATGAAAGAATAGATACCTGAAATGTAGTCGAAAGTGGCAACGCTTGAAAGAGTGACTTTGATTTTGAGAGCTCAGAATAGAATGTTCATGCACATCTGGAGTGCTTGCATAGAAACATGGTATATTATCTAATGCATTTTTTTTTACATGTGGTGCTTTAGAGCAGAAAGAAATGACCAACAGAACAGCGAAAGCACAGGCCATATTGCAATTAAGAATCCTCATCCACAGAACTGCCATAAAGACATTCTGAACAAGTATACCTAAAGATGTTTCCTAAAATATTTAAATGGGAATAGAACCTTAGTTCGAAAGGTAAAGCATTTGATTCTTTAGGGACATGGTAGGAAAAGGAACTACCGCCACTGTTTTGGTACTACAAGTAAGAATCTAGCCGCAGATCTAAGAGTTTGTCTTGGGCAATAGCTTTTTACACAGTAGGCCTCATTACACGGTATGCGGTAACCATGGCGCTATTAGCTCCATGGTTGCCGCAGGTATTTTACCGTGTCCGCCTTGGTGGATGGCGGAATTACCGGACTACTCCAAGGTGAGCGGGGCCGGTAATTCCTCATTCACCAAGGCACTTCCCCATTCCCATTTTTGCCCCCATAGGGCTCAATGGGAATGGGGAAGGAGGTAATTACGGTACCACAAATTGCGGTACTGTAATTAGCACCAAGGTCCCTTTGCGGGGCCGTTCCTTAACAGCTGGTAAAACCAGCCGTTGAGGTTGGGTCCGGCAAAGGGACCTCGTAGTAAGGCGGTAAGAGTTTACTGGTACCGGTGGCCTTAGCGGTACCGGTAACCCCTTACCGCATACCGTGTAATGAGGCCTAGTGTGTAAATATATTTGAATTGGTGCTGTGCAAGACTTTACTTTATGCATATTACATAAGGCCTTAAACAACATTTTATTTTTTCCCCAGAAGCCAAAGAACTGAAGCTAAACCAGCTCAGACAGAGAAACACATTTTCAATTTGAGCAGCATTCTAGCTGCAGCATTCTGCACTCTCTGCAGGCTTAATACCAATCTTTCAGGAAGTCCCAGGTAAATACTGTTGTCAAAATCTAAATATACTGTGACAAAAACATGTATGTCCATAGCTTTACAGGGAAAAGGCAGAAAAGATAGCAGACGTTTCCACTTTCTTAGCTGAAAAAAGCTACGTTTTACCACATATGAGACAAGGGATATATTAGAATACACCTATATTCCCAGGTTTCTTTCCACAGGAGTCATTGTAGGCTCCAAACAGATGATGACCAAAACATGGAGCACCAAGGCTCTGTCATGGTAGTCTTGTCAGGATGAATCTTCCAAGAATGTGCAACCATTCGATTCTTTATGTCCAAAAGGCAGCTTCTAACTTTGGTGGATGTCGATCCCCTGTGCCTAGAGAGTGTTGTTATTGAGTGTCATCTGCATAGTTTTAACCTCAAACCATGTTTGCCTACTCACCCAAATAATAGGTTGAATGTAAACACGAAATAACACTGAAGACACGAACGAACGTGTGAGGCCACATAAGGGGGTCCTTGGTTCAGAGGACATATTTTACATTCAAACCATTTGTGTCCTATCTGACCAGAAGGAGACGAATCACTGTAATACTGATCCACCCATCCCAACTGCCTTGAGTCCATTCAACAGAACCTTAGGATCCACAGCATCATATGCCGTGAATAGAACCAAAAGGATCAAAGCCTCAGGTGAAAATAAGGACTCCAGGCAGACTCCAACGGGAGTTTATTGATTAAGATCAGCGTGACAGCAGGCACCTAACCGAGCGGCAGCTCCAACTGAACTGAGACTCCCGCACCAGTCAGGCACATCAAATCAAAACATTCCTAGAACCCTATGACTCATAATAGAGTTGCTCTGTACGAAATACACACCACACAGTACTCTCGTGAACCAATATACAAGGATATGTGAATACATAATAGTGCTGTGCACTTTGCCCATCACAACATTCTCAGCTGGTCAACCACATAAGCAGTTATTAATTGTGTGATACACCAAGTTCAAAAACCCAAATAAGCTGGGTCCAGAAAAGCCTTCTCTTCCACAAAGATATTTGGTTGTTTAAGTATGGCAGCTTTTTCAAAAGAAAAGGAGGTTGAGAAATGGGTCTGTAGTTAATGAAAAGGTTTGAGAGAAGATTTCTTTAAGACGGGGCAAATCACAGTATTTTTCCGAAACAAAGGTACCATGCATTGTACCAGAGATAAATGAAAGAGAACACACGGTTGGTCAACAAAAATAGGGTAAATTGATTTTGTTTCAGCCAGTGAACAAAATCAGACGTATCTTTCATAGAGAATGGAGAAAATGTTTCCCAACTATAAAGATTTTATTAAAAATATGGTTTATAATGAGATGTTAATTTTCCTGTTCAGAGAGACGCCGCATTATATTATAAATGTTATCTATAAAAAAATAGTTGCAAGGAACTCGACTATTTCATGTGTCACAATAGCACTGGAGGAGGAAGACTGTGGGTTTGCTGTCTTGGACTAAGATGTATCATTTCAATAGAACATGTATGATACACCATTCGGGGTTCTTGATGATTAAGGACACTGTCTAGTGCGTATACAATGGCTGGGGGGAATATCATTGGTTGAACTGGCTAAGGTTTTAATAAAAGCCATAGTACACACAATAATTGGCAAAGCCAATAGTTTAGGCTTCTGCAGTTGTTGATTGCATTTTATAATTATTGGCATACATTTGTGTTGGTCCCATAAAGTATGTCCAGATCAATAGCAGACAAGCTGAAAAGCCAGTCATCAAATGACTATTATTACCTGTGCTGACATCTGCTGCTGGCTGATTAAATACTTCTAATGTTTTAAATTGCCTGCTGAGACATGAGGACTGAAGCTAACAGAACCTGTTACACAGTCCTATACAATTATTTTGATCTCTGTACTATCCAGAATGGCACCATCAACCATGGCAAAACCTTTCTTGAAGCCTCATTTACAAAGAGAGAGAAGGACAATGGGCAACAGAATGGTATAACACTTAAAACTCCATTTACTATAAGTAACTGGAATTCCCACTCTATCTGCCGAGAACATCCTTCCTCACTGATAACTTATACTTTTATAATCCTCAGCCCATGGCCATTTGCATTACTAAGACATGGATCACCTCTTACAACTGTGTTACCTTTGCTGCCTTGCACACTGACTCAGCCAAATTTATACTCTCCTCCAATAAATCTAAAAGAGGCAGTGGGTTAATCCTATGATCAATAAGTCTTATCCCTCTACCCTCTTCCACCTTCCGATTTTGTCGACTCTCCTTTGAGATCACAGCAATCCAACTCTGCTCACTACCTCCCTTCAAAATCCTTCTGATCGCTCAGCTAATTCTTAGATCTGGAATACCTCCTTTTCTCTGTTGCCCCCAATTCGCTTGATGTGCTCATGGGTGACGTCAGCCACTCCAAAATCTGCAATGCCTATCAACTAGGACTGAACTCCTTCTCTCTGGCATCTCCCTGACCTCCCTTCAGAAATTACACAACCAGTCCTAAGGGAATTCATTCTAACGTGTCATCCTCTCCTCATTTTCTACATCTAATCTCACAATTGACCCCTTCCCTTCTGACTACTCTATCCTCCAAAATTACTGTTTCTCGCCCACTCTCTCCCTCTCTAAACTCCCCCATCTCCAAATTCAGTTTCTTTCCTGAATTCATAGCCCCCTGCATAGCCAAAGTCAAGTCCTCCCTTCTCTCTATTTCACTCCCCAGGCACCTCTATTCAGCAAGCCTGTTTAAATTTAACCTGGGTCTCCACTTCCCTTTCAATGCTAGTAACCCTCAGGCACACACACTCGCTCAATCATTCACCCCACCACTGGTTCCCCACCTGTTCCACCTCCTCAGGAACTCCTCCTCAGGAACGATGTGCAAAGGCTAAAAGGTCCAATACCCTCCTATTATCTTGTCTTTCAAGGATGCTCTCCTCTCTTTCAAGCAAAATCAAAAGAAGATAGCTGGAAAGTTTTGAATACATTATAACCCCAGGCACAGGTCTGGGCAACCGTCCAGACTATCTTTTCTCATCCTGACCAGTCATGACAGCAGGGAAAAATCCATATGCGAATCTGGCTTGGTTGCACACTAAAGGGGCCATCCACAGTCTGAAACTCTGCCAAAATATCCATATTAGCTGTCTCAATACTGCTCTTCACTCCCATCCCTGCACACTCTTCTCCACACTACAAACTGTGCTGCCTCCTCCACACCCTCTTGCAATCCCGTCTTCCTTCTCTGTTAGTGACTTTGTCAACTTCTTCTTATCTAATGTCTCTGAATTCCATGAAACCCTTGCCAGCCTCCTCTCCCTTGCAGCCCCTGTCTCTTTCTACCCTCATATGCATACTCATTGCTTTCCACTTAGGCTATTTATTTCCATCTTATCCCATAGAATGTGCAGCCATCTTGAGGACAGCCACCCACACCTGATGTAACGGTTGACCCATTCACACTGCAGACAGAAGTCATGGAAATTGTGCCCAATACCTGCTTCCAGTTGTCCTCTGTTTCCACCTGCTCTCCTTCTCTTGGGATCTTTTCTGCTTGCTGTCATGTAGTTATTGTCATACTAGCATCAAAGAAGCCTTTGGCTGACCCAATAAGGGGCTATCATCCTACATCTCTTAGTCCTCACTATTGTCAAATCCTAGAATAACCTGTACTTCACAGTTACGCCATCTACACAGACACAAATTACCTCTGTGACCCTCTCTAATCAGGATTCTCGAGCCATAATTCTACAGAAACAGCCCTCACCCACATTTACAACTTTCAAACTTCTGCTCACCATTATAATCTTCCCTCCATCTTAATCTTTCAGAACCTCTTAACCATCTATTACATGGTTGACCACCCTTTTCTCCTTCAGACACTTGCCAACTATGGCATCCAGGACACCACCTCTGACTGGGTTGCCTCCTACCTTTCCATTTGTTTCTTAACCATCTCCTTGAACAAAGGCATCTGTGACCCAACCTTCCTCTCAGTCAGTGTCCTGCATAGCTCTGCCTTTGACTTCTTACGATTCTAACTCCTCATGCCTCCCTTGGCCAACTTGTTTTCTACTTTCTGTTCTCCTGCCACTTCCTTATGGATGATATGCAAATCTTCTTCTTCTTCCATGCTCTTACTCCTGATCCCTCTTAACACATGTATGCTTGCCTCTCATAAAACAAGCTATGGATGGCACTGTGTTGTGTAACGCTCTACTCTACAGGTCTGATTTAATCTACCTCCCTGCCTACAACACCTTCCACTCACTCTTCTTTATTTCATTTCTACAGGGCTTGGAGAAATAGTCAACTTCACCACCTGTACACTCTTTAATCTTCTCCACTCTTCTCCTACTCCCCAACACTGGCTCTATACCAGTTGACTCTTTATGAGAAACCCAGCCCTCTTCAGATTCCTACTTCCTGCCTTTAAATCCATGCATGGGATTGCATCTCTATATCTGACTGCCATTATCCCCTCCTACACTTCTCAATGCAATCTGTTTTGTAGACCCCTCCTGAATCTCTCTGCTTCTTCACTCCCATGTGTATTCTCTTTGCGTCACTCCCTCTCCCTTTTTTTCCCCACACGACTGGATCTCCGAACCCATGTTACAACTTGAATCATCATCTACTCCTGTAAACCTTCACTAAAGCTCCACCTCCTGAGCCAGTAAAGGTACATCCTCTACTGTCACTTTACCTCGCCCCACCTCCTGTCTCGGCCATTCAGATCTCTGTTCTATGCCTCACAATAGACTAGTGGTTTGCACACTAGACTCACTCTAATGTATCTGAGATAGGATTACCATGATTGCTGTTGTTTCATTTGTGTTTCTGGGCAAAACTGTTGTCCCTCAGTTTATACTAATACACACATTAGCACTGTAACATCCTAAAATTGAATACAGTGAGTTAAAGACTTGGTAGAGTCTCTCCCAGGGGTTATTCACCCAAGAACAGGTCATTGGGCTGTGTTCATGCTGGTAGAGAGATTCCCAGACCCCCCTTTGTTTTACATAAATTAACTTTGGGTCTGACCCTAAGTTATCAGGGAAATCCAGAAATGGACCCCTTGCTCACTGTTCTTAGAGAGGCACAGCTTCACCTCACTGATGATGTCCTACAAGGCTGAAACACGTGCATGGGGTTGCTGTTTGTACTCTTGTTCGGAGGAGAATTGCCTAGCATTTCGGTACTGGACTGCCCCTGGGCAGGATAAAGACTGATATGCGGGGAAATTTCTTCTCTGTGAAAGGGACAGTTAGCTAAAGACTTGCTAGAGTCTCTCCCAGGGCTTATTCACCCAAGAACAGGTCATTGGGCTGTGTTTGTGCTGGTAGAGAGATTCCCAGACCACCCTTTGTTTTGCATAAATGAACTTTGGGTCCCACCCTAAATTACCAGGGTGATCCAGACGTGGACTCCTTGCTCACTGTTCTTAGAGAGGCACAGCTTCACCTCACTGATGATGCCCTACAAGGCTGAAACACGTGCATGGGGTTGCTGTTTTTACTCTTGTTCAGAGGAGAATTGCCAAGCATTTCGGTGCTGGACTGCCCCAGGGATGGATAAAGACTGATATGCGGGGAAATTTCTTCTCTGTGAAAGGGACAGTGTGCTAAAGACTTGGTAGAGTCTCTCCCAGGAGTTATTCACCCAAGAACGGGTCATTGGGCTGTGTTCGTGCTGGTAGAGAGATTCCCAGACCTCCCTTTGTTTTGAAATTGAATACAGCTATACATTATACATAATCCCATATGTCGAAGATAATGCTCTGCCTGATACCTACAATTTTCACCAGAATTAGAATAGTGTGCTTACCCGGACCCAACAAGCTTACAAGACATGCCTGTGCAAAGAGAGCATTAATATTCCTGTAAAAATACTATGTATGACTAACGTGAGTAAAATCTTATAGCACAAAGAATGCATGCTCATTTCTGTCTGAGAAACCTTTTGAGCAACGTTCATTCCTTACCATTTAACTCAGCAGCATCTGAAGCAGCTACTCTACTCATTCCTTGCATGCAAGTCTGATGCTTAATAAGAACTTAAGTTCTATGCAAACTTCAACATTCCAACCAATTGAGGCCCCCAAGATAGAAAAAAACAAATGGTAATCCATACATACACCTCAACTGCAACTGTTCAGCATAACCGGGTACTTCTCATACGCTTCACCATATTTTTGCATTCATCTTCAAAACTCCTTACACACTCCCCATGCAGCCATTAATTTGTTCTTTTTTTTTCCTCTCCTTTGCACATTGCCACCACAAGTGCTGTTTCAACCAAGGCTACCACATCACACCACATTAAAAGGAAGGGAATGGGCGATAAAGAGAAAGCAAAACGAGATAGGAAGGGAAGAAGAGTGAGAGAGAGAGAGAGAGAGAGAGAGAGCGATAGAATGAAACAGAGAGACAAAAAGAAACACATGCAAGGGAAAAGAAGAAAGACAGATGAAGTAATGCAACCAAGGACAAGGATGAAGGCGAAGATAAAGATAAATGACTAAGATAATGGTGAAGTCTACAATGTAGGAGAGTGACTAGATTGAAAGAAAATGACAAAGGACTAGGATGATGGAGAATTAGTACTATGAAGGACATGGGAGAAGAACTAAGACTAAGGACTAGGATAAAGGACTATTTTCTAGGATGAAGTACAAGGACTAGGGTGAAGAACTAGGTGGAAGAGAAGGACTAAGGCTAAAGACTACAATGAAAGAGAATTAATAGGGTGAAGCAGCATGTATAATATTTAATAAACTGTGAGGAATGAGAAATACTTGGATGGAGGGGAAGGAAAATGGCAAAGGTAAAGGACCAAGGACTAGGATTAAGGAAAAGGACAAGGACAGAGGACTATTAGGAAGGGGAAGGACTCAGAGGAAGGGTTGAGACTTAGATAAAAGGGAAGATTTAGGCTGAAGGAGAAGGACTAGATAAAGGTAAAGGACTATGATGAATGACTAGGACTAAGTACTAAGATAAATATTAAGGATTAAGGTGAAGGACAACAATGAATGAATAGGATGAACAATTATCAAGAACAAAGACAGACTATGATTAAGGTGGAAGACAAGAATGAAGGGGAGGACTTGGATAAAGCAAACAGACTAGGACATAGGAGAAGGACAAGGATGACAGAAAAGGACTAATTAAGGACCAAGGTCTATAGTGAAGAAGGATTAGGATGAAGAACTATAATTAAGTATTGAGGACCAGTATGAAGGCTTAGGATGGAGGATAATGGGGAAGGACTTGGTTAAATGGGAAAGACTAGGATAAAAGGGAAAATCCATGATGAAGGACAGACGGGGAGGACTATGATGAGGGATCAGGACTAAGATTAAGGAGAAACAGTATTATGAAGGAGAGGGACTAGGATGAAGGAGAAGGACTAGGATGTTGGAGGATGACTATGTCATAGGACTATGAAGAAGAAGGAGAATGTTCAGATCAAAACAGCTTTTATTTGGTTTAAAACATTTAAGAAATACACAATACAAATACATCTGGGCTTTGAATACATACATCTAAAAACAGACACCATAAGATACAGTTAAACAAATAAAAAAAAAAAACTTTTCAAAAGTAAAACTGTATAAAACAAATCCTAATTATAATTGTTAAATTCAGGTCAAGTTAGATGTTCCCAATTAATCACTAAAATTATACAGCAACTAATGTATATTATCATCTGAAGGAAGATAGCACCCCTAATTTCAAAAGGTTCTGGGGTTACACTTACGAGGAGAGCCAAGCTTGCAGCCTCACAGTTGTACACAAATTACACCCCTGCTCCTCAGTGTGACTAACATTATTTCTGAATAAAGGTACCAAGTGTGGCTGTAAAATTGCATAAAATGATACTTAGGTTCCCATGATAAGATGTTTCAAAGTCTTTGATGGTTCGAACCACTCTCTATGCACATACCTCGCTGTTGCAAATAGAACATGCGATAGCGTTGACTGTTTTAGATACGTCATAGTTTTATCTACATGACCAATCCGTGCTTCCTTAAAAATAGGTTTCAGGTAGGAGCAACTCAATTTCATTGTGTTGGGGCAAATCAACATATAGTGGATACATGTTTCTTCAGTTGACCTGCACATGGGACACAAAAGCAAACCATTATTCGTCCAAGTTTTAGTAAAATCCTCACTCTCAAACTGGCACTCAAACGGAGGGTTTATTAAGTCTAAATAGTTGTGATTATCAACCATCATCTGGAGGGATAAATATTCTGGGCCTAGCTTCATAGATGCAGCCTTGCTTTTTAACCTTTCTCTTATGTTTATTTTTACGGCTTCTTTCAGTATAAGTACATTTACATCAGATCAGTATAAGTCACAGAGGACAGAGTTAGTATGTACAGCCCACTTAGTGCTTTTACCTTCATCCAGTGACAAGTGTTTTATGGCATCTCAGTAGATCTCCAGACCGTCTATTTTCCATGGTCATTCCCAATATGGGCTAGGCTTGACTGTGACCTGATCACCAAGTGGGGTTATATTATGTTCTAGTTATAATAGTGAGGACGGAGCACTATTTGGGAGGAGGACTCCTTTTTTAAAAAAAATAATTCTGCTCTATAATAGCTAAGTCTCCTATATTGGCACAGCACCAGATTTCAGAGCTGTAGGTGACTGTCGGTACTGTTTTTATATGAATCCAAAGTTGGGGACATTGCCCTGCTATCATGTCTGAAGAAATTGGATTGAATAGCCCCACTATGTTTCTTCAAGTTGTTTTTCACTTTGAGAACTTGCTGGATCCACACTCCCAATTCCTGAAATATTACACCCAGGTAGTCAAAATGTCCAATCTGCTCCAACTTAATTTCACTTACTTTCTATTGACAAGGGGCAGTGTTAAACAAACCTTGGCTTGAACACCATAACCATGGCTTTATCTACATTTAGTTCAAGTTGCAATTCCTAACATTTGGATATAATGATATTGAATGTCTTCTTCAGGCCTGCAGGGGTAGATTCTAAGATGACAGCGTCATCAGCATAAACTAATGCTGGATATTTCCTTGATGCCATCTTTGGGCTATCCCTTTCAAGGCCATCGATTATCTCCTGGATGTCGATACTAAAGAGCAGGGGTACCAGTACGCACCACTGTCTCTCCCCTTTAGTAACAGGGTATGGGTGAGTCTGCTTACCTTTAAGACCATAGCATAGAAGGAAAATGACTAGGATGAAGGAAAATGGTAAAAGGCTTTGAGGACAGACTATTATAAAGGTTAGAAACTAGGAATGAAGAAGAAGGATTACTATAGAACAGGGGTGCCCTTTGGTGCCGGCTCTCTTCCTGGCATTTATTGGTGACATTAACAAAGAAGACACAGAAATACGATCATTTCCACCAAAAACTTCAATAACGAGGCTTCTGTACGTGGACGACCTTGTCCTACTGGACCACACGCCAATAGGACTACAACGTCAATTGACAAATCTACAAAGCTACATGCAAAAAAACAACTGGAAATCAGTGTAAAAAAACTAAATTCCTGACATTCGAGGTTTCTTCTAGAAAAAAAAGAAAAACCACGATTAAACCTCGCATTAGACTCCTCAAAACAGGATAAAGCGATGCAAGCAGCTTTAACAATGAAAGTCAACAAAATGGCAGCCGAAGCCAGGGCTATAGATTAACGATGAAAGTCAACAAAATGGCAGCCCAAGCCAGGGCTATAGACAAAAAATGTGGTAGATATTCACTAATGCAGTATGAGAATTCTACAAGAAAAAGGTGATGCCAACACTAACATATGGAGGAATGCAATGATTAACCTACCTACTAACATCTGGTCAAAACTGGAGGCAAAATTTTGGAGGAAAGTGCTGACGTTACCGAATTCCACCTCGGGGGCTTTGATCCGCCTAGAGCTTAGTTTACCCTCTCTCAAAAGTACAGTGGTACAATCAACACTAATGCTACACAGGAAATGTCAGATGGCGGAGCCTCTGTCAATTTACAATCTTGTAAATCAGGAAATAGAATGAAACACCAGCAACGGCTCATAAACTGGAAAGAAGAGAACATCAGAGTGTTGGAGCAGATACAGGCTGACGAAGAAACATTTATAAATAATCCGAAGAAAATACTCACAAAAATAAGAGAGCTCGACTGGATATCGACCCTGGAAACAGCAGGAAAGAACAAACTAACCACACACCTGCCTCCAAACACCAAAGAGGTCAACGATCCCCAAGAATACATCAAGATATTTCCATCTAGGAAGGGCAGAGATATGTTGTTACGTGCCCGCCTCATCTTGTTGCTGACGAATGAGATCTTGGCCATTAGAGGCAAGACTGAAACAAATTTTTGCTGCTTCTGCAAGACACAAGAAAAATAATCAATTTGTCACTTCTAAAATGTGCTGCAAACCAACATATAAGAGAACGATATTTAAGACCCATCTTCTCGGATTTTATCATGTCGGACGAACAAATATGTTGGTCACGTTTGATTGGTGGAGACAAAACTAAATGGCAAATAGCTACATACAAGATATTGGAAGCAGTACATTTGCTGAGGATATAGCTGAAAACGAGGGCACATTTTAAGAAAGACATTTTAAGAGAGACAAGGGGGCCGATTCATGGAACAAACGTGCGCGAAAATCTACGCGCAAGCAGGCGCAAGCAGGCGCAAGCGGAAAAAAGAGGCGCACGCGCACGCGTGCTTTTCATGGAAGTCCCTGCGCGTGTCTTCCTCGGGATGTGCGCCAAACCCGTGCATGGCGCACACATCACTGCAACATCCCGAAAGACGTGTGCGACGCGCACAGTGAAAGCGCACAACCTCTGCGCATACACTAGAAAGTGGGCGGAACACGGGGCGTAACGCGCGGAATGGGGAACAACTTGCGAAAACAAGGGCGTAACTGGGGATGTACTGCAGGGAAGCAGAGGGAACGCCCACACGCACCCGAACCACACGTATTCATGGAACCGAATAGGGCAAAGCCACGCACCGTGAAAGACACGCACTAGCCGATACACGTCCGCCACATGAAGGCAGGCGGTAGCGTCCCTGCGCATTACAAAAGTGGCAACATACAGCAATAGTGCCTGTGCGAGCGGGGCACGTGTATTTCGGGGTTGCGCGGGAAGTTACACACGCGATTGAGCGGGGTACGTGTATTTCAGGGGTTCGCATTCTCACGTGATCGGGCCTGGGGGAGCGGGCTACGTGTATTTCAGGGGTTCACGTGAAGTTTCTCACGCGATCAGGCCTGGGGGGGCGGGCTATGTGTATTTCAGGGGTTCGCGTGAAGTTTCTCACGCGATCAGGCCTGGGGGAGCGGGCTACGTGTATTTCAGGGGTTCGCGTGAAGTTTCTCACGCGATCGGGCCTGGGGGAGCGGGCTATGTTATTTCAGGGGTTCGCGTGAAGTTTCTCACGCGATCAGGCCTGGGGGAGCGGGCTACGTGTATTTCAGGGGTTCGCGTGAAGTTTCTCACGCGATCGGGCCTGGGGGAGCGGGGTACGTGTATTTCAGGGGTTCGCGTTCTCACGTGATCGGGCCTGGGGGAGCGGGCTACGTGTATTTCAGGGGTTCGCGTGAAGTTTTCCACGCGAATAGCCTGGGCGCGTGTATTTCAGGGGTGCGCGTGAAGTTTTACACGCGAATAGCCTGGGCGCGTGTATTTCATGGGTGGCAGGAAGTTTTACACGCGAATAGCCTGGGCGCGTGTATTTCAGGGGTGCGCGGGAAGTTTTACACGCGAATAGCCTGGGCGCGTGTATTTCAGGGGTGCGCATGAAGTTTTACACGCGAATAGCCTGGGAGCGTGTATTTCAGGGGTGCGCGTGAAGTTTTCCACGCGAGTAGCCTGGGCGCGTGTATTTCAGGGGTGCGCGTGAAGTTTTACACGCGAATAGCCTGGGCGCGTGTATTTCAGGGGTACGCGTGAAGTTTCACACGCGAATAGCCTGGGTGCGTTTATTTCAGGGGTGCGCGGGAAGTATTACATGCGATTTCAGCAGGGTACGTGTATTTCAGGGGTTCGCGTGAAGTTTCTCACGCGATCGGGCCTGGGGGAGCGGGGTACCAGTCACCGTCTGCCTTGCGTGTAGTAGAACGCGTAGCCAACACCCGCTGTGAAGTAATAGCGTGTGAACCCCAACGGATGGAAAACACACGCACCGCACGAAAAGCACGTACAGAACATAAAGGCACGCGGGATCTCCAAGCCCTGCCAGGGCAAGGCCCGTGCGCAAAACGTCACAGACGCGCTTACGCTGTAAGGGCCTTTGGTCCAATGAAATCACGTACGCGTGCTGACGCGCTTACGCGCTAAGGGCCTTTCCTCGAATTACACGCTGACGTGCAGATTTTTCACGTGCCAAATCACTCCGTATCAAGCTGGCCACGCGAAAACACACGGAAGACCACGATCCTGCCCAGAAGGCCGAATCACTGCCCCCCAGTGCCCCGAGCAGCCTCACACGTGCCATCTGCTGCCTGCCTGCCTGCCTGCCTGCTGCCACCGTGCCCTGCCATTTGGTGCCTGCACATCAGCCATCTGCAGGGGTCCAGTTGCTGTGTCCACCCCTGCTGGTACAGAAGACTCCCGACTCGAATAACATCGCTCCACAGCCCAGCCCCAGGACCCAGATGCACATCTGACCCCAGTGGCAACCCCTGGCCAGAGGGGCAGAGGGGCACCAGCTTCACTGCCACCGAAGTTGGTGTCCTGGTGGAGCAAGTCCTGGGGCAGTATGATGCCCTCTTCGGATCGTCCCGCGCCAACAGGGAAGGACGGGATAGGATCTGGGCCGACTGTGTGGTTGCCATCAACGCGGAGGGGGTGGCAACCCGCACCATCCAGAAGGTCAAGAAGCGCTGGGAGGACTTGAGGTCCAGGACCCTCATGAAGGCCCGGCGCCTCGTGGAGGGGGGCCGGGGCCGCATGAGTTCCATCCAGTTCAGGGCCCTGGAACGCGCACACCCAGCGCTCCACGCCCAGGTCCTTGAGAGGGAGACACGTCTGAAGTTGAGCGGTAAGTGGCCAAGCATTGCTGTGTGAGACAGGGCATGTTGCAGTGTGCTGGTTGTCTGATACTTGCCTGCATGTGTGACATAGGCCATGTACGCATGTATGTGTGCAGGGACATCATGGGAATGCATGTGCGACCTGTAATGTGTGAACCGCACGGTTGTTGCATGTGTTTGAATGCGACATGGGGAGCCCTGTGCAGATTGCACACATGAGAGCATGGCAGTCTCTGTTCCTGGACATGGGTGGGGGCGAGGGATGGGTGCTGATGCCAGATACATATGTGGTATCCATGTCTGTGTGCCTGACCTGCGTGTCTGTGACTTGTGAGTGCCATGGATGCATGACACATGTCTGTGACAATGTACAGATTCAATGATGCAGCCTAGTCATCCTTGTATGCACTGTGATTGGGGTGTACGGGGCCAGATGGATGTGACTGAGGTGAAGTGTGTGCATGTGATAGGCATGACCCATGATGCATGTGAGTCCCATTACATTGTATGATTCGAGAGTCCATTGGACATGCATTGAAATGTCCATGGCACGCACCATGACTGTCACTGTGTGTGTTTTGCCTGGACTGACACATGTGTTGTGGTGTGACATGATGGAAGTATACTTTGACAGTGGCACTCATCTGCTATTGCTTCCTGTCTAGGGGACCATTGTACAGTACCCTGATGCTTGTGTTCTATGTCTCCCTCTACGCAGCGGCTAGTGAAGGAGAGGGCGGAAACGGCGCTGTGGAGCAAGGCGGCGGGGATGCCCCCACGGCTGCAGCGGAAGGGGTGGGTGAGCCCCCACAGGGGCCTGCTACGGCGGTAGACGGCGAGGAGCCATCCAGGTTGGTGGTTTCCACAGAGGAGGAGGAGGCCGCCACTGAGACGCACATGGGGCCTGGTGGGGGCATCCCTGCTGGTGCAAGTGGTGCAGTCCAGGGGCAGGGGCAGGAGACAGCACAGGTCACCGTGGAGGGGCCTGTGCATGTCGCTGTCCCTGAACCTGTGGGTGCACCACCTTGCACCAGCAGGGATGCCCCGTCCCAGGCCCGTCCGCAGGTAGAGGGGATGTCCATGTCATCTGACTCCCCTCCACCTGCGGACGAGGGGACCCCTGGCCGTGTGGAGAAGGTCCTGATTGGGGTCGCGATGCGCACGGCTGTGATTCGTGATGCCGTGCGTGCTTTCCAGGAGGAGCACGCACGTCATCACGAAGAGCACCGTGCCGACGTGGCCCAATTGGGATCGGCCATGTTCGGGGGTTTCCTGCATGTGTCGGCCAATCTGGCGGCCCTCTCCTCCTCTGTGGAGACTATACGCCAGTCGTTCTCCTTGCCGTCTTCTGGCCCAGATGCCACCAGGGCCCCCTGTGGACCTGCCCTGACCAATGCAGCCAGCTCGGTGGGGATCCCATCCCTGCCACAGTCGGGAGTCAAAGGTCCAGCAAGGGTGGACAACACAGCAACTGGACCCCAGCAGATGGAGGATGTGACGGCATCATCGGGCAGGGCACGTGCACGACGGCGTCGGTGGTTTCCATCATCCTGGATGCCGTCGTGCTGGCAGAGGCAGTGGCGTCGGAGGCAGCAGCAGGCTCGACGTGGGAGGCATCATGGCTCTGGGCCATCAAGATCAGAGGGGCAGGCATCGGCCGGAGGGCAGGAGAACCCTGGGATGGTAGTGTCTTCCGTGTGGGAGCAGTTGGTCCAGCGGATAGGTGCGGAGCGGCAGCGGGCGGAAGAGGAGCGGCTCACCATGGTCAGGGCGGAGTTCTCCATGCGTCGGGCGTTGAGGCGGGCTGAGTGCCTCGAGTAAGCTCGCAGGGAGTTTGAGCTGGACATGGGGTTATCCCTGCGAGACCTCGGGGCCAGGACAAAGTCCCGCCTCCAGGACATCGACATGGAGTTCGATGATGCCCTGGCCGGCAACATCACAGAATGAGCCGCAGGACTTGCCCGCTGCCATTGTATATAGTTATATAGTTAGTGGTAGGTTTCCTTTGAATTTTTCTTTTTTTTTATTTGGTTGCGATTGGACAATGCGCCACTTTTTTGTATATAGTTCAGTTTTTAGTTAGTTGACATAGTTAGGTTTCATTTGGTTGGGCTCATGGACCCGGGAATGTCTTGTATATAGTTCTTCAATGGATTTTTGGATTTATTGGATTTTTTTCATGGACATTCAACTTCTTTTTGTTGTTTTGCTTTGTGGTTTTTCTTATTTCATTTCCATTCTTGTTGATTTTCAATACATTTTTATTTTCATCCTTCAATGTGTCGTATCATCGCATTACTTTCATGCATGTCATGTTGGGTGTTTTAACATTCACTTGCAGCCATTGTGTGTGACAGACATGTGTTCATTTGCATTATTTACATTGGGTGTGTAACATGTACTTGCCTTTGATATGTGGGTGGATGTGATAGTTGGTTGGGCCTTTTGGCAGGGGAGGATGGCCATTACGGACATGATTGGGGATTGTTGGGACCCAGGTGCAGGGGGGCATGGATGGGACATGGGTGGGGGCCTGCTGGCAGGTGCCCCACAGTGCTGGGGGGTGGAGGTGGTGGGGGCATGGATGGGACATGGGCGAGGGCCTGGTGGAGGGTGCCCCACAGTGCTGGGGGGTGGTGGGGGACATGAGTTGGACATGGGTGGGGGCCTGCTGGCAGGTGCCCCACAGTGCTGGGGGTTGGGGGTGGTGGGGGACATGAGTTGGACATGGGTGGGGGCCTGCTGGCAGGTGCCCCACAGTGCTGGGGGGTGGGGGTGGTGGGGGACATGAGTTGGACATGGGTGGGGGCCTGCTGGCAGGTGCCCCACAGTGCTGGGGGGTGGGGGTGGTGGGGGACATGAGTTGGACATGGGTGGGGGCCTGCTGGCAGGTGCCCCACAGTGCTGGGGGGTGGGGGTGGTGGGGGACATGAGTTGGACATGGGTGGGGGCCTGCTGGCAGGTGCCCCACAGTGCTGGGGGGTGGGGGTGGTGGGGGGCATGAGTTGGTGTTCATTAGTTCAAGGAGACATGTGGCTTTGCTGGGGGGCATGCCCATGTTGGGTGGGCTGCCTGCGGGACATGACCAGGGATGCAGGGTAGTCCCCTGTGGTGTGGGCTGCCTGCAGGGGCCGTGGAGGGTGTACAGGGAACACCTGCGAGGACCCACACTGTCAAATCACATGTAGGACTCCCCGGCACCCCTGAAATACACATACCCTGCTGAAATCGCGAGTGGAACTTCCCGCGCACCCCTGAAATACACGCGCCCAGGCTATTCGCGTGTGGAACTTCCCGCGAACCCCTGAAATACACGCGCCCAGGCTATTCGCGTGTGGAACTTCATGCGCACCCCTGAAATACACGCGCCCAGGCTATTCGCGTGTGGAACTTCACGCGCACCCCTGAAATACACGCGCCCAGGCTGTTCGCGTGAGAAACTTCACGCGAACCCCTGAAATACACATAGCCCGCTCCCCCAGGCCCGATCGCGTGAGAAAGTTCACGCGAACCCCTGAAATACACGTAGACCGCTCCCCCAGGCCCGATCGCGTGAGAAACTTCACGCGAACCCCTGAAATACACGTAGCACGCTCCCCCAGGCCCGATCGCGCTTGCCGTGCTGGTACAGGGTTAGCGCAGCCCTTTGCGCTGGATTGGGGATTTTGATGGCTTTTCCCTGCGCGGTAGGCGTTCTTGGGGGCGTAACTGGCGCTGCTGCAAGGTCTCTGGGCCACAGTGCGCCACGGCTGGTTTTGGTGGCTGGAATCCATGAATACGCTGTGCGCGGAAATGGGTTTTGGCGCACGCGGCTGGCGCAGGGATTCGCACGCGCACACTGTGCGCCAGCCGCGTGCGCCACTTGTGCGCTGAATTCTATGAATTACCCCCAAGATCTTTTATGAAAAGTCTATTACAAAATGCACACTTTGTAAACATCTTTTTTTGGATTAAATACAAATAAAAAAAATAAAAAAAATTACTATAAAGGAGCAGACTAGGATGAAAGAGAAGGACCAGGGTGAAAGAGAATGACTAGGCTTAAGGACAATGGCCAAGGAGAAGGAACATGACATAGTTGAAGGACTTTGACAAAGGTCTGTTATAATGGAAAAGGACTTTGATGTAGGATTTCCAAAAATGACAAGGGGTAAGGAATACTCAGAAGTATGCAGGACAATGATAAAGGAGCAAGACAAAGGAAGACTTTGATGAAGGACTATGATGAAGGATATCACAAAGGAGAAGGACTATGACAAAGGACTATGCTAAAAGACTATAATGAAGGACTATGAGGAAGATGAACTGTGGAAAAGTACTATGATGATGAACAAGGAATAATGACTATGAGGAAGGATGGAGGACTATGAGGAAGTATGAGGCCTATGAAGGGCTTTGACCAAGATGAACATGGTCAAAGGAGAAGGAATATAAGAAACGACCATGAGGAAGGATTATGTCAATGGACAATGATGAAGGACTGTAATGAAGGAAAATCAGTCTGATGTCCAACCCAAATGTAGCACATAAACAGAAAACTATTAAAGTAATTGATAGTGTTCCCAGATTAAGAACAAAGTCACTTCCTGGCTCCTAGTCCTACTAGAGCCCTTTGCCACATGTGGCACAGTAGATCACAGCTTATTGATTACATTACTATAAGACATAATGGGATTCATTAGCACAGCCCTTACCTGTTTAACCTCATACTTATCTACTAGTCACCCACCAGTTCAATTGGTGATTTCAAATCTGACTCCCACCATTTTCAAGTGCAGTCCCCAGTTCCCCATTCCGCTCCTGTCATTTTTCAATCCCTGCATGGAGCCGTTATGTTCACAGTACATCCGCCCAGGCGTATCAGTGCACCAGCATGTGGCTGACACCTCTATGTCTTAAAGTAAATTGGGCACATGATATCTCGCACGGCAAGGATCACCTCACAACAATCTAAACCTGGATGATAAACAATACCTGAACCCCAACCTGGCAAAAATAGAGTTTGTCCTGCTAAGCGACCCCTCTAAACATGAGGCAATTGCTCAGGTTCACGATCAACAGTAATCTATTCTTTAGGGAACATGTTACACACAAACCTTACACCACCTGGGACTAATTGGCACTCCTCCAGAAAAGCATCCCTTTTCTCTCTTAGTCAAACATCTGAGCCCTGCTTCAGGTCTTTGTGCTTTCACGCTTGGATGGTGGCAATGCCATCATTGCTAGGGTCACTACTCCACACCTCACACCACTAAAGGTCGTCTAGCGCATTGCAGTATGCTTAATCACAGGAACCAAAAATGTGATCATTTCAATCTAATCTGGCAAGAATACGGTTCAAATTGACAAGGGGGGTCCTGGGAGTCTCTCTGCCAGACATTAGTCCTGGTTATGAGAGACTTACCCAGAATCTTTAGCTCACTATCTTTCACAGAGAAGAAATATCCCAAACATATCAGTCTTTGTCCTGCCCTGGGGCAGTCCAGCACCGAAATGCTAGGCAATTCTCCTCTGAACAAGAGTACCAACAGCATCCCCAGACACGTGTTTCGGTCTGGTTGGACCTCATCAGTAGGGAGGAGCTGTGCCTCTCTAAGAATAGTGAGCAAGGGGCCCACGTCTGGATTCCCCTAGTAACTTAGGGTGAGACCCAAAGCTACTTGAATATGCAAATTGACAAGTGGGTCCTGGGAGTCTCTCTGCCAGACATTAGTCCTGGTTATGAGAGACTTACCCAGAATCTTTAGCTCACTATCTTTCACAGAGAAGAAATATCCCAAACATATCAGTCTTTGTCCTGCCCTGGAGCAGTCCAGCACCGAAATGCTAGGCAATTCTCCTCTGAACAAGAGTACCAACAGCATCCCCAGACACGTGTTTCGGTCTGGTTGGACCTCATCAGTAGGGAGGAGCTGTGCCTCTCTAAGAATAGTGAGCAAGGGGTCCACGTCTGGATTCCCCTAGTAATTTAGGGTGAGACCCAAAGCTACTTGAATATGCAAATTGACAAGTGGGTCCTGGGAGTCTCTCTGCCAGACATTAGTCCTGGTTACGAGAGACTTACCCAGAGTCTTTATCTCACTATCTTTCACAGTGAAGAAATATCCCAAACATATCAGTCTTTGTCCTGCCCTGGGGCAGTCCAGCACCGAAATGCTAGGCAATTCTCCTCTGAACAAGAGTACCAACAGCATCCCCAGACACGTGTTTCGGTCTGGTTAGACCTCATCAGTATGGAGGAGCTGTGCCTCTCTAAGAATAGTGAGCAAGGGGTCCACATCTGGATTCCCCTAGTAACTTAGGGTGAGACCAAAAGCTACTTGAATATGCAAATTGACAAGGGGGGTCCTGGGAGTCTCTCTGCCAGACATTAGTCCTGGTTACGAGAGACTTACCCAGAGTCTTTAGCTCACTATCTTTCACAGAGAAGAAATATCCCAAACAAATCAGTCTTTGTCCTGCCCTGGGGAAGTCCAGCACCGAAATGCTAGGCAATTCTCCTCTGAACAAGAGTACCAACAGCATCCCCAGACACGTGTTTCGGTCTGGTTGGACCTCATCAGTAGGGAGGAGCTGTGCCTCTCTAAGAATAGTGAGCAAGGGGTCCACGTCTGGATTCCCCTAGTAACTTAGGGTGAGACCCAAAGCTACTTGAATATGCAAATTGACAAGGGGGGTCCTGGGAGTCTCTCTGCCAGACATTAGTCCTGGTTACGAGAGACTTACCCAGAGTCTTTAGCTCACTATCTTTCACAGAGAAGAAATATCCCAAACATATCAGTCTTTGTCCTGCCCTGGGGCAGTCCAGCACCGAAATGCTAGGCAATTTTCCTCTGAACAAGAGTACCAACAGCATCCCCAGACACGTGTTTCGGTCTGGTTGGACCTCATCAGTAGGGTGGAGCTGTGCCTCTCTAAGAATAGTGAGCAAGGGGTCCACATCTGGATTCCCCTAGTAACTTAGGGTGAGACCCAAAGCTACTTGAATATGCAAATTGACAAGGGGGGTCCTGGGAGTCTCTCTGCCAGACATTAGTCCTGGTTACGAGAGACTTACCCAGAGTCTTTAGCTCACTATCTTTCACAGAGAAGAAATATCCCAAACATATCAGTCTTTGTCCTGCCCTGGGGCAGTCCAGCACCGAAATGCTAGGCAATTCTCCTCTGAACAAGAGTACCAACAGCATCCCCAGACACGTGTTTCGGTCTGGTTGGACCTCATCAGTAGGGAGGAGCTGTGCCTCTCTAAGAATAGTGAGCAAGGGGTCCACGTCTGGATTCCCCTAGTAACTTAGGGTGAGACCCAAAGCTACTTGAATATGCAAATTGACAAGGGGGGTCCTGGGAGTCTCTCTGCCAGACATTAGTCCTGGTTACGAGAGACTTACCCAGAGTCTTTAGCTCACTATCTTTCACAGAGAAGAAATATCCCAAACATATCAGTCTTTGTCCTGCCCTGGGGCAGTCCAGCACCGAAATGCTAGGCAATACTTCTCTGAACAAGAGTACCAACAGCATCCCCAGACACGTGTTTCGGTCTGGTTGGACCTCATCAGTAGGGAGGAGCTGTGCCTCTCTAAGAATAGTGAGCAAGGGGTCCACATCTGGATTCCCCTAGTAACTTAGGGTGAGACCCAAAGCTACTTGAATATGCAAATTGACAAGGGGGGTCCTGGGAGTCTCTCTGACAGACATTAGTCCTGGTTACGAGAGACTTACCCAGAGTCTTTAGCTCACTATCTTTCACAGAGAAGAAATATCCCAAACATATCAGTCTTTGTCCTGCCCTGGGGCAGTCCAGCACCGAAATGCTAGGCAATTTTCCTCTGAACAAGAGTACCAACAGCATCCCCAGACACGTGTTTCGGTCTGGTTGGACCTCATCAGTAGGGAGGAGCTGTGCTTCTCTAAGAATAGTGAGCAAGGGGTCCACATCTGGATTCCCCTAGTAACTTAGGGTGAGACCCAAAGCTACTTGAATATGCAAATTGACAAGGGGGGTCCTGGGAGTCTCTCTGCCAGACATTAGTCCTGGTTACGAGAGACTTACCCAGAGTCTTTAGCTCACTATCTTTCACAGAGAAGAAATATCCCAAACATATCAGTCTTTGTCCTGCCCTGGGGCAGTCCAGCACCGAAATGCTAGGCAATACTTCTCTGAACAAGAGTACCAACAGCATCCCCAGACACGTGTTTCGGTCTGGTTGGACCTCATCAGTAGGGAGGAGCTGTGCCTCTCTAAGAATAGTGAGCAAGGGGTCCACATCTGGATTCCCCTAGTAACTTAGGGTGAGACCCAAAGCTACTTGAATATGCAAATTGACAAGGGGGGTCCTGGGAGTCTCTCTGACAGACATTAGTCCTGGTTACGAGAGACTTACCCAGAGTCTTTAGCTCACTATCTTTCACAGAGAAGAAATATCCCGAACATATCAGTCTTTGTCCTGCCCTGGGGCAGTCCAGCACCGAAATGCTAGGCAATTCTCCTCTGAACAAGAGTACCAACAGCATCCCCAGACATGTGTTTCGGTCTGGTTGGACCTCATCAGTAGGGAGGAGCTGTGCCTCTCTAAGAATAGTGAGCAAGGGTTCCACGTCTGGATTCCCCTAGTAACTTAGGGTGAGACCCAAAGCTACTTGAATATGCAAATTGACAAGGGGGGTCCTGGGAGTCTCTCTGCCAGACATTAGCCCTGGTTACGAGAGACTTACCCAGAGTGTTTAGCTCACTATCTTTCACAGTTCGGGCTGGGCTTCTACCTTTGGTGGCGGCAGCTGCTGGCTGATTTGCACATGGCTGGTCCCCTTTTGCAACGGCGCAGACGGGCTAAAAAACGGTGGTGTGGAAGGTTGCCCAGAGCAATTGCCAGTGGTTTAGATTCATTCGAAACATTCCACCCAACACTTTTGTGGTCAGTTTGTTTCTCCTTGTGAGAGAGGGTATGCCCAGACGTGGGTCCCTTGCTCGCTGCTCCACAGGGAACCAGGCTGCACCTCACTGAGTAGGTCCAACAAGGCCGAAACATGTCTGGGGTTGCTTGGTTTTCTGTGCAGAGGGGACCTGGCCTAGCAGTTCGGGCTGGGCTGCTACCTTCGGTGGCAGCAGCTGCTGACTGATTTGCACATGGCTGGTCCCCTTTTGCAATGGCGCAGACGGGCTAAAAAACGGTGGTGTGGAAGGTTGCCCAGAGCAATTGCCAGTGGTTTAGATTCATTCAAAACCTTCCACCCATCACTTTTGTGGTCAGTTTGTTTCTCCTTGTGAGAGAGGGTATGCCCAGACGTGGGTCCCTTGCTCGCTGCGCCACAGGGAACCAGGCTGCACCTCACTGAGGAGGTCCAACAAGGCCGAAACATGTCTGGGGTTGCTTGGTTTTCTGTGCAGAGGGGACCTGGCCTAGCAGTTCGGGCTGGGCTGCTACCTTCGGTGGCGGCAGCTGCTGACTGATTTGCACATGGCTGGTCCCCTTTTGCAATGGCGCAGACGGGCTAAAAAACGGTGGTGTGGAAGGTTGCCCAGAGCAATTGCCAGTGGTTTAGATTCATTTGAAACCTTCCACCCATCACGTTTGTGGTAAGAATACTGTTCAAGACATCATGTGTAACATATAAGGACATGAAAAACCAGATGCCAAACTACCTCATTGCAGAACTCTCCGATTCTGGTAGGTGTTGCACATGTAGGAGCCATGCCATTTCCAGACTTGATACCAAGTTAGCCTGCAATGAGAAAACAAGGAAATAGGCATTCTCATACTATTCCCCACCCAAATGGAAGAACATCCCAGTTTCAATTACACCAGCTCCAAAACCCTTCCACTTCAGGAATCGGCTAAATACTTTGCTCTTTAAGGATAACCAGTACACATCACAAATATCTAACTCTCCTGTCAATAGAACCATCTCTTGATCTATGGTGCATGTCTAATCTCCCCTCCCCATGGCATATCTTGGATGTAGATAATTGTGTAGCCAATGTGTATCTTTGTACAGCACTCCATTTGCTTGCCAGATAGTTTGTGCTTTATGAAACCACATATATACGTAAAAGGTGAAGGACTTGCACAAAGGACTATGATGAAGAGGAAGGATTATGACAAAGGGTCATGATGAAGGAGAAGGGCTTTGGTGAATAAGAAAGACTAGGGTGAAAGGCTAGAAGGAAGGGGAATTATGATATGGGACTTTGTTGAAGGAGAAGGACTATGATGTAGGCCTTTGATGAAGGATTATGATGTAAGGGAATGACAATGACAAAGGAGGACAATGGTGATGAACTATTATGAGGGTGAGTGACTATGATGAAAAGCCACGATGAAGGAGAAGGAGTATGATGAATTCCTATGATCAAAGAGAAGGACTTAGATTAACAGCTAAGATGTAGAAGAACTATGATTAGGAATAACATGCAGAAAGGATTATAATGAAGGAGAAGGACTATGATGAAGAAAAAAACTAGGACGTAGGACTATGTTGAAGAAGGACTAGGACAGAGGACTATGGGATGAAGGGCTATGATGAAGGAACATGTCAGTGATGAAAGACTATGATGACGGAAAAGAACTATGATGAAGGAGAGGGTCTATGGCAAATGAGTAGGTTTATGAGAAAGGCCTCTATCAAAAGAGAAGCACTATGGCTAAGGACTGCTATGAGTCCTAAAATGAAGGAGAATGAGGACTATGATGGAGAAGCTTTAGGATAAGAACTGTGATGAAGGAGGTGGATTATGATGAGGAACTAGGATGAAGGACTATGATGAGCGAAAAGGACTATGATGAGGCACTATGGACAAAGGAGAAGCGCCCGGATGAAGGGAAAGGACACCAACATAACTAAAGACTGTGATAAAGGAAAAGGACTATGATGAAGGGCTATGATGAATAAGATGGACTAGGACAAAGGACAATGAGGAAGGAGAAGGTGTATGATACAGGACAAAGGAGAAAGGCCAAGATGAAGGATAATTAATGTAATGAAGGACTATTATGAAAGCGAAATGCCCGGAAAACGAAGGACTATGAAAAATTACTTTGACTAATGAAAAGGACAACAATGAAGAATAACTACCAGGACAAAAGAGAAGGAGTGTGAAAATGGACTATGTATAAATGCTAAAATGAAAGAGAAAGTATATGAAAAAGGACTGTGATGAAGGACTATGTTGAAGAACTATGATGGAAGAATTTGAATAAGGTGAAGAGCAATGATGAAGGAGAAGGACCATGATGAATGGGAAGCAGGAAGGAAAAGAAGAATGGCGATGGAGAAAGTGAAGGAGAAGGACCTTGACTAAGATGAAAGAAAAGCATTATTACAAATTATAAGAGGTACGACAAATGATGAGGACAACTGGCTAGAAGTTTGAATAGTAAGCAGAAGTACACAAAAAACAATAAATCTATGATGCATCAAATGCATCGCCAGTTGCCATCCCAACCAAATATTTAGCAAAGGAGTAGAAAGAAAATAGAAACATAAACAAGAATGCAAGGTTGAATTTGATATTTTGACACATTTAAAAATATTGCTCCAAAAACATTGTCAGAAATTGTTGATGTGCAGGAGGTGGGGAAATCAAATATAGGTTATTTTTTAAGCCCTTAAGTGAAAAGAACTAGCGAGATAAAAATCGTGCCAGTTCAGTCTGAGGCAACTCTGCTCTAGGAAGAGAGATTTATGATCGGAGGAGCCTGCATACAGCCACATTTCCAAAGGTAAGAAGTAGCTAGCTTACATGAAAGGCAGAGTTTCAGGCCAGAGACACAAAGTGTGTAGCATTGCGCTTCAAACTGTGAAGTAATTCTTTAACATTTTTTATTGATTTCATGGCAGACGAAACCAAATGGAATACTTACACTCACATGAAGGAAGGAATTCAGTTGGTCTACTACCCCTTTCAGTCGAGCACCCTCTGAATCCCCACCCTTGCCTCTTAGTCCTCCTTGACCACCTTTTGATCATAAATTGCTTTGTAACACAGGATGTATTGTCTGCCATCGAACATAGTGGCCTTATGTGCCACTATTAATTTCCTGCATTACTACTTTGTCTCTGTTTCTGTGAACAATATTTTGGGGAACGATTATATCACAGGCTACTATGAATAAACATACATTGTCAAAGTCATAATTAGGACTGCAAAATGACACACATATTCACAATAATCCCTCTTACTTCTAATACAAAGCAGCATAAATTATACAAATCTACACTATCTAAGACGTAGTCCTTCATCACAGTCTGTTTTAATTATTTTTTCTCTTTCATCTTAACGTTCCTACATCGATCTTATACTTTGGGCCAATGTAGACCAATGGCGAACCATGGTAGAGGGGACCTGCAGAAATTCATGACCAGAGACCAGGGGGATCTCTGAGGAAAGGTTTGAAGAATTGCTCATCAGCCCATGGCACAGAGGAAAAATACAGTGTCAGCTGCAGAGGACCTTGCTCAAAAGCACTGTAACAACAAGACTTATGTTTCATATCATGTTACAGGATTCGGTCACCCACAGACTCAAACCCTTGACCATTGATGACCCAAATGACCCATAAAAAGAAGAATTGGTTGTCCCACCAGGATGACCCTTGTTCCATGAGTGAAAACAATGATGGCGAAGACACCGGGAAGATGGGGGAAACCAATAACGCAGATCTGGAAGGCTATGTGGGAAATAGGGAGCAACCAGCCAACAGAAGAGGGTGCCACAATGGTAACAATCATGGAGGTGACCCAGGACAGTGCGAACTCAGAGCAGAGGTTGGGCTCTGGTGTTCCAGTACCCTTCTGGAGGATGGAGGGTTCCTACTTTGGGGCACTACAACAAGGAGGACAAGAGGAGGACAAGAGACTACTGTCCAGAAGCCATCACAGAAAGGGACATCCAGTCCATCTGGTAAGAAGGAGGACAGAGGACAGTCCAAGAAGAACATCCAATTTCCAAACATAAAAATCAGAGCTAAGGGAAAGGATACAGGGCACAACCAGTACAGCCAGAACGGGTCATTAAAAGTATCAGCACATTGTTGCAGAAAAAATCCTACAGGAGCAGGATAGTAAACCTGCAAGAAGGCCAGCAGAATTTAGGAAGTGTCAGGGTTTCCTCTTGATATACCCATTTTCTCATTGGCTGTCCAATCATGCAAAAGTGATGTCACATAAAGGTTTGTCAGTGGTCAATATGACTGGCCTTAAAAAAACACTAAACACTCAGATCCACCCACATAGTTTGTGGAATGGCCTGTGTAGGGCTAGGGACCAGCCGAGAACAAGCGAACCTTACACAATAAACCAATGTTTTCATAATACTCATTTTACGGCTGATCTTCTGTTTCCCCAAATAAAGGGATGGCCAAAATAAAATGGCAAAGAGTAGATCTTAGAAAATACATCAGTACTCCATTGGCTACCGTTACGGCACATTGCTCTAATAGTGTGTTAAAAATACTGTCTCCAGCCTGCCCCCCAGTGAAGCCAAATCTAAATTACAGCTACCACCAGCCTACTCAACAAAACCAATGTAAGATTAAATAATTATTTTAGGGCCCAAATGCTGTGTATGAAACGCACCCCTGGCCTAGGAGCTGTTTGGGTTACCATAGGAAAACATGGTACAATGGGTTACAGTGACAGGGATACTTAAATAGTGCTCCCTCTGACCGCTGGAATAAGTCAGAGATCCTATCAGAAAACCAAAATGGAAGAAAACAAAACATTTAGGAGGTCCCATAAGATGGGACAGCAGAACCTCGAAAATGGAATTCTGCCTTAACATTTAGGATTCCTATGGAATCCACATGGACATCATTTGGGGTTGCCAGAGGTTAGAGCTGTGGCCTCTGATGACTCCCCTGTGACAAAACCACCAGGACCCCCCATTGTCGCAGCAACCAACAGCATATTGCAACCACTACGTGTCTACATTGACACCATTTTACAATCTATAATACAGAAATAGCCAACATATATTAAGGACACAACAAACAGACTTCCTAAATCGACTCAAGAATATTTTCATTGAAGAAACAAACATTCTAGTTACCATAGATGTCTGTAGCCTATATACATCGATCCCGTACAAATTGGGGCAACAAGCTGTTGAATGGATACTTCTGCAGGAAGAAGAAGTTGGGGCATCAAAAGAATGGATAATGATTATGCTGGACTTTATCTCTATTTTTATCTTTATCTTTATCTCGCGTATTTTGAACACAATGGAACCCATTACCTACAGACCAGTGGCACAGCTATGGGGGCCAACATTGCCCCTGCTGTTGCAAATGCATGTATGCTTAAATTTGAAGATGAGCCATCAAACATCCTGTCTGGCACAAATACATTACCCACTGGGGTCGTTACATAGATGGCACTTTTCTGGTTTGGAACGACTCCTTGGAAATTGGAAGCTTTTTTGAGCTACATTAATCTCATAGGTTTAAGAATACAATTCACGCACAAAATTGGTAGTCCAGGTATCCAATTTTTTGGACGTTCAAATCACACTGAAGTCTCCAGGATTTGAAACCACATTGCATCACAAACATACCGACTGCAACAACCTTCTTCACAGTCTAAGCTTTCATCCACATCTACAATCAAGAGCTTACCATACAGCCCACTATTACACGTCAAAAGAATAGTCATCTCAGAGACAGAGCAACACAGTGAAGAAGAATGGATGCTCTAAAGATTTAAGGACAGAAGATACACGGAAGAGGAACTCCAAACAGCATCAAACAAAGCGGCAACCATGACGTGGACTTCTCTACTTACCCCGCAGATTAAGATCAATACAGACAACAAACAAATGGTTTTCATGACAAAATACAGCACACAGACCCTAAGAATTAAGAAATCCATTCTTAAACACTGTAGTTTATTACAAAGTAATGACAAACGTTATGATCTGTTTAAAGCCACCAAATTGTGAACTACTCTGCCTAACCCGCTTAGATACGAACCCTTCTTCCATGCCTTTAAGAGAAAAGCCAAACCGTGGCTATCTGCTCAAGACAATAGTCCATTGCACTGACCTTGTACCTGCTAATGCCCTATTTGCACCCTGACTAACTGATGTACTTATAACTTGTATGTAATTTTGTAACTATAACTGTATATATATTCTACACACATGTTTTGTATATCATTTACTGTACATATATTTTGTATTGTTAATCTTGTAACTATGACTGCTTATATATTCTACATACATATGTTGGATATCATGCATTGTACACATACTCTGTATCCTAACCGTCTCCTACTGCCTACTATGTATAATTTGTAATGTTTTTGTCACTGTAACCTAAGATACGCACCCAGATGCCTTTGAGCCAGGTGTGCTATACAAAATAAAGAAATACAGAAATACAAATACAAAGAAAAAACAATCATTTTAGGGATCTGTTAGTTAAAACTCATCTGGACAACAAGAAACCCCAACTCACAATCAAAACTTACCATGGATGTTACTAAGAAATTACTCTAGAGAGAAGCATTCTGGATCAACAAACTTGACACGGTTTCCCCACATGGAATGAATGAGGAATTGAACCTCCATTGCTTCATATAATTTACCATGTATTTCTGTCCATGAATAGATAGATACTGGTCCTCCACCATTTTTTTGATTGACCTATTGAACTCATGTTCAAGATGGAGAATCGTAACCAACATTTTGGAAACGCATCTCTGAGTTGGTTGAGGTCTGATGCTTCTACATGACAGAACAGCACCATGACTAACCAGAAAGGCATCTAACCATATCCTATTCATCACTTTTGCACACTTATGTTTCAAGAAAGGACCTGTACAAACGCAGTGGTCACCATTATAGTTCATATCTGTATGAGAATGTTGAGAGCTGATTTTATTAATAGAGTGTGTATTATCACCAATTGCTTTACCAACATTTATTCTGTAAGAACCTCATGTTTCGACCAATCTCCCATAATTCTGTGCATTACCTTGTTTCTTGCTATTGTAATGTAGTGCTCATAATAGTCCTACAACACATGTAAAACACATGTAATGCGCATCTATTACGCATGTTGAACATGTAATAATATGTATTGAACAGATTTCTTTATGCCATCTATGTTATACACCATAATTCGATGTCTTGACTTATCATGATCGTAATTGTTGTGTACGTAGTACACGAGGTGCGCATGCGCGGTCCAGCAGGCCGGCACATGCGCGCTGAAATAATAAAGGCGGTGCCCGGGCAGTTCGCGCCGGAGCACTGGAACAACCAGACGTCTCCGGCGTGCGTTCTTGCGCGCCCGCCCGTGCGCGCTAGTGCTCAGACCCTGGGTGGCCCGCACGCCATCACAGGGCTTACCCAGGTCACAACACTGACGACGAGGAGGTACGGATTACTTCCCTGCTCCGACAGCCTCGGAGAGACGGAAAGCTCTTCCGTATTACGGACCTGCGGAGTGCCGGCGGCCATTTTGTTTTTGCTCGCTCCTCTCCTCACACACAGCTGCAGTGGTTGCGGACCGAGAGGGTGCTCGTGCGCCACCTGCCAGCTGTGTTTTGGGAAAACAACTCAATTTTTGGAACTCCCACAGTCCTGCAGGCGCAGGGCTGTGGCATCAAAGAAGAAAGAAGTGGGTTTCTACACCCCAGCACTACTACAAGCCCAGGACAAGCCACCCATCATTCTAGGAAAAGACAACTGTGAGTACGTGACGCAGAAATGGGCGAAGAGACTGATGATGAGGGTGCCATAGCCCCAATTCCGCGCAGATCTCGCAGCTCCCTTGCCCCCATGCCTGAATTCGATACAACTGGCCCCCCTTCCAAACTGGGCCCGAAGTGGCTGCTGTGGGTCAAGAGGCTAGATATGTTCTTCAGGGCATCTGGGGTGAACGATGATGACACCAAAATTGTGACTATGATCTACTCGGCAGGCGCAGAAGTCCACAAGATCTACGATTCCCTCGTCATCCCCGTGGTCACGTATGACACAGTCAAGCAGGCACTCAAAGACCATTTTCTCCCCATGGCAAATGTGGATTTTGATAGATTTGTCATGGGCGCCGAAAGACAACTAGACGACGAGCATCTAGACAAATTCTGTGCCCATGCAGATGGGTCGATGAGGAAGAAATGGTCCGCAACCAGCTATTGCAGGGGTGCAGCTCCGGCAAACTTAGAAGGCAAGTACTGAGAGAACCTGAGAGAACCTGGTCTGACCCTCCAGCAAATATTGGACCTGGGAAGGGCACATGAGCTGGCAGAAGCCAGAGGTGCGAAAATGGACGCTGCCACGCGACCGAAGAATGATGAAGACGCATTTGCTGTGGGACGTTCAGCAATGGGAAGGTTGAAATGGGTGCTGAGAAGGCCTGATGCCCCCCCCACACCAGGCAACGCCTCATCTTGCTCCTACTGTGGATATGATCTCCCCCACGGAGGTGAATGCCCAGCTAAGTCGAGAACGTGCGGCCGGTGTGGCACACCGCGGCACTAAGCAAGGATGTGCCGGGCTGCCGCCCCTGTAGCGGCAGGAAGTGGACCGGAGAGAGTTGGACGTGGAGGCGCTCGCAGAGTGAGAGGCATCTCATCGATCGATCAGGGTCTGCAGGACCTGGACATCACAGAAGAGGAGGAGGAGGAGGAAGAGATTTTCTTCATTTCCAGCATTGTGAAAGGTCCTGGCACGAGACGCCAACCCACATGCACTGTTAACATCGATGACGTCCCCACCCCCATTCTCATAGACACTGGGGCGTCGGTCTGTGTGCTGGCCACCAAACATTACGAGGCCCTGCCAGGCCCACCGGAGCTGTCTGCGTCCATGGCGCGAATATATGCTTTCGGAGGGGAAACACCTCTACCCATCCAAGGTGTGTTTGTAGCCCCGGTTTCTCATGGACAGAACACTATCAAAGCAAGGTTCTTTGTCACCAGCGTCAGCCCACATTCCCTGTTGAGCTGTGCGGCATCAGAAGCACTCGACATTGTCCACTTCTCGTTTGGAGTATACCATGCCAATCTGAAAAGCATGCTACACAGATTTGAAACTCTCTTCAAGGGCATTGGAAAACTGAAAGCAGAGCCCATACGCTTACATATCGACAAGTCCGTGAGGCCGAAGGCCCTCAAACATCGCCGGATTCCTTTTCACTTAAGAGCCCAAGTGGAGGAGGAATTGCAGCAGCTGGTCGACTGAGACATCATTGAAAGAGTGGAAGGCCCCACCCCTTGGGTTTCGCCTATCGTAGTGGCCCCAAAGCCGAAGCAACCGGGGTCAGTACGCATTTGCGTGGACATGAGGCTCCCAAATGCCGCCATCAAAAGGGAGCGTCACCTCACACCCACTCTAGATGACATCGTCGGAGAACTCCAATGTGCCAAATTGTTCTCTAAACTGGACCTCAGGTCTGGGTATAACCAGTTAGAGTTACACCCCGAGTCGAGGTACATTACAACATTCACTACTCACGAGGGGCTGTACCAGTACAAAAGACTAAACTTTGGAATCTCATCCGCAGCAGAGGTTTTCCAAAACGCCATCAGAGGAGCCCTGTCCGGACTGAAAGGAGTCATAAACATGTCCGACGACATCTTGGCCTTTGCCAGGTCGGAAATAGAACATCTTAAACGGCTAGAGAACACTTTTGAGAGACTACAGGCGGTGGGTTTAACCCTGCACCAAGAAAAGTGCGAATTCCTAAAAGACCGACTGGAATTCTTTCGGTTCACCTTCCATGCTGGGGGCATATCTCCGGATCCTGGAAAAGTCTAGGACATTAGAGATGCACCTCCACCCACATCACCGGCCGAAGTACGGAGCTTCTTAGGGATGGTCAACTACTGCGGCCGGTTTATCAAGGACTTGGCCTCTCTGTCGGAACCACTGAGGGCACTCACCAGGAACGACGTAGCCTGGCAGTGGACTGAGAATGAACAACGATCCTTCAGGACCATCAAAGAAGCCCTGTCAGAGCAGGAAACAATGGCCTATTTCAATCCCAGCCGGGAATCGGAGATTGTGGTCGATGCCAGCCCGGTGGGACTGGGGGCGGTCCTCATGCAGGCAGACAAACTAGGGGTCATGAGGCCCATAGCATATGCCAGCAAAGCCCTCACCAACACGGAGAGGAGATATTCCCAGATAGAAAGGGAGGCCCTTGCCATCCTGTGGGGGTGCAAACACTTCAGAATTTACATCCTCGGCAAACCTGTCGTCGTGATAACGGACCATAAACCCCAGATTCCTATTTTGTCAGGAACATCATCCAAGTCGCCACCACGCATCGACAGATGGATGCTATCCCTCATGGAATATGGCGTCAAGCTAGTATACCGCCCAGGTACACATAACCCAGCCGATTATCTTTCTCATCACCCAGGCACGAGGGATACCCAGAGTCCCGTGGAGATGACCGACACTGGGGACGCCGTACACCTCGTCATTGAATCGGCCCTGCCCGTGGCCTTATCGAGACATTGCGGATGACTCGAACTCAGACGTGGCGTTCCTGAGGGTGAAAAGGGCGGTGGCCACAGGAGAGTGGCGGGACATCCTTTTGAACAACGCCAGGAGGAACCCGGATGTTCAAAGGGACCTGCAACTGCTGTGGAAAGCTCGACACGAGCTCTCGGTGTCCACGGACGGTCTGTTACTGCGAGGGCACCAGATCGTGATCCCCAGGTCATTGGTCATGAGGGTCCTCCATTTGGCCCACACAGGGCACGATGGCATGGCCAAGATGAAGGCACGCCTCAGGCTGAAGGTCTGGTTTCCCGATCTGGAGCACAGGGTGGCCGAGTTTGTGAGGACCTGCATTCCCTGCCAAGCTACGAGTCCTGTGGAAAGGGGCCCACCCATTCAGGCCATGGAGCGGAGTGACGTACCAAGGGGAACGGTGCACACAGACTTCGGCTCGACCGGAAGGGGCCTATATTTCCTGGTGGTGACGGACCAGTGGTCTAGGTATCCGGAGGTGGAGCTCGTAGAATCCACCGCCAGTGATCACACCATCCTGGCAATGGACAAAATTTTCACCAGCCATGGGTTCCCATTTGAGATCTGCTCAGACAACGGAGCACCGTTCCAAGGACAGCGGTTTGCTAGGTATTGCGAAGAACGAGGTATAAAGCACCGGAAGGTAACCCCGCTATGGCCAAGGGCCAATGGAGAGGTTGAGCGATTCATGCGGACACTGAACAAGATTTTTCGAATTTCTGTCAATGGAGGGGAGGACCTACGACACAATATAATTGACTTTCTTCGTGAATACCGGTCCACCCCACATCGATCCACCCGAATCGCACCCGCCGAGGCGCTGTTCAGGCGAATACCCAGAGGGCTGATACCCGAAGTGGGAGACAGACACCCAGGAGTGATCGATAGCGCACGGGTGACAGCAGAAAGAGCAGCGAGAAACGAGAACGAAACAACAAGACGGAGGCTGCCAGAAAGAGAGATAGCGGTAGGAGACACCGTCCTAGTCCGGAACAGGAAACCGGAAGGAAAACTCTCGATGACTTATGAAGCCCAACCAATGGGAGTCACTCATGTCAAAGGGTCCATGGTCACAGCTGCGAATGCGCGGGGTACAGTAACCAGAAACGTATCCTTCTTCAAGTGCATAGGACCCGTGGCAGCGGAAGAAGAAACCAATCCTAACCAAGGACAAACAGCGGAGGCGCCGCATGGAGGCGGTGAACCGCCAGAGGACCCCGGGGGACCAGAGAACCCCGAGGGAGGTTCACCCAGGTACCCGCGCAGGGAAGGACGTCGTCCGCCGCAAAGATTCCAGGATTTCATCATGGACTCAGCGGCATGAGTAACAAGCCCTGTTAAGTACAGTTTGATTTGAGCCACGTTGACTCCACTGTTCAATGTGTTTGTTGTTTGGGGGGAAAAGGAGGGATGTTGTGTACGTAGTACACGAGGTGCGCATGCGCGGCCCAGCAGGCCGGCGCATGCGCGCTGAAATAATAAAGGCGGTGCCTGGCCAGTTCGCGCCGGAGCACCGGAACAACCAGACGTCTCCGGCATGCGTTCTTGCGGGCCCGCCCGTACGCGCCAGTGCTCAGACCCTGGGGGGCCCGCACGCCATCACAGGGCTTACCCAGGTCACAACAGTAATGGCGTGCATAACCTTACCAAACGTTATCAAAATGAGCAGCTTCAAGCCTGTGCAACCTTGTAATGTATTGCTTGCAGCATGCTATCCACGTCCAGTATCATGTGTTCTTAATTTTAAAGAATGTCATAATGTTCTCATCAACATTTCTGATACCTATGTACTTACACTCATTACCTTACAACCACTGTAACTACCTAACCGTGCACTTTTTTTTCAGTAGCCAGCTTTCTTAGCAGGTCATAACTACGCTTTCTGTATAGCTTCATGTACATGCTTGCCACCTAAGTCTGATCCGACAATGTCCACTCAAGTTTTGCTTAACTTGAATTAGAGCATTTAGACACACGACATACTATATCTAGAATGGCTCTGTGTATTACCGTTGCCATGACAGCATTGACAACACCAGTCTGAACAGCAGCATAGAACATCTTCACGGCTTCCATGCACTGACGCTTGACTTTGAGACATATACACCCTCTCACGATGGGAGCGGTGTCCATGGCAACCCCAAACATACTTTATGCTACACGGCAGCACGTAGCGCTGTCAGTTCAACTACTGGGCCTTTTGCCTCGGAGAGGACACCCTGCATTTTGCAGTCCCAGACCTCTCACCAGTTCAGACTCATTTTGTATTCCTCCTGTAATGGCCATGGCTTTGGGTGATTGACGATAACCACTGGCCCGGGACTGTTACAATACACGTGCTCCACCTAATAGGTAAGAGTTTTAAGTCCATTATACATAGCTTTACCTCCATTCCCCTTTCTTGGAGAACACAATGCATCACTCATACACTACCACCAAAAAGCAAGCCATTTATTAATTAGCACCCACATGTTTTGTAGAGCCGGGAAGCAATATGTCAGATGTGACATTCTGACCAAGCAGCCACATGCTCATAAACAGTCTCGCCACTACCGCGACATCGTGGTAGCCTTCTCATTTAATCCTCCCAAGTTGAGAGCACTGTCACAAATTAGTTATTTTCATTATTTCCAGTTGTTGGACACTTTCTTCGCTTTTTACGATATCTGAGGACAAACAGCATTCACACAAACACATGCTTCCATTGCAGGTTACTCACCACGGTCTCCACAAACACTGCAGCTCAGGACCAAAGGTCTTCTTAAAATTTTCAAAGAGCCAACATGTACCATCAACAGTTGTTGAATTATATATTTCTTTGCCTAAAATAGCATAATATGTGAGAATAAGAATATTACAGACCTCTATGTGGTAAAACAAATGTACTTAACTTTGTAGAAATTGCCCTGATGATGGACAGGGGTCTGAAATGCATTGGCGACGTTGGCCTCTGTAACTCTAGCAAAGCATAAGAACATTAAAAATAATATTTGTTTTCTGGACACTTGTCTCATACTCAAAATATAAACTATATGAGTCTTTGCATCAACTGATTGTAGTGTATTCTACCCCCATTTAGCGTCACCAGGTTTGTAATTATTTTACCAGACAACTCTTTTCTTGATTTCCTCTGTGATGTATGCCCCTGTTCTTAGACCCTCTTTAATTTCGGAAATAACCGTGTGAATTTTAGCTTTCTCTAATGTGATTTATTTGCAAATGTGCACCTGGAGATTAGTGTTTGTCTATGTAGGTCAGGCAGACTGAATTCCCCAGACCCAGAGGTACTTATTTAGAGTTTAGTTGATTGTCTTATGTTTCTAAAGCCTATACATTTATGCCAAAATACTCTAATTTTTGATGTTACTGTGGCCTACATTTGCCATATTAACTTAAAATAGTTGGTATTATATCATACTTGTATCTAAAGGGCTTTGTGTCTGACTCCTGACTCATTAAGCTTGTAAGCACTGTAGAAATATGTGTTATTACTATGAAATGTAATAGTACTACATGCATAAACAACAGAAGGATGAAGAGCAGATTCAGCACTGCTGAAATATGAACTTGGAAAGTGGAGTCTGGCACATGTCAGAGTTGAGCTTTAACTTGCTCAACTATTCAATTGTGTCACAGTATGGTTAATTCATTGTGTAGTTAAAAATAAAGAAATATGAGGACAACTAGCCAACACACTCTGCGGTTCCACTCAGTCTTTTTTAAACCAAATATAACACTACCATTAGCATGTTAAGTTGTGGGCCATTACATATTCCTACTGCTTCTAATCAATGTAATTATAAGTGTCATGTTAATAATACATGTAAACCTCAGATCCAATACATTACTAAATGCTGTGGCAAGCACATTTAAGGTGAACGTTCTAGTGAGGTAGCTCAGTGGGTGAGGAGTTCACTGCTGAGATATATGTTCTGCAGGTCACAGGTTTGTATTTTAGCAATCTCTACTCCACCTTTCATTAACCAAGAGGTCGACAAATTAATATTAATTTGGGTAACATTTATTTTTATATAACAATGTTTTATGGAAAGTGCTTTGGAGAAAGCGCTAAAATGGATTATTATAAACACCCAAGTCTTACCATCAATAAATCCAAGCATAGGCTCAGAATAATGTTGTAGCTTTAAATTAGCGTTGCTTTAAACAGTGTTTCTTTGCTTCCTTGAAATATGTGTCAATCTTATACTGGCATCTCTGAAGCTGAGTGAAACTGGTTATGAATGCATTGGAACAAAATAAATATGTACAAGTATATGTATATCTGTGCCTGCAAGCACTGGAGCACTGTAGTTCAAAGGAACTACATTTCGCGGCAACCCGGCCCTCTTTATCATGTCTCTGGCGTGTTTGGAGAGGACAATTGTTGCTGGTTTGTGCCTGTGGTGCACCGCCTGTCTCTCTGACAAGCTTGCCCCATATCTAATTTAAGGTATTACACTTGTTTTTGCCACCCTATTCCAACATGCATAATATTCACCTAACCATCAATGAGCTGCACGCTTCCTCCCCAGCTCCTTTCAGGCATGACTCTGTCTCCTACCTAAAAAAAAACAAGCAGATATTCTGGTTAAATAGGGATTGCATTTTATAACACCCACACTAAGGGTGAATCACATGACAATTAGCAAAAATGCCAAGCAAACAATGACCTTTTCGCCACCTCCGGACCCGTCAAGTGTTCTGGTAAATCAAACACTAACTCCTGCTCTTGGGAACTCTCAATATTGAGCCAGTCCAGGCCGACCACAGACACTCTGTTAACTGCCTGACTATAGGCAACACCACAGACTCGTGTCCCCAGTGTATCTCTGATCCAGGCCTCGATAACCAGGAGACTATTGAAATCTCACTCAATCCTTCCAAAAACAGAGTTCCCTCCTAGTTGCTACTCTTAAGTGGACAAATACTCCATGTAGTCACATCCAACAGAGTGCCTCCCTGAGTTTTTCCCTTCTTAACACACACTCTCTTATGCGGCATGTGGTGAAAATTCATGATCTTCTCACTGAGACGGGCCCGGACCTACTCGCCATAACAGAGTCATGGCAGAATGAAGGAATACCCTCTAACGCTACCTTGGCCATCCCACCCAAGTATTCAATTTCTCACACTGATCGCCCAGATCAAAGAGGTGGGGTGTAGCTATTCTGTTCAATAAACTTCTCAATCTGCATGCTATTCCCCATGAATACCCTGAAGGCTGTGAAAGCCTTCTGGTTAAAACAAAAATCAATGAGAACACATCCCTAACTACCATTGTGATCTATCGACCCCCGAGAGACACCCCTAGTTTTGAGGAACAATTAATTGGTTTGCTCAGTAATGTCACTGAAGCAAACTCCCCTGTGATTGTTCTATGGGATCTAAATCTCTGGGCCAATGATATTCAGGATAAGCCTGTGTTGCCCCTTCTCTCCGCACTAAGCACTATCAGATTCTCACATATTGGGGAACATAGCCTCGATTGGGTATTAACTCATCTTATATCACTTATAAGCATTACTGTATCACAAGGTCTCTGGCCTAATGACTTTTTAGTGAACACTACCGTTCTCCTCCCAGTAGCCCCACTAAGACTGGACGCTGGACCAAGACACTTTAAAATGATTGGAAATATCAAATACATCACCACAGAGAAGCTATCAGTGCAACTCACGGCCGGGATATCTCCCCTTGATTCCTTTAATAACTCTGATGATCTTGTTCTTCATCTGATCACATCCATCAATTGTGCCATTGAGGCTCTCGCCCCTGAAAAATCCAAGCTAGTGAAACCTGAATCAAATAAATTCGTGGTTCAATGAAAATATTCTGATACTCAGACATTGGAAAGGGACTGCAGAAATGGACTGGCAAAAGCACCCCTCCCCTCATACCCTCTCGCTCTATAAACAAGCAGTAAAACAATCTAAACTAGCAATTGTTGAGGCAAAATCAGACAACTTCAACCATAGGATTACTCTGGCCAAATCTACTCTAGGGAGTTTTTCTCAGTCCTGAAGAGATTGGAGGGGAAATAAGTGAATAAACTAGCACCAAATGAAGACTCTGCATGGTGTCAAATGGTCCCTGATGAATTTTCTTCCAAAATGACCGACAATTAACAAGCCATTTTGGTCCAACTGAGTTTTCTTCTGAATGGCAGGAATGCCTGTCCCCTCCCGCCCAGCCCTCTAGTAACAAAAAACAATCAACCTCCTGTTAAATTTGAATTCAAACATTGTTCTCTGTAAGATTTTGGGTGGTATGAAACCCACATCCTGCCTTGGCGACAGCTGCCCCTCAAGGTTCTTCACAGACTCCATGAATGTTCTGGCCCCTTGGGTAACTAAGTTGATTAACCTCTCTTTACGAAAGTTAATGTTCCTCGCCTTCTCAAGGATGCATGGATTGCTCCCTTATTGAAAAACAATCTGGATCCCTCCACAGCCAAACATTACTGTCCGCTAACCAACGTTCCTTTTTTATTGAAGATCATGGATCGTGTTGCGTATACTCAACTACAAGAGTTCATCGAAAGCAACAACATCCTTAGCCCCCAGCAGGCAGGCTTCAGAGCCAGACATGGCATGGGGACTGCCATGCTTGACCTTAAATCCAATCTTGCCAGTATTGTGGGCAAAGGTCAGCCTGCCCTCCTTATGCTATTAGCCCTCTCTGTGGCCTTTGACCTGGTTGACCGCTCACTATTGGTGACCAGGTTAGAAGACCGAGACTACTGTGCCAGCATGGCCACCCAATGGATGTCATTCTTGCTGGGGCCTGGGAATGCCAAAGTAGCAATGGAGGGCGTCAGCTCTCTACCAGCTGCCAAACCTTGTGGAGTCCTGCAGGGGTCTTGTATTTCCCCAAGAATTGTTTAATATCTACGTCATGGCCCTCCTCTCTCTCTTGGATGACCAGGGTGTTCAATATACCAACTATGCTGATGACACTCATCCTTGAGCTACAGGCATCTATGCTCAGTATGCTCTTGCCATTAACTCAATTTATGAGTCAACCAATTTGTTTGCCCTCAACTCCGACAAAACTGAGCTCCTGATCCTTGCCTCAGGACAAAGACTAAACAACTCCACACTGACTATGAGAACTTGATCATTGCTGGTTGTAAAGTTACAGTGACTAGTAGTGTTAAGGTGTTATTCTTGATGCTGAGCTCACTAGGCTACATTACCAAACTACTAAATTACATTTGCCCATACATCTCGTTCAGTAACAAATGCCTACTCACCACTGCCCTGGTGAACTCATGTCTAGATTACTGCAATTGCCTTGTTGCTGGGTGCATCACAAGCTAACATCAAGGCACTTCAGGTTTCTGAAAATGGTGCCGTTTGGGCGGTCCATGGGTTACCCCAAAGAGATCACATCACTGAGGCCAAATGGGAGCTTCACTGGCTCGGTATCAAACATTGTGTCACACAGAAACTTCTCTCCCTGACCTACAGGTGTCGGAACAATGAGATGCCTCAATATCTTATGGATCTCCTCAAAGCTGCCCTTCCTCGTTGCATCTTTTTGTGCCAAGACCCATATAGGCTGGTGCAACCCAGATTCAAGCTCCCCAGATTCAGTGGAACCACCTTTGATGTCCAGGCACCTTCAGCCTGGAATGAGCTTTCACTGATCTTGAGATCGGCAAACTCCATCAAAGAATTTGAGAAATTGACCAAGTCCCACTTGTTCAATCTCAAACCAAGCTAGAAACCATGTCAACCTGGTCCCCTTCTTACCCCCGTTACTCCTTTGCTTTTTTGCTCTTTTGTTGTTTGTCTAGTATACATTCTATTTGCGTCTTGAGGCCCAAGGCCAAGTGGCGCGTGACAAGAATTAAAATAAATGAATAAATGATAAAATATATTGAACATATTCTAGGGCAGGGATAGCTGCCCTATAGTTAAGGTGAAAGCTAGAAATTAATAGGAAGAGGAAAGAGTCTTTGGTTAATAACCTTTTAGCTGTAGAACAGCACATCTTTGACATTCCTATATTAGGGCATGGGTCCTCCAGGAATGGAAAGTTTTGTGCGACTCCATGCAAGTGATATAAAGGGTCAAAAAAGGAAAGTGTTTTTCAATTTTCCATTCTTTTTCCCTTAGGAAAAATGTCCAATTTATACTCACACGCACATCCCAAACCACTGGATTGAAACAAGTTGGGCACGAAGAGTTCAAAGGAAACCCTTTCTTGTTTTGGTGCAAATCCATCCCTTGTTATTTTTTTTTACAAATTTGGCGCCAACAGGGTCCCCTGTAGCAAAGAAGTTAGTGATATCTCACATGATGCATTGCTGTTGCAAAGTTTTTTCATTTCTGAAAGGCAGGCATTACGTGATTCTGGTATCAAGTTCTGAATCAACATTGAAAAGTGCCCTAAAATTTTATAAAGGGTGTTAATTAGGAGGTTTTGAGGCCAGGGTGAGGAAGGAGGTTTGGTGAAGGTTTGGGGCTTGGTGATAGTGTCATTTATTTTTCTTTTTTTTCTTTTTGCTGAGATCAACAAGCAGCATTATTGGGGAAAAGAAAGAGTAATACATTGAGATGTTTTAGTCATTATGGTTGCTGTTAGGGGAAGATGAGTATTTCAAGTAAATTTCAGATTTTTTAAAAATATATTAAGAAAATGCTTTCCAACTTCAATTAAACTTTGTAGGGGTACTGGATTAAGGAGATTTTATTTAACTGTGTTTAGTGAATATATAGTGCACTACTAAGATGCATTTAAGGTGGAGCGGTGGTTATATTGGGCCTCGTTATGAATTTGGCAGAGGGGCCAGAAATGGTGTTAATGCAGTGCATTACCGCACTGCCAAACTATGGGTTTGGAGGTAGGGTGGAGGAAAAACCTCCAGCAAAATGTTGGAGGTAATTTAGGCACCTTACTGCCAAAAATCTGAAATGTTTGGTGGAATTACTGCCAGCAGAATTATTGCCGGTGGTAATTCCACCAGACCAAGTGTTGGTAATGGTAAATCCGTTTGGTGGTATCTCTGCAGATTTACTGGCGAGATACTGTTAGGAGTGAGTTTCTATACTCCGGCCTGATGGAAAGATGTGTAGATGGCCAACCTATATTGTGAAGAGCAGAAATGGGAAACTATTTACCCCTCTCTCCGCCTTAATTACTCTCACTTGTGACCACTCTCTTAAACCACCTTTTAGAATTTGGGGTGATTGTTTCATATATCTCTGCCATGAGACACATATAAGATCATGTATGCAGAAAAATCTATTTTATTTATACCATTGCATATATATTTAAAACAAAAAAGTCAATAGACTTTCAACACAACAAGCACATGTTTCAACACAAATCGGGTGGTAGCAAGGCTATTATGTTATTATACTCTCCAAATGTAATCACAAGAGCTACTTAGGATTTTTCATAAGAAACAGTGAGGACTAAATTGAGTTTGGATGATAGTGTCCAATAACATAACATACAGACTTTATTTACCGAGTGATTTAATTTATCTCTGGTCAAAACAGAGCTGACTTTCAGAATAGTCAGTCACATAGATAGCCTAACATTTACATTACATATTATCTCTAATATCTTTTCAAAATTGATTGGATAGCCTTCTTCAAGACAGGATCCTTTCTTTGGTTGGTGCATTTGTCTTGACTAGCCCTCTGGTACAAGTGTGTGATACACTACAAAAACAATACAAACAATATTTCAATAAAAACGATTTGTCCCATGGCAGGGATGAATAATTAGTTAATTAATTATGAATAGTGGTGACATGGGTCATGCATTAATATTTTTATAGGGGTGGTATATGTATACTCTATCCCAAATGTATTAATCGATAGAGAGAATGGAAACCAGTGTGGTAGTTTCACAGAGCCAAGGAGTGAGCTTTTAGGTTTATCTTCACACCAAATGGGGGTACTTTTCAATGTTATTTTTAAGAGAAAAAAGCATACAAAGGATGCTTTATCACCTTCTGTGCCCCTTCTAATATTGGGACCCAAAACTATTTTGCCAAAACAAATAGTTGGATTCCTTTTTGATTGTGAGACATGTAATTCATCATGGTAGTTATTAGTCATTTACCTGATATTATTTGTGGTGTTGTGTAATCTCTTCTGATTCGGCACACAACTAGCTTTTCTAAGAGTATTGATTGCGGAGGAAACTCTGAAAAGTCAGGGGGCAAGATAATTACCCAATAGTTGATGATAATTTTTAGAGTGCTATAGTTAATTCTGATCAAATGTGAACAACGTTGGGTATACAACTTAGATACAGTAAAGCATGGCTTAAACTCTTCAGTCGAATGGAATACTCTACTATAAGTAACACTGAGAAACCAAATCCTATGCCTAATTTCATTCCACCCTATCTCTTTCTTTGGTTTCATCTAAGTGTTGACACCATGCCAAACAAGACCAGCACATAAAGATATCTATGAAGACAGGCCTCTGGGGTGCCGTCACTTATGAACAAATTAGTGACAGGTTGTAAAACTTTGTAAAACTGAAGCAATCTCTTACCCTCAAGTTTGGGAAGACGCCTGCTCAATACTTGAGGAGGTTTAGAGAATACAAAAGAAAATATTGTATGACCTATGTGACTTTTGTTGCAGATTCTTTAAAAAAACTGGATAGAAGGCTATCAGGTAACAACCTGCAAGGGAATTATCAATTTGGTCATGCTTGAACATATTTTTGCCTCTTGTTCCCTAGAGCTTAAGCAGCATTTGGCTGATTCAAAGGAGCTAAATTCAAAGAGGCTATCCATTGCTGCTGAGTTATGGGTTTAACATAGAGTGTCCAATAAGGACAAGCCTTCTTCAGGTAAGCAGGAGGAGGGAAAGAAGCAGAAAGAGGATTAGGGTACTGAAAAAATAATGTCCAAAAAGGCCCACACAAAGTTCAATAAGGGGTATTCATCCAGTCAGGGCAGTGGGACTAACCCTGCAAAGCATGTGAGTGGTTTCTCTAAGCCTCTCTATGTGTCAAGTGAGTGGAACTTGTTACACTTGTGGAGCAAGTGACCACAGGCAGGTGGCACAAATATAAGGGTAAGTGCTTGGGGGTCCACTCTGCCAGTCTGGCCTTATCTCATTATGAGAAGTATGATGTCTAATCTATCAGCCTTTGACATTTTTCCATGGCACTGCAGTCAAAACGGGGCAGTTTGCTGATCAGCCATGCAATCCTGTCAGCATCACTCATTCCTTGTACCTCACATGCATACTCAAAAGTTACAAGCCAGTCAATTATGTTATTCTTCTCTTCATACATACTTAAGAGATCTTTAGGAAAACTAGGATGTGAAGAGAACCCTGAACCATCTCCAGATTCTCTGGAGGAACCTTGTGAAGCCTGAATCTTAGCAAGCGCCAGCTGGTTTTCCCTGTCTTTCTGCTTTTCAACCCTCTCAACCTCCAATTTGGCAATTTCAAACTCAAGCTCTTTCTCTCTGAGCCTAAGTTTCTCTATGTTCAAATTGAACAATGCCTCAGCATATGAAGAGGTCACAGACAGAATTCCAAAAGATGCACTATTATAACCAACTCTGCTTTAGTGCCAGAGACTGTCAAAACCCTCTCAGCACACAACGTTCTCAATGTATCCACTTTTGAGGCACTCAAGGGTCACAGCTCCTTCGCAGGACTGCTAAAGATCAAGAGCAAGACAGGGCTCCTCCAGGACAACAGCAGATGCTGGGTGCCAGACCTCCTTTAGTCAGGTCTCAGGTATCTTCGCAGGTCTCACAGCTGGACAGGATACTTGCCTCCTTCAGATTTCTCCAGGATCTCTGAAGAATGGGTGCAAGGGTCCTCTTCTTATCCTTAAACGAGGTAAGAGCTGATGCCCTCACTAGCCATTAGCAGGATTAGCCTGCACACAGACCCCAGCAGTGGTCCAATCAAGACCACAGGCAGGAACATTCATGCATACCACTCACACACACTGCAACCAGTTTGTGGATTGGGGTTAGAAAGAACCAGCCCACATCCTGCCAGCAAACACACACATCCCTCCAGTAGCCCGCCAAAGGATTCTACTTTCCCGAGCACTGGAAGTCCTTATAAGGATTTTCCTGGCCTCTCGGGCCAGGAAGAAGGCTAAATAACAAGATGGCAAAAGGACAGAATAAAAACCATGTGGCACGACCATGTTTGTACACTAGCCACAGTTAGTAGCCAAACGCGGCAAGGCTAAAATGAAAAGTCCCACAAAGTGTGAAATGTCACTGCTGCCACCAGCCTATCCTTTTAGCACCCCTAGAGTAACCAAACATCTTCTGAGTGTTAGTCTAGGGCAAAAAATGAAAATGCACCCCATTGTACTGCAGTGTAAGCTGCTGTGCACATTGATAAAAGGTTACCACAAGTGATACAAAAGTAAACAAAAGTAGCAACATAGTTACATGACTGAGGGAAACAAGTTTTCCCAGTACAGACAGCCTGAAGGACATATCAGGTTCCCAATAACATATGAGCAAAGGACAGTGCCGTGAAGCTTAAGGCTTCACTGCACTGTGAAAAGTACAGGTCAGATTCAAAAATAAAAGCAGAATGTTTGGGGGTTCCAGAAAGATGGAAGGAAAGGTGCAGTAAAGAGAATTCTTTTATAACAGATACCACCAAATTTGTAATGAGTCACATTGTGTTTTGTTTTGATTGTGTGAGGTTTTCACGTGATCTGAAGGAACTTTTCTCAATTCAATGTTCTCTTTGGTGTGGTTCTTTAAGTCGGTATTTGTATAGAATTAGTTGTAAAAGTTGATTTTAGGATTGTTTAACATTTTATCTGTTTGAAGGGAGGATGTGACGAGTATAAAGGGGGTAGATTAGTGTTTTCAGATTTGGGAAGAGGCAGTGGGCACATAGTTTACTGTGCACTATTTTGTATGATTTCTCCATTCATTAGACTTAACTAACAAAGGGTTTACAATGTAAAAAAGGTGCTTCTCGATCCAGTGTTCTCTCCAGAGCGATTGTCGAAGTCCTGATTGGTACAGAAGTTTGAAAAGTTTCTTTTAAGATTGTTTAATGTTTGATTTGTTTGAAGGGTGGATATAAGGGGTACAAAGGAGGTAAAGTAGTGTTGTTAGTTTTAGAAAAGAGGCCGTGGGCACTGAGATAAATGTGCACTGTTTTGCATGATTTCTCGATTCGTAAGATGTGACTAATGAAAAGTATAAAATGTAAAAAAGATTACGTTTATTTTCCCATAGTAAAAGATGAATGAGTATTGGTTCAAGAAGTTTGATTCTCAATACAGATTGTACATTTGTACATTAGGAGTTTAGTTAACTTCATTATGTTTAAATAATGATGAAAAAGAGTTGAGAAGGATTGGGGCATGGTGTAGATTACACAATAAGATGGTGCAGCTTCAGCACCTGCTGAATTTCAGGGGTTTTATGGCATTAAATCAGCACCTTAATGTCACTTCAACTATAGTTTCTTTCACCGAATTTCAAGAGGTTTGTTGCATCAGATTGTTTAACCTTAACATCTTTTCAAATAAGGTTTTTCACTGAATAATGCTGGGATGATAGAATAGCTCAGGGCCAACTGAGGTTCGAATCCCAGCTCAGTAAACCTTCCACAATCCAGGTGATTTTCTCCACCAAGGACTTTCATGCCTCTTGCACTCATCAGGGAGGCATTCTGTTCAGGTGTTGTTTGTTAGTACCAAATATGGCCTCAGGGGATTCTGGTTGCTGTAGTCAATGCAGGTAGCCAGGAACTAACTCTCCCTCCAATTACACACTGTGATTCCCACAATGGGGGCAGTGGGGCAAACCAGCAGTGTGGCTCTCCAGAGTGGGGCATAGGTCACCCCAGTGCTGCCCCTCTGGAGCCCAGAACTCCCAAACATGTTTTCAAACTAGGGGGGCAGGGTGCGGGGGGCGCACTCTGGTTCACAGCTCAGTAAACCGCCCACAGTCCAGGTGATCTTCTCCTCCAACCTCTTTCATGCCTCTTGCACTTATCAGGGAGGCAATCTGTTCAGGGGTTACTTGTTAGTACCAAATATGGCCAAAAGGTATTCTGGTTGCTGTAGTCAATGCAGGTAGCCAGGAACCAACTCACCCTCCAATTGCACAGTGTGAATCCCACAACGGGGGGAGAAGGGAAAACCTGCAGTGTAGCTCTCCAGGGTGGGGCATATGTCACTCTGGTGCTGCCCCTCAGGAATCTGGAACTCCCAAACATGTTTTCAAACTAGGGGGGACAGGGTGGGGGGCAAGGGGCACACTCTGGTTCCCAGCTCAGTAAACCTTCCGCAGTCCAGGTGATCTTCTCCTTCAAGCGCTTTCATGCCTCTTGTACTCTGTAAGTGATTTCAATCCGGCATACACCTAAGTCAATGCCTAGCAAGTAATGCATAACTGAAATCCTTATTTATTTGTGTCTAAAAGTTCTTTTATTCTGAACGATGTACCACTCATATCATGAGCCTCTCCTGGAATCCCCCAGTCACACTGAACCAGGAATCAGGCTGGTTTGCAAAGTTAAATTATTTATTTATGTATTTACAATATATCACACTATGTTTTAATGGGTACACAATGATCACCAATGGGGTGATGTAACACTAAATAATCTCTTTAATACACAAGGAGTAATAGTGAGCAAAACAATTCAGCAAAGAAATAATACTTTGGTGTGTGTTCAGATCAATTAGCAGTGTGGTTACTATTCCCTCCTGCACACCCCTCAACCCCCAAAAGGCAATGTAACGAGAGAGCAGGTATTCACGAATGCCAATATTCAAACAAAATATTAATCCCAATTTCCCCCCAGCAACACAAGAGAAAAACAGAATTGATTGGCAAGCAGTCAGGATGGTTTTAAAGTTATCTTGAGAATGGATTGGGCAAAAACACGAAACATGGTTTAAACTGCGGAAATTGTTTAAATTTTATGGGAGCCACTTTGGATAGTTCCACACAAACACGAGCAATGATTTGATACTAAGAAACAATGTGAAATTATAAAATTATGGTCAGAAGCAATCAAAAGCTGTTTTACACGTGTCAGAATTTACCTAAAATGAAAACAGGAATGCACTTTCAAAAGACAAATGGGATTTCTTACACTAGATTATGACTATAGAAAAAGAGAATGCCACACATGAATCTCCACAGTTCCTGGCCAGGGAACCCTTCACGTGGTGGATAATCAATTTCTTTCTGGGATTCACTTTAGTTACTGACAACACTAATAACTTATGATTTTAAAATACAAATAAGAGAAACTCAGCGCAAGAAAAGTTCTGACAATTCAAAACACTCCTAACAATATCAGGTTCTGAAGACAAGATAGGTTGGGTTTAAGATAGGGATTAACTATGGACAGTACATATGCCAGTGACACAGTTCTATCTATAGATACTCACTAGATATGTTTTTACACGGAACCGTCAGGATTCTGGTCCGTCCAGATTTCTGGTCAGGTAAGGGAATCTGGTTCTGATATAGACAGCTGGGCACATCGGATTGGACTGGGTCTGTTCACAGCACGGCACGGAACTGGATTGGATCTTTTGGTTCTGATGATAATTAGTTCAGCAGGCAAGCTGTACAGCACAGCCCAGCTGTATTTTGGTTCCCCCTAGGTTTCTGGGGTTGGTTCTGAGTCTGGAAATTTAAGGCCTAGCTGAAAATGGTTCAGCTATGCAATGGGCCTTTCTGCTTTGCCAAGTTTCTAGAGTCTGGAGCAAGGAAGATGGATAATTCTGCAGCAGGGTGCTCCGCCAGCATTCGGATAGTGGGTGAATCTGTATGTCCTGAGTGCTGAGCTGTCTCTATTTATGCTTATGATAAAGGGGGTGTGTGGGCTGATTTACCCTAAGTTCGCCCCTTTCACAGGGATTGGTCAAGGTCTCCTCTCTGCCTTGATAGGAGGAGAGAAACAGTGTGCCATCTTTATGGTGTGGGTTTCTGAGGCTTAGAATCCACCCCTAGCTCCTTGAACACAAAATCTACTTTTGGTACAATACATATTTCCACATGTGCAACCACTATAACAATCATATATACAGATTACATATTTTGTGTAGCAGAGATTCCTCCAAGCCCCGTCACTGTGGGATCTTGTGTCTGCTTTTCACAGAATTTTGCCCTTTTCATTGGAACACAATGTCCAATTTAGGAGCAAATGTCTACAAATGTGCGCGTTGAACATTGGCATACGTGTACAAAGTTTCATACTTCTATCAGAAATACATTTTGTCTAATATCACATGTTCACCATTTATTACCAGAACATGTCACAGAGTTCTGGCGCCTTTTCACCCGTGCATCCAGAAATTACATTGACAATGCTGTATATATTCCTATATTTTGCACGATTTTACATAGTAAGTTGTCAATCTTTTTAAAATGTGTCTTTTGTCCTTGTTAAGCAACAAATGGTTGTTTAGCTCCACCCCTTTGGTCTTTCCCTGGGACACAGGAACATCTCCTCCCTGTTTGTTCCTTGGCAGAGGCCATTTACAACCCTTCACACCTGGCATTTCCTTTAGCTAGAGGATGTCCATTGTCTCCTTCCTCCTGCAGACCAAATTCTTCCCCCGCCCTATAATCCTCACTTAGGTGTGATTTCCTGCTGGAGAGGACTGGGGGGAGAGGCCTTGCCTCTGTGAGGAAAGCTGTTATTCCAGTTTGGGTGGCTTTTAGCCAGGCTTCAATTTAAATGTTAATTCTGTTGCCTTTTTCCATAGCTTAAAACAAACTTGTGATTTCAAACTAGCTGCTAGAACACTTATTCCAGATTCTACACCATGGGCTCAAACAAATACAACATAGGTTACTCTCAGAAACCGGCCACTTAGATTTCAAACATTTGATTTCAGTTTATACAGGTTTTAGAGTTTATCATTCAGGCTTCTGACAGCTGTCATTCAGGCGGCCGATGATACTGCGCCCAGATTTTGACAGATTCCACAGTCAGGCAACCTTTGCTGTGGATGTTTCTTTGATACTTTCAGCTTTTCAAGACATTGTATGTGCAGAATGATTTGTTTATACTAAGTGAATTGTAGCACCCAGCAAGTATTTTGGATGTTTGAGGGTGTTTTGTACCGGCATTCTGCAGTTTCAGCAACAAAGAAAAAAGATTTAAAGCAAGATTTTGGATTTATTTTAGCAGAGCACTGCTTTTCCCTCCGTACTCCATTTTCACTTGTTGTGGAGCCCAGTGACATGTTTCACCACTGGCAACAGGCATGTTAGATTGGGCAGCCATCTTTTTGTGCTTTGCAGAGCGCGATTTTCAGAGGTTTTGGCGCGCACAAGGATTTTGCGACCATTTTGATGTTTGTGGCACCATCAGAACACAGTGATGCCGCAGGGCAGAGCAATAGTGGGTCAAGACATCCCACAGAGCCCCCCCTCATGACTTGAGTTTGACCGCCCATCAAGGGGAAGTCAGGAGATTGGGATGTTAATTCTTTCTTTGGTCCAGGTGGAGAAAGTCGTCTGCTTCTCCCATCCGTGCTGGATCGACAGGTTCTCCTCGCCGGTTGAGGCTGGGAGTATAGAGCGATACTCCGGGCCTCTTGGGTCTTTCTTCCCGGTCCATGAATGGTCCTTCTTGGTACTTAGAATCCTTGGTTTCAGTGCTATGAGACAGAACAGAGCATGGTTATGGAATTTCCCCCACTACTATTTATGTAGTGGGGCAGATGCATACATTGAATACAATTTACAATGTTCCCCGCCTGTAATTCCTAATGATTTTGACAGGTGGAATGGTTTTAACTGTTGGAATTTTCTAGGGATCTGGAATGCCCCCCTCTGGGTTTCCGGTTGGCTCCTCTATTTGCTGCAGAGTATGCCTGGGATGGCAACACTTCAGCTGGTTGATATGGACCCCCTTGTCCTCCCCCTCTGCCAAACTGCCTTTGGGGATGTGGATTTTGTAGGCAACTGGTGAGATTCTGTCTACAATTTCAAAAGGGCCCCACAAAGTAGGGAGGAATTTGCGCTGTTTGGCTTGGTTCCTTTGGAAATTGTACAAGTAGACCTGGTCTCCTACTTGGTATTCTTTTTTAGTTGTCTTAAGATCATAGTGGGTCTTCATACTGTCTGCAGATCGTTCTAGATTCTGCTGAGCATAGGCAAAAGCATGTTGAAGGTGTTTTCTCAGATTTTCAACATACTCATGAGTTGTGGAGGCATTTATCAAGGTAGGCTCTTGGGTTCTGTAGAGCAGATGCTGGGGAAGCATCATCCTTCGTCTAGTCATCAGCTCAAACTGAGACATTTTTGTTGCAGAAGAAGGGGTAGATCTGATGGCCATCAGGACAAGAGGTAATCGAATGTCCCAACTTGGCCAAGAATCTGCCACAAACTTTTTTAATATGCTCACAATAGTCTTGGTTTATCTCTCAACTCCACTAGTAGAGGCTGCCGGTAGGCAATGTGTAGTTTCCTTTTTACCCCAAGTATCTCCCACATCTTTGTTATCACTTCGCTTGTGAAGTGGCTACCTCGGTCTGACTCAATCCTTTGGGGTAGTCCAAAATGCAAGAAGATGTGATTGATCATCAGGGCAGCTGCTGTTTCTGCCTTGCAATTTAGGGCCGGGAGACATTCCACCCATTTAGTGAACAAGCATGTTACGGTTAACATGTACTTGTTCCCCCTAGAGGATCGAATCACAGGCCCGATGAAATTGACTTGTAAATCTGACCAAGGCAGTGTCATCTATCTCTTTTGCAGGGGAGCACACTGTGTGAGTGATGTTGGCTGGAATTGTGCACACACAAGACAGCCCTTCAAGTAATGGACGAGGCCCTGGTCCATGTGTGGCCAGTATGCAACCTCTCGCAAGATTTCTATTGTCGTATGAAACCCCCGATGACCGGCTGTGGCCGCATCATGGGCATGACTTAGCATCAGGCTTCGGAATGAGGTAGGGACCACCCATTGGTCATGGCCAGCTATGGATCTCCTTACCAACAAACCATCTTGGATTCGGAACATTTTTGGACATTTCATCAACACTCTGAGGTCCTCTTTCCCAATGTAACCAGTATCCATCAGGGGAACGTTCTCAGGGTCCTCAATGTGTTGATAAAACTTACCAATATTTGGATTCCCTTTTTGAGCCATAATCAAATCAGCATCTGGGGTCTTCTTACTCCATAGTGCAGTTGAGAGTTCATTGTGAGCATTTGTCCGGGATTTGCAATATAGGGAAGGTAGGAAAAAGGAATTGTCAACAGTTACTACTTCTCTTAGTAATTAATTCGCATTTTGGAAAAATATATAAACTTTAATGGAAGTGATTTTTAAGATAGACATAATACATATATTAATACACATAAAATTCATTTTCAGACACTCTAAATGCATACACAATTGAAACATTGACAAAAACTATTTCAAATTTGATAGTTCTAAAAAATTAGGAGCATATGTTAATATAGCCGTTTGCATTTAACCTTTGCTGTGAGTCCTATAGTTTACGTGTGGTATTCGATCTTTCTAGATCTCTAAATATTTCAATGCAATCTACTTAGACTCTTAGATTGCCAACTCAACATGTTTCAGTCCTCTATAACAGGTGTTGGGACTTTCTTCAGGAGTAGTCATAGACATCAAAATAGAGTGGTCAAGCAAATGGTCTGCGATCTTCCTTAAATGGAGAGTCTTTGGTTAAAAGGAGAGATGTTTGTTGTGGTAACTGTTGACAAAACCAAAAACCAGAATCAGTATTATATAGTATTCTGCTAACACAATTTAAGGTGTTATGGAGTGGAACAAAATAGATAAATTACCTTTCCGTTCTAGTGTAGAGACTCCCTTTACTGGTAGAGAAAAATCCACATTAGTTGGGCAAGTTCTGTTTTGGGGAATATATAATCTTCCTTAGGTAACTGTAATGGGTAGAGTGAGGGATTTCCTCAACCCTATAAAGCATTCTCTACCACATTATTCTTCTGTCCCTATTTACCAGTGTGCTACCTTATCCATTTCATGTCAACTCCTTAGTGATTATAAAGAAGTGGGCTAGTGCCAGATTCTCCGTTGTTAATCTTTATCATTTCAGATTAAGTGTGATATTCAATTATTAATTTATTATAAAGTGTGATATATAGATATATTGTTTAAATTCTCAAATAAACCTTTTAACTTGCAAAACAGAACTACTTCTTGGCTCAGTGGGGTCAGGGGGATTCCAAGAGAGGGGTTTTATATAGGGGTAGTCATCCAGAACGCATGAACTGGACATAAAGATATATCAATAAGGGTTTCCATTCAGTATCCCAGACTAGGCATTGACTTAGCTGTAGTGTTGAATTGAATCCTCTTACAAATTGGGGGCTCGAGCCGGACATTTGGGTTACACATATCACTTGTGCAGATTAATACAGTGTGCCAGCTGACCAGATACACATATCCGGTCGGATCACCACGCTGTGTTACGCTGTAAAGCACTCCTCAGAGATAACGCTCTAAGGAAAAGGTCTGTTTTGCAAAAATAAAATACAAACTTCTGTAAGTCAGGAAGGAACTCAAATTCCAGAATGACGACCTTGGTAGATATGAAAATAGCCAGAGAGCACTTCTTACATAAGCTATTTGTGAGAGGTGAGTGGACTCATCAGGACCAGATGGTCTGGTTGCAAGCAATCGCACCCCAGATCACGGAAACAGGGTCAGATATATGGAGAGACCAGGGTCCCTTACATGTGGCCCTGAGTGAACTATATATGTTCTCTAAGGCCAAGGATGAGCACAACAAGATTGCCAGGGTAGTGGCATATTTATATTTACATATGGGAGCCATGCAGGACAAATGTGCTGAAGGCCAAGATCTGGCGAGTAGGCAACTGCTGGCATTACAGAAGGCCCAATCTGATCTGGACTCTTCTGAGCAGAGGCTGCAGAGGAGCCAGGAGTCAGAAAATGATAGTAGGCAGTATATCATTAAAATAAAAGAGGACATGGATATACTGCAACAGGAAAAGGCTGACCAGGATACTAGATTTCTGGCCCTGCAGAAGGAGCACCAAGACAGTTTGGACTCCTTACTGCAGAGCCAGAAAAAGCTGGAACAACAATTAGACTTTAACAGGGCATGCACGGAGCAGGTAGCCACCCTGCAAAGTCATCTAGATAGAGTGAAGGCAGAGAGCAACAAGCTGATTTTGAAAGACCTGGATACCCAGGCAGAGTTTGATGAAGAACGCCAGAAAGCTGGTGCCTTTCAAAGGCAGAGGGACGACCTGGCGGCACAAATGCAGGCTCTTAGTCAGGAAAGAGACGCCTTAGGCCAGGAAGTCTGCCATTTAAAAAGAAAAACAGAAGAAAATCACTTGGCCCTCCAGGGGCTGGGTGACCTCCAAAAAGAACACCAGAACTTGTTAGAACACACCAGGAGGGTGGAGGATGCTCTGGCAAGAAAGGAGCAGGCCAATAGGGACACAGCTCAGGAGGTAAGCCTCCTGCAGCAAAAACTGGCCCAGTGCTCCAGGACCAATCAGGAGGCACAGAGAGAGAATGAGGCTCTCTGCCAGCACAATGATAGATGCAGGAGAGACTGATAGAGTCTAGTAAGGCCTTAACTGAGGAACTGAAGGCGCAGGCTCTTGCATTGCAACAGGGAGCAGGGGCGGATAGAGATGAGGTTCGCTGGGAAAGAGAAACTCCTGAGCATAACCCCAGGAGCCCTAGTACCAGAGGCCTTTATCTCTCTCAGTCCCTGGACTCTGCCACCCCCATGTCCCCTGGCGCACATGAGCACAGGGCCACAGGGATGGCAGATTACTATCCAGCCAGAAGCATTGGGCTCATAGGCCAGTACCACCCAGGAATGGAGGGGCGGGCATCCGGGTATGGGCAACCAAGCACAGTGCAATTTAATGGAGAACCCCAGGAGAGTAGGCCCATTAAGGGCATCCTGAAAACCTCTGCCCAGTTAGGTCAGTGGGGGGGGGTACCCATCAAATCCTGGCTGCAAGGAGGGATCTGAAGACTCCTCTGAGCGGTACAGGACACAGGAGACCAGGTCCCCACATTCTGCCAGCCATTCCCAGGCTCGCAGAATCCGGGAAAATCTGGAAGAACAGACGGGAACCTCTGGGAGCAGTGCCTCTGAGTCAGAAGATCAATGGACCAGGGTTACCCGGACCAAACGGGCCAATAAGACAAAAAGGGCCTTGCTTAAGGACCCCATAAAGCAGATTAAGGCAATCAGGAGCGTCATCACCCCTTATCATAAGAACGCCAAGTATTCCGTATGGGAACACTTGGAGCTCTATGAGCAAATGATAGAGACTTTCCATTTGAAGGACAGAGGTAGCTGCATCCAGTACGTCAAATGGACATTCTCACCAGAATACTCCAGTTTCTTTGCGGGCTGGAGGACCAAAATCATTTAAGATGGTCCACCTATAAGGCGGCCATCTTGAAACATTTTTCTGTTCACAGAAATCCTCAAGAGGCTCACAAGGCAGCCTACAATTTGCAATGAGGGGAGGATCAGGCCCCACAAGAATTTGTGCAAGAACTGAAACGAGCCTTTGCGCAGACCACCAGAAGGGTGCGCACAGATAGCAGAGAATTTGTTAATACTTTTTTCCATGCCTTGCCCAAATACATAATGACCCAGCTCGTGAGAGATTTTCATGAGAAAAGATCTTTAGAATGGGTCATTGAACAAGCCACCCGCATCTACGAGGTGCAGAAACCAGTGGAAAACAAAAACCAGCCCAAAAACCCCAAAACCAACAGCACCCCTGCTGCTGCCAAGGTGGCAGAGGTAAAGGTTGCCCCCGTTTTGGATTTGGAGATGGGGGGGCCTAAAAACCTACCTGCACCTAATAATGCTAGGCCCAGAAGGTCCTCGGGCCAGTCACAGAAAGGGAGCCAAGGAGGCAGCCCCACAAATGGGGTCCCTCGCTCTCCTGATTATGTAAGTCCCCGTTACAAGGGAAATCGACCCATCCTGGGTTATGTGTGGACTCCTCCAGCCCAAGGGGGGGGATCCAGCCAAGCACCTAACCCAGGGAACTTCCCTCCTAACTTCCCACCGGAGGGCAGAAATTCTCCAAATCCTGGGCAGAACTTTTTCCCCAGGTATCCACCCCACTTCCAGCCCCAAAATCATCCATCCTTCTTTCCCCAATTCCCTGAGCCCAGACAACCTAATCCGGGAGAGGGGAGGCCAAGGGTGGAGGGGTATCCAAATCTTCCCAACCAGGGGTACTACCAAAGAAGGGATAGCTACCCTTCCCGGGATCAGCCCAGGGGAGAAAACAGGGCCCCGTATCAGCCTGAGCAGGTTTCCCAGTTAGAGCGCCAGGTTCAAAACATGGCGCGGGATCTGGGTCACATACTGAGGGCTCAGCAGAACCCTCAGATCGGCATGCCGGCGCAGAACGCACCCAACTCTGGACCTGGTGCTCCAGAACAATGACGGGGGCAGCACCCCGATAACTCACCGGTTCCCACGGAGGAGGCACAAAGGGAAGGGGGGTGTAAAGCCTTGGAGGAAGCTTCCTTCCTCACTTTTAAACAGCCCCTGGAAACCCAGGAAACGGAAACAAAATCTCTTCCCCCTGAAAGTCTGCCTCCTAGGGAGCAGAGGGGGGGTAGGAGAAACAAAAGACCCAAACAGACTCAGGAGGAGGTACAGATCTTCCAATTTGAGGGAGAGGGATCCTCAGAAGATCCTGGGAAAAGGAGCTTCTCCTTCAGAGATGGGGGAGCTCCTCCCAAGGAAAAATGGGTCCCAAGGGATGCCAATTCAGACTGGGGAGATATGGAGACTGAGCTACTGCCGCCCATCATCTCATCCCAGAACCCACAATACCGAAATCCCCTGGTTCAAACCCATCTTGATGACTGCCTCCAAAAAGGGGGGCGGCCCAGAACCGGAACCAGGGGAATCCCCAATGGCTCTGATCTCCAGTTGCCAACTTTTTCTTTCAGATTCCCAAGGCTCTCCACAGAATCTGCCCAAATCTCTTCGCTAGCGATGTCCAAAACCAGAAAGTTAGCCCACCAGTTGTCCAAAAATGTGCATTATCTGTGCCCCCTTGAGGAGAAGGAGGGAAGATACTATGCCCCGGTACAAGTACAGGGGCAGGGTACAATTTTGGCACTGGTGGACACTGGATCTCAAGCTACCCTTCTGTCCAGAAGGGCCTTTGACGAACTGAATGCAGGAAGGGGAGAGAATTACCAAATTCCTCTCACCTCTCTTCCTGGACAACTGCAGAACTTTGACGGGAAGGAAATTCCCGTTGAGGGGACTGCAGACTTGGACATTAAGATCGGGCGACACAAGGTGAAACACCCGGTCATAGTAGTGACTCCAGAGGGCACCCCTTGTTTACTGGGGAATGACCTCCTGAGGAGGTTGTCACCCTTAATAGATTGCGTAAACAAGGTCCTCTGGACCCAGACTAGCCGACCAATAAAATTAAAACAGAGTGTCAACCATGTTAGTTTAAACGGCACCTGCCACATGGTTGAACAAAAATCTGACCAAGTAGAATTTCACTTCCAGAACAACCAAATTCCAGATGTGACAGTAATAGCAGTAGGACAACAGACTGGTGATGGGGGGTCCTCTCTATTTCTGAAAATCAACTTTCCTTCCAGTTTAAGGTGGTATTCCACACTGGAAGGAAACACCCTGAAATTCTTTACTAATCCACAATCAGAAACTCCCACTCCTATAGTCCAGAAAGATGTGAAATCAGCTCAGAGCCTGGCTGATATTCAGCAAATTGGAGAGCAGTTGTTCATCCCTGTTCAGTTAAATGATGGGAAGGACTCTGTTCTCGCTCGAGTGTGCGTGAACAATGGTAAGAGCTTCATCAGCGAAGCCATGTTTCGCCAACTCCCAAAAGATCCAGCCATTCCCACCTTCAAACTGATAGACAAATGGGAAATGGACCTGGAAGCACCTAATTCCAAACTTCTCCTGCCAAGCAGGTGTATGCTCAAAATCTCCATTGGCAACAAGAGCATAGTCCACAATTGTTGGGTCGTGCGAGACGTCCCTGCCGCCTTTTACTTAGGCAGTGACATTCTCAATCGCTTTGCCATTAGTTTGGACCTAATAAACTTCAAAGCTTGGTCCCGATTAGCGGATAATCCCATGGGCTTTGATGATCCAGAAAAAGCATTTAGGTTGGCTCAATTGCTACCTTATGCAGTTGAAATTCAGATTAAAGAGGAAGTCACCATCCCAGAAAGGACCCGACAATTCTCCCTGGAAGTGAAAGTTAAAATAGGACAACATTTGAAAAACCCTGATGCTTACATACATCTAAACGCTTCTCTCCAACAGCAAGGGTTGGGGGTAAACCCAACTCCATTAGTCAACATAGAACATGACACCATTCTAATAGAGGTGGACAACAGCGACTTAAAGAGTATTACTCTAGCCGCAGGCACCATTATTGGAATGGCGGTTGATGACCGACATTTTTCCATCAATTTAGGAAATGAACTGTTAGGACCAATCCCCAAGGACTGTTTTGACGGTGACAGTGAGGACAATACCACACCAGACAGGATTTTTACCCGGCATGGGGGGAACTTCCTGGTGTACACTTCCTGCCCCTATGGTAAGGAAGATGTGACTTGTGACTTCAGGAGGGATGAGGTGATTTTCCAGGTCCATGAGGGCTGCCTTTCCCACCTGAAGCCTCCGGTCCAAATCAGCACTCTGACCAGGGACTTCTCCACCCAGCTGGAGGAGGCCGCGGAGATAGCCAAACCAGAAGTCTTTCCAGGCTTCAGGCAGATGGTGGAAGAGAGAGTCAACATAGCTGATGCCTGTGTGACTCTGGAACAAAAGCAAAAGTTGAAACAAGTTTTCTTGGATTTCCAAGATCTCTTTGTGGTAGACTCATATGACTGTGGTCGCACTGACATCCACACAACAACAATCCCCACGGACCCTGGCATGACTCCTGTGTTTGTGAAGCAATATCGCTTGCCTTTCGCACCAATGGAGTCCCTTACTGAAATAATTAAGAACCTTGAGTCCCGGGGAATAATCCATCCAGTCCACAGCACCTTCAATAATCCGGTGCTGGGAATATTGAAGCCAAACGGCCAGTGGAGACTCTGCGCCGAACTCAGGGAGCTCAACAAACGGGTCCATACTTCCCGATGGCCTCTGCCCTACATTGACCAAGGGCTGGCCCAGATCCAGGGGTCACAGGTATTCACTGCAATAGACCTGACCAATGGATACTGGACCGTGCCAGTCAGTAGGGAGGACCAATACAAGCTGGCTTTTACCTTTGGGGGCCAGCAGTATACATGGACCCGGACTCCCTTCGGATACCTTAACTCCGGTAATGAGTTCAATATTTTCCTACATAAGGCCATGCCCGACCTGGGTGCGAGGGGTAACCTGGCTTATGTAGATGATGTCCTCATCAAAAGTTCATCTGTGGAGGAACACATAGCGGAGATCCGTTATGTTCTGACGCAGTTGAGGGCCGCCGGAGCAAAACTTTCCTTTCAGAAAGCACAGTGGTGTAGAACCCGTGTTAATTTCTTGGGGCATGAGATTACTCCTCAGGGTCTCTGTCCCCAGGAAAAGAAAGTGGAAGCACTTCAGAAACTGAAAGACCCCACAACTCTGCGGGAACTAAGGAGCCTCCTTGGACTGACTAATTACAGCAGAAAGTTCATTGAGGGCTACGCAGAGATCACCAGACCACTGATTCATCTCCTGAAGGGGGGGTCAAGTGGGAATGGGGTCCAGAACAAGCCGAGGCAGTAAAACAACTCAAAAGAAGCCTCTCAAAAGCGCCTTGCCTAGCTTACCCTGTCAGAAACAAGGAGTTCTTCCTGGAGACGGGTTTCTCTAATACGTGCTTGATGGCAGTATTATACCAAAAGCATGACAAGGTCAATAAAGTAATCTCCTATGCGAGCAAAACTTTATCCTCTGTGGAGGAAAAATTCAACGATTGTGAGAAGGCACTCCTGGCAACGGTGTGGGCATTGAAGAATTACCGCCCGTTTATCCAGGGGGAACACATCATAGTGGAGACTCCACACCAGCCTCTGCAATATCTCCAAAGTGACAGAATCCGGGCCGGAAATGTGAGTAATTCCCGAATTACTTCCTGGATTCTGTCAATGCAAGGCTTTCCTGTGGAGGTCAGATATGGCCAAAACAAGAAGAGTCCCCTCGCGCAAGGTCTGGCTGACTGGCATGATTGTGCCAGAGAAAACTGTCTCGAGGACGAAAGTCTAAAAATAAAGGACAACATGGAGGCATACCTTAATTCCCCCCACAAAGTCTTTGAAGAAGACAAGTGTGAGGGAATGCCCACTGTATATGTGGATGGATGCTCTTACCATGTTGACAACGACGGGGAGAAAGAACTGGTGGCCGGCGTAGGGAATGCATGGGTGAATGAGTCCCCAGAACCCTCCGCTGGATACAACATTGGTCCCCGAAGTAGTCAGGTGGCAGAATTGATGGCGGTTCATCAGGCCATCCTCACTGCTGTCCAGCATCAACTCCACGAACTGGTCATAATCACAGATTCGGATTATGTACGGAACGGGTTCGTAGAGCACCTGGTTAATTGGAAAACCAGAGGCATGTTATGTGCTAACAACAAACCCTTCAAACATGGGAAGTTGATCCAAAACATTGATGATCTGGTCACCTCGAATGAGATGACCATCTATTGGAAAAAGATCAAGGGTCATTCCAAAGTAGAGGGACCAGACAAAACTGGAAATGACTTAGCTGATCAGCTAGCCTAAACCGGGGCCATCCAAGGGGATCTAATTGAGATTGAGTCCCTGTTGGGGGAAATCCAGGTCACTGCTATCACTAGGTCCCAGACAAATGGTCACAACGACCTTTCAATTGCACAATGGAGTAAGGAGACCCCTGATGCTAATTTGATTACCGCTCAGAAGGGGGATCCAATTATTGGTAAGTTTTACCAACACCTTGAGGACCCTGAGAACTTTCCCCTGACGGATACCGATTATATTGGGAAAGAGGACCTAAGAGTGTTGATGAAATGTCCAAAAATGTTCCGAATCCAAGACGGTTTGCTGGTAAGGAAATCCAAAGCTGGCCACGATCTGTGGGTGGTTCCTACCTCACTCCGAAACCTGATGTTAAGTCACGCCCATGATGCGGCCACCGCCGGTCATAAGGGGTTTCACACAACACTGGAAATCTTAAAAGAGGTTGCATACTGGCCACACATGGGGCAGGACCTTGACCAACACTTGAAGGGGTGTCTTGTGTGTGCGCAATTTCAGCCGACGTCCCTCACACACCGCGCGCCTCTCCAAAAGCGGGGGATGACACTGCCATGGTCAGATTTGCAAATCGACTTTGTAGGCCCTATGATTCGCTCGTCTAGAGGAAACAAGTACATGTTGACCGTTACATGCTTGTTTACCAAGTGGGTGGAATGTCTCCCAGCCCAAAATTGCAAGGCAGAAACTGCAGCTGCCCTGATGATTAACCACATCTTTTCCCGTTTCGGCCTACCTCAAAGGATTGAGTCAGACAGAGGTAGCCACTTCACCAGTGAAGTGATGACAAAGATGTGGGAGATATTGGGGGTCAAAAGGAAGTTGCATATTGCTTACCGGCCAGCTTCTTCTGGGGCAGTAGAGAGATATAACCGAACCTTTGTGAGCATATTAAAGAAGTTTGTGGCAGATTCTGGGCCAAGTTGGGATATCCGATTACCTCTGGTCCTAATGGCCATCAGATCTACCCCTTCATCTGCAACCAAAATGTCACCATTTGAGTTGATGACTGGACGCAAGATGGTGCTTCCTCAGCATTTGCTCTACAGGACCCAAGAGCAGACACTAATAAATGCCTCCACAACTCATGAGTATGTGGAGAATTTAAGGAAACACCTTCAACATGCTTTTGCTTATGCTCAGCGCAATCTAGAAAGATCAGCTGATAGCATGAAGACCCACTATGACCTCCAGGAATGAATATCAGGTGGGGGACCGGGTCTATCTATACAACTTCCAAAGAAACCAGGCAAAACAGCGAAAATTCTTGCCTACATGGAAGGGACCCTTTGAGATTATAAACAAGATCTCCCCTGTGGCCTACAAGATCCGCATCCCCAAAGGCGGTTTGGCAGAGGGGGAAGACAAGTGGGTCCACATTAACCAGTTGAAGTGTTGCCATCCCAGGCACACTCTGCAACAACTGGAGGAATCCTCTGGAATCCTAGAGGGTACTGTCTCAGATTAATTCAGTTCTAACTTAAAATGTCCTACATATCGCCTATCAAATTCTGAGTTTCTCAATGTGGGTGTTTTTGTTTTTGAATGCAAAAAGAAATGTGCATGTTCATATATTTTGACTATAAATTTATATGCCACCCCACTATATCAATGGTGGGGGAGAAATGTCCATGAATAGGTATTGCCGCTCTTCCTTTGTCGTCCTAGGAGAAGGAAAACCTGCAGGCTGGCCAAGGAGGACGATCCGGAGACCGGGAGCAGAGACCCAAGGGGCCCTGTGTACCGCCCAATATTCCCATCAGGACCGGCGAGGAGAACCGATCGATCAGTACCGGATGGAGGAAAAGATGCTGAACTGTGCCATCTATTGGAAGAAGATGAGGAAACATCCCAGGTCTTGCGAGTCCCATCAGTGAAACAGAATGGCCATCTCAAGAGGGGGGCTTGTGGGATGTTTTTACCCATGCATCCGAGCCCTACCTCAAAAACTGTGCAGTACTGGCATTGAAAACATCATGATGGCCAGAGCTTCCCAGAAAATGCCCATGGAAATGCATGAAGAATAGGCTGCCACCCATTTTTGCCGATGTTATGGGCACAGAAGGGCACTGCCTAAAACCCCATTGGACTACCCACACAGTAGCCTGAAACCATTGGGAATGGCAATGCTGATTGCCAAGAGCAACCTAGAATTGTGGGGAATTCATTTTCTTAAATCCCAAAAATGGGTGCATTACCAGTCCTCACCACTATCAGAAAGCCGGCGTTTTAAAACAACACCAGACTTTTTTGTTTTATGTGTAAAACTGAATAAATGAACCCAAAGCAGGCCAAAGATAGACTTACTGAGGGGTGGATACAATGTAAAGTTATATTCTGAAGTGACTTGAAGGTTTATAACAAGACTGGCTGAGCTGTGGATTTCAGCAGTTTAAGTAAATTTGGACTGAAAGACACTAAAAATCTAAATGTTTAAAAGAAATGAGTGACCTACTTTTGAGTGTCACATAGGTTGCAATTGTTTAAATGTCATAGTTTTAAACTTAGAATCAGCATTCTAGCTGCATATGTAAAAATGGTTAGTTTTATGTGAATGCAGAAAACTGGGTAACTAAAAGTGACATTAGCTGGGGCCTGGCTTAAGGAACTGAATTCTGCCCACCAGCTACCCCCGACAGGAGATGAGACTTGCACAACAGCTGTGTTCCCAGGCCTAGTTGCCTTTTGCTGTTCCCACCAAAAGGGATATGACACTTCTCTGATTGAATTACCTGGGCTCTGCAGGAAATTGAACAAAGCCCTGTCCTTACTCAGGCAAATGTTTTATTGGTGAGAGTCGTAAATGTGGCTTCCTCCTGGAAGGAAAGGGGAGGAGCACTGCATGTGAGAGCAAGCTGGCTTGGCAGAACTGGAAAAATCAGAAATTCAACCTTGTGCTGGGGGGAAACCACACCCCTTTGGGGCCAGAACATAACTCTAAAAAGATGGATCATTCATAGAGCGGACTTGTGAAAATTTTATAAATGATACCATAATTCTTGTGATTTTTCTGCCCACATTTTAAGAGGTTTTTAGAACCGGTGGTATGATCTGGGGGCAAGCTAGCAGTTAAGAGCGTATTACTTAAAATGTATGCATGTTAAAAATCTGACACTTCATCAATTAATGTCCATACTCCTTGCGCACATGTGTGTAAATTTGGGTTAATGTCCGATATTGCAAAACCAGTTAAAAAGTGCAAATGTTGCCATTTCTCAATGCAAGCTCTCAGGAAGAGCAGATTTGGACCAGGTATACCTCCTGTGATATGTGATGGGTGCATGTAATTTTAAACAAATGTGTACCTGTGCAAATATGTCTTTTGGGTCAAAATATAGATTGTGTGTAATTTGACAGGGGTGGGTTCTCTGTATCATAAACAGACCTCATCATGATGACACTTCATTTCATTCCCCCAATCAAGGGGAAGAGGATGAAGTGGCCAATGACAAGTGGAGAGGGGTAGGGTCTAGAAAGCTAGCCTCTCCACCCATTTTCAAAACACATAAAAGCAGACAGTCAGGACAGATAGGGACATTCAATTCCATTTGCTGCAACGCGCTCTGCCAGACCACACAACATCCAGAAGATACTAGATTCAACACTTAGACTTTAAAACTCCAAAGAACTTGATTCAGAACTCAAAGCAAGGGCCTAAACCCACAAACTGAGAACTCTTCTCAGTGGGCCTCAGCATCCAGCAAACCTAACAGCGATAGCAGCATCCAGGAGCCGTGCAGATCAGCGCTGGGTCCAGAGAAAGCTGTGCAGAAAGATCCAGAAGCAGTGCTGTACCCAGAGAAAGCAGAGCAGTATCCAGAACCAGAGGCAGAGCAGAGCTGACCCAGACCGCTGTTCGCAGAACTAGAGAGCTGACCCAGATGCTGTGCGCATAAACCGTCCGTGGCGAGTGAAGAAAACCTGTTGACCAGATCCGTGGCGAGGCCCATTCTATTTCTAAATATATTGTGAGTACCTAGCAGAACTGTGCAGAACCAATCTCTTAGTTAAAATAATATAATTCAATCTATTTTAATCTAACCAGAACTGTCTCTTAACTGTCACCTGTCATTTGCAAAGCTGTCACCTGTCATTTCTAGTTGCTAGCTGTAACTTGTCACTTTGAACTTTTAAAATTTCAAATCTGAAAAACGACCTTTACCATATCGCTCATATCTCAGTGACCGTTTGTCTTAGAGACTTGCAGTAACTTTCCTCTGAAAGATGGGAATCTTGGCTTTTCAACGAACCTAGTACCACATTCATATTCCCTATACTTTTGCCGCAATCGCGAAAAATGCACTCGCGTATTTTACCGCGATTTGCAAATTTCTCCACGTGTGAAAACAGCAGCTTCCTTGCTTTCATTTGCCAAAAATTCGTTTAACCTGCCAATCATTCCTAGAACATTGCTAAAGTAAGACTGAACTTATTTAAAGCAACTAATCCTCAACCTGAACCTCCAGAGGGAACATTTTCCAATATATTGCTATCACATTTTAAAGCATTTTGAGCCTGTGTAAAACTCATATCTATTCTCGTCTAAGCTTGCTGGGAAACTGGAACTCTGTATTACATTGTGATTGTATACCTGAACTGTGTGTTCTTCCTTCCATCTCCTTACATTGTATAGGGGGGGGGGGGGGTGAATTGCCATAAAGGGAAAGTGATTACCTTGTTTTTTGTGAAACCATATCAGTTTATCTTCTATACTGCATTTCATTCATTCAACCTTGCATTTCCTTGAACCCTATAAAGCATTCTCTACCACATTATTCTTCTGTCCCTATTTACCAGTGTGCTACCTTATCCATTTCATGTCAACTCCTTAGTGATTATAAAGAAGTGGGCTAGTGCCAGATTCTCCGTTGTTAATCTTTATCATTTCAGATTAAGTGTGATATTCAATTATTAATTTATTATAAAGTGTGATATATATATATATATATATATATATTGTTTAAATTCTCAAATAAACCTTTTAACTTGCAAAGTGGGGTCAGGGGGATTCCAAGAGAGGGGTGTTATATAGGGGTAGTCATCCAGAACGCATGAACTGGACATAAAGATATATCAATAAGGGTTTCCATTCAGTATCCCAGACTAGGCATTGATTTAGCTGTAGTGTTGAATTGAATCCGCTTACAAAACATAGCCCAGGATGGGTCTATTTCCCTTTTAGCATGGGCTGATGTAGTCAGGGGAATTAGGGGTCCCATTTGTGGGGTTAGCTCCCTGACACCCTGTTTGGGATTGGCCCGAGGGCCTTCTGGATTTGGAGTTGGTTGGATTCTGCGCGGGAAGGATCTTAGGCCACCCATCTCCAGATCTAAAATGGGGGCAACCTTCACCTCTGCCACCTTAGCAGCAGCAGGGGTGTTGGTCGGTTTGGGGTTTTTGCTACTATTTCTATTTTCCAACGGCTTCTGTACTTCATAGATGCGCGTGGCCTGTTCAATGACCCAGTCTAGTGATCTTTTCTCTTGAAAGTCCCTCACTAGCTGGGTCATAATATACTTAGGGAGAGCATGAAAGAAGGTGTTCACAAATTCCTTACTGTCAGTGCGCACCCTTCTAGTGGTCTGCGCAAAGGCGTGTTTCAATTCCTGAACAAATTATGGGGCCTGGTCTTTCCCACATTGTAATTTGTAGGCTGCCTTGCAAGCCTCTTGAGGGTTCCTATGAATGGAAAAATGTTTCAGGGTGGCCACCCTATAGGTGGACCATCTGGAGTTGTTCTGATCCTCCAGCCCTGCAAAGAAGCAGGAGTACTCAGGAGAAAATGTCCACTTTACATACTGCATACAGCTTTGGCTGTCCTTCAGATGGAAAGTCTCCATCATCTGTTCAAATAGTTCAAATAGCTCCTAAACCGAATATTTAGCATTTTTGTGGTAGGGCGTGATGACGCTCCTAATAGCTTTTATTTGTTTCAGGGGATCCTTGAGTAAAGCCCTCTTGACTTTGTTGGCCTTTTTAGTCCTTGTCACCCTGGTCCACTCATCCACTGACTCCGAGGCACTGCTACCAGAGGTGGCTGTCTAGTCTTCTAGGCTCTCCCCGATTCTGCGAGCTTGGGAATGGCTGGCAGAATGTGGGGGCCTAGTTTGTAGGGACCTGTGGCGCTCAGAAGAGTCTTCTGACTCTTCCTTGCTCCCCGGATTGGCTGAGTACTCCCCCCCACCACTGTCCTAGCTGGGAAGAGGTTTTTAGAATTCCCTTAGTGGGCCTAATCCCATGGAATTCTCCACCAAATGTCACTGCCTGATCTCTTGATGAGTTGTATTTCTGAGGATCCATTTCTCTGATTCTCCCCTCACTGGAGTCTCCCTGATCAGAGAAGATGGCCCTAGCACTTGGGAACCTGTAAATAGATGCCCGCCTGTCCATTTCTGGAAAGCGTTGACCTATTAGCCCCATATTCCCCATTGGGTTGAAGTCTACCATCCCCGTGGCCCTTGGTTGCGAGCCAGTGGACATGGGGGTGGCAGTGTTTAAGATATTAAAGTATCTGGTGCCAGGGTTCCTGAGGTTATTCTCAGGGGTTTCCCTCTCCCATCTGACTTCATCTCTGTCAGCCCATACTCCCTGATGGCATGCAAGAATCTGACACTTTTGTTTTTCTATTAAGGCCTTACTGGTCTCTATTAGTTGTTCCTGCATGGCTATTTGTCTATAGAGCCTGTCATTTTTTTCACAGAGAGCCTCATTGTGTCTCTGTGCTTCCTGTCTGATTTGGGAGTATTGGGCCAATTATTGCTGCAGGAGGCTCACTTTGAGTTCTGTCCTTACTGGCCTGGTCATTCTTTGCCAGAGCATCTTCCACCCTCCTGGTGTGCTCTAACAGCTTTTCATAGTCCATTTTGAGTTCACCCCGTCCCTGAAGGGCCAGGTGATTTACGTTCCACCTTGGTTTTTAAATAGTTGACTTCCTGGCCTAAGGCGTCCCTTTCCTGAATTAGAGTACCCCTCTGTGCAGCCAGGTTGTCCCTTTGTTTTTTTAATGCACCAGCTTTCTGGCGCTCTTCATCAAATTCTGTTTTGGATTCAAGGTCTTTGAGAATTAATTTGTTATTTTCCTCTTTTAATTTGTATATGCGGTTCTCTGAAGTGACCATCTGTTCTGAGCATGCTCTGTTAAAGTTTAATTGCTGTTCTAGCTTTTGTTGGCTCTGTAGTAGAGAGTTCAACCTTTCTTGACACTCTTTTTGCAGTGTCAGTAATTTGGTATCCTTTCTACCTTCTCTTGCTGCAGGAGATCCAGATTTTCTTTTACTTTTATCAGGTACTGTCTGGTTTCACTCTCTGATTCTTGGCTCTTTTGTAGCCTTTGCTCTGCAGAGTCCAGATCAGTTTGGGTCTTCTCTAGTGATTGTACTTGCCTTTTTGCCAGATCTAGGTTTTCGGCATATTTTTCCTGTATTACTCCAATGTGGAGGTACAGGTATGCCGCTATTTTGGCAATTTTACATCCTTGAAGCCATATACAGCTCACCAAGTGCCTGGTGTAATGGACCCTGATCCTGTCATATATCTAATTTTGTGGCAGTGGCTTGTTAATTGATTTCCTGCAGCCAAACATTCTGATCCTGCTCAACCCATTCACCCCTGACAAACAATTTGTGCAGTAGGTGTTCTTTTGCCATATTAATTTCCACTGGAGTCACCATTCCGGAAATATGAATTAGCCTTCTGACTTATCTCAGGGTTACTTTTACCTTTGCAAAACAGGCCAAACTCCTTGAGTAGTTCTATTGAAGGGTGTTTTTACAGTGTAGCACAGTGTGGTAGCCCAACAAGGCGTATGTACCCCGTCAGTTAGCACACTTTGTTAGACTGTCACAAGTGGTATGTCTAATTCAGGACCTCGTGACGAGCCCCCAATCTGTAAGTGATTTCAATCCGGCACACACTTAAGTCAATGCCTAGCATGTAATGCACAGCTGAAATCCTTATTTATTTGTGTCTAAAAGTTATTTTATTCTGAACGATGTACCACTCATATCACGCCCCTCTCTTGGAACCCCTCCGGTCACACTGAACCAGGAATCAGGCTGGTTTGAAAAGTTAAAATATTTATTTATGTATTTACAATATATCACACTATGTTTTAATGGGTACACAATGATCACCAATGGGGTGATGTAACACTAAATATTCTCTTTAATACCCAAGGAGTAATAGTCAGCAAAACAATTCAGCACAGAAATAATATTTTGGTGTGTGTTCAGATCAAATAGCAGCGTGGTTACTGTTCCCTCCTGCACACCCCTCAACCCCCCCACAGGCAATGTAACGAGATAAGAGGAGAGAGAGCAGGTATCAATCCCAATTTTCCCCCAGCAACTCAAGAGAAAAACAGAATTGATTGGCAAGCGGTCAGGGTGGTTTTAAAGTTATCTTGAGAATGGATTGGGCAAAAACACGAAATATGGTTTAAATTGCGGAAATTGTTTAAATTCTTATGGGAGCCACTTTGGATAGTTGCACGCAAACACGAGCAATGATTTGATACTAAGAAACAATGTGAAATCTTAAAATTAAGGTCAGAAGCAATCAAAAGCTGTTTTACATGTGTCCGAATTTCCCTAAAACGAAATTCGTGGGAAACTTTTCAGTGCGCGATAATCGCGATTACGGGAGAACGGTATGGATTTGGATTTTAGATGTGGATTAAAGCAGTGGATGTTTACTACAATCAGATGTTGAAATTTTGTTTTTAGCACCAACATTGAGGAAGTTATAGACGTTTTAGTGGAGGTCGTTTTTCGAGATAGGCGCAAGAAATGGAAAGCAGGAATGCACTTTTAAAAGACAATGGGGATTTCTTACACTAGATTATGACTATAGAAAAAGAGAATGCCACACATGAATCTCCACAGTTCCTGGCCAGGGAACCCTTCACATGGTGGATACTCAATTTCTTTCTGGGATTCACTTTAGTTACTCACAACACTAATGACTTAAGATTTTGAAATACAAATAAGAGAATCTCAGCGCAAGAAAAGTTCTGACAATTCAAAATACTCCTAACAATATCAGGTTCTGAAGACAAGATGGGATGGGTTTAAGATAGGGATTAACTATGGACAGTACAAATGCTAGTGACACAGTTCTATCTATAGATACTCACTAGATATGTTTTTACACAGAAACGTCAGGATTCTGATCCGTCAAGATTTCTGGTCAGGAAAGGTAATCTGGTTCTGAAATAGACAGCTGGTCACATCGGATTGGACTGGGTCTGTTCACAGCACAGCACTGAACTGGATTGGATCTTTTGGTTCTGATGATAATTAGTTCAGCAGGCAAGCAGTACAGCACCGCCCGGCTGTATTTTGGTTCCACTTAGGTTTCTAGGGTTGGTTCTGGGTCTGGAAATTTAAGAAACACTTGTGTATAGGCGCGTTACAAATGCTATATCATATCATATCAAGGCCTAGCTGAAAATGGTTCAGCTATGCAATGGGCCTTTCTGCTTTGCCAAGTTTCTGTAGTCTGGAGCAAGTAAGATGGATAATTCTGCAGCAGGGTGCTCCACCAGCATTTGGATAGTGGATGAATCCGTCTGTCCTTCTGAGTGCTGAGCTGTCTCTATTTATGCTTATGATAAAGCGGGTGTGTGGGCTGATTTACCCTAAGCTCGCCCCTTTGACAGGGATTGGTCAAAGTCTCCTCTCTGCCTTGATAGGAGGAGAGAAACAGTGTGTCATCTTTACGGTGTGGGTTTATGAGGTTTAGAATCCACCCCTAGCTCCTTGAACACAAAATCTACTTTTGGTACAATACATATTTCCACATGTGCAACTTTTATAACAATCATATATACAGATTACATATTTGTTGTAGCAGATACTCCTCCAAGCCTCGTCCCTGTGGGATCTTGTGTCTGCTTTTCACAGAATTTTGACCTTTTCACCTGGAACACAGTGTCCAATTTACGAGCAAATTTCTACAAATGTGTGCATTGAACATGGGCATTAGTGTATAAAGTTTCATACTTCTATCAGAAATTGTCACAAATATCAGATATATCCAAGTCGCTCCCTACTTCTGTCACCTCCCCCTCCTCCTCACCTGAGGAAATGTCTTTGGAGAGCTTCCTTCTTCTTTCTCTGACGGCGGATTTCTTTTTTAGGAGATATGGTCTACCACGGAACGACGCCACAATGGTTGCCGGAGTTTCCGGGAACCAATGGCCCCGGATCCGTAATATCCGGAAGGGAAAAAGCCTGAAAGGCAAAAAACCCGTGGAGGACTCGCCAAGAGATGATTTCAGCAGACTGCGATGTCCGGTAAGTAATAAATCCTCGGAAGTTGGCGATGGTATTCAGATACAAGGGGCGAAGAGTACTGGCAGAGGACAACAGAGGAGCAGCAGGCAAAACGGGACGCCCAAGAAGAGACCCTGCACTAAGGGAGAAGCCACAGGGGAGAGTACAATATCCTCTATCAGGTACGGAGAAGGCAGGGGAAACCAGACTGAGAGGAGGCGCCGAGGGGAAAGCCCAGTGGGCCGGAAGGTGGAAAAAGAAAGAAAGAGAGGAGGGCGAGGGGCCCTAAGGACAGGAGGGGGCTCAGCAGAGCCAAGCGGAGCACTGAGCACAACAACCAAAGGAAGCAAAGAGCGAAAGTTGCAATGCAGGGAGCCGGCAGCAACTGGACGCCAATATGCTGGAGGCGGCCATATTGGAAAAAAACTAGACCGCTCTCGGAATGCGTCTCAAGACGTGGCGGGACATTCCATGGCGACCGAGCCTCTATCCGTGCCAATGACAGACAAAAAAGGGTCGCATGACAGAAATACATTTTCCGCCATTTCTTCCCAGTACTTATCACAGAATTCTGGTGCCTTTTCACTGTGCATCCAGAAATTACATTAACAATGCTGTTATTTCTATATTTAGCACGATTTTACATAGTACGTTATCAGTCTTTTTGAAATGTGTTTTTTGCCCTTGTTAAGCAACAAATGGTTGTTTAGCTCCACCCCTTTGGTCTCTCCCTGGGACCCAGGAACATCTCATCCCTGTTTGTTCCTTGGCAGAGGCCATTTACAACTCTTCACACCTGGCATTTCCTTTAGCTGGAGGATGTCCATTGTCTCCTTCCTCCTGCAGACCAAATTCTTCCCTCACCCTATAATCATCACGTAGGTGTGATTTCCTGCTGGAGAGGACTGGGGGGAGAGGCCTTGCCTCTGTGAGGAAAGCTGTTATTCCAGTTTGGGTGGCTTTTAGTCAGGCTTAAATTTAAATGTTAATTATGTTACATGTTTCCTTAGCTTAAAACAAACTTGTGATTTCAAACTAGCAGCTAGAACACTTATTCCAGATTCTACACCACGGGCTCAAACAATTACAACATAGGTTACTCTCAGGAACAGGCCACTTAGATTTCAAACATTAATTTCAGTTTATACAGGTTTTAAAGTTTATCATGCAGGCTTCTGACAGCTGTCATTCAGGTGGCCGATGGTACTGCGCTCAGATTTTGACAGATGCCTGAGGCAGGCAACTTTTGCTGTGGATGTTTCTTTGATACTTTCAGCTTGTCAAGACATTGTATGTTCACAATGATTTTTTTATATTAAGTGAATTGTAGCACCCAGCAAGAATTTTGGATGTTTGAGAGTGTTTTGTACCAGCATTTTGCAGTTTCAGCAACAAAGAAAAAAGATTTAAAGCAAGATTTTGGATTTATTTTAGTAGAGCACTGCTTTTCCCTCCGTACTCCATTTTCACTTGTTGTGGAGCCCAGTGACATGTTTCAGGAGTGAGATCTCTGTTCTACCACTGGCAACAGGCATGGTAGATTGGGAAGCCATCTCTTTGTGCTTTGCAGAGTGCGATTTTCAGAGGTTTTGGCGCGCACAAGGATTTTGCGACCATTTTGATGTTTCTGGCACCATCAGAACACAATGATGCCGCAGGGCAGAGCAAAAGTGGGTCAAGACATCCCACAACTCATCAGGGAGGCAGTCTGTTCAGGTGTTTCTTGTTAGTACCAAATATGGCCTATATATATACATATATAGCAAAACAAAAGAGATGATGGCCGGAAGGTTTAGAATAAATCTTAACCTCTGGCATTGCTCTGGGCAACCCTCGAGACCATCGTTCTTCGCCTGCCAAGCCATGACAAAAGGGGAAAGACCATATGCAAATCAGGATTGGTCCTACCTCAAAAGAGGCAGTCCAGCCCGAACTGCTAGGTCACATCCCTTCTGCACGAGACCACAAGCATGCCCAGATATGTTTCAGCCTTGTTGGGTGTCATCAGTGAGGAGTAACTTGGGTCTCTATGCCCAGCAGGCATCGGACCCACGTCTGGGCATACCCGTCCCACTCGGGGTGACAATAGCAAAACAAAAGAGGTGATGGCTGGATGGTTTAGAATAAATCTTAACCTGTGACATTACTCTGGGCAACCCTCCAGACCATCATTCTTCGCCTGCCAAGCCATGACAGAAAGGGAAAGACCATATGCAAATCAGGATTGGTCCCACCACAAAAGGGGCAGTCCAGCCCAAACTGCTAGGCCACATCCCTTCTGCACGAGACCACAAGCATCCCGAGACATGTTTCAGCCTGAGGTAAAGACTCTGGGTAAGTATCTCGTAACCAGTACTAATGTCTGGCAGAGTTACCCCCGCCCCCTTGTTAATCTGTATATGTATATCAAACTTTGCTAATGTTGTGCACACTTTGTTAATGCCACCTTTGCCTCTCCTGATTTTTTGGACTACTTCTCCTATCAGCCTCACACAGCTTAGTCAATTGTCAGGGGTCATGGGAAGCATATGCCAAAACATTTGATTAGCCGACCCATGATGGTGACGACGGCATGCATATGAGAAACTAAGTGGCATTTTGTTGTTATAGTATGGCAGCAACTGGGCATGATTACACATTGCATGTAGTGACAAGCCTTTTTCCTGAGGAATTCACTGTTATTTCCTAGCGCACTGATGGTGCACATTGCTCATTGTAAATATACCCTGCATTTAAGGAATTATGAGATGTTAATGGATCATGAGATTGAGCTTGGCACATGATGGAATGAATAACACGTGAGGCTGCACACTTCATATAGGATGGCACACCAGCAATTACATATAGTGGCCGCACCAGTGTATTTATGAGGCATTGCTAGACATTGAAGAATACACTTGGAATATGGAAGAAGCAACTGGATATACAGAGCTGTTCATAATACTGTTTGATTCTACCTCGGCTGTAAGGCAATAACAGACATCAGATGGCAGGAGCCTCAAATAGAGGGTACATTTGGCATACTGTAATATGACAGCACCTGGGAATGTTTGGCTTTACTTGCACCTGATTTCTGGACCTAACATGTGCAGCTATGACTGGTATAAGTTGGCAGTAAATGGCTGTATGAGACTGGACTGGCATATGCATGGCGGTGCCCCTGCCCTATGTTGGTTCGACTTGGACTCCCCTCTATCATACATGGACCCCCTTCATGACATATCAAGGCAGCACCCCAGTTAAAATGTGGTTGCTTTAAAAAAAAAAAAAGTCTTATTTGTTTTAGTACCAGTTTGGTATTTTCTGAAATACCCTCAACAGTCACATGGTTAAATGTCACGTAACACATTTCATCAGGGTAAAATTCACATGACATCACTTTCTGTTATGTCATCAGGTCCATGATATCACTTTCGCTACCCCAAGAAATGTGATGAATTGACTTCCCAGGAAATCCACTTTTTCATTTTTATGTTGTACTTGCTAAAAGCAAGCAGATTCCACCGGAATCCTTTGTAAAGAAAGCAGTGGTCGAAGTGTACGAAAAGAAGTAGTGAAATTATGAGGGTCATTATGAGTTTGGAGGTAGCCTAGCCATGGTGCTATTAGCGCCATGGCTGCCTTCAAACCCGGGTCCGGGTCTGGGACTTACCGGGACATTCCAACCTATGCGGACCCGGTAAGTCCCCATTCAGTTGACCATTCCCCATTCCCATTTGAGCCCCCATAGGGCTCAATGGGAATGTGGAAGGCACTTTTAACTTTGACCTTAACGGGACCCGCAGAGAACAGCTGGTCTTACCAGCCGTTCCTGCTGGCACCCGCTAAGGGACCTCAGAATAGGGCGTTAAGGGTTTACCGGCACCAGCATCATTACCGGTGACCGTTAACCCTTACTGCCCAGCTCGGAATGAGGCCCTATGTCCCTTGCTGGCCTGCACCCACTCCCCACAAACTCCATCACTGTGTCCCCTCTGACACACAATACACACACACCTGCTGTTTAAGGGAACGTTCAGTGCAGTGCACTGAAAGTGCAAGTTTCAACTTCTTCCCACACTTTTATTTTAAAACGAACCCATTCCGGAACGGTTTCTTTTTAAAATGAAAGTATAGGAGCTGTAAAAGGTAATTTAAAAAAGTAGAAGAGCACCGCTCCCGACCGCTCCCGCTCACTTCGACCACTGCCCGCAAGCGAACACTGCGAGAGGCATTTTTGCACATATCGTAAAAATTGCACCTAGAGGACCAAATTGCACATACTTGGACACGTTGGATGTTGTCTCTGGGCAATTTGTCGAAAGACATTCTGAGAAATGTTGAGAACGCAATTGTATCTCACTCCCCTTCCTTGCATAGATTGCAATGACTGTGGTTGCCTAGACATGAGGATTCACTTGATGAACCACGGCTCAACAGTACAGCATAGTTCAGACGGATCGCTCTTGAGTTAAGTGCTTGTCTAGGGGATGGGGCCTGCTTGCACTTTGCAAATTCGATTCCCGTGACAGGGCTGACTCAACCATTTATCCTTTCAAAGTTAATGGATGCAATACCATTACCTGGGTAACAATAGCACCCTTTTTTGACAGTGCTTAGGAGCGTGAAAAATGTGTCATGAAGCAGTATATTACCAAACTATTATTATATGATAGAAGAAACATCTTCATAGGCTCCCTGGGAAGTGGTGTGTAAGCGAAGGTTTCCTTTGATATTTTGGTTTCTAATATGAACTAAAATGATTGACAAGGATGCACATGCATTCTGAAGGCTGTCAGCTCGCACGATACAGACTGGCCCACTTCCTGACACATATATACAAGCTGTCTAAGAAAACACGGCTCTCCAGCTCACCCTGCCAACGCCATGACACGCTGTTCCCACGGCTGAATTTAGGACAGTGTATTCTCAATTCAGGGAAATCAATCACTGGCCAAAAGCTGCGGTTTCCTGTTGTGCAAATGCGATTTATTTTTATTCGCTGATAACAAGCCAAGGGAGTTACCACTGCTACAAGAACAGTAATCAAGCAGCGACCTCAGCTTTTATCAGCTGTTTGCACTCGTGTGTCTACTTAGGTTGAATAAGAGAGCAGTGCAGTGCCACACATAAATAACCACCATGCAAACCTTAAAAACAGCAAATGGCTGTTCTACTTTCAGCGGGCATTTTAGCAATGCATTATCCTGTCACGTTACTGGATTGAATTATGGGGGGAATTATCTGCTCATTAGGTGCGGGTTTTGATTTTGTAAACTCAGTACATGCAGTAAGGTTGAAATGTTTCTCTTTATACTATGTTATCATATACAGTATTTTGACTCTTGATATGTGTTTTTCTGTTTTCTCTGCTATGTTATCATATACAGTAGTGTGACTCGATGTTTTTTTTCTGTTTTCTCTGCTATGTTATCATATACAGTAGTGTGACTCTTGATATGTTATTTTCTGTTTTCTCTGTATACCATGCTATCATATACAGTAGTGTGACTCTTGATGTTTTTCTTTCTGTTTTCTCTGCTATGTTATCATATACAGTAGTGTGACTCTTGATATGTTATTTTCTGTTTTCTCTGTATACTATGCTATCATATGCAGTAGTGTGACTCTTGATATGTTTTTCATTCGTGTTATGCCTATGAATTACGCTGCTCCTATGGACAGATCAGGCCTCAATGCCAATTTACTGGGAAGAAACCCTGGACCTTGCGGATTAGGGAATATTTACCATTTTGCACCTGTTCTGCTACGTTTGATATATTGAATCACTGGTTCCTGCTAGATCTATTAAGGGAAGCAGGCAGGGGTGTTGCTACGTCTGGAAAGGATCCAGGGCTACGCTAATGTCAGGACTGTCGGGGCACAGGGCTTGCTGCCTTTTGGTTGTAGCCCCTAAGTTTCTATCTGGGGCTACAACCAAAAGACCCAGGCTACTGCCCCCTACCCCCAGAAGCAACGCCTCTTTAAGCAGGAACCATTTCAGCCAGTAATATTGCTTGTTTGAAGTTGTCTTGTTCGAGTGGTCACATAGTGCCAATTTGGGCAATCCCTTTCTGAATTCACCCCGGTCCAGTCGGTGCACAGGAGGGATCAGACCCTCCAACGATCCTGTTCAATCCCTACATCATGCCAATGCAGAAACCCTTTCTCCTGCCCACTCCCCAAAACTAGACGGTGTAGAAGGGTCTCATAAGTGGAAAGGAGAGGCCCAACCATATCCTGCATGTGGTATACCACCTCAGGTACCAGGCACCTGGCATGTGGACACAAGGTGTCCCAACACAATCCTTTCATTGCAAGTTTAGGACAGTCCCGCACTTAAAACCTTTACAATGCAATGGAGCAACTATCATATGTTCAGGCAAGTGTGATGACAATAAATGCTCAGTAAAATCACTTAATGTGGTTAAATGCCAAAAGAAGGTAGACAACCATGAGTAAAGGTAACTGTACACCTTGCAGCCCATCGATCCCCACGTGTCATGTACATTTCTGCACATCTTAGTCAATACACAAAGCGAACAGTCCCTTAAATACAGATCCGGGCATAAGTTGGGACTCCTTGGGCGGCTACATGGAGGTTTAAGCCTGATTCCTTGACAGACCTTGTTTTCAGAACCGAGGTTCTCCAAGCAATTGTACATTACTTCAGTATCCACAAATTGTAGTTTGAAGATTATGCTAAAGTTTGGGTTCCTTTTAAAGCAAATATACGGGCGATTTGTGCTAGTAGGAATCACGCATGAACGTTACATGACATGCTACTACTAATATCCCTGCTACTGTGTTAGATGTTCATAACTGACACGCTGAGTTCTGTATGTTGTCAGGGAGTCTAAACTGTGTGCCCATAGGACAATAGCTAAACATTAAGCCTAAACTGACATGCTGGGTAAGGTCCTAGCCCACAAGGGGCATTGTGGAGATAGCTCCCGGTGGCACATACCAGTGGCAAGTGCATATCTTGTGTGGAGGGTATCAACTTAGTCTTTTATCAATGCTACACCTCACTGTATGTGTCTACGCTGGATAAATCCAGGTCCTACGTGGGTGCTTCCCTGCATAAGGCCACACTGATATGGCTGAGTGAGGAGCAGAGGGAGCCCTTGAATGCCCCCATATCAGTATGTGAAATCGCCGCAGCAATCAGGCAAAGCTCCAGGCCCGGATGGTCTGACATCTGAGTTCTACAAACAGTTTGCAGACATTCTGGCTCCAGAGCTCTGGAAATTCTGTGAAGCGACACTGGAAAGATAAAGTCCCCCCAAGACCCTAAGTCTTATCGACATCTGTCAATGCTAACTCTCAACAATAACATTTTTGCCAAGATTCTGGCCCGCAGAATTCTCCCTCTCGTACCCATCATTATGACAAGTTGGGCTTTGTGCCTGGCTGAGCTACTTCGCATAATTGTCAGTGGTCGCTCTTTTGATTCATGCCTTTTTAGACGCAGAAAAAGCGTTTGATTTGCTTGAATGGTTGCTCATGATGGAAGCATGGCCAGAATGGGCGTGGGCTCGTATTATATACGATTAGTGTCCTTATTCTATACAAGCCCTATGGGTAGGGTATATACTAACGGAATCACGTCAAAGCAGTTTTTGCTTACTGGAGGAAAATGGCAGCACTGCCCCCTGTCTCCAATGTTATTTGCCTTGGCTGTCGAGGCCCTTGATGCTATGCTCAGGAAACACCATGCTGACTGCGGTCTCAAGCTGTTTCATCAGACGTAATACTTGCACTGTATGTTGATGATTTGGTAATTTGCATCCAGTGGTGGACAAGATAGTGCAGTTTGGGTGGGTTTTTTTATTTAAATATTTATTTATTGGGTTTTCATAATGCACCTGTGCACAATATGTTTCAATGTACAGCAAGACAAGAGTGAGGGAACAAGGATGAAAACAAAAACAGTCTTACTAGGCCTTGTGACATTTGGATCGTGCAAGTGCAGTAAACAGAAGTGCAGGAGAGAGGGGAGGGGGGAAGTGCCAGAGGGTTAAACGAGTGCCAGGGGATACCAGGTGCAAAGCCCAGGAAGAAGAGAGTGCAGGAGTAAAAGGTCCATGGGCTAAGTCCAAGGAACATGGCTGGAAGGGCTCAGGGGGTGCAGGTCCATCCAGGCTAGTGATGGGGAGGGAGCCCAGACGGGCAAGTGCAGCTTGGGGGTGGGGATGGGGGGTCAGAGGAGACCAAGAGCAGGGTTTACTAGTCGGGAGGGCCTGGTGCCCTGTAAGAATCTGAAGGAACCAGGTAGCCAGTCAAGAGGCAGAGGGGGAACATTAGCAGGGGAGGCAGAGGGGGAGCAGGAAGGAGGAAGAGAAAAGGAGGGTCTTGAGAAGCTACCAGAAATTAAGGAGATCCGGCTCAAGTCATATTTGTGCTGGGAGGCCATTCCAGAGGGAGGCACCTGCAGAGGAGAGAGATCTACTCACCACTCTCTGCTTGGAGAAGTGTCTGATCTGCAGAGAGTAGGAGCTAGAAGAGTGAAGGGCTCTAGCAGGGAGGTATTTAGGGTGAGAGAGTTGGATATAGCGGGGACCAAGCCCCCAGAAAGCCTTGTGGATGATGCAGAGGGTTTTTTAATTGATCTTTGCAGCAACCAGGAGCCAGTGGGAAAGATTTTAGGGCTGTAGACAGATAAGTCTTGCAGTCCTATTCTAGATTAGTTGAAGGGGGTGAAGGGAGGAGTTGAGTAGGTTCATGAAGAGGCTGTTGCAGTAGTCCAGCCTGGAGAGGACCAAAGCTCTGGAGACATTGAGTTTCTGGAGGGGGTGAGCGGAGGGGGCCCATGGAGGGCAGCCAGAGTTTAGGAGGAAAGGAGGAAACTGGAGTCCCAATGAGAAGGATCTCAGTCTTACTGACATTAAGGCAGAGATCGGTAGCAGTGCACCATGCCTGAATAGCAGACAGACAATCAGGAATGAGAGAGGAAGAGGAGGAGGCTGAGGAGGGAATCTTGAAGGAGAGTTAAGTGCCATCCGCATAGCACTGGAAGTTAGGAGAGAAGGCAGAGATCAAGTGGGCTAGCGGACAAGGTAGATGTTGAAAAGAAAAGGTGAGAGAATATCGCAGTGAGGGACACTACAGGTGGAGAGTGAGATGGAGGAGAGAAAAGGGCCCAGTTGAACCTGGAAAAGTCGTTCAGAGAGGAAGGAGGTCAGCCAGTCCAGAGCAAGGTCTGTGATGATAAGGGTATAACAGAGCTGATTTAGGAGGGTGGCATAATTGACCGTATCAAACTCAGAGGAAATATAAAGAAGGATGAGAACAGAAGGAGAGTTGGAATCGAGATTAGAGAGCAAGTCTTCGCAGGTGTTCAGGAGTGCAGTTTCCGTACCTCTGGCGGCTCTGAAGCCAGACTGGTGGTCGTGGAGACAACAAACAGACTCAGTGTGGTGGATAAGCTGGGAGATGGCCAGCTTCTCCAAGAGTTTGCCCAGGAAGGGGGTAATAGAGATAAGGCGGTAGTTAGCCAGACAGGAAGGGACAGCAGAAGGCTTTTTGAGGAGAGGATGCACAAGGGAATGCTTGAGGAGAGACAGGAAGGATCCAGTGTCAAAGGAGTGATTGCAGAAATCAGCCAAGGGAGACAATGGGCCTCATTACGAGGCGGGCGGTAAGGAATTACCGGTACCGGTAAGGGCACCGGTACCGGTAATCCCTTACCGCCCTATTACGATTTCCCTTTGTGGGTCCTCCCTTAACGCCTGGTTTTAGCAGGCGTTAAGGACGGGACCCGCAAAGGGACTTTGGTGGTAATAACGGTACTGCAATTTGCGGTACCGTTATTAGCGCCTTCCCCATTCCCATTGAGCCCTATAGGGGCTCAATGGGAATGGGGAAGGGCCCTGGTGAATGGGGAATTACCGCCCCCCACCAACCTTGGAATGGGGTGGTAATCGCTCCATTCACCAGGGCGGAGTCGGTAAGGTTTTGGAGGCAGCCATCACCTCCAAACTCCTAATGAGGTCCAATGTTGTCCTTAATAGCTCCGGAGAAGCAGGGGAGCACCTGTTTGGATGAGACTTTCATAGAGCAGATTTGTCTAAAAACCTCATCAGGTGATATGGGAGGGAAAGAAGAGAGTAGAAGGGGAGGGGTCAGGGAAGCCAAAGGAGGCCTGAGAGAAGGTGAGGGAGAAGGGTTTGGTGTAGATAGAGAGAGATGACAGGATGTCATGAGTTTTAGTAATGCAGTGAGAGGCCAGAGAAGTGCAGCAGGCCAGGGAAGGCAGAGGAGAAATGGAGACTGCAGTAGGATTGGTGAGTTCCTTGCAGATTCTGAAGTTCAGTCGTGTTGTTAGTGGCCCCAGAGATGCAATCTTGCATAAAGGCTGTCTTCTTGAAGCAGATTAAATGTCTGGATTGCCTTTGGAGCAGGTGGCAGGCCAATTTGTCAGTGGATGTGCTCAAAACCTGCCACTTCTGCTCAGATGCTGCGCACTTGCGCTTCAGAGAGGCCAGGTCGGAGTCATACCAGGAGTTGCGCTTGGAGGCAGGTTTCATATGGATCCGCTTTACAGGGGCAAGGATGTCCAGAATGTTGGAGATGGAGAGTTGGAAGTTAGTAAGGGCCGTGTCCGAGTGAGAGTCAGTGGCAGGAGAAGGAGGTGGAGTGAAGGTGGTGGCAAAAGCAGCAACATGCACTCGTTTCATGGAGAAGGAGACTGGCAGTGCGGGTGGGGGTTTAGCCGGGGCCCCAGGATGTCCAGGTGAGAGGACAGGAGAGCATGATCAGACCAGGAGAGAGGACTAATGAGAGGGTTGGAGATAGGGGTGTCTGCAGAGATGAAAACATCCAATGTGTGTCTGGCTGAGCGCGTTGGCTCAGAGGGAAGAATGGAGAGGGAAAGAGAGTCACAGAGGTTGCTGAAGAGTCCAGAGGCTGGATCAGGGGAGTTAAGGTGAATATTAAAGTTTCCGAGGTGGAGAAGTTTGGAGATGGAGGCCAGGAGTGAGGTCAGACCACTCTGAGAGGAAGAGGGAGACCTGGCAGGGGTCCTGTAGATGGTGGCCAGAGTCACAGAGAGGGCAGGAGAGACACCAAGCCTGCAGATGAGGCATTCAAAAGAGGAGTAGGCCTGAGTGGGTATGATAGTAACAGGAACCTACTCAGGGAAGATCAGGGCCACCAGACCGGTTGGGCCTGTGCTTAGAGTGGGTTGTGTTGCCCTCAGGGAGGAGAGTGTCAAAACTTGTCACAGAGCTAGCAGTGAACCACTTCTCGTGAGATCAAAAACATCAAGATTGAGGTCATCAAGGTGGTGGCAGATGTCAGAGGAGTGTTTGACGGGAGAGTGAGAGTTAAAGCTAGCTAAATTGAGCAGGTTGCCACTTTTGAAGGTTTTCCTGAGGAGGGGGATAGGAGTCTGGTAAACCCGTCGCAGGTGCCATATGGGTGAGAGGGGTAGCAGAAAGGGGAGTGATGAAAAACAAAAGATGACTATCAAGAATGAGGCTGGGCTGGGAGTCCTGGTCCATGACAGTGCCATTTAGGTAGAGATTAATGATGGTCCTAAAAGACAGGAAGGATGTCAAGAGTACTTCCCAATGGGTGCCACCATTAAAGGGTGAGGAATAGAAAGGGAGAGCAGTGGGACCATATGGGGAATCCAAAGGTCCGGTCAGGTTACGACAAATAGGATGTCTGTGAAAGTCTGCCCAGAAGAAGCATTGACGTAGGTGTCAGCAATGGGCAGGCCTGAATTGGTGACTAGGAGATCCTTCTTGAACGTATTCTTTCCAGACTTTGACAGAGAAATAGGATAGGTGACAGAATAGCAGTTAGAGAAGATGGGGGAGATAGAGAACAAGCACCATTATTGAGGGAGAGCACGGAGAGAATGGAAGGGGGAGAGAGGGAGAGAGGGTGAACTGTAGTGCACAACACCAAACTATACCACACAGCAGAGCAACAAGTGAGGGGGCGTAGCTCAGGGCAATGCGTTTGTCTTGGAAGCAAGACAATGTAGCGCAACACAGGTTCCGATCCCGCGCTTAGAAACCAATCTCTGCTATAAAGCGTGTTACAAAAGAACAATTATAACTATTATAATTATAACAATCTAGAATCAAGTATCCAGGAAAGGGTTAAAAACTAGGCTACATCATACAGCAGAAAAGCAAGAAACCTAGAAGCGAGTTATCAGGATAGAGGCAAAATCCCATATGGAGGGATAGCGCGAATAGACTAATTTATAAGCACAACAGCAGATCTAAACCCACACATATTCGACTTTCTTAGAAAGAGGGAAAAAGTCAAATTTGTAAACACAGCAGAAGATGTAAAAACACACAGATTAGACTTTCCTAGAAAGAGAGAAAAAAACCCTAGTTTTTAAAAACAACTGCAAATGTATTAACACACCGATTCGACTTTCCTATGAAGAGGGAAAAAACCCTAATTTTTAAACACAATAGCAAATGTAATAACACACAGATCAAAAACAGTGCAATCTCACATTCTGCGCTGACATAAACTAAAAGAGTGTGGGACCAGTTTTGTAACCATGCGCCATACGGCTTGATTTATTGAAAAAGAATATAGATGTGTTACCTTTACATATCTATTACGTAATACATACGTAATAACACACTTATTCGACTTTCCTACAACGAGGGAAAAAAGCCTTTTTTTAAACACAACAGCAACTGTAAAAACACATAGATTTGGCTTTCCTAGAAAGAGAGAAAGCCCTGATGGCTGACTAACACATTTCACCTAATGCCAGATATGGATAACATAAACTGTGACATGCAGCAGACTGCAAACTTAGCTAATATGAGTAATAATAGAGGAGGGAAAGATACATAGGGAGCAGAAATGTCTGTTCCCCCTGCCCGTACCTTTATTACCTTGTCAGTACCTGCTGGTTGACGGCTGCGCTGCATGCTCCCATAGCAAACACAGGCAACCACACTCTGGAGCTGGTACTCTGGGACCTGCCCTTTGCCTCGCGGGCCCTTCACCAGATGGAGCTGCAGAGGCATGGGGCCACCCTAGGGTATTCACAGAAATAGGGCAACTTGCCCAATCAGGAATCGGGGAGGGGTGGGAGGATTGAGATAACTAGGAGGGGGAGGAAGAGGAGGTTATATAGCAACAAGGGCCACAATGCAGCATGAGCACAAATTAAGCACACAAGGAGATACACTTTTGAAATATAGCACAAGCAAAAGAATGGAGTTTGCTGCTCACTGCAAGTCCTAGTAGATGGAAAGTAAGTCTTGCCGAGTGGCAGCAGGGCTACACCCTCAGTGGTGTACAAAAACAAAGGCAGCACATCCAATCAGGGGTCTTGGGAAAGGTGGGAGGGAACCAGGTTGGGGGAGGAAGAGTAAGGTATAGGGCAATGAGGGACGTGATGCGACGTGATCACAAAATAGGACACACAAGGAGATGCACTTTTGAAGTATAGCAGGAGCGCAAGAATGGCGTTTGGTACTCACTGAACCTCCTAGTAGATGGAAAGAACCCAAGCGGCAGCAGGGCTACACCCTCAGTGGGTTCTCTGGTTTGATCCCACAGTGACTGGGGCATGTCCCAAATGTAAACAGATGGATGCTGACTTTCTCCACATGACTTGGACATGTCCAAGAATTGCTGAATTCTGGAGAAAGGTCACAGAGACCATGCTCACAATCACTGGCACCAGAGTAATAGGATGTCCTTAGAAATGCCTGTTGGGCCTTCACCCTCTACTCCTGAAGGCATTAGGTACAGTTGTTGCTCTAGCACTGCTATTGGCTTGACAATGTATCGCTCTGAAATGGATGGATAAGAACACACCATCCAGAGATCAATGGCTGCATGAGCTCATTGAAGTGAATGAGTGTGAAGAGATTTACCATGAAATTGCACATCAAGTGGCTAGGCCCAGAGATATTTGGGGCTATCTGAGAAGTTATTTGATGTCTTGGGAGGATAGCAAAGGGGAAACTCGCTCGCCTTGGAAACAAGGTCACACGTAGCAACACAGATTCGATCCCTTTGTCGGCGCTTATAAACCTCTGGTGTTAAACTGTTATAAATAACCAATTATTTACCGTACACTACTCTTCCCTTTAAAAAGGGAAGAGTAGTGTACGGAGGACACAATTTAGAAACTATCAATGCAGTTATAATGCTACTAGGCCTTTATCTTTAGTTCAATTACTGATTAAGGTGTGCTGTAGATTTTGGTAATAAATGCTGGCTTCCATGCTATTGGTTGCTTTGAATAGCTGTGCAACTGTTATTTGTACCTATGTTCAATGGACAATGAGACTTCATATTCTGCCACTGTGTGGCATGCTTCTTGTTTTGTTATGCCACATGAATAAAAATAATGTTTCTTTAAAAAAAGACTCTTGGAGTCATCTTTGACTCCATGCGTTCAATTATACCTCAAACAAATACCGTAATTAATGTAAAAATGCACTTCATGTTGTTAAGATAATTATGACTGTTCCTGGCCAAGTAACACTGTCTAGTCATTGCTAGAGCCATTATATGCTCTAAAATAGATTATTTTAATGCTTTTTATGAAGGGTCTTTATATATCAGGAAACATCTGTCGAAATATACCCCAAGTCTTTAGCTCGAGTTCCTCCCTAATTCTCTGGACCCCTTGGTGCAAACAAGCTTGTCGCTTGACCCGTGCATCCGAGAATCGTGCTGTTTTACACCAACAACCTCTGCCCTTTGATGTTCAAGGCATTGTTGACAAGTAGCTAGTATCACCTTATTCCAATCCGGGTCTTTGCTTTTACTTCAGTGTTACTTTTGTCCATTTCATTTGATTAAAGTGATTCAAGACTCAGAGAGTAATTCATGTAATAAATGTGCACCGAAATTCGTGGGGCAAGCTGGCACAAGCGTGAAAAAGCTAGCGCATGGAAGGCCCTGTGTTTTTCCTGGGATGTGCGCCAAATCCGCACTTACCTTGCATGTCACTGCCGCTTTCCAAACGCGTGCGCGACAGGAACGGCGAAAGTGCACAACTTCTTGCACACACACCTAAAAAGGGGGCGGAATTGGGGGAATGGGGAACAACGCGTGAAAATGTAGGCGTAACGTGGGAAGTACTGCTGGGAAACACACACAACGCCCACACGCTAGTGAACAACACGTATTCGTCGAATTGCATAGGGAAAACCTGCGCACATCAAAACACACGCACATGCACAAATACGTCCACCACACGAAAGCAGGCGGAAGCGCCTCCACGTAGTATAAAAGTGCGTGCACACAACAAACAAGCGTATACAGCTACAATGAATGTCCCATTCCTCACACCAGTGATCATGGGACACCGCAGGAGGAGCAGAATAGACAGGCCCCACATTTATTTGCCCAGGACCAGCCTTTTTGGGATGCCTGATGACAAGGTCTATTACAGGTGTAGGTTTCCACCTCATATCATCCTAGAGCTGGTCACTGAGTGGGGGGATGAACTCACATCACCCAACCTGTGCTCCCAAGCATTGAGCCCCTTAGAGAAGGTGCTCAATGTACTGCATTTTCTGGCCACTGGGTCATTTCAGCGGACAACTGCTATAGTAGTGGGCATCTCAGAGCCCACGCAGTCACGTTGCCTACACCAGATGTTGGCAATCATCACTGCGTGCCCCTCAGTCCGCAGGCACATATACATGCCCAGAACACCCGCAGAAAGGCAGGCAGTAGTGTGGGATGTATTGACCCACTTTTGCACTGCTATGCTGCATCACTCTGTTATGATGGTGCCAGAAACAGCAAAATGGCCGCAAAGCCCTTGTGCACGTCAAAACCCCTGACAATCATGTTTTTCCTTGCACAAAAAGATGGCTGCCAATCTGCCATGCATGTTGTTGGTGGTGGAACAGACCAAAACTACTGAAATGTATCACTGGGCTCCACAACAATTGAAAGTGGATTGCAGAAGGAAAAAGCAGTGCTTTGCTAAATGAAAATCCAAGATTGCTTTAAATCTCTTTTTCTTTATTGCTGAAACTTCAGAATGCCGGTACAAAACACCTTTCAAAAAATTCAAAATTCTTACAGGGTGTTACAATTCACTTAGTTATGAAATCATTGTGAACTTACAAGGTCCTGAAAGGCTGAAAGCATAGAGAGATTTTCACAGCAAAAGTGGCCTGACTGTGGATCTGTCAAAAATCTGTGTGCAGCAGAGGGCTGCTGTGATGATAGCTGTCAGGAGCCAGCCTGATTAAACTTTAACATGTACAAACTGAAAATCAAATGTTTGCAATCTAAGAGGCCTGTTACTGATAGTAACTCATATTGTAATTGTTTTGATCCCATGGTTTAAAATCTTGAATGAGAATTGTAGCTGTTATTGGAAATAGCAATTTTGTTTTGTGCTAAGGTAAAGGCCACTGAATTTAACAATTCATTTAAAACTGGCAGAAGCTGCCAAACTTGAATAGCAGGTTTTTCTCACAGAAGGAACATCTTTCACCCCACCAGGAAATCACTGAGAAGTTTTAATTACAGGGTAGGAAAGAACGTGATCTACAGAGGCAAAAGAACAATCACAAGCTGCAGAGCAGGAAATTCGAAGTGTTAAAACAGTTGTAAATGGCCTGTGCAAGGAGCAAACATGGGGGATGGCTCCTGGGCTTCCAGGGAGAGACCAAGGGGTGGAGCCAAACAACCATTTGTTGCTTAACATGTACAAAGAACATATATTAAAAAGACGGATAACTTACTATTTAAAATTGTGAAAAATATAAAAATAACAGAGTTGTTAAGTTAAAATCCGGCTGCATGGGTGAAGAGGCGCCAGAACTATGTGACAGGTTCTGGACAGCAATGGCAAGAAATGTGATTTTACGCAAAATGCATTTCTGCTATAATTGTGAAACTTCAAACACTTATTCCCATGTTAAACACGCACACTTGTAGAAAATTGCTTAAAAATTGGACATTGTGTTCCTAGTGAAAAGGGCAAAATTATGTGAAAGGTGGAGACAAGATCCCACAGCTACAGGGTATTGAGGAGTAGCTACTATCTAAAATATGTAAGCTGTATATGTGATTTGTATAGAGGTTGCACATGTGGAAATATGTATTTTGCCAAAAGTGGATTTTGTGTTCCAGGGGCTAGTGGTGGATTCTCAGCCTCATAAAATCACACCATAAAGATGACACTCTGTTTCTCTCCTCCTATCAAGGCAGAGAGTAGACTCTTACCCAATCACCTTTCAAAGGGGCAAGCTTAGGCTAAACCAGCCCATACCTCCCCTTTATGATGTCATTTCATAGGATAAATAGAGACAGCTCGCCACACATAAGGACAGACAGATTCACTCACTATCCTGATGCTGGCGGAGCACCCTGCTGCTGAACACTACATCTTCCTTTCTCCAGACTCCAGAAACTTGGAAAAGCAAAAGCCCTACTGCATAGCTGAACCATTCTCAGCTAGGCCTCAAATTCCAGAACAGAACCCCGCAAGCCTAAGGGGAAGCAGCATAATACAGCCGGGCTGTGCTGTTACTGCTTACCTGCTGAAAATAAATATTATCAGAACCAACAAGGGCAGATCTGATACAGTCCTGCGCCGTGCTGTGACCAGGGCGCCTTGCTGACCCTTTCCAGTCCTGTCCCGTGCTGTGACCAGAGCACCTTGCAGATCCTGCCAATCTGATGTGCCAAGATGTCTTTTCTAAACCAGATCCAATTCCATGTCCAGAATTGACCGTCCCATTTAAAAACGTATCCAGTGAGTATAAATAGGAAGAATTGTGTCAATGGCATATGTACTTTGCATAGTCTTATCCCTTTCTTAGACCCATCATATCTTGTATTCAGAACCTGTATTGTTAGTAGTATCTTTGCATTGTCGGAAACCTCTCTCCAAACCATCCTATTTTTCTCCAAACTAATATTGTTAAACTATCTTTGCGCTGATCCGTTTCTCATCTGAAGAAGGCGAGTTTCCTTAGCAGGCAGTCACGCTGATCAAGTGATTGGCCCTCATTACAAGTCAGGCGGTGGACCATGGTGCTATTAGCACCATGGTCCATGCCGGATTCCGCCATTGTGGATGGCGGAATTACCACCCCATTCCAAGGTGAGTGGGGCGGTAATTCCCCACTCACCATTTGCCCTTCCCCATTTCCATTTTTGCCCCATAGGGCATAATGGGGATGGGGAAGGCGCTAATTACGGCATCGTAAATTACGGTGCCGTAATTAGCACCAAGGTCGCTTAGCGCCTTGGTCTTTAACGCCTGCAAAAAGCAGGCGTTAAAGTGTGAATCAGGCATTAAGGGTTAACGGCGCCGACGGCGCCGTTAAACCCTTAACGCCTGACTTGTAATGAGGGCCACTGTGTTCCTGTGTGGTATTCGTTTTGTTCATAGTCATCCTCTAGTGTAAGCAACCCATTTGTCATTTTAAAAGTGCATTCCTGTTTTCCATTCTTGCGCCTATCTTGAAAAAAATGACCTCTACTAAAACATCTGTGACACCCTCCGTTTTTGTGCTAGGAACAAAATGACAACTTCTGCTTGTAGCTAACATCCATACCTATACATCATTCCAAATCAATGTTATTCTCCCGTTATCACGAATATCACACAGTGAAAAGTTTGCCGCACATTTTCGTTTTGGGAAATTTTTACACGTGTAAAACAGCTTTTAATTGCTTCCAACTTGAAGTTTAAGATTTCAAATGTTTTCTTGGGATTAAATCATTGCTTGTGTTTGTGTGCAACTATCCAAAGAAGCTCCCATAAGAATTTATAACAATTTCAGCAATTTTGACCATATTTGGTGTTTTTGCCCAGTCCATCCTAAAGATAACTCCAAAAGCCATTCTGACAGCTTGACAGTCAATTCCGTTTTCTCTTGTGTTTGAAAGGGGGAAAGTGGGATTGATATTCTGTTTGAATTCTGCAATTCCTGAATACCTGCTCTCTCTTCCTATCTCTTTACCTTAACTAGTGGGGTTGAGGGGTGTGCAGGGGGAACCTCTAACCACAGTGCTATGTGATCTGAACCAAAAATAAAGTATTATTTTCTGTGCTGAATTGTTTTGCTCACTACTTTGAAGAGATTATTCAGTGTTACCTCACCCCATTGCTGATTGTTGTGTACCTATTAAAACATATTGTGATTATATTTTTAATACAAAAATAAATATTTACTTTTGCAAACCAGCCTGATTTCTGGTTCAATGTGACCGGGGGGGTTCCAGGAGAAGGGCATGATATGAGTGGTATATCGTTTGGAATAAAGCATTTTTGGCAAAAATAAATAAGGATTTCATTTGAGCACTACATGCTAGGCGTTGACTTGAGTGTGTGCCAGATTGAAATCACTTACAGCTTGGGGGCTTGTCACGAGATCCTGAATTAGACATACCACTTGTGACAGTCTAACACAGCGTGCTAACTGAAGGGGTACATACACCTTGTTGGGCTACCATAGTGTGCTACACTGTAAAAACACCCTTCCATAGAAATACTCAAAGGAGTTAGGCCTGTTTTGCAAAAGTAAAGTAACCCTGAGATAAGTCAGAAGGAAATTAATATTTCCAGAAGGGTGACCTTAGTGGAAATCAATATTGCAAGGGAACACCTACTGCACAAATTGTTTGTCAGTGGTGAATGGGTAGAGCAGGATGAGAAAGTCTGGCTGCAGTAAATCAAACAACAAGTCACTGCCACAGAATTAGATAAATGGCAGGACCGGGGTCCATTACACCAGGCACTTAGTGAATTGTATATGGCCCCAAAAGTAAAAGAAGAGCAATGTAAAATTGCCAAAATAGCAGCTTACCTGTACCTCCATATCAGAGTAATACAGGAAAAATATGCCGAAAGCCTAGATCTGGCAAAGAGGCAAGTACAATCCCTAGAGAAAACCCAAACTGATCTGGACTCTGCAGAGCAAAGGCTACAAAAGAGCCAGAAATCAGAAAGAGAAACCAGACAGTACCTGACAAAAGTAAAGGAAGATCTGGACCTCCTGCAGCAAGAGAAGGCAGAGAAAGATACCAATTACTGACACTGCAAAAAGAGTGTCAAGAAAGTGTGGATTCTCTACAACAGAGCCAACTAAAGCTAGAGCAGCAATTAAATTATAATAGAGCCTGCACAGGGGAGATAATTGCCCTAGAAAGTCAGATTGAAGAACCAAAGGAGGAAAATAATAAATTAATAGTGAAGGATCTCCACACTCAAACAGATTTTGATGAGGTGCGCCAGAAATTATATACCATTAGGAAACAAAGGGACAACCTGGCTGAGCAGAGGGGAACTCTATGTCAAGAGAGGGACGCCCTAGGGCAGGAAGTCAGCCATTTAAAATCCAAGCTAGAAGAAAATCACCTGGTCCTTCAGGGACTGGGTGAACTCAAAAGAGACTATGAAAAGATGTTAGAGCACACCAGGAAGGTGGAAGATGCTCTGGCAAAGAATAATCAAGCCAGTAAGGACCAAACTCAGGAGGTGAGTCTTCTGCAGCAAAAATTGGCCCAATACTCCAGTTCCTCCCTAATTCTCTGGACCCCTTGGTGCAAACAAGCTTGTCGCTTGACCCGTGCATCCGCGAATCGTGCTGTTTTACACCAACAACCTCTGCCCTTTGATGTTCAAGGCATTGTTGACAAGTAGCTAGTATCACCTTATTCCAATCCGGGTCTTTGCTTTTACTTCAGTGTTACTTTTGTCCATTTCATTTGATTAAACTGATTCAAGACTCAGAGAGTAATTCATTTAATAAATGTGCACCGAAATTCGTGGGGCAAGCTGGCACAAGCGTGAAAAAGCTAGCGCATGGAAGGCCCTATGTGTGTTTTTCCTGGGATGTGCGCCAAATCTGCACTTACCTTGCATGTCACTGCCGCTTTCCAAACACGTGCGCGACAGGAACGGCGAAAGTGCACAACTTCTTGCACACACACCTAAAAAGGGGGCGGAAATGGGGGAATGGGGAACAACGCGTGGAAATGTAGGCGTAACGTGGGAAGTACTGCTGGGAAACACACACAACGCCCACACGCTAGTGAACAACACATATTCATCGAATTGCATAGGGAAAACCTGCGCACATCAAAACACACGCACATGCACAAATACGTCCGCCACACTAAAGCAGGCGGAAGCGCCTCCGCGTAGTATAAAAGTGCGTGCACACAACAAACAAGCGTATACAGCTACAATGAATGTCCCATTCCTCACACCAGTGATCATGGGACACCGCAGGAGGAGCAGAATAGACAGGCCCCACATTTATTTGCCCAGGACCAGCCTTTTTGGGATGCCTGATGACAAGGTCTATTGCAGGTGTAGGTTTCCACCTCATATCATCCTAGAGCTGGTCACTGAATGGGGGGATGAACTCACATCACCCACCCTGTGCTCCCAAGCATTGAGCCCCTTAGAGAAGGTGCTCAATGTACTGCATTTTCTGGCCACTGGGTCATTTCAGTGGACAACTGCCATAGTAGTGGGCATCTCACAGCCCACGCAGTCACGTTGCCTACACCAGGTGTTGGCAATCATCACTGCGTGCCCCTCAGTCCGCAGGCACATATACATGCCCAGAACACCCGCAAAAAGGCAGGCTGTGGTGTGGGATGTATTGACCCACTTTTGCACTGCTATGCTGCATCACTCTGTTATGATGGTGCCAGAAACAGCAAAATGGCCGCAAAGCCCTTGTGCACGTCAAAACCCCTGACAATCATGCTTTTCCTTGCACAAAAAGATGGCTGCCAATCTGCCATGCATGTTGTTGGTGGTGGAACAGACCAAAACTACTGAAATGTGTCACTGGGCTCCACAACAATTGAAAGTGGATTGCAGAAGGAAAAAGCAGTGCTTTGCTAAATGAAAATCCAAGATTGCTTTAAATCTCTTTTTCTTTATTGCTGAAATTTCAGAATGCCGGTACAAAACACCTTTCAAAAAATTCAAAATTCTTACAGGGTGTTACAATTCACTTAGTTATGAAATCATTGTGAACTTACAAGGTCCTGAAAGGCTGAAAGCATAGAGAGATTTTCACAGCAAAAGTGGCCTGACTGTGGATCTGTCAAAAATCTGTGTGCAGCAGAGGGCTGCTGTGATGATAGCTGTCAGGAGCCTGCCTGATTAAACTTTAACATGTACAAACTGAAAATCAAATGTTTGCAATCTAAGAGGCCTGTTACTGATAGTAACTCATATTGTAATTGTTTTGATCCCATGGTTTAAAATCTTGAATGAGAATTCTAGCTGTTATTGGAAATAGCAAGTTTGTTTTGTGCTAAGGTAAAGGCCACTGAATTTAACAATTAATTCAAAACTGGCAGAAGCTGCCAAATTGGAATAGCAGGTTTTTCTCACAGAAGGAACATCTTTCACCCCACCAGGAAATCACTGAGAAGTTTTAATTACAGGGTAGGAAAGAACCTGGTCTACAGAGGCAAAAGAACAATGACAAGCTGCAGAGCAGGAAATTCGAAGTGTTAAAACAGTTGTAAATGGCCTCTGCAAGGAGCAAACATGGGGGATGGCTCCTGGGCTTCCAGGGAGAGACCAAGAGGTGGAGCCAAACAACCATTTGTTGCTTAACATGTTCAAAGAACATATTTTAAAAAGACGGATAACTTACTATTTAAAATTGTGAAAAATATAAAAATAACAGAGTTGTTAAGTTAAAATCCGGCTGCACGGGTGAAGAGGCGCCAGAACTATGTGACAGGTTCTGGACAGCAATGGCAAGAAATGTGATTTTACGCAAAATGCATTTCTGCTATAATTGTGAAACTTCATACACTTATTCCCATGTTAAACACGCACACTTGTAGATATTTGCTTAAAAATTGGACATTGTGTTCCTAGTGAAAAGGGCAAAATTTTGTGAAAGGTGGAGACAAGATCCCACAGCTACAGGGTATTGAGGAGTAGCTACTATCTAAAATATGTAAGCTGTATATGTGATTTGTATAGAGGTTGCACATGTGGAAATATGTATTTTGCCAAAAGTGGATTTTTTGTTCCAGGGGCTAGTGGTGGATTCTCAGCCTCATAAAATCACACCATAAAGATTACACTCTGTTTCTCTCCTCCTATCAAGGCAGAGAGTAGACTCTGACCCAATCACCTTTCAAAGGGGCAATCTTAGGCTAAACCAGCCCATACCTCCCCTTTATGATGTCATTTCATAGGATAAATAGAGACAGCTCACCACACATAAGGACAGACAGATTCACTCACTATCCTGATGCTGGCGGAGCACTCTGCTGCTGAACACTACATCTTCCTTTCTCCAGACTCCAGAAATTTGGAAAAGCAAAAGGCCTACTGCATAGCTGAACCATTCTCAGCTAGGCCTCAAATTCCAGAACAGAACCCCGCAAGCCTAAAGGGAAGCAGCATAATACAGCCGGGCTGTGCTGTTACTGCTTACCTGCTGAAAATAAATATTATCAGAACCAAGAAGGGCAGATCCGATACAGTCCTGCGCCGTGCTGTGACCAGGGCGCCTTGCTGACCCTTTCCAGTCCTGTCCCGTGCTGTGACCAGAGCGCCTTGCAGATCCTGCCAATCCGATGTGCCAAGCTGTCTTTCCTAAACCAGATCCAATTCCCTGTCCAGAATTGACCGTCCCATTTAAAAATGCATCCAGTGAGTATAAATAGGAAGAATTGTGTCACTGGCATATGTACTTTGCATAGTCTTATCCCTATCTTAGACCCATCATATCTTGTATTCAGAACCTGTATTGTTAGTAGTATCTTTGCATTGTCTGAAACTTCTCTCCAAACCATCCTATTTTTCTCCAAACAAATATTGTTAAACTATCTTTGCGCTGATCCTTTTCTCATCTGAAGAAGGTGAGTTTCCTTAGCAGGCAGTCACGCTGATCAAGTGATTGGCCCTCATTACAAGTCAGGCGGTGGACCATGGTGCTATTAGCAGCATGGTCCATGCCGGATTCCGCCATGGTGGATGGCGGAATTACCACCCCATTCCAAGGTGAGTGGGCCGGTAATTCCCCATTCACTATTTGCCCTTCCCCATTCCCATTTTTGCCCCATAGGGCATAATGGGGATGGGGAAGGCGCTAATTACGGCACTGTAAATTACGGTGCCGTAATTAGCACCAAGGTCGCTTAGCGCCTTGGACTTTAACGCCTGCAAAAAGCAGGCGTTAAAGTGTGAATCAGCCATTAAGGGTTAACGGCGCCGACAGCGCTGTTAAACCCTTAACGCCTGACTTGTAATGAGGGCCATTGTGTTCCTGTGTGGTATTCGTTTTGTTCATAGTCATCCTCTAGTGTAAGCAACCCATTTGTCATTTTAAAAGTGCATTCCTGTTTTCCATACTTGCGCCTATCTTGAAAAAAATGACCTCTACTAAAAAGTCTGTGACACCCTCCGTTTTTGTGCTAGAAACAAAATGACAACTTCTGCTTGTAGCTAACATCCATACCTATACATCATTCCAAATCAATGTGATTCTCCCATTATCACGAATATCACACAGTGAAAAGTTTGCCGCACATTTTCGTTTTGGGAAATTTTTACACATGTAAAACAGCTTTTAATTGCTTCCGACTTGAAGTTTAAGATTTCAAATGTTTTCTTGGGATTAAATCATTGCTTGTGTTTGTGTGCAACTATCCAAAGAAGCTCCCATAAGAATGTATAACAATTTCAGCAATTTTGGCCATATTTGGTGTTTTTGCCCAGTCCATCCTAAAGATAACTCCAAAAGCCATTCTGACAGCTTGACAGTCAATTCCGTTTTCTCTTGTGTTTGAAAGGGGGAAAGTGGGATTGATATTCTGTTTGAATTCTGCAATTCCTGAATACCTGCTCTCTCTTCCTATCTCTTTACCTTACCTAGTGGGGTTGAGGGGTGTGCAGGGGGAACCTCTAACAACAGTGCTATGTGATCTGAACCAAAAATAAAGTATTATTTTCTGTGCTGAATTGTTTTGCTCACTACTTTGAAGAGATTATTCAGTGTTACCTCACCCCATTGCTGATTGTTGTGTACCTATTAAAACATATTGTGATTATATTTTTAATACAAAAATAAATATTTACTTTTGCAAACCAGCCTGATTTGTGGTTCAATGTGACCGGGGGGGTTCCAGGAGAAGGGCATGATATGAGTGGTGTATCGTTTGGAATAAAGAACTTTTAGACAAAAATAAATAAGGATTTCAGTTGAGCACTACATGCTAGGCGTTGACTTGAGTGTGTGCCAGATTGAAATCACTTACAGCTTGGGGGCTTGTCACGAGATCCTGAGTTAGACATACCACTTGTGACAGTCTAACACAGCGTGCTAACTGAAGGGGTACATACACCTTGTTGGGCTACCATAGTGTGCTACACTGTAAAAACACCCTTCCATAGAAATACTCAAAGGAGTTAGGCCTGTTTTGCAAAAGTAAAGTAACCCTGAGATAAGTCAGAAGGAAATTAATATTTCCAGAATGGCGACCCTAGTGGAAATCAATATTGCAAGGGAACACCTACTGCACAAATTGTTTGTCAGTGGTGAATGGGTAGAGCAGGATGAGAAAGTCTGGCTGCAGTAAATCAAACAACAAGTCACTGCCACAGAATTAGATAAATGGCAGGACCAGGGTCCATTACACCAGGCACTTAGTGAATTGTATATGGCCCCAAAAGTAAAAGAAGAGCAATGTAAAATTGCCAAAATAGCAGCTTACCTGTACCTCCATATCGGAGTAATACAGGAAAAATATGCCGAAAGCCTAGATCTGGCAAAGAGGCAAGTACAATCCCTAGAGAAAACCCAAAATGATCTGGACTCTGCAGAGCAAAGGCTACAAAAGAGCCAGAAATCAGAAAGAGAAACCAGACAGTACCTGACAAAAGTAAAGGAAGATCTGGACCTCCTGCAGCAAGAGAAGGCAGAGCAAGATAACAATTACTGACACTGCAACAAGAGTGTCAAGAAAGTTTGGATTCTCTACAACAGAGCCAACTAAAGCTAGAGCAGCAATTAAATTATAATAGAGCCTGCACAGGGGAGATAATTGCCCTAGAAAGTCAGATTGACGAACTAAAGGAGGAAAATAATAAATTAATAGTGAAGGATCTCCACGCTCAAACAGATTTTGATGAGGTGCGCCAGAAATTATATACCATTAGGAAACAAAGGGACAACCTGGCTGAGCAGAGGGGTACTCTATGTCAAGAGAGGGACGCCCTAGGCCAGGAAGTCAGCCATTTAAAATCCAAGCTAGAAGAAAATCACCTGGTCCTTCAGGGACTGGGTGAACTCAAAAGAGTCTATGAAAAGCTGTTAGAGCATACCAGGAGGGTGGAAGATGCTCTGGCAAAGAATAATCAAGCTAGTAAGGACCAAACTCAGGAGGTGAGTCTCCTGCAGCAAAAATTGGCCCAATACTCCCAATGCAGGCAGGATGCACAGAGAGCCAATGAGGCACTCAGTGAAAAAAATGACAGGCTCCAAAGACAGATAGCCATGCAAGAACAACTCATAGAGACCAGTAAGACCTTAATAGAAGAACAAAAGGGGCAGATTCTTGCATGTCATCCTGGAGTAGGGGCTGAAAGAGATGAGGTCAGATGGGAGAGGGAAACTTCTGAGCATAACCTCAGGAACCCTGGCATCAGGGACTTTAATCCCTTCAATTCCATGGACTCTGCCACCCCCATGTCCACTGGCTCATATGAGCCAAGAACCACGGGGATGGTAGACTTCAACCCAATGGGAAATATGGGGCTAATAGGTCAGCGCCTTCCAGAAATGGATGGGCGGGCATCTATGTACAGGTTCCCAAGTGCTAGTGCCATCTTCTCTGATCAGGGAGACTCCAGTGAGGGGAGAATCAGAGAACTGGATCCTCAGAAATATCACATACCTAGGGATCAGTCAGTGAAATTTGGTGGGGAATTCAATGAGACTAGGCCCGCTAAGACCATACTAAAAACCTCTTCCCAGCCAGGACAGTGGGGCGGGGGGTACTCAACCAATCCTGGGAGCAAGGAAGAGTCAAAAGACTCTTCTGAGCGCCACAGGTCCCAAGAGACTAGGCCCCCACATTCTGCCAGCCATTCCCAAGCTCGCAGAATCCAGGAGAGTCTAGAAGGTCAGACAGCCACCTCTGGTAGCAGTGCCTCTGAGTCAGAGGACGAGTGGACCAGGGTGACCAGAACTAAAAAGGCTAACAAAGTCAAGAGAGCTTTACTCAAGGATCCCCTAAAACAAATAAAAGCTATAAGGAGCATCATTACGCTCTACCACAAAAATACCAAATATTCGGTTTGGGAGCACCTTGAATTGTTTGAGCATATGATGGAGACTTGCCACCTGAAGGACAGCCAAAGCTGTATTCGGTATATAAAGTGAACATTTTTACCTGAGTACTCCAGATTCTTTGCGGAGCTGCAGGATCAGAACCCTTCCAGATGGTCTACCTATAGGGTGGCCATCCTGAAACATTTTTCTATTCATAGAAACCCTCAAGCGGCCCACAAGGCAGCCTACAACCAACAATGTGGGGATGACCAGGCCCCACAAGAATTTGTCCAGGAATTAAAACGCGCCTTTGCACATACCACTAGAAGGGTGCGCACTGACAGTGAGGAATTTGTGAAAACCTTCTTTCATGCTCTCCCTAAATACATTATGACCCAGCTAGTGAGGGACTTTCATGAGAAAAGATCACTAGACTGGGTCATTGAACAAGCAACTCACATCTAGGAAGTGCAGAAGCCACTAGAAAGTAAAAATATTAGCAAAAGCCCCAAACCAACCAAGGTGCGGAGTTGAAGGTTGCCCCCATTTTAGATCTGGGGATGGGGGGCCTAAAAACCTTCCTGCGCAGAATCTGACCAACCCCAGACCCAGAAGGCCCTTGGGCCAATCCCAAACAGCGAGTCAGGGAGGTAACCCCACAAATGGGACGCCTAACTCCCCTGATTACATCAGCCCATGCTACAAGGGCAACAGACCAATCCTGGGCTATGTGTGGACTCCCCAGCCTAAGGTGGGGGGATCCAACCAGACTGCTGGAAACCCAGGAAACTTCCCTCCTCACTTTCCCCGGGAGGGCAGTAATCCCCCAACTGACGGACCAAATTTCTTTCCCTGGTACCTGCCAAACCTCAACCCCAAAACAACCCTTCTTTCTTTCCCCACTTTCCTGAGCCCAGACAGCCCAATCCGGGAGAGGGGACGCCAAGGGTGGAGGGGTACCCAAACTATCCAAACCAGGGGTATTATGCGAGAAGGGATAGTTGCCCTTCCCGGGATCAAACCAGAGTAGACCAGAGGACCCCATACCAGCCAGAGCGGGTGTCCTAACTGGAGCGCCAGGTCCAGAAAATGGCACAGGATCTGGGTTGCATGCTGAGGGCTCAACAGAACCCTCATATGAGAATGGTGGCCCAGAACTCCTCAAATCCAGGGTCTGGTGCTCCAGAACAATGACGGGGAAGAACCTCAACAACCCGCCGGTTCCCAGGGAGGAGGAACAAGAGGAAGGGGGCTGTAAAGCCTTAGAGGAAGCTTCCTTCCCCACTTGTGTAAAGGCTCTGGAAACCCAGGAACCGGAACCAAAATCTCCTGCCCCCGAAAGTCTGCAACCCAAGGAACAGAGGGTGGGTAGGAGAAATAAAGAGCCTAAAAAGGCCCATTTTGTGGAGGAGGTGCAAATCTTCCAGTTTGAAGGAGAGGGACCCTCAGAGGATTCTGGGAAAAAGATCTTCTCCTTCAGGGATGGGGGAACTGTTCCCAAAGAGAAATAGGTCCCAAAAGATCCAAATCCAGACTGGGTAGATGTGGGGACCGAGTTAAAACCGCCCATCATCAAACCCCAGGATGACCAGCACAAAAATCCCCTTGTTCAAACCCATTCTGGTGACTGCCTCCAAAAATGTGGGGTGTGGGGTCAGCCCAGAATCAGAACCAGGGGAGCCCAAAACTTCCCCCATATCTAGCTGTCACCTTCTTCGTACAGGTTCCCAAGATCCCAAACAGAATCCTGCCCAAATCACCTCACTGTCAGTATCAAAAGCAAATAAATTAAGCCACCATATGTGCCAAAGGAAAAGGAGGGAAGATTGTATGCCCCGGTCCAAATACAGGGGCAATGTACAGTTTTGGCACTGGTGGACACTGGATCCCAAGCCACCCTTCTGTCAAAAAGGGCCTTTGATCAGCTGAATTCAGGAAGGGGGGATAAATACCAAATCCCTCTCACCCCTCTTCCTAGACAACTTCAGAACTTCGATGGGAAGGAAATTCCTGTCGAGGGCACTGCGGATTTAGACATTAAAATTGGGCAACACAAGGTGAAGCACCCGGTCATATTTGTGACTCCAGAGGGCACACCATGTTTACTAGGGAATGACATCCTGCGTAGATTGTCTCCCCTCATAGATTGTGTAAACAAGGTCCTCTGGACCCAGACAAATCGACTAATAAAACTGAAACAGAGTGTCAACCATGTTAGTTTAAATGGCACATGCCACATGGTGGAACAAAAACCTGACCAAATTGAATTTCATTTCCAGAATAATCAAATCCCAGACGTGGCAGTAATTGCAGTAGGACAACAAACTGGTGATGGGGAGTCCTCTCTATTTCTTCAAATCAACCTTCCTGAAATTCTATATGAATTCACAATCAGAAAATTCCATTCCTATAGTCCAAAAAGATGAGAAATCAGCTCAAAGCTTGGCTGGTATTCAGAAAATTGGAGAGCAGTTGTTCATCCCTATTCAGTTAAATAAGGGAAGGACACTGTTCTGTTCCGAGTATGTGTGAACAACGGTAAGAGCTTCATCAGCAATGCCATGTTCCGCAAACTCCCAAAAGATCCAGCCATTCCCACATTTAAACTGTTAGACAAATGGGAAATGGACCTGTTATCACCCAATTCCAAACATCTCCTACCTAGCAGGTGTGTGCTCAAAATTTCTATAGGCAACAAGAGCAAAGACCATAATTGTTGGGTCGTGCAAGATGTCCCTGCTGAATTTTATTTAGGCAGTGGCATTCTCAATCGCTTTGCCATTCATTTGGACCTAATAAACTTCAAAGCTTGGTCCCGATTAGCGGGTAATCCCATGGACTTTGATGACCCAGAGAAGGCATTTCGGTCAGCTCAACTGCTGCCACATGCAGTTGAAATTCAGATTGGAGAGGAAGTCACGTCCAGAACGGACCCGACAATTCTCACTGGAAGTAAAAATTAAGAGAGGACAGAAACTGAAGAATCCTGATGCCTATGTCCATCTCAATGCTCATTTCCAACAGCAAGGGTTGGGGGTAAACCCAACACCACTAGTCAACATAGAACACAACACCATTCCAATAGAGGTGGATAACAGCGACCTAAAGAGTATCACTCTGGACGCAGGCACCATTATTGGAATGGCGGTTGATGACCGAAATGTTTCCATAGATTTAGATAACAACCTGTTAGGACCAATCCCCAAGGACTGTTTTGACAGTGATAGCGACGATGACACAACACCAGACAGGATCGTCACCCGGCATGGGGGGAATTTCCTGGTGTACTCTTCCTGCCCTTATGGTAAGGAAGATGTGACCTGTGACTTCAGGAGGGATGAGGTGATCGTTCAAGTCCACGAGGACTGCCTTCCCCACCTGAAGCCATCAGTCCAAATCAGCACTTTGACCAGGGACTTCTCCATCCAGCTGGAGGAGGCCACTGAGATAGCCAAACCAGAAGTATTTCCAGGCTTCAGGCATATGGTTGAAGAAAGAGTCAACCTAGCTGATGCCTGCGAGACTCTGGAGCAAAAGCAAAATTTGAAACAAGTTTTCTTAGATTTTCAAGATCTCTTTGCGGTGGACTCATATGTGTAATGCTCACCTGACTCCCAGGGAGGCGCTGGTCTAGTCTGGGTTGCTGTGGCCTCTTCGAGCGTGATGCGCAGAACTCGGAACACCAACTGAACAGGACCCTCAAATCTTGCTTGTCTGGCCCGTAGGAATATCCTTCTGCAGATGAGAAAGGGGATTAACAGTCTGCAGAATAGTGTGCTTGCTCCTCCCTTCCCCCCTTCATTCTTCTCTAACTTCCTCCGAAATCCCCGTTGAAGCTCACCTTATGGTTTGAAAGGATGAACTCTCCATCCTGCTTCTGGTGCAGGGGCACGTGTTAGTCCAGTTACTTCAATGGTTTTCAGAATGGCGCTGGCAAAATCCACTTGACTTTTCCAAGCGGAACGCCGTAAGTATGAAGATTACAAAAGTTCAAGTGTTGAGCCTCCTTTTCTGTTGCTTTCCTAACCTATGATCTGTCCTTTATTTCAGGTGCAGAATGAAGGCGATGCGTTGAGGGATTGAATTGCCGATGGTAAACTCAGGTGAGTTAGCGATGGGGGCGGTCCCTCTTAATGTCTTTATATTCCTCCAGTAATGTCTTTTGTCCTTTCCCCTTAGGGGCCGGGGTGCGGTACCTGCCAATGAAGCGGCGCTGACCCGAAATGAGGAATTTGGTCCACCAACAGAAGACCGGTAAGTGTTATGGCAGAAAATTAGGCTTTCCTCATATGTTCCTTCTGCTCACCTTTTGTCTCTTCTTCTCTCCCCTAGGCGCAGAAATGTGGCGACAGGTGCAGACAGTTGCGGTGGAGCCAGAAGAACCCCCGAGGACAGGTGAGTGAAGCGCGGCGCTGCAGCCAGCAACGCGGTGCTTTTAAATGAAAGTCTTTTCTCAGGAACGCTGGCGTGGAGGTTCCGGATGCAGGTAAGAAGTTTGGTAAAATTCTTGGTTTTCACCTTTCTCTTCTCTTCTTTCCTTACAGGTGTTCCAGGATCGAGGCGGGCGTGGCTGGAGACCAGATGCAGGAGCAGACATGGTGAGCGTTCAGCTGCTTGGATGCAGAACAACGCGAAGCGTGAGCTACTTTCTGGGCGTGGCTTAAATAGCCCCCAAAGTAGTTCCAGGTAAGTATCCTTCCCTGGCCACGCCCGAGTGGCAAAATAGTCCCAATGAAAAAATAGTCCTTTTCAGGTCTCAGGGAGGCCTGAATCTTGCAGCATGGTCTGCATCAGGTATGAGCACAAAACACCTTCCTTTATGAGCCTGGCGCCTATGGCACCAGGACTGATGTCCAACATGAGCCTGGCGCCAACGGCGCCAGGACAGAGTCCAAAGAGCCCCTATAAGGGGCCGCTGGGCTTTTACCCGGGGGCATGATGCCTGCTCCCGGGGATGCTGGGCCTGGCCTGGTGCTCCGGGGGTAGGCATCATGACAATATGACTGTGGTCGCACCGACATCCACAAAACAACAATTCCCATGGACCCTGGCATCCCTCCAGTGTTTGTGAAGCAATATCGCTTGCCTCGCGCATTGATGGAGTCTCTTAATGAAATAATTAAGAACCTTGAGTCCCGTGGGATAATTCATCCAGTCCACAGCACTTTCAATAATCCAGTGCTGGGGATTTTGAAACCAAATGGCCAGTGGAGACTCTGTGCTGACCTAATGGAGCTCAACAAATGGGTCCATACTTCCCGATGGCCTCTTCCCTCCATTGACCAAGGGCTGGCCCAGATCCAGGGGTTAACGGTATTCACGGCCATTGACCTGACCAATGGGTACTGGACTGTACCTGTCAGTAGGGAGGACAATACAAAATGGCCTTTACCTTCGGGAGTCAGCAGTACACTTGGACCCGGACACCCTTCGGATACATCAACTCTGGCAATGAATTTAACATCTTTCTACATAAGGCCATGCCTGACCTGGGTGAAAGGGGTAACCTGGCCTATATAGACGATGTTCTAGTCAAAAGCTCAACTGTGGAGGAACACATAGCAGTGATCCGTTAGGTCCTGACACAGTTGAGGGCTGCTGGAGCAAAACTCTCTTTCCAAAAGGCACGTTGGTGCAGAACCTGTGTCAATTTCATGGGGCATGAGATAACTCCTGAGGGTCTCTGTCCCCAAGAAACGAAGCTAGAAGTGCTCGAGAAAATAAAAGACCCCACAACTCTGCGTGAACTAAGGAGCCTCCTTGGACTAATTAATTACAGCAAAAAGTTCATTGAGGATTATGCAGAGATCACAAGACCCTTGATCCATCTGTTGAAGGGGGGGTTCAAGTGTGAGTGGGGTCTAGAACAAGCAGAGGCAGTAAGACAACTCAAAAGAAGCCTCTCACAAGCTCCTTGCCTAGCTAACCCTGTCAAAAACAAAGTGTTCTTCTTGGAGACAGAGTTCTCAAATAAATGCAAAAGCATGACAAGGTCAATAAAGTAATCTCCTATGCGAGTAAGACGTTATCCTCTGTGGAGGAAAAATTCAACGATTGTGAGAAGGCACTCCTGGCAACCGTGTGGGCATTGAAGTGTTACCGCCCGTTTATCCAGGGGGAACACATCATGGTGGAGACTCCACACCAACCCTTGCAATATCTTCAAAGTGACAGAATATGGGCCAGAAATGTGAGTAATTCCCAAATTACTTCCTGGATTCTGTCAATGCAAGGCTTTCCTGTGGAGGTCAGATATGGCCAAAACAAGAAGAGTCCCCTCACGCAAGGTCTGGCTGAATTGCATGATTGTGCCATAGAAAACTGTCTCGAGGATGAAAGACTTAAAATCAAGGACAACATGGAGGCCTACCTTAATTCCCCACACAAAGTCTATGAAGAAGACCAGTGTGAGGGAATGCCCACTGTCTATGTTTATGGGTGCTCCTACCATGTTGACAACAACGGGGAAAAGGAACTTGTGGCCGGCGTAGGGAATGCATGGGTGAATGATGCCCCAGAACCCTCCGTTGGGTACAAAATCGCTCCTTGAAGTAGTCAAGTGGCAGAGCTGATGGCTGTGCATCAAGCCATCCTCACTGCTGTCCAACACCATCTCCACGAACTGGTCATAATCACAGACTCAGATTATGTAAGGAACGGGTTTGTGGAACACCTGGTTAACTGGAAAACCAGAGGCATGCTATGTGCTAATAATAAACCTTTAAAACATGGGAAATTAATACAAAATATTGATGATCAGGCCACCTCCAATGGGATGACCATCTACTGGAAAAAAGATCAAAGGTCATTCTAAAATAGAGGGAACAGACACAACTGGAAATGACCTAGCTCATCAACTGGCCAAAACTGGAGCCATCCAAGGGGATCTACTTGAGATCGAGTGCCTGTTGGGGGAAATCCAGGTCACTGCTATCACTAGGTCCCAGACAAAAGCTCACAGTGAACGCTCAACTGCACAATGAAGTACGGAGACCCCAGAGCTGATTTGATTTTGGCTCAAAAAGGGGATCCAATAATTGGTAAGTTTTATCAACACATTGAGGACCCTGAGAACTTTCCCCTGACGGATACTGATTACATTGGGAAAGAGGACATCATAGTGTTGATGAAATGTCCAAAAATGTTCAGAATCCAAGACGGTTTGTTGGTTAGGAGATCCATAGCTGGCCAAATCCAGTGGATGGTCCGTACCTCATTCGGAAGCCTGAGGCTAAGACACGCCCATGATGTGGCCACAGCCGGTCATCGGGGGTTTCATACGACATTAGAAATCTTGCAAGAGGTTGCATACTGGCCACACATGGGGCAGGACCTCGACCAATACTTGAAGGGGTGTCTTGTGTGTGCACAATTTCAGCAAACATCACTCACACACCGTGCCCCCCTCCAAAAGAGGCGGATGATAAATGCCTCCACAACTCATAAGTATGTTGAGAATCTGAGAAAACACCTTCAACATGCTTTTGCCTATGCTCAGCGGAATCTAGAAAGATCTGCAGACAGTATGAAGACCCATTATGATCTTAAGATACTAAAAAAGAATACCAAGCAGGAGACCGGGTCTACTTGTACAATTTCCAAAGGAACAAAGCCAAAGAGCGCAAATTCCTCCCAAGTTGGCGGGGTCCTTTTGAAATTGTGGACAGAATCTCACCAGTCGCCTACAGAATCCGCATCCCCATGGGCAGTTTAGCAGAAGGGGAAGATATGTGGGTCCACATAAACCAGCTGAAGAGTTGCCATCCCAGGCATACTTTGCAGCAAATAGAGGAGCCAACCAGAAACCCAGAGGGCGAAATTCCGGATCCCTAGAAGAATCCACTTGTTAAAACCATTAGTAATACAGGCTGGGAATATTGTAAATTGCAGTCAATGTATGCATCTACCCCACTACACCCTCGGGGAGTAGTAGTGCGGAAATATCCATAACCATGCTATGTTCTGTCTCATAGTATTGGTACTAAGAAATTCTAATTACCAAGGAGGACCACCCGGATACTGGGAGGAAAGACCCAAGGAGCCCGGAGTACTGTTCCATACTCCCAACCAGAACTGGTGAGGAAAGAGTGTCCATCCAGCACTGATGGGAGAAGCAGGCGACTTTCTCCACTTGGACCAAAAAAAAAAGAACATCCCAATCTCAAGTAGAAATTTGCTTAAAAATTGGACATTGTGTTCCTAGTGAAAAGGGCAACATTCTGTGAAAGGCAGAGACAAGATCCCACAGCTACAGGGTTTTGAGGAGTAGCTGCTATGTAAAATATGTAATCTGTATATGTGATTTTTATACAGGTTGTTTGTTCCAGGGGCTAGGGGTAGATTCTCAGCCTCATAAAATCACACCATAAGGATGACACTTGGTTGCTCTCCTCCTATTAAGGCAGAGAGTAGACTCTGACCCAATCACCTTTCAAAGGGGCAGGTTTAGGCTAAACCAGCCCTCACACCCCCTTTATGATGTCATTTCATAGGGTAAATAGAGACAGCTCACCACACATAAGGACAGACAGATTCACTCACTATCCTGGTGCTGGTGGAGCACCCTGCTGCTGAACACTACATCTTCCTTGCTCCAGACTCCAGAAACTTGGCAAAGGCCTACTGCATAGCTGAACCATTCTCAGCTAGGCCTCAAAGTCCAGAACAGAACCCCACAAGCCTAAGGGGAAGCAGCATAATACAGCTGGGCTGTGCTGTTACTGCTTTCCTGCTGAAAATAAATATCCTCAGAACCAAGAAGGGCAGATCCGATACAGTCCTGTGCCGTGCTGTGACCAGAGCGCCTTGCTGACCCTTTCCAGTCCTGTGCCGTGCTGTGACCAGAGCGCTGCAGATCCTGCCAATCCGATGTGCCAAGCTGTCTTTCCTAAACCAGATCCAATTCCCTGACCAGAATTGATGATCACATTTAAAAACTTATCCAGTGAGTATAAATAGGAAGAATTGTGTCAATAGCATATGTACTTTGCATAGTCTTATCCCTATCTTAGACCCATCATATCTTGTATTCAGAACCTGTATTGTTAGGAGTATCTTTGCATTGTCTGAAACCTCTCTCCAAACCATCCTATTTTTCTCCGAACTAATATTGTTAAACTATCTTTGCACTGTTCCTTTTCTCATCTGAAGAAGGCGAGTTTCCTTAGCAGGCAGTCATCTTGATCAAGTGACTGTGTTCCTGTGCGGTATTCGTTTTGTTCATAGTCATCTTCTAGTGTAAGCAACCCATTTGTCATTTTAAAAGTGAATTCCTGTTGTACATTCTTGCGCCTATCTCGAAAAAAAACGACCTCTACTAAAACGTCTGTAACTCCCTCCATTTTTGTGCTAGAAACATGCAATTCTCCCGTTATCAAGAATATCGCACAGTGAAAAGTTTTCCACAAATTTTCGTTTTGGGAAATTTTTATACATGTATAACAGCTTTTAATTGCTTCTGACTTGAAGTTTAAGATTTCAAATGTTTTCTTGAGATTAAATCATTGCTTGTGTTTGTGTGAAACTATCCAAAGCGGCTCCCCTAAGAATTTATAACAAATGTCAGCAGTTTTGACCATATTTGGTTTTTTACCCAGTCCATCCTAAAGATAACTTTAAAAGCCATTCTGACAGCTTGACAGTCAATTCTGTTTTCTCTTGTGTTTGAAAGGGGGAAGTGGGGATAATATTCTGTTTGAATTCTGCAATTCCAGAATACCTGCTCTCTCCTCCTATCTCTTTACCTTACCTAGTGGGGTTGAGGGGTGTGCAGGGGGAACCTCTAACCACAGTGATATTTGATCTGAACCAACACAAAAGTTGTGCTGAATTGTTTTGCCCACTGCTTACTCCTCGTGTATTAAAGAGATTATTCAGTGTTACCTCACCCCATTGGTGATTGTTGTGTACCTATTAAAGCATATTGTGATTATATTTTAAATACATAAATAAATATTTACTTTTGCAAACCAGCCTGATTCCTGGTTCAGTGTAACCGGGGAGGTTCCAGGAGAAGGGCGTGATATGAATGGTATATCTTTCAGAATAAAGAACCTTTAGACAAAATAAGGATGAATAAGGATTTCAGTTTTGCACTACATGCTAGGCGTTGACTTGGGTGTGTGCCGGATTGAAATCACTTACAGTGGTCCAGGACTTCTATAGGGTGACACACTTTCCCAAAGTGCTCGGTCCATAGATTGCACCCATGTGGCCCTACGTCCACCTAGGGCCACTGAGAACATCTACCGCAACCGCAAGCACTGGCATTCCATCAATGTACAGGTTGCATGTGATGTCAAGGGAATCATTTCCTCTGTCTATGCAAACTATCCAGGGTCCACTCATGACAGTTTCATATACAGAATGTCCGCCCTGAGCTGGGCCCTGAAGCATGGTGACACATGACTCATAGGTGAGTACAAATGCCTGTGCACATGTATGCATGTCACACACAGACAAATACACAAGCCCAACTAATGACAACCATTATCAATTTACCAGGAGACAGTGCCTACCCTCTGAGCACCTACATGATGATGCCAATACGGAACCCCACCACACCACCCCAGGTAAGATACAGAGCAGCCCATATTGCAGAACAACGCGAAGCGTGAGCTACTTTCTGGGCGTGGCTTAAATAGCCCCCAAAGTAGTTCCAGGTAAGTATCCTTCCCTGGCCACGCCCGAGTGGCAAAATAGTCCCAATGAAAAAATAGTCCTTTTCAGGTCTCAGGGAGGCCTGAATCTTGCAGCATGGTCTGCATCAGGTATGAGCACAAAACACCTTCCTTTATGAGCCTGGCGCCTATGGCACCAGGACTGATGTCCAACATGAGCCTGGCGCCAACGGCGCCAGGACAGAGTCCAAAGAGCCCCTATAAGGGGCCGCTGGGCTTTTACCCGGGGGCATGATGCCTGCTCCCGGGGATGCTGGGCCTGGCCTGGTGCTCCGGGGGTAGGCATCATGACAATATGACTGTGGTCGCACCGACATCCACAAAACAACAATTCCCATGGACCCTGGCATCCCTCCAGTGTTTGTGAAGCAATATCGCTTGCCTCGCGCATTGATGGAGTCTCTTAATGAAATAATTAAGAACCTTGAGTCCCGTGGGATAATTCATCCAGTCCACAGCACTTTCAATAATCCAGTGCTGGGGATTTTGAAACCAAATGGCCAGTGGAGACTCTGTGCTGACCTAATGGAGCTCAACAAATGGGTCCATACTTCCCGATGGCCTCTTCCCTACATTGACCAAGGGCTGGCCCAGATCCAGGGGTTAACGGTATTCACGGCCATTGACCTGACCAATGGGTACTGGACTGTACCTGTCAGTAGGGAGGACAATACAAAATGGCCTTTACCTTCGGGAGTCAGCAGTACACTTGGACCCGGACACCCTTCGGATACATCAACTCTGGCAATGAATTTAACATCTTTCTACATAAGGCCATGCCTGACCTGGGTGAAAGGGGTAACCTGGCCTATATAGACGATGTTCTAGTCAAAAGCTCAACTGTGGAGGAACACATAGCAGTGATCCGTTAGGTCCTGACACAGTTGAGGGCTGCTGGAGCAAAACTCTCTTTCCAAAAGGCACGTTGGTGCAGAACCTGTGTCAATTTCATGGGGCATGAGATAACTCCTGAGGGTCTCTGTCCCCAAGAAACGAAGCTAGAAGTGCTCGAGAAAATAAAAGACCCCACAACTCTGCGTGAACTAAGGAGCCTCCTTGGACTAATTAATTACAGCAAAAAGTTCATTGAGGATTATGCAGAGATCACAAGACCCTTGATCCATCTGTTGAAGGGGGGGTTCAAGTGTGAGTGGGGTCTAGAACAAGCAGAGGCAGTAAGACAACTCAAAAGAAGCCTCTCACAAGCTCCTTGCCTAGCTAACCCTGTCAAAAACAAAGTGTTCTTCTTGGAGACAGAGTTCTCAAATAAATGCAAAAGCATGACAAGGTCAATAAAGTAATCTCCTATGCGAGTAAGACGTTATCCTCTGTGGAGGAAAAATTCAACGATTGTGAGAAGGCACTCCTGGCAACCGTGTGGGCATTGAAGTGTTACCGCCCGTTTATCCAGGGGGAACACATCATGGTGGAGACTCCACACCAACCCTTGCAATATCTTCAAAGTGACAGAATATGGGCCAGAAATGTGAGTAATTCCCAAATTACTTCCTGGATTCTGTCAATGCAAGGCTTTCCTGTGGAGGTCAGATATGGCCAAAACAAGAAGAGTCCCCTCACGCAAGGTCTGGCTGAATTGCATGATTGTGCCATAGAAAACTGTCTCGAGGATGAAAGACTTAAAATCAAGGACAACATGGAGGCCTACCTTAATTCCCCACACAAAGTCTATGAAGAAGACCAGTGTGAGGGAATGCCCACTGTCTATGTTTATGGGTGCTCCTACCATGTTGACAACAACGGGGAAAAGGAACTTGTGGCCGGCGTAGGGAATGCATGGGTGAATGATGCCCCAGAACCCTCCGTTGGGTACAAAATCGCTCCTTGAAGTAGTCAAGTGGCAGAGCTGATGGCTGTGCATCAAGCCATCCTCACTGCTGTCCAACACCATCTCCACGAACTGGTCATAATCACAGACTCAGATTATGTAAGGAACGGGTTTGTGGAACACCTGGTTAACTGGAAAACCAGAGGCATGCTATGTGCTAATAATAAACCTTTAAAACATGGGAAATTAATACAAAATATTGATGATCAGGCCACCTCCAATGGGATGACCATCTACTGGAAAAAAGATCAAAGGTCATTCTAAAATAGAGGGAACAGACACAACTGGAAATGACCTAGCTCATCAACTGGCCAAAACTGGAGCCATCCAAGGGGATCTACTTGAGATCGAGTGCCTGTTGGGGGAAATCCAGGTCACTGCTATCACTAGGTCCCAGACAAAAGCTCACAGTGAACGCTCAACTGCACAATGAAGTACGGAGACCCCAGAGCTGATTTGATTTTGGCTCAAAAAGGGGATCCAATAATTGGTAAGTTTTATCAACACATTGAGGACCCTGAGAACTTTCCCCTGACGGATACTGATTACATTGGGAAAGAGGACCTCATAGTGTTGATGAAATGTCCAAAAATGTTCAGAATCCAAGACGGTTTGTTGGTTAGGAGATCCATAGCTGGCCAAATCCAGTGGATGGTCCGTACCTCATTCGGAAGCCTGAGGCTAAGACACGCCCATGATGTGGCCACAGCCGGTCATCGGGGGTTTCATACGACATTAGAAATCTTGCAAGAGGTTGCATACTGGCCACACATGGGGCAGGACCTCGACCAATACTTGAAGGGGTGTCTTGTGTGTGCACAATTTCAGCAAACATCACTCACACACCGTGCCCCCCTCCAAAAGAGGCGGATGATAAATGCCTCCACAACTCATAAGTATGTTGAGAATCTGAGAAAACACCTTCAACATGCTTTTGCCTATGCTCAGCGGAATCTAGAAAGATCTGCAGACAGTATGAAGACCCATTATGATCTTAAGATACTAAAAAAGAATACCAAGCAGGAGACCGGGTCTACTTGTACAATTTCCAAAGGAACAAAGCCAAAGAGCGCAAATTCCTCCCAAGTTGGCGGGGTCCTTTTGAAATTGTGGACAGAATCTCACCAGTCGCCTACAGAATCCGCATCCCCATGGGCAGTTTAGCAGAAGGGGAAGATATGTGGGTCCACATAAACCAGCTGAAGAGTTGCCATCCCAGGCATACTTTGCAGCAAATAGAGGAGCCAACCAGAAACCCAGAGGGCGAAATTCCGGATCCCTAGAAGAATCCACTTGTTAAAACCATTAGTAATACAGGCTGGGAATATTGTAAATTGCAGTCAATGTATGCATCTACCCCACTACACCCTCGGGGAGTAGTAGTGCGGAAATATCCATAACCATGCTATGTTCTGTCTCATAGTATTGGTACTAAGAAATTCTAATTACCAAGGAGGACCACCCGGATACTGGGAGGAAAGACCCAAGGAGCCCGGAGTACTGTTCCATACTCCCAACCAGAACTGGTGAGGAAAGAGTGTCCATCCAGCACTGATGGGAGAAGCAGGCGACTTTCTCCACTTGGACCAAAAAAAAAAGAACATCCCAATCTCAAGTAGAAATTTGCTTAAAAATTGGACATTGTGTTCCTAGTGAAAAGGGCAACATTCTGTGAAAGGCAGAGACAAGATCCCACAGCTACAGGGTTTTGAGGAGTAGCTGCTATGTAAAATATGTAATCTGTATATGTGATTTTTATACAGGTTGTTTGTTCCAGGGGCTAGGGGTAGATTCTCAGCCTCATAAAATCACACCATAAGGATGACACTTGGTTGCTCTCCTCCTATTAAGGCAGAGAGTAGACTCTGACCCAATCACCTTTCAAAGGGGCAGGTTTAGGCTAAACCAGCCCTCACACCCCCTTTATGATGTCATTTCATAGGGTAAATAGAGACAGCTCACCACACATAAGGACAGACAGATTCACTCACTATCCTGGTGCTGGTGGAGCACCCTGCTGCTGAACACTACATCTTCCTTGCTCCAGACTCCAGAAACTTGGCAAAGGCCTACTGCATAGCTGAACCATTCTCAGCTAGGCCTCAAAGTCCAGAACAGAACCCCACAAGCCTAAGGGGAAGCAGCATAATACAGCTGGGCTGTGCTGTTACTGCTTTCCTGCTGAAAATAAATATCCTCAGAACCAAGAAGGGCAGATCCGATACAGTCCTGTGCCGTGCTGTGACCAGAGCGCCTTGCTGACCCTTTCCAGTCCTGTGCCGTGCTGTGACCAGAGCGCTGCAGATCCTGCCAATCCGATGTGCCAAGCTGTCTTTCCTAAACCAGATCCAATTCCCTGACCAGAATTGATGATCACATTTAAAAACTTATCCAGTGAGTATAAATAGGAAGAATTGTGTCAATAGCATATGTACTTTGCATAGTCTTATCCCTATCTTAGACCCATCATATCTTGTATTCAGAACCTGTATTGTTAGGAGTATCTTTGCATTGTCTGAAACCTCTCTCCAAACCATCCTATTTTTCTCCGAACTAATATTGTTAAACTATCTTTGCACTGTTCCTTTTCTCATCTGAAGAAGGCGAGTTTCCTTAGCAGGCAGTCATCTTGATCAAGTGACTGTGTTCCTGTGCGGTATTCGTTTTGTTCATAGTCATCTTCTAGTGTAAGCAACCCATTTGTCATTTTAAAAGTGAATTCCTGTTGTACATTCTTGCGCCTATCTCGAAAAAAAACGACCTCTACTAAAACGTCTGTAACTCCCTCCATTTTTGTGCTAGAAACATGCAATTCTCCCGTTATCAAGAATATCGCACAGTGAAAAGTTTTCCACAAATTTTCGTTTTGGGAAATTTTTATACATGTATAACAGCTTTTAATTGCTTCTGACTTGAAGTTTAAGATTTCAAATGTTTTCTTGAGATTAAATCATTGCTTGTGTTTGTGTGAAACTATCCAAAGCGGCTCCCCTAAGAATTTATAACAAATGTCAGCAGTTTTGACCATATTTGGTTTTTTACCCAGTCCATCCTAAAGATAACTTTAAAAGCCATTCTGACAGCTTGACAGTCAATTCTGTTTTCTCTTGTGTTTGAAAGGGGGAAGTGGGGATAATATTCTGTTTGAATTCTGCAATTCCAGAATACCTGCTCTCTCCTCCTATCTCTTTACCTTACCTAGTGGGGTTGAGGGGTGTGCAGGGGGAACCTCTAACCACAGTGATATTTGATCTGAACCAACACAAAAGTTGTGCTGAATTGTTTTGCCCACTGCTTACTCCTCGTGTATTAAAGAGATTATTCAGTGTTACCTCACCCCATTGGTGATTGTTGTGTACCTATTAAAGCATATTGTGATTATATTTTAAATACATAAATAAATATTTACTTTTGCAAACCAGCCTGATTCCTGGTTCAGTGTAACCGGGGAGGTTCCAGGAGAAGGGCGTGATATGAATGGTATATCTTTCAGAATAAAGAACCTTTAGACAAAATAAGGATGAATAAGGATTTCAGTTTTGCACTACATGCTAGGCGTTGACTTGGGTGTGTGCCGGATTGAAATCACTTACAGTGGTCCAGGACTTCTATAGGGTGACACACTTTCCCAAAGTGCTCGGTCCATAGATTGCACCCATGTGGCCCTACGTCCACCTAGGGCCACTGAGAACATCTACCGCAACCGCAAGCACTGGCATTCCATCAATGTACAGGTTGCATGTGATGTCAAGGGAATCATTTCCTCTGTCTATGCAAACTATCCAGGGTCCACTCATGACAGTTTCATATACAGAATGTCCGCCCTGAGCTGGGCCCTGAAGCATGGTGACACATGACTCATAGGTGAGTACAAATGCCTGTGCACATGTATGCATGTCACACACAGACAAATACACAAGCCCAACTAATGACAACCATTATCAATTTACCAGGAGACAGTGCCTACCCTCTGAGCACCTACATGATGATGCCAATACGGAACCCCACCACACCACCCCAGGTAAGATACAGAGCAGCCCATATTGCAACCAGGGGCATAGTGGAGCGCACATTCAGAGTGCTCAAGTCACGCTTCCGCTCCCTTGACCGCTCTGGTGGACAGCTACTATATGCACCACCAGTAGTGTGCAGGATCATTGTGGCAGCATGTGTCCTGCACAACGTTGCAACATGGCGGGGCGTACCGGTGGACATGGTGGTGCCTCCACATCCCCAACCACACGCATGGCCACTGCACGTGGGAGGGGAAAGGGGATGTGGTGAGGCAGCCCAGCTTGTGGCCACATTTTTCACCTAAACTCCAACCCATGCGGAGTGCACATAGGCCTGGCACATACCAGGTGACAATCGATGATGAGAAAGGGACAGTTAACTGTCACAACCTTACCACCCTGAGAATGTGTCAATGGAAGTGCCACATTGTGTGCATCCCTAGCTACTTAAACACAACCAATCCCATGCGACCAAAAGGAACACATGCAAGGTGCATACTCACCTGCAAAACAGATCATGAAAGTACTAGTAAGCCACCCAAACCCTCCCAACCCCAATGACCCCCATCTGCCACAGGGGAGACAGGAGGAAAATCAAGGGACCCAGAAAGGTGGTGTACCATGGTGGACAGGGATACCCACGGCCTCCGTTGTGGGCCTTTGGTAGTGTTGGCTGGCTCCAGCCTCCTGACTGCCCGTATTGTCTCAAGGGCCAAGTGCAACCAATGGGATGGGGGAGCAGGGCCTGGCCACAAACAGGACAGTCAAGTCAAAGGCAATGCAGCCATATTTCAAATGGCACAACAAAACACCAGTCAGGGCTGCAAGATGGACAAAGCAGGGGAAACAAGGAATTGGGGGTTGATGAAACACGTGGTCACTAAGATAACTCAGCGTGCAGCATTGATGTGGCATATCAAAATCACTGTAGGCTAAGTGTCCCAATTCAACATTGTCAGCACACGGACCCCTCCCACCATCTGTGTGTGTTACACAGTCAAAGGGTGCATGGTACCGCCTACAGCAGGAAGTGCATGAACATAGACAGTCAATTAATAAAAAAATCATAAGCAACATGATGAAATGCACAGTCAACAGAATACTCACCAAAATGAAGTGCAGACATGCACTGGAGAAGCCATCCGGAATACCCACTAGGGGTGTACACACAAGTAGGACTGCAGGCTGGCCACAGATATGACAGAAGCCCAATGCCCCTGTGTGAGATGCTGTCACACCGAGCCATCCTTGTGAGCCCATCGAAAGGGGAAGCAGGAGTAGCATATGTGTCAAGGCCCCAAGCAAAACACATACATGAGACAAGCCTGAATGGGCCCTGCTGGGACACACAGTGGATGCCTTCAAATGCCACAAAGCACCACATGAATGCACAATAGACAAAAAAAAAAAATTACTTGCAGGAAACAAAAAAAACGAAGGAAAAAAAATAAAAAATGGCCACATATGACCCGGTGGGTGGGAGGACACCCAGGATGGGGGAGATACAGGGTGCACCTCAACACCCACATGTGTAGATGTTGAGATTAAAAACAAAAAACTCACTGGGCTCAGCACCTGCACGGCCTGACCTATGTGGGAGATAGGTAGCTGTTGTCACCATCTGGATGGAAATCAGAAGGTGGATGCGGCACAGTTGCCCCACCACACCTCTCCGCACCTTGCCCCTCACCGGCAGCAAGCATGCAGGTCTGGTACACCAGGTCCTGCATGGCAATGACACATAGGTCTGCATGCATTACTTCACGTGTCACACATGCTTCCTCCTGCAAGGACTCACGTGTAAGACAGAGTTCAGCCTGCATGGCCTCACATGACATACGGATTACCTCCCGGCTTGCATTGAGTTCAGCTGAGATGGTTCTTTCAAGCCGCTCCATCCTGTCTTCTGCCCGCCTACTGTCGTCCATCATGAGAGCACCCAGAGTAGATTGGAGGGTTTGGTGTTCGACCCGCAGGGCCTCACGGTGTGCCTCTGCCTGAGCAGAAATAGCTTGACACAGAGCTACTATTTCAGCCCGGCAAGGCCCATCAGAATCCGCCATGCCCAGCCTGAGTGAGCGGCACGTGGACCGCGTAGTCTGCTGCTGGAGCTGCACTTGCCTTTCAGGGGGGGAGGATGGAACGGGCCACACTTTCCATACCTTGAGTCATCATCTCAACTGCTCCCCCCTGTTGCTGTGCTATGGCAATAATGGCATGCTCCCACTCAGTTGACCCTGGTAGCGCACGGCCAGCGTGTTGCTGGACACAACACCTGCCGAGTCCACTCTGGACACGATGGCCTGGAGCACCAGTGGGTTCTCGTGGGCTGCCACCCCACCTGGATGGTCATGTGAACTGACCACCATGTCTGGGATGACATCTTCATCCTCTGCCTCCAGGGCTTCATCACCCGCAACATAAACAAGAACACACATGTCAGTAGCACATACCACACACATACAGATCACAACATTGACAACCAACACATGAAGCAGACATATAACACGAAACTCAAAGCCCAACATGCATCTAGTGGCATTGCAATGCAAGGGTATCCCAAAAGCAGAAAAGGATGTGTTCAAAATGTGAAGCCACACATGTTTTGCATGTTGCCCATCACCTACAACACACACAACCTCTAGCAGGCACATATCCAAGGCAGAAATGAGAGATGGCAACAAAGAGATGGCACGTAGCATAAGCATGTGGGAACACACAAATAGCCACAGCTGGCAATCACACCAAACACACCATGACACAACGAACATGCATGTTCATGTGCAGCACTCAACAACCATTGACTATGCAGAGTACATGTGTCACAGAAGGCACCTATGCTACTGCATTTCAAAACAGTGAAAGGAGGGACATGGGTACATACATGGCAGGTCTCTATCACACATCAGCATTGTGTTGGCATGTTGAAGGGCTGAACTTGGCACAGGAGTGGGTGTGTGTGGTGCAGTGCATGTATACCCCCTCAACTTCCAACATCAACACGCATGTAGTGATGTCAATCTCCAAATGTGACTGCACTGTAAGGGCAGTTGCAGCCATCATGTGCAAATGGCATGCACCATGTAGCATGGATACCGTGAAACACCCACTCTCTGGGCAATAGCAGAGAGGCACTGTATGGCAATGAAGGGTTCACCACAGAACTGTGCATTGGCATAAAGTGTTGGCATGCGTTTCTTGCATGTCGTCAGTCACTACAGCCGATGAGAAGTGGACATGATGCAGGACAGATGAGGAACCATCAGTAGTACACCCATGCATACAGAAGACACAACACCAGTTGAAAAGAGGCAGTGGGCCTGTAACAGGGGGAGCCATGTTCACGACACAGATGTGGACACCCTAAAGTCGTGCGTGATGACACACAGACCCACAGTGAGCATAAAATGACTGTCCAAATAACCTGACACTTGGATCATCCTGGAGACATACTACAATGAGCAGGCGGTCAAGGACACCTAGCACATTGTGTTGGTGTGCCGACACATAGTCCACAAGGAAGTCCAGATCCTGGTTGCCGAAAGGCTTCTTCCACGACATGCTGGAGGCCTGAGCCTTGTCTGGGGTCTCAGCCTCTTGCGCAGGAGCACGGTTTCTCCTTTCGTGCGGTGGTACTGACCCTGAGTGGCCAATGTGACCCTGATCAGTGGGAGCAGTGGCTCTGGTGGACTGGACCATGGGAGTGGGTGTTTGAATGAGGACAGAAGGTCTGGCTTGGGTCTGACTCACTGCTGGTGTGGTGTTGGCTGCATAAGCCCATGCAGTTACCACCACCCGGCTGCTTGGGGCAGCAGATGTCATAACTGCCCCAGATACATGTGCCCGGTCACAGCTACACTGGACACTCGTGAGCCGCACCTCCTTACAAGATGGAAATCGTCGAGGGAGTCCTCATCAATCAACGCAATATGCGCTGCCCGACCCCAAGCCCGGGTGGTGGTGCCCACAGCTGCACCGCTAGCTACCACCACCGGTGGGCCTGTGAAAGCAGATGAAAATTGCTGTTGGGTCATATGGGCCACAGGTTGTGATGCAACAGCTGCATCACCAGGAGCCACAGAGGGTGGTGGCATGTCTGCACCAGCATGTGGCTGGGCATCCTGTCCAGTGGGGCACCCCTGCCTCTTCCCCCTTTATAGCCACCCTGCCCACCCTGGACTCCCTGTCCCCCTGGTCTCTGCGCCCACGTGCCTGACCATGCACACCCCTGGGAGGATGCCCAGCTTTGCCCCCTTACCCTTTGGTGGCCTCCCAACCATGGCACAGATGGTAAATAGCCGATGGGAGATGGGAGGTGCACTCAACAATTGTCCTGGGCAATTGAGTTGAAGGGGGCAGGGTACTGGATGGAATAGATACCCCTGTGCTCCTGCAAGGTTGTCTGTGACCCCTGGGGAAAAATGACAGGTCACGCAACACTCAGGCCCCCCCCAAAAAAATAAAAGAAAAATAATTATTTTTAAAAAAATGAAAAAATAAAAGATTATTAAAAAATAGTACAATTTCAAAAGAAAAACGTGCACGCGACCCTGGTAGCCCACCTGCCTGGATTTTACCTCCAGCAGTACGGTGTGGCACCCAGGGACACAAAAACACATATGCATGGAACATGCAGGCTACTATGACCTTGAAAACGGTACGCGATGCACAGGGGGAATCACAGTGGGAAAAATAGCGTGTGCGACTCACCGCCTGCCTTGCGTGGAAAAGAAAAAGAAAAAAAAGCACGCGTGTGCACGTAGGCAACACCCCGCCAAAAGAAGAGGTACGAAGTTCAAACGCTGTGAAGTGATCGCGTGTGAATCCAGAAGAGTAAACAGATGCGTCGGTCTCCACGAACAGCACGTACAGTGGATTGCTTCCCCATGGACCTTTAACCCATGCTGAAGGCAATGCCTGCACGCATAACATCACTGGTGCGCGTACCCGCTAAGGCGCTTTCTTCGAATTACACACATTCACACGTGAACGTGCTGTTTTTGTACGTGCGGATTCACTATGCACCTGTATGAGGGAAATGCCCACGTGCATCACGTCACTTACGCGCTTACGCGCTAAGGCCCTTTCCTCGAATTACATACTGACGTGCTGTTTTTTCACGTGCCAATTCACTCTGCATCAAGCTGGCCACGCGACAACACACGGAAGACCATGCTCCTGCCCAGAAGGTAATTTTTCTGCCCCCCAGAGCCCCAGGGAGCCTCCTACAAGCCATCCGCTGCTGTCTGCCTGCCTGCCTGCTGCCAACAGTGCCCTGCCATTTGGTGCCTGCACATCAGCCCTCTGCAGGGGTCCAGTTTCTGTGACCAACCCTGCTGGAACAGAAAACTTCCAACTGGTGTTCCATCGCTCCACAACCCAGCCCCTGGACCCAGTTGCCCACCCACACCTGCCTCGGGGGTTGCCATGTCTGACGCAACACCATCTGGCACCAGTGGCAACCCCCCAGCAGAGAGGCAGAGGAATGCCAGCTTCACTGCCAATGAAGTTGGGATCCTGATGGAGCAAGTCCTGGGGCATTATGATGCCCTCTTCTCACTATTGCGCGCTGACACGGACGGACGGAAGAGGATCTGGAAGGACATAGTGGGTGCCTTCAACGCAGAGTGGGTGGCCCCCCTGTGACATCAAACACGTCCAGAAGCACTGGGAGGACTACAAGTCCAGGACCCTCAAGAAGGCCCGGCGCCTCTTGGACGCAGCGGATGCAGTGGTCGCCAGGGCCACATTACCACCCAGCAGATGAGGGTCCTGGAGCGCATTCGCCCAGTGCTTCACCACCAGATCCTCAGGATGCAGGTCCGTCTGGAGTCGTAGGGTAAGTGTCCATGTTTGTTTGTTTGTTTGTTTTATTATTTGTATTGTGCGGTCATACCCTCAGGTACCAGTGCGCAGCATTTACAAGAGATTGCGAAGCTTAGTTACAGCAGCAAAGTAAAGAAATTATACATATACATAGTAAAAGCATTAACCGGAAAAATATACATATATACAGATGGGCAATAAGTACACAGTAAGTACAATCAGTTAGCAGTGCAATATATACAGCAGGCAGTTTGGAGGTGATTCGTAGGCCTACGTTTTCAGCCATAAAACAACCTTAGAATGGAAATTCTGAAAGGGAAGGTCCATTCTGAGAGTTGGCAGAGGGGAGTTCCACAGTTAAGCTGCTTTCACTGGGAAGCTGTTACCCCCTATAGTGGAACGTTTGAAGTTGGGGACCGAACGGCAGTCTTTGTAGGCCAATCTTATGGGTCTCAGAGAAGTCTGTCTATGAAATCTGTTGATCAAATAGATAGGGGCAGCGGTGTTGAGGGATTTGTGCGTGAGAGAAGAAGTTTTTAAGAGACTTTTGTCTTTGATAGAGAGCCAGTGATTCTGTTGGGAATGTACTGTAATATGCTCTCTTTTGGAGATGCCTACTGCTGCTCTAAGAGCATTATTCTGGAGAGTTTGCAGTTTGCTGGTGGTGGCTTATGAGGACCCGAGATAGAGAGCATTACAGTAATCCAGACGGGACAGTATGAGGGCTCTATCAAGGGTCAAGCAACTAGTGTCGGATTGAAAGGGTTTGGCTGCACAAATCAATTTGCACGTGTATGCCGTGGAGGAGGCTAGAGAGTTCACTTGTCTTTTGAAGGAAAGGGTAGAGTCCAAATAAAGGCCTAGTGTTTTAACCTATTGTCCTACGTTGATGCTATGGCCATAGATCGTGAAAGAACAATAGACAGGGCCTAATTTCTTTAGGCTGGTGGTAGTGCCTAAGATGATGAGTTCTGTTTTATCATCATTCAGGCATAGTCCATGTGTGGCCATCCATGCCTTGATGATGATGTACACGCTATTCACCAAGGCCAAATCATTCCTGTGATCTCCCGAAAGCGGAAGTAGGATCTGGGTATCATCTGCATAGTTTGTGTAGGTGATACCAAGATGATCCAGATCATCGAAAAGGGGCTTGGTAAATATGTTGTACAGTGTGGGGGAGACACAAGATCCCTGTGGCACACCGCAGGTGATGGGTATGGGGTCTTCTGCAGCTGTGGGTGAAAAGACCCTCATGGTTCTGTCATTGAGGAATGATCTGATCCATGTGATGGCTTCAGCTGAGAAGTGAGCTGATGCCTGTAGGTGCGTGCATATGTCAGAGTGATCGACCAGGTCGAATGTCCATACATTCCCGTTTAAAACAGTGCATGTTGCAGTGTGGTGTTAGTTTGCTACTTGGCTGTATGTGTGACATTGGTCATGTATGGATGTGTGTGTGCAGGGACATGATGGTGCTGCATGTGAGTCCAGTAAGGCGTGACCCACATGGATGGTGCATGCTTTACAATGCATCATGCAGAGCAGCATGCGGTATGCACACATGTATGCATGCCTGTGTCTGTACTTAGACATGTTTGGGGTGTGAGAGATGGGTGCTGCTGTCATGGACATGCATGGTGTACATGTCTGTGTGTCTGAGTAGTGTGTGAGTGACCGATAAACACCATGGATGCATTACACATGTCTGTGACGATGTGTTGATTCACTGATACAGCCTAGTCATCCTTGTATCCACTGTGTCTGGGGGTATACGGCGCCAGATGCATGACCCTCCGGTGATGTGTGTGCATATGATCAGCATGTCCCATGAAGCCTGTGAGTTTCACCCCACCATTGGATGTGCCTTGGACATGAATGCAAATGTTTGTTGCATGTGCCGTGCCTGTACCTGCATGTGTGTTGCCTGCACTGACCCATGTGTTGTGCAGGGACATGATGGAAGTGAGGTTTGACATCGCCGCTCATGTGCTATTGCTTTGTGTCTAGGGGTCTTTTGTACAGTACCCTGATGCTTGTGTTCAATGTCTCCCTTTACACAGCAGTGAGTGAAGTAGAGTGAGGAGACGGCGCTGTGAAGGAAAGTGGCAGGGATGCCTCCACCGGCCGGCCACGCAAGGCCCAGTTACCCTCCCATGTAATTCTATCATCCGGGTGCGAGGGGACTGGTGCCGCGTCCTCCACTACGGCTTTAGCAGAAGAGACAGGTGAGCCCCCACAGGGGCTGGCAACGGTGGAAGACAGTGCAGAGCCATCCAAGTTGGTGGTGTATACGGAAGAGGAGGAGGCCGCTTCAGAGTCGCATATGGGGCCTGGTGGGGGTGGTTCCACTGGTGCAAGTCGTGCAGCCCAAGGGCAGGAGGCAGCATAGGTCACCACAGAGGGGCCTGTGCATGTCACTGTCCCTGACACTGTGACTGCATCACCATGCACCAGCAGGGAGGCCCCGTCCCAGGACCGTCTGCAGGTAGGGGGGAGGTCCATGTCATCTGGCACTCCTCTACCTGCGGACGTGGGGACACATGACAGGATTGAGTCTGTCCTGATTGGTGTCGCATTGCGCACACGTGACATTCATGATGACGTGCATGCTTCCTGGAGTGACCACGCACGTCATCATGAACAGATGTGTGCCAATGTGGCCCAGCTGGGAGGGCTCATTGCCGGGGGTTTCCTCCATGTGTCGCTCTGTCTTGCGGCCCTCTCCTCCTCTGTGCACACTATACGCCAGTCATTTTCTGTGCGTCTTCTGGCCCAGATGCCACCAGGGCCCCCTGTGGACCTGCCCCAACCAACGCAGCCAGGCTGGTGGAGATCTCATCCCTGCCACAGTCAGGAGTCGGAGCTCCAGCACAGGTGGTCACCCCAGCATCTGGACCCCTGGCAACGGACGATGTACAGGCACACACAACCAGGGCACCTGCACGGTCCCAGGTGTTGACATCTACCCAGAGGCAGTCGTGGTGGCAGTGGCAGGTAGCAGAAAGGCGGCTGCAGGCTCGGCATAGGAGGAATGTGGCCTCAGAGCCCTCTACATCATCAGGGCAGGCATCAGCCGGTGGGCAGGAGGACCCAGGATAGGGAGTGTCTTCCATGTGGCAGCGGTTGGGCCAGCAAATAGGTGCGGAGCGGCGGTGGGCGGAGAGGGCACGGCTCACAATGGTCAGGGCAGAGAACTCCATACACCGGGCTTTGAGGTGGGCTGAGTGCCTCAAGGCAACTCGCAGGGAGTAGGAGGAGTCCATGGCTGCATCCCTGCGTGACCTCGAGACCAGTGAACAGGCCCACCGTCGGAACATCGACATGGAGTTCAATGATGTCCTGGCCTGGGACATCAATAAGTGAGCTGTCGGACTAGCCCACCACCTTTGTATATAGTTATTTAGGTTTAGGTTTCATTTGGTTTTTATTATAGATTTGGAGTCCACAGACCTTGCTCCACATTTTGTATATAGTTGTATTTTAGATAGGGTTTTAAGTAGGTTTCCTTTTGTTTTGGGATAATGGACCCTTCAGACTTGCGTTTACAATTCTTCCAGACATTTACATACTTTCTTTTTTAGATGTTCACATGGATTAATGTTTTTTATGCTTTTCAACTTATGATTTGTTTCTATGGACTTAGGTATGGACCGCTTATATTTCTTCATGTTTTGGATTTGTTTTTTTTCCTTGGATTTGACTTTCTTTTTCTTATTGCACTAAATATTTCTTCATTAGGATGTGTGGTTTTCATTTTGTCATTTGTTTTACTTTTTAATACATTTCATAATTCAACATTATTGGTGTGGTGTACTATGATTTATTTTGTGCATGTCTCCATGAGCATTGGCTCAGTCATGTGTTGCCACTGTGTGGCTCCGTAGGACATTTGTTGATGGGCATGCTGGTTCTTTTCAGACTATCATGGAATGTGTAATTTACTAGTGAGTGGGTGCAGTGGATCGTTGGGTGTTTGCACTGGAGTTTGGGGGTGTGGGATTTGGGTTGGCATTAGGGCCATGGGCCTGTATAGTTATGACATGGTGTTTGGGTGTACATGAGTCGGGGCCTGCTGGCAGGTGCCTGTCAATTGAGGGGCACATGAGTCAGGGCCTGCTGGCAGGTGCCCATAAATGGGGGTGGGGCAGAGGGACATGAGTCAGGGCCTGCTGGCAGGTGCCCGTCAATGGGGTGGGGGGTGGGGGGGACATGAGTCGGGGCCTGCTGGCAGGTGCCCATCAATGGGGGTGGGGTGACATGAGTCAGGGCCCGCTGGCAGGTGCCTGTCAATGGGGAGGGTGGATGGGCTGCCTGCGGGGCATGGGGAGGGTGGATGGGCTGCCTTCGGGGCATGGTCAGGGGTGATGGGCTGCCTGCGGGGCATGATCAGGGTGGATGGGCTTCCTGCGGGGCATGGTCAGGTTGTATGGGCTGCCTGCGGGCCATGGGGAGGGGTGATGGGCTGCCTGCGGGGCATGGTCAGGGGTGATGGGCTGCCTGCGGGGCATGGTCAGGGGTGGTGGGCTGCCTGTGGGGCATGGGGAGATGTGATGGGCTGCCTGCGGGGCATGGGGGGGTGATGGGCTGCCTGCAGGGCATGGTCAATGGTGATGGGCTGCCTAAGGTGCATGGGGAGGGTGGAGGGGCTGCCCGTGGGGCATGGTCAGGGTGGATGGGCTGCCTGCGGGTCATGGGGAGAGGTGATGGGCTGCCTGCAGGACATGGGGAGGGGTGATGGGCTGCCTGCGGTGCATGGGGAGGGGTGATGGGCTGCCTGCGGGGCTTGGCCAGGGGTGATGGGCTGCCTGCGGGGCATGGGGAGGGTGGATGGGCTGCCTCCGTGGCATGGGGTGGGGTAATGGGCTGCCTGCTGGGCATGTTCAGGGGTGATGGGCTGCCTGCGTGGCATTAGGGAGGGTGGATGGGCTGCCTGTGGGGCATGCTTAGGGTGGATGGGCTGCCTGCGGGGCATGGGGAGGGGTGATGGGCTGCCTGTGGGGCATGGTCAGGGGCGATGGGCTGGCTGCGGGGCATGGTCTGGGGTGATGGGCTGCCTGCGGGGCATGGGGAGGGTGGATGGGCTGCCTGCGGGGCATTTTGTATTTGTATTTTATTGAATTTATATAGCCCTTTAATCCAAAGTGCTTTACATGAGAACACACAAAATACAACAAGCATAATATGGAAATTGAATCATAACTTGAAAACAGTGTAAAGAACAATTTACAATATTGCAGAGGTGATGAGGGAGTAGGGAGGGGCAGATGAGAGTGAGGGAAAGGGAGATGTTAGTGGAGGTAAGAGCAGGAGTAAGAGGCAATGTATGAGTGTGAGAAGAAGAGGAGAGAGAAGAGTAGGACTAGAAGAGAGAAGGGAGTGGGGGAAGGAGGTAGGGCGGGATAGGGAGAGTAGTGGTAGGAGGTGAGGAATGGGGGGAGGGAGAAGAGCGAGAGGAAATGAAGGGTGTTAGGGAGGTGAGTGGAAAAGATAAGATTAGAGAGAAGAGCGAAAAGAAGGGAAGGAGGGGGAAGAGCGGATGTGAAGGGGGAGGAGGTTCCAGTGGAAGGGAGCAAGGAGTTGGCAAGATTGGAAGCGGGAGGGGGCACAGGAGGAGGAGGAGGAGAGAGTAGGAAGAGATTAGCAGAGCAGAGAGAGAGAGAAGGGGTATAGAAAGTGAGAAGGGAGGAGAGGTGGGGGGTAAGACCATAGAGGGATTTAAAAACAAGATAGAGGAACTTGAATTTGAGCTGGGAGTGAAAAGAGAGCCAGCCTAAAGAGGTGAGAGAAGAGGAGATAAAATCAAGAGGTGAGAGAAGGCAGAAGGAGCGGATAGCTGAGTGGTAGATGGATTTGATTGGGGCAAGGTGAGAAGAGGGGAGTCCAAAGAGAAGGGAGGAACAATAGAAGAGTCTGGAGAAGATAAAGGAGGTAATTAAAAGTTTAGTAGCATGAAAGGTAAGGAGGGGTCGGATTTTACGTACGTTGTAGAGGTGAAAGCGACAAGACTTGGCAGTCAGAGAAATGTGGTGAGATAGAGAGAGGAGAGAGTCAATATGGAGACCAAGATTACGGCATGTGGAGAGAAGGAGAGCTGTGAGGGGGGAAAGAGAATGAAGGCGGGAGGGGAGGGTGGAGGAAGAGTGTTGGCAGGGAAGAAGAGGAGTTCAGTTTTTTCAGCGTTAAGAGTAAGGAAGTGAGAGGACATCCAGGATTTGATAGTGGAAAGGCAGGAATATAGTTTATCATTAATGTCGGGAGAGAAAGAGGAGAAGGAGAGGAAAATCTGGGTATCATCCGCATAAAAATGGGGAGGGGTGATGGGCTGCCTGCGGGGCATGGTCAGGGGTGATGGGCTGCCTGTGGGGCATGGGAAGGGGTGATGGGCTGCCTGCAGGGCATGGTCAGGGGTGATGGGCTGCCTGTGGAGCATGAGGAGGGATGTAGTATGGACCCCTGTGGCGTGGTCTGGCTGCAGGGTGTGCATGTGGCTTCTCACCACACTGCTGTGCGAATCTGGGGGTACGGGAGTGAGAATTACACGTTATTTCACTGGCGCGACCGGGGTACGCATATTCTGAGGGTGGTGGGGAGTTTTACACGCGATTTCGCTGGCTCCAGTGGGGTATGCGTATTCCAAGGTGTGCGCGGGAAGTTTTATACGCGATTTTGCTGGCTCCAGTGGGGTACGCTTATTCCAAGGGGTGCGCGGGAAGTTTTACACGCGATTTCATTGGCACGAGCGGGGTACGCGTATTCTGAGGGTGGCAGGGAGTTTTAAATGCAGTTTCACTGGCACGAGCGGGGTACGCATATTCCGAGGGGTGCGCAGATAGTTTTACACATGATTTTGCTGGCATGAGCGGGGTACGCATAATCTGAGGGGTGCGTGGGGAGTTTTACACGCGATTTCACTGGCGCGAGCAGTGTACACATATTCTGAGGGTGGCGGGGAGTTTTACACGCGATTTCGCTGGTGCGAGCGGGCTACACATATTCCGAGGGGTGCACGTGGTGTTTTACATGCGATTTCGCTGGCGCAAGCTGGGTACGCGTATTCTGAGGGTGGCAGGGAATTTTACATGCAATTTCGATGGTGCGCGCGAGCTACGCATATATCCAAGGGGTGCGCAGGGAGTTTTACATGTGATTTCGCTGGCACTAGCGGGGTACACATATTCTGAGGGGTGCACAGGGAGTTTTACACGTGATTGGGTTGTCGCATGAGGGCTGAGTGGTGTTTTTAGCGCGTTTTCGTGGTTGGGGGGCTTTATGCTGGTCCACTGGCCTTTGTGCCATGTAGGGGATTTGTGCGATGTTTTTGGCGCAGAGGGCGGGTTTGGGGACATAACTGGCGCTGCTTCAGGGTCGCTGCGGCACACTGCACCACTGCTGGTTATGGATGTTTAAATCCATGAAAATGCGGTGCATCAAAATGGGTTTTGGCGCAAGCAGAGGGCGCAAGCTAGCGCACGCTCCATCTCTGCGCCAGCCGCATGCGCTATTTCTGCTTGGGAATCTATGAATTACCTCATAAATCTTCCTAAATGAGGAAAAAATGCAGAAAGGTGGAACAATAAAAGCCCACAACTGGGACAAGGTGTCCCTGATGACATGAGGTTATCTTGTAACCTAAAATCCAAACCCACCCAAAGAACAGAGTCCAACAAATTATTTTAACAGGAACCATAATTCGACCTTTGTTACCTTCAGTGAAGGGTAAACAGGAGGTGACAGCCAACCCCCTTAACCATTTGTTCCACAGCACCAGCAGCTCTGCCCAAAATTAGCAGTTCCGATGATCAAGCAAAAATTGCAATCTCCTATGATGGAGCTACTGAGTCAACTCATAAAAGAAAAGTGGGTGCATGGATGCACCACGTAGGAATCATTACATTACATGTATCACTGTATCGCTGAATAAGAGGCTTTTATTCTATGTTTTTATTTCTCTTAATATGGTTGTGCTTTGGAAACTTATCATGGGCATAGCCATTTTAAATGGCGAACATTCTGCATGTTATTTCTTAGGAGCCCTTGGGCCCCAAAGAAGGAACTGCGTAACAGCCATTGTAATCGTACATATAAAACCTCCAATCTGCCCAAACATATGGCTCTATGTTACAAACATATTAATGTTAGGGTCAATGTTTTGAAATATAAACTGAGAACCAAGCCCAGTGTGCAACCTGTAAACGTGGTTCAAGCTTCCAACAATTTTATAACTGACACAGTTGATGAACATAAAGATCGATTATCATTCTCAAGTTCCTGAAACCCGCTCTAGTATTTTGCAATGCAGGCTGGAACCCTGGCTGGTGTTATTTGGCCAGTTCTACTTTCTTATACAGATATTTCGAAAGATTACAATAGGAGTGTTCAAGACTGTCCGTCTTGGAATGCCAACCTTCTATCAGAAATGTATTACTATGGGTATTCTAAGTTTTGATAAAATGCTTATTTCAACAAGACACGTGTATCATTCATATTATCACTAAAATATATATTGAAAGTGACAATTGGCAATAAGAGTTGTACAATTTTAGAAAATAACCAATGTACAAAGTGATTACAATACATTTTCAGTCCGTGTTCGATCTTACTGTTCGTGGCCTGTAAGAATGTCATTGTATTTTCCCATGTCTTGAAGAACTTTGAAACACATTGTGTATAGGCGCTATATAAAGGAACTATCATATCATATCATTTGTTTTTTAATAGATGCTTTTGCACACAAAAAAATAAAAACACTACAGCCTCAACCCCTCAAGATATCTGTCTTTATTATTCTAGTCACGCCTCTGTCAGCAACAGCTGGGCTGACTTAAGCAAATGCACGCATGACGACTGTCTTACCCACATAGAGAGACACATATAATGAGACAGAGAGAGGCTGAGAGAGAGAGAGCACTAGATCATCTTATGATATGCCAGAAAAAGCTAGTAGTTTGTATTGTTATGCTGACGTATGATATATTTAAACAATAAGCCCCAAGCCCCCGGGACATTACTGAGTCAGGTAATGCCCCGGGGACCATAGTTATAGACCCGAGCGAACGAAAGGCCTGGGGCATTACCTGACTCTGTAATGCCCCCTGTGGCGAGGGGCTTATTGCTATTAGTACCCCGGCCTGCAAGCCCAGAGTACTAATAACATTTTTTCTGTTCACTGGGGAAGGGAAAACGGAGTCTGTTTCCATGGTGGCCATCGGGAGCAGACTCGCTGGGGACAGAAGTGTTCCCACGGCGTTCGCTCCTGAAAACAGAGAAAAAAGACAGTAAGTGGGGTTGAGAGGGCAGGGAGGGATAGTTTTCAGGGGAGGGGGGTGGAAGAAATAAAATACTTCCCTGAATCCCCGGCGGGGTACGATGGCAGCCTCCAGCCGTGTGGAGGCTCGGAGCGGGGATTGGCCTGTTTCAAGCATCCTCACTGGCTGATGGGCTGACACACCCCCCTAACCCGCGCGCTGGGAACAAAGGATAGGAATCACGGTCGAGGTATTCCCTGGCTGGGTAAAGCCCCGGCAAGGGCTAATCAGAGTGTTTGTTACATTCTGATTGACCCTCGCCGGGTACTAATTCAGGAAATAGCCACAGATATGTACAAGAATCAGATTGACTGCTGCAATAAAATATTCATCATTAAATATATTAATCGTGCATTGAAGCTCAGTTAACAAACTCACTTTGCATCCCTAAGTACTTTTAGTTCACCAGGCTTGTTTTTCAAAATACTGATACGTACAGCCAAAAAAAAAACACATTTGTTCCTAAAATATATTTTGATGTTGTTTTCAGCTGTTGCCTCATATCATATGCAAATAAATATATTTTGACCACCAGAGATCTCAATAGGTTTTATTTAGAAATGTGTATTTATGCCATGTATGATTGTTTCCCCAATACCTCATAACTGTGAAGCTGTATGTAGCAGCATTTTTGGCAGCTGCATAAAGAGAAAAAAAAATCATGGAAAGTGGAAAAAGAAATAACATGAAACTAACCATGTCCTCAAAGTAATACACACACAACGGGAAAGGAAGCACGGCAATAGTTAATGTTCAGTACTCTGCAAGAACTAAACATAAGAAAATACATTGTTTTCCAAGATCAATAAAAACGTTATTTACATTAAGTGAAGTTACATTTTCCATCAAAAATAAAACTGGGCTGCGGGTGAAACTGATAAAACTACACGGCATAGGCTTTTCCACCCAGAAAATAATTACATTCTGGCATTAACTTTGTTAGACAGCTGTTCATTGGTGCGAATCCACTACTATCCTATTACTTCGGCCTAGTGCATGTTATTGTATGTGGTTCCTTGTACACAGCTAGATGATTGCATTAGCGTATTTCCTGGAGTGTAGGATTTGCAGCATGCTATGTTTAAAAACATGATCAGCATAAACTTGGGATGCATTGTTTGACCACAAACGTACCTATGTGCTGCATCCGAAGACAAACAGCACTGATTTACAATCACAATACTCATTGCTTTAATGATATCCATAATATGTGTTCTAAATGGCAAGACTTGCAAAAGATTTATCACAGAGACAGGTAAAATAGAAATGTGTAAAACATGTTTTGTGCTTGAAAAAACTCCTTTTTTATTTTATTTTGTAAATTCTACTCAAATATGGCACAGTAGGGCCTGTCTCCGTAGTCCACCATTGGAGTACATATGAGAGACCTCCTCAGGAGGACATCCCCCTGTTTGCAAGGGCCAAGGATGGATTTGGGGCGTGCGGAGTAAAGTTTGATACACCATACATATATATATATATATATATATGTAGTTATGATTAAGTTGGTGTTTCCATAGGAAGAGCATTTTTTGGGTAGCTTATAACTTCGCTCCCTCTGGATGAATCCTCACCAAACTTTGCAAAAAAAGTATATGGCCCACTCTGAATTTTGCAAAGTTTGGAGAGGTTTGGTCCAGGAGGGGCAAAGTTATAGAGGGGGTCCCAAAACTTTTGTTTTTTCCCATAGACATAATGAGAAAAAACTTTGCGCACGCCTACAGCCCAAACCGCTGGACGGATTTACACCAAATTTGCGGCAGGAGTGGGGGCTTGGTTCCGAAAGCGTGCTTTTGCAAATTTGGTGTAAATCCGTCCAGTATTTTTTTTTTAAAATGACCAAAATGTAAGGCAAAAAAATGTGTGATATCTCTGTTCGCTCTGCGGATGGACTTCCCGGTTCGCTCCGCAGACAGTGCCCTGATTGGCCGAGCGGCTTGCGCGATGTCCGCGGACATCCGACGTGTTCGCTGATTGCACGGCGTGGGGCGTGGAGCACGTCAGATTTTTGGTGGCGCCCGACATCTTGCATTCGCGGACGACCGCGGACAGCGAGGTGAAACTTGGTTTAAAAATTGTATTTAGTGGAGTGTGTTGGTGTGTAAGAGTGTTTGGGGAGGGAGGGGGAGTATGAGATAGGTTCAATGTTCTGTTTTTTTAATGTGCTAGACGCTTTTGTTGTGTTCGATTTGTCTGCGGACAACACGGCTGTTCTGAAATGTTTGTAAATAAACAGAATGGATTTGGTGTCAAGTTGAAAGTGTTCTAAGAACACTCGTGGGGTCCTGGAATGTTGGCAGGGGGTGTCCTGAAGACATTGTCTGTATTGTTCGTTGGCAAGCTGAAAGTGTTCTAAGAACACTCGCAGTGTCCTGAAATGTTCGTACATAAAGAAAATGGGGGTGTCCTGAGGACGTTGTCTGTATCGTCCTCTGGCAAGTTGAATGTGTTTTAGGAACTTCCGTGTGTCCGCGTACATTAAAATGGTTGCATGCTTGAATCTATGGGTGTGATATGCTGCGGTGGTTGTGGCCAGGGTATAGAATGTTCGGTGCATGGCCATTCGGCCATGCCCCGAAGACTCTATGCCCTGGCCACAACCACCGCAGCATATCAAACTCATATGCCATGCACCCAAGAGTCTATGCCCTGGCCACAAGCACCACAGCATATCACACTCATAGTGGCTTATAACTTTGGGTCAAAAACAAATTTATAAGGAACAATGTTATAAGCCATTATGGGTGTGATATGCTGCGATGGTTGCATTTATCATGTTATACTTATTACTTGGTTTAGTAACAGGAGTCCATGTTTTTCTTGTTCATTTCTGTGATAAAAGAAAATAGCATGTTAGTATTAATATTTTATAAAAACTTATTACATTGTACAATCAACATTTTCTTCTTTTTTTTGACCTTCATATTTAGTAGATGACAAACCAGAGTACTGTGCAATTTGCTCAGTTTCTGTGTTTGTTGCTAAAATCATTGGGTCTGTGGGAGAAATAAAATCCATGGTGGATTAAAAAAAAACTTTTTCTGTTATGCTACAGTTTATTTGTTTGTTTGTTTTCAGTGTTTACTTGTTGTTTCTGGCTAATGCTTCATACATTGGATTGTTCTAATTTTTGGGACAGTAAGATATTAGGTACTTGTTTGGATATTGTAAAATTTTGGAGCAGTTAGATACCAGTAGGCGTATTCTAACTGTTTATTTTTTGATATAATTTCGTGATATTGATTTATCTGTTTGGATATTTCTAAATTTTGGGACAGTTAGATACCAATTGGCGTATTCTAACTGTCTATTTTTTTCTCTATTTGAGTGGTATTAATTTATCTGATTAGTTGTTGTAGCATCTTTGGGCAGTTAGATAGCTTTTGGAATATTGTGACAGTTTATATTTTTTTACTACAAGTGTACTTAAGGTTTAAGTACAGTTTAGTTATCAAATTTTGGTTTCAAGAACATTAAATAAGCGTTTGTAAGATTTGTTGGTAATCTCTGCTTTAGAGTAATGGTACTATCATTACATTCAAACCATCCACATTTCTTTTTTATATATGCAGTGTAGTGCCCTGAATTGGTTGTGGCTCCTGCGTGGTAGATTATACCTATTGTTGTGAAGGTTTTCCTACCAAGTGATATTTGACCATGTGTGAATCCAGTCAGCTTGCAGTTGTTTTTGGTACCATCTGCATTGTAACGTAGAAGCATTAGTATTACGTATTTACTATGTGTTTGTATTACTAATGTGGAGCGATTATCTGAATTGCAGGTCAAACATAATCTACCATGGTTTGCATTTTGTACAAGTTGCTGAAATGGAACAGATTCACAATTAGGTATTGATATATACACAAAGCGTTCATTGGGGATTTGTTCTTGTGTCACATTGTTGCAGAGAGTGCATGTATATTTCCACATGTATGAAATCTGGAAGATTTCATTTATAGGTATGTTTTTGTTTTCCAGTACTAATAGTAAGTACATTAGAAATTCTTGTGGATCTTCCTGTGAGTTTATAGTGAATCTCACCATTCCAGCACAGTAGTCCAATTGTTGTCTTATTCCATAAACACTATACGTGTTGTCAGGATTGTTTGCTGCATTTCTGTGAAGTACTAACATTTGCAAACACAATGGGTCTGTACTGTGTAAGTAAATGTTCTCAACAATTGGTGGTAATTGCAATAGAATATTCATTGCTACATTTGCATAGCAACTTACACCAACTATATTTGAGAGTTTAAATGGACCAAGTAGTTCTGTATCTGACTGACTTTTTTGGAGTTTGTCTTTCTTCTTTGAAGAAGTACCTGGTTTACTTTCCCTAATTGATTCTTTTTTGCTTGTGGCACTTGATGAAGTATTACTTCTTTTACTCTCTTTGGAGGATTTGCAGTGACATCCTGTTGCTTTTCTGTTTGATTTATTTTTCTTGTATAATGTTTTACTTTTTGTGGAACAGAATATGTGTTTAGATGGGGAGTGTATAGTGAACGAAGTCTATTGTATTCTAAAATGCAAGGATTATCAGCGTTTATTTTACTTGCATCAAAGTTGATTAGAAATAGACCGTCAAGTGTACGTAAGCGTGATAGTGCTACGTAGCTCATGCCTTCTTTAAAGACTGTGTTACCAATGTCTATCATTGCTTTGTTTAGGGTAAGACCTTGTGATTTATGAATGGTGACTGCGTATGCAAGAGTTAGAGAAAATTGTTCTCTGTGTACATACATGTCTTTGAAGAGAAGGAATCGAGCTGTTGAGCGTCCTATTCTTTTTACTTCTGAAAGTTTGTCAAAGAGAATATTGACAAACTGAGTTTTGTTGTCACGTGGGTATGTTTGAAAGCCAACAACTGTACCCAGTGCTCCATTAACTAGTCCTTGGTCCACGTCAAGGTTACGTTTCAGCACTATTCTGCAATTTAAGGATAATTTTAATATCTTTTCCAAGCCTGCTGTGTTTGAGATTGATTTTTCTAAAATATTTAGTCTTGTTGTGGCTTGGTCACACATGGGTAGTGTCATTCCATGTACATCTAGTTTGTCTGTGGTGCTAATTTACATTATTGGTTGCATTTCTTTACTTAACATTATTTCATTGAATTTGAAACAGCTTGCAAGAGTTGGCATTAAGGCCATATAATTGACATTTTTGTGGGCTGATTGTTCCATAACATCTGTAGCACATGCATTATCACCATAAAGTGCATGAATGTGCCGGGTTTTCAATATTGCTTCTGCTTCTTTAGAAAGTATACCAACTCTGATACTTTTTAAGATGTTGGCATAAGTGAGGTCTGCAGATTGGCGCATGTTTTCTTTTAATTCTCTGTATTGGAAATGTTGCCAAAGGTTAACATTTCCAATGCTGCCAACAGTTTTACGGCAGAGTTTGTGTCCTAATGTTTTAAAAATAGGATCACCTTTTACTGGTGTCAATTGAAGATCTCCGAAAACAATAATGTGTTTTCCTGCAAAGAGCTCTTCATAGTTTGTTTTGAGTACTTCTTGTAATCTGAGGTGAATCAAAGCCAACATTAGGTTGGACACCATGCTCACTTCATTTATTAGTAGCATTTTCATTTGTTTCAATACTCTGCGTAGTTCCATTTCAGCTTCTGCAGAAAGTTTGTCATAATCTAATTTGTGTTGGTGTTCTACTGGCAGGAGTAGTAATCGGTGTGAAGTAACACCAGCTATGTTGTAGGCAGCTAAACCAGTGGGGGCAGTGAAAACAGCTGACAGTTTGTTGTTTGTCAATTGTTGAAGGAACTTACTGATGATTTTGATTAGGAATGTTTTGCCAGAACCAGCTTCACCACTGACATACAATAGTATAGGTTTGTAATTTTGACAGGTGTATTCTTTGTTTTCATGTTGTACACCATGTGCAATTTCTTTTGTTACTTCTTGAAAAATGCTATGTTGCTCATTGTTTAGCTTTGATTGTAGTATAGTTAAGTCTTCTTTATCTTCATACTGACACATGGTGTTTTCTACTTCTATCATAGCTAATTCTGCCTCATTTGTTATTAGTGGGTCTCCCAGTGGTTCTTGGCTTCCTGTGACAGAAGGTTGACTACTGTCAGGAGTGTCCTTATCTAGTTGGGCCTGGAGTTCTTCTTCGTGTTGCTGTTCATTGTGCAACATTGTTTTGTACTGTGCAAAGTTTACATCAGTTATACTGCTTTCATTTGCTTTGAAAGCGTCTTCATATGAGTCATAGTTATCTAGTATTTCTTCTTCTTTTCTCCATGGTTTAAAGAGTTGTAGCAGGGACATGAAATATACTTCTTTATGTTGAGGAGTCTTTAATGACAATTTGATATGATTAATTAAATTTGGTTTGGTGAGTTTTACTAAGCTGCCTTCACAGTTTGTCACTTTGTATTTACGGTTCTGTTCATCAGGTTTTATATTATTTTTGTATGTGTAGTTTTGGGCTACGTGGTATAGACACATGTTTTCCAAAGTGGTACTCCTGTTTGGGTAGTATGTGTCCAATAAATTGTTTTTTAAAATGTCTTGGCTATTGGGAACATGTTTGGCTATTGTTTCTATATCTTTGTATGATTTTAGAACTCTTTTTCTAGATTTAGCTGGACCAAGACTTAGCCATACTATATGTTCAGATTTACCATACAATGCAGTACCAGTTAATCGATCAGCTGCTTCATAGGATCCACATTCTCTATGGGACAGCATTTTTATGAGCAAGCTGTATAATTTCTGAGACACTGTTTTATCTGATGACAGGTCATTCCAGAGGTCTTGGAGCTCTGTCTTTTCTGATTTGGTTAAGTATGCTGTGACATATCGTGCAACTGCAGTAGAATTGTCTGCAATGTACAGCACATCTATGTTTGCATTCCATAAGTGGGCAATGATTGCATTGTAATCATTGATATATTTTTCTTCTTCTTTTCTTTTTATGCAATATGTATTTTTAGGTGACTTACCTTTAACACTATGGCCCTAATTACAGCCCAGGCGTTAAGGGGTTAACGGCGACGTAAATGGTGGCGGCGCCGTTAAACCCTTAACACCTGATTACGAGGTCCCTTTGCGGGTGGCACTTTAACGCCTGCTTTTAGCTTTTTAGGCGTTAAAAAACCAACCCGCAAAGGGACCCTGGTGCTAAGTAGGGTGCCGCAATTTGCGGCACCGTACTTAGCGCCTTCCCCATTCCCATTGAGCCCTATGGGGAAAAAATGGGAATGGGGAAGGGCCATGGCGGCATGGGAAATTACTGCCCTGCCAACCTCGGAATGGGGCGGTAATTCCCCATTCCGCCATGGCGGAGTCGGTAAGTTACCGGCATGGACCATGGTGCTATTAGCACCATGGTCCAACGCCTGAGTCGTAATGACGGCCTATGTCTAACTGAAGACATGAGGTTGTTCACTTGACCTGTATTTGTAACTGGTCTAGGGAAACCAAATCGGCATTTGGTGTAGTATTTCCCTTTGTTTTTGAATTTCCGACGACAGCATTTGCCACATTTGTGTCTTTGGAATTGTTACATTTTTGCATGAAGATCACTATTTGTGGATTCTGATGGAATTTCACAAGTGACATATTTTTCAATAAACTGTAAAACAGTGGCCTCCCTGTCTTGACCAAATTTAGGAGCGTCTTTAATCCATAAAAGCATGTGGACATGTGGTGCTCCTCTGGCTTGGTATTCTTTTCTCCAAAAGAAGTGTTGCACTTCTCCAAGGGGAGGAACAGTTTTATTACAAATAAAATGTAGCATAGCAATGAAGCGATGGTGAAACTATCTTGAAACATTAACAGGATCCTGAGAACAAAGTTCTCCAGGTGTTAGTATATCTATGTTTGTTTTGTTTTCGTTTGATATGCGTAGGAAAGCATGTAAATCTTCCCATGCATATTCTGCACAACTTAATTTAACAAACCAAGTGGGTGGGCCAAGGTTTCTGATCATACAACGTACATCTCCATGACGTCGAAACCAGTACTCTTTAGTACCACGCATATATACTAATATATTTGCTTGTAAAACCTCATCTTTTTGTTGAACTTTTTGTAATAATTGTGTAGCTGTCATATTTTGAAAGTGTGATCCTTATTTTAATATGTGTGCAACTCCGTAACATAAAGTTGCTAGTTCACTTTCAAAGAGTAGGTGGAATATGTATTCGAAATCTGGGATCTTCAGAATACATTCGTAATGAGCGATATTCTGATGCTGACATTTGAATAGGTCTATCATCGTATCTTCCTCCTTTGCCAGTAGGAAAGAGTAGAGGAAAAGCATGTGCTTCTATACTTTTTTCCTTTTTTTGCTGATTGGTGATCCTTTTGTTTGACGCATTTGGTACGTTTGCAGTGCATCTTCTATGGTGTCATTGGAGTGCAATAGATGAATTGTATAATGGTCTAAAGTGTTTGATATTGTAGCAGGAACTAAGAGCTCAAATTGACCAGCTTCTTGTGTCTCTTGAATTATTTCAGTTGTATCTTTCAAGTTTTCTTCAATATTAATTTCTTTGGAATATTTATTATTCTCTTTAAGATATTGCAGGGCTTCTCTAACTTTATGTAAATCTACCAGTTGTTGCCAATTTTGTCTTTTGTAGGTACTCCATTTACCAAGATAATTAAAGATTGTTGCATTGGACGTTGTACTCCTAGAGTGTGAACATTTTCTTTTAGATCTAATGGTAAATACACTACTTTTCCACAAATACTTTTCACTAATTCAGAGGGAGGTAATTTTGCAGTTTTTGGTTGAAGGCGTATTATTGCTTGAAATGGGTGCACTGTTTGAATTATGATGCTCTCATATAAATTAAGTTGTTGAAGGGGTTTTGGTAGTGGATATAATTCCAAGTTGTTTGTGATAGCACGTGAAGGAGTTAGGTTGTTGTCAAGTTTTGTAGTGCAGTAACCGCAAAGTATTATAGGGTCAGTTATTTCATATTTGTTTTCTGCTATAAGGTAGAGAGCTAATTCAAACCATTTAGAATCTTCATTGTCTTCTATTTTGTATGATAGGTCTACAGTTTTTGTGTTACTTTTATAAAAAGTTCTGCGGCAACATACACACATGTGGTTTGGTACTTCAGCTGCAGTACTTTCAAATTTAAAATTTCTTTTTTGTATGTGTGTAGTGAAAGGTTGCCATGTGCAGAATTGTTACAAATTGGTTTACAGCTAATTCATCTTGTAAGTGGGTTTCACTTCCAAAATATTTTGTCTGGATATAGTCGATTTCTTCCAGTAGGTCTTTTGCTGTACCATGTAGAAGAATGTTATTTAAATTGGCTAGTGCTAAAGCAGGACTTTTAGCATAGTACAGTTTATAAACTAGATTTCTCATACTTGCATGATGTGTTGATATCCTTTTGATATCATGGAAGGTTGTTTTGAAAGTAGGTCCTGTAATGCAGGCCAATGAATGTCCTTGTAATCCTGTGTACTTGCGTACTGGACAAGCATCCATATTTTGCATTAGTTTAATTTATTTTGATTTTGTCTTTGCTTTTCACATATTGATTGAGGAATTGGCATAAAGACTTGAACATTTTTTTGGGAATGTTACACATTGACGTGCATGGCCATTTGTACACTAGATGTTCTGATTCAGTTAAATGGAGGGGTAAATCTACGTTTTCAGGGCAAATTTTTCTAAGGAGTACTTTTTGTTGCATTATGATATTATTAACTTTTTCATAACCTCGACCACTGCTATGTATGGCAATTGTATTTGGTTGCTTTTGTTTGTACGCTTCCTCATTAAAGTATGGTTCTGTGCTTGTAGTGTGACTCCATTCACCTCCACAGATATTTAAGAAGTTATTTCTGTTGACATTTTGTTTATTGAGAAGTCTTTTTTGTAATTTAATTATTAGTTTTGTTAGTGGTTTCATTCTGTTTAACACTAAAATAAATAACTTTCTTTTGAGAAGAATTGCACTGTCTAGCAACGCTTCTAAGATTACTTTCCTGCGATAGGTTTGAAGTGTTGAACCTGGTTTCTCTCCTGTTTTTATAAGATTTTGAAGGACTTTGTGACGGAATATTTTGGCTAAAATACTTTTCTTGGTATGCTTACTTTGTACTATATCAAGATTTATAGAGGAAGTTTTATTTCTTGTAGTGATAGTTGATTTTCTGTTAATTGTTTTTTGGGTTGTTTTACTGTTTGATAGAGGAGGCAAAGTTTAGAAACCTCTTCTGTTTCACTACATGACTGTATTAACTGTTGTGTTTCAACTTTTTTTTACAAATGTTGCTATAGATGGATGTTTATGTTGGAGACTTTTCTTTTCATTTGCTCTACTTCTGCATTCCTTTCTACGGAGTTGCTTTTTGGTAGGCATTCTTTAGGGTCTGTTGAAAAAAATACAGAAGGTATGGGTTGGGGTGTTCTGCAATGCATGTGTGTTGTGTGCATGAGTGTTTGAGTAAGATGATAAAGATGTATGTAATGGTGTGTGATTGTGCATTGGGAAGTACAACTACTAGGGATGGGTATTCTTGAATTAATCTGTTACTAATCTGGGGTTCAGAGGACAGAAAAAAGTAAGCCAGTGGTGTGGAGAAATATAAATAGTATATCTAAAGCTATACAATTAAAACAGTTGTTTGTTCTACAACATCTAAATTCTAGCGGCTGAGTTGGGTAATTTGTGTGTCGAAAAATAGGAATTTGTGGGCCATTCTGCCAGTAAATCACTGTTTAAGACGGGGGAATTTTTGGTCAGAATGATGCAGAATATTATGGTAACATTCTACTTACTTTTTTCTAAAATGAGCAGTTTGCTTCTTAGTTGTTCTTTGTACTTCACATTCGGCTGCTTCTTTTCAGGAGAATGGTCTTCACTGCAATTGTAAAAGAAAGAAATTAGTAATTTGGTTTGTATATAGCACTGTTTTTAATTTAGACATAGATTTTTTAAATTGAAATGCTCAGCGCCTTCCTCAAAACCATTAAAACTATCTTATGACTAACTGTAGGAAAGAAAATATCTTTACTATGGCTTGTGAAATTCATAATGTACCACTGTATACCACTATTCCTGTAACTAAGCTTTTCCACGTAATAGTGAGTCAATGTAATAGCCTGCTTTTCCACGTAATAGTGAGTCAATGTCATAGCCTGCTTGTCCCATATATATGTAAGTAATTATATAAATTAAAAAAATTAAAACCAATTATGTGTTTGTACAAATATTATTGTTTGAGATTTGATCATAGAGTGTGCATGTACATTTGTTTGATTATATGTAGTCTATATATTTTATTTCAAAAATGTTAGTTTAACATTTTTTGCGTGTGTGTGTATGAAGAAATTAAACGGTATGAAGGTTTGTAAATCACAGTTCATTTTAGGACAATGAAAAAATGATCGTAGATTCATTTTACAGATTATACAAAGTAAAAGTCGGTTAGAAAATGTGTTCATGTACTGTATAGAAAATATGCATACCTGTAGTTTGTGTTCATGCATATGGATATGGACGAAGCTGCAAGTGGAAATCTTGGAGACTTGTATAGTATTTCTCGTAGATCGTGCTTGCCAATGGTATGACACTTGTACTCCGAGAGATTCACCGTACATTTGCAGTGCTGATCTATGATGATGTAGTTACATGTAGAGGTCTTGGATTTGATTGGTGGATGGTCATGTGATTTCTTAGCTACATCCAATGAGGGAATGGCACAGAGAGTGAAGTGGAAATGGTAGAAGAGCTGTCCATGTTAGGATATGTTCGCGGACATGGCGGTAGTTCTAGGACACTTCGTATTACATCCGGGGAATTTGGGGTGGGGAGGCATGCAAATGAGATTGAATGTAGCAAGGGATTGGTCAGTAAAGTTTAGTGAGTGTGTTGTGCTAGGAGAGGTTTTCTAAGATATTCTTTTTGCTGAGAGAAGAACAGATAGCTATGGCTGAGTGTTTCAAAAAACAGATTGTGTGGATTTTGGGAGACTCGTGGATACATTGGTTGAAGGTGCATGCAGAAAGCTGTGGAGTATCTATAGATCTTGGATTCGCACATGTGGAAGTGCACTGGCATGGAGTGCGTGGAATGAAGTGGTTGGACTTGCTACCTCTCTGTGCAACTTTGAAGATAGAGGAACATCCAGACATAATTGTAATTCATTGTGGAGGGAACAGTTTAGGACATGTGTCTGGAATTTCTTTGCAATTTGCAATGAAAGAAGGACTTCAGAAGATCATGGACATGTTTCCAATTTATTCACGGATTGCGCAGTGACAAATGTGGCTTCGTTCTTTCTCATGTGGTCCACAAATGGAGAAAGCAAGGCGTAATGTTAATAAGGCTGTTTGTGCCTTCCTAAGAGATTTTGGCATGTCCTCTTTTCACAATGAAAATATTATGTTTCGTAGTACATACATTTTTCGCAGAGATGGAGTCCATCTTACTTATGCTGGCAATCAGATTTTTCTGAGAAATGTACAAAATGCATTGCGACCTTTTTTAGAAATACAGCATCCATTTTGAAGTAGGTGTTAAGTATTTATAATTTTTGACATATAAACACCTCCTAAAGGCTCTTTTCAGAGCCACCACTTCCTCCCAGAGAAAAATGCAATGGTTACAATAGGGTAGCACCCCAAATTTTCTTATGTTCGCAAACTGTCCGCAGACTTTCAAGAAATACAAAGGGCCCTGCTTTATTTATCTTCACTTCTATTTTTTAACTGTGAAAGGCGGCTCTGCTGAAAAGAGCCTTATTTTATTTATTTTTTTTTATTTTGTATTTGTTTTGGTTTTTTATACACGACACACTAGGAGAGGAGGGGAAAGGGGAGTAAAGGGGGGGACACCAACCACAGGGATAAGAAAGGGAGAGCTGAGAGAGGAAGATGTAGAGTGGGTTTTATTTGGGTAGTGAGCAGGTCTTCTTGTGCTGTGAGACGATAGTCTCAAAAGCACTCCAAAGTCGCTCCCCGCTGCAGAGTACTGTGTCACAGTACATACATACAACTGTGACCCTAGAAAGGTAAGGGTCATCAGAATTCTGTATGGCCTGTGAGGCAGCTTGAGGAAGACGCTGTAAACGGAGGATGAAGTAGAGGCAATTAACCTACTACGCTATTTGCAAGGTACAACCTGGCGAAGGGCCCCACTGTGGAATGAGTTGAGCTGTCGCTTCATGGTAGTTGTCCCAAAGCTGTACAAACCATGCCTCCTGCGACTGAGTACCATTTTGTACTAATTGCAGGTGACACGGTTCGCACGAGCATTAGGACCATTCCCATGAACGGTAAACAACCGCCACACCCAAGCATCACACCGAGGGCGGGTAGTAGGGATTTCCTCTACCTCATTCTCGTCATCCTCTTCTTCCTCCTATGTATCCTCACTCCTGTTCCCCTCTTCAGGCCTTTGGGGAGATGGTGGTGGTGGAGGGGGTGGTGCTGAAGCAGATGTAGCACCAGGTGGCATTAGTGGAGCCATGGATGTCATCGGCTTGGAGATGAAAATCTAAAAATCTGCAAAGTATGCAGCAAAATGCAGTGTGCTCTGTGGAATAGCCAGAAACACAATGAGAATGAGCTGTAGGGGGTGGTCTTTTATAGGGGTGCTTGTAAGTGTTTCGCGGACATGCGCTCCGTCCGCAAGACAGATCGAACACCAAAAAAGGTTCAAAAAGTCACACAAATCATGTGGAAATTTAGGATTAGTATGTGGGATTTGTGGTATGGTGAGTTTTTAATGAGAAATATTGTGGATTACTTGGAAATGTACTTTTAAACTGTTCCGGGACACGAACAGTGTCCGCATTCAGAACACGCGATCAGCGTGGGCGCGGTCACATGATTGCTTCGTGAGCATGTTCACTAAGGAAGCGGCCGTCCGCAGGACACCCAATGTACGGACATTGCTTTTGCGCATGCGCGTTGATGTTCTACGGACAGTGTTTGGGTCCTGAACTAATTAAAAGTGCGTCACATGTAAAATGAACAGTTACGGACAGCCGTTTTTCTTAGCACAGTTTAACTTACTTGCGAACAATACGGACATAGCGTCCCCAGCACACCTCCATTTTCGTTTATTTACGAACAATTCAGGACACCACAAGTGTTCTTAGAACAGTTTCCACTTGCTAGCGAACACTACGAACAGGCATAGTGTTCTTAAGGACACCTCCATTTTCGTTTATTTATGAACATTTCTTGCTCTTAGTTGTGGAGTGTCTGTGAGGTAATTATGTTGGAAGCCACTTTATCTTCTATTGGTATATTCCATTTTAGAACATATTGGGCCTCATTACGAGTCCGGCATTAACCGAGGCGGTAAAACCGCCTGGTTAACGCCGGACTCGTATTACCATTCCGCCTCCGTGATTCCCGGAATTACCGGGGCATTACAACCCCGGTTTTCCGGGAATCACGGAGGCGGAATGGTGTAAATCCCCATTCCCATTGAGTCCTATGGGACTCGATGGAAATGGGGATCATGGAAACACCGGCAGCATCTCGTAATGCTGCCGGTGTTTCCTCGTCCGCCTGCATGCGGGAGGTGTTAAACCCGCCAGGACAGACCTGGCGGGAACATCACCTCCCGCCTGCAGGGGTCGGGATCAGGCGGTCCGGAAACAACAGTGGCGGCGGGTTTACCGCCACCATTATTTCCGGATCGCCAGGGTCGTAATGAGGCCCATTGTATTTAAATGAATGGTTAGTGTGTTACATATATGGATTACATTTCTTAAGTATTACTACATATACTTTGTATGTGTGCTGCTTTGTGAATTTGTTAAATGTTCCTATGTTATGATGTAACAATTACACATACCCCCCCAGAGTTTTTAGGTGGTGATACTGTTGTCCGAATATGTCAGCGGACAGTCAAATTCAGTAGAAAGGATTCAGTATGTTCCATATTACATGTACATAAAGTCAAAGTTATTATTGTTAAGTTGTGCTACTAAAAAACTATGAAATTCAGTAAAAAAACTTTGTTAAAGGGACGTTATGGTTCAGTTGCGCTACGAAAAACCTATGAAATTCAGTAAAAAAATGTTGTTAAAGGGACGTTATGGTTAAGTTGCGCTACGAAAAACCTATGAAATTCAGTAAAAATACTTTGTTAAAGGGACGTTATGGTTTCAAGTAAAACCGAAAAACCCCTGAAATTCGCCAGTTGCGGTAAACTAAGCAACCATAACTCGCGCCACCACCGTGCACTGCTAAGACTAACACCCAGGACATCAAAGATGACATCACAAATGTCATTGATGACATCACTGATGACATCACATGTGCATCTATCTTTCATGAAAAGTCTGTACAAGGGTTTCTTATTCTAATGTTAATTAAAAAAAGTGTCACGGATCATTGGAATAAATATCAAGGGCTAATTAGTCCATCCAGTATACTAAGGTGCTCATGTAGAACCAGGCATTGTGTGCAGCATACATGATGGAGGTTCAATATTCATAAGCTTGCCATGTTGAATAGTGAAATGATAACTGTTTTCTCATTAGACTTTTGCATCTGTGAAACGTGTTAAGTAGATAATAAAACCCATTTACTACATAATTGCATTATTATAGACAAAACACAACGAGACAACACCACATACAAATATGAGTATATACAAGGAAATTGAAGTAAGAAAAAAAACAGCAGTAGTAGCAAAAAGTGTTCAGAACCTAACTGATTACCTTTATGCAGAGAAATGATTGCTCTGTTTCAAAGCTGCTACGTATCCTATGTATATATATATCGCATGATGTGACTGGACCCTAAGGAAAGTAGTGTGAATACAAGATATAAAAATAGGTGCATATACAGGGAAAGTACAGTAATAAAAAAACAACAGAACTATCAGAAAGTGCTGATAACTCTACCGATAATTTTAATGCACAGAAAGGATTGCTGTCTTTCATGCTTGTGTCTTCCCCTATGTATATGTTTCATATGATATGACTGGACCCTAAGGGAATTATTGTAAGAACATACTTGAAGGATAAGTCTACAAATATACTACCTTTTCCACTTTTAATTCCTGACTGTTACTGAAGAAAACCATGGGGCCTAGATATGTCAGTAAAGGAAAAAAGGGGGAGCCAGACAAGTGATGTCATCAGTGATGTCATCAATGGTATTTGTGATGTCATCTTTGACGTCCTGGGTGTTAGTCTTAGCAGTGCACGGTGGTGGCATGAGTTATGGTTGCTTAGCTTACCATAACTGGCAAATTTCAGGTGTTTTTTGGTTTTACTTGGAACCATAACGTCCCTTTAACAAAGTTTTTTTACTGAATCTGATAGGTTTTTAGTAGCGCAACGTAACCATAACGTCCAGCCATTGCCACAAACTACCGGCCAATCACCACTGTCCCCTTCCTCCTATAAATCTTGGACCCAGCTGCCTACCTACAAGTCCAGCAGGTCCTGGAGGACAACCACATACTAGACCACATACTAGGGATGTGTCAATCTGGCACCCGCCCTAGGTATGGCACAGAATCTGCCATGCTAAATCTAAAAAAACAATTAGATGAGATAAGGGACAAAGGCAAGTCACCCCTGCTTCTCCCCCTTGACATATCTGCAGCGTTTGACCTGGTAAACCACCAGATCCTCTGCCTCCACCTCACCACTCATGCTCATTTCTCACCATCAGCCAATATCTGGATAGCTTCTTTCCTGAATGGAAAAGTCATGAGGGTTTTCTCACAGATCGCCAACATCCCCCTCTCTCCCATCACCTGTGGAGTGCCAGAAGGATCTTGCATCGTGCCTACGCTATACAATATCTTCACTTGGCCTCTAGTCCACATCTTAGATTCTCTCAGCATAGCATACACTAACTATGCCGATGACACTCAAATCCTCATCCCCCTCTCAGGCAACTACATAGAAGACTCCAACACCTTGAACTCGATCTATTCCACAATCCGACTTGGATGGCTGCCAATCATCTCTGTCGCAACAGCAAAAAAACTGAAATCCTGATTGTTGGTCCTCCAAGCGCCTTAAAGAACCTTAACAACCAATATTCTGCCTTCATGATTGTCAACTGCTCACTACTGTCTCTAACACTCTAAAGACCTTAGAGGTCTATCTAGGCACCTCACTTACCATGACAAGACAAATAAATGCCACTGCCTCTTCAGAAGCTTACGCTACGAAGGTCCTTTATGCAGCCATACTCTACCTCTCAAAAAATAACTGCTAAACTATTGCATATTCAATCATTGGCTTCAGGATAGACTATTGTAATGTCCTATTCAATGGCACCTCAGCCGGAAACACCCTCAAACTTCAAGCTATCCAGATGCCACCCTCAGAGCAGTCCTGAACATCCCGAGAAGAGAGCACATTTCGAGTGCTAGAAGAGACGCACACTGGCTCACCATTCAGAAGCGGATCATCTTCAAAACACTATTCATTACCCACAAGTGTCTTTCCAACACAGCACCACCCTACCTTTCCAAATTAATTGCCAAAGCCCACTCCTCAAGACCCACCAGGACCCCCTACACTGATAAGCTTATTGTTGCCAAAGTGAAAAGATGCAAAGCCGGAGGTTCCAGCTTCCCATACCTTTCTGCCAAGCTATGGAACGACCTCCCACCCTGCTTGAGGGCAGAGAAATCCTACTGAGCCTTCCGCAAAGAACTAAAAACCCAGCTTTTCTCCTAAACCTGAGGCTGCCTGCCTCATCAAGAACTATCTCCCTCTACACCACCCTTAGGCATGCTCTGGAGGATAATGACCATTCGGTCATGACTCTGTTTATATGATAACCACCATTAGGCTATACCTACTTGAACTTGTATCTGTATGTAACTATGCCTGCTCAACACCAGCCCAAGATTTTGTTCTGGAGGATTATTTCGCCAGTCGATCTTGATTCTGTATGTTTGTATGACAACTGCTATCTGGCTATACCTTCTTACCTTTGTATCTGTATGTAACTGAACCCGTAGGCCCTTTAAAACACGGCAACACTCCATAGGATGGATGGGGATGCAGAAGTTACTCAAGCATCAATGATAAGACCGACTCAGGAAGTTGGCAAATAGGTGTTTTAATAACAATGATCTAAAACAGGGAGTACAACAGTCATCAACTGACGTCTCACAGTATCTCTCTCAATGATTTACATAAAAAAACATGATTATATAGTGAACACCTGTCATTGTTGATGTCTTACTAAATGGCAAAATGAGAAAACCTATGGGGGTCGTGATAGGACAACGGGGAACATCTAGGTATACTTTCTATGTGGTATGGGATTGTGATTGGGTCTCTGCTGTCTGATGGACAACTATGCCCACCACTAGTGCAAGTCATCATCAGTGTCATAAATCACACAACGTTTCATTGGGTCTCAAACTATAGGGCTCTTTGATATATGGCCCTCTACAATTGGTTGGCATGCTTGTACCCTTCTGGAATATTCCACTCACTAGCAGCCCGCAAGCTGGTACCTCAGGTGCTGGAGGGTTGGACTTGACCATACCTCCCCACCCAATTAGCCCATCATTCATCATCACTCAAGCTGTCTGCCATAAGAATAGCCTTTGAATTTGGGCTTGCGAGTATTACTGCTCCTGGGAATGGAAGGGAGTGTGAGCATACCCTTATCTTCAAGTCCCGGCATAGTATGCCCAAGTCTATTTCCATCTAGACCATGTGATTGGAGACCATGTTTTGAGCTCCTTCTTCACATTTAATACTATTAAAGTGAATACAACTTGGCACTCGTTGTCTTTTTGTTGCACCTTAACAGGAGCTTGCCTCTGCTTTCACGTTCATTGTATCGTTCCATGATAGATAACCAGATTCTTGGCTGCCTCAACCCTTGACACTGGGCCAGACAAGCCTTCTCGATTCTTCCTCCATTCACCAGCCATTCTTATTCTACTGCGCCACACTTTCAACCTTTCTGCTCATAGGATCCCAATTTGCTCAAATACGATGTGGAACATCCAGACTCTAAACACACATATATATATTCAATGAAAAAACTTTGTTAAAGGGACATTATGGTTAAATTGCACTAATAAAAACCTTTGAAATTCATTGAAAAAACTTTTGTTAAAGGGACGTTATTGCTATGTTGGAGTAATAAAAACCAATGAAATTCAAAGAAACAACTTTGTTAAAGGGACGTTATGGTTTCAAGTAAAATAGAAAAAACCCAGAAATTTGCCACTTATGGTAAACTAAATAACCATAACTCGTGCCACCACTGTGCACTGCTAAGACTAACACCCAGGACATCAAAGATGACATCACAAATGTCATTGATGACGTTTCCCACCTTCTGGAATCATTTTTAACGCTTCCATACACTTTTTGCAACTATTTCAACTAGTTTTGCATCCGTAGATGTCTACGAACATCTGACTTCATAGCGGACCTTCCAGACAGTGCCACATGACCATGCGCTGGCGCGCGGCATGATGATGTGTCTGAGAACCCGTCCGCACTTCACGATAAGATCTCTGCTTCACGGACAGTTCTGAACTGCATTTTCTACTGATCTAGGAACTTTCAACTTCAAAATTTCCCTTGCACAGCTCCAACTCCTATTCCTACTCATTATCCATTAAAAATCTAGTACACAGTACATACTTCGAGCAAAACTACTATTTATCTTAAAATGGCATCAGCTAATGCCATCCCTCCTCCCCAAGAGCCACCACCAACACCACTGCTGTAATCAAGGAGCATGAGAAACACTGCCCCTCAACTTAGAAATAACACACGCAACATTTTCACTTGTCCACCTACCCCTCCATATTAGTGTTTGGTTCCTCTTCCCTCATTTCCCTCCCCACCTTTTGTTCTCAGATCTCCTGCCAAAAAAAATACATCCAAAAACAACAGAAGACATATTCCTTTAGGAACCACCTTTCTCTGTTGAAAAATAGAACTAAAAAAAGCATGTACAGACTCCATCTATTTTATATTTCTCAGTAAAGTACATACACTCAATAAGATTTTCCAACATTTCCATTTGCATTTTGTGTTATGCTAATGGGAATATTGTGGCATTCAACTCCCTCAGAGTCAGCCACTTCTCCAAGCAACGACTTGGTGGTATATCTCTTTATTCGGCCGGGGCCTCCCCCTGGTACAGCCTCCCTGCATCACTGAAACTTGAAGAGAATCATCTTCGGTTCTGGAAGCACCTCAAAACCTTTCTCTTTGATTTTGCTTTTTCTCCTACTCTCCCCTGCTGAATTCCTGGCTGAAACTGCACTGGTTACCTGGCCACCCTCTGATTTCGGGCCCAGGGCCCCTTCCCTGCCAGTCGCACACCTGCATTGCCTTCCTGACAACCCACGCACTTGGGGACTGTTTCTGTATCCCTACAGTCCAACTAACAGCACTTGACAACCGTTGTCTGCATTTGCCCCAGCTGGCCGTACTTTTACTTATTGTTATTTATTCTATTATCCCATGTACTGCACTTGCCACCAGCTGCCCGTACTTTTACTTACTGTTATTTATTCTATTATCCAATGTACTGCACTATCCCCTCCCCCTTTTCCCCTGCACTTTCCCCCTTTTCCCTTCCCATGCACTTGCGCAATCTGAATGACACCTTGCCTAGTAGGATTGCTGTCTCTGCCTTCCCTCTGTTCCCAGTCCCTTGCTTTGTCGCACCTTGAAATACTTGTGTATAGGCACATTATGAATGCCATATCATATCATATCATATCATCCCGCCGTTTCTTCTGACCATTTGAATGAATTTTTGGTCAGGTTTCCGATGTTAATAATTGAACCTTGTTTGTCGACGAGGCACTTTTTTAAGTCCCCACACACCAAAATGAGGAGATATTGAAGATCTAATATATCGTCCAAGAGTTTCATTAACCCATTGATGAAAATTGTCGGGTCCATGCTTAGAAACCTCTGGGTATTTAAGCGCATTATAAATTCACAACTAAGACAAAAAAACTCTTGTAACAGCGCCTCGATGCCTCCGGGTTTTGTGAGCGCTTTAAAAATGCAAAAAAGAAATAAAAAGTGAGGTAGTTGCATTTATCAACAATGTTATACACATTGCATATGACCAATGGAATTTTTCTTCGGGCTAGCTCTGACTGTTTCCAAGGGTCATTATTTGGGTGAAATGGTTAGGGTTTTTGATATTTTCCATATTAGACCTAATCCTCTTCTGATGAGTGTAAGCAAACCAGAATATGGTCTCTCAGTCTTCCCTTTTCTGGCAGAATTGAGGTAGCAATCATATCCATCGCAATTGGGAAGTGCTCTGAGCCATGTTTCTTGAAGACATAAAATTCCATACATTTCTAACACCTTGTCACCAGTGTTAATAAAATGTGGAAAGCCCCTCGTGTTCCATGAGACCATTTTTAGATCTTTTGGCAGGGCTTGTTCTGGCTGTATTGATTAGTGGTGGTGGCTTAAGCAGTAGCTATCCATGAACAATTTTGCTTTTCAGTAGTTTGATGAGTCTCAGTTACTCATCTTTATTTTATAGAAACGGGCGAGGTAGCACAGTTTATGGACATTTTCATTCGTAGGGCTCTTTTTTGTCATACTCCTTTGGGTGTTTTTTGATCGATGTGAGTCGATCATTTTCATCTGACCCATGAGTTCTTACGAGTTGTCCTTCTTTTTACTAGGGTTGTCATCAAAATCCAGATGGAGGAAGTGGTTCGCCAGCTCTAGGGTGTCATCTTTTACTAGAGAGGAATTTAGGTGCAATTTCATCCAGTACATTCGTTCTTCATTCATAAATTGGAATATCTTTATGTCTTCTGATGTAATAAATCTCAATTTTGGACTGCGGTGCATTAGGCTTATTACATTTTTCAGATTCAGGATTAGGTGATCCTTTGCACACAGAATTCTTTCAATGATTACTGTGCTGTCACTGGTAGGCCAATTAGGTGTCTCGTCTTGATTCATATTCTATGACGTCTTTGAGGTAGTGTTTTCTGTTTTTGTCTCAAGGCTTTGCCAACAGTGTCTTTAAAAGTGTGTTTCATCTCTGTTTGAGTGTCAAGAAACTAGGGGGCCGTGTTTGTTGTATCTTAGCTGTTATTACCATCCCTAATGTCTCATTATGCGGTAGTAGCAGCTTTTTGATCTCCAGCTGTTAATGGTGGTACTTTACCATTGGATTGGGCTATATCCACTTCTCGAATGCTGTCTGAGCAGTTATGATCCTCGTAAACTGAGATTTCGTTGAGGACAATTATGTTGTAGTGTTGTCAGATAAAGAGATACATGCCTCTTGGTTTGAATCGTATGTATCATCTAGTTCGCTGTTTGGTATTTGCGATTTTTCAGCATTCACTGGACCACCTGTTGATTTATTGGGTGTGAGCATGATCATAATCGTTCTGTACTTCTTTTTCAGTCCTAAATCCGACTTTCTGGTATCTTGAAGGAGCCTTATGTTCCTTGGAAAGGCTAGGGAGCCATTGGATTTGGTAGTTTTTATTTGGTTTTGGTTTTTTGGTTTCTTTTGTTGTGATTGTACAGCCTTCTGTTCAATATGGGTGACGATTCCTTTGGTCATCTTGCCAAATATTGGAACGGGTTTGCATAGCATTTCGTTAGAAGATGACGCATTTAAGGATAATTCATCTAGGATTTCTGATGACATCAGAGTTGATGGTGTTGCAGGACTGGTTTCATCAGCTAAAGCCGGAGGGCCGACTTGTTTTGTCGCTTGGTTGTTATTGCGGCTGGAAGTGTTCTCAGGAATCGAGGTTTGCATATGGCAGGCATTGAGTCATTTTTTAGGGCCATCAATGCCATGGCCGGTGAATTGCATTTGCCTCGCTCCTGTTCATGTAACAGTGGGTTCATTTTGCCTTGTTGGACTGATAATACCTGAGACAGTAATGTCTCATCCATTTACAATTTTCCAATGGAGCTGTCAAAAGAGTTGATTTGGTGCATTATTTTCTTCTTGCTAGATCACATAGCCTGTTCTGCCACATAATCGAGGCTTCGGAAGTGGCGGTAGCTCTAGGCTAACGTGCGGCTTGACGCTGGATTAGGTCCTTTACTCTAACCTCGTCTTTGACGGTGGTGTGCTGTATGCAGTGCGCACCAGCCGGGCGCACGGTCTCGCACGGTCTCGGATACGGCTGCGGGTCTACCTCAACCTGGAAGGTGAACCCGGGAGAGCCGCAGAGTGTTGAGACGGTAGGAGTCTTCCCGCCGCCCTTCATATAGCCCAGCCCAGCTAGGCACCCGTCAGGAAGGAGCGTGGCGGAGTAGGACATTACTTCGTGGGGTGCTCGCGGCGTCCTGATGTGGCCGGCACTGAGCAGTGTCCTGCTGTGGTAAGAACCCTAAGTGGATTTTTTCCTTTGGGACCATGATACCTCTACAAATTATAATACTTCCATAATACATAATACCTCCACAAAGGAGGGTTGCTTTGGGACTGTCTATACGTGTATTATTACAGTCAGAACTTACGATGATAAGAATCAAGTGCGCTTTTTGCAGCTAAATGAACACTAGGATGTCATTTAAGAAGAGGCGAGTTAATCACATTACAACGTTGGACTTGGGAGTCCCAGTGGTCTCCATGGCCTCACCACCAGGCATAAACAGAGACCGGGTATCAGAGGTCTTAGCGCTCAGTGAGCGCAGGAGACTGAGAGTGCTTAATAATCAGTCTAACTTTCCTGTGTTAAAAATGTCCTGCTCTGAAGACCCTGTTATGCCCTCCCTTCAAGAAGCAGGATGTCCAACCCAGGACAGGGTGACCTTACCGACGAAGTGCAGTCCAGCAGCCCAACCAGCCCAAGTACTCTTAACTAGCACCACGGAATGCTTGATGCTAGATCCAACTGCAGATGTCTTACCCGTGGTAAGGCATGAAATGCCCATCTCTCCGAAAATCCCTGCTCGCCTAGGAAGAGTCTCGCCTAATCTAGTGCAGGCTGATGCTGTTGGCCCACCCCTTTGGCCCGAGCTTATGGCCAACATTGCAAAGGAACTTCTTTTATGTAAGGACCCATTTGATTTTGGCATTTTGGCCAATGCCTTGAACGATCTTGCTCTGAGCCCACGGCCTACTAAAGTGGACACTGCCTCGCAGACAATTGAGCTCATTAGGTCATGCACACCTTTACAGTCCATTGGAGTTGATGTGGCCTGTCAAGCCCTCATTCAAAGGGACTTGGTAGACCAAACCACTCAAACTCATCTGTGTAGGGTGGAAACATTGATACCTTCTGAGTCCTGTATGACTCATAATAAGAAAGCCTGCACCTCAAAAATAATGGGAATACAGGAAATTCCCCCAGTGCTATTGCCATCTGAGACTAATTGGTCTCTTAAAGAGCCCAAACAGATCACAACAATGAATTCCAAACTAAAGAGGGATCTGTCACGGAACGTTCAGGTAAAAAAGTCACAAATGCCATCAATAAAAGATGAACACACATCTGACTTTATTATGGATCAGAGAAACCTCATTATAACCAACATTCCTAGAACTGGAACCAAAGAGTCGAATGAATCCTTGCGCAACAAGGTACTAGCCTGGATGCGGCAAAGGACAGGGCCAGGGGTGGTCAGACGGACTGACCTGATAATCATTCACAGGATAGATCTGAGTGACTGTATCATAGTGGGGTGTGGGGCTAGTACTTTACCCGCTTTTCTTAGAAACTGTAATTATATGACCAAATGTGCATCTCACTGTAATTTAATCACTTAAATACGTCAGGTACCCTCTTCTCGATATTTTTACCCTCAATCATTGTTTTGTTCAATTGCTGGATGAATGTCACTTGCTGTTTATGTTTTTTTGTTGTTTTGTCTTGCATGCACCATCACACCTGCGGGTCCATTGTGCTCTTTATAAATATAATAAAGTAAAAGTTCTGCCTCCTTGTCTAGTCTATTATGAACTTTGGTGACAAAGGGTTCCATTAAGACCAGTTTTGTATGCCTGAACTTTTAATGTATCATTTAAGGATTCATATAATGTGCTGAATGGTGACATTGATGTTGTTAGTTCTACCATACTGTTGTTTTGTAGTGCAACTGCGTCTTCTGGGGCTAGGTGGGGAACTGGCTCCAGGTTTCTTTGATACAAGACTGTGTCCTGAATGTCCACATCTGACTGCCCTCTGTGTTGGTCGATGTGCCACTTGCTAATTTAGGCTGAGGTGGGTGCATTTTATAGCAACTTGGCACTTGGATTGGACTCAGGGACTTCAATACCTGGGTGTTTTGAGTGTTAGTAACCCACCTGATCCCATCTGTGGAGGTCGAGAAGATGTGTTACTGCGAGGATTAATGGCCAGCGATTCGAGTGTGATGGTCCGTGATGCAGACAGAGGCAAGGATGTAACTGGAGTAGAGGCCTGAAGAGAGCTGGTTGTAGTTGATAATAATGGGGCCATCAATTGTTTATGTGGGCCTTTTGGAATTTGGTGTGCTTCCATCTGGCCCTTTAAGGCTGGAATGTTGCATGACAATCGAACTGTGAGTGCAGTGTGCTGAAGTTCCAAATCATCAAAGGTGGTAATGGGGCCCGTCCGTGGGGTACTTGCATGCAGAGGGTCTGTCACGGTATCAAGCTCTCCTTTGGTACTGGAAATGGCAAATAGGCGCTCCAGTGATGTGCACAACAAAGTTTCACTTGGCTCCTTAACAATGGGGTGGAGTGGCGTCAATATATGTGTTTTAGACAGGTCCACAATATTTCCCATAGTTAAAGGGTCGATATCAGTTAATTCCATGACTACAAGCTGCGTCCGTCGAGGGAACAGAGACATGGCCGTCCTTTATTACTCATGAAGTTTTGTGGCCACATTATGGCCTGTCATCAGATTATGCTTCAAAGAAGGTGTGTGGGGTTTTCGGGACAGCTCCACAACCCTAGAAGGGTTGGTTGTGGGTAGGGCCGTACCGTAAAGAGGATGTCTGGTGTGCATTGGCTGTAAATGTGAATGAGCATGGGGTCTGGGCTTGGTGTTATGTTCACTCGAGACCAAGCATTTTCTCAGAGCGAGAGCCAGCTGTTCGGTACTATTGGACCATCAACCACAAGCACTGTGCAAGGGATGTTTAGAGGTTGAAAGCCGAGCTGCAAACTAGGCATATTGATGACAGATATTTTAGTGGTAATCCTCATGTCTGCCTCTGGTCTCTCACTCACACCCGCTTTGACTGTTTGTTTTCATATAAAAAAAAATTGTTGGTGCATTAGGGGTCCTCCAGAGACCATCTACTTAAGCAGGTTGTCAGCATCAGGAATGTAAGGTGTCTTGAGGCTTTCAGGGTCGGGTGCCGTGGAGGCGGCCTGCTGAAAACCACAGAAGACCACTTGTCTTCCAACTCTGTGCCACGCTCTCTGCTGGTTTACGGTATGCATATCAATATCTGGATACTGCTGCAACCATGCTCCACCCCCAAAACGAAAGCAGTAGAAAGTCTCTGGTCCAACACCAACACAGAAGACCACTCATCTTCCCACTCCGCCCAGGTGCTATTGCCATGCCTCTCCAGGAAAATATGACTATATGCCTTCAAGGGGACCCTCTCCTATAGTATCACTGCACATCAATCGGACAAATTATGGAATTTGCACGATATCGCTTGTGCTCACATGCCAATGGTACAAGTGGTGCTTTAAGCTGAGGTTCAGCTTGCCAAGTGCAACATGAATTGTAGTGCAAGAACTGATATGTTGATAGCACCCATGTCAACATGAAGCCTAACAAATTCTTCAGCAAGAAGCAAACCATGCAACACAATACACTCTTAGTTGATAGACAAGTATTGACAAATGAGGTGGCTGCCATGACATGGTAGAGACTTCAGAAGAAGAATACTGCCCCACAAAAGATGAAGAATATCCCAGTGTTTTCAAAAAAAGAATAAATTGCTCTTCGAGTGTCATGGTAATTTACTGTAAAGTATGGTGCAGCTCTTTCCTTTCCTTTCCCCTACTTGCATTTTCTGTTGGCATTTGAAGGCATTGCTGTGGGATGTACTGTACTCTGTGCTGTTTTGTGTTCCTTGCATTTGAAATAGTGTCATGTAATGTTTTGGCATCCGAAGGGTCTAATACTGCATGAGTGTACAATACTGTGTATTGTGTTCTTTGCATTACCCAGTTATCATTTATTTTCATTTGACATTGGACGGGGTTGATATGTATGGGTATATACAACGATGTGTTGTGTTCTTTCTATTTCTGAAGATGATATGTGTTTCTTTTCCTTGGCTGTCCTTATCAGTGCTGGACCTCATCGTGGATGAGGCATTGCCACTCAGTGCTTTTCTTACTGTCAATGGTATCAGGCCAGCCTGACAAGATCACTGTGATGGAGTGGAGTTGCATGGAGTGCACAAAAGGCTAGTAGCCAATACCAAAGAGTGGGATTGGAGCAGGGCTCATATCGTGCATATAATCTTGTTGTGTACCAGAGGAATTGGGGATTTGTAATGACAATGCCCCCCGTTAGCAGAGAATCTTGGGCCCATCAAAGATTCCCCAATGCAAAAGCGGAAGACTCAGCCATGGGGCAAAGCATACTGTCTTTTATTATCCAACACAGACAGAGAGCATACAGGAAAACAAAGCTCCAGCAATCCCAGATCCTGAACCTGTGTCACACATTTTTATTCATGAGTGACATCACAAAAATTAGGTCCACCGTAAAAACCTACGGGTTGTTCTTGTTGGTCAGCTTAGACTAACTACCTATAGGACCTGTATGGGTTAATGGTTTTACTGTCCTTCGATATCAGGTGGCACCACCAATTTATTGCAAAAAACACTGTTGCAGGGTCGCAGGAAGACCATTGGCCTGTGCAACATTTTACACATCTCACAAATTGAGCTTCACGATTGGCTAAGGTGTGTCCTCCCAGGCCTGGGGCTCTTTCTGCTCACAGAGCTCACTGTACTTTTTCAGGGTGATGGGAAGGGACATGGAGGGCTGTGTGTTCACCTAGCCTGGCAGAGTGCCTGCAGGTTGCAGTTTTGGTGAGCAACACTTGTATCATTTCACTCTGTTTCTGCCGGAACAGCTTCCCCTCCCACCACAAGTAAATGGGAGCGGACCGCAAAACAAAGCCCTTTTGTCTACAATAATGAGGATTTTATTCTGAATTGTTGCAAGTGGCTCGCTGCCTCAGGAAACAGGAATTTTCCACCCGCCCTTGTCATTGGCTGTGAACACCAGCTCTGCGCCTCTTGCTGCAAGGATCATCTCTCCCCTTCCATGTACTTGAGGCCTGGCTTTTCCTACCTAATTCACTTCAGTCGCTCGATAGGTTCCCTATGTGTTTCCATGGCTTCTTGTAGTTAGTTGGTCAACGTATATTCTGCACCTTGCGTTTTCCCTTTGGCAAAAGAAAGAAAAGGTTGTAAGCATTACGTACATGTATTTGTGTTCTACCTACAGGAGTTATAAGCATGTTTTTCATGTCAGTCTGGTGCACGTCTGTTTAACTTCATGCATGAATGCCTTTTTATTTGCTTCATGGCTAACACGGCTATGTCGTGATGTCACTAATGATGTCATTGATTCCTGGCTTTATTGTCAGTCGATCTGATCAATTGATGAGACCTCTGTCTCCTCAAAACCATCAACTGGTATACTGTTTGAATGGCTGTCTGAGCAAATATCTCTTGTCATCTTGTCTCTTGTCATATCTTTGATACATTGGTGTAGTCAGTGACTGGCCAAATAGCGAGTTACACTTTTCATTCTTCATCCTGCGAGACGACATTTACATAGGGGTTGTGAGGGCCATTCCAGGGACCCTCTCTTCAATCTTGATGATGGGGCTGATGGTCATACAGTGCAGGAATAAAGGTTTTTGGGTAACAGCAAAAAGGGTGTCACCTGCAGGGCTGCTGAATATCCGGTGCTACCAGATGCAGAGGATTTGAACTGGATTGCGCAGACGGTGTGCCAATTACGAAAGATCGTCCATAAGGAGAACAGGGACCAGTTTTACATAACAGGCAGCAAAAGGGGGCACTGCCTATTAGTGATTTACAACAAATTGTCAAGGAAGAACTACAACCCAAGGGTTCATGGCCATGACTTGTGGCTTAAGTTCCAATCGCCAAAAGTCACTGCCAGCACTTTGGATACTGATGGCCCCTCCATGTCTTAAGCTATCATCCCAGTACCACGAACCACTCCTCTACACCTCAGCAGACACACATTTTAATGCCAAATTAAGCTTCAGAATGGCATATTGAAACACTGTCCCATTTTAGTCAAATGTAAAAATATTTGTTTTGCAGTTTTTATGTTAAGCCAGGGCCATGTCCTGATCTCAGTACTGTTCAGTACAGTATTCTTTTCTTTAATTACCTCTGTATAATGCGGCCAATATAATATTTGTTCCCAAAGTTTGAATGGTGCAGTAGCCATTGATATCTCAGTGTGTCTTCTGCTTGATAATGGATTTCTGGTTTACATATAATGCGACACATATAAAATAACTATCCATTCCTGTCATAACATACACCGTTCTAGCATATGGGTCGGTAATTCATAGGGTCACTTCTGTTACCTTTCTTAAATATCAGAATTACCACTGATTGTTCCAGGAAGGGGCGTAGGTTCCTGTGATTTATTAAAAGTCACCACCGATTGCTTCCAGAAAAGGGGTGTAGTTCCCTGTGATTTATTAATGAAAAGTCTAAACTCTAACACGGATGCTGCTGTGATAGGGTGGGTTGGATTGTTGGGTCAACTGGAGCTATAAATGGGTTTCCATTTCTGGCAACCCTTTAACGAATAGTCTACTGTTGTTAAGGGTGCAATGATGGTAGGTAAAACAAAAAATCATTTGAATATTGGTTTTATATTAAGCCCCAATAAAAGCTTAGATACAAAGGTGCTATGTAACAATCTTTGTCTGGATTTGTGTGTATTTGTAATCCCCCAAGCCCAAAGTGTTCTTGGTCTCCTCCTACATTTTGTGTTTCTCCCCACCCTCTTATAATGTCCTTGCCGCACAACAAAGTGAGTAAAGTGGTGGAGCTAAGGGGCAACAGGGAGGGGGCAGTTGCCCATCCTGGGCCCCTCTATCATATCCTCCCATCACACTGAATCTGATGCTGTGTGTGAGTTGAGCAGCTCCACACAGGCTCCCTTCACAGCAGCTCACTAGGATAGGCATCCAAGTTCAGATTATGGCCGGGCCGGCATGTGTGCTATTAAATCTGTTTCAAGCAAGGTCTAAAGAAGCCCTCTGTCTTGTTTTGAGAGCATACCATAGGGTGACCAATGGGATCAGGTATATCTCCATGTTAGAGACCTGAGGTTCGTAAACAGAGGGCTCTTCAGTCAACTCCAGTTTGTGCCTGCCAACAGACAGGGGGCTACCACATATGTCAACTGATGATTCTACCTTGTTTTGGGGACACCTATGTAGATGACTGAGGGGTTTGGTTACTGCCCCAAGCTAGCAAATGACGGACCTAGGGTAGTGTGGGTTGACCACCTGGTCACCCTCACCAAGACCTAATCAGCGGGCAGGGAACCTCCACATGTTTGAACAAAGTGCTACCAGGCATTTAAGAGGCTGACATTAGTGTTAGGAGTATCAAGGGTACCCCCAACCTAATTGTGGACAGGAGTTTCTATCTTTATTTTCTTTATTTTGGCATTCAGCCTTAAAAAGTCAAAAATACAAACACATAGTAGGCATATAAATACATTATCAATACAAATAGGTGGTCAGTCATAATTTCGAAAAAAAAATGTCGACTGACAAAAATGTCGAAAAAAAATGTCGAAAAAAAAATGTCGAATTACGTTTTTTTAAATTATATATTTATTATGGGGTCTGGGAGTAAAAAAAGGGGGAAAACAAAAAATCAACTAAAAAAGTGGGTTGGGGGAACCCCCCCATTTTGAAAAAAAACGTATTGAAAAAAAAAATCGACATTTTTTTTCGACATTTTTTTTCGAAATAATGACTTTCGACATTTTTGTTTTCGAAATTATCACTATAAACCATACAAATAATTCATAACATGTTGTGATGTAATTATTTCTTTCAACCAATGTCTTATATTTAGTAGGCTTGGTTCTCCTATTAAATGACAACTACACATAGCTAAACACTAAACTATTAATGCAGCATGATCCAACCATTGAACCCTGTCTACATGAAAGTGCAAATGCTTTCTAAACTCTCTAAAAAACTTGGACAATTTGTTCTGAAATTTTGCAAAACAATACTGCTAATATAATTTCCCTAATATCTAATTATAACAGACAAGATTTCGAACAAATTATTGTTCCTTGATATCTGATATCGTTGCTTATATAAATGGTATCCACCTTTCCTTCTCTAAACTACGTTTTCAAACAAACTGCTTGTGCCATAGCAATGTTCGCTATTAGTGAAACCACTGGCACAGACTCAGGCCACGTTTACACTTACTTATTTACCTGTAGGCTACTTGAACACATTAAATAATTGTATTCTTTTGACCTTAGCTAGTGAAGTTTGGACTCTTCGTGTAACCAGCTATACCGCTATAAGATCTTCGAGAGCTTTTCGTCAAATCGACCAAGCATGATACAGGAATTGCACTGTTTTAAGAGTAAAGCTGAGATCAAAGGAGAATCTGCAGAGATTATTTGCCTCTACCAGGGTCCTAATACCTGCTCACCGAAGAAGAAGTTTTAAGAGAGACTCCTCTGGGAACACCAATCAGGAAGGAATCACCTCATCCCAGCAACCCCAGGGACAGAATCAGAGAGATCATTCAGTGATGGCCTAGGCGATCAGGTGACTTCAGAACTCATTATGGTGTCCAGCCAAGGGTGTGCCAGTAAAGGGTGTTAAAGTGCAGGGTGAAGACCAGCCATTGACCAGCCTATTTGCCTCTTCGCCTTTGAGACTTTGCTTTTGCCTTCCTATCTTCTGCACCTTTGAATACCACTAGCTTGATCATTACTGGGCTGTCTCTGCAAACTGCGTTACTCACCTATAATCAATTTACTCCTGCTCTTCCTGCTGCTCCTCCTACTCATATCTTCTTAAGCTTTCTCCAATTATGCTATAACATCCTCCTTTCCTATCCCTATTATAAAACTTACATCTCAAAACTCCCACTACTCCATCTCTCTTTCAAGAATTTCCAACAAACAAAGCCAACGAGCTAGCTATATCTTCCCTAACACCTATCCATCTTGCCTCTTTTTTTTTACTCAACTTCTCTACTGTTCCTTATCACATTAACTTGACATTGCATTCTGTATGCAACAACACATCCTTCATCACTGACTACTTTCAAGCCAGCTCTCCTCCCCTATACCTTCTTGTTGTCACTGGATCCTGGATTTCTCCATCTGACACCACCATTCTGGCCGCCCTACATGACTTCAAACTATCCTTCATTCACTCTCCTCGTCTGACTGGCAAAGGTGAAGGCATTAGGCACCTACTCTCTTCCCACCTCAATAGCTGAACAAATGTCCAATGTTACTTCCGCTTCTACCTCATTGCAATTCACCTTCACTACTGCTGCTCCACCTCATTCGGTTCACATCATATCTATCTACTTCCCTCCTTGACCCACTGGACCATTCTTTGATGAACTCGGGCAACTACTTGATTCTGTTTCCATTAAACATCACCTCAATCTCTTTATCCTTCCCTCTCCAACCACTTCTCAGAAATCTGAACTTCAGTCTTTTCATAGTGACCTCCCTGCCCATAGCCTACCTACCCACACTGGGGGGTACATCTTTGGATCTCTTATTCATCTCCACCTCGCTCTCAGTCACTAATACACATATCTATATGGGTATCCGGTCATATTTTCGAAAACATATTTTCGAATGAGCATTATGTCGAAACCATTTTGGCGAAAAAAATGTTTTCTAATGTTTTTTATTTATTTATGTTTTTTTGGGTTTTGTTAGTACAAAAAGTGTAAATAAAAAAAACAGGGATTTGGGGGACCCCCACCCATTTTAAAAATTAAATAAAAAAAAACATTTGAAAAAAACATTTTCAGCAAATTTGGTGGCAAGAAAATGGCATTCGAAAATATGGGTTTCAAAAATATCACTATAAGCCCCCTAGCTGATCACTCAAATGTTCCACTAATTGACCTCTCCTCACCACTTTGCTTGCATATTACCTAAAGGAAATTTAAACCTGCTGCCATTCCTCCCTTTCTCTCTGACCAACAGTTCTTACTCTCCTCCTTCACACCTGATGCCTCTTCCACTAACACTGCCTTCTCCAGCTTCCAATCCCTACTATATGACACATTCCCCACTCACTTCCCACTGCTAACTTTCACCCATGAGTCTCATCATCCTCAACCATGGGTCACCCCATGCATACGCTCTCATCGCACAGACATGCGTCGGCTGGTGCACACATGGAGGCGTACTCATTCGCATGAGTACCTGCAAATCTACATCCTGGCACTGAACTCTCTCATGAACTCTCTTCATAGAGCGAAGAGGTAATTTGACCTCACCCTCATTGAATCTCACTCCAACCATCCTCACCAGCAACCAGGGACCCTAAACTCATTCCTCAATCCTCCTAAACCTATGCCAATTAACTCAACTCTCATTCTAATTACCGAGCTGAACATTTAATGCAAAACATTCCAAAATTAAAGACTCTCTCCTGACCTTCTCACACTCTCTCTGCCTACATTCTACATTTCTCCTACTCTACCATCATCCTCTGCCCCTATCTCCAACTTTAGTCACATACATACTGAAGAAGTCCTATCTCTCCTGATGAAAGCTAACCCCTGTTGTGGCCCATTAGACCCTCATGCACCTCAGTTAGTCAAGCCTATTGCTCCTTAAGTGGCTACTCACCTCCCTGAAATGTTCAACCTGTCCTTCGACTCTGCTTGCTAGCCCTCTATTTTCAAAACACCACAGTTATCTGTCTCCTAAAAAAGCCAGGGGCTGACCCAAACCTACTGACTAACTTTCACCCTGCGCCTCTCCTTCCCAACTACTCTAAAGTGGTTGAAAGGGTTGTGTAGAACTGTCTTATACATTTCCTAAACTTGCATAATCTTCAGGATCTCCTACAGGCAGGTTTCTGCTCCCATCACTGTTCGGAAATTGCTCTCATCAATGTCTCCAACTTCATCGCCTCGGCTACGCACTACCATTTATCCTCTATCCTTATTATCCTTGACCTGTCCACTGCCTTTGACACTGTTGATCACTCTGACCTCCTTAATATTCTCTGTCTTCCTGATCTTCGCCACCAAGCCCTTTCCTGGATTCAATCCTACCTGGCACCTCACTAATTCTGTGTCTCCTGGAGCAACAACAAAGCAACAAAGCTCTTTCTTGGGTTCTTGTGTTCTTTACACTCCTTTACAACTACACCTCTGCTCTTGGGGCACTCATTTCATCCTTTGGGCTCTCATACCAACTCTTCACGGGAACTCTTCACGGACAACCCCAAAATGTTCTTCTCTTTTCCTGAACTCTCCTCTGATCTCTAAATCAACATTTCAAACTGTCTCTCAGCCATTAAATACTGGATGGCTTTGCACTCTCTGATGTTAAACTCTACCAAAATAAAGGTGCTCTTCTTCCCTGCCAAATACTCTCTCCCATTTCTTCCCCTGCCTATCCAGTTCCCAGCAGAAACTTTCCACCACCCTTCTTCAGCTAGAATCCTCAGAGTCATCTATAACCCTTCACACACCTTCTCTACTTTCATCTGCAAAACTGCAACAACGGTTTGCCTCGGCTTCCTAAATATTTGGAAATTCAGGCACCTCCTTCCTTTCAACACTGCCAAGCATGCTTAACCACTCTTGTCTTCTCTAAACTGGACTACTGTGCTAGCATCCTCTTTGGTCTCCCCAACTATGCAATCTGTCCTCTCAATAAGATCAGCAACTTCGCTACCAGGACTCTCTTTGAATTTCCTCACTTCACACCATCTTCCTTGTATAGTGTCTTGGCCGGGTGGCTGGCAGTGCAAAACAGGGCTGGATTGAAATTTCTCCTCCTTGTTCACTAATCTATCCATGGTAAGGCACCACCGTATCTATCCTCCTCTATTCAACTCTACAAGCCTCCATGTAATCACTGCCGATCTGCTTCCTCAACTAGCCTTGACTTGCCATGTACCACACCCTCCTTGTGCTTTATCTTGCGTCTGCTCTTTTGCTCTTCTTGCTCTACTTGCACGGAATTCTCTTCCCCTGGACAACTGAGAAACAGTCTAGACGGATTTGTTCAAAACCAAACTAAAAGCCTACCCCCTCACCTTCAAGTTACTCTCTTAACCCACCTCTCATCTGCCTTCTAGCTAACATTTTCCCCTCGCCTCTAACCTGCCTCTGTCCTTCATTTTTTCTGCCTCAACTCTAGCACTTCATCCATTATGGTCACATCCCTAACACAGCTAGCCGTTCCACCTACCTCCACTTAAAAATGTCTAATGTTGGTTGTCCTTAATCTATGTAAATCCACGCGTGTATTGCCCCGGTGACTGTTCAATTTACTCCCCTCCACAACCTGGTCAGAATGTCACTGGTACTCACCCTATTGTAAGAAGCTCATTGCTTCCTGTCATGTCAACTTTGATTTCTTATCTATTTTATATTCTTTTGTGATCAAAAGAACATTGTTCCTCCAAGTACATAACATATGCTAATGTTAATGATAAAGGATATTTGTACCGCACACTATCACCACTGGAGTGGTCCCCTGGCACTCTGGCGGCTCTGAAAGAGGGGGAAAAGGGAGGGTGAGTTAGTGGGACGAATCTGGAAAAGTGCAAGAGAGCAGTGATGTGCTGTTGGTGGCCTCAGAACGACGGGTCCATTGGCTAGGCCTGGGGTGTTTGCGGCCGGTAGTCATTGTGTACTGTTGTGTGAGTCTGTGTGTGTTTTGTTTTGTTGTTGCAGTGTAGTGAAGTTTGTGCGGTTTGTTGTGCTGTAGGTGTGTGGTTGTTTTTGGTTTAGAGTTTGAGAGGTGTATGCAGAAGGGGAAATTGTTAGTGGATTGGTTAGTTGGCATTTCTGTCTTGAAGTGAGGCGCTGGGTTTGCGTAATCTCCCCAGACAGGGTGTGAGAGCATTTCAGCGCCTCGGTCCTGATCTGGTCTTGTCCGGTACTCAATGTCCCTTTCACACCTGGCCTCCACTTCCATCAACTTCCTTCATAACCTTACCTGCCTTCCTTTGCCACTCATATGGCCAGTGTACCTGCTAATGTCCACAACTTAGTTTGAGTGTGGTGATTGCTAACATTCAGACAACTCTATAACAGTGTGGTACCTGGTAGCAATTATGGGGCGAGTGGAGATGTTGGCTGGGATTCGCTGGGGATGCTGGATCTGTCCTAATGGGTGTTGTTTGTGTTCTTTTTGACTTGGCGTTACCTATCTAGTTGTGGTGGGAGTTTCTTTGCTCGGTTCTGGCTGTTGTCAGTGTTCTCTTAAGTTTAGTCATCCTTTTTCCATTCTGTTGTTTTTCGGTTTTCAGTTTAAATCTCTGGTGTTGAAGAGCCCGATTTTTAGTCGTTTTCTGAATTGTAGGTGATCTTTGGTGTTTCTTATTTTTTTTGGGATGTTGTTATAGGTTTTTGCGGCTAAGTGGGAGAAGGAGGCGCCTCCAAGTTTTTTCTTAAGGTATGGGTTTTGTTCCAGGCAGATTTCGTTGCTTGACCTGAGGAGTCTCATTGGCTTGTAGATTGTTATTTTCTTATGTAGGAATTCTGCTCCTTGTTCACTGATTGCCCTGTGTGTTATGCACATTGTTTTGAAGATGATACAATGTTTTACTGGGAGCCAGTGTAGTGTTTTTATGGCAGGAGTGATGTGGTCTCTTCTGGATAGTTTGAGGAGTAGTCTGGCTGCTGTATTTTGGATCCATTGTAGTTTCTTCAGGAGGTATTCTGGTATTCTGAGGTAGAGGTTTGCATAGTCGATTCTTGACATGATGAGGGTGACGATTGTGAGTGTTTCGTGCATGAAGGAGAGGAAAGGTAGGATTCTTATTGCCATGTGGAGGAGGAAAAAGCATTTCTTGATGATTACATTGATTTGTGGTTCTAAGGTTAGGGTGTTGTCCATCAGGACTCCCAGATTTTTTCTACCTTAGATGGTGATGGTGCGGTTCCCATTTCCGTTGTCGAATGGGATTGCAGTTTTGTTCTTTTGGTTTTTGGATGTGATCATGATTTCTATCTTTCCTGGGTTCATTTTCAGATTGTTGGCATTCATTCAGTTGAAGACTTCTTTTAGACACTTGATTAGGGTTCAGTGATCGGCTTGGGTGTCTTAGATTTTGTAGATGATTTGAGTATCATCTGCGTAGTTGTAGCATGTAATGTTGTATTTTTTGAAGATTCTGATAACTGGAGTCTGGTAGATGTTGAAGTACAGTGGTGATAGCGAGGTTCCTTGTGGCACTCCACAGTCGTTAACTCGTGGGGTGGATTTGAAGGGTTTAATCCATATGGTTTCTGTTCTGTCTGCTAGGAATGATTTAGTCCAGAGTTGTGTTGTGTCTGTTATCCCTATGTCTTCTAGTCTTTTGGTTAGGGTGTCCTGGCTAACTGTGTCGAAGGCTGCGGAGAGGTTGAGCAGAATAAGGGCTGAGGTTTTGATTGAGTCTGTGTTAGTTTTTAGGTCGTCCCAGATGGATAGTAGTGCCGGTTCTGTTCCTCTTGCGGGTCTGAAACCGACTTGAGCTTGGTCTAGCAGGTGGTGTTCTTCTATGTGTTCTTGGGTTAGTTTGTATACGTAGGTTTCAAGGAGTTTTGCTGGGTAGGGAATGTTTGAAATTGGCCTGTAGTTGGAGAGGTCTTCTACGTCGCCACTTGTGTTTTTAAAAAGTGGTTTGATACATGCTGATTGCTGTTGCTAGTGATATATTTAGAAGGTTTCTGTAATATTCTGCTGGCGTTCCTTGTGCGAGGATTGATTTGTAGATGTCAGTGGGACAGAGATCCATGGGTGATCCTGCTTTCTTGCTGTGTTTTACCAACATGGCGAATGCCTCTGCTGATATTTCAGGAAAGTTTTGGAGTTTGTGCTGCGGTTCTGTGTTAGGTTTGTTTGGTTGTGTGTTGTGGTTGGTTGGTCTGTTTTGTATGATTCGTTGGATGTCATTGATTTATTCCTTGAAGTGGTTCGCCAGGTTGTTGCATAGTTTCTCTGAGGGGGTTGGGGTGTTGTCGCAGCCTGGTGGGTTTCTCATCTCTTTAATGATGTTGAACATTTCTTTTTGTGTGTTGGTGGCATTGGTGATTCTTTTGAATGTCCTTCTTGTATGTGCAGATTTGTTTTTGGAAGAGTGTTTTTTGTCTGGGTTGTATTCTTTCCACCATTCCAGTTCCATCTTTTTGTTTTCCTTTTTCATGGTGCTTAGTAGTGGGGTGAACCATTTTGCCATTGCTTTTTTTTTGATGGGGTGAATGGTTTTTCCGGGGCAATCTTGTCAATTGTATCTGCAATCCATTTGTGTAGTAGCTCCGCTTTCCCGTCTAGGTAAGCTAGCTCTATTTCTGTAGTTGAGGGTTTGGTCATCATCAGTTGTTTGAATAGGTTGCTTTCTTTGACTTGTTTCCAGTTTCTTTTTGTGGTGGTTGTGAGTTTAGGGGGTTGGATGTAGACTTGAGTTAGCAGAGTGATCACGAATGGAATGATGGGATGGTCGCTCCACAGTATTTGTATCAGCGGTGCTATGGTGATGAGATGTCCCTTGGTGAAAATTGCATCAAGGGTGTGTCCTGCCGAGTGAGTCGCCCCTTTGACTAGCTGTCGTAGTTTCATGGTAGTGAGTTGTCCAATCAGTGAGTTTTGCGAGGCGGCGTGACTGTCAGATGTAGAAGTCCCCCAGGATGATTCGATGTTTGTGCTTGATGGCTGTGTTGGTGATGGTTTCTATGAAGTTGTTGACCTAAGGATGCATCGTATGTCGGTGGTCTGTACACCAGGATGAATGTGATGTTGGTTTTTGGGCTCGTTGTAAGGTGTATTACCATGGTTTCACAGTTGATGATGTTGAGCGGTTTGTCTGTTTTTATTTTCAGGTGTCCTTTGATGCCTCCTTTTTTTTTCCTGTTTATTTGAAGGCATTTGAAGTTGGTTGGAAGGCAGCTTTGGAGTGTGATTTTGTAGGTGTCGTCCAGCCATGTTTCTGTGATGAATAGGATGTCAATGCCGGTGTCATCGAGTAGGTCGAAGATCTCTGTTGAGTGTTTTGACATGGATTTTGCGTTTATTAGATTGCAGTGGAGTTTAGAGGTGTAGTTTGGTTTGGACTTTCTTGTTGGGGTTGTCTTCTGATCGGTGTTGAGGTTTCCTTTCTGGTCGATCTCTTGTTGAGGTGTTGATGCCGGGGTGTCAATGTCATCGAAGAGTTCTTCTAGGTTCTGTCTTGGATTTTTGTTTTCATTGGGTTCGTCTTCCAGGAATTGTGGGTGTCGATTGGAAGTTTCTCTTGTTTTGGTGATGTAAGGTGTTATTGCATCAATCGTGTTTTTGCTGTTTTTAGTGTTGTTCATCCTTGTTCTGTGTGGTTGTGTTTGGTTGTTTGATGTTGCTGCTTCTAGCGGTGGGTTGGTTTGTTCTGGTGACCAGTTGTCAGCAAGGTATGGAGTTAAGTAGAGGGACTTGTCTCTTCTCTCAGCGTTGTTTCTATTTTTGTTCCTGTCTGTGCGGGTGTGTTCTTTAGTTGTGGTTCTTTGTTGCTGTTCCATAGTGTTTGTTCTTTCTTCTTTTTTTCTTTCCCTCAGTATGGGTCGTTTGTGCAGCATTTTAAGATTGAGAGTTGTTTTGGTCTTTGTTTGATAATGCCAAGTTGGTTTTGCTTTGGTCTGGTTGTCTTGTGGTGTAGTACTGGGTGTGGAGGGTTGTCCGCTACCAGTTTGGGCTCTAGCTGTAGGTGGTCTTTTTTGCTGGTGTTGCTCGTTCAGTCGCAGTCTTGAGCGGGGTAGGGAAGGTGGTTAGGGGTTATATAGTTGGGTGTTATCGGTGGCTGTCCTTAATGTCCATCTCCCTGTATGCGGTTCACTGCGGTGAGCTAGCTATGTGGGTTTAAGAAGGATATCTACTAGCTAAAAGAGTGACTTTGAGGGGTGCAGCTAGGATTCAATGTGTCATTTTATGAGGTGTGAGCCCCTAATCGCAGTATCACTACACAGTAATCCACTGGTGGACTCACTTTAGAGTGAGTTGGTCAGCGAGACCTGAGGGTGCTGTATAGTGGGAGAGAGGCCTATCAATGCAATCTAAATATCATACAATGCAATTTGGAAACAGAACCCTTGCTAAATTTGAGAGACCTGTATAGTGGGAGAGAGGGCTATCATTGCAATCTAAATATACAATGCCATTTGAAAATAGAACCCCTGCTAAATTTAAGAGACCTGTATAGTGGGAGAGAAGCCGATCAATGCAATCTAAATACCGTACAATGCAATTTGAAACAGAACCCCTGCTAAATTTGAGAGACCTGTATAGTGGGAGAGAGGTGTCACGCTCACCTGGTCTCCACGGAGGCGTAGCACGTAGTCGTATGACCGATATCTGTACTGGCGCAGTTTTGATGGTATGTTGGCGTCCTCTCCCTTCTAACCTCCCCAGGAGGCATTAGCTTGCAATGACGACACAAGATGTTAGCTAAGAGTGGGTTGGATTGGTCCCACTACTTGTCACCACCTGATGCCCGACTCCTCTCCTCCTCACCTTTGAGTTTGATGAGGCTGGCTCTCCGTCCTGCTTAACCTTCAGCAGGGGCGCGGTAGGCACAGTCTTTTTCTGGGCGCAGTTACCTCACTGTTCTAGAGTGCTGTTACTGTACGCTTCGGAATGCTGGGATTATCGGGTGAGTATCTACCTCAATAGCAGCTTGGTATAGATGCTCAAAGTCTTATTGTCCCAATGTTTAAACATATTTGTTTTCTCTTGCAGATGCAGTTTTGGTGCAGAAATCAAGTAAAAGATTTGACTCTTCCAGGATGCTAAATAGTTGCCTCCAGGTGAGTATAACGCAGATGAAAGGCGCTGAGTGACTGGAATAAATGTTCGTTCAGTACTGAACGCGACTAACCTGCTGTTCTTTTCCTGTTCCCTTTTGCAGGTGTGGCGCGGTCCCAAGATGAAGAATGGGCTGGTGCATCCAGGTGAGTATAGCGCGGATGAAAGGCGCTGAGTGGCTGAATAAATGTTCATTCAGTATTGTGCGCAGCTAACCTGCTGTTTCTTTTTCTGTTCCATTTTGCAGGCGCGGTCCCTAGATGAAGAATGGAAGAACCGCTCCAAAGAAACCAGGAGGAACGCGGAATCCTAGGTGAGTATCAGCACCTGCGTGGACGTCCTTTCAACAGGGGCGGCGATCAGGAAACCAGCTGGAGATGCGACCGATGGACCGGATTGCAGGTAAGTGTTTGGTCGCTGATGTAACATCTGTTCTTCTCTTTTTCTATTTCCAGGCTCTGATGGATGGAAGCACTGACGGGCGTGGCTGTAGAAGCTTGAGGACAGAGCAGACACAGTGAATGTTACGCTGCAGGAGTGCAGAATAACGCAAAGCGTGTTCTGCATGCAGGGTGTGGCTTATATAGCCTTGTAAGTAGTTCCAAGTAAAGTAGTCCCTTTGCCACACCCTGTCTTCCCAAGAAAAATAGTCCCTCTGCCCCTCCCTGGATTATACCAAAGCCCAGCCTCACTAGGCAGGATAAATAGTTCCATGAGTTCAGCCCATTTCATGAGCCTGGCGCTAACGGCGCCAGGACTGAGTCCATGAGGCGCTGGGGCGCTTCCTTGGGGCCTGACAAGCTCTTCTGGGTGGTGGGGACTGGGATGGCCCCAACAGCTCCAGGGGTTTCGCAGCTCGCACCATGACAAGAGGCCTGTCAATGCATTCTAAATATCACACAATGCAATTTGAAATCAGAACCCCTGCTAAATTTGAGAGACCTGTATAGTGAGAGAGAGGCCTATCAATGCAATCTAAATATCATACAATGCAATTTAAAACAGAACCCCTGCTAAATTTGAGAGACCTGTATAGAGGGAGAGAGGCCTATCAATGCAATCTAAATATCATACAATGCAATTTGAAAACAGAACCCCTACTAAGTTTGAGAGACCTATATAGTGGGAGAGAGGCCTATCAATGCATTCTAAATATCATACAATGCAATTTGAAACAGAACCGCTGCTAAATTTGAGAGAACTCTATAGTGGGAGAGAGGCCTATCAATGCAATCTAAATATCATACAATGCAATTTGAGAACAGAATCCCTGCTAAATTTGAGAAACCTGTATAGTGGGAGAGAGGCCTATCAATGCAATCTAAATATCATACAATGCAATTTGAAAACACAACCCCAGCTAAGTTTGAGAGACCTGTATAGTGGGAGAGAGGCCTATCAATGCAATCTAAATAAAATACAATGGAATTTGAAAACAGAACCCCTGCTAAGTTTGAGAGACCTGGGTAGTGGGTGAGAGGTCCACACCCAGCAGGTCAGATGAGTGTCTTATTAAACAGCTTTATTTGTCTTACTTGAGGGTGTGGGAGGGAAAGAGGCAATGGGGATTAATTACACTGTTTAGTGTTGGTTTGGATTCTAGGGTAGAGTTATTGACCACTCCTAGCCCAGGCTGCTCCTACCTTACTGGTCCTTGTAGTTGATGGTTGACGGCTGGCTTCACTGGCTTCCCCTGCTGACACCTGCAGATACTTTCTGGAGCCGCCTCTGTTGGAGCCTCCTCTGTTGGAGCGGCCCTGGACTTAGGGCCCTTAGCCACACAGCTGCACGGGCAGAGGGCTGCCCTGGAAGTGTTAGATATGGCTTGGGGACACGGACTATGCAGCCCAATTAGAGCAGGGGGGGCGGGTCAGGAGACGGGAGGGAAGGGAAATCAGGAAGAGGGTGCAGGGTGGGAGCGGGATACGAGGGGTAAGCAAGGGCCTCGGGGACAACACACACCAGCCCATTATTACCCAAAAAATGGGCACAGAGAGCAGCAACACTTACCGTGCCTCGCAGCTCAAATGGAGCCGGCGACAGCACGCGAGTCACTAGACACTACAGTACACGCTCCTAAGGTCCAATGAGAGTGGGGGGGTGGGTCGGGAGGCAGGAGGGAAGGGAAAACAGGAAGAGGGTGCAAGGTGGGAGTGGGATACGAGGAGTAACCAAGGGCCTCAGTGACAACACACATCAGCCCAATATTCCCAAATAAAATGGGCACAGAGAGCAGCAACACTTACCATGCCTCGTAGCTCAAATGGAGCCGGCGAGAGCACGCAATTCACTAGACTCTACAGTACACGGTCCTAAGGACCAATGTGAGCAGGCGGGGTGGGTCAGGAGGTGCGAGCAAAGGGAAAACAGGAAGAGGGCACGGGGTGGGAGCAGGATACGAGGGGTAACTAAGGGCCTCTGGGACAACACACACCAGCCCAATATTACCAAAAAAAATGGGCACAGAGAGCACCAACACTTACCGTGCCTCGCAGCTCAAATGGAGCCAGCGAGAGCATGCGTGTCACTAGACTCTACAGTACACAGTCCTACGGACCAATGAGAGAAGGGTGGGGTGGGTCGGGAGACAAGGGAAAACAGGAAGAGGGCGTGGGGTGGGAGCGGGATACATGGGGTAACCAAGGGCTTCAGGGACAACACACAACAGCCCAATATTAACAAAGAAAATGGGCACAGAGAGCAGCAACACCTACCGTGCCTCGCAGCTCAAAATGCACTTTCTTTTACAGGGGTTTGATTTGTGTTTGCCCTACTTCAGTGACTGTATATATGAAATCTATCATTGGTGTTGTGTGATACTTCTACCTGTTAGTAGTCATGTTTCATAGTGCTATTTGGCCATAAATAAATATTTGTATACATGCGGTCCAAGTGTACTTTGCTATTCCCATTGTGTGTACTCATTGTGGACTCTTTACAAGCTCACCACCTCTTGAGACTTAGCCTAGACCTCTCGTCACTGCAACCTTGAACTAGTTTGGCTACAGCTCCCCAGAGCTGTCCCAGTCACAATATAGCTTTGCCTTCTATGCATCTCTCCACCAGGCACAAGTATAGAAAATCTGTCCCAAAACCTGATCATACACTAGGAGACCTCAACATCTGGTTTGAAGAAGAAAACAAACTCACCTAAAACACCAATGAATCAACTATCAGTGATGCATCTACTGCAACTGGTGTTGACATACAGCAGGGCACAACCTAGATGCAATCTTTTGCAATCGAAATCTGGTCACAAGTGCACCTCAATGCAGATTCTCCGGAGTGACCACCTCATTATATACTAACAACAAAAAATCCTCCAATACAGAAAAGAAACTGAAAAGCCATAAACATCACAGACCTAGACACCCAACTGGAATCCATGAAATCATCAATCACAGTCCAGGATTCATCCCCAAGATTGAAGAAAGAACCGAGAATCCAAAAACTGGACACAAAAACACTAATGACATTGCTCTGGAAAAAATGAAATAATAATACCCCACCAAACCCCGCGAAAAAAACCAATGTCATACCCCATACCTCAGAGTAATGAAGAAAATGGGAAACCAAAAAGAATGGAGGAAAAACTGCGATTTGCAGGAAAAAACATCAGAAGACAGATAAGACTATACAACACAGAAATATTAAAATAAAAAAAATCCAATGAACGTATCAAACTCTAACAACAAGTAAAAGAACCCCAACATCCTGCAACCACACACACAGAGCCTCACAAAAACTACGCAATGACCTTGCAGAAAAACAAAATTACCAACATCCAACAAGACATCAAGAGCATGCCCAAAAATACCAACAATGATCCTAACCAGCCAATGCCGGAACCAACCACAAGACTAAACTACCCACCAATTTCGATAGAATAATTCCCTGGCATATTGAACAAAAGCTTAAGTGCCGGCTCTCCGGCAGACCTGTGCCCACCAGCCATATACAAGACTCTCCTCGATCATAAAACACCTGCAGAATACTTCTGCAACTTCTTTAATAATTCACTAGCAACATGAAATATGCCACAAACCTTCAAATCAGCATACATCAAACCACTCCTAAGAGATTCTTCAGGAAAAACAGAAGACCCAACCAACTACCGACCAATTTCAAACCTCCCGTACCAAGCAAAACTCCTAGAAAGCTACATTTACCAACAAATCATGGAACATGTAGAAAATTATGGAATGCTAAAACCAAGCACAAATCTGCTTTAGACCAATGAGACGAACGAAAAGAGCACCATCTATATGGAATGATCTAAACACCAATGCAGTGTTCAACATCACATCAGCACTAATACTAGATCTATCATCAGCCTTTAACTCATTCCATCATGATACATATTAAGACTCCCAGTAATCAACAGCATTACTATGGTCAAAATCCTTCCTTGCATAAAGAACAGACGTGGTTAAACGCTTTCAAATAAGCACCACGACATGCAGAGTACCACAAGGCTCCTCACTCTCACCACTGCTCTTCAATATCTGCATGAACCCTCTATCAACCACATCAAAAGATACAGACTCACCTACTACAACTATGCAGACGACCAGCACTGAGAACCCTACATTGGCTGAATAAATAAATAACACATAAATAAGAGCTCAGCCAGCATTTTACCACATGCAGGACAAAGGAACATGAAATGTTGGACATTCTCTGCCATATCGGTACAGAACGGGCAACACAGATTTTTTTTAGATGCCATCCATTAAGAATACTTCATATGAGCAGGGTCCTGAATCTAAATTTCAAATATGTCGCTCTTTCCCCGAATAGAAGAATGAGTCCAGTTAGGTTTCAAATCATCCTTAACATTTTACAGACAGGTATAGGCAACCTTTAGTACTTGCAATAGCCTTATCCACATAGTCAGATTAGGTTTGCACCTTCAGGGCTTCCTTAACTATCGACTTTTGGGTAATTGATTTGGGTCGGAAACATCAGTCCTGAAGGTCCAGTTTGAAAGCCATCGATTTAACTTGTTGGGCCCAGTAAACATTATCAGTGTTCCCCTTATCCAGTAATCCAGTATAATTAAGAGCTCCTCTTTAAAGGCCTGCAATGCTGGTGTGTTCCACAACCATAGCCAGTTCATTAGGGGTATGATGCTGATCTTTTTACCTATGGCAATATGGCCTAGCTTTAGATACGTAATAGAAATATATGTATACCTTGGGATGCGTAGAACACTTTTTAAAAAGCTGTTCTGAGATTGATATTTTTTTTAATACATACATAGCACATGTAACTGACTGCTTGTTATACAATTCTTTAATTCCTGAGCTGGACCTCTATCCCATATTCGCCCCAAACCTAGCAACCATGTCTGCTGATCTCACGAATAGGATGTTGTTGTTTTTGTCTTTGCGATCTTTCCATCCCCTGTGACAATCTAACTTCATTCCCAAGAAATCAAATTGTTCAACTGCATCAATTCTGGCCTTGCCAAGTTCTACTCTCAACGGCTTTACTTTCTTCTTCTTAGGGGCAAATCATCACTTTTGTTATAGCTACATTTACCTGTAGCCCTTTCTTTTTGCATATTTCATGGAACCTTCCTAATGATTTGTGTAGATCTACCAGAGTTTTTCAAATAAGGAGAGCCTTTTCCTCATATAGTAGCATTCCTATATTTTTACCAGCTAGTAATGGGGTGTCTGCCACTAATTTGCCTATTTCTGTAGCTAAATAATGTATATACAGGCAAAATAGTGTAGGCGCAAGCATACAACCTTGCAGGACTTCCTTATCTACGGGAAATGGCTCTGTAACCTCTCCCCAGCTCCTAATCTAACAGAGCCTTTATTATTATTATTATCATTATTATTAGTATTATTATTATTATAATTACTATTATTATTATTACTACCATACAGCTCTCTGATGCTACCTGAAAGCTCTGCAGACAGACCAAGTGCTCTTCCATAGTGCTAGCCTTTTAACATTGTTGAATGCAGCCTTCAGTTCTAGGAAAAGTAGGTCAATATTACATTTTTTCAAACAAACATATTTGTGGATGGTCAGCATAACTCTGAATACTTGATCCCCACAGCTGACCCCTTTTAAAACCCTGCCTGCCAGGGACAAATAATTGTATTTCTTTAACCCTGTTGTCAAGACTCAGCTGTAGAGCCTTTCCATATGTTTTGCCCAGTGACTCTAGTAATGAAATAGCATGATAATGACCAGGTTCTGATTTCCTACCTTCCAACCTAATTTACCCCAGCAAAGTGATATTATGTTATTATATGCTTATAGACGACTGAGGGATGGGTTGTTATCACAAGCGATAGTGACCCAAGGTCTATAAGGCTATAAGTGCATGGTGGTAGTAGCAATACATGTTTTGGAGTGTTCGATGGGTTAAGTTAAAAATGGTGTTTTAAGAGTGAATAACGTAAATAGGCAAACACAGTTAGTACTTTAAATGTGTTTTTATGTGCTAATATTTAAATAGCATAGTTACGTTAATGAATTAAGCATTTTAATTCCAACTTGGTTGAACTGGAACAGGTTTAAAATGAGCATGTCTTGGGTGTCCTGTAAAAGTAAAACTGTTTCTCAATAAGAATGCGAATGCATTTCCCAATGTTTTTCTTTCTCTTTCAGGTGTTAAATAGGATGTTGCCGCAAAAAGAATGTTCTCCCAGAGAGGAATTGTCTTGTTGAAACAAAATCTTGCCTGAAAATTGCATTGTTGTTTCCCTGTCTGCTTCTGAAGATAGAACTTTCAGAATGCAGTCAATGCCAGTAGTTATTGACTGCACTCTAAACATTCTGATTGGCTGAGAGCAGGTCAATAGCAATGTACATGTGCTATTAGGATTTGTAGCGCACAGCTTTGCCATTTGCATGGTCTCAAGGTGCTCTGGTGGATTTGGAAGAGAGTGGGTGGGTTTGGTTAGGGAGAGATCAGAAGTACTCTGAGCTCTACTAGGTGTGAAGTGTAATAGGCATCAACATTTTTTGGACCTCATTATGCATTTGGCAGTGTGGATGAAAATTTTGGTAATACATCACCGCCTCACTGAACTATGGGTTTGGGGGTAAGGTGGAGGAAAAACCTCCCGAAAATTCTTCCATTTTACCATCCAAAAATGTCCAACTCTGCAAAATCCCCATGGAGACCTATGTACTCCAATAAATGCAGACAACACCGCCTACCACCACTTGTTATCTGGCGGTAATTCCGCCAGACCAAGTGGTGGCAATGGTAAATCCATTTGGTGGTGTTTTGGCAGATTAACTGCTGAAATAACACCAAACCATGTGCCCAGAAGGGGCAACCCTGTGCCTATAGTATGGGTGTGTGTTGGCTATGGGGTAAGTATGTCAATTGCATTTAAAGGGGTACCTATTTGATGTTTTGAAGTCTGGGGAGGGGGGTCTTTATTTTTGAAAGCCGAATGAAAGTGGCTAGTTTGCATTTGTGTGTGATGAGTAAGGTAGAGAGAAGGTGGGGAGTATAATTTGGTTTATGTATGGCTTTTCAATGATTGATATTTCTGTCAGTTGAGGTATGGTGATATGTGTCTAGCTTCAGTGTTTTATGTATGAAAATGTTATGTGTTGAGGTTTAGAAATTCTGGTAGACAGGCAAGGCAATCTCTTAGTGTTTCTGCAGTGCCTTGATGTAATGTCTTCCAGTCATTTATGTTTCCGGAATGCTGTGCAATGTGTTCTAGGCAGAAGGTTGGACAGTATGGCGCTCCCTTAGGTCATGTTTGCTCGTGAATGCTGAACTATTGGGAAGTGTTATTTTTGCTGTTTGATGGAGTGTAGGTTAAAGTTTTGTTCTCTTATGCATTGTAGAGCTAGGTTTTTAGACTTTTCCTGAAATTAATGAAGTCCTTTAGTATGCTGATTTCCCTTTGTTGCGTGTTTCAGTATTTGGCCACCGCAGTGGAAATGGCAGAGCCTCTGAGTCTTTCTCTGCAATCGTCCTGCTTCTAGTTTCTTGATTTTAGGTCTCTGATTGGTTGGGTGAGATTTCGCTTTTGGAGGCATGCCAGTGAAGTGCTCTGAGAGTGGATGCTATGTATTCTTTTCTGTTAAGTCTGAGTAGGAGTCTGACTGCTGTGTATAATGGATCAATAGAAGTTTTTTGTGAGGTTGTCCAGCATACCTAGGTAAACACTGTTTCCATAGTCGATTCTTGAAAGAATAAGGGAGATAATGGTCAAGCCTCTTGTGTAAAGAAGAGGTAGGATATAATCTGTCAGATAGATAAGGGATGTTAAAAGCACTTTGTGACTCTTTCTTTGACTTGGGGTTCCAGTGTGAGTGCATTGTTTAGGCAATATTACCTGAGGAGGGGCGCATTACTAGTAGGGAATGCCCCTGGGGCCATAGTTAGAAGCCCGAGCAAAGCAATGGCTTTAACATAGCCCAGGGGCATTGCACTATTGGTAATGCCCCCCCTCTGAGGGTTATTTTGCCATTAGTACCCCGGCACGTTGTGCCGGCGTACTCATATCAGTTTTTCTCAAGTTGACAGTTTCTCAACTTGAGACAAAAAAGCCAAAAGAAATGCCTACCAGGGATCGGGGGAAGGGACTACACGTATTACATTCTCCCTTTCCATGGCGGCCACTTGCGGAAAGAACTCTGGGATGTGGTAGGGCTTGGAGCCTTGTCAGGTGAAGGTCAATGAGCTTGCTTTTTACAAGCTCATTGACCCTCGCTGGGTACTAATCATCAATATACCTAGGCGCTCCAGAAGTAGCTCCGAAGTAGCTGTTCGCTGGAGGACTCTCTCTTCACCCATACTGGATTGTTCTTTTTTTTTTTTTTTTTTTTGTCTTCTATTTCAGGCTGAACCTGTAATTTTGTCAAAAAGATCGGTAGATTTAACCCTCTGAGATTCTTCGAAAATCTTCGAAAATTGGCTTTTCTACAGATCGAAGTACGTCCTTTCACAGACTGTAGGTGCGTTTCAAGTGCGATTGTCCAGGAGCTCCTTAAGCTGGTAGTGATGAAATAGCTTCAGTGGGGAGAGCTTCGTTTATCTGTTTGAAAGCCAATCCAATGAGGTTTGCCATGGCCATGGTCCACCGGGTGGCTTCACCTGAGATTAGTCTATTCCATATGTTGTCCTCTTCGAACATCCAGGGATTTGTGATCAGCGGCGATAGGTAAGTAATTCTGTTCTGTTTGGTGTGTGGACAGATTAGAACCAGGTGCCTGATCGTTTCCACGGTGTCCACGTTTTTACATAACCTACATACTTGATTTTCCTCCATACCTCGGATGGCGAGTATTTGTTTTGTGTGAAGTATATTTAGTCTCGCTTTCATAAACAAGTGTCTTTTTTTCTTTTCTGGGAATTTGCTGACATATTTTATAGGCACCTTTGGTTTATTGAACGTGGGCGGAAGATGTTGTAACAATTTGTTGTCTGCTGCTACCTCTATGGTTCTAATCCAGTCCATTTCCTGCAGTTTCCGCTTGATTTTGTCGGGATTTTCTTTTAAGTCTGTTTCCGTGCACATTATTTGCGACAATCTTTCTTTTCTGGTTTCGGCCCACTTTTTGAATACGGTGCAATTTCCGTTTACCATTTCTTCTTTGACTACAGCATAGATTGGAAGGGAGTCTGCCAGAATGATTTTTCTGAATAACCTCATTGCGCTGACGTCGACTATCGAGGCCAGAGATGTTAGCCCAAGTTCCCTTCTAATGGCCGCAATTGCAGTTGATTTGGGCAGCCCCAAAACAGATCTCCAAACCGTACCTTCTATTTTGTTCCATATGTTCTCCGGAATACATAGAGAGGCTTCCATTCCGCTTGTCAGCGAGGGCACTAAATTCATTTTATAGAAATTGATTGCCGGAGTTAGGGTGAATTTGCCAAATTTCTTATCTAGTGTTCTCATTTGCGCTATCAGGCTCTTCGCTTTGTCCCAGAGTACTGTTTGCATAGCTTTGTCTGTTATTGTGTTGTCTAGTTCAAACCCCAAATATCTGTTTTTTACTTTTTCAATTTTTATGTCATCCAGATACCATGACTCCGTTGTTGTTGGATTCTTTCGATGTTTCTCAAGGATCATGATTTTTGTTTTATTTTTGTTTATCTCCAAGCGGTTTTCTTCTGTGTATTTTTTCAGATTTGTTAATTTCCGTTGTAATCCCACTTTGGTCTGGTCGATGAGAATCACATCGTCCGCGTATAGGAGACGGGGAATGGTTGTTTTCCCTAATTTCGGTGGAAACGTTCTGATCTCATTTTCCGAATATTGCAAATCTCCCAGGAAGGCGATGAACAGTGCGGGCACAAGTGGACAGCCCTGTTTTACGCACCTTTTTACTTGAATTTCATCTGAGAGGGTTCCCTGTTGGTTTAATTTCACTCTTACCGTTGTATTTGAGTGCAGCGCGATTAGGGGATCCAGCACCGATCTTGGGCATTCCCACACGTCCAATTTTTTCCATAGCATATTTCTGTCCACTTTGTCGAACGCTTTTGACATGTCCACAAAGGCCAGATATATTTTTGGTGCCCCTTCTTTGATTTTTGCTTTGAAAATATTTATTATCAAGATGTTGATTGCTATCGTTCCGTTTTTCTGGAAGCCTGTTTGTAATATGTCTTTGCATTTTGACGATCTTTCCCATATCCGCAGATGGTCCAGAATGAGGGAGGAAAAGATTTTTCCTAAAATGTCTAATAAAGCAATCGGTCTATAATTTGCGGGGTCTTCCCGACTGCCTTTTTTATAAATCGGAACGATGACTGCTTTTGACCAGGTCTCTGGAATTTGTTGGGATTGTTCGCAGATCTCAAAAATCTTTCCAATCAGTTTTGCCCAATCTTTTGGGAATTCTTTTAAGATGGTATTTGTCAATCCGTCCGGGCCGGGAGCTCTGGATGTTTTCAGACTTCTTATTTTTTCTTCGATGTCTGCCACATTGGCTATCGACACCCAAGACGTGTTTGTTACAGGTTTCAGTGCTTTTGCCGAGTTCTGGGGTTCCTCAAATTCATTCGAAATGTACTCCGTCCATTTTGCTTCTGATACTGCGTTAGTTGGTATTGGGTTATATGTTACGTTACTTTTTTTAATTAAGGACCAGAAGTCGCTAGATTTATTGGTAATCAGCTTTTTCATCATTTCTTCTGCGTCCAACTGGTACTGTATCGCTTTTGCTTGTTTTCTCCAGGAAGTATATCTTTTTACTTCCAATTTCCAGTTTGACCAGTCTTGTGCCAGATTTGTTTTCTTTGCCTTTCTTTTTAGTTGCCGTGCTAGTTTCCTTTGTTCTACCAATTCTTTATTGTATGCATGGGCGGCCTGTAGTGCAGCCTTCTTTCTGGCAACTGTTGGTTTCTGGTATGGTGCAAGGAGTGGTAGATAGTCTGGTTTCTCAATTGTTTTTGTTTGATGGTTTGCTATTACTTTTTCATCCCACGCTGATTTTATTTGTTGAATGTTTGCCTCCGTTATGCGCAGACGGGTTTGTTGCACATTTGTTTCGAGTGTAGCTTTGTATACAAGTTTCGTTGGTCTCCGACCATTCCACTTACAAGTGAGTAAGTTATGGTCACTGTTGTTTGTTTTCAGAACTTTAAAGCTCAATGTGTTTGCTGCCAATCCGGATGATACGAAGATATAGTCTAGGGTTGCTTTTGACGCTCCCCTTTCCCAGGTCGGGATATTCAGTTGATTTGGGAAGAGTGTTGCTATGTTTTGTAGATTTCTGGAGCTTATTACTTCCATCCAGGCTTTTCCACGTTCTTGTGTTGCAGTTGTCCCTGTTCTCTCTGTTTCTTCATTACAGTTGGCGTTTAAATCACCACATACCATGATCTCGATATCGTCGAAATCTTCATACAACTGGTCGATAGTTGCGCTCATTGTAGCACAGAAAGCCTTTGATGTCGTCCGCTGAGGGTTCCAATAGCAATTTATAATTGCCAAGGTGTTTCTTGTGGCGCGCTTGCCCTTTCCCATAGGGGGAGACCATGTGGAAAGGGTCACCAGCATTTCGTATGCTTCTCTCCATTTCTTTGGAGGTTCCAGTCCTAGGCCGTTTTTAATGGCTGTGAGCAAACCGGACGATGGTCTTCCTAAAGGGCCTCTAATTGCTGCCGAGGTTTCTAAGCAGAATCCGTCCAACGTGGGTTTCTCAAGTAGCCACGTCTCTTGGAGGCATACTATGTCAAATATGCCCAGATCAACGTCCCCCGGCATTGTTAAATGGTTATGCCCTCTGGTATTCCATGAGCCTACCTTGTAATGGTTTTTATCGGGCCGTTCCTCAAGGGATGAAACCAGTGTTGGTGTCTCGAGGCTCCGCCCTATTTGCTGCTATTTTTGGGATTTCTTTGACCAGGTAGATGTAAACCAGTCCCACGGTCCTCTCGGCGATCTCGATTCCTGTGTTTTAGCTAAGGTCTTCTGAAGTATTACTTCTCCTCTGGAGTGCCTAGTTAGTTGTGGAGATTCCTCGTTTTCTCTGCTTTTATTGTTAGATCTCCGTTCATGTGGGTCGCTACTACTTTCTTGATGACTACTTCGACGTGATTTGGTGTTTCCCCACTTCGAGGCCCCATCCCGATTCCACTGCACATTTCTTCGACTGTGTTTTAGATCTTCACGAATATGCTTGTCATCCCTCTTTTCGTTCCATTGATTGTGAGAATACAACCTTTCCGTTTTTGAATGGTAATGTATATTCTGTTTGTTGCTTTTTGTTGGGTTTCTGCCTCGCTCCTCCTGCTGCGGGTGTGTTAGCTCTCTCAGGTGGAAGCCCATATCTTTCAACTCTTCAAACACTGATTTATCCAGGTGCGTTATGCTCTCAGCTTTTTCATGTAAAAACGCTTTTGCTATCTTGCCCCTGTGATACGGTTCGACCAAATCTAGGTCCTTTGTTCTGAGGGCCCTAAGAGTTTTAGATTTTTTCAGGATCTGCAGAACAGTTGGCCGGTTAGAATTAAGTTGTCTTCTTTAATGACCTGTTGCTCGAGTTTAAACAATCGGGTTTTGCCTCTTTCTACTGATTCCATTTTCCCGTTTCCCCTCGCGGGTGCTTGCTTTCTCGGGCTACTTCTACTTCTTAACCTCGCTCTTTGTGGTGTTGCTTTATTGTCTTTCTGGATTTTACTATTATGTTTGTTGACGTCTCCTTTTTTGGGCGATTTTTCCCTTCGCTTCACTAGCTCCCAATTTTCTTCATCGTTACTCGGAGGTCTTTTTTCTTCTATGATGTTTTTTTCCTCCTTCCTTATTGTGCCTATAGGGGCGACGGTTGGCACCTGTGTAGTCGTGTTGGTTCGAATCTGTTTATCATGTTGTGATATGTTCATCAATGATGAATCTGACATGAACTCTTCCGCCGTCCTAGGTGATCTCCGATCTGAGGATTTCGGGGAGGCCTGGACGTCGAGAGTTTGGATCTCATCTTTCTTCGCCTCTATTTTGTTTGGAATTTGAACCAACTGTGGTGGTTTTACCTTAGCATCCCAGGAGAGTGTATGTGAAGCTCTCGGTATTGCTGATTTATTTTTGGTCGATGGTGGATTTACTGAGCTCTTCTCTCTAATGACCTCCAGGCCGTTCAGCTCATAGTCTGATTTTTGAAATTTGTCTGCCACCTGCTTACCCCCTTTTAAGTCTTGCGTTGTTTCCAAATCATTTTTTTGTTTCTCCAAATGTTCAATTTTCCTTTCTAGAGTCTCGATTTTATTTTCCCACAGGATCTCTTGAATGCTTTTTTGTGCTTCTACCGCTGTTATATAGCTTTCTACATGAGCCATTTTTGCTATCATATTGGAGAGAATTGATGTATTGTCCTGGATTTCTTCTTTTAGTGCTTCGTATAACTTGCAAAAGGGTGTTAAGACAATGGACATTGCCGACATGATTGTAGTCATGTCCGGTTTTTTGGTTGAAGAGTCTTTATGAATAGCCATGGCAATGTCGCTTAACCGTCGATTTTTTTGTGATGACTGTGTTTTTTTTTTTTTTTTTTTTGTGGCGTCTCCGGGATTTGGGGACCCAGGCAATCCATTTGGGAGATGTTAGCCTGCTCTATTACTTGTCGGCCCATCCAGGTTGCTTTCGGGTTTCGTTTTGTGTCCTCATTTCTTGTTACAGTCTCTGGGGAAATTTGGAGTCCTGCAGTCAGATGGGGTTGCATCCACGCCAGCCGCATGTCTTTTTCTTTACTTATTTGGGGTAAATTTTGATTTTCCTTCACATGCTGGCTTTGGGTACAACATTCTCTGATCGCCTCTGACTCCCCTCCGTTGTTACCTTCTGCGGCTGTTTTTTGCGTGTTATTTGCGTCCCAGGAATTATTTTCTGGGTCCAACTGAGTCTCTATACCTGGTGACTCTGGTTTTCTGATCTGAGGTTGGGTGTCACCCTTTATTGTGGCACAAATTTCACTTTCGATCCTATTGCTGTTTGTTACGCTTTCTATGTCATTTGAATGTTTTTCTGGCCCTCTGACCTTTATGGAGGTTTCCTCTGTTTTTCTTACTTTCGACCCTGGCATAGATTCTTGCAACACTTCCAGCATCTCTGCGTCGGATACCTCTGAGTCCACTATTAATTTTTGTTTATACTGTTGGGTAAAGAATGTTTTTAAAGGGCAGGATAGTAGCGGTGCCGGCAGCTTAGTGGTTGAAAGTCTTTTTATTTTTATTGTGTTTCCTTCCACTCTACTTCTCTGAGTTTGATCTTTTAAAGTCTTCTTATTTGCTTGAGATATGGACTTCTTTCGCGGGGTCTGACTTTTCTTCGATTTCACTTTTTTCTTTTTTTGTTGGTTACGGCTTGTTTTTACTTGCTCATAATCTGTTTCCTTCGTTGAGTCTTCCTGGTCGGTTTGTCTATTCTTTGCGCCTATTGTTTCACTCTCTGTAAAAACTTCGTCACTTTCTGAGAGTGATTCAGCGAGGCTTATCTCCACCGATCTCTTATTGGCCTTTGGAGTTTTTCTATCCGGTTGTCTCCTCTTTAACCTGCTGGATTTACTTTGGTCAAAAGACTGCTCTTTATATGTAGAGTGGATCATCGCTTTAACGTTTAGTGTTTTCTGCACGAAGTCCGATTTATTTACTATGTCCAGCTGCGGAGATGGTAACTGTGTTTTTCTTTGGGCGCTACTAGTGTGATTTTCAAACTTTTCCGATCCTTCATGCGCCAACAGTTGGCTACCTAGCTTGCGGTGTCCCTCAGGGGGTAGGTGGTCTGACGTGTCTGGTGTGTTTTTGTTCATGATGGTTACGTCCAAATTCGTTGTCTCTTGACTATTATACCTGCTGTGCCTGGTTTCGCCAGTCTTTTGGCAGGGGGGCCTCTGTTCTTCGGGTCCCTTTGGTCCTTCCCATATTGGCTCCCGATGGAGGTCTTGTTCTTTTGGTGTGGTTTTTCCAGGAAATTTCCCACCCGGAGTTATCAAAACTCCGTCCAACCCTCCGCTCCGACCCCCGCCCCCCGCCCCCCGCTCCACAGCTAAGGCCCCGCAAAGGATCCAATGCTGGCCATCCTCCGATAGCTACTGCGTCCTCACCCCTCGTCACCAAGACGGTATGCGAGCCCCTCGCTGCGGCGCAGGCGGGCGGGACGGGCGTGATGCCTACCTCGTCTGTTGACTCGTTCTGAGTCGTGACATCCATCACCTGGTCCATCTCCTCGGCCTCGCTGGCGATCCGCTCGTCTGTGGCTGCCTTTACCGAGCGGACTTCTCGGGGCACTCGATTGATCCCCCCGTTTCGCCCCACGAGGTCTGCGAGGTCCGCCGGATCCGAACACTGTTGGTTGACATCCGGTGCATACTCCTTTGCCGTTCCCCCCGTCGACGGCGACGGCGCCCATAGTGCAGGTAAACCAGTCTGTGAAAGTTTCTGGGGTTTCCACTGAGTCTTAGTTGACGGCTTACCTCTAGGCTGTTTCAGAGTCATTGCTAGTGCATCTCTCACGGACTCTGCTGATGCTTCCCTTTCCGGGATGATGATGTTTGACGGCCGCAAAGACTCGTCCTCTACTGTTGGGTCCCGCTCCAGCTCCAACTCCGATACTAGAATCACCAACAGCGGTCGTGCTTTTGGCCGCACCTCTGGTTCCATTTTGCGCTTACTACGCGTCTGCAGCGGACTGCAGCAGACTGGCTCACACCTCGGCTCGCAGCTCCGCTCACCGCTCCGCGGTGTTCTGGGGTTTAAAACGAACTTCCTCACACAATGATGTGGTCTGATTACAGGACTGCAGCAGACTGGCTCACACCTCGGCTCGCAGCTCCGCTCACCGCTCCGCGGTGTTCTGGGGTTTAAATCGAACTTCCTCACACAATGATGTGGTCTGATTACAGGACTGCAGCAGACTGGCTCAGACCTCGGCTCGCAGCTCCGCTCACCGCTCCGCGGTGTTCTGGGGTTTAAAACGAACTTCCTCACACAATGATGTGGTCTGATTACAGGACTGCAGCAGACTGGCTCACACCTCGGCTCGCAGTGCTTTTACTTAAACCATTAAGGCAACTTGGCTCCGCCCCTTTTGTCACGCTACTTCAAGGAGACTCTGCGCGCTTGAGCGTGCGCTCCAGAAGTAGCTCCAAAGTAGCTGTTCGCTGGAGGACTCTCTCTTCAACCATACTGGATTGTGCTTTTACTCAAACCATTAAGGCAACTTGGCTCCGCCTTTTTGTCACGCTACTTCAAGGAGACTCCGCGCACTCCAGCGCGCGCGCTCCAGAAGTAGCTCCGAAGTAGCTGTTCGCTGGAGGACTCTTTCTTCAACCATACTGGATTGTGCTTTTACTTAAACCATTAAGGTTATTGTGGACACTTATGGACTTGCTAAACCTCCTATACACATTTATATGTGTTCCCTGTGATTAATAGTACTTAAATATACCTTATTTGTGTTTTTTAGGCAACTTGGCTCCGCCCCTTTTGTCACGCTACTTCAAGGATACTCCGCGCGCTCCAGTGCGCGTGTTCCTGAAGTAGCCCCGAAGTAGCTGTTCGCTGTTCGCTGCTCGCAGCGGAACAGCAGTGACAACCCCTTGTGAGATAGCTTTTTCTCCTTTTGTCTGTCCTGCAATATCCCTTATAACATCGCGGTATATATTATTTGTCTACACTCACATTCCAAATAATTGCGATAGTCCAAATAGTTCTAAAAATCGCCAGCTTACTACTAGTGTGTTATAGCTGCTGTCGGCAAATGCGGTAAAAGCGGAGTGCATTTCACTTCCGTTTTGGCTTTAGCGCTTGGATTTCAACAGCCGATCCCGATCGTGTTTATCGCTGTGCTAACGGCTTGTCCTTCAAAGCACGACGAACTGTGAGTACGGTCTCCATCTTATGAAAACAATAACAAGATTGAATATGACCATAAGTGTATTAGCAGTGGTTTGCAATAGAAGTGCGTTGACAATCACACACCGTAATTAAAATCACTGCAATCTTCTGATCTTCTGATGTCACATAAAGTTTAAAATATCAGTTATTTGTCATTGCTACACTGTGATCTACTGTTTGAATTAGGACAACAGTTTCTACCAACAATAGAGTTGGTATCTGGTCACTTATTGGTGTGTTATCGCCATGTAGGTATTTTATTTTCCAGAGATGGCTGAACTTATCCGCAAATTAGAAATGCACTAATCTTTGAGAAACAGACGAATCTGTATTCCCAAAGTTATTTTGCGTGTACCAGTTCAGGAAAATTATATAACAGATTATTTTGATAAAAATGTTTCGTCACAGACACAGGATAAAATGTTAATTCCGCCTACGACTATGTTCAGTGAGGCACAGAGTGCGTCTACTGATGCACTGGTATTTGAATTATCCAGTGAGCTGGGGTGCGTGAGCTTTAAGTTGTTGAATGACATTTTGGGAGGCTCTAACTCAATCAACCAAGCTCCCAACCTGAATGTAATACCCTCTGTGGAAGGGCATAATGAGGTGTGCCCAACTATGGTAATGCTTAGTGTGTCTATTGTTACTCCACTTTATTTTACTCCTCCATCTAAGCCCCTGGTTCTAGCTGTTATCAAGGAAGATGTCTCCTTTCTACCAATTATGCCCACATCAACTCATAATATGGTTGCTGACCCTGTGCTGCACACACAGTCATTATTCAAATTTCAATAAATGAGCAAGTCTGTTAATCAGGGCATATACCCACGAATAGAAAATGTGCCTACTGACCGTGGGCCTATGTTAGCTGATGTGGATTCTGACGTAAGTATGTCCTCTGATGAGAAATTTGATGCTTTAGAAAATCTTCTTACCAGCCTACTTACTAAATGTAATCTTTTGGAATCCAAAATTGATGTTCAATCCTTGCTTATTCATGCAAGTTTAAGAAGAAGTTGTAGTTCTCATTGCATGTCACGACCTGTGCCCCAATTAAATAACTTGCCTGTTCTGAAATGTGTTTCTAGCACAGATATACCAGCGTCACAAGGCAAACATAGGAGGAAAAATCACATTTTTCAGGCTTTCATGTACCAGAAGAAAGCCACAAATAGTCGTGGCAAAAGACACGCTTGTCGGAGGTGTTCTTCTGCTCATCATGTTGATCCCATTGTAATTATTGACAACTCCCATCAGGAAAATTAAAAATTAGCAATTAACAGCAAAAAGGGTCCCTCTGTGGTTTCTAAATAGACAAAAGCTAAAAAGTATAATAAAAAAAACTAGTTGAGTCTGTAGCAGTCATTCCCTCAGAAGACCGACAAATGAAATTGCCAAAAGAATGGCTGAAAAATTCAAAAACCAAAAATAATAACAATAAAATTGGTCTGTCTACTGTCATTGAACATGGGCCAGACACCGATGTAGGATGCCCTCTCATGGCAGCTCTACAACTAACCCAAATTGCATCTGTTGTATCGCATGTTCCGTTGACTAGAGCTGCAATTCTGAAGTTATTTTATGAGATAGTTCCACTTCGAGTGGTAACATCAAATGATATCAAGTTAGTTGATCAAATTGAGTTAAACAATCATTACTCATTGAATGTGTGTTTTAAAAATGATGCAACCCTGAATTATGTCCTTGGCTTTGAGGAGAACTTGCTCAAAGTGGGATATATTGCTCAGCCTGACGAAATTCCGACTAGTAAACGTCTAACAGCTATGTCAGGCAGCCTTGTTACTCAAGCTACCAGGAAATGGGATTTAACCTCTGACAGTGCAGTACTAATCTCAGATCAAGGAAACACAAGAGCATTTGATAAAATTGCACCAGCGCGCCAATAACAAAGGATTCTTTGACTATTGAGTCCATCCCAGAAGGATACTGGCAATGGTTGCCTCTATCCTTCAAGGACCATTTTTCTGGGACACGACAATGACAAAGGTCACAGGCGCTGCTTTATTCGTGGAATACCAGGGGGTTTACTCACATGTTCGATGTTGATGGTCTCTTGGCCAACATTGATATATTTCAGATAGTTGTCCTTCAGGAAACGTCGATAACAGCCGCAATTCAAATAGACAATTGTATGACCATACATGTAGTAGCTACCAAAGGCCCGTTTGGCCGACCAAAGAGGGGTCTCCTTATATCGGTAAAGAGCCCATGAACAATTGAAAAACTTCTTTAATCATCTTCTAACATACTAACAGCTAAAATCACAAAGGGGGAAACAACTATCATTATTGTTAACATCTATGATCCACCAAAGCTGTCATTAACTTTAGAAAAGATCAGGACTATGGATGTTATCCTAAAAAAGTATTCCAATAAATTCCCGATCTTACTTGTTGGTGACTTCAATGCCAAGATTGATGAGCTCGTCCAAGTTGAGCAATTGGTGGAGGCTACAATAAAATCTAATCCCATTAAAAAAGGCTCAAACTATCAAGGAAAAAAGTGGCATAGTCTGCTACAAGCCTATAATATGACACATCTAAATGGCACTACTAAGAGCGATCATAATATGGCCCCAATGCGGGTAGAAGGCTTGCGAGCAACAACTATTTATTATATTTTCTCCAACGCCCTTGGTAGGACACTTATTAATTATATGGGAGTTGTAGGACATGAGGAAAGTGACCACCTGCCTCTATGTCTTCTCATTGACACTCAGAAGATGAACCATATACCTCCATTATATGCAAATAATGCCCAGTTATTGCTAAACGAAGGCCAGAATCGAATTCTAACAAAACCTCATAATACTGAACAAGCTAAAACAATAGTCCGTGAACTGTTACCGGCCTTTATTCAAAAATGCACAACAGGACTATGTTCTGATGACCAACTAATTGGCCAATTTTCCTCTGTCATGACGAATATACAAAGTAACATTATAAAGCCTCGAGATTACAAATCTGTTATTGAGAGAGTTAATATATTGAGATCTGTTCGTAATTATAATGACAAAATTATTCAAAATAAGAAAAATAATTTACGTAGTAATATCAAAAAATTGGTCCAATCAGAAAAGGAGGCGATGACACCCACTTCTATAGCATTTCAGATCTGTGATTTAAAGAAAACCTATCAACACTGGCTAAAAACTCATAAGTTAAATCTAGAGCTAAATCTTTGGAAAAAGATAGCTAGGTTGTCATTACTGGGTGATGGAAATGCGATATGGCATCTCATAGCGAAAAACAAAAAAAGAGATTTGACTCTAAATTGTATCAGCGAAGAACAATGGGCTGATCATATTGCCATGACGATAGGAAGGAGTGACATTGTTGCCAAAGCTATACCGATCCCAGAATCACCTTGGGACTGTACGGCCACGGTTTTAGACATTATCATCTGGTGCAGCGTGCCCTGATGGTATATCTAACTTGGTGATTAAAAGTGATCCCCCATTATGGGGTGCTGCCTTACACATCTTATTTAAACACATCGGCATATATGGTAAACTTCCTCCATCTTGGAAAACAAGCAATATCTTGACGGTACACAAGAAGGGCGACTGGGATAATCCTTCTAACTTCAGAATGCTTGCGTTGCTAGATTCTGCATCTAAAGTTTTCACAAAGGTTTTGATGCATGAACTAAATTCTTGAATTAACCTGTGTGGCAGAATTCCGTGAGTCCCCTCAAATCTCTTGTTATGGTTTTATCGAATACAATCTTTTCAATGGCTTTGTGAGTGGGTGATGAAGGAATCAACCACTTCTTCTTCTGTGCCTCCTCTGTGGACAAATGGCCATGTTCACAATTGTGGAAATGTTGGTTTGTGGTCCAGCGGTGAACGTTGCTACAGTGTAGCATTACTGACCGCCATTTTTCCAGTAGAATTTCCAACGACCCTCCACATGTTTTTGAGCTCCACCAAAGATGGTTGCTGATTGACTTGGACCACTGTGAAATACCTTGCATATCTTTTTTTTTACCTGCAGCCGACATTTTTTTATTGATTGTTTTTGCAAGATGCCAAACATCAAATTGGTGATTTATATTTTTGTACTCTTCTCTCATTGTCTTGGCAATTGAAACGTGTCTGTCCGTGGCTATCAGGTCGATCACCATTCCCCGCGATTGTAGTTCTTGCAATGATGCTACAAAGCCAACTTTCTCCATGGCCACTGAGGATGTACTTTGTGACACCTGCACGACCACCAAACTCACAATTTTCTTACTTTCCATGTCCTGAAAGTGGTAGGTGCAGTACTTGGCTGAAAATCCTGGGCTGTCGCACTGTCCATCACCGGCTAGCCTGAACCGTTTGCCCGCGAATGTACTATCAATAGACATTTTTTCCATTCTCCAAGCTTCGCTAATGGCTGGAAATAGATAATCGGTTTGGTATTTGTAGAACTGAGTTTTCGCAATGAAATGGATTCCCAAAAACTGAAAGAAAGACTCTAACTTTTTAAAACTTGAACTACTAAAAAGTGCAGCCGCTGCACAAAGTAGATTGCCTGCTGGCAGTTGCCCCAGCATGGGTTGTGCAGACCATGAGAAAGGATGATATTTTGTACAGGTGGCATGTATTTTAAGGTTAGTGCCTCGAATTGCACGAGTCACATTAATCAATGGCTCCCCACATACTTCCCCACCAACCGAATGCCCACATTTCATCCGAATAATAATATCAATCAAACAACTATCGAATACAATGAATTTGGCCTCTTTCCTTATACTGTCACTCGGCATCCCAGCTGGTTCGGCCTGTAACGTTGAGGACATGTCACTCACATGAAAGGTAGAATCTCTGATATCGTCTTCCGCTATGTTCAGTGATATTGATGGTGTTTCATTGTCATCCACTTCATTCTCTTCCATTGCAACATCTGTTCCTTCTCCGGCGATGGGTGAATAAAACAATTTCTTCAACTTTCTCGCGGTCTTAGTTTTTGCGGGTGTGGATTCTGTAAATTGATCTCCGACGGCATCCGAACTACCAGGAGGACATTCACTATCAATGGCTGGTGGTGGTATAGCTCCGTTGTCAATCACTTCATATTCTTTCCATTGGCACGATGCATCTCCAGTCTCAAGTCCCTGCCAAAAGGTTTGACAAGCAACATCTCTCGTTCGCTTCACTGTCTGTGTAGATCTAGTTCGTACACCCACTCGCAACTAGAGGACAGATTGGAAAAGGGATGTTCAGTTTAAACACAACTTACAGTATTGAACTATTAACAGTGAAAAACAACATAATATAGTGACCAGGACACTAACCTTCTTTTGCTTTCTTTTCTTTGAAACTTTCTTGCCTCGAACTTCAACATCAGGACGTTGTTGCTCCGACTCGTGTGTGCATGTCTCCACTTCCTCTTGCGCTGCAACGACTATATTTTCATGATAAGCACATCCATCACGCATTGACGCTCCATCGACTCCCTGAAACATAGAACTTTCATTAGTATGTATAATAATATTGAAAACACAAAATGTACTTGGGGACCAATACCCACGTACATCTCAATAGCAAAACACGAATGAACGCTTTGTGTAGAACATTCAAACGACAATTATTCACGCATTGTTGATCTAGTTAGATGGAACTGTCAAGATCCATACCTCGGGCTCCTCATAGACTTCCATTGATGATATTATTGAAGATGATGCTTCAGTAACTCCCTGAAACACAGTAATTGCATTAGTATGGTTTTCTATTTTGTTAAAAAGAACATAAACTTTGTGCAGGCGTCAACGGCTCATCTAAATAGACCTGCACAAATGATCAAATGTCTAAAATAAATAATGGATATGTAAATATGATTCGATTTGCTCGATCGTTGGAAGTGTCACCACCCAGAGATCTGCATCAACTACTAGGGGTGATGTTCTTGTAGAAGAAGCTCCGTCATCTCCCTGAAACATAGTACTTGCGTTAATAAAGAAGGAAGTATAGCGGATGTAATCACGTCATATGATTTCGCTTGATCGAACTGTCAGTATCCATACCTTGAAATGCATAAGAACATCAAGGGACGATGTAACTGCGGTGCACACTTCTGCAAGCTGTTGCGCCGACCCGTAACTGCATGCTCCCCCTTCTTCTTGGACTAATGCTCCATCGACTCCCTGAAACATAGGACTTTCATTAGTAATGAACACACTATTGAAAAACGAAGACACATAGGAGGGCGACGACAGAAGGACATATCAATGGCTAAAAACGAAAGAAACATTGTGTGTAACAATCACGCTACAAGAATGCAAGATCTGATGATCTCCATCTGAGTGACATCAACGGTTGTCGTCAATACGTTGGACTCCTCAGCATCTCCCTGAAAGACAGTACTTGCATTATTTTGGATAACAATAATTATAACTGAAAACAAAGACTAGAGGACGAGTACAAGGGTGTACCATTAGGTAAAATAATTACACGATAAATTAAAACTATTGATTTACATGCCTAAAACAAGTCAGTGGCAGAATAGCTAAGTAAGATTACCCGATAGGCGCTTGAAGTGGCTGATGACTGCAATAACGACACGGATGGAGAATCTTCCGCCTTCATATTGAGTGGATACATAAATGGGGAAATTATTGTTAGCTAATGCTACACACTACCGCAAGGCCGAGAGATAAATACGTAAACTTGACTCACCAGTGGAGGGATGTGGACGAATAGAGTGGGAATAGCGGTTGAGAGCAATTTTCGCCTCGCTCGCGGTGTGTTCTTCTTTATTAGCAATGATGTGGAATACATGTCTGAGCTAAAGTGCCTGCTGCAGATGCGGTATCAATCACCCCTCTTGTCTGCAAAGACTTCTAGGACTCTACTTTCAAGCTCAGACTGTGGATATCCGCAATATCGGACCCATTCTCTTATCTGATCTATTGTCTTAGGGAAAACATGCATTATAGTACCTTCAGATTTATTATGGGTCTTCGAAGGGCAACCGCCAATGGAACAGGCAGGCATTGTGGAAAGTTCTGAAAAGTAAAGATCAACAATTCTCTATGAATACCAATGTGTTAAAAAATTAAATGACACATAAAAGGTTCAATGCAAGGTTCGTTTTGGTTCTTGGAACTATACACGTTATTCACATGCGGATAAGTATTTGAATAACTTTAAAAAAATAGAAAGATAATTTGACTAAACTCAGAACATGTGACTAGTTCCTTGCATGTACTGTCTTGAACGAAAAGAAATTGGACGCAAAATGATTATGGTACATGGCCTTACCTTGACGAACAAACAGTTAGATGCAGGGATCAGAGTAGTTTCTTGTCGTAGAACAGGGAGCAGTTCACAGGTTGCAAACTGACGAGTTTCCTCGAAGTGGTCACGGAAGTTCACAGAGACGAAGAGCAGATAACCAGCACCTTCACGGGTTGACTAGCAAAGCGCAAAGAAGTTCTCATTAGAAATATGAAGTGGGTTATAAAGAATTCGAAACAGGGGTGTGTTTGTGAATGAATGACGTGTATATGTCGTGGCATTATGCGGTTTGCAGGGGGCCGTCCAGCGTGAGGGAGGATGCTTGGCAGGAGACACAGGGTCTGGAGGTAGACATGGGAACAACAACCCATGCTCTATAGACCACTTTGAAGTGTACATGGTCTTTGGCACCTCTTGGCCTTTATCGCTCCCTGACAGCTCCACTTGCCAGCACAAGTACCCCGGTGCGAACTGCCTTTGATAGGGCGGGGGGGGTGGATTGGGGCGGTGGTCGTGCAGACAAGACACAGGAAGACTCGTGAATGGAGACACACTTATGTGGATTGCAGGGGGCCGTCCAGCGTGAGGGGGGATGCTTGGCAGGAGACACGGGGTCTGGAGGTAGACATGGGAACAACAACCCATGCTCTATAGACCACTTTGAAGTGTACATGGTCTTTGGCACCTCTTGGCCTTTATCGCTCCCTGACAGCTCCACTTGCCAGCACAAGTACCCCGGTGCGAACTGCCTTTGATAGGGCGGGGGGGTGGATTGGGGCGGTGGTCGTGCAGACAAGACACAGGAAGACTCGTGAATGGAGACACACTTATGCGGTTTGCAGGGGGCCGTCCAGCGTGAGGGGGGATGCTTGGCAGGAGACACAGGGTCTGGAGGTAGACATGGGAACAACAACCCATGCTCTATAGACCACTTTGAAGTGTACATGGTCTTTGGCACCTCTTGGCCTTTATCGCTCCCTGACAGCTCCACTTGCCAGCACAAGTACCCCGGTGCGAACTGCCTTTGATAGGGCGGGGGGGGGGTGGATTGGGGCGGTGGTCGTGCAGACAAGTCTCGTTTGCCGCAGGGCCTCACCAAGGAGAGGCCATCTAACTGCATGTAAGAGGCAGGCTGCAGGATCTAGTACATGGAAGGCAGGGGGATGAGTTTATAAATACCTCACCCTCCCAGGTGCAGTTCACCCTGGAGACCCTGGATGCCTAGGCAGTTAGTCGGCAGCAGGCTGGCCTGTGGTGGCAAGGCGGCACGGGCCAGAGGGGGTCATCTCTGTACCCGGTGCCCAAAAGGATGATTTATTATGATCAACCATATGGATTATTTACCTATAACCATGTTTTGTATCAATAAAATCCAACGGCCTTCCTTTTATTGCCAACGCTTGAACAAAGTGGTGTGGTAAGTATTTTTGGGGGAGGAGGCAAGGCCGGGAGGCTTGATGCCAACCCGCAAAATAACATATGTATGTCTGCTGCATATGGGTTCAACGGTTATGTGGATTGAAGGTGGGCGGCCAGCGTGAGGGAGGATGCTGGCCGGAGACATGTGGTGTGACAAGACAAGGCACAGGAAGACTATTCAATGGAGACACACTAGATTCATTTAAAAAATCAAAACAACCATTGTTAAAATATATGTTGGGTTTTATTTTAGATCTTAATTTCAATTGAACATAAATAATAAACATTACACATTGTAAAGTTCCGGTTGCAGCACATCCAGGGAAAATCCGCGGTATTGTCCACTGTCGCTGGGGAAATGTTGTCTAATGGCAAGTACCGCACAGGCAGGTATTACTCTCCGAACGCGGTGTCCGAGCCTCCCGTGAAGCCACGAAGTGAAGCAACGATAGGCCACCAGCCTGTACCACCTGTGAAAATGAAAGATGCAAACTGTATTAAAATGACAAAACTTTCTTATCACTGTCGATTCAGGTAAAAAATGTCATTCTGCTTTGAAAAAAATTCTATCTAGAAAATGCACAATATGGAACCAATTTACATGCATTCGAATGATATGTAGATGTAATTTTATATGTGGGAGACGACCATGACATAGTAGTGGCATCACTGACATCACAACCAGAGTATACTTACTCGTTACTCGGATTACGCGGACGAACAGTGCCGCGAAGTTCGTGCATAAGCACCATCATCATCCTCAACACGGTCCGTGAGAGGCAGGCTTCCCTGAACTCTGGCAGCTCGGTGATGCATTGCGGACTTGGCTCGCCTTCCGAAATGTAGTCCAAGCACCCGGAATTTTCACGGCAGCAGCAGTTCTCCTCCTCAGTTGGCATTAGCTCGCACCGATTGCACGTGCACCAGGTGGAGACGCCGTCCATGCGACATGGTCCAGGCTCTTCATCCGTTGACTAGTCCTCCCAACTGCCGTCCGAATCCCCATCGTTTTCGCGTGCTTGCCTTTCCAGTAGTTCTTGCTCGGTGTACTCGGGCTCGTACATATACGGCATTATTGTAGCCATTGTGTGGTAAAGAAAGTAAAATAATTTACAGAGATGGTACAGGTGTTCACAAGGCCTAGAAGCGGCGAAGGTAGCTGACCAGAGCACAGAAACGAGTCACAGAATACTCAAAGTAACACAGAGAGAGTAATGGAATCGAAAATCTGCTGCTGTGTGTTGTGAAACGGTGTGTTTATACTTATTGAGGAAAGAGGCGTCCTGCCATTTCCATGGCGACACTTCATTAGCTGAGGCGCATCGATTGTTGACACGAAACGTGCTTTGGCGTTGGGAAATGGGCGGTACGCGTCTGCTTATGTCAGGCTCAGGGGCGGGGGATTTGATTTAGTGCCGCAAAAGCAGGTGAGCCAGGTCGATGGGGGGAAATGATAGGATTATCAGAAAATGGCGGCTGATTTCGAGTGCGTTAATGGACGAAAAGTCGGGTAAGGTCCATAGGAAAGTTTTCTACGATCTACCGATTTATGCTTAAAAACACATGGCCGAACCGTAGGGACAATAAAAAAAAAGTCCCGGAACTATCCTTTAAGTGCATTCATTGGTAGGAATAACGGCTACAGCGCAGCGGCCGTTATATCTATATACAAATCAAAAATAATGGCATACTGTCTTACGCAATAGCGATTTGGGGTCACAAATTCAAAATTGCACTTATTCGGTTTGAAGCTGAATTATTGAGGCGCCTGCTTCCTTTACCCAAAAATATAAGCATTCAATACCTGTATCTTGAGTTTGATTTAAAGGGCATCTGGAATGTGTATATATCACAATGTGTGATGCTCTTTCAACATCTGACTAGTGTTTCTATTGACACAATAATCGTCCCTTATATACAGGCTTTTCTATCTTTGGATGCTATTAAACCAGTGGTACAATTGGTATCTTGAAGTGTACTCATAGTCAATGACTTAACGATGATAGTTATCCATATGTGGTAGGTAACATCAAACTGTGGCTTAAAAAGAAATTGGCAATAACAGCGTTCTACCACAATATGATATATCTTAAATCATTGAAATCTGCTACAGAATACTGCCAATATAGACGAGCATGGGTTGCTACTCTGAAATATATGCTGGCTTATCCCAACCCAGGTATATTTCGGGTTTATCTTCTCTTGAAATTTGACACTTCTGTAGCTTTATCACCAAAAAGTTGGTTGAACAAAATTGCATATAGCCACAAATACTGTAGATTAGGTGGCAATTTGTTGGAAGAAACTTTGTTTCATCTTTTAATTGTATGTGAAAGTTTAAATTGTCTTTGTCTGCAATATTTTAAATCGTACAACAATGCTGCTATTATGTCTGATACTCGTCGATTATGGTATGCATTTTTACAAGGTGATGATATTAACTTGATTTATTTTATTGTTAAATTGTATATGCATATTGTTGAGATATTTAAATGTCTTTATTGAGATAAGTTGTAAAGACTGAGGTAATTGTATTTTAAGGTGTTTGGTAATGATGTGTCGTATGTGTTTATTCATATTGAGTGATATTAACTGTTAAATGATATGATATACGAAGCCTTGTGCTATACATATATTCAATAAACAATTTCAATTTCAATATACCTAGGTTCCTGATCACTTTAGCTGGTTTAGGGCAGTAACCCATGGTCGAGGTGTTTCAGGTGCAGTGGGAGATACAATTATAACCATTTCTGTTTTGGTTGAGTTTTAGGTAACTGGCCATCATCCATGTATGTATTCACATGATGCAGTTGCTAAGAATGGTGAAGGAGTTTCCATCATCTGTCATTTTGTATATGAATGATGTGTCAGCTGCATAGATGTAACTGATGAGCCAATACGATTATTTGACATTCATCAAGGGACTCATATAGATGTTTAAGAGGAGCGACAAAAGGCCTTATCACTGGGGAACTCCACAGGTCATGGGCCCTAAGTTAAGGGGTGGTGCTGGGTTATTTCTGTTCTGTCAATTAGGAATGATGTTATCCGTTGTAGAGTTGTGGTATGGAAGTGGTTTCTTTAAAACATTTAATTAGTGTACTGTGGTTAACAGTGCTGAAAGGTACTGAGATGTTGAGGAGTATGAGTGCTGAGGTGATGTCATCTGATGTGATTTTGAGGTCTCCCCAAATGGAAACTAGTGCCTATTTGATAACTCTCCAAGTTCTAAAATTGACTTGTGAGCAATGCAGTGAGTTATTAGAATCTACTAGCTCCAGAATGTGGCTGTATACATAGCTCTCTAGATCTTTGGGTGGGTATCTATGTTTAAATGTTGGAAGGGAATTTTGGGTATCCAGAGGTTTTTTTTAGAAGTGGTTAGACGTAGGCCATCTTGAAAACGTTTAGTATAATTCCTGTTTTGAGCAAGCATTTAATTAAAATGACGACAGTTGGAGGCTGGCATTTCCTTGTTAAGAATCGGTTGTACATGTTTGGGGGACAGGGTTTAATCAGAGAGCTGACTATGTTGCTTGATTTTATCAATTCCTTGAAGGTTTGGTTGTGATGTTTAGGCCTACTTCACAAACTATTGCTTCAAGGATGTGGGCTGCAATGTGTGTCAATCTTTTGACTATTTGTTTGAGATGAAAGCTGACCATATATCACACTTTTGGGTGGTGATTCTCTTTGCACCACGGACCAACTATTGAAGTCTCCTAAGGCTGTCAAATCATTAGGTCAGCAGTTACATCTGCAACATTTTCTTCAAACAATGGGGTGTGTTATTGTGGTCTGTAATTAAGTAGGAGGGAGATGTTGGTTTGATGGTTGAGTGTGAGGTGGATCAGTGGTCATTCAAAGTCAATGTGATGTAAAGTAGATATTTTGAGGTGATTGTTGTGTGCCACAGTGATATCCTCTCCTCTTTTGTCAATCCAGTTAACTTGTTTGAGTTTCAAGTTGGTGGGATGGATTTGTGTGCTATTACTTTGTAGTCACCTGAACACCATATTTCTGTTATGAAGCGCATGCTTCTTTGTTAAGAATTTCATAAATGTCCCGGGAGGATAGCTCAGCAGCAAAATGCTCGCCTTGGAAACAAGACGACACAGGGCAACACAGGTTTGATCCCCGGGTCCGTGCTTAGAAACCTCTGGGTATTAAGCATGTTATAAATACACAACTAAGAGACATATTCCTGCAACAGCGCCTTGATGCCCCCGGGCTGTGTGAGCGCTTTAAAAATGCAAATAAATAAATAAATCGCCTCTGGGTAGAGATGGAACAGCCATTGATCAGGTTGCAGTGTATCATGTCTCCTGCCTATGGATCACTCTCAGTGGCACTGAATGCCCAGTGTTGATTTGATGTTCTGTGCCAGAATTCAAGTTACCAGATGGTTGATTGGTTGTGGGAGTGGGCAATTACATTGACTCTGATGTTCCATTGTTTTACAGGTCCATTAGGTTACGGGTTGGGTTGTTTATTTCATCTGATTCTAGGAAGAACACGGTTGTTGGGTGGTATGTGGTGATAAAAGGAGTGCATAGGCTGAGGGTTCTTCTTACTGCCTTGTGTTCTCTGGCATCTGTGCCGTGATGAGTGGCCATGGCTTTGAAGTTGGTATTCGAAAATTGTATTCTTGAGTTTGTCACATGTAAGCTTGGCTTTGGGGATTTCCAAGGTTCTGGTTTTTGTCATCAAGTATCATTTTCCTGAGTTGTTTTGCATGGTGTGTTATATGAAGGGTGCATAGTGTGTCTAGGAAAGGTTGAGTTGAACAAAGTGGTTTTCCAATCTGGCTTGTAGTCTTTCTCCCTCAGGGGTGCATAGGACTTTGTTTCCCACTGTTGTATATGAAAGCCAATCCTTGAACAGTTGGGCAATGTGTGTAGTATTGGTATAGGATATTTCCCTTCTGACTTTACAGTTTCATACACTGAGGTTTGGGCAACCTAAAGATGCTGATGCAGACAGTGTTTTTCTGTTGTGGGTATCTCTTACTTGAGGATGACTCGGTGAATGAAAGGATCAAATACACCACAGTGCACTTCTATTCTAAGGAAGTCTAAGGGGGGTCATTACAGCTTTCTTTGTGTCCTGCTGGTAATTCCGGTGGGATACCGGTAAAGCTACATTACTATCTCCCCGCACGATATACAGGTATTACCAGGATATTACAGGTGGTGTAGCAATGGTAAATTCCCATTCCCATTGAGTCATATAGGACTCCATGGGATGGGAACCACTGAAACGCTGGCACTGCTGTTAATGGTGCCAGTGAAACAGTGAATTCACTGATGGTAGGGGCCTGAACTATTGGAAGGTCAGGCCTGCCGGTAGCTTGCTACCCCTACCGACAGACTCAGAGTATTCAAGTCCAGAAAAGGTGCCTTTACGCAATGTTACCGGCACCTTATTTGTAGCCCGGTATACTTGTAATGACTCCCTAAGTGTGGAAAGTGAAATGGTGGGGGTACTATGTTTTAGTCCACAAACGGGACTTGATAAAGTTTGTGACAACATTATTTCCACAGTTCGTTTTGCAAACACTTAACTAGGAGAGGGGCTAACCACATGCACATAAGTATAAAGGCAAGCATTAGTAGATTTCTCGATGGTGGTCAGCCTGCTTTACTAAACCAAACATTCTCTACATCACCTGTGGGTGTGCAGTCAAGAGCCAATGTGCTACAGAAAAGCATAATAGAACCAATTTCATTTTTTGTCTTTTATAATTGTAATTTATGTGCCAAAGGGCATTTTGGAGCTATGCTGACATAGGCCCTCATTACGACCCTGGCGGAAATCGAAAAACGATGGTGGAAATGCAATACCGCCATCGAATAGCGCTCGGTGCGATTATGACCCGTCACCGTAAAGTACGATGCCATTAGCGACACCGTAGCGAACGCCAAAGCTAACTGCACCAAGTACGCGCACGCGCGCCATGCCAAACCGTAATTACCACCATGGCGCAACGGTACGCTAATTACGACCCTAGCGGACATGCACCTAACGCCATCAAGCATGGCGGAAAGTACCATTCCGCCATGGTGAGAAGTACGGCATCGCGAATCAACCGTAAACGGCCCTACTGAGTGCCTGTACACCACTCCCTGGCCACATTGCACAACTCCTCGTAGGTGCAATGAAGTCACACAATGCAACCAGTGAAATGTACAAGTCACCCATGCATGCCAACTAACAAATGAATCCAGGGGCTCCAAGTGCCTTGTGAGTGGGCATCCATATCTGCCATGGCACCATTGCCGCACTGATGCAGCACAGGCATGTGAAGGTCCAAGTACAGCAACATGAGCAGAAAAATGAGACAAACAAAAACAGAATAGAAATGTAATGCACCACAAAACCACCAAGGCCATACAGCCATTAGGTCATGAACTCCAAAATACATTCCAGTATTGTGGGCTGCATCCACAATAAATGACCAGCTTCTGCTTGTGTGACGCCCTGTTCCATCATGGTACACAGGGGCTACATTCACGTTCAAAAAGGCAACACGGAAGCGCCTAGAACCGCAGGGCCGTCCCATTAGGTAGGCACTAGTCCAGCAGAAAGGACGATATGTTGCTCCTAGCCACTAGCACTGCGTAAGGGCATGTGGCCCATTGGCGATCGTCCCATAAGATCGTAATGGTGCTCCACTGATTGACACGAAGCAGCAGGTGTCGGGAGTAAAAGCCATCTGCAGGAGTGGCATACAGATGGCAGCGGCAAAAGGGGAGGAGATACCTGTCACCCAAATGAAATGAAAAAGAATAGGATGGCCATCAGAACTACATTTGTATAACTCACTTCAATGATCACACTAAATCTACAGCCATATGCATGCTAGCCCACTCAAAAGGATTATACCCACCCAAAAATCACTTGCGAATCACAACCATAAAAATCGAGGTGAAAACACCATTACAAACGAGTGTTTGTGTGCATGCGTCTGTGAAGACAGAATCCATTAGATGGGATTAGTAACGTGCATAGACACAAGTGCCTGAAGGCGCGTCGAGAAAGGGAGGGTTCAACAAGGGCAGAAAGACGATGGTCCCACTATGGCAGCTCTGCATGACATAGCGCAGGGGAGGTGGATAGATTCCAAAAAGCCCTGTACATGGCAAACTCTCCATCAAATCATCTGTCCATGCATCCATACATCATTCCCTCATCCCGGTATGAAAACGCCTGATTATTTACTCACATCACATTTGAAACTTCCATTGAGTCTGTGCGTAATGCAGTCTGCAAAATCCACTGTTCTCCAGCCCGGAATTCTAGTGTTGTGAAGTAACATGTATTTGGGAACGTCCTGCCTTATCGTCCACTACGCTATTGCGCATCCCATACTATTCATATCAATCATAGCATTCTCGCCATGGCCCCTGTCCCAAGGACATTAAACAATAGAACGTTATATCTGCAGTCAGACCTGTGGGCGTCTCCTCGCCGCTAGCTGAAAACCGAAAGCGCTGTCCTTCGAATTCCTCATTTGCAACATCACGTCGAAAAGGCATCTGTGACCGCTTCAAATCACAAATTCATCTATGTAGTGCGGCAGTGTGTGAAAATGGCAACTGGCTTCACTCACAAATGGGACGCCCCGCCCGTCGGTGAACCTCGGTACAGTGCTGCATGAGGGTCCACCGTTAATCGAGTACTACATTCCACTGACCCTTCACAAGTTTGTTCGCGACTGCAAAGATAGTATGTGAAGCAATGGGACCAAAGCAGAATGAACATATGAACCAATATCACACTGCCATCGGGATGAAATACATGATTGCAATGGCAAGATGCCATGCGTCGAATTGCAGCGTTGTGTGCGGGACGTGCTCGCCCAAAGGGGATTGCAGCTTGCACCGGTGGAATTCATCACCACAGGTGGAGGCAATACAGCTTGAAAACACATAAATTGCACACCCAACTCCCTCCCACAACCACACCCACTCCAAAATGCTACCGGCAGGACTGGCGATGTTGGCCCTGGGGGACCTGATAGCACTGCAAGTACTCCAACTTCAGGAAGAAGACGAACGCCAACTACTACAACAACCGGCCGCACAGAGGAGACGCAGGAGGAGGAGGAGGGCAAGGCAGGGCCAGCAAGGCCCACCAGCACAGCCACTACCACCACACAGGCAGCCCGCAATCCCACGCCTCCGAGCACATCCGTTCAACCTCACTGCTGAGCAGATCCACACCCTCTACCGTTTGGACCGGGACACCATAACCGCCATTGTGGACATGACACAGGCTGACCTTGTCTGCATGATAGATAGCCCAACCGCCATCCCACCCCTACTGAAGGTGGTGTCTGTACTCCACTTCCTGGCCACAGGCACCTACCAGCACACAGTCGGACAGTTGCATGGCATTTCACAGCCACTGTTCTCACGGACACTATTGCAAGTGCTCGATGCCCTCCTGAAGCACGCAGACGACTACATCTCTCTACCACGCTCGGAGCCGGAAATTACGAACACAAAAGTGGGATTCCATGCACTTGGCGGCATACCGGGTTGCATTGGTGCCATTGACTGCACCCATGTGGAACTGGTCGTCCCACATGCCATGGAGGCCCAGTACCGCAACCGAAAACAATTTCATTCCCTTAATGTACAAATGGTGTGTGACTCCAACAGGATCTTCACACATTGTTGTGCCCGATTTCCTGGATCAACCCATGATTCTATGGTCTTGAGGAACTCTACTATACCACGCTACATGGAGCGACACGCAGGGAACAGATCCTGGCTACTCGGTGAGTCTCATTTCATGCATGATAATGTGGGGTATGTGATGCGGCAATGACCTGGAAGGAAGGGGGGGGGGGTGCGTACGTAGCAATGTCATTCCACAAACATCCTTTATTGTCCACATACAGGTGATGCCGGGTATCCACTGAAGAGATGGCTCCTTACACCACTCCGGAACCCACAGAACCAGCATGAGGAGGACTACAACCATGCCCACTCACGTACCCGTGTAGTCATAGAACAGGCATTCGGCCTACTGAAGACTCGTTTCCGCTGCCTCAGCAGGTCTGGCGGGGCACTCCTGTACCGCCATGAGAAGGTTGCAAAGATGGTCATGGCATGTGTCATGCTACACAACATGTGCGTACGTAGAAATGTGCCCATGCCCCCTGACGCAGAACTGCAAGCACCTGAAGATGGTCATGATGAGGGTGGGGATGTGGCAGCACCTCAAGGAGTCCGCGAGGCACAGGAGGGCCGTGACATTCGTCAGATTCTCATAGATTCATGCTTCTAGCACTCACGCCTGGTGGCTGATACATGGACACGGGACTTGTGGCACTGTGTGTGTCTGGAACATGCACAATATGGACTGTACGCCTATGAAGGCCTCATACACAAAGATCAATGTCCACACATCTCATTGGATGATCGTGCATTGTTTATAGCATATGTGAGATTATGTTACACACCCCATCGACCCGCCACCCAAGTGAGCCCAACACACCCCCTCCACCCTCCTACCTCCCCCCGAACACCAGTGTCCGAAGGTGCTCATTGTCAGTGGGCAGACGCTATTGCAAGCCCCCTCTCCGGGTATCAGGGGCACCCCTGCCTGTGGAGCGCAGGTTCCTCCCAGATCTACGTTGGGGGCTGCCCTGGACGGAACTTGCAACGGATGATGTCTCTGCCTGCTCACGTCCATGCATGTCCCTAAGGGTTTGTGAGAGCTCAGTGAGCACACGGCGCACAGCGGCAAGTTCAGCACATACGTCTTTGGACGTCGCATGCAGTTCCCCCCTCAGGCTCTCGGTGCTTCTCTCCATTTGTACTCTCAGGCTCTCGGTGCTTCTCTCCATTTCTGCCCTAAGCGTCTCAGTTGATGTTTCTATGGCTGCCTTAGTACCCCCACATTCATCAGCATGGTTCTTGAGGAGCGTGGCCAGTTGCTGCTGTTGCACGATCACCTGGTCGAGGGACTGTTGCCTCTGCTGTGCCATGGCCATTTGCGGTGGTGTCACAGAGGGGCTGGTCACCTCATGTTGCCTTGCCACAGGGCTTGTGGGGGATGGCCAGTCGTCGTCTTGTGGGTGCCCCTGCGTGGTATCCTCATGGTGTACGGGATGAAACAAACAGGGGGATTGAGACAGGTCATGGATGGATCTTACTTCGACATCCCCGTCTTCTGTGTCGGAGCATGCTGCCATTAATGGAGTGTCACCTATGGTGCTGCTGCCACCAGAGGCAGTGCCTTCTGTGGCATCCATTGGGGGGACCTGTGGTGGTGCTGTTGTGGGCATGCTGGCTGCTGGGGTGCCTGTTGATGTTCCCTCCTGTGTGCTGCCACTTGATTTGTGCTGCTGCCGTGTCTTGATGCGTGCAGCTGAGGTGGAGGGTCTTTGGCCGTTGGTCTTGGCCCTCTTTGCAGGTGTGCTGGTAGGGGTGTCCTGGAGCTCGTCGTTTGAATCAGACCCTGTGGTGGAGTAAAGGAGGGCGAGCGTTATTCATGGGTCTGTTGAAATTGGAATGGCAATGTATCACATGCATTGGGGTGGTACCTGAGGGTGATTTGGGTCGGGGCCTTGGAGGTGGTTTCATTTTTGTGTGGAATGAGGATGCAGTTGTTTTGCAGCCTGCAGTTAGGGTGTGCCTGCTGCACGTGTAGAGGGTGTTTTTAGGATTTTTAATTATTTATGTATTTAATGTGAGTTTTAAAGTGCGCTGTCAGGCCAATGTATGTGGACGTTCTCCTGGACATGTGTTACTGTTGCACTATGTGGACACATGGTACTTCAAATGATTGGACATTGTGGATTTGGCATTGTATTAGTTGGCCCACCTACCGGATTCTTCGGATGTCTGCACTCCTTTCTCCATCCCTCCGACTCCCTCTATACTCTCCATTCCAATGGTGGAGGCACAGATTTCTTCCCAGGGGGTCAACTTGATGGGTGATTCCGATCCTCCCCCGGTAGCTGTGGAAATGTTGCGATTGGCGGATAGCATGCTCCGTACGCGTATCCGCAGGTCGTCCCATCGCTTTCTGCATTGCTGTGGGTTGCGGGCTGCGGTCCCCACCGCACTTACCCGCTGTGCCACCAGGGCCCATATGGCCTTCTTGTTCGCAAGTGCCGTCCTGGTCATTTGCGTGGAGAAGACGACGGCAGCATTCTCCTGGAGGGTCTCTGTAAGCACGGTGAGTTCCTCACGGGAGAAGTGGAGCTGCCGCTTGCGGTTGCACGCTTTTTTCGCTACTTTTCCCATTTCTATTGCTTTCACTGGGGTGGATGACGGGTTGGGATGTGTCTCAGGGTAGTATTTTTAATGGTTGTGTGGGAATTCTGATTTTATAGGTGTACGGCGTGCTGTTTCCCGTTCCGGGCCCATGTTTTTACTTCCGTTTCCGTATGTTTACGGTCACCGTACTTTCCGGTTGCCGCTCATTACGGTGACCGCTAAGATGGGTGGCGGAATTGCACCTAGGGCGCCGTACGACGGCGGTGAGGCGCGTTTTGGGGACATTTCCGCCATCGCGGACTTTGCACTTCCGCCATGGCGTAGTGCTCGTGCCCGATGGGTCGGAATTGGCCGCACTTAGCTCCGTCGTGCGATGGCGGAAACGCTATTTACGCTATGGCGGTCAGGTCAGTCACTTTCCGCCAGGGTCGTAATGTGGCCTGTGGCAAGGCAACATGAGGTGACCAGCCCCTCTGTGACACCACCGCAAATGGCCATGGCACAGCAGAGGCAACAGTCCCTCGACCAGGTGATCGTGCAACAGCAGCAACTGGCCACGCTCCTCAAGGACCATGCTGATGAATGTGGGGGTACTAAGGCAGCCATAGAAACATCAACTGAGACGCTTAGGGCAGAAATGGAGAGAAGCACCGAGAGCCTGAGAGTACAAATGGAGAGAAGCACCGAGAGCCTGAGGGGGGAACTGCATGCGACGTCCAAAGACGTATGTGCTGAACTTGCCGCTGTGCGCCGTGTGCTCACTGAGCTCTCACAAACCCTTAGGGACATGCATGGACGTGAGCAGGCAGAGACATCATCCGTTGCAAGTTCCGTCCAGGGCAGCCCCCAACGTAGATCTGGGAGGAACCTGCGCTCCAGAGGCAGGGGTGCCCCTGATACCCGGAGAGGGGGCTTGCAATAGCGTCTGCCCACTGACAATGAGCACCTTCGGACACTGGTGTTCGGGGGGGAGGTAGGAGGGTGGAGGGGGTGTGTTGGGCTCACTTGGGTGGCGGGTCGATGGGGTGTGTAACATAATCTCACATATGCTATAAACAATGCACGATCATCCAATGAGATGTGTGGACATTGATCTTTGTGTACGAGGCCTTCATAGGCGTACAGTCCATATTGTGCATGTTCCAGACACACACAGTGCCACAAGTCCCGTGTCCATGTATCAGCCACCAGGCGTGAGTGCTAGAAGCATGAATCTATGAGAATCTGACGAATGTCACGGCCCTCCTGTGCCTCGCGGACTCCTTGAGGTGCTGCCACATCCCCACCCTCATCATGACCATCTTCAGGTGCTTGCAGTTCTGCGTCAGGGGGCATGGGCACATTTCTACGTACGCACATGTTGTGTAGCATGACACATGCCATGACCATCTTTGCAACCTTCTCATGGCGGTACAGGAGTGCCCCGCCAGACCTGCTGAGGCAGCGGGAAACGAGTCTTCAGTAGGCCGAATGCCTGTTCTATGACTACACGGGTACGTGAGTGGGAATGGTTGTAGTCCTCCTCATGCTGGTTCTGTGGGTTCCGGAGTGGTGTAAGGAGCCATCTCTTCAGTGGATACCCGGCATCACCTGTATGTGGACAATAAAGGATGTTTGTGGAATGACATTGCTACGTACGCACCCCCCCCCCTTCCTGCCAGGTCATTGCCGCATCACATACCCCACATTATCATGCATGAAATGAGACTCACCGAGTAGCCAGGATCTGTTCCCTGCGTGTCGCTCCATGTAGCGTGGTATAGTAGAGTTCCTCAAGACCAAAGAATCATGGGTTGATCCAGGAAATCGGGCACAACAATGTGTGAAGATCCTGTTGGAGTCACACACCATTTGTACATTAAGGGAATGAAATTGTTTTCGGTTGCGGTACTGGGCCTCCATGGCATGTGGCATGTGGGACGACCAGTTCCACATGGGTGCAGTCGATGGCACCAATGCAACCCGGTATGCCGCCAAGTGCATGGTTGTTGTAGTAGTTGGCGTTCGTCTTCTTCCTGAAGTTGGAGTACTTGCAGTGCTATCAGGTCCCCCAGGGCCAACATCGCCAGTCCTGCCGGTAGCATTTTGGAGTGGGTGTGGTTGTGGGAGGGAGTTGGGTGTGCAATTTATGTGTTTTCAAGCTGTATTGCCTCCACCTGTGGTGATGAATTCCACCTGTGCAAGCTGCAATCCCCTTTGGGCGAGCACGTCCCGCACACAACGCTGCAATTCGACGCATGGCATCTTGCCATTGCAATCATGTATTTCATCCCGATGGCAGTGTGATATTGGTTCATATGTTCATTCTGCTATGGTCCCATTGCTTCACATACTATCTTTGCAGTCGCGAACAAACTTGTGAAGGGTCAGTGGAATGTAGTACTCGATTAACGGTGGACCCTCATGCAGCACTGTACCGAGGTTCACCGACGGGCGGGGCGTCCCATTTGTGAGTGAAGCCAGTTGCCATTTTCACACACTGCCACACTACATAGATGAATTTGTGATTTGAAGCGGTCACAGATGCCTTTTCGACGTGATGTTGCAAATGAGGAATTCGAAGGACAGCGCTTTCGGTTTTCAGCTAGCGGCGAGGAGACGCCCACAGGTCTGACTGCAAATATAACGTTCTATTGTTTAATGTCCTTGGGACAGGGGCCATGGCGAGAATGCTATGATTGATATGACTAGTATGGGATGCGCAATAGCGTAGTGGACGATAAGGCAGGACGTTCCCAAATACATGTTACTTCACAACACTAGAATTCCGGGCTGGAGAACAGTGGATTTTGCAGACTGCATTACGCACAGACTCAATGGAAGTTTCAAATGTGATGTGAGTAAATAGTCAGGAGTTTTCATACCGGGATGAGGGAATGATGTATGGATGCATGGACAGATGATTTGATGGAGAGTTTGCCATGTACAGGGCTTTTTGGAATCTATCCACCTCCCCTGCGCTATGTCATGCAGAGCTGCCATTGTGGGACCATCGTCTTTCTGCCCTTGTTGAACCCTCCCTGTCTCGACGCGCCTTCAGGCACTTGTGTCTATGCACGTTACTAATCCCATCTAATGGATTCTGTCTTCACAGACGCATGCACACAAACACTCGTTTGTAATGGTGTTTTCACCTCGATTTTTATGGTTGTGATTCGCAAGTGATTTTTGGGTGGGTATAATCCTTTTGAGTGGGCTAGCATGCATATGGCTGTAGATTTAGTGTGATCATTGAAGTGAGTTATACAAATGTAGTTCTGATGGCCATCCTATTCTTTTTCATTTCATTTGGGTGACAGGTATCTCCTCCCCTTTTGCCGCTGCCATCTGTATGCCACTCCTGCAGATGGCTTTTACTCCCGACACCTGCTGCTTCGTGTCAATCAGTGGAGCACCATTACGATCTTATGGGACGATCGCCAATGGGCCACATGCCCTTACGCAGTGCTAGTGGCTAGGAGCAACATATCGTCCTTTCTGCTGGACTAGTGCCTACCTAATGGGACGGCCCTGCGGTTCTAGGCGCTTCCGTGTTGCCTTTTTGAACGTGAATGTAGCCCCTGTGTACCATGATGGAACAGGGCGTCACACAAGCAGAAGCTGGTCATTTATTGCGGATGCAGCCCACAATACTGGAATGTATTTTGGAGTTCATGACCTAATGGCTGTATGGCCTTGGTGGTTTTGTGGTGCATTACATTTCTATTCTGTTTTTGTTTGTCTCATTTTTCTGCTCATGTTGCTGTACTTGGTTCTTCACATGCCTGTGCTGCATCAGTGCGGCAATGGTGCCATGGCAGATATGGATGCCCACTCACAAGGCACTTGGAGCCCCTGGATTCATTTGTTAGTTGGCATGCATGGGTGACTTGTACATTTCACTGGTTGCATTGTGTGACTTCATTGCACCTGCGAGGAGTTGTGCAATGTGGCCAGGGAGTGGTGTACAGGCACTCAGTAGGGCCGTTTACGGTTGATTCGCGATGCCGTACTTCTCACCATGGCGGAATGGTACTTTCCGCCATGCTTGATGGCGTTAGGTGCATGTCCGCTAGGGTCGGAATTCGCGTACCGTTGCGCCATGGTGGTAATTACGGTTTGGCATGGCGCGCGTGCGCGTACTTGGTGCAGTTAGCGTTGGCGTTCGCTACGGTGTCGCTAATGGCATCGTACTTTATGGTGACGGGTCATAATCGCACCGAGCGCTATTCGATGGCGGTATTGCATTTCCGCCATCGTTTTTCGATTTCCGCCAGGGTCGTAATGAGGGCCAATGTGTCCTACACGGGTAAGCAAAATTTAGGGATTGTAAAAATAATGTAAAAAGAATAAGATTGGGTGAACAGAGTGACATGTTAGACACATCCGTTTTTTAAATGTATAATATGTTTATTAACATTTTACAGCAAACTGTCATCAACAGCATTTGTATTTTTGTATTGTATTTGTGTTTTATATAGCACCTTAACCCAAGGTGCTTTACAGAGAGACAAAACATGGTATAATACAAATGAATAACATAGAAAATAAAAGCAATCTGTCACATTGACAAACACATTATCGAAACTAAGCCCCCAATACAACAACTTCAACATAGACAATTCAACCATCTCCATATCATCCTCTGTCAAGACTCTAGGTGTTCACATTGATGCAAATCTATCGATGAACAAACAAGTCAGCACCATAGCCTCTGCATCAGCGTTCAGCACCAAACTCATCAATGCCATTAAACCCTACTTATCCACCCCCAACCGCTTGGCCATAGCTAGAGCAACTATAGGAGCCAAACTCGATTATTGCAACACCCTCCTAGCTGGCACCTACGCCAAAAACATTCATAGACTGCAAACCACACAATACAATGCCCTCAGAGCTGCAATGAGCATCCCTAGAAGAGACCATATATCCCACGCCAGACGTGAAGCCTGGTGGCTCCAGGTCAAAGACCGTATTACTCTGAAAATCCTCACCATCACTCACAGATGCATCAACAAAACTGCTCCAGCATACCTATCTGAAGCAATATCAAGGACCACATCCACTCGCCCCACCAGAGCTCAGTACACCAACCAGCTACACATATCACACATAAAGAGAGCCACAGCGGGAGTTCTAGGCTTCTCCTATATTGCACTGAAACTCTGGAACTCACTCCCTGCAACCCTTAGAGCTGAAACTTCTATCTCTGTCTTCCGCAACAACCTCAAGGCCACTCTCCTCAACTAGCAAGTGGAGGACTGCCTCCTCCACTTCTGCCATGTATATTGTAATATAACACAAATGTAATATAACTATATTGTAACCTGTATATATACTGCTAATGAATATGTAACTATACTGCAACCTGTATATATATATTGCTAATGACCATGTAACTAAGTAACTAAGCTTTGTAGTATAACAAGTGCCCCGATGTCCTTGGGCTGTTGTGCACTTTATAAATATGAATAAAACAAAACAAACATTAACCAAGATGAAGAAGATGGGATTTTTTTATTTTTTTTATTTGTATATGTTCAAAAGAACTTTACAAAAAAGGTTGAAAAAAACGAAGTGCAGTAACTACACAAGGGTGGGACCCTCACCTCGCTATCCTCATCAAGGTATGTTGGAGTATTTTGGTGGTTGCTAGGAGCCAGGTGGTTCGGTCTCCTCCGATCAGTCTTTGCCAGCAAGTATCTACGTCCCACCCGCACTGGTCTAGGCTGAGGTGCTTTACGTAGGCCAGTCTCAATTCTTAAGTTTTCGGGCATGACAGCAGTAGATGGCGGATGGTTTCAGTCTTGGCTTTGCACAATCGGCACGTGCTGGAGTCTGATAGACCTCTAATGTTTCGGATTTCGTTGGTTTCAAGCAGGTTCAACCTAGTCCTCAGCATGAAGTTTCGAGCCCCCCTGCTCGGGAATTTTTGGAGGTACTGCATCGGCTCATTGAGTTTGGAAAACAAAGGAGGCAGATGGAGAAGAAATTTGTTGTTAGTTACTAGATCTTGAGTATGAATCCAGTCTAGTTCTTTCAGCTTCTTATAGACTCTCGACGGATTTGTGGTGAGATCAGCTTTCGAACACGTGACTGACTCGAGTAGGGAATGTTTTTTTCTTTCCAGATTGTTAGCATTTTTACCTTGCCAGATTGGAGTTCTTTGTTTAACAGACCGTAAATTTGGTCACTCTCGTCCATGATGCATTTCCTAAACAGCCTAAGAGCGTTTAAGTTGACTGTTGCTGTTAGTGACACTAGACTTAGCTCCCGGCGGATTGCGGCTATTGATGTGGAGTTCGGCAGACCAAGGGCCGTCTTTCAGAACATGCTTTCTAGTTTTTGCCAGGTTCTTGCTGGAATCGTTGGCATGGCCTCGGCTCCATAGGTGATCGAGGGGACAACTTTTTTCTTATAAAATTCGATTACAGGGATGCAAGAGAATTTTCCAAACTTTAAATCGATAGCCTTTCCTTGAGAGGCTAGTTTCTTTAATTTGATTCGGAGTGCGTTCTGCATAGAAGACTCATTTTTCGAGGAGTCTATCTGGACGCCTAGATATTTGTAGTCGGTAACCCTCTCGATCGCGTTTTTCTCCAGGAACCATTTGAATTTTTCTGAACATTTGTTCTTCTTCTGTCCGGCTTCCAGTATCATGATTTTCGTTTTCTCTTTGTTTATTTTTAAGTTGTTTTCAGCAGTGTAGCTCAAGAAATTGGATAACTGTCTCTGGAGGCCGATCTGGGTCTGGTCCAGTAGGATTAGGTCGTCGGCGTATAACAGATGACTTATTTTGGAGGACGCGAGTGACGGTGGGAATGTGTGCTCCAGATCTTCTGAGGCCCCGTAGTCACCAATGTATGCGAGGAACAACGCTGGAGCTAGAGGGCATCCCTGTTTTACCCCCTGTCCTATCTGGATTTCATCTGATAGGGTGCCTCTTTGGGATAAACGAACCCTGAGAGTGGTGTCCGTATGAAGGGCTTTTATTGGTTGCAGTACCTCCTGTGGGCAACTCCACCCCTCCAGTTTTTTCCACAAGCGGGACCTGTCAACTAGGTCAAAAGCCTGGGAGAGGTCGATGAAGGCGATGAAAATCCGAGATTTTCTCTCGCAGACCTTGCTTTTCAGGTTGCTGATTGCTAAAATGTTTGCCGCTGTGCCCATGTTTTTTTTAAAGCCCGATTGGAACTTGTCATTACACGGGGCCGATTCTGCCCAAGATTGGAAACTATTCAGAAGCAGACTCCCGAAGACTTTGCCAATGCAGTCCAAAAGTGCTATGGGACAATAATTTAGGGGATCAGTAATGTCCCCCTTTTTGTGGATTGGGACAATGATGGATTTTGTCCATGAAGGCGGCAGAGATTTCTGCTTGGAGCATTTCTTGAAGATGGACGCTATCAGCGAAGCCCATTCCGTTCGGTTAGCTTTCAGGTCGATATTTGAGATCCCGTCCGGGCCCGCTGCTCTGGAGGTCTTCAGTTTTTAATGTGATTACTGATTTCTTGTTGATCATCCAGTTTGAGCCACTCTGACATCTGAGATGGATTGTCCAATTGAACAGTTGGGGCAGGGGCTTGGAAGACAGTAGTGAAATGTGTGATCCATGTATGCTCCGGCATTGCGTTGATGGTCAAGTTGTTGTGCGAAGGCGCCACAGATTTCAACAAGGACCCAAATTCTTTGACTTTGTTACCACAGATAGCTTTTAGCATGGTTTCCGCATATTGTAAATAAAGCCGGTGTCGATGGTCTTTCACCCAAGTTTTATAGGATGAGATTGCCGACTTTAGTTTTTCTTTATTCGACTGATGGTTTCCCAGCTGTCTCTTGAGTTTGCGGAGTTCACGTCTTTTTTGCCACCAATGTGATGTCGTAAGTGTGGTTAGGAGACATGGAGGACGGAACTTTCTGTTTTGATTTCACCACGTGTTTAAGCAACAGGGGCACGTAGTCCAAGGCGTTAAGGCCCTCAGCAATTCCAACCCCGTTATATTTAGCCAGCAAAGCTGTGACCGCTCGGGTTGTCAAATTTAGGCGGTTTCCACGGGCGTTTGGTTCCACTTCTATGGTGTACGGTGTGGGCTCTTTGAAGTGGTTTGCCAGGGACATCGTCTGCTGGTTATGGTCGCTGGCTGTGGTTTTTCGGACTTCAAATGTTTTTACTTTTCCCAGGAGGGGTCTGGATGCATAAATGAAATCTATGGTCGCGTTCAGTGATCCTTGTTCCCAGGTTGGCAGACGTTGGTCATTTGGGAAAACATAATTCAGATTTTCGAACTTTCTTGAGGACATTAAAGAAGACCATAGACACCCTCTTTTCACTACTGTTGTTGTTTGTGAAGTTGCATCCGGCATTCGAGGCTCATTTGTGCATTTGGCATTCAGGTACCCACAGATTATGATTCAAGAGATCTGGTGTGTTGCTTGAATTTCGTCAACCAAATTTTCCATCATTGCCAGGTAATTCTGGTGGTTGATGGCAGCTGGGTTCCAGTAGGTATTTATCAGCGCTATTTGCGATGGACTGGAAAAGGGTTTTTCAACCCAATCAAGTAGTACTGCCAAGATTGAGAGGTTAGATTGAAGGGTGGACTTGAATGTCAGACCAATTCCCTGCCGGCAGGCCAAAAGGAGACCTGATGTCGGGCGTCCCAGTGCCCCTTTGTTGGCTGGGGCCAAGATGGTGTCGTAGCCATCCATAGCCGGGGTTTGTCTGAGCCAAGTCTCTTGGAGACAAATGATGTCAAATGAGGCTAAATTTGCGTCGCCCGTTGTTGTGAGGTGTAAGTGGCCTCTCGTGTTCCATGAGCAGAAGTGTAGAGAAGATGAAGAGTGGTCGACCTTCCGATAGTCCAAGGATCCAGCAAGCCGACCTGCGGGTTGCTATTTTTTCGATTGAGACAGAGCCTTAGGGAGCCAGGCCCACAACCCCTGTAGTTTGGCAGCTGATTTTGAAGACGTGCTAACGCTCTCTTTGGATTCTCGGGTTGTTGCCTTGTTTCTCTGCGCAGTGAGCACGGTCGTGCTCAAATTGTGTGAGTCTGATTTGACTGCTGAGTCTTCTGGGTCTTGAGATCGATGGTCTTTATCGGCTTGTCACACCTGGGTTTGTCTTGTAGTTTGATGCAGGGGCTCGCCTGTGGCTTGGAGTGTAAGTTGACCACGGTTCGGGTGAGTTCAGTGGTTCTTGTACGATCCACTCCCTTCTCTTTTTCTGGGGTTTTGTCCTTGCAAGCCGAGTTCCTTTCCGAATGGCCCTTCTCCTGACATTGGAGTTTGTGAGGTTCGATTTGCACGATGTATCCTAACGCGGCCAGATCGTTTAATGCTCGAGCAATTGCCGTTTTAATGCGCTTTGACGCTGCGTGGATGTAGGCTTTCGCTCTGTCGTTTGAGTGGTATGGATCCACTATTTTTATGTCTGAAGACTTTATTTCCCGAAGGGCTGGGATCAGGCTGAATAGCATGAGTATCCCTGTTCTGTTCAGTATTATGTCATCATCGTTTTCAGAATGCTGTTCAAGCTTGATGGGGGACTCCCTTGAGGAGTATTTTCCTTTTCGATATTGCTCAGTTCTTGAGGTGAAGTGGGGCTGCGAGTGCTGGCCCCTTTTGTCGGTTGACTTTAGCTCTAAAAGAGGGCCTCCTCGGGGTTTTGAGTGGTGGTCCTGCTTTCGTCTCCCGTACTGTTGGAAGTGTTGGACACTAGAGGCTGACCTTTTACGAGTTGGCCTCTCGCAGGCTGTTGGTGATGTAAACGACACCACTCGAGAACTGGGAGGGCTACGGGGGCTGGTGGGTTTCCGACATTGGAGAATTTTCCTGCGCTCTTCCAGAGTGGTAAATTCGTGAGCAAAGTCCTCTTCCGACGATTCATCGAAGATTTCTTTCTCGAGTCTGTTTCCGCAGTCAAGTGGAGGGGCCGGCGAATTTAGTGGCTGGTGCTTTTTCCCACTTTTGTCTGGCGATGTGACTTGAATATCGTCTGGATGCTGAAAGATCTTCATCAAGACCTCGTCTGCCAAGAAGTCATCTGGTGTTCTGGGCGAGACGTTTATCGCCTTTGGTTTTGCTTGGTAGGAAACCGGACTTTGAGCCGGATTTCCCGCTTTCTCTTTTCTTTTGGTTGAGCATGTGCTTTGTTGCTTGACTGGTTTAAATTTCTGGGTTTTAGGTTCTCCCCCTAGTGCTGACTTTTCTGGCCTCAGACCTGTAAACAGGGTGTAGGAAGGGTCTTCCACCCTCATTGGCATTTTCAGGGTTAGCGGGGCATTGAGAATGTCATCTGTGATGTCGATCACTTTGTGAATTTCGGGATTTGCCGAGCCGAAACCTGATGATTGGTGGACGGCGGCGCTGGAAGGAGGAGATTGGAATTACAATGGCGGGGTTAGACCTCCTGGGTTAACCCCCATGAAGGACGTTGAGAGGGTGTTCGCAAGTTCTTTGTGTCTTTGTTCCACGTCCAGCCTTAGGCCTTTGAATTTAACATCTAAGGCTGTGATGTATCCTTCGAGAAAAGTTAATTTCGAAAGCATTGTTGCTTGGATCGAGGAATTGTCTTTCAGGTTTTTGTTGATGCCTTCGTAAAGTTTGGTGAATGGGTTCATTGAAATTGTGATTGCTGACATTATTGATAGAAGGTCTTTCTTATGTTGCGCTGGAGAGTCCATTGGTGAACCCTGAGGGAGGGGGCGCTGTTTGGGAGCTGAAGAAGGTAAGTAGCTCTCATTTAGGAGCCATCTCACTACAAGCGAAGATGGTAGGTCTGGTGGGCCACGGCTGGTTCGCCCCGGGGGCTGCGGTTTAAGGTGGTGGTCAATTGGACCGCCTTCGTGCTGGGGGCCGTCTGGCTGATCCTTGTTTGTCCGGGATAGGCCTGCGTCGTGAGTTGAGGTTTCAGGCTTCTGTCCATTTAACAACGCTGCTGGCCTCTGGGTTTCAAGGGCTGGTGCCTAAGGGGACTGTGCCCCTGCCTGCCCCGAAGTTATGGGGTGGTCTTTGGTTGTCGGCAGGATTGAATTCAAGGAACCTTCAATGTGGGCTTGCATGGCTTTAGGTTTGGCAGGTGCAGGGGTTTCCAAGGGAGAGGCTGTTGTCATCTCACTGGTAAGCTTGTCAGTGGGTAAAGTGGCTCGGCCATTTTTTGGTGCCGTTTGAGTCCCCCGACCAGGGTTGGTGCCCGTGTCTGTTTGTTTTGACGAGTTCTCCTTTCCAGATGCAATCCGGGACGCCGGGTCAAGGTGGGGGGCCGAATCAGATTGCTTTGATGATTCCACCTCCAAGGGCCGTTTTGGGGCTGATGGGTCTTGTTTGTCATTTGTGGAATTTTGGGACTGGGCGCACTGATCTGACGATAAACCTATTTTTCTTGATTTTTCTGGAGGTTGACAGGTTTTAATCGCTTCCAAGATTTCCTCATCGGTAAGATCAGCTTGCCTAGAATGAGAATCTGGGGCGAATGCATGAAAGAAGTCAGTTACGAGGCTAGCAACCAATGGTTTTATTGATTCTGGGATCCAAGGTTTCTTAGGTGGTTGACCATTTGTTTTGTTTTTGGGCGCCTGCAGCCTGTTTGTGCGTTTTTGTTTTTTGTTAGCTGTTTTTGGGGGTACTTTGTTTCTGAAGGCACTAGAGATTCCGGTGTCGGGGGACTCTGCCTCTTTTCTACTACGTTTTTAATTATTTGGCACTCCTGCCAGGGAGTGGGAAGGGGGTGTGGGGGCTTTCCCAGGCCAGGGACCTGAGCTTCATTTCATGGGGTAACCAGGACCCTGCAGTCGATTACTGGACGACAAGGGGAGCCCTCTGAGATTTGTGGAGCTTTGAGTGGCGGGGTGGAGTGCACTTGAGCTACTATTTGTTGCGTGTGTTTGAGTCCTGGATTTTCCGTGGTGATTGTTGAATGCTTTTCTGGTCCTCTCTCATCCCCAGAGGGCTCTTGCACTCCGTTTGACTGTGAGATCGCTAGGTGGAAATCCTCCTCGGAGGGGGGCGTGACCCTGTGTCCGACGAGCCCATCCAAGTGCGGGTCACATGCTGCTGGGGGAGGAGAGATGGAACCAGGCTCCTCCCCCGGAATGACCCGCGGCTGCGTTGCCTCGCACAGGTCCTTTCGCGGGGCAGCCATTGCCGAGAGCAGGGGTGCAGGACTTCGCTCTCCCCCCAGGCTAGCCCGCAGCGTCTGCTCCGCGTTCCTCACAAGCGCGAGCTCCCCCCCCTGCTCACGGGCCTCGATCCTCCCTCCGGAGGCCATCGAGTCCCGGAGCTGTGAGGGTGGGAGCCGCGTTCGAAGAAGCACTGGCGAGGTGCAGAGGGGCACCGGATCCGGCACTGGAGGCAGGGGGCCAGGTGCGTGTTGCCGCGTATCCACTACTTCTGTGGGGCTTGTTTTTGACAAGATGGTTGGTGATTTGAAACGTTTTACTGCAGATTGGTCAATGAAGTCCGCCCGTTTTAAACTGTAAACGGGCGTTCACTGTTGTTGCTGCTGGGTTCTTTGGGTGTTTATGTGACGGACCAGGCAAATGTTGTAACTGTGCACCACGTTGTTGTAAGGCTTTCGCAGCGAGGCGTGGGCATGCGCTTCTGAGCAGGCGGCCCTCCTCTGGTTCCACGGGTTCATGGTCCATGTGGTCCATTTCCATAGAGGGCAAGCGCACTGACGTTGAAGCCACTTCAGCCATTTCAGCCATGCACAGACTGCCACAGACTGCAACTCTGCAGCCAACTCCGCGGCCGCTCCGCGGCAGAATGAGGGTTTTATGGGTCCACCCACAAATGGAAGGCAGGAAACTGTAGAGAGACTCAGGTCTCAGAGGAGCAGAATGGAGTGAATGCCACAGACTGCAACTCTGCAGCCAACTCTGCGGCCGCTCCGTGGCTGAATGAGGGTTTTATGGGTCCACCCACAAATGGAAGGCAGGAAACTGTAGAGAGACTCTGGTCTCAGAGGAGCAGAATGGAGTGACTGCCACAGACTGCAACTCTGCAGCCAACTCCATGGGATTTCAATGACTTACGAAATAAAGAATAGAGAGAAATGGAGCAAAGTGAAAGTAGAAGAGCATTCCAGTGAAAAGAAGCCAACAGTGCAAAAGACCAAAAGCGCAACTGGGCACAGGGAGGACGTGGAACCATGAGAAGAAATTGAGAAGAAGAGCAAAGGGATCCAGAGGGAGTATAAAAAGAAACCATAGATTAAAGATAGTCAGGTGCAAGACAATAAAGTGACTTATAAACCAGACACGAGAAGTTGAATTTAAGCTGAGAATGAAAAGCTAGCCAACAAAGAGCAGAAAGAGACGAAGAAATGGAGTCTTGAAAAGAAAGAAGGCAAAGAAGATGGATAGAGGAATTGAATACAGACCTTAAGGGGGACAGACGAGTAAGTGGAAGACCAGAAAAAGCAGAAGAGCAATAAAAAGATGAAGAAAAATGAGAGAGGATATTAACAGTTTTGTAGCATGAAAAGTCAAGAAAGTATGGGCCTTACACATTTTATAAAGGTGAAAGCGACATGCACGCAAGGACAGAGAGTTATGATAAGAAAGCGATACTGCAGATTCAAAGTAAAGCCCCAAATTGCATGCAGTAAGAGAAATAGGAAGCTAGGATGGGGGAATGAGACAAATGAAGGAGCAAAAGGAGAAGGAAGAGTATTTTCAGGAAAGAAAAGAACCTCCATTTTAGCTGCATTGAGCATGATATGGTGAGTCGACATCCACGATTTAATGGCGACTAAACATGCAGAGAGTTTAAGGTGAATGTCAGAGGAGAAAAAATAAAAAGACAGAAATAGCTAAGTGTCATCCGCATAGAAGTGATGTGATAGGCCGAAGGAGGAAATTACTGCAGCAAGGGAAGAAGTGTAAAGCGAGACCAGAAAAGGGCCTAGAACAGACCCTTGAGGAATGCCGTGAGCAAGAGTGAAAGTGTCAGAGGAGTTTCCGGCCCAAGAAACAGTAAGGTTCTTTGGGACAGGTATGACTGAAACCAGGAGAGAACAGAACTAGAGAAACCAAAAGAGGATAGAGAAGCCAAAAGAAGAGAATGATCAACCCTGTCAAAAGCAGCTGAAAGATCCAGCATAATAAGAAGAGAGTGCTTACAGTAGCGTTCTGTGAGTAACGAGTTCAGAACAGATGGAAGAGTGGTTTCGGTAGAATAACAAGGGTGAAAACCTGACTGGAAATGTGGGAGGATAGAGGAATTGAAAACAAAGGTAGAGACTTGAGAATACACTAAACATTCAAGCAGTTTAGAAAGATAGGACAGTAAGGAAATGGGACGGAAGGTGGAGACAAGCAGAGGGTCAGCAGTAGGTTTCTTCAGAATTGGGATAATCGAGGCATGCTTAAATGATAGAGGGAAAGTTGAGGTCGAGAGAGGAAGTAAGTAAGGAGACAAGAGATGGGTAAACTACAGGAATGAGTTCTGAGGGAATAGGATCCATGGGGGAGGTAGCGGGATGAGATTTGGCCAGTAAGAGAGTCGTTTCCTCATTAGTAATAGATTTGAAGCTGGAGATAGAGGCAGAAGGGACTAGGGTAGAAGAAGTAGGAGGAGGAGGTAAAATATTGGAGACCTCAATATCAGAACCAAGAGAGGCCACCTTTGAAGAAAAGAATTGAGCCAAGTCAGATGTTGAAAGAGTGGAATTAGCCAAAACATCAGGAGCTGGAGGAGAGAGGAGACGTGAGAGAGTGTGAAAGAGGATGAGTTGATTGGGAGTGTAAAAGAACAGAGATGTAAGAGCATTCAGCTAATAGAACGCAGGTATCATAAAGAGTGTGATAGGAAAAGTAAAAAGAATAATCCACTGTGGACTTAGACTTAAGCCACTGTCTTTCAAGGCGACGAAGAAAGCGACGCATAGAGCAGCGATGCATAGAGAGCCATTGTTGAGAAGGTTTAGAGGTAGGGTAGAAAGGTGACGTTGGATAAAGTGTATCTATGGGGATGCAGCAGGAAACAAACAAAGGGGTATTAAAGTCTTGTAAGTCACGATGATAGAAAAGTGACTTAGGATAGGAGGGGGAAGTGTGTGTGGAAGCTTGGGGAAACAGTGAGAAGATGATGATCAGATGTAGATAGGGAGTGAGGAGACAGATGAAGTAGACAGAGATGAGACAAAAATGAGATTAAGACAGGATCCAGAAATATTAGTGGGAGGGGTAAAAAGATGAGATAGAAAGCAAGAGTCGAGAATAGAGAGTAAAGGAAGGGTGGAATGGGTAGAAGAAAGGTGAAGGTTGAAGTCGCCCGAGAATATGAGAAGTAGGAGATGGAAGAAAAATAGACCCAAACGGACCCAACAGTGCTGGGGATAGGGAGTCAGTTGATAAGGAAAACTGAAATTGGACAGGGATTGGAAGAGGTAATGTAGGAATATTCAAAAGAAGAATATGTAGGGAGAACTAATGAGGAGAAACGATGAATAATATAAAATGCCAAAACCCCCTCCTAAGGACTATGGAGTGTGACAGAAGTAGGTCTGGGAGGCAGTCAGAGAGACATCAACAGTAGCACTGTGGGAAGGGATCCAATGTTACAGTGGCATACAATGCTACAGTTCATTGTCACTGCCATACATCTGTAAAGCCTTAAAATCATTAACTCTCCCCTCCCACAACTACCCACCCAGTCTCCCTATACCTGTCACATAATATCAATCTATAGTGTACATCCTTTTAATTATCCCTGGGTAATCTGATATATCAATATTTTGAGATTCCTGAGTACTCATCCGAAGGGTGCAGTAAGCCCTGGAAACACTATCGTGTTGTATAGATGCCTAACAAAGGCTCAATAAATAAATACATATATAAATAAAATCACCCATTCTGTCTGGTTTGAAATATTCATATTTGTATGCATCATTTCCATTTTTGCAAAGACCGCTAGTTCTGCTCCAATACGCTACCATGGGGCCCTCAACTTTAAGCCAGCACATAGCTATGCACCACTTTGCCAAAACAAGTGCTAGATCTATCATTTTATGCAGCTGCTATCTGTTTTCACCCCTAGGCTATTGCCCTAACAAGCATGAGACAGCATCAATTTTAACCACGTGGCTTCCATAGTGTGAAGTTAGTCCATCCCCCCAATCCCCAAAAGGCTCTTAGTTTCACACAAGACCATATCAAATGCAGGAACTCAGCTTATTCTACTCTGTATCTAGAACACTTGGTATCTGTGGACGGGTTAATCCCATGCTGCCTTACTCGTGTTAGGTATGTCCTATGTAGTATATAGACACCTCAAAGATTCCTGGCAACAAAAATGTCTTCTTTATTAGTGTTTATGCGTCAGGAAAGGGAAACATCCTGGTATAAAAAACGACGCGTTTCGCGGTATGCAAACCGCTTGATCACGTAGGTTACATACAACACAGATGAGGGACTGCAGTTTTAAAGCCTTGACAACTCTCTGATTGTGTGTAGAGAGTGTCTACCTGCTATTTGCCGCTTTTTTTCTCGTATTACCGAGCGGACATCTTTAAACATTCAAAAAGATACATGATCATCATGGGTAGTTACACATAGATTGCATTTTCACATAAACCACAAGCCTAAAAAGTATTAAGATGCAGTCGCTGTTTTTTAAACTAGCATAATGAAAATAATGTAAAAGCCGTGTAAAAATAAAATGACTTTTGTTGAAAACATTTATTTTTTCATTCTATATAGTTTGGTGTCTGATATTTAGCAACGTTACTGTCAGGTGCATGAGATGGTCTGATAAAATGCTAAGCGCTGCTTTATGGAAATAAAACAAAGCAGCCTTAGCATGATGTTAACAATTAATAATGTTAACCACCCGCTCGAGCAGCATGTTGCTGCGCTCTATGTGTGGTTATTGGAAGTGTGATGCTAGAGTAATATATGTTATCCAACGAGAATGGGCAATGCTAAAAAAGGCATGATAATAATATTGCCTGTTTAGTTAGGCTGTGCAAATACGCAAAAGAAAGAAAATACAGAAGTTGGTGCAAAATGCATTTTAACACTGAAAGGGTTTGTATTTGTAAAGCAGCAAGAGATAAAGTGCAAAGTGCTCTCCGTCCATGCATGTAATCCATAAGTATGGTGCTCAATAGACAAAGTTTGTATATAAATACAAATATCCTAATTGTATTAAATTAGAGAATCTCTGCTTATTGATTTATCTATGGGAGCTATCAGTACATGCATGGACTGCTTGCTTTTATTTTTTTTTTAAAAAAGGGGGAAGAGGAGAAACATTCCCTCTTTTGATAAAGTGTTAAGTGCGTGCAAATGTTGCGTTGATCTAAAGTGCAAAGTGCATTACGTATCCATATTTTTAAAAAATAATTTGTTTTTGCCTATAAGTTTTATTGAATAAATATTTGCCCATATTCATGCATCAAATTGTAAGTTAAAAATACAATAAGTTTCTAATGTATTTAAAAATTACTATGTGTTACACCCATTTGCAATGATCTTGAATTTTAGCAGTTAGACAGATAAAAACAAGTCCAAAAATCTCTGACGTGAAAGGGCACTTAAAATAAGTACCTAAACCTGTACAGCTACCCATTTTTAAACAGTATTTAAAAAAGAGAAAGACACCACTCTATCTACAGAGAAAACAATCCAAACCAAAAATATATATAAGTCCACACAAAATAACTCAAAAATCATGGAATAAAATATTCATACATAAAATACTCCAATATAGTTAAAAAATTCATTTTATGTTTCAAGGAACAGCGAAGACTACATTTAACCCAATCTATGCCTAGAAAGGAATAAATGATTAGTAGACCACAGTAAGATGCATATAAGTTCATTACAAATAGTTGTAGGAAAGAGTCTGAAAAAGGCCTCAGGTACCCAGGAAGGTATATAACTCCTCATCGAGGTTGTGACCCCTGGGTTTTTTTGTTTCGAGGTCTAACATACATTTGGTTTCCAATTGTCTTAGTGTAAGTTCACGGTTACCCCCTCTTAGTGGTTTATTGACTGCATGAATTCCAAAAAAGGTGAAACCCTCTAATTTACCACCATGTTTGTTCTTAAAATGGAGGGCCATAGGGTAGGTCGGATCGGCATTCTTAATAGCCCTAATGTGCTGTAGCACCCTCAGTTTCAGTTTGCCTTTGGTGCTGCCGACATACCACTTATTACATGGGCAGTTTAAAACGTATACCACAAATTCAGTTTCACAAGTGATCCTAGATAGAATCTTAATGTTCTTTCCTACAATAGGATGTAGGTAGCAATTGGTATTAACAGCGTAAGTACATGCTTTACATTTAGAACATTTTTGGAAGCCTGTCCTTTTGATATTCATCCAACTGGCTCCCAATTGATCGTGAAGAGGACTCATGAAACTTGGTACAAGGGTATCTTTAAAAGAGGACAATCTACGGGAGGTGATGTTCGCTTTGGATGGCAGTAGTTCACCAAGATGTTCATCTAACTGGAGAACATGCCAGTGTTTCTGTATCACCTGGCGAATGCGAATGCGATTTGGTGAAAATCCGTCCAGTAGTTTTTTTTAAAAATGACCAAAAATTAGGTAAAAAAAAATTAGTGATATCTGTGTTCGGTCCACGGACACACTTCCCTGTTGGCTCCGCGGACATATGGCATGTTTGCTGATTGGACCGTGTTAAGCGTGAAGCGCATCAGATTTTCGGTAGTGCCCGCCATCTTGGATTTACGGATGTCCGCGGACAGCGCGGTGAAAGTTTGTCCAAAATGTGTATTTAGTAGAGTTTGTTGGTGTGTAGAAGTGTTTGGGGAGGATGGGAGGGTATGAGATAGGTTAAATGTTGTGCTTTTTATGTGGTAGATGTTCGTTTTGTGTTCGATTTGTCTGCGGACATCACGGGTGTTCTGAAATGTTCTAAATAAACTGAATGGGGGGTGTTCTGAGGACTCAATATGTGTCCGTTTTGTTCGCAAGCAAGCTGAAACTGTTCTAAGAACACTTGCGGTGTCCTGAAATGTTCGCAAATAAACAAAATGGGGGTGTTCTGGGGACGCTGTCCGTATTGTTCTGTGGCAATTTGAATGTGTTCTAAGAACACTGGGGGTGTCCTGAAATGTTCGCAAATAAACAAAATGGGGGTGTTCTGATGACGCTGTCCGTATTGTTCATTGTCAAGTTGAAAGTGTTCTAAGAACTCTCGCGTTGTCCTGAAATGTTCGTAGGGGGTGTCCTGAAGACGCTGTCCGTATTGTCCGATGGCAAGTTGAAAGTGTTCTAAGAACTGTCTCGGTGTCCTGAAATGTTCGTAAATAAACAAAATCGGGGTGTGTTCTAAGAACACACGCATTGTCCTGAAATGTTCGTAGGGGGTGTCCTGAGGACGATGTCTGTATTGTTCGTTGTCGAGTTGAAAGTGTTCTAAGAACTCTCGTGGTGTCCTGAAATGTTTGCAGGGGGTGTCCTGAAGACGCTGCCCGTATTGTTCGATGGCAAGTCGAAAGTGTTCTAAGAACACTCGGGGTGTCCTGAAATGTTCGCAAATAAACAAAATGGGGGTCTTCTGAGGACGCTGTCCATATTGTTCGTTGTCAAGTTGAAAGTGTTCTAAGAACTCTTGCGTTGTCCTGAAATGTTCGCACATAAACAAAATGAGGGTGTGTTTTAAGAACACACGTGTTGTCCTGAAATGTTAGTAGGGGGTGTCCTGAGGACGCTGTGCGTATTGTTCGTTGTCGAGTTGAAAGTGTTCTAAGAACTCTCGCGGTGTCCTGAAATGTTCGTAGGGGGTGTCCTGAAGACACTGTCCGTATTGTTCGATGGCAAGTTGAAAGTGTTCTAAGAACACTCGGGGTGTCCTGAAATGTTCGCAAATAAACAAAATGGGGGTGTTCTGAGGACGCTGTCCGTATTTTTTGTTGTCAAGTTGAAAGTGTTCTAAGAACTCTCACGTTGTCCTGAAATGTTCGCACATAAACAAACTGGGGGTGTGTTCTAAGAACACACGCGTTGTCCTGAAATGTTCGTAGGGGGTGTCCTGAGGACGTTGTCCGTATTTTTCGTTGTCGAGTTGAAAGTGTTCTAAGAACTCTCGCGTTGTCCTGAAATGTTCGCAGAGGGTGTCCTGAAGTGTTCACAAATAAACAAAATGGGGGTGTTCTGAGGACGCTGTCCGTATTGTTCGTTGTCAAGTTGAAAGTGTTCTAAGAACTCTCGCGTTGTCCTGAAATGTTCGCACATAAACAAAATGGGGGTGTGTTTTAAGAACACACGTGTTGTCCTGAAATGTTAGTAGGGGGTGTCCTGAGGACGCTGTGCGTATTGTTCGTTGTCGAGTTGAAAGTGTTCTAAGAACTCTCGCGGTGTCCTGAAATGTTCGTAGGGGGTGTCCTGAAGACGCTGTCCGTATTGTTCGATGGCAAGTTGAAAGTGTTCTAAGAACACTTGAGGTGTCCTGAAATGTTCGCAAATAAACAAAATGGGGGTGTTCTGAGGACGCTGTCCGTATTTTTCATTGTCAAGTTGAAAGTGTTCTAAGAACTCTCGCGTTGTCCTGAAATGTTCGCACATAAACAAACTGGGGGTGTGTTCTAAGAACACACGCGTCGTCCTGAAATGTTCGTAGGGGGTGTCCTGAGGACGTTGTGCGTATTTTTCGTTGTTGAGTTGAAAGTGTTCTAAAAACTCTCGCGTTGTCCTAAAATGTTCGTAGGGGGTGTCCTGAAGACGCTGTCCGTATTGTTCGATGGCAAGTTGAAAGTGTTCTAAGAACACTCGGGGTGTCCTGAAATGTTCGCAAATAAACAAAATGGGGGTGTTCTGAGGGCGCTGTCTGTATTTTTCGTTGTCAAGTTGAAAGTGTTCTAAGAACACTCGGGGTGTCCTGAAATGTTCGCAAATAAAAAAAATGGGGGTGTTCTGAGGACGCTGTCCGTATTGTTCGTTGTCAAGTTGAAAGTGTTCTAAGAACTCTTGTGTTGTCCTGAAATGTTCGCACATAAACAAAATGGGGGTGTGTTTTAAGAACACACGTGTTGTCCTGAAATGTTAGTAGGGGGTGTCCTGAGGACGCTGTGCGTATTGTTCGTTGTCGAGTTGAAAGTGTTCTAAGAACTCTCGCGGTGTCCTGAAATGTTCGCAAATAAACAAAATGGGGGTGTTCTGAGGACGCTGTCCGTATTTTTTGTTGTCAAGTTGAAAGTGTTCTAAGAACTCTCGCGTTGTCCTGAAATGTTTGCACATAAACAAACTGGGGGTGTGTTCTAAGAACACACGCGTTGTCCTGAAATGTTCGTAGTGGGTGTCCTGAGGACGTTGTGCGTATTTTTCGTTGTCGAGTTGAAAGTGTTCTAAGAACTCTCGCGTTGTCCTGAAATGTTCGCAGGGGGTGTCCTGAAGTGTTCACAAATAAACAAAATGGGGGTGTTCTGAGGACGCTGTCCGTATTGTTCGTTGTCAAGTTGAAAGTGTTCTAAGAACTCTCGCGTTGTCCTGAAATGTTCGCACATAACCAAAATGGGGGTGTGTTTTAAGAACACACGTGTTGTCCTGAAATGTTAGTAGGGGGTGTCCTGAGGACGCTGTGCGTATTGTTCGTTGTCGAGTTGAAAGTGTTCTAAGAACTCTCGCGGTGTCCTGAAATGTGCGTAGGGGGTGTCCTGAAGACGCTGTCCGTATTGTTCGATGGCAAGTTGAAAGTGTTCTAAGAACACTTGGGGTGTCCTGAAATGTTCGCAAATAAACAAAATGGGGGTGTTCTGAGGACGCTGTCCGTATTGTTCGATGGCAAGTTGAAAGTGTTCTAAGAACACTTGGGGTGTCCTGAAATGTTCGCAAATAAACAAAATGGGGGTGTTCTGAGGACGCTGTCCGTATTTTTCGTTGTCAAGTTGAAAGTGTTCTAAGAACTCTCGCGTTGTCCTGAAATGTTCGCACATGAACAAACTGGGGGTGTGTTCTAAGAACACACGCGTCGTCCTGAAATGTTCGTAGGGTGTGTCCTGAGGACGTTGTGCGTATTTTTCGTTGTCGAGTTGAAAGTGTTCTAAAAACTCTCGCGTTGTCCTAAAATGTCCGTAGGGGGTGTCCTGAAGACGCTGTCCGTATTGTTCGATGGCAAGTTGAAAGTGTTCTAAGAACACTCGGGGTGTCCTGAAATGTTTGCAAATAAACAAAATGGGGGTGTTCTGAGGACGCTGTCTGTATTTTTCGTTGTCAAGTTGAAAGTGTTCTAAGAACTCTCGCGTTGTCCTGAAATGTTCGCACATGAACAAACTGGGGGTGTGTTCTAAGAACACACGCGTCGTCCTGAAATGTTCGTAGGGTGTGTCCTGAGGACGTTGTGCGTATTTTTCGTTGTCGAGTTGAAAGTGTTCTAAAAACTCTCGCGTTGTCCTAAAATGTCCGTAGGGGGTGTCCTGAAGACGCTGTCCGTATTGTTCGATGGCAAGTTGAAAGTGTTCTAAGAACACTCGGGGTGTCCTGAAATGTTTGCAAATAAACAAAATGGGGGTGTTCTGAGGACGCTGTCTGTATTTTTCGTTGTCAAGTTGAAAGTGTTCTAAGAACTCTCGCGTTGTCCTGAAATGTTCGCACATAAACAAACTGGAGGTGTGTTCTAAGAACACACGCGTTGTCCTGAAATGTTAGTAGGGGGTGTCCTGAAGACGCTGTCCGTATTGTTCGATGGCAAGTTGAAAGTGTTCTAAGAACAGAAATGTTCGCAAATAAACAAAATGGGGGGGTTCTGAGGACGCTGTCTGTATTTTTCGTTGTCAAGTTGAAAGTGTTCTAAGAACTCTCGTTGTCCTGAAACGTTCGCACATAAACAAAATGGGGGTGTGTTCTAAGAACACACGCGTTGTCCTGAAATGTTTGTAGGGGGTGTCCTGAGGACGCTGTCCGTATTGTTCGTTGTCGAGTTGAAAGTGTTCTAAGAACTCTCGTGGTGTCCTGAAATGTTCGTAGGGGGTGTCCTGAGGACGCTGTCGGTATTGTTCGATGGCAATTTGAAAGTGTTCTAAGAACTTTCGCGTTGTCCTGAAATGTTCGTAGGGGGTGTGCTGAAGACCCTGTCCGTTTTGTTCGCTGGCAAATTGAAAGTGTTCTAAGAACACTGGTAATGTCCGCGGACATTAAAAGTTTCCATAGGCTACAGTTGAAATGTTTGACTCTATGGGTGTGATATGCTGCGGTGGTTGTGGCCAGGGCATAGAGTTTTGGGTGCATGACCATTTAGTCATGCACCCAAAACTCTATGCCCTGGCCACAACCACCGCGGCATATCACACTTATAGTTGCTTATAACTTTGGGTCAAAAACAAATTTATAAGGAACAAAGTTATAATATATTATGGGTGTGATATGCTGCGATGGTTGTGGCCATGGCATAGAGTGTATAATATACTTACTGTTTGGTTTAGTAACTGGAGTACATGTATTTCTTGTTAATTTCTGTGATAATAGAAAATAGCATGTTAGTATTAGTATTTTGTAAAGACTTATTACATTGTATAATCAACATTTTTTTTGGACCCTCATATTTAGTAGATTACAAACCAGAGTACTGTGCAATTTGCTCAGTTTCTGTGTTTGTTGCTAAAATGATTGGGTCTGTGGGAGAAAATAAATCCATGTTGGATTAAAAAAAAAAACTTTTTCTGTTATGCTACAGTTTATTTGTTTGTTTGTTTTTAGTGTTCATTTGTTGTTTCTGGCTAATGCTTTATACATTGGGTTGTTGCATTTTTTTTGGAGCAGTAACATATTATTTATTTGTTTTGATATTATGAAATTTTGGAGCAGTTAGATACCAGTAGGCGTATTCTAACTGTCTATTTTTTTTTATATATTTTAGTGGTATTGATTTATCTGTTTGGATATTGTTAAATTTTGGGACAGTTAAATATCAATTGGCGTATTCTAACTGTCTATTTTCTGCTCTAATTTAGTGGTATTCATTTATCTGATTAATTGTTGTAGAATCTTTGGCCAGTTAGATAGCTTTTGGAATATTCTAACAGTTTATATTTTTTACTACAAGTTTACTTGAGGTTTAAGTACAGTTTAGTTATGAAATTTTGGTTTTAAGAACATTAAATAAGCGTTTGTAAGATTTGCTGGTAATCTCTGCTTTAGAGTAATGGTACTATCATTACATTCAAACCATTCACATTTCTTTTTTATATATGCAGTGTAGTGCCCTGAATTGGTTGTGGCTCCTGCGTGGTAGATTATACTTATTGTTGTGAAGGTTTTCTTACCAAGTGATATTTGACCATGTGTGAATCCAGTCAGCTTGCAGTTGTTTTTGGTACCATCTGCATTGTAACGTAGAAGCATTAGTATTACGTATTTACTATGTGTTTGTATTACTAACGTGGAGCGATTATCTGAATTGCAGGTAGAACATAATCTACCATGGTTTGCATTTTGTACAAGTTGCTGAAATGGAATAGATTCACAATTAGGTATTGATATATATACAAAGCGTTCATTTGGGATTTCTTCTTGTGTCACATTGTTGCAGAGAGTGCATGTATGTTTCCACATGTATGAAATCTGGAAGATTTCATTTATAGGTATGTTTTTGTTTTCCAGTACATTTAGTAAGTGTATTAGAAATTCTTGTGGATCTTCCTGTGAGTCTATAGTGAATTTCACCATTCCAGCACAGTAGTCCAATTGTTGTCTTATTCCATAAACACCATATGTGTTGTCAGGATTGTTTGCTGCATTTCTGTGAAGTACTGACATTTGCATACACAATGGGTCTGTACTGTGTAAGTAAATGTTTTCAACAATTGGTGGTAATTGAAATAGAATATTCATTGCTACATTTGCGTAGCAACTTACTCCAACTATATTTGAGAGTTTAAATGGACCAGGTAGTTCTGTATCTGACTGCTTTTTTTGGAGTTTGTCTTCCTTCTTTGAAGAAGTACTTGGTTTACTTTCGCTAATTGATTCTTTTTTGCTTGTGGTACTTGATGAAGTATTACTTTCTTTTATTCTCTTTGGAGGATTTGCAGTGACATCCTGTTGCTTTTCTGTTTGATTTATTATTCTTTTATAACGTTTTACTTTTTGTGGAACAGAATATGTGTTAAGATGGGATGTGTATGGTGAGCGAAGTCTATTGTATTCTAAAATGCAAGGAATATCAGCGTTTATTTTACTTGCATCAAAGTTGATTAGAAATAGACCGTCAAGTGTACGTAAGCGTGATAGTGCTACGTAGCTCATGCCTTCTTTAAAGACTGTGTTACCAATATCTATCATTGCTTTGTCTAGGTTAAGACCTTGTGATTTATGTATCGTGACTGCGTATGCAAGAGTTAGAGAAAATTGTTCTCTGCGTACATACATGTCTTTGAAGAGAAGGAATCGAGCTGTTGAGCTTCCTATCCTTTTAACTTCTGAAAGTTTGTCAAAGAGTATATTGACAAACTGAATTTTGTTGTCACGTGGGTATGTTTGAAAGCCAACAACTGTACCCAGTGCTCCATTAACTAGTGCTTGGTCCATGTCAAGGTTACGTTTAAGCATTACTCTGCAATTTAAGGATAATTTTAATATCTTTTCTAAGCCTGCTGTGTTTGAGATTGATTTTTTAAACTATTTAGTCTTGTTGTGCTTGGTCGCACATAGGTAGTGTCATACCATGTACATCTAGTTTGTCTGTGGCGCTAATTTCCATTATTGGTTGAATTTCTTTACTTAACATTTTTTCATTGAATTTGAAACAGCTTGCAAGAGTTGGCATTAAATCCATACAATTGACATTTTTGTGGACTAATTGTTCCATAACATCTGTAGCACATGCATTATCGCCATAAAGTGCATTAATTTGCCAGATTTTCAATATTGTTTCTGCTTCTTTAGAGAGTATACCAACTCTGATACTTTTTAAGATGTTGGCATAAGTGAGATCTGCAGATTGCTGCATGTTTTCTGTTAATTCTCTGTATTGGAAATGTTGCCAAAGGTTGACATTTCCAATGCTGCCAACAGTTTTACGGCAGAGTTTGTATCCTAATGTTTTAAAAATAGGCTCACCTTTTACTGGTGTCAATTGAAGAAGATCTCTGAAAACAATAATGTGTTTTCCTGCAAAGAGCTCTTCATAGTTTGTTTTCAGTACTTCTTGTAATCTGAGGTGAATCAAAGCCAACATTAGGTTGGAGACCATGCTCACTTCATCGATTAGTAGCATTTTCATTTGTTTCAATACTCTGCGTAGTTCCATTGCAGCTTCTGCAGAAAGTTTGCAATAGTCTAATTTGTTCTGGTGTTCTACTGGCAATAGTAGTAATCGGTGTAAAGTGACACCAGCTATGCTGTAGGCAGCTAAACCTGTGGGGGCAGTGACAACAGCTGACAGTTTGTTGTTTGTCAATTGTTGAAGGAATGTACTAATGATTTTGATTAGGAATGTTTTGCCAGAACCAGCTTCACCACTGACGTACAGCAGTATAGGTTTATAATTATGGCAGGAACATTCTTTATTTTCATGTTGTACACCATGTGCAATTTGTTTTGTTACTTCTTCAAAAATGCTACGTTGTTCGTTGTTTAGTTTTGATTGTAGTATAGTTAAGTCTTCTTTATCTTCATACTGACACATGGTGTTTTCTACTTTTTCCACAGCTAATTCTGCCTTATTTATTATTAGTGGTTCTCTCAGTGGTTCTTGGCTTCCTGTTACAGAAGGTTGACTACTGTCAGGAGTGTCTTTACCTAGTTGGGCATGGAGTTCTTCTTCGTGTTGCTGTTCATTGTGCAAGATTGTTTTGTATTGTGTAAAGTTTACATCAGTTATAGTGCTTTCATTTGCTTTGAAAGCATCTTCATATAAGTCATAGTTTTCTAGTATTTCTTCTTCTTTTCTCCATGGTTTAAAGACTTATAACAGGGACATGTAATATACTTCTTTATGTTGAGGAGTCTTCAATGACAATTTGATATGATTAATTAAATTTGGTTTAGTGAGTTTAACTAAGCTGCCTTCACAGTTTGTCACTCTGTAGGTTCCTTTTTTTTCATCAGGTTTTATATTATTTTTGTATGTGTAGTTTTGGGCTATGTGGTATAGACACATGGTTTCCAAAGTATTACTTCTGTTTGGGTAGTATGTGTCCAATAAATTGTTTTTTAAAATGTCTTGGCTGTGGGATCATGTTTGGCTATTGTTTCTATATCTTCGTATGTTTTTAGAACTCTTTTTCTAGATTTAGCTGGACCAAGGCTTAGCCATACTATATTTTCAGATTTACCATACAATGCAGTACCAGTTAAATGATCAGCTGCTTCATATGATCCACATTCTCTATAGGAGAGCATTTTTATGCTCAAGCTGTATAATTTCTGAGACACTGTTTTATCTGATGACAGGTCATTCCAGAGGTCTTGGAGTTCTGTCTTTTCTGCTTTGGTTAAGTATGCTGTGTCATATCGTGCAACTGCAGTAGAATTGTCTTCAATGTACTGGACATCTATGTTTGCATTCCATAAGTGGGCAATGATTGCATTATAATCATTGATATATTTTTCTTCTTCCTTTCTTTTTATGTAATATGTATTTTTAGGTGACTTACCTTTAACACTATGGCCCTCATTAGGACCCTGGCGGAGGTCCATGGTGCAATTTGCACCATGGACCATGGCGCAGAGCTGCCAACACCGCCATGGGGGTTGGCGGACTTACCGCCCCATTCCGAGGTTGGCGGGGCGGTAAGTCCCCAATCCCCATTTACCCTTCCCCATTCCCATTTTTGCCCCATAGGGTATAATGGGAGTGGGGAAGGCGTTAATTACGCCACCGTAAATTACGGTGGCGTAATTAACAACAAGTCCTGTAGCGCCATGGATTTTTCCGCCTGCAAAAAGCAGGCGTAGAAATCTCCATGGCGCTACGGAATGTCGTAGTCTGGCGGAGAGGTACGCCATGCATTACGCTGGCGTAAACCCCTCTCCGCCAGGGTCCTAATGAGGGCCTATGTCTAACTGAAGACATGAAGTTGTTCACTTGACCTGTATTTGTAACTGGTCTAGGGAAACCAAATCGGCATTTGGTGTAGTATTTCCCTTTGTTTTTGTATTTGCGACGACAATATTTGCCACCTTTATGTCTTTGAAATTGTAAAATTTGTGCATGAAGATCACTATTTGTGGATTCTGATGGAATTTCACAAGTGACATATTTTTCAACAAACTGTAAAACAGTGGCATCACTGTCTTGACCAAATTTAGGAGCATCTTTAATCCATAAAAGCATGTGGATATGTGGTGCCCCTCTGGCTTGGTATTGTTTTCTCCAAAAGAAGTGTTGCACTTCTCCAAGGGGAGGAACAGTTTTATTACAAATAAAATGTAGCATAGCAATGACGCGATGGTGAAAATATCTTGAAACATTAACAGGATCCAAAGAACAAAGTTCTCCTGGTGTTAGTATATCTATGTTTGTTTTGTTTTTATTTGATATGCGTAGGAAATCATGTAAATCTTGCCATGCATATTCTGCACAACTTAATGTAACAAACCAAGTGGGTGGGCCAAGGTTTCTGATCATATAACGTACATCTCCATGACGTCGAAACCAGTACTCTTTAGTACCACGCATATTTGCTAATAGATTTGTAATATTTGATTGTAAAACCTCATCCTTTTGTTGCACTTTTTGTAATAATTGTGTAGCTGTCATATTTTGAAGGTGTGATCCTGATTTTAATATGTGTGCAACTCCGTAACATAAAGTTGCTAGTTCACTTTCAAAGAGTAGGTGGAATATGTATTCCACTTTTTGTCTAAATCTGGGATCTTCAGAATACATCCGTAATGAGCGGTATTCTGAAGCTGATATTTGAATAGGTCTATCATTATACCTTCCTCCTTTGCCAGTAGGAAAGAGTAGAGGAAAAGCACGTGCTTCTATACTTTTTTCCCATATGCTGATTGGTGATCCTTTTGTTTGATGCATTTGGCATGTTTCCAGTGCATCTTCTATGGTGTCATTAGAGTGCAAAGGATGAATTGTATAATGGTCTAAAGTATTTGATATTGTAGCAGGATCTAGTAGCGTAAATTGACCAGCTTCTTGTGTTTCTTGAATTATTTCAGTTGTTTCTTTCAAGTTTTCTTCAATATTAATTTCTTTGTAATATTCATTAATCTAGTTAAGATATTGTAAGGCTTGTCTAACTTTATGTAAATTTACCAGCTGTTGCCATATTCTTTTGTCTTTTGTAGGTACTCCATTTACTAAGATAATTTAACATTGCTGCATTGGACGTTGCACTCCTAGAGTATGCACATTTTCTTTTAGATCTAATGGTAAATAAACTACTTTTCCACGAATGCCTTTTACCAATTCAGACGGAGGTAATTTTGCTGTTTTTGGTTGAAGGCGTATTATTGCTTGAAATGGGTTTACTGTTTGAATTATGATGCTCTCATATAAATTAAGTTGTTGTAGGGGTTTTGGTAGTGGTAATAATTCCAAATTATTTGTGATAGCACGTGAAGGAGTTTGGTTGTTGTCAAGTTTTGTAGTGCAGTAACTGCAAAGTATTAAGGGGTCACTTATTTCGTATTTGTTTTCTGCTACAAGGTAGAGAGCTAATTCAAACCATTTAGAATCTTCATTGTCTTCTATTTTATATGAAAGGTCTACAGTTTTTGTGTTACTTTTATAAAAAGTTCTTCGGCAACATACACATACATGGTTTGGTACTTCAGCTGATGTACTTTTAAATTTTAGTATTTCTTTTTTGTATGTGTTTAGCAAAAGGTTGCCATGTGTAGAATTGTTGCTAATTTGGTTTAAAGCTATTTCATTCTGTAAATGGCTTTCACTTCCAAAATATTTTTCTGGATAAAGTCAATTTCTTGAAGTAGGTCTTTCGCTGTACCTTGTAGAAGAATGTTATTTAAATGTGCTAGTGCTAAAGCAGGACTTTTAGCATAGTACAGTTTATAGACTAGATTTCTTATAGTTGAATGATGTGTTGATATTCTTTTGATATCATGGAAGGTGGTTTTACAAGTAGGTCCTGCAATGCAGGTCAATGAATGTCCTTGTAGTCCTGTGTATTTGCGCACTGGACAGGTATCCATATTTTGCAGTAGTTTAATTTTGATTTTGTCTTTGCTTTTTACATATTGATTGAGGAATTGGCGTAAAGACTTGAAAAATTGTTTGGGAATGTTACATATTGACGTGCATGGCCATTTGTACACTAGACGTTCTGATTCAGTTGAATGGAGGGGTAATTCTAAGTTTTCAGGGCATATTTTTGTAAGGAGTACTTCTTGTTCCATTATGGTATTATTAACCTTTTCATAACCTCGACCACTGCTATGTATGGCTATTGTATTTGTTTGGTTTTGTTTGTACGCTTCTTCATTAAAGTATGGTTCTGTGCTCGTAGTGTGATTCCATTGACCTCCGCAGATACTTAAGAAGTTCTTTCTGTTGGCATTTTGTTTATTGAGAAGTCTTTTTTGTAATTTAGTTATTAGTTTTGTTAGTGGTTTCATTTTGTTGAACACTAAAATAAATAACTTTCTTTTGAGAAGAATTGCACTATCTATCAACGCTTCTAAAATTAATTTCCTACGATAGGTTTTAAGCATTGAACCTGATTTCTCTCCTGTTTTTATAAGATTTTGAAGGACTTTGTAACGGAACATTTTGGCTAAAATACTTTTCTTGGTATGCTTACTTTGCACTATATTAAAATTTAAAGAAGCAGTTTTATCTGTAGTGATAGTTGATTTTCTGTTAATTGTTTTTTGGTTTGTTTTACATTTTGATAGAGGAGGCAAAGTTTTTGTACTTGAAACTTCTTGTGTTTCACTAAATGACTGCATTAGCTGTTTTGTTTCAACTTTTTTTTACAAATTCTGCTAGAGATGGATGCTTATGTTGGACACTTTTATTTTCGTTTGTTCTACTTTTGCGTTGCTTTCTACGGACTTGACCTTTGGTAGGCATTCTTTAGGGTCTGTTGAAAAAAATAAAGAAGATATGAGTTGGGGTGTTCTGCAATGTATGTGTGCTGTGTGCATGAGTGTTTGAGTAAGATGATGTATGTAATGTTGTCTGATTGTGCATTGGGAACTACAACTAGTAGGGATGTGTATTCTTCAATTAATATGTTACTAAACTCAGGTTCAGATGACAGAAAGAAATAAGCTAGTGGCGTGGAGAAGTACAAATAGTAAATCTAATGTATACAATTAAAACAGTTGTTTGTTCTATAATATGAAAATTCTAGCGCTTGAGTTGAGTAATTTGTGTGTCGAAAAGTAGGAATTTGTGCGCCATTCTGGCTGTAAATCGCTGTTTAAGACATGGGGATTTTTGGACAGAACGGTGCACAATCTCTATTTTTAGGCACAGAAATAGCATGAATTAACTTTACAGTATGTTTGAGTAATAATACAAATATTATGGTGATATTCTACTTACTTTTTTTCTAAAATGCACAGGTTAATTCTTAGTTCTTCTTTGTTCTTCAAATTCAGCTGCTTCTTTTCAGGAGAATGGTCTTCAATGCAATTGTAAAAGAAACAAATTAGTAATTTTGTTTGTATATAGCATTGTTTTTAATTTAGATATTGATTTTTTTAATTGAAATCCTCAGCGCCTTCCTCAAAACCATTAAAACTATCTTATTCACATAAGATACGTTGCACCAGTTCAATACATATGATATGTTCTGAATGAACAAATTGTATTGCAATGAGTAACTGTAACAAACAAAATATCTTTAGTATGTCTTGTGAAATTCATAATGTTCCACTGAATACCACTATTTCTGTAACTAAGCTGTTCCAGGTAATAGTGCCTTAATGTCATGTTTAAATTAAAGTAATCAAATAAATAAATAAATAAATAAATGTAATTGTATAAGTATAATTTTTTGAGATTTGAACATGGAGTGTGTATGCATGCAATTTTGTTTGAATATATGTAGTCTATACATTTCATTTAAAAATCGTTAGTTTAACATGATTTGATAGTGTGTGTATAAAGAAAGTAAATAGTATAAAGGTTTATAAGTGATAGTTGATTTTAGGAAATTGGAAAAAAGACAGTAGATTCATTTTACAGATTACACAAGCTAAAAGTCAGTTTGAAAATGTGCTCATGTACTGTACAGAAAATATACCTACCTGTAGTTTGTGTTCATGCATATGGATATGCATGGAGCTGCAAGTAGAAATCTTGGAGACTTGTACAGTATTTCTTGTAGATGGTGCTTGCCAATGATATGACACTTGTACTCAGAGAAATTCACAGTACATTTGAAGTGCTGATCTATGATGATGCAGTAAGATGTAGATGTCTTGAATGTGATTGGTGCATGGTCATGTGATTTCTTAGCTACATCCAATGAGGGAATGGCACAGAGAGTTAAGTGGAAATGGTAGAAGGGCTGTTCATGTTACGATATGTCCGCGGACATGGCGGTAGTTCGCGGACATCAGGAGTTACATCCGGGGATTTTTGGGTTCAGAAGTCATGCAAATGAGAATGAGCACTGAAAGGGATTGGTCAGGAAAGTTCAGTGGGTGTGTTGTGCCAGGAGAGAGTTTCTCTGATACTCTTTTTGCTGAGAGAACAACAGATAGCTATGGCTGTGTGTTTCAGAAAACAGATTGTTTGGATTTTGGGAGATTCGTGGATACATTGGTTGAAGGTGCATGCAGAAAGCTGTGGAGTAGCTGTAGATCTTGGATTTCCACATGTGGAAGTACATTGGCATGGAGTACGTGGAATTAAGTAGTTGGACTTGCTACCTCTCTGTGCTACTTTGGAAACAGAGCAACATCCAGACATAATTGTAATTCATTGTGGAGGGAACAGTTTAGTACATTATCCTTTGCAATTTGCTATGAAAGAAGGACTTGGGAAAGTCATGGACATGTTTCCTAATTCTCAAGTAATATTTTCAGGGATTGCGCAGAGACAAATGTGGCTTTGTTCTTCTTCATTTGGTCCACAAATGGAAAAAGGAAGGAGCAATAATAAGGCTGTTTGTGCATTTCTAAGAGATTTTGGCATGTCCTCTTTTCACAATGAAAATATTATGTTTCGTAGTACATACATTTTTCGCAGAGATGGAGTCCATCTTACTTATGCTGGCAATCAGATTTTTCTGAGAAATGTACAAAATGCATTGCAACCTTTTTTAGGAATACAGTATCCATTTTGAAGTAGGTGTTAAGTATTTATAATTTTTGACATACAGACACCTCCCAAAGGCTCTTTTCAGAGCCACCACTTCCTCCCAGAGAAAAATGCAATGGTTACAATAGGGTAGCACCCCAATTTTTTTGATGTTTGCGAACTGTCCGCGGACTTTTAAGAAATACAAAGGGCCCTGCTTTATTTATCTTCACTTCTATTTTTTAACTGTGAAAGGCGGCTCTGAAAAGAACCTTATTTTTTTTTGGATTCTTGTAATTTTGTATTTTTTTTGTTTTTTTAGACACGAAACACTAGGAGAGGAGGGGAAAAGAGGGTAAAGGGGGGGACACCAACCACAGGGATAAGAAAGGGCGAGCTGAGAGAGGAAGATGTAGAGTGGGTTTTATTTGGGTAGTGAGCAGGTCTTCTTGTGCTCTGAGACGATAGTCTCAAAAGCACTCCAAAGTCGCTCCCCCCTGCAGAGTACTGTGTCACAGTACATACATACAACTGTGATCCTCGAAATGTAAGGGTCATCAGAATTCTGTATGGCCTGTGAGGCAGCTTGAGGAAGACCTTGTGGTGACAGGATCAGAAACGGAGGATGATGTAGAGGAAATGAACCTACTACGTTCTTCGCAAGGTGCAACCTTGCGAAGGGCCCCAGAGTGAAATGACCTCAGGTGTCGCTTCATGGTCATGGTCCCAAAGCTGTACGAACCGTGCTTCCCGTGACTGAGTATCATTTTGCACTCATTGCAGATAACACGGTTCGCACGAGCCTTAGGACCATTCCCATAAATGGAAAATAACCGCCACACCCAGGACTCACGTCTAGTGCGGGTAGTAGGGATTTCCTCTACCTCATTCTCGTCATCCTCTTCTTCCTCCTCTGCATCCTCACTCCTGTTCCCCTCTTCAGGCCCTTGGGAAGGTGGTGGTGGTGGAGGGGGTGGGGGTGGTGCTTAAGCAGGTGCAGCACCAGGTGGCAGTTCTGCAGCCAGGGATGCCATCTTGATGCTGTAATCAGCAAGTTGCACGAGAAATAGCTGTGCTCTGAAGAATAGCCAGAAGCACAATGAGAATAAGCTCTAGGGCGTGGTCTTTTATAGGGGTGCTTGTACGCGGTTCGTGGACATGCTCTCTGTCCGCGGACAGATCGAAAACAAAAAAGGGTTCAAAAAGTTTCAAAAGATATGTAAAAAAAACTCAGTATTATTATGTGGAACTTGTGCCATGATGAGTTTTTATGGAAAAAACATCTTTGATGTCCTGGGTGTTAGCTTAGCAGTGCACGGTAGTTGCACGAGTTATGGTTGCTTAGCTTACCATAACTGGCGAATTTCAAGGGTTTTTTTCGGTTTTACTTGGAACCATAACGTCCCTTTTGACAAAGTTTTTTCACTGAATTGCATAGGTTTTTAGTAGCGCAACTTAACCATAACGTCCCTTTAACAACGTTTTTTTCACTGAATATATATATATATATTTTCTTTTTATTTAAAATGATATAGTTTATGTATAAACTTATCATTTCATATATCTTGCTTTTGTTAATACTCTGATATGTTTTAAGTCTTATTTGTCTCTCATGGTCCTCAGATTACAGATTGTCTGAGCTGCCTCTCGCTGGCGCTTGTTTCATGATTTTTTCCCAGAATGATGTTATGATAAATATCAGTTTGTTATCATGTCCCAGCAGTATTTGTGCCCAGAATTCTTCTGGGGAGTGGGCTTCTTTACTGGAGGTGAAGTAGGTTCTACATAGTGTTCTTTGGGCCTGTAGTTTCGGGCATACTATGATGATGTGGTATATAGTTTCTAAAGTTCCTTTCTGCTCGCAGAATCTACAATGGGTGTCACTGTTGTTCTGTTTCTTGATTATCACCAATCTTGCTCTGGTGGGCAATAGATTCAGACAAAGCCTCATAAAGTAGTATATTGTATTGTATGAATTTCAACTGCGGATTTCGCAACACCGATTTTGTGTACATGCAAATTCTCTCCCATTGGTCATCTTCCAGGGACGTTCCCACATCGTCTTCCCAGTTATCCCTAACTTTAATCCTTAGTTATTTCCTATTCTCCAGCATGACGTTATACATTGTGGCGACTAGTCTCCTCCCACCCTATATACCATATAGACATTCCATTAGTGGACTACACCTTTCTTTCTTTTGGTGGCCTTCCACTTAACGACACATAGTGAAGAAAATGTCCTTTCTCCAGCACCCAGTCCTTGCAGAGTTCAGAGTACGGTATCAGTTGTCCATTTATGAATAAGACCCACCATGGCGACAAGCCCTTCATTTCCCTTCATTTTCCACTTCTCCATCCATTTCTTGTTTCGTATCTTCCGCTAATCTAAACTCAAGCCCAATTAAGATGTTAGGGGAGTATGGGTGCGACTCACCTGCTGACTTACATGTCCTATCACAGATTTATCATACAAATACACATCCTTCGTTTCACATGACATGACACTTGCCAGAGTACTTCCTTGAGTGTGTAAGGCCTGGCCAAACCGGTTAGTAATCATATTTCAGATGTTATCTCATCAGACAGCCATTGTGCTACAAACTGTAGCTGCAAAGCCAAAAAGTACATTTCAAAGCCGGGCACTTGTAAACCCCCATAACTTGACAGGTTTTTTTTAAATGTGGTATGTGAAGCATGTGACAACATGTGAAAGAAACTAAGAGCATCTGCATGAATATTAAGGAACCCTTTGAAATGTCAGACTTTTTAATTGTAAATCAAAATGTGCAGTGTATGCAATTATATGTGTATGTGGTTTAATATATATATTGGCAGTACAATTAGAGAAATTGGAATCAGGATCAGAGAACATTTGATTGCTTTGAGAAATGAAATGATGATCCTAGATTACCAATCACGGCACATTGACAATGAAGGCACCAAATGGATGGCAAAGCGGAAATCAAGTTTGTGGGACTAAGGCGTACTCGTCCAGATCCGAGAAGAGGGGACAGAGAAAAACAACTAAGGCAAATGGAAGCAAGGATGATCTGCAAATATCGAACTGTTACAAAAGGTCTAAATTCAGACCATGAAATGGGAATTTTCCTTTGATGTTATGTTAGAGGGTGTGTCATAGAATCTATCTTTCAATGATCAGAATTTGAATTGAGTTTGTAAAATGCTGTTATGGAAGTATCACTCCTACAATATATACTAAGCATAGTGTAATGTCAGAATTCAAAGAGTGATAGTTCATACAGGCTGAATGAATTGCTGAAAATATAATCTGGTGTGGTCATGTCATTGTATTTGCACAGTGAGGCATCGATGTGCAAGATATTACCAAACAGGCATTCAGTTTTATCTCAGTCACTATAAGAATATTTGCAGGCTGATCAAGAATGTTGGAATGTTGGAAATCAAACTTAGTAGAGAGGATTTCATTTTGAGATCCATTGGGTAAGGCACTCTCTCCTCCTCTATCTATTATGGGCTGTGATCTGTCAAGTTATTCAGTTGACCATGTTCACAGGGCGGACCAGATCCATCCTTGCATTGACTTAATTAGTTTGAAGCAAGAATCACAAAGAAACAATACAAAGCGAATCTGCATTTTTTTTATGGTAATCTGTTTTGTTTTAGAAAAGAAAGCTGCTCCTTTTTATATGTCTACATCTTTATATGACATAATTCAATCTAGTTGGGGCTCTTGCACATTTACATTAGAGGCTGTATATTTACCAAGTTCGTTGTCCTTGGGATTTTGTTTGCCTTTTGCAGCAAACGTGCCGCGATGCACACAAGCATGCGTGACTTCACACGTCGCCTAGAAAGTGCAGCATTAGGTATAAAAGTGGCACAGAACATGGCCACACTTAGCGTTCACGGGGAAAGCCATCTGAAGGAGCCTGAAAGAGTACCTTCCATATAGACACTGGGCGAGTACTTAACCTTGCGAGATAGGATATTCTTTCTAATTTGACTGTTCATTAGGCTTTGGGTTACAATTGTGCTAGTTTAATAACTAAATTGAATAAGTAAGAAAATATTGAATGTTGGTAAGATACCACATTCCGGTTCTGATTAGTTTTTCTCCACCTTCTGGTGTTTTTTTAGGAACAATGAACCTGGAATATAGTAACCCTAGTCAAGACAAGCCTGTTTACACTTAGCATTCAAGGCATAGAAGAAAGAGATTGTCCTGAATACATGCAACAGAGTATCATTTCTTTCCTACTTGTGTAAGCATAAGTTGTTTTTGGCCACAGAGAACGGCAATGTGCATCTTTTTGAGGGAGTGAGATGTTTAACAAGTCCTTTCCCTCCTGCCCATTGTTTTTCATTGCCTATATGGTGGATATTTCAAAATAATAAGTTATTTCCAGCACAAGCTCATCAAGGTGTATGTGTTGCAAATTAGGACAGCGATTTGCAGGTAAAAGCCCATCTTGGTTCACATTTTTGGTACAATACTTGTGTTTTAGTGGTTGTGGTACACAGTCAATGTAGGGATATTTTGTGATGGTGGTGAGAGAGTCAGACATCAACAGAACTGGAATAGTCACCATCAGAGGTGGCAGAGGTATTACATAGCAATGGGTTCGGCATGTCGTTACAATTGAACCATAAAGGAATAGAGCGTATATGTGATTCTTAAGTGAGATGTATGGGAAATAAAGATGTCAAATCATAAGGGTCCGACATAACATATTTTAATTTCTATTTTCTCTTTCTTTTGTTTCCCTTGCTAAGCTCTTCTGTCCTTCTCCCTCCACTGGGATAATCTTCTAAATGTGATATTATGTTCATTTTTTCTTAGAAAATTATTCAATTTAGCCCTGATGAAAACCTTTGAAAAGTTGAAACACGTGTTGGCTTCTTTTCTATTGTATGTTCAGTTAGAAATAACACAGTTTTCTTCTGTATGTTTAGTTAGAAATAACATATTATAAGTGTTGACCTAATACAACTCAAAAAAAGTCAATTGAAATTGGTATTGAATACCGATTGGGCTATTCAAATACAATCATTGTTGTAGTTTAGACTTTTTGAAATTGTAGACCTTTTGTGGGTTTGGTGCTGGAGTTGGATCTTCCAGACCTAAAGTCCCTTGTTCATGTCTACTTTGCTAATGAAAACAATTGGCAATATCAATGCAAAGCTATTGAGCTGGCATGTATTCGGATTTTAAGTGACCTGTTGATCTGAGATCTTTAAGAACTTTAAAAATGTTCTTGGAAGTGGTATAGATACATACAAATCATTTTGATAATGATTTTCTTTTCTTTTTTAGGATGTTCCTTTTACATAGGCACATGTTTTATGGTGCTAAGGCAGCAGATACTTGATAATGAGACATTTACATCCCACTTGTCGTACAGACATATTTTCAATTGACAGTTTGTTAATATACCAAGGTTGGTTAATTTTTTTCTATGTTAGATATAATTAAGAATTTAGAGATGATTGGAGGCAATATGCAGATTTTGGTCTTTAAAAGATGTGTCATTGAGATTACCTAATAATGGAATTATGGTGGATGCATTAACATTAGACAATTTCTAGACTAGTATTTCTACTTTTGATAAAGAGAGTGGGAAGTGCTTATAAGTAAAGAATCCACTCTATATGGAATCCTTGGACGGTGTCTAGTTGCGGGAAAGGAATCTTCTGTAGTAGTGCGTGAGGTACATGAAGTATTGGCATTAGTTGGGGTTTCTAAAGAACTTCTTATCAATAACCCCACCAAGGCGAAGATACTTCTCCAGCACGCAGACTGGAACCACACTGTCAACATAATACAAAGCAAAAAACTATATGCGCATATGATTGGTAACTATAAAAAAATAGCAACAACTGAACCCTACCTCATAAGATTCCCCAGCAAAAAGCACAGACAGGATTTCATGCGTTTTCAATTTAACGTCCTCAATACAGGTGAGATTATGACTATAAGGCAAACTTTGCCACCTCAAATGGTTAAATGTCTTTTTGTGATTAAGACATTGGAGAAGTATCTTTACAACATTTGTTGACGCAATGTTGGGGTCTAAGATCGGCTCACATGGATTATTTTATTAAATATGTGCCTAACCCAGAGAATGTTGATCTGGAAGCCCTTTGGAAAGACATGCTGTATGGACCCAGGGTCAAACTTCAATTGGCTATACTATGTTTTCTAAAAGATAAATGTAAACTATAGGGAGGTAGTTTTGTTACAACACTTTGCATGTATTTGTATCCTGTACTTCTGTATTTTATGTTAAGGTTTATTTGGATGTATAAATCATTTATTCTTTTTGTATTATTAAGATCTATTATAAGGAATGCTCTGGATTCAAAATGTATGTAATGTATTTTAAAGATCTGTTCTTATGTGTTTTATATATTTTTTTGTAAAGGTTACTCGTAACCCAAACAAATAAAGAGTGGGGAAGACTGTGGGAAAAGCACTGAAAATGGTATTCAAATGTGATCTGATCATTGGACTACATTGCGGCTGTTGGTACTGGTGAATGTATTAAAAGACAAAAAAATACCTAATACATGTCCAGGTTGATTAGTAGGGCACATTAGATTTTGTTTGAACACAAGGGTCTCCAAAGCGTCTATGATTTGTTTAGGTTGAATTGAGGTTTGATCTTCCAGCCAATAGTTAACATCACCTTATAAAATAATTTGAGAGGCAAGTGGGTTTACATTACCTAGTATACTGAAATACAATTTTAAGAAGTAACATCAAAGTTTGGGGCCTATAAATCAATAAAATGTGAATGTCAGGGGATGCAGAAGTCTGGCACTTGATATGAACAATATCAATGTCTTTGTGTCTTGGAGTTTTTAAAGTTAGTTGTCTTTATAGAAAGGTGTGATTCCACCATTGTGTCATGCTACACTACTGGCAGATATTGCTTTGTAGGTTGGAGGCTATATGTCATTTAAGATAACGCATACTATCTGTGTGTAGCCATGTTTCTGTTATACAAATAATATCTATATCATGTTCTATTAAACGTTCTCTGTTACAACTAATATTTTCAGAAACTGATCAAACATTAAATAGCTAGAATTGAAGTTCAATATAGAGCTAATATATCGTTTTGATTGTGAAAGAGAATGTGGGTCTAAAAGAGAGTTCTCTATGAGAGTTGAAGCTAAAAGAGGTGAAATAGTTGAGGACAACTTGGAAAGATTCAATGAATCAGAATGGTAGTAGTGATATTTATTAAATATGAAAGTATTAGAAGTCTTGTCTTGACTAACTTCCTGGTCACAGATGGAAACCAGACAGGATCAAACTCTGGCTCAACTCCAGCGCCACTGAGCGGTTTAGGGTCTGAAGGTTGGCCACAAACTACCAACATTGCAGATTCCAGGTCAAAAAGGCGTGCGACACCAGGTTGGCCTTATTTTCTTGGTACTCTCATGGTCCCTTTTGGGGGCCCACCGCACTGGCCATTGCAAGGCCCCGAACCCCCACCCACGGTACCTCCTGAGCCCACTTACATGCTCTGTTCCGGCTCAATTGTCCAGCTCCCATCTAGGCCATGCCCCCATGTAGGCCTTTAGGGGCATAGCCTAGAGACTGCAAATCCGCAGAGAACACCATATGCGCACTCGGGATATCTTACTAACCTTATATCTGCACAAATGGATTAGCTGGATGCAAGTGGGAGGGTCTGTTTTGCTGTTTGGTGGTGGCAGCTATCTTGGAATGGGGAAAACAAATATCACAGCAGACCTAAAGTCTGAACAGCCATGGTGCCCAGGCAAAGTCCAGGAGAAAAAGTCCTGCAAGCGAAGAAAGATTAGACAGGCCAGGTATTACAAAGCCTGTTGCTTGTGCCAGACCCACTATCCACCAACAACTCCCTCTTTTCTAAGCATAACACTCTCAGAACCTAGAGCATTGCCAGGCAAAACAAAACATTGTAGGCAGGTTCTAAATAGAACTATGTACAAATATACATTGCCACATTGCTTCACAGCGACTGAAGCAAATTATGCATTCTTAATGTATGTAACAAACCTCCTTCCTTTTCCCAAAGGCCTTTCATTGATTTATGATGGCCACTCTTTCTGTTCCTCACTTTTCACCATTCATCAATCTAACAGCATTACCCAAATCTTCTTTCATCTCCATAGGTCGGGAAAATGTCATAATTCCTTGTTCCACTCTCCTCACCAAATTCAGCTTCACTGTCCAAATAAACCTTTTCTTTCCCATTATTTGGTTACTCACCATTCTTCTCCTCACCACCTGCACATCAACCACAGCTCTACTAGTACCAAATTTCCTCATCCAACCATGTCATCTATAATTTGGAAATCTCCTCATCAAAACTTGAAACAGTGGCACTCCAGTCACTTGATGTGGTCCAAACCTGGATTATACAACCCTTTGCATCACTGCTCTCACCCAATCACCACGAGTTGCCATTGCAATCCTTATGATGTCCTTGATGGTCCTATTGAACCTTTCTACAACCGCATTACCTTTGGGATTGTACAAAGCAGTGGTGCTATGTTGCACTTCAATTTCTGCAAAAAGTTCCTGCATATCCTGCATATCTTTACCCACACACTGGGCCTCATTACGACCCTGGCGGAGTGGGTTTACGCCAGCGGTATTCGCGGCGGACCCGTCCGCCCTACTACGAGTTCCCGTAGCGCCATGGAGCGTTTTCCGCCTGGTTTTTCCGGGCGGAGAAATCCATGGCGCTACGGGACCTTGTTGTTAATTACGCCACCGTATTTTACGGTGGCGTAATTAACGCCTTCCCCACTCCCATTATACCCTATGGGGCAAAAATGGGAATGGGGAAGGGTAAAATGGGGAATGGGGATTTACCGCCCCGCCAAGGTCGGAATGGGGCGGTAAATCCGCCAACCCCCATGGCGCTATCGGCAGCTTTCCGCCGTGCTCCATGGTGCATTTGGCGCCACGATTTCCGCCAGGGTCGTAATGAGGCCCACTGTGTTCCATTGTCTGACACAATTTTCCTTGGGAAACCCTCTCTCCAAAAAATTGATCCTAAGAACCTTATTATCCTCATGGCGCGAGTGTCCTTCATGACACATACATCTGGCCACTTAGACAGACAGTTTACAGCCACAATTACATAACTGTTCTGGCAACCAGTTATCATAATGGGTCCCAGAAAATCAACCTCCACCACATCCCATACAGTAGTGGGATGATCCACCACCTTCATTGATAGCAACCTGGTCACAAGCGCCTTGTCACTGATACCACAACCATCACACCCTTTCAACAATTCCTCTATGTCCTTGTCCATATTGGGCCACCAATATTCTTGACAAATTAAACCCTTTGGTTTACACAAACCTAAGTACCCCTCATGGGCAATTTGCATCACATTTTTCCAACCAGAAATGACTGTGCAACCCACTTCATTTAACACTTCCTTCATCACACTCAGCTCATCTTTCACCCTCCTTAATGCTTTATACTTTTCTTCCAATTCTTCCTTAGGCCACTCCTGCACAAATCCTACAACTTTTTGATATACGGCATCTTCGCTGCATGGAATTCGCCAATTCTCCTCATCCCCAATGCGATAATGCAGAAAAACCTCAGCATCCTCCACCTTTTCCTCAATGCAAACATGCTCAATGGCATTGCGAGATAAGGCATCCGCAATGACATTCAACTCCCCCTTTATATGTCTTACCTCAATCTCCAACCCTTGCAAACTTTTTTTTCACCTCACTATCCTCCTAGATAATCCACCAAGTCCTTTCCGACTGAGCAGCCCAACAAATGGTTTGTGATCTCTCACAATGCTAAATCTCCTTCCAAAACAAAACTTTTGAATTTCTCAACACACCACAAACTACGCAGCAGTTCCCGCTCCACTACAGAGTATCGCTGCTCAGCCTCCTTTAGCACCCTCGAAGGTAAGGCCACAGTCTGAACTTCTTTGCTTTTCTCTTGCATTCGCACACACCCAAGTCCTTTCTCACTGGCATCCACATACAAACACACTTCCCAGTCTTCTTTAAAAACCTTTCAATATTGGTGCATCTACAAAACATGCTTGAATATCCTCAAATGAATTTTGACATGCTCCATTCCACACAGTTTTGGTACGCTTCTTACCCAAAACCATAATTTCCTTTGTCAGGTCCATTAACTCCTGATACAAGCACATCTTGTGATAAGTCACCTTTAAATCAATTGTTGAGAACATCTCAGTCCCCTTAATTTCAGACAAAAGGTCCCCAATCTTGGCCAATGGGAATCTATCCAGGACCACACATTTGTTTAATGCCCGGAGATCAATGCACAGGCAAACACTCCCATTGGGCTTCGGCATGGTCACAATGGGACTAACCCACTCTGCAGCTTTCACTTTTTCAATGATTCCTTCATCAAGCATCTCTTAAGCTCTTTCTTATTTTCTGGCCTCACTGTCAAAGGTACTGTACTGGATTTTCTCTAACTGGAACCACCCCTGGCTTCAATTTTATAAGGTGAACACAACCTTTCAAACATCCTTTCACAGCCCCAAACACACTTGGATACCAATTCTTAATGTCTATTTCAGCAACACCTACTTTACTAATTTCCTCAACGCTATTGTGGACTACCAGGACCTGGGAAGGGCTGTCGGGATCTAGCCTCAAACCCAGATCTGCCTTTTCAAGCCACTCTTGCCATACCAGTGGCTTGTTGTCCCTTGTAACCAGAATCTGCCCAGAATTCCACCACAATGTCAATTGGTACCTCATCATAAGCATGCACTGACACTGTGTGTTCTAGTATCTCACAACAGTGACGTTTATGCCTCCATATATCCATAAAAGGTATAGTCTGCTCCACTGTCAATTAACAACCTCACGCTCACATTATTCACTTCTATTTCTGCATGGGGTTTAACTCTCTTGGGCTTGACATCTACACCATTTACTACGCACCTTTCATCCTCCTCATCGGGATCTTGTCAATTAGATGCCTCCTCCTGGATAAACTGTACGCTCCCAAACTTAGACCAATGCTTATAACATCAAGCCAAATGCCCCTTTTTACCACAATCTCTACACAAAACATGTTGGGCAAAGCACTGCTTATCATTAGCAAGGTGGTCTGAACTTCTGTACTGAAAACACTTTCTCTCACTCAACCTCGCATCACCCCTTTTTGCCTCCGGCTTCTTTTTGGAGGTCGTCTTCGAAACCTCTTTCTAATTAGAATCTTTGCGACTCTTTACTTTCTCAATTGCATTAGTGCTACCATCCTGCAATTTCCCTGAATCAGCATCAAGTTGTCTGCAAGTTTCGGTATGTTCTTCCATCTTTGCAATGTCTATGGCTCCCTCCGATGTTATTGTTATATCGTGCTTGTCCCTGTATGTAAGAGCTGGTGGTGTTATGTGCAATGTTTGGTGATGAATGCTCTGTGAAGGTTCTAGCTAATGTCAGTTAAGCCTGGGTGATGGGACCCAGTGGTTTCTTATCTATTAGCTTAAGGTAACTTATAATAAAGTCTATGTTAAGAAACTAAAAGTGTGCACAGACGTACCATTATTACAGTTATGACCACTTCGGTACTACCTTCTCGCCACAGAGCCTCCTTCACTTTGTGATCCCAGCAGCAAATCATTTGTTGATCCCTCAGATGCTAATCTCTACAATGATGAAAGTCGCATTTGATAGCAATGCCTCTCAATACAGTCATAAATTCCTCAATAGACTCTTCTTTCTTTCGATCGCTAGAAGCGAACTTGTGTCTGGCCAAAAACGTATTTTCCTTTTTTGTAAAGTGCTTATGCAGTTTTTTCACAGACATCTTAACATTTTTCAATCCTTCAGCCTCTACGTTGGCTAAATCTGGCAATTTCTTAAAAATATCTTGCCGCTCCTGACCCAAACAATGATATAAAAGGGAGTGCTTTCTATCAGCATCCAAGCTGCTCCCATATATGCCATGCAAGTAGATGATAGACCCGTCCTTCCAGTCAGCCCAAGCCCATTTGATTTGAGGTTCTACTGGGGTTATTAGAAAAAAGACAGGGCCAGGGATATATTCATGTTTGCAAAGAAAATTGATTACAATCACCAACACACACGTTTTCCAGTTACTCCTTATACAGGTCTGATTACAGGGAACCTTCTGTGGACGTATGACAGAAGACAGCGAAATGAAATTTCTTGGAAAATTGCAACAGACCTTATAATGGCCACACAACATTGCAGATAGCATTGTCTTGAAGGTGCCTGACTTGAATATGGCGTCACGCCAACGGATGCTTGCATGTGTTGTTAACAGTATCCTAGACAGCCACCATAGCCTGCAATATGTCATCTAGGAGCCGGGCTGACACACTTGCCTGTCCCAAAATAGAGGACCCGGCTGTGTCCTGCTTGATGCCTCGCTGCACACACACTCTGGTGCTAGATGCAGTCCGGGGCATGATGATGAGACAATGGAGCGCACTTTTCAATGTGTGTGCCGGTTGCAGTGTCCGGATTCGGGGCGGGAGAGCAAAATCTTTCCTGGAGATCTTTGCCCGGTGTGCAGTCTCTGAAAGTCCTATGGTCGAGGCGTAAGCCGGAGCAGAAAACACTATAAGACAATAAATGGAGGCAATGGAAAGCTGGCTGGGGCTGCCATTAGGATCCATCCGCTGAGGCATGCGTCGCCAGTATCACAAAGAAGGCATCCACAGAAACTGTATGTTCTCCCTCAATTCTTTATTGTTGGCAGGTAAACATGGTAACATCAAAGGCAGTCCCAGTCTGTTGCTTGCGTCAGAAAAAATCTCCACCAAAACCTCCCTCTTTTCGAAACATAACATTCTCAGATACTGGAGCCTTGCTAGGCATAACGGAACCTTGTAGGCAAGGACAACAGGTAGGCCTAACAAAGCCCAAACCTGAGTGGGGGATACATAAACCTACAATTGTAAGTCAGAATGATGGTGTTTGGTGGAAGGATGTCACAAGCTTAGTTTGGAACTGCCCATTTCGCAGGGATTTAAGAGAAGGAGACTGACGGAGAGGGAAAGAGAGGCAGAATCTGGTGGCGAGAAGGGGAGAAAGGAGAACATCAAGTGGCAGGAGGAGAATTTAAAGTAGTGTCAGGAGGAATAGAGGCTAAGGTGGTAGCAGGGGAGAACATCAGGTGTCAGGAGTAGAGTCTAAGGTGTTGAAAGGAGGAGAACATCAAGTACCAGAAATAAAGTCTGGTGGTGAGAAAAGAAAATCAGGTGGCAGGAGAAGAGTCTAAAATGGTGGCAGGATAAGGACATCAAGTGGCAGGGGGAGTTTCTAAGGTGGTGGCAGGAGGTGAACATGATGTGGCAGGAGAAAGGTCTAAGGTGGTGGTCAGAGGAGAGTAAACACTCTGGGAAGCTGGGGGTGAGTATCAAGCCCTGCATGTAATCCCACAATATTTTCACACAACAGTAGTACAGGTATAATTGACTAATAATGATTTAATAAGTCTTTTCATACATTCGAATATGACCCCCCAACCAAACTAAATCAGCCCTCAAGGGGATGGTGATCCCTAGATTTCGGTGGTGAGCCACCTATCTAGGGTGAGGGGGCAGAGAGAGGCTGATCTATTGCTCAAAAAGGTTAATTAAAAAGGCAAAAGGACACATTGCGCTGTGTCCATTGCACTTAGTTCAAGCAAGGACCTTAATTCATTTAATTATCCTGCTTTCTTGAACTTCAACAGTAGTTAATAATATCAACGATAAAAGTGTGTGTTTGTCTTATGCACATATCTCTTGAAATATGGGGTGTTCCATTATTACTGGGAAATCCCTCAATGTTGTTGGCTGACCGGTTTCAGTGGTTCTGATAAGTGTGACAACTTTCTTCAGGACCTCAGATGCTTCATTGGTAGCCAAGCATATGAACATCTGCTCATGGATTGTCTACAACTCTGGCAAGAACTAACTCTGCACCTGTAGGGGAACAGGAGGGTGGGGGGGACACCAAGTGTTTTATCTACTTATTGTACATAACTTGTGTTTTTTAGTGGTATCGAGATATTGGCAACCCCAGAGTGATACAAAGTCCTTAACCATGTCAGGGGCACAGGCTGCGACCAATCCAAGAGCAGGGCAGCCTCTGTCTTCATAGTGTCAGAGTTCCTTATATACAGACAAGAAATAGGAAAATATCAGTAATGGTGGTGGTTGGGTTGAAAGTAATTTCTTTTCAGTAAATATGTTTTATGCAGTGTCTCATTGTTACATTATATGATATGGCATTTATAAAGCACCTATACACAAGTGTTTCAAGGCATGACGAGGCAAGGGATGGGGGAACAGGGGGAATGCGCAAGTGCAGGGGAAGGGGAAAAGTGCAGGAGCAAAGGGGGAGGGGATAGTGCAGTACATGGGATTGACAGTAAAATTAAATAGAATAAATAAAAGCAATAAGTAAAAGCGTGGCAAGCTGGTGGTAAGTGCAAGGGTAAGTGCAGACATCAGGTGTCAGATGCTGGTAGGGGACTGTAGGGATGCAGAAAACAGTCCCCAAGTGCGGCGGTTGCCAGGGAGGCCGTCCAGGTGTGCAACTGGAGGGGTAGGTGACCTGGGATTAGAGGGTGGCCAGGTGACAAGTGCAGCTTCTGTTCCAGCCAGGAGTGCAGTAGGGGAGAGGAGGAGAGAAAGCAGAAGCAAAGAGAAAGGTTTTGAGATGCTTCCGGAACTGGTGAAGGTTGTCATCAAGTTTCAGGCAGTTTCAGGGAGGCAGGGAGGCTGTTCCAGAGGGAGGCCCCAGCCGAAGAAAGATCGAACTCGTTGCTTGGAGAAGTGAATGACCCTGAGGGAGTTGGAGGTGGATGAACGAAGAGCTTGATAAAGAAGATATTTAGGAAGAGAGAGTTGAAGGTGTTGAGGCCCCAGGACCCAGAATGCCTTGTGGACAAAGCAGAGGGTTTTGAACTTAATCCCCGCAGCCACTGGGAGCCAGTGCAGAGATTTCAGTCCTGGAGAGATTTGATCCCTGGGCTTGAGGATAAGTCTTGCAGACCTGTTCTGGATGAGTTGCAGCAGGTAGATTTAGAAAGAGGCTGTTGCAGTAGTCTAGCCTAGAGAGAACCAGAGCTCTGGAGACAGTGAGCTTCTGGGGGAAGGAGAGGAAAGGAAGAACACCTCTGAGGAGGTACAGCTGGTAGTGTGACTTCTTAGAGACGTCAGAGATGTGAGGAGAGAAGGAGCCTCACAGGTAAGAGCAGGAAGAGGGCCAAGAGAGGCCGGCCAGAGAGTGACAGGAAAGGAGGGAGCGGGTGTGCCGATGCAGAGAATCTCACTCTTACTGGCATTAAGGCAAAGATCATTGGCGGCACTCCACTCCTGGATGGCGGACAGTCAGAGATGAGAGAGGGAGAAGAGGTGGCTGAGGGTAGCCTGAAAATTAGCATCATCCGCATAGCAAGAAGTGTCAGGTATTGGTTGAACAGCCAGGGAGAGAGGTTAGACCCCTGGGGAACACCACCGGTAGGGATAGGGATAGAGAAGAGGAAGGACCCAAGTTGAACCTGGGAGGGTCGATCAGAGAGGAAAGAAGTCAGCCACACCAGGGCCTGAGCGGTTATCCCCAGGTTATCACGGAGATGATTGAGCAGGATGGCATGGTTGACAGTGTCAAAGGCAGAAGAGAGATCAAGTAAGATGAGGACACATGGGGTGTTGGAATCAAAGTTGGAGAGCAGGTCTTCGTGGATGTTCAGGAGAGCAGTTTCCGTGCTTCTGGCAGCTCTGAAGTCAGACTGATGATCGTGGAGCCAACCAACAGATTCAGTGTGAAGTGTAAGCTGGGAGATGACCAGCTTTTCTAGGAGTTTTACCCAGGAAGGGAGTGATGGAGATTGGGCGATAGTTAGCCGGGCAAGACGGGTCGACAGAGGGTTTCTTAAGAAGAGGGTGCACAAGGTAGTGCTTCAGGGGGGAAGGGAAGACTCCAGTGGTGAAGGAGTGGTTGCAGAAGTCACTCAGAGCAGGAGCCAGGGAGTCAATGTGGTCCTTGATGGTTTTGAGGAGCAGGGATGTACTTGTTTTGACAAGATGCTATTTATACATGCTGAATGCCCAAACTCGAGGAGACATCGCTGGAAATCCCAACTGGAAACGGGGACTAATGTCCACCTGCGTAGACTATGCTTTCGTTTCCACTAACCTGGCACATCTGGTAGAACTATTCAGCCTCATGCAGATGCCAACAAGTGATCACAACTTACTCTCACTATCCTGCTATCTGGAGGTGAGGATAGATGCCCGCAAATTCAACCGGCCTCTGCAAATATCCCAAGGGCGAAATAGACTCCACCTGGAAACCAATGACATAATCTCTATAACCAATATATTCACTAAGTCCCTTAGATGAAATAAGACCACTTCCGAATATACTTGGTTACTTCAAGATTTTCAAGAAAACAGAAGACCCCCTGAAAAGCTGTCCTTTGCTCCAATGCACTTAACTAACACCCTAGGGATTGACTCCAAGACATGAATTGAATGACTTGAGCATGTTGCTATGCATTAAAAAAGGAAATGAAAGTATAAAACTGGCTCATTGCAACCAAAGAGCTTTGAGCGCAGTTCGACGCTGAACAAATGTTAAAATCTGTTGGCAATAATAACACCAGAAACCTATGGGAGCTTATCAATAACAATGGTTGTTTCCAAGTGGCTTTACAAATCCCCAAAGTCACAGAATCATCTTGGATAGCCCAAATCTCTGCTCTGTTTGCACCAATCCCAACTGCCCTAGTTTCCACATCAGCAACAGGAGCGTGGGACATTGAGTGCAACTTGGATGATATCAGATTATTGATTCGCATACTGAACCCATCTCGTGCCCTGTGCCCCAATGGCCTGACAAACTCCATGTTAAAGGCAGCGAGTGGGCCTTGGTCGGAAATCATTCTGCTCTTGTTCGAACAAATCAAGAGCACTAACAGAATACCTAATTCCTGGACATGTGCCATCATTATACCTATATTTAAGAAAGGCGACAGAGAGGATCGCCAAAAGTACCGCCACATCGCTCTCCTAGATATTATGGGTTAATTATTCAGTTCAATCCTCCTGAGAGATCTGAATATCTGGGCGTCCAGAAGTGGGCGGTTTGATAAAAGACAAACAGGCATCACCATTTGTTGCTTCTAAACCTACTGAAACTCAAAGCCATTCAACAGAACATAACCTATAACTTTGCATTTATCGACCTTGACCAAGCATTCAATAGCGTAAACAGACAGAAGCTGTGGTTAAAGCTCCATATCTGTGGATGCCCAGAAGATCTGTTGAATGCCATTATAGCCTTCTACTCAGGAAAATCAATTGAGGTTAGGCTGTCGAGCAAAGGCCACCTCAGAAAAAAAAATACATACCAAGGTTTGAAACAGGGTTGTCCTTTAGCAGCAACCGTGTTTAACCTCTATATATCTGATCTACAAGAACCCCAAAATGCAGTGATCAATTTGTTCCATTGATATTTTACGCAGACGATCTAGTCCTTCTTGACCAAACCCCAATTGGCCTCCAATGCAGATTGAATATTTTGTCAGAATACATCAACCGAAATGATCTAAGCATAAAAATGAAAAACCTACATAATGTAACTTGCCTACCTTGCAAAGCAATCTTGAAAAAGCAGGGTTTATGTGGTGCTTGGGAAATCAGAGATTCACACAAATAGACTTGTTCACCTACTTGGGGATCAAGTTTAATTTGAACATAAATGAAAGTGGATGGGTAGGGATTTTACGAGTGAATAAACAAAAAGACTAGCATCTCAGAGTCAGGCGATTCTTAAACGGTATGGGTCCTACACAAGCACGCCTCTTACCACCTTCTATGAACAGAAAGATCTCCCAATACTGATGAGGGTTTATAGTCTTTGTAACGAATACAAATTATCAATAAAGAAATTCATCAAAGTAAAAGCACCAAAAATAAATGCAGCAAAATCTATCTTTTACATTTAAAAGTACATATACATCTAAACTTGGCCATCGAATATAGGAATTGACAAGTTTCGATGGATAGTTACTTTTAAATGTAAAAGATAGCATATCGATGCATTTATTTTTCATGTTAAAACGTTACATGGAGCTGTCCACTGCTGAAATCTTCAAAGTATTTTGGCACTAGGCAGCTTCATGTAATGTTTTAGTGTTTATTATTTATTGAGGGGTTGCCCCTCCAACCCCCCCAAACCCCAAGGACACCCCCCTAACCCTAACCTTAACCCTAACCCTAACCCTAACCCTAATCCTAATCGAAATCCAACAAAATGTATTCAATAAAAGTGCATTTCGATGGAAATGGCTTTCAATTAATACATTTCGTTGGATTTAAATTTGATGAATGAAAAGTCAATGGATAGACTAGATACCTGATATATGGAGATGAAATCCTCCTTAATCTGCCTTCGCAAACATGGCAGATACTAGAAAGGTTTTATTGGAGATGTGTATTGAGACTCCTCCCTCAATCAGATACGAATTGGGGCTTCAATCTATGGAGTTGGCATTACTATAGAAGACCCTATCTCTTTATAGGAAGTGCATGATGATGGATCACCCCCCTTCCATCATCAGAAACATTGAGACTATGAAGTCTGATCTGCTGTTACAAAGATGGCAAAACAAATGTGAAATCTGGCTATCTACCATCAACGCCTCAGTGGATATATCGATATCCAATCCAAACAGAGTAAAACAAAATTAAAACGAATATGATTGGTTAAACACACACGATTCAAGATCTAAATATAATCTCTTGCCACCAGTGACACAGGAAAGACGAACCATCAACAAACTCCCTCCCTATATTTCTAAATTTATATCTAGTCATTATCAAGACCTATTTATGAGGATTCGCTTAAACATCCTTCTGACTTGTCAAGAATTAATAAGCCGAAGACACATGTTGAAAGCAGATGGCTTATGTAGATTCTGCGAAGAACAGGTCCTAACAGAATCCTTATAACATAAAAAGATGGCCTGAAAAAACTCAAAGATCCAAGATTGAACGTTCTCACCAATCTTCTTAACAAGATGACCTCGCTCTCTGCTCAAGAATGGTGGTTCTTGCTCTTGATTGGGAAAACATACCGATGACATTAGCGACAATGAAATGTTTAGAAGACGTGCTGTTAAACTCCTGTGGGAAACAAATAGACTAAGTCAAGATACCATCAAATATGTCACCTGTGAAATGGTTACACACCCTGACTGGACATATATTCACTCAATGTAATATTTTAATTGGACATACCTTTTACATGAAAACAGAACATGTGATGTACACATTTTGAAAGGTTTAAATAAACCAAATCAAATAAATACAAATAAAAAAAGAAATAGCACCTGGGCTGCAGATTGACATCTATCTATGGAAGAATATTCATTTTCTGAGGATTCTATTTATGGAAGAATGGCACAAATGCAATAATGCCCCCAAACCAACAATCAAAATACAATATCTGGAAAAGAAACAAGCTATTTGTATCTGAAAATTTCATTTATTTCAAATAATACATTAGGGAATTAAATGTTGTTCCCCTATTTTTCAATGTTGGGAACCCCACTGCAGCATGTACATAGATAGGAACAGGTAACCTGCTTGCTATTGTCTAACTAATGCTTTAATTCCAGTTCAAACAAACATCCATACATTGAAAACAAAACAGAATGACTGCTTTAGAAAATAAGATGATATATTCTGCAATGTAGACTCACAAATTAACATTGATTTTTTGATAAAAAAATAAAACTGTTCTTCAAATTGTTTCTCTGAAACCATTGACATATATTGGCATCAGATAAAAATATTGGCTTTGATATACGATTCCCAGATTCTTGGGCTAAATCAAATGTAAAATGCTGGGCACTATCAATGACAAACTATTGGTTGCTAGCTTGTATATATACAATGGGATATCTTTGTGGTATTGAATTGGTTTGTATTTTGTGTTTCATTTCAATGGTTGTGGTCAGGAATGTTGTTTCTTTTTTGAATGCGGGGACAGCAGCAACTAACTCTCTCAATATTCTCAAGGAATCAGAATCAACCTCACAAAAAAATCTATTTCTTTATTGACTGTAGCAGACACCAATCATCAATGCTTGTCATTCCACATTTCAATTTGGAATTATAAGGCCTTGAGAGATCCCAAATTGTTGGAGGAAGGCCTTATTATGGGAAAGCTATCTATGTATGGTTTCGATTTTAAACGTCAATCACAATTTATACATGCCTCATACTGTATTTCCCCATACAGTGACATAGCAGGTCAACAGGGTTCCCCTGAAATACTTTTATTTTCTACATGGACATGTATTGATTCTTGGAACCTTTGTCTAACTACTCTGCCATCATTGTACTCTCTTTTGGTTTGTCTTGCAAAGGCTCAGGATACATAGGTACATCAATTGCTTCAGGCAGCACCACCAGGAAAGTCTGTCTACCTGCTTCCAAAACCACTCTCATGTAATCTTGCCCTCTCTTCGGGAAGTCCTCTTCATTCAGTTCCTTCTGAAAAAGGCCCATTTAAAGATATTTTCAATCAGCCACTTCCAGTTGAAATACTAATCAGCTCTAGTAGTTGCATGGGGTCTAATTTGTTTCAACCTTCCTCAAGTCGCTTGCTCCTTCTATGTGTTTAAGATTTAAAACCCAGCAAAATCCACTCAAGCAAAACCATTTGACGTGGCAGTTTTGGATTGAACAGTGGCTTTGATAGGTTCCTCTTTGTTTTCATTTGTCAATTAAATGATTTGTGTTATAAGGGGATGTTTTTGCTAGGAGCTGGCCCTCCCTACGAAATGACTAAGCAAATTGGACCGATGTATTAATTTTCTTATACTATGGACATGTGGTGTTAAAACACATTTTATATTCACATTTGCAAAATTATTATGAATCCAGAGACATCCTTTATGTCTTTGGCACTGCATGTATAACAAAGTTATTACAGTACGCAAATGTATGCATAATCCATACAATGGAATATATACTATGTGGCCTGTTTCACACCACTGAATCAAAACATGCATCTAGTTTTTTAATCAGACCAAGGGTTCCTAAGTTAAAACAATGAATACATTTTCGCAGGTCACTTTAACTGCATTTATATCTGGTGCAGATGTTCATAGTCAATTTATCTTGAATTACATGGGAGGCTTGCCTCTTGTAAGAACAGAACCATCTGTTGTGATTACATTCAGATGAACAAAGGGATCCTTTTGTAACAGATACATTCTTCCTGGAGCTTTATTTCTCTGTCAAGGTCATAATATAGGGTCTGTTGAGGGCATCTGCTACTAAGAATCCATTTACCGATCCATCACACACTGAACTTGTTAACCTTGTGAGCAGCTTAAAAATAAAACCCCTTTGATTTTCCCTGGGTTTCAGAGATAAAGCTTGCAATTAGTTAATTTTGTGAAATTTTCAACTTTTGTCTTCAGGTAAACCCAGATGTGCCATTAGCCCTTTTAATGCCTTAATCTAAGTCAATGCAACAGGGTCTGGAAATTTGCAGTTTTGAAGAAAGCTGACATTTCCACAAACATACAGTATAGGATTTATTTATTTATTTTTATTTATGTATTTGTAATGCGCCGGTAACTCGCAAGTTTCGGGGTGCAGAAACATGGACACGAAGGCTAACAGAAATGGGACGAGACAGTTCCTAGAAATCAAAGGTTTAGGGGGTCAGGAGAGGCGAGGTTAGTTAAAGAGATACGTTTTCACTAACTTACGAAAGCCTAAGTAGTTAGGTTCTTTCCTTATGTGGACTGGCAGTTTGTTCCAGATACCTGCTGTAATGACTGGGAAAGATTTTCCAAGTCCAGATTTATTTAACATAGGTGCATTCCCGTAGTCTAACCGAGAGAGGATGGTTGCTCTAGCCACTGTGGCACAGTTGTTCTCAGATAAATACAGTCTAATAGTTCTGAGGAGTCTCAAGTAATAGTTGCATGTTTTTTTATGTATTGAGTCTGGGCTTCTGCTCCTAAGGATGCTTCCATCATCATGCCCAGGGTTTTTACTTTCTCAATTACTTTAATGTTGACGTTTTTGATCTTGAAGTTTGTGTAGTCGTGGGGCAATGTGTTTCTGGCTTGGGTGGATCCGAAAACCATTAGCTCGGTTTTGCTGCTGTTCAAACACATCCAATTGGAATCCATCCAAAGTTCTATGATGTTATATATTCTGTTTAGATGGTCATTGTCAGTTTTATGGTCCCCGCTTAGTTCCAATACCAGCTGCGTATCATCTGCATAGTTGGTAAAGAATATATCTGCATGATCTAAAATGTAGCATAAGTATCTGATTTAGAGTTTGAACAACAATGGGGACATGCTGGCTCCCTGGGGAACCCTGCAGAGGATCTCCCTTTCCATGGAGAGTTTGTCTCCCCAATGGACTCAAGATGTCCTGCCTTGTAAAAAAGACATTATCCATGTTTTTGCCTCTTGTGAGCAGTTGGCCGTTTTGCCCAGGGCTACTTCGAGTAGATTATGGTCCAGTGGATCAAAGGCGGCACTGAGGTCTAACAGGATGAGAAGTCTGTTTTTCCTTTATCTAAGATGCTAAGCATCTTTGTTTGTAAGTCCAGCATAGCTGATTCTGTGCTATGAGATGGTCTGAACCCAGATTGTTGTGGGTGGAGTGCGTCAGAGGCCTCGATGTGTGCCTGTAGTTGTGCGGTGGCTACTTTATCCATGATCTTAAGCAGGAAGTTGCAGTTGGTTATTGGCCTAAGGTTGCTTGTGTCTCTAGGATCCAAGCCAGGTTTTTTTATTAGTGGGGTAACTGACTTTTTCTATGGCCTGGGGGACTAGTTGGTCCCTAAAGGAAGTGTTGACGATCTTAGCAAGTGTGGGGGTGAAGATGTCTGGGTTTTCTAAAATTATTTTGGCGGGTAGGATGTTCTCTGCGCATGAGGTAGGTTTCATGGAGGCGAGAGTTATTTTCATCTCTCTGTGGTGATATACGAGAAATGGAAGGGTTCTATGTTCACAAGTGATTCTTCCGCTGGCATTTTAATCGTGTTAGATTTATTTAGTTGTGCTTTTGTGATTTTATCTCTCGCCTTTTCTAGTTTCTCAAAAAAAGCTTTTTGGGTGTTGTCGCATTCCTGTTGAGATGGTAAGAAAGGTGGCGAGATGGCAGGGGGTTTGTCTAAAGATTTCAAGATGTTAAAAAGTTTACTTGAGGCATTTTCTGCTGACATGATTTGTTTGTTGAAATACTGTTTCTTAGCCTCTATTATTTCTTTCTTGTATTTAGTTTCTGTATTTTTCCATTTTTCCCTATTTTCAAGTGTAGGGTTTTTTTTCCAGGTGTTTTCCAGTTTTCTTTTGGCTCCTTTAAGCTCGAGCAGTTCTTTAGAAAACCACTCTTGCAATTTGGTTTTGGTTCTAAAAGTTTTAGTCTGTAAGGGTGCATTTTGCTCTACTAACATTTTAAGAAAGTCTAAGAGGGTTGACATCATAATGTCGCAAGAGTCCTCTTCTTTAGTAGTGGAGGTGAAGTATTTTATGCATGATCCGAGTTGTTCCTTCTTGATATGTTTAAAGTTCCTTTGCATAACTTTTGGGGGGGAATTGGGATTCTTTTCTTTGGGTGAGGGAAGAGAGACCTGAAACGAGACACTGTAGTGGTCTGACCATATACAAGGTTTGGTTTAGTAGTCGTGTGTGTCAAGGTTGTTGGTAACTATCCAATCCAGTTGGTGACCATTTTTCATGGTTGGTTCTTTATTTGTGATCGTGTAGTCTATGTTTAGTAGTGAGCTTTCTAGATAGATGGCCTCTTTGTCAGCCTGATTGCCGTACCATCTATTTAGATCTCCGACCGCTAATGTAGCACAATTTGGGCCTTTCAGGAGGTTTAGGAGATGTGTAAAGTTGTCATTAAATTCCGTGGGTGGGAGATGGTGGTCGATAGACTACTAGTAAGTTAAGGCAGTTGTTTTCAGTGGGCAGGTGCTTGAGGTGAATCATTTCGCATCCACCACAAGAGGATTTGCCTTGGAAGAGTGCAATGGAGCTTCTAGCTATAACTGCGACTCCTCCTCCTTTTCCGGTTTTCCTGTTGGTGTAGTAAATTGCATACCCATCAGGGACAGCAACATCGCACGTGGGCCTATGGGGTCAGCGAGCCATATTTCAGTGATACAGAACATGTCAATGTTCTCCTCAATGATCCTATCATGGATACATTGGGCGTGTTTATTTAAGGATCTTGTATTAAGTAGACAGATTTTTAGATCAGTACTACTTTTTGTTGTGGAGGGTGTAGCTGACAATTGAGTGGCTAAAGGTTTCTTTTCTTTATGTTTTCTTTTGATTGCAAGTTCCTCTTTGTTACTGTTTTGGGTTTTGTCCTGGATAAGCCGGGTGGCAATCATGGCTTTGTTTAGGCGGATAAGTTTTTGTTGCTCGAGGAGCAGGGTGTTCAAAGGAAGGAGGCCCATTATGATTTGGTTTTAAGAGAAAGGATGTATTTCTCAGTATATCCCGATTGCGTTTTCTGCGCCGGATGCCGTGGGCGGCGAGGACCGGCGCAGACCGGCTTGCCCCTGAAAGCGCCGGTGCTGAAAGCGCCTGACGTATCAGTAAATAGGCAGCAGGTGCTCCTGGGAACTGTAGTTCCTAATGACACTGCAGATTAGTAAATAGAGATACGAGTGCTTGCTCGTTGCAGTAGAATGGAATACTTTTCCAACATACAAAGATTTTCACAATTTGCAAAGAAGATTCCCACAAAATGATTTCACAATCATTGTAATTGTACCAAGATGAGCGTTATAAAACAACGTTACCCCAGGTGATCAAAGGAAGTAGGCAAACAGTCTTCAAAGGACCAAGGGATGTGGTATTAGCCTTCCCACCACAATACAAAATACCACAGTTCACTGTCATGTTCACAGACTGTAAAAGCTATGCACAATCTATGTGTACTTCATTTATTTATGAAGGGTGTATGGCCAAAGGGCTGTACAACTGAAGGAATGATACAATAATAATGGGCGTATAAGCAATTAATACATTTTGCACCATGTGACATTGTATTTAATCATAATGAATATCTAACTATATGTTTGTTCTACTCATAAACACACTAGAAGTATTCTGTGATTTGTAATAACTTCCTAAAATTCAAGTTCCACAGTTTATTTTATTTCCATTACGCTTGGTAGCAGACCATAGCATGTTTTTATAGATATTCTATTTTGTCTGTTTCACAATGATCGCTTCAAATGTCAGTGTAAAGGATCAACTGTCTAAGTGGTTCAGGTGTTAACTGTGCAGTATAATAAATGCATTCACTGTAATTAGGCAAGTGGGGTAGAGGGGTGGGAAGGGACCAGAGACTGGAGGGGAACAGAGGGGAGAATATAGCGGGGCAGGGAAACATCCATCAGTTTGCTTGGCATTTGGGCTGAGATCATGAGATTCAGCCCACGATCTGAGCCCACCCCTAGTGCTAATAACAACAGAAGAGTGTGGTTTGCTTTAATATTTCAAAGTCACCTTTCGTGCTCTTCCTATTTGGGCCAAATTTGGAACTTTTCTAAAAATGTCTGTACATTGTACCATGTACAGTAATCAAGCTGTGGACTTCACACTAATATATATGCATCTTGGCTGCAGATGTGATTTTTCAGCTTGACACGGTTGCTAGGGATTTGCATATCTTCTCTAATACTATACAACCTGTCAAAAACCTAACAATTTTTCCCTTCCCAAACAGGTGGCCAGGGGATTGCCATCGGTTTTGGATCTCAAACCTGGGGGCGGACTAGAGATGGGGGATAACCTGGTTGGAGGGTCCCTTGGGATTGGGGAGGGATTACCCAAGGGTCAGATCAGGGGGTTACCCAAGGGTCAGGGGAGGTGGTTATTTGAAAGGTATCCCCCTTTCAAATAACCACCTCCCCAACATCCCCTCAGCCTACTGTCAACCAGAAACCTGCTTTACCCAGAGCCATCAATGCTTCTCCCAACTTAATAGCATTATGACAGAACACCTACACTTAAAAGCACTTTTCTCTTTCTTTGAATGTCCTTCAGGCGAAATCAGGCATGTAGTTATGATCACCAACACCTGAATCCAATTGAGAACTGAACTAAGCATAAAAGGTAGAACCCAGATTCACAAGGAAAAGACCGAAAGCCAGGAAGGCAAAGGCGAGTTTGAGAAGGAGGTCAGGCGAAATGGTGAGCAGCTGAGCAGAGGCCATGTTGTGAACCAGGCTTGAGAGAGCAGTATGCCGAGACGCTACAAGGCTGCACGTTGAAGCAGGAGATAACGTGGGGAGGGAACTGTGTGTCAAAAAAGCCAAAACGGTTCATCAAATGAAGCTGATAGGCTGGATAATCTCTCATAACATGGTGTCAAGAGTTTGCTTGTTTCCCTGGCACAGCAAAGATGCTCGGAAAGGTATGAGGGGCAGGAGGGGAGAGACCCTGACCTTGGATAAAAGAATTGCGAACAACGCATTGTTAAAATACAGCAGGTGAAATTTAAAAGTGGTGACAGAGCCCGGTTTGTAACGACGCAAATGGAAGCAAGATTATGCATAAAAATTGAGATGCGTTTAAAAAAAGGTTTGATTGTTTTGAACTGTGTTGAAACAAAGTAACAGATTGATCATGTGGAATACTGCATTGTCAAAAGTCTCTGAGAGATGCGAAAATTAAACAAAGAATGGCTGAAGTGAAAAGCGAGATGAATACATTTAATGGAAGTGAAAGCCGACAGGAAAGGCTATGGAAGAGATTATTGAGCAAAGCAAGATTCCGATGGGGATCGGACAACACAGAACTGAGGGATTAAATGAATTGACAATAAAGTGGAACTTGTTTGGGTGCTAAGGAGCCTGTTTGAGATGGAGACAAGGAAGTAGAGGTTGTTGTGGTGCTAGAACGCACACTTGAAAAAAGACTAACAGAGTATAAGGAATGCAATAACCAGAATTCAACACTGTTGGAGTGGTTAGGCATGGGACTAAGTAAAGCTGTGCCATTTGACATAAACTGCATCAGGAAAGCAGGACGATTCGGCAAGTGAACACTGTGTATCAAGATGATGAAATATTGTAATATAAAATACTACAAGAGTTAAAACTAACAAGTAAAGAGGGTCTAAGCTCCAATGAGGAAAGCCGGAAAGATCCACCCAGGAACATTGTTAAAATAGAACTGTGTTATTCTAGATATCATTGAATCTGGCGAGGGAAGCCTGAGAAAGAAAACATTGTTAAAGTAGAACTGTTTTATGCTAGAAAGCATTGAATCAGACGAGGGAAGTCTGAGAAAGAGAACATTGTTAAAGCAGAACTGTGTTATACATGAATCAGGTGAGGGAAGCCTGAGAGAAGAGAAGTGTATAAACTATGCTGAATAAAAAAAAACTATTAAACTGCCTTCTTGTGAACTGTTTGGAATGAGCTGAACTTTTGGAAATCCTGAATGACTTAAGCTTGGTGAAGACAGTTGAGAAGAAACTCCATGACCATCCTGATACTCTTTCGAGACACTTATACACTGTATGCAATACCCTACACATTGTTAAGATAGAACGTGATGACAGGCATAGGTTTGACACTGACAGATTCTTTACTTTTGACAGACTATTCTTTATTCTTTAATTTAATGGTCGAGACCACTCTGATTTAGAAATAGGGCAAGTTAGGCATTCTTCAAACCCTATTTTTATTAACGTTTTAGAAACTTGTATTCATGTGTCTGTGTCTACCTCTGAGCACCATGCCTTTCTCACAAACCTTACCAATATTAACCATTGCTATGTTAAAATAAACCATTAACCTGACAAAGTAAAGGATGGTCACAGAGGGAATTCCTCAATAAAAGCTTCATGCATGGGCCCTTTTGAATTGATCTTTTTGGGTCCAGTTTGAATTATGAAATGCTCTCTTCAACAGCTAGCAACGGAACCACAGGCCCCAATATGGGAAGCTTTTCTACAAAACTAAGCCCCACTTCACCAGTATGACTTCCTGCCTTCTGCAGTGATGCTGTCTCGGGTACACGTAAGCTACTTCAACTTGTTCTGGTGCCACTTTGAAATGCCCAAAGTTCTCTCACCTACCTTTGTGAGCTTTCTCTTTTAGTACCCGATTTTGCTTTCAGCTACACCCCCCCTTCCCCCTTTGGTTGGTGTCTGACTGTATCCAACACCCCCTGTGCCTGTGTTGCAAGCTTTCTCTGGTTGCATGGATGATTTTTGGGGATACTGGTCTGTGCGAGGACTTTATTTAGAGAATAAATAACTCATTTTATCACCCATAGTCCTTTATCTTCTAATGCATTGGTACTGCATTGCTGCCCTTTCTCTAGGCAACCTTTCCAATCAGCTAAAAATATTGCTCTGATTGGTTCCTTTTTGGCGAGTGTTAGAATTTTAGGACCTTTAAGGTCATCATCCGCGTACCCAAACTTGTGCAGGGCCCAAACTGGGTTCGCTATTTAACATTTAGGCACTTCCATTATAGAACAGTTAGTAGCTCTATACAGCTGGTGGTGGCAAGGCTTTGAATGTGCCTAATTATATGATATATGATAAGTCATTTATAACCTGCCTGTACACAAGTGTTGCTAGACTCCATTTCATGCTATGACATTCAAATACTCCACTGGCATGGATAAGGTATCATGATTTCATTAAGGACACAGAGGTTAGGATTCTCCTAAATAAGTTATCTTTCTCTTCGACTGGGATATCTCTTCCCTTTCGTTCAGCCCCATACGTTCCTCATGCTGATGGGCTGTCGCTCTGCTCTTGTGTCTTTTTCTCCTGGCTGTTTGGGCAGTACATGTATGCATCTCTTTTTTCCAGTGTGTTTGCCAAAAGAAGAAAATGAAATGGCTTCACAATGTTTTAGTGTAACATTCTAAAGAAGATATGATTCAATGATTGAGTTAGTTCATTTCTGTCACACTCTAATACCCACATCTCTCTCGGTGTTTGACATGTACTGCTCAAATCAATAATTTGGTTTTCTACTAAGACATAAACAATGCCAAAGAGTCAATCGAGCACAATGCTCCTGGCAGAGAGTTCCAAAGTTTAGGCACCTTGAATCAGAAGCTTTGCCTGACTGTGTAACTTAAATGGAAGGAGGGGATAATAAGAAGGAATTGCTTTGAAATATGGAGAGTTTTCATGGGGAAATATGGGATCATTTTTTTAAAAATTATATTTGATTAAATAACCTTTACAAAATCATTCACATAAAAACAGAAAGATACAAAAAATACATTTCCCAAACAAACTAGAAAATAACATGAAGCGAATAAAAACCTCTGAGTTTAGACAATTAATTCGTATTTAAAAACGAAAAGACATTCACATCCACACACTAAAATGTAACGCTTTGTTCATGTCTGGAAAGCAAATCCCAAAAATGATAGAACTCGAAGTCAACACAGGAGGTAAATTAAGGAGAGTCTAGGCTCTACCTACGATGCTTTATATAAAGGTCACATGGAGTGTCTATCAAATACATTCTACTTTACACATGTATCCAGTACTATGGGAATGGATGACTTACTTTCATTCAATTTCATCGATTTAAAGAAAGAAGCCACAGCCAAGGTTTCAGAGGTGTTTCTTCCACTTAAGCAACAGTGCCAAATGTGACTCTCATGAACCCACTGGTTAACAGAGAACATTCTAGCAAGGTAACAGAGCATTTTATCCATTAATGCACCACAAAATGAAAAGAGATGTCTTGTTGTTTCAATGTTACCCCCCTGATGACAAAATGTGCACGTCAAGTCATCAGCAGAAATCATACCACGCTTGAGAGAATTTCTTTAGTTAGCAATAGGCTCCATCTTAATTGCAAAAAAATGTTCCTATGATGTTTCTCTGGAAATTTAATAAAGTATAACGCAATCTCAACCCTCTTTTTATGTTCATGAGCAAGATGAGCCACCGATGTGTAGCGCGTTAATTTCTCATGAGTCACAATCCAATCCGAATTATACAACTGATTCTTTGCCTTGAGTGGGTTTGAAATGAGAGTATCTATATTCAAATTGATTTTTTGTAGGATTCTCTAACAGCTGGTTTAATTTCAGTGACAAAGTTTAGGTGTTTCCCAATAGTGTGCAAATTCATAGTTTCTTGTAGGTTCAGATAAAGTGAGTCACGAGTGGGCAACAGTAATCTCCTAAACAGAGAAAACAAGTTAAATTCCACCCGAGCATGAATAGAAATGAGGCCCAGTTCATACCTTATTGCTGTGAGTGGGACCCCTAAAATTCAATGTCATAGCTTTGCTTCCCACAAGCATAATGATTTGAATGCCACAACATAAAACAGTTCCTGTCCATAAATTAATTTAGGCACCACCTTGCCCCCATAAAATGTCAGTACTGGGAAAATAGATAAGGCTCTGAATTTCCGGTGTATCGCCAGGGCTTGTGATGTCAACATGGTCGCCTTCAGATTTAGCAGATTTCTACCATTAGCAAAACCTGGACCGGCCGAAATCATGTAGCCAAGGTATGTCATGCGAAAAGCTGATGAGATCACGTTGTCTTCCCAAGACCACATTTGTTGCCACTTTTTCATGCTCCTAGAAATAGCGAGAATTCTAGTTTTCTTTAGATTGACCTTTAGGCTGCTGTCTATAGCAAATGCAGAAAAGGCCTTAAAGAGTCTTTAGACCCACATGCGATTTATGAAAAAGAAAAAAGTCATCCGCATATGCAAGCTAAGAAATATGCCGGGAACCTACTTTAGGGGGGTATTAGTGCAGCCGGAATAAGAAATCACTTGCATCAGACAAATAAAGACTGAATAAACATGCTGCAAGGATACAACCCTGTCAAAGACCGGACCACGTTCGAATACACAGATACATGGCACCATCTCTATTCAGTCTTACCTTTACTGAGGCGTTCTCATGGAGGCCTATAATTAGCTCTGATAGGCCACTAGGAATCCCCCTAGTTTTTCAACTTGCCCCATAATCTGCCATGATCAACACGATCGAAGGCAGAAGATAGATCGATAGAAGCTATATTATTTATTTATTTATTTAATTAATTTGATTACACGCCCAAACCCAGAGGTATCCCGACATAGGTTACAAAGTTGGTAGAAAAAAACCATTACTGGTTACATAGCATCAGGTATGGCCCAGGTGGAGAGTTGGATGTACCTGAGAACCAATCCATTGAGAGATGTTGAATGGGCGTTTCGGAAACCAGTCTGAAATTTTGATAGTCTGGACGTATCAACGGCCCATTTATCAAGGTGCTGAAGTAGGATAGATGCAAAAATCTTACTATCGGCTTCCAGTAAAGAAATGGGTCTATAATTCGAAGGGTTGGATCTCAGACATTTTTTAAAGATGCAGAGTATGAAGGGAATTTGCCATGTGGAAGGAAAGATCTTAGTTGAGACGATGGTTTTAAATAAAATAGTTAGAACATTAGCCCAGTTTCTTGGATCACTTTTTTAAGATTGTGTTAGACAGGCCATTGGACCAGCAGCTCTTGATGGTTTACATGAAGAAATTAAATCAAAAACATTATTTACACTGATTATTTTGGAGCCTCTTTTACTGTTATGTTTTTGCAGTTTGCAGTAGAATCTGGTGATTTTACGGAACCCAGATCATAGAGAGTCAAGGAAAACATTGCTGATGTAGATTCGTCAACTGCATTTAACTGAACAGTGCATGTAGACAAGGTTTGGCCTTTAATTTGGAGACCAAAACATGCCAACATCTTTTCTCGCCAAAATTCGAAGGACCAATTCAGTATCTTGCTGAAGCAAATACACCCATTGCTGTTTACAGTAAATATTGTAATGTAGCTTTACTGATTTACACTTGGCAAATTTCAATTAATTACAGATAGGTTGACACTTTATTGACCTTAAGGCAGACCTCATCCTAGATTTATTCTCAGCAAATTGCTCATCATAAGCATGTTGATGATTCTTTCGAATGGAGCTCTGCATAGGGTTAGAATAGTACATGGCACCAGAGATTAAAGTATCAATAGATCCTTCATAATTCCCGACATTAAACATGTCGATCTTCCAATTAAGAGTAGAACAGGCCATTGCATCATGGAAGTGGTAAACTGACCTATCAACATTTAGGGAGGTTCATTGAACAGCATTGCTGTCCCGGGACATCTCTTAAATCACAGGGACCTTTGGGATCATTGTGAAAGAGAGCAAAAGGAAGGCTTAAAGTGGCTCTCAACATACAGTGATCGCTCCAAGTAGTCAGAGCAATGGAAAAATCAGAGCACATCTCAAGCATGTGAAAATCAGTGAAAATATAGTCAATCATGGTTTGGCTCTGACAACGGAACCAAGTGCAAACTCTATTGCAACTATTACTAACATGCTCATGTAAAGAATGCAAATTTAAAGAAGCAAGTGTGAAACTCCATGCTAGGTAATTTTTAGAGTATTGGTCTGAAAAGCAGTTGCAAGATTTATAATTAACTAAGAGGTCATCAACCGGAATGGTAAAACATTTGACATTTAAGTAACCGGCTTACAGAACACAATGGGTGCCACATCTTACCTTCCACTTACAAACGAAATGGACAACAGACAGCCATAATTCATCTAGATCACCCACACCTTTATGCCAATAGATTTTGATCATTAGAATGAAAAACGCCTGTGAAGGAAATTCAAACTCAACCACCAGAAGACCATATGGGAGATTCAAAACTTGTCGAGAGGACACCAAAAGATCAGATCTTAGGGCAATGGCCAAGCCACCATATGGTCTACCCTTATCACTACATTTTGCTGCCTGAAAAAGGTGGTATCCTTCCAGAGCAGGATTGGTAGTAAGCCAAGTCTCTTGAATCATAAACCAATTGACACTTTTCAATTCATCTGAGACAGCAAGATTGGTACATGGGTCAGTGTCCCCCCTAGAATTCCAAAATAATAATTTCAAATCTCTAATTACAACACTGTTTTTTACAGATACATTTTCATCATCTGAGACACCAGGCACCTTTCTTGCTGTGACCTTGTATTGCGAATGCTCTATCCGCACGAGAACCTAACTGTTTATTTTCACCATTCAATCGCTTAAGATCATTGACAAAGGGGTTGCTTTTAAGAGTTGAAATATTGGGATCATTGACTTCATCCTCCAATCTTACCACTAAGAACCCCAAGTTATACAATAAATCTTTTTCTGCTAAGTCCAGGTTGAGCACCAGTTTAGATCGAAGATAAAGATGAACTCAAAACACATCATTTCTGTCGGGAACCATAACCCTCTCAATGTCAGCTGAGGAGATGGCATTCAATGTGGATATTTCAGCAAGTATTAGAAAGATGTTCACGGGATTGAGGCAAATCGGAATAGTGGGACCTAGGAGACTGGACATTAGTATAATATCATTGGCCTACGCAGGATGACAGTTAGCATTAATGGGTGCCCTGAGAATGTCTTCATTGATGGTTGGAGAATTGAAATCAAGATTAAGAACCTCCACCCTCCTATGAGGCATTGAATTAGGAGTGGTTGAACCATCACTTTCCCCATACATCCCGTTCCTTAAAATCAAAGTAGCCCTATGACAATCACATGTGTGACTGGGGATTTCCTTAAAAAGAGGATACTTTCCACCCTGTATAGACTTGACACCACTATTAGGTGCCATGGGATATCTCTCTGAGGGAATGTATAACGTATCTAACAAAGCACCAAGATTGGTATGATTACCATAATCTACGGAAGAGTTTACCAAACTGCCCGAGCGCAAACATGGAAGGGAAAGGATCAATGAGTGAGAACCTGACTCGGAATTATGGTCAGATGTACTAGGTACATTTTTGCTCAAACAATTTACCTTCTTATTAGACTGGACAAAAAGACCAGACCCACATTGGAGGGAACTTCTACTAAAAGTAGAATCTAACAAAGCATTAACAACACTGACTTGCTCTGTTGCTATGTCCTTTGTATACTGATCATGCCAAATCTGATTTGAGGCCAAACTCAACAAACTCGGGGAAAGAGCCATGTGACATCTACAATTACACATACAAGCATTCACAGAAAAAGATTTAAACAAGGTATGGTTGCTTGCAGCTGGCAAAGTAGAGAGAACATTAGCAGATTCCAACACCTGGCCAATTGATGAGGGAGAAGCGTTGACAGGGTAGGCCTTTGTGCATTCAGGGTGAGAAATCGTCTGCACGTAAGCATCAGATCTAGGTGTTTTAGACACATCAGATGAAGCAAGTATAGATGGATGAGAAAAAAGTAGTCCACCACTAGCAACTTTAGTCTCCAAAGGTGCACCATTAAGAGAGAGAATGTCTCCACGCAACTCAGAAGTCAAATTTGGCTTTAATGCAGGAGTGGATTTTAAGTTGGTTGTAGTAGTCAGCCCTTGTAAGGTACATGTGATATTGGATGTACAGGGCTGAAGATCAGAACCCAAGTTATTCTGTCTCTTTAACAGTTTCTGATTCTTGTTTTTTTTCTTTTTTCCACCTGGTCCGGGAGGGCAAACATTCAATACACTTTGGGGGTAATTCAGAGAATTCAGCACAGATGTAGCACAGGCGGCAGCGCAGAGAGGGAGCGTGTGCCAGCATGCGCCAGCCGTGTGTGCCAAACAGGATTCTGGTGCACTGCATATTCATGGATTTCCCAAGCCATTTGCAGCCGTGGTGCAGCGAACACACAGCAGCGCCAGTTACATCCCCAAGAATGACCCTTGTGCAAGAAAAAGCCATCAAAATACCCAATATGGCGCAAAGGGCCCCGCTAACCCTGGACCAGCTTACAGGCCCCCTACACAGTAACCGCGTGAAAAACTACGCATACCCCGCTCGCGGCAGCCAAAAAGCATTAAAATGTACTTGCATACCCCGCATTGGCAGCCAAAACGCGTGAAAATCTCCCCACGCACCCCTTCATATACACGTACCCCATGTGAAAATCAACTCGCGCACCCCCTTCAATACGCGTACCCCACCTGCGCCAGGCAAATTGCATGGAAAAAGTCCCCCCTGTGGAGTGAGCTGCCTGCAGGTCATGGTCAGGGGTGATGGGCTGTCTGTGGGGCATGGTCAGGGATCTGGGGGGGCCCCTGTGGTGTGGGCTGCCTGCAGAGCATGGTCAGGGGTGTAGGGTGGTCCCCTGTGGTGTGGGCTGCCTGCAGGGGGTGCATGTGGCTCCTCATCACACTGGTGCATGAATCTGGGGCACGCGAGTGAGCTGTCCACGCGATTTCACTGGCGGAAGCGGGGTATGTGTATTCCGGGGTACGCAAGTGAGTTTTTCATGCGATTTCACTTGCAGAAGCAGGGTACATGTATTCCGGTGTAAGCGAGTGAGCTTTTCACGTGATTTCGCTGGCGGGAGTGGGGTATGTGTATTCCGGGGCACGTGAGTGAGCTGTCCACGGTATTTCGCTGGCGGGAGCAGGTACCTGTTTTCCGCGGTACGAGAGTTTGTTTTTCACGCGATTTCTCTAGCAGAAGCAGGGTACGTGTATTCCGGGATACGCAAGTGTGTTTTTCATGCGATTTTTCTGGCAGGAGTGGGGCACGTGTATTGTGGGGTATGCAAGTGAGTTTTTCACATGATTTCTCTGGTGGGAGCAGGGTACGTGTATTCCAGGGTACGCGAGTGAGCTGTCCACGTGATTTTGCTGGTGGGAGTGGGGTACGTGTATGCCGGGGTACACGAGTGAGTTTTTCACACGGTTTCACTGACGGGAGTGGGGTACGTGTATTCCGCGGTACATAAGTGCGCTATACACGCAATTTTGCAGTGTGGGCCCTCCCGGGTGTGCCCTCCCCATGCCCCACAGCCAGCCCACACCACAGGGGACCACCCTAAACCCCTGACCATGCCCCGCAGCCAGCCCACACCACAGGGGACCACCCTACACCCCTGACCATGCCCCGCAGCCAGCCCTCATGGCACCATGCACTTGTGAGCCCCAACTCATGTCCCCCCACCAGTGACGTTCACCTGCCAGCAGGCCCCAAATCATGTTCCACAGCCCCACCCCCATTGACAGAAACCTGCCAGCAGGCCCCGACACATATCCCCCCACCAGTGACGGGTACCTGCCAGCAGGCCCCGACTCATGTCCCCCCACCCCACGCCCATTGACGGCAACCTGTCAGCAGACCCTGACACATGTCCCCCCACCAGTGACGGGCACCTGCCAGCAGGCCCTGACTCATGTCCCCCCACCCTACCCCCATTGACAGCAACCTGCCAGCTGGCCCCGACACATGTACCCCGACCAGTGACGGGCACCTGCCAGCAGGCACCGACTCATGTCCCCCCACCCCATCCCCATTGACGGCAACCTGCCAGCAGGCCCCGACACATGTCCCCCCCACCAGTGACAGGCACCTGCCAGCAGGCCCTGACTCATGTCCCCCCACCCCACCCATATTGACGGCAACCTGCCAGCAGGCCCCGACACATGTACCCCCACCAGTGACGGGCACCTGCCAGCAGGCCGCGACTCATGTCCCCCAGCCCACCCCCACTGATGGCAACCTGCCAGCAGGCCCCGACTCATTTACCCCCACCAGTGACGGGCACCTGCCAGCAGGCTCTGACACATGTCCCCCCCACCCCACCCCCAGTGACGGCAACCTGCCAGCAGGCCCTGACACATGTCCCCCCAAACACCACGTCATAACAATACAGACCCATGGCCCTAATGCCAACCCAAATCCCACCCCGACACCCCAGTTCAAACACGCACCCATCCACTGCACCCACTCCCTAGTAAATTACCCATGCCATGAGAGTCTGAAAAGAACCAGCATGCCCATGAATAAATGTCCTACAGAGCCACACAGTGGCAACACATGACAGAGCCAATGTTCATAGAGAAATGCACGAAATCAATAAGAGACGACCACACAAATAATATAGATCCATAAAATGTATTAAATGTAACATGCAAACTCAAAACCAAAAGCACACATGAAAATGGAAATTATTCAGGGTCAGTATAAAAATAAAATCAAATCCAAGAAAAAAGTGACATCCATGAAAAGCCAAATGAAAAGTGGTCCATCGCCAATGTCCAAGAAACGCAATCCAAACGTCAACATAATAAAGAATTACTCCATGGGACCAAAAAAATAAAGAAAGTATGTACATGTCTGCAACTATTAACAAAGAAAGTCACAAGGGTCCATGATCCTCAGAAGAAAGAAAACCTATACAAAAACCAATAAAAAACATAACTATGCACAATAAGGTAGAGCAAAGTCCAGGCACTCCAAAAAATAAAAAATAAAAGGGCTCGTCCCACGGCTCACTTGGTGATGTTCCAGTCCAGGGCATCATCGAACTCCATGTCGATCATCCGGATGCAGGCCTGTTCCCTGGCTTCGAGGTCTCGCAGGGATGCAGCCATGGTATCCAGAAACTCCCTGTGAGTTTCCTCGAGGCACGCAGCCTACCTCAAAGCCCGGTTCATGGGGTTCTCCGCCATTGCCATCCTGAGCCGTGCCCTCTCCTCCCGCTCCACATTTATCTGCTGGCCAAACCGCTGCCACAAGGAAGACACTCCCAGTCCTGGGTCCACTTGCCCCTCGGCTGATGCCTGCCCCCGGGATGTTGATGGCCCCGAGCCAGGATGCCTCCCACGCTGAGCCTGCTGCTGCCTCCAATGCAACTGCCTCTGGCACCACAACTGCATACAGGCTGATGGAATCTCCAGGCGCCGTTGTGCATGTGCCCTGCTTGTTGATGCCTGCACGTCCTCCATTTGCTGGGGTCCAGTTGGTGGGGTGGCCACCCCTGCTGGACCTCCGACTCCCGACTGTGGCAGGGATGTCTTCTCTAGCAGCCTGGCCGCTGGCTCAAGGGCAGCTCCACAGGGGGCCCAGGTGGTACTTGGGTGGGAAGATGGCACGGAGGACGACTGGCGCATAGGGGTTCAGTTGAGGAGGGGGTTGCAGGAACCTCCAGCACACGGAGGAACCCAGTGCTGATGACATGTCCTAGTAGGTCGATGCGTCCAAACAGATAATCAAAATGACGTGCATTGTCCTGACGAGAACCCTACACGTCATCCCGAATACCACGTATGCGCAATGCCAATCCAGCTAGGACAGGCTCAACATGGTCACGGATTGCAATGTCCGCAGGGTGAGCAAGGCCAGTTGTTGTTTGCGCATCCCATCCCTGAAAACGGGTCTGGACGAAGGCATCCATGCTGGTGATGGATGATGCAGTCACAGGATCGGGGCCAGGATTACACACAGGCACCTCCGTGGCAGCCTGTGCTGCCTCCTGACCCTGCCCCTGGACTGCACCACTAGCACCAGTGGAATCCCCCCTTCCAGTCCCCTTGCATGGGACTGTCACAGCCTCTTCCTCAACCAAACCCCTCACCAACCTGGATGACTCTCTGCCGATTTCCTCCATAGGCCCCTGTGGGGGCTCAGCTGCCCCTTCTGCTGCCGAGGAGTCCAGCCCCAACCTCCGCCCCTTGGACCTTCCCTGGGCAGCTGCGGCCATGGATGCGGCAACAGACTCCTCACTCCCAGAAGATATGATTACTTGGGGGTGCTGGGCTTTGCGTCTCCGGCTGGCGGTGGCATCCCTGCCATTGTGCTCCACAGCACCGTCTCTTCATCAGTCAACGCTGCAGACAGGGAGAGATAGAACACAGGCATCAGGACAGTGTACAATGGTCTGATACACACATGACAGTTGCACATGAGTGTCAGTGTCAGACATCACAGATGGCATCACACTCCCCAACACTCATGTCATTTGAACCCACACACATGCACAAATCAACAGGAATCGTGCAGCAGGCATCAGCATCCATACACGCACAACTGCATGAACACCCAAAGATTGGCATGAGGTCACAAGCAACATGGGAAGTGCAGAACACATGCACACACGCCACCAGACAGACATGCATCTGTACATCTCCACCACCTGTCACAGTGCAATCATCAGAAACTATGTCACATCTGCCAATCAGGTTCCCAGATGTCCAGGACACAAGCATCCATGGCGGTCTCACTGTCACACACATGCCAAACAGACACACGCACATGTACACCGTGCATGTACATAAAGGTGGCACCAGCATCCATGTGTCACACAACGAACATAGCATAGTACACACCCAGACATCCAAACATGCGTGCATCAACACATGCAGTCGTGCATCATGCATCGGAATACATACACCACTGATGTGCACAACACATGACTTGTCACACATGCAGCACGGGCCTGTCCCTGCACACAGACATCTATACATGGGCCATGTCAGACATATGTCCAAGCTGCACAATCCTGCCACACTCAACATGCAATGTGTGAAATAGGATAGGCCAGACACTCACCACTCGGCTCCAGATGGGTCTGCCCCTCTGGGACCTGGTGGTGAAGCACTGGGTTGATGCCTTCTGGGACCCTCATCTGGTGGATGGTAAGTTGGACCTGGCGATGAGGGTCCTGGACCTGTAGTCCTCCCAGCGCTTCTGGATGTGTTTGAAGTCACGGCTTGCCAGCCCATCCGGGTTGATGGCAACCACGATGTCCGACCAGGTCCTCTTCCGTCCTGCCTTGATGGCGCATGGTCGTCTGAAGAGGGCATCATAATGCCCCAGGACTTGCTCCACCAGGATACCAACTTCTCCGGCTGAGAAACTGACAGCCCTCTGCCTCTCTGGCTGGCGGTTGCCAGTGGTCTCATATGGTGTTTGCCCTGACATGGCAACCCCCAAGGCGGGTTGCCATGTCAGGGCGGCTGTTCCAGCAGGGGTGGTCTTAGCAACTGGACCCCTGCAGATGGCTGATGTGCAGGCACCAAATAGCAGGGCATGTGGGCAACAGGCAGGCAGGCAGCATCAGATGGCTTGTGGGAGGCTGCTCTGGGCTCTGGGGGGCAGGAAAATAGCCTTCTGGGCAGGAGCATGGTCTTCCATGTGTTGTCGCATGGCTAGCTTGATGCAGAGTGAATCCACACGTGAAAATCATCACATTTGTGTGAAAATCGAGGAAAGGCCCTTAGCGCATAAACACGTAAGTGATGTGGCATGCATAGGCGTTCCTGTGCGCAGGGGTTGTGGAGAGTAAGCATGTGATTCATGTACTTCTTGTGGGTTGACACACGATTACTTCATAACGGTTGCAGTGAGTACTCCTTGTTTACTGCTGCAGAGCTCAATTCTTCTTTTGGCGGGGGTATTGCCAACGCGCACACTTGGGTCTTTTTTCCATTCATTTTCTAGGCAGACGGTGAGTCGCACACTTATTTTTCCACAGTGGTTGCCCCTGTGTGTCGCGTACCCATTCAGAGGTCATTGTAGCCTGCATGTACCACGCGTATGCATTTTTTGTGTTTCTGGGTGCTACAGCATACTGCGGGTCCTTCATTCCACGCATGTGGGCTACCGAAGGGTCACGGGCACGTTTGTTTTTGTTTTTGGGGTGTCTGACCATTGTGTGACCGGTCATTTTTCCCCAGGGGTCGCAGACAGCCTTGCAAGAGCACAGGGTTACCTATTCCATCTAGTACCCTGCCCCCTTCACCCCAATTGCCCAGGACAATTATTTTCTGCACCTCCCATTTGTACAAGTACATCAGTGCCATGGTTGGAAGGCGACCAAGTAGTAAGGGAGGCAAAGGTGGCCGACCTCCAAGAGGTGTCTGCGGTAGGTGACATGGCCAGGATGAGCAGGGTGGCCAGGGTGACCAAGGTGGCTGTGGTGGGCAACGTGGGCAGGTTGGCCCAAGAGGGCAGTGTGTCCGAGACCATTCAGGGACACCTATGCCCCCCCCAGTGGGTCAGGGAGATTCAGCTGTCACCATCCCAGCTCAGGCCCTGCTAGCCTGGCCCGGATTGGTCACCGGACAGGCACGGGATGATTCACAGGCCGACTTCTGTGTCACAAAGTAAAAGTTGCTGTCACCAGGCCACAGGGATCTGGGGCATCAATGTCATCTGCGCCCCGAGTAGCCAGGGTAAGGAGGCTGCAGGGGCAGCTGCAGCTCACTCCACCCCGGCTCTGAGTCACCCAGCTGGGACAGTGTTGGTCCCGGACCCTCACACCTGCTTGGTCCTGGCAACAGCACCCAGCAGCCAATGCCTGAATAGAAACCTTTGGTCATCGTGCATTTGCCTGCTTCCAGTGGCCAGCCCACCTGGACTTCAGTCCCTACAGACCGGAGCGGCGTAAGCCACTCAGGGTCCGCGCCACCTCTCAAGTGGAAGAAGCATGCTCTTGCGGAACAGGCTGGGACCCCAAACAGGGCCCGTCCCTCCGGCATGTCAAGGAAGTTGAGTTTAAATAATGTTGAACTAGACGCACTTGTGGCCTACGTGTCGGAACATGGCTGCGACATGCTGGTGATGGCAGGGTGCAAGACTATGACTGCTCAGCGTAGTGCCCACTGGAAGTGCATCGCGGACCACATTAGCTCCCTTGGATTTGTGAAGCGCACAGCTGATGATTGCTCAAAGCGTTGGAATGAGCAAAAAACAAGCTGGCTTCTAATTACGCCTCTACTCTGGTGACTGGCAGTGGGTCACTAGCAGATGAGGATGAATTCACAGAACATGAGGCAATCGCTAGAGGGTTCATCGCAAAGGATCACATCCAAGGCGTTGAGATCTACCAGATCTTGAGACAATGGACCTCATTACAACCCCGGCGCTAAACCATGGCGCTATTAGCACCATGGTTGGTGCCGGTGTTGTAACGAGTCCGCCATGGTGAAATGGGGAAATACCACCACATTCCAAGGTTGGCAGGGCGGTATTTCCCCATTTCACCATGGCCCTTCCCCATTCCCATTTTCGCCCCATAGGGCTCAATGGGACTGGGGAAGGCGCTAAGTACGGTACCGCAAATTGCAAAACCGTAATTAGCACTGAGGTCAATTTGCGGCACCCTACTTTAACGGCTGGTAAAACCATTAAAGTAAAGGTCCGGTCCTGCAAAGGGACCTCGTAATCAGGCGTTAAGGGTTTGACAGCGCCAACACCTTTTACGGCGCCGTTAAACCCTTAACGCCAGGTTCGTAATGACCCCCAATGTCCGGTGAGTGCCCATGCGTGTGTGTCCAGACCATGTGCATGTTGCTTGGGTGATGTGCTGTGATTGAGTGCCAGGTCAGGCTGTGTATTCATTACTGCTATATGTTACACATCTAGTGCCTCCAAGCCATCCCCTGCCCCTGGGTATGGGGTTCACTGTATCCTTACTGACCACTGCAAACACTTTGCACATGATGACTGTACTTGCCCTTAAACTGCCATCATGCCACAACATTGTTATTACAGTTTTTTCTCTTTATTCTGCCTGATTGGTGGAATCATTTGCATGAAAACAGATTTGTGTGCCGTTCTGCCCAAAAATCACCATACTTCAGACAGTGATTTTTGCCCACAAAGGCCCACAAATGTGCACTTTTTTACGCTAATGATTTCATAAATCAGGCTGATTGACTTGCTGTGCACGTACACATGCACTGCACCCGATCACTTTTGAGCCCTGTTTGAATCTTCAACATGACAATTGACTTGTGTCATGTCCAAGTGACCTGCCATTGATGTATCCGTGTGCCTCCCATCCCTGTATTTGAACACACTGGCGTTGTTGCAGCGTGTGACACATGTGTGTTTTGTCCCACTCTTTTGCATGTTCTGTTTGATGATATGTGTTTTACATGGGTGGGGGCAGTAGTGATTAACTCCCATCTGGATGTTCTTGTCAGTTCTGGCATGGCTATGCTACGTGCCATCTGTGTGCTGACATGGGTCATGTTTGTGGATGGTCCATGCCACTCACAGGCTAATGTCTGATGCAGGTGCTATGCACCATGCAGCACATGTGTTGCTTTTCCATGTTGGAGTCATCAGTGTCTGCTTTCAGGGTCCCCTTTCACTTCATTGCCACTGCATGCATGGTTGAGTTTGTGTCATGTGGGACATGTCTGATTAATGTATTGGATGAGTACATTGTGATGCATATGTGTGTCGGCTATGCTGTTCATGTGTGTCTTCATGACTTATCTTTTCATTTTGTGCAGGTGATGAGGCACTAGATGCTGTGGAGGAGGAGGAGATGGCACAGGGGTAGGAGTACTCAGAACCCCAACCAAGCACCACTGGAGGACTATTGCTCAGGTGCTGAATCAGACATTGACAAAAATGTCCCGTTACAGGTGAGTGTTTCTGGCAGGGATGCTGTTCTGTCCAACACACCTGCACTGGGGGTAGACCCCTCAATGGCCCATTCAATGTTGGAATGTCCGCCTGTGCCGGTTACGGATGCAGGCTCACACTCCCCAATATTTGCTCCTGTTCCTGGGGCAGCAGATCAAAGGAGGAATGCAGTCCTGCAGCCTCAGACAGTGCCAGCACAGCAAGGTGCACATCACCTTGAGGTCAACAGGTGTCGTTTCCGGCAGCGCTGTGTGGGAGAACTCAACGCAAGGATGCCCTGAGGGAAGATAACACCTCCCTCAGACCTACTCTGGGTGCACTTGAGGTGTCCCGGAGTAGACGGTCAGAACCACAGCTGGAGCAGCTAACACGCACAATCTCAGCTGAGCTCCAGGCAACCCGTGAGGAGATCCGTGCATCACGTGAGGCCTTGCAGGCAGAACTCTGTGCTACCCGTGACGTGCTGCATGGGGACCTCCGGACCATCATTGTGCAGAACCAAACCTTTCAAACCTGCATGCTTGCTGCCGTGGAGAAGCATGCCAGGGCTTTGCGTGGTCTGCCTCCCATACCACGCACACCTTCTCATGTAGCACCAGAGGGTGACAACAGCAACGGGAGTTCTCCCACTATCAAGTAGCCGTGCAGGCCATGAGCACATGGAGGGTATTTTTTTTCTCAACATCCAAGCATGTGGGTGTTGGGGTGCACCCTGCACCTCCTCCCTCCTGGGTGCCCCCCGCCCGGTCGACAAAGGCCATTTTTTATTTTTATTTTTTTTAATTATTTTTTGTTTTCCCTCATTTTTTGTCTATTGTGCATTCATGTTACAGAGTGTTGCTTTGTGTTTCACCCGTAGGCATCCACTGTGTGTTCCAGCTGGGCCCATGCAGTATTGTCTTGTGTTTGTGTTTGAGGCTTCGGGTCCAGACACATATGCCACTCCTGCTTCCCCTTTCCATGGGCTCGCAAAGGTGGCACTGTGTGACAGTAATTTACACAGAGGCATTGCATTTCCATCAGTTGTGTGGCCAGTCTGTAGTCCAAACTGTGTACGCACCCATAGTGGAGATTACTGATGACTTCTCCACTGCATGGTTGATTTTTATATTGTATTCGATATTGCTCATTATACATATTTGCATGTAGCTTCTTCATGTCTTACCTTGCCTGTCTCCATTGCAGATGCAGTTCATGTTGTATGCAGTACCCTGCCACATTTACTTACCAGCAACACACTGGAGATGGGAGGGGTCGATGTGCTGCTTTTGTCAGTTTGTCACACTTGGACTATTGTGATTGGTTACTGTCAGACGTTGCCACTGTTGGGTCCTGTATTCATGTTTTGTCATGCTCATAAGTATATGTTCATGTGTGCTGTTTCTTTTTCATAGGTGAGAGGTAATTGTCTGTGGCCTGTTTCCATTTGTGACGCTGCACTTTGTGACAGTTGTGTCATGTGGTGTGCATTCATTTGGTTGCTTTCACATTGCATGCCATGCCATGGTGTCTCAGGCGGGTGAGATGGAGTTTGGAAGTGGTTGGGTGACATACCAGTATTTGGGTCTGCTGTTTTGCAAGGGGGTAGTCCTTCATGCAGCATGAATGTGTGCCTTTTACTGACACAACATTGGGTTATTATTTTAAGTAGGTAGGGATGCATACAATGTAGCACTTCCAGGGAAACAATCTCAGGGTGGCATGGCTGTGACAGTTGACTGTCCCTTTGTCATCATCGATTGTCAGCTGATATGTGCCAGGCCTGTGAACGCTCCGCAGGGGTGGGATTTCAGGTGAAAAATGTTGCCACAAGCTGGGTACGGGCTCCCTTGCCATGTGCCCTTTCCCTTCCCATGCGCAGCGGGCATGCATGTGGTTGGGGATGTGGGGGTACTACCATGTCCACCGGCATTCCCCGCTGGGTTGCAACTTTGTGCAGGACACATGCTGCCACAATAATCCTGCACACTACTGGGGGAGCATATAGCAGCTGGATGCCAGAGCGGTCAAGGGAGCGGAAACGTTACTTCACCACTCTGAATGTGCGCTCCACTATGGCCCGGGTTGCAATATGGGCTGCGTTGTATCTTACCTCAGGTGGTGTGGTGGGGTTCCATATTGACGTCATCATGTAGGTGCTCAGAAGGTAGGCACTGTCCCCTTGGGAGGTGATAATGGTTGAAATTAGTTGGGTTTTGCCATTACTCTGTGTGTGACATGCATGCATGTGCAGACGCATCTGTACTCACCAATGAGTCATGTGTCGCCATGCCTCCCAGATTCCAGGTCCTAGCTTAGGGGTGGCATTTTGAATATGAAACTATCATGGCTGTACCCCGGATAGTTGGCATATACAGAGGTGATGACTCCCTTGGCATCACATACAACCTACATGTTGATGGAATGCCAGTGCTTGCGATTGCAATAGATGTGCTCAGTGGCCCTAGGGGGACGTAGAGCCACATGGGTGCAATCAATGGCCGTTAGCACTTGGGGAAGTGTGCCACCCCGTAAAAGTCCTGGACCATGGCCTGCCTTTCTGCGGGTGTTCTGGGCATGTATATGTGCCTATGGACTGAGGGGCGTGCAATCATGATCACCAAACTTGGTGTAGGCAGTATGACTGCTTGAGCTGTGAGACGCCCCAACTATGGCACTTGTCCGCTGAAATGACCCAGTGGCCAAGAAATGCAGTACATTGAGCACCTTTTCCAAGGGGCTCAGTGCTTGGGAGCACAGGGTGGGTGATGTAAGGTCATCCTCCCACTGAGCGACCAGGTTTAGGATGATATGGGGTGAAAACCTGTAAGTGCCATAGACCTGGTCATAAGGCATCCCAAAAAGGCTGGTCCTGGGTAAAAAAATGTGGGGTCTGGCTATCTTCCTCCTCCTGCAGTGTCCCACGACCATTGCTGTGAGGAACGGAATATTAATCATAGCGGTATGAGCTTGTTTGTTGTTTGGTGCACTTTTAAGCTGCGCGGGGGCGCTTACACCAGCTTAGCTTCCGCCTAGCATACGTGTTTCCAGATTAGTACGTCTTTTGTGATGCGCGGGTTTCCCCTGTTCGATTCCATGAATACGTATTGTTAGCGCTCATGTGGGCGTTGCGAGGATTTGGCAGCGGTGCTTCCCCCGTAACGCCCACATTTTCACATGTTATTCCCCATTCCACGTGTTCCGCCCCCTTTTTAGGTGTGTGCGCTGCCCTGTGTGCGCCTTCACTGGCCGTCTCGCGCACAGCCTTCGGGATGTCGCAATGAGGTGTGCACCACCCGCAGATTCAGCGCAAAAATCATGTAAGCCACGCGCAGCGCCTTTCATGGATCGACAAATGGCGGCTTGTGCTGCTTTCACACGCGTGCGCTGTGATTTTCATGCTTGCACCCCCATTTTCAGCGCATATTAATTCCATGAATTGCCCTGGTTGTTGTGTGTGGGATATGGCTAGTTGTAGTGGTTGACTATCATAGATTTCTATGATGACAGGGGGTTCACTCCTAGTATCATTACACAGTGGTACAAATGGAGCATCAGGGACAGCATTGCTGCACTTTTCTTTTGGATTTATAATGCATAAATTAGAACTATAAGACCCATGATGCAGTGAAAAACCAGGAATAGACACACATCTTGTGGGGTGTAATAATAGCCCCAGCACATGACAGGAAAAGCCAGGTTAGGCCTCCTATGCGAAAAGCATGAACCCGAAGGAAGGACACACTGGCAGAATGAAAGGCTAACATTAACACTGCAATCCTGCAAAGATATGTACTTCTGCAGATGACAAAACACAGATATGAAAATCAAAAACAGAGTGTTGGCTGAGAGATAATGTAGCAATTTCATTGAGACTGTCAAACATCCTAAGTTTAAATGCAGGCGACCTTCAAACCCATGTGAATATCTTTTTCCAGTTGTTTAAAACTCAATTTTCAGCAGACACGCAAAAAAACAGACAGCAGATAAATAAAAATAGATTTGCAAGTGACCAAAATGAATAGCGTCGCTTCACTTAAAGTTGCCACATTATTAAATGTTGCTGTTTGCAAAGTAAAAGAAAGCCAAAATGACATTTCTAATGCACAGTGGAACTGACTGCAACACAGAAATTCAAAACAAACTCCCCACATTGCTAGTTTTGCTCAGCTCTTGTCAGTTGATAAACAATTGCTTTGAACGTTTCAGGCCCAAGCAGAAGGATATGGCCAGAGCATGACAGGAATGTATTGGTGGGCTGTATAAAGAGAGGCTGCATCAAGTGAAGGTGAGCTTTGAAAAATACCCCAAATTGAAGAAATCTTGTGGACTAAAATCCTGACTTCACTTGGGGATTGCATGCCATAATGAATGTGTTAATCTTAGCTGTCCCTCTTAGCACAGCTTTTGGGCCCCACCAGAGAAATGTATCATTGTACTGCAATCCTGAACCAACAGCCTAATGCACATGCCTGGACCACATGGTTTCAGGGAATGAGAAGAACTAAATATGAAACTTTTGTTTATATGTATAAATGTATGGCCCTTGACAATAATTGAAAATGTGTTTTATTCAATAACTTTGAGATCGTAATAGTTACAGACTGATGGCTGTGCCATTTTAAAGGTAACTTCAAGGCGATCATGTTGCCACAAATTTTATCCCCGTTTTTGGGACTCATATTATACGTTAAAATGTGTTTCTAGCTGCCCCTAGAATTGCAGAAATCTGAGTCTGCTTATGAAGTTTCACATTCCAAACTATGTTAGTTAGTTTCCAAATAAAGTCCAAACCACTGTAGCAAGCCTGTTCAATCACTTGCCGTAATTAGAGTGACCTCTCCCATTCGTCATTCAGAGAGGAATATTAATATCTATGTATCATGGCATTTATTGGTAAATTACAAAATGTTGCCATGTAGGGATTTTTGGGGTAAAACAGGACATGTAAAAAAATGTGAATCTCAAAGGGGAGTTGCACATTTCTGTTCTAGACTCCTGAACCAATCCTTAGAGAGGGGCTGTACTTGGGGGTTGGAGAGAAATGTAAATGTCCAATCCTGGTTGGGAGGTCATAAATTAGCACCTCCTAGTGTTCATTTTCCATGGGAGGGGCTTAGAGAGTAAAAAGGTCTTGCACTACATAAGAGGCGATCTGCTGAAAAATCATCTGGGTGGATATATTAGGAACTCCCTATGTTGAGTGTGGATTCCCAATATACCATTATAAATTGTGGGCTCATGCTGGGATCTTGCTTACTGTCTTTTGACTCGTGCATTATGACAGAAAATTCATATATTGTGTAATCGCATTGAGATGGATAGAAAGTTGTTTGCTTTGTTTAAGTGCCACAAAGTCTTGACCCCTGAGTTCCAGGCGGGTATATAGGCGAAAAAGGAGATTGATTATAATTGATTTGATTTGTCATTGTGTGTGGAAATCAAGCAGGAATAGGGTGATGTTGCTCCTGCATAAAGAAACATTTACAAAGGTGCAAAAGGCCATTTTAAAATGATTACCATAGAAGTGTTTGAGGCCAGGAAACATTTCCTGGCTAAACTTTTCATTTGAGGAGAATGGAGTGAGGCCAAAGCTGGGAGCTGGCAGACTAAAATGATACAAGAACTCACATCAATAGGAAATTATATTTGGCAGAATCATGGCATTTTGTATTGATAATTAACAGAATTTTACATGACCCAAAATATATGTGATGAGCATATTTGAATGTCTCAACTCACATCTCATTTACATGTTCATGTCTAATTGCTGGAAGAGTGAGTTCAAAATAGGGAGGCTTGTGTTCTAAGTCAGACTGAGCAATATAAACAGGTTCAGAAATGAATCAGTTAGACGACAAAGCACAACAGAGCCAAATGTATCAAGTCAAACAACAAAACATGATTGAATATTTGCAGAATGAGGTAAAAAAATACACAGACCAGTGCAGAGCGAGAAATTGAGTTTGCTGCACTGAAAGATAAATTTGAAAAGAGTGCAGACACTTTGGGCCACCTCCAATGTAAATTGAATGACCAGACTGTTCATAAAAGAGGGTTGTTAGATGACATTATGTCGCTCAGAAAACAAATTAGGGGATTAGAAAGGGAAAACATCAGTTTGTCATCAAAGAGATGGACTCACAATATGAGTTTGATAAAATGCTTCATGATTTAAATATTCGAAAGCAACAGAATTTACAACTAAGTAAAGACCAAGATGCATCAAAATTTGAAAGGGATACAGAGAAGGGTCAGTCAGATTCTCAGGAAATGATCAGAATGAGGCAAAAGAACCTGGAACTTGTGGAGCGTGTGAAGCAAGCAGATGCTGACCTTTTACAGGCAGTGCATTGTAGAACATACGGGAAAAACAGATGTTTCTTGAAAGACAAGCACAAAGAATATGCACACACCATCCAACATTCCCAGAGAGAAAATGAAACATTGTAGGAGGAATTACAGCAAATGAAGGGATGATTGGGGGTCCAGAACAGGGTGCTAGAGACCAGTCAGGCCTTGGTGTCAGAATTCAAAAGCCAGCTCTCTGAAGCTCACCAGAAAATAAGGACAGGGATAAGTAGGTGTGAGAATTTTATAAATGAGGCACACTGATCAAGGTGAGATGCCCCGCCCATCATGGGCCTTAGGCCAGTCATCTACAACCTCCCATGAACAAATGGGTACTGACCTCATGCAGGCCACCTATGAAATTCAGGGAGACATGAGGCTGATGAACATATCCTGGTATAGCCAAACTGATCCAGAAGGCCAGTCCCTGCCTGACACTTATGAGTATTCATCTCTACCACATATCCTGGGGCACTGAAAAGAATATTTTAAGGACTTAAGACCATGACAATGCCTGTGATGAGAAAATCAGGTAGTTAGATTGGCTGACGATGAAATTACAAAGGGCCCATCTAGATCGCTTCACTGGAGGAGAGAAGCCACATTTGCAGCCTAGGAAGGGCATACTAAAAAAAAACATACATTCAGGGCAAGGGGATTTCCCCAGATTCCCTGCAAGGGGGGGAGAGAAACTCTGTTCTATGCTGGTCCTAATAGTAACTATAGGGAAAGTGACCCTAACAGTTCACTGCGGTCTTGGCGACAGGAGTCCAGATCCTATGCGTCTGGGAGATGTTCCCAATCTTATGGAGATAGGGAGCGCCTTGAGGACAGGGAATGGAGTACAAATAGCAGCTCTGAGTCATGAAATTAATGGACTCGGGTGCAGAGGAAGAAAAAGCCAGTGAAACACAGTTTTGTTAAAGACCCAATAAGACAAATCAAGGCGATAAAGAGCTTACCACAAGAATGCAAGTATTCAGTATGGGAGCACCTGGAACTTTATGAACAGGTGATGCCATCATTCCAGATCAGAAAAGATGTGAATTGCATGCACTTGTGGAATGGACATTCTCACCTGAGTGCTACAGTTGTCTTTGCTGGACTCGAGGACCAGGATCATTATAAATGGTGAACCTAAATGGCCATTTTAAAAAATAATTTGCAATGTGGTGAGGATCAGGTGCCTAGGGAGTTTGTGCAGGAGTTAAAGCGTGCATTTGCTCAGACTTCCTGGAGGTGAACACCCATAGTAGGGAGTTTGTGACCACTACAGGATGGAAAATTATGTGGGAATTTTACAGTAGCCGAGCTACTCCGCGAGAGGGACAGTTACTCTTTTTGAGAGCAGCCGAGATATGACTCGAGACCTCCTTACAACCCAGAAAAAGTCGAGCAACTGGAGCCACAGGTCCAGCATCTGACCGATTACCTGGGGTGCATGCTGAGGGCTCAGTCCAACCCTCAAGGTAGCCCTGCTTCCCAGAATTCCCTAACACCCAGGTCTCATGCCCCATGGAGGAAATGATGGGAGGAAACATCTGACAAGCCACAGGTTCCAGAGGAGTGTGCCCGGGTGGAGGGGAGATGACAACCCATAGAGGAAGCTTCCTTTTAAACCCAGACAGATCCCCTTGAAACCTCTCAACTTGAAAGTGACTCTTCTACCCCTGGTTAGTTAGAACCCAAAGAGCAAAGGGTACGTAGGCCAAAGCAGAACCCGCTTTGTGGAGGAACATAAGATCATCCCCTTTGAAAGGGAAGAGTCCCTGGAGAATTTAGTTAAGCAAACCTTCTTTCAGGAACATAGGGATCCCTTCCAATGAAACATGGGTCACAAAAGACCCTGAGTTGGACAGGGTAAGTATGGAAACCGACCCAGATCAGGAAACTATGCAACCCCAGAAATGTGAGCCAGGAAAGGTAGAAACTGAAATGTCCCCCCCTAACAGGTTCTGAGAACTGCCTCTAGGTAAAGCGGGACAGCAAAGAATTGGGAGAGAAAGTTGTTTCCCAAAATCTACCCATTGTCAGTTGTAACATTTTCCTTACAGCTTCCTGATCTCTGACACGAAAAATCGCCCAAGATCACATGGTGTCAGAGGTTCATATTAAGAAAATGACCTCTGGGCTGGCAAATAACTCACACTTTCTTTGCACCATGCAGGAAAAAAAAGGCAGATTTTATGCACTGCTCAAGATGCTTGGTCAATGTGAATTATCAACTCTGGTAGACACTGGATCCCAGCTCAACTCAAAATGGGGGTCAGAGGGTATCACCAAATTCTCTTCACACCACTTCCCAGAGAACTCAAAAATGTTGACGGGAATGACATTTCCATCAAAGAGACTGTGGCTCTGGAAATATAAATTGGGCGATTAAGGGGATAAATTAGCCTGTGCTCAGCAGGGTATGCCTGAATAATAGATGAAGCTTCATCAGCAAAGGGTTATACAGTAAACAGCCATAAGATCAGACCATTCCCACAATTAAATTGATTGACAAAAGTGAAGTAAGTCTGGAAAATTCAAATTCCAAACATCTACTGCCTAGCAGGTGTATGCTAACGATGTCCATTGCAACAAAAGTATAGAAAATAATTGTTGGATCATGAGAGATGTCCTAGCTGTCTTTTATTTAGGTAGCACTAACATCACAACCAATTTGCAATCAATTTGGACCTAATTAAAAATAAAGCCTGGTCACAACTGGGGCTAACCCCATGGGCTTTGACAACAATGCAAGAGCATTCCGGTCTGCTCAATTGCTGCCTCATGCGGTTGAAGTTCAAGTGTGAGAAGAGGTTACCATACCAGGACAGGTGCAACAATTCACACTTTCCCTCAAAATTAAGCGTGGCCAGAACCTCAAACATCAGAATACCTATATAAATTTGAATTCCCACCTCCAACGACCAGGTGTGTATTTAAATCCAAAACCTCCACTAGACCTGCAACGCGACACCATTCGAATATTGGTGGATAACAGCAACCCTCAAAGTATCACTTTTAGGTGCAGACACCTTTATTGAAATGGCGGTTAATGCCCAACATTATACTATTGATTTAGGTAATTAAATCATTGGACCAATCCCAAATGACTGTTCCGCAATCAGCAATAGTATTCCTCCAGTAAAGATTTTTTCCAGGAATGGGAGTCATTTCCTGGTGTACTCTACTTGCACTTACAGGGTGGAAGACACAACCTTTGCCATCAGAAGGGATGAGGTAGTACTCAGAGTCAAAGACAACTACCTCGAATCCCTGTAACCTCCTGTTCAGGTCAACACCATCAAACGAGATCTCTCCTCCGAACTGGAGACTACCGCAGAAATTGCAAAGCCCAACGTTTTCCAGGTTTCAAGCAGATGGTCGAAGAATGGATCAATCTTGCCTATGACTGTGAGACTGAGGAGCAGAGACAAAAGCTGAAACAGGTCTTCCTAGAATTCCAGGATATCTTTTCAGTGGACTCATATGATTGTGGATGCAGAGCCATTCATTCAACTATCATACCCACCGACCCTGAGATGACTCCAGTATTTGTTAATCAACACCAGTTACCTCTTGCGTCCATGGAGTCACTCAATGAGATTATTAAAAATGTAGAATCTTGCTGGATAATTCGTACCTTCAACAACCCAGTAATGTGGATAGTCAAACCAAATGACCAATGGAGACTATGTTCAGACCTGAGGGAGTTAAATAAAAGGGTCCACATGTCAAGATGGCCACTTCCATACATCGATCAAAGACTGGCACAGATCCAAAGGTCAAAGGTGTACACTGCCATTGATTTTGATTAATGCCTAATGGACGGTACCGTGAGTAGGAAAGATCAATACAAGCTGTTCTTTGCCTTGGGATTCAGCTATACACGTGGACCTGAACCTCCTTTGGATACATTAACTCTGGCTATTAGTTCATCATGTTCTGCATAAGGCCATGCCTGATTTGGGTGAAAGGGGAAAAATGGATTATGTAGATAATGTTCTGATCGAGAGCTCAACTGTGTAGGAACATATAGCAGAAATCTGCTATGTTTTAACACAGTTACAGAAGTCCAGAACAAAACTGTCCTTTCAGAAGGCAGAGTGGTGTAAGACCCGAGTGAATTTATTAGGGCACGAGATCACTCCTGAGGGTCTTAATCCCCAGGTGAAGCAGGTGGAAGTCTTAATGAAATTTAAAGACCCTACTACTCTGCGAGAATTAAGAAGCCTTCTTGGACTCATTAATTATAGTAGAAAGTTCATCTAAGACTAAACAGAGATCAATCGACCTTTGGTCCACCTATTAAAGGCCGGAGTCAAGTGGGAGTGGGGTTCGGAACAATACGAGACAATTAAACAACTGAAAAGAAGCCTTTCCCAGGCTCCTTGTTTGGCTTACACATAAAGAACTAGGAGTTCTTCTTGGAGACGGGGTTCTCAGATACTTGCCTATTAGCAGTATTTTACCAAAAGCATGGCAAGGTCAACAAAGACATCTCTTACACGAGTAAAACGTTGTCCTCTGTGGAGAAAGAATTCAATGACTGTGAGAAGGCACTCCTGGCAGCGGCATGGGCATTGAAAAACTACCTCCCATTTATCCAGGGGGAGCACATCATTGTCGAGGCTCCTCACCAACCCTTGCAATGGGCCTCATTACAAGTGCTCCGGTCCGGAATTAACGCTGCCGGTATAACCATACCGGCACCGTTTCCGCGTCTGCCCAATCATGACCCGCGGCCCCGGAAATAGCACCTCTCCCAACCGCCACCGCAGAGTTAAGGGTGCCGTAAAGTCCACCTCCACGGAAACCCCTCCGTTACTGGCAATACGAAACACTGCGAGCATCACAACTAGCGCGAACACGGAAACACCGCCAGAAAAATGGCATTAAAACCGTGATCACGGTGGCGGAACTGCCGCCAACGTGAACATGACGTTAAACAGTTCCTGTTGAACTGAATCAGGGCACAGGTGCACCAAATCAGCCCAGCTGGACCCAGCAGCACACTGGGAGCCTACAAAAGGGCCACACCCAGGCCAACACAACACAAAACCATGCAGGCAGCAGCTCTAGTAGCACTTGGACTGGGCTTACTCAACCAACAGGCAGCACTGCACATGATGGCAGTAATGGTGCAGAGGAAGAGGCGGAGGCGGAGGAAGCGCATGCGCCAACCAGCCAACCCTGCACCTATGGCAAACACCACTGTCCAGCATGCACAACCCTGCAGGCAGCCTGCAATACCACGCATCAGGGCCTCACCCTGGAACTTTACCCCAGGACAGATCCCCACACTATACCGGCTGGACCGTCCAACAATGCTGTACATCACTGCCATGATTGAGGACATCAGCAGCCACATAGACACCCCCACCGCCAACCCCCCTCCTGAAGGTTGTGTCTGTGCTGCATTTCCTTGGCACTGGTACCTATCAACACACGGTCGGTGAGCTGCACGGCATATCAAAACCCTGTTTTTCAAAAATTCTGGTACAGGTACTGGATGCCCTGTTGCGCCATGTGTCAGAACACATAGCCCTACCCCGTACCCTCCCCAAGGTCATTGCCACCAAGTTGGCCTTCCATGCCATAGCAGGCATGCCAAATTGCATGCGTGCAGTTCACTGTACCAACATTGAGCTGACAGTACCACGTGCAATTGAGATGGTGTTCCGCAATAGGAAACAGTATCACTCGTTGAATGTACAGATGGTATGTGATGACACGCTACTGATTACACACTGCTGTGCACGTTTTCCATGCTCAACCCTTGACTCAATGGTACTGCGGAATTCCACATTGCCACGGTACATGGAACGCTATGCTGGACAAAACACATGGCTATTAAGAGAGTACAGCTGACAATGCTCTGACCATGTTGAAGTGGTGTGTGTGTCTCCAGGCCAATGAGCAATGTGAGTGTGCCGCTGTGAACGCACATGCATCACCCCCTCTGCCATCAAACAAATAAACAGCGGATCCCAAACATCACAAAGGAAGACATGACAGGTCAACACAGTGTGCCCGTACACACCCTGCCACATGACACACACAGCCGATACTGTCACTGTCCCATACACCTTATGCCACTGCAAACACCCACCCACAAATGGAACACTGCCCTCCCAATGCACATGATGCCTGTAAATGAGACGTCCTGCATTAACTACTTCATTACAGTGGAGTGACTCTGCCATGTGTGCACATCACTGCACTATGCCATACTCACAATCAAATGTCACCCGCAGGGCAGAGTACACATGCATGTAAATGTGTAGGTCAATATCCATTTGGCTACATCCACTGTGATGGCCGATAAACACTTCCAACCACTGCATGGCACACATGCATGAATGAACAATGATACAAAATAGCACAGCACCAGATGAAGACATGATACAACAAACACTGACATGTCCCCCCTCTACATCCCATGCAGGTGATGCTGGATATGCACTCACGCCATGGATGATGACACCTGTATGGAGACCAAGGAACAGGCATGAAGAGGCGTACAATAGGGCACATGTCCACACACGTGGACTGATTGAGAGGACATTCAGACTGCTGAAGGCCTGGTTCCGCTGTTTGAGCAGATCTGGCGGATCACTGCTGTAGCCCAGTGAAGACGGGTAAAATCACGCTCGTATGTGCCATGATTCACAATCTCTGCCTGCGCAGGAACATACCAATGCCACTGTCAGGCTTTATCTTCAATCAGGATGTTGTCCACGGAAGCTGCAGAACCCCCGCAGTCCCCTTTAGATGCTAACCTCTTAACTGGTAACAAACAGTTCAGTTGAGAGCATCCCCAAGGGAAAGGGGGAAAATGGGACAAAATAATAAACTTCAGGTTTTGCTCAGCTTCTTTATATCTCTTAACTTGTAGATAAAATAACAACATATAGGGCCTCATTCCGAGTATGGCAGTAAGGGATAGCGGCCACCGGTAACGAGACCGGTGGCGGTGATCCCTTACCGCCATACTCCGAGTACCCTTTGCGCCCTCGCCCTTAACGCCTGCTTTGAGCAGGTGTTAAAGTCGAGGGCGCAAAGGGGCCTCCAAGCCAATAACGGTGACCGTAATGAACGGTCACCGTTATTTGCATCTTCCCCATTCCCATTGAGCCCTATGGGGGCTCATTTGGGAATGGGGAAGAGCCTTGGTAAATGGGGAATTACCGCCCAGCCAACCTTGGAATGGGGCGGTAATTCCGCCATCCACCAAGGCGCTGCCGGTCCGGGTACGGCGTCAACCAAGGCGTTAATAGCGCCATTGGTTAGCGCCGTACTTGGAATGAGGCCCATACACTTTAGTCACTAACCTTTCTTTTCCTAGGCTCTGACTTCTCTTTATTGAATTGAGTAAATAAACACGCCACCATACCTGAATATCCTCTATGATAAGTTAGAGGAAGTGTTTGTTTTCTACTGAAGAAATCTCTGAGTCTCTGATGCTCTTACTAACTTCTTCAATTCAGTATTGGAAAACTGCTATCTTTAGCTCACTCTCTCAGTTCCATGAATTAATCTTCTAGCAGTTCAAATTCCAAAACACACACATGCCCATCTGGAAATGCTAGATCCGTCTTTTGTGTGAAACTCTCACTTGACTATAGTTATGCGCATGCGTGTAGATATTCCTTTTCCTTCTAAGATGGTGTGCGCATAGGACAGGAAAATCGAGTTCAAAAATGGCATATGCGCATGCGTAGTAGATCAGTATTTCTCCCTCCTTAATTTTATTTGTTCAAGTAGGAAAGAGGAAATTACTTAGCTCCGGACACTGATCCTTGATGAGGCAGCTTAATGAGGTACGCGCGCCAGGTTAGAATGTTAGTAAATAAAACATAACGTTTAAGGATTGCGTATCTATAACACTGTCACTTGCGCAGACAGTGTAAGATTTCTAACGCTAGCCCAACGTTAAAAGAAAGCACTGTTACCGTAAGAAGGAACAGTGCTCAATAATTTTTATACGGCTGAAAAAACACACAACGCTGAAACGATGAACAGGCCTCCACACACCAACTTGCCACGCGCTAATTATGTTGCGCAGTTCATTAAATAAGAGTACTGTTTAAGAAATCCAAAAATAAAGTCTTAAAAGAACAAAACAAACTACTCTTTAAACAAAGAATAAGAAAACAGGAACTAGTTAATAAATTGTATATAAATTTAACTCCTTCTTGAATTTTCACAAAGTTCAGAGAAAAAATTATAAAGTCACTTAACTTGCTTCTTTCTTTTACCGGAACGTTTCTGGCTTTCTTCTTAAATTCTCCAACACTTTCCTGATCCAAATAACAAATCCTAGGCACAAGGGCCTAGCTAAAGTTTCTAAATCTTAAGAGCTTCAAAGATAAGAGCTTCCTGCTGGGCTGCTGACAATGAAAGGCGGTTTAGAATGTTCCAACAATGCCTTTCTTTTGCTTCTGACCAATCACTGATCCTTTTGGAAGTCTCTATTTCGGCTTGGGAAGCTCTCCACACTCTGCACTAAAAGTTAAGGCCCAAACCATAATTTATGTTAATCATACACTCATTCCACCACATTCAACCAAACCCCATGAAACCTAACACACGTGGACTGATTGAGAGGACATTCGGACTGCTGAAGGCCTGGTTCCGCTGTTTGAGCAGATCTGGCGGATCACTGCTGTACAGCCCAGTAAAGACGGGTAAAATCACGCTTGCATGTGCCATGATGCACAATCTCTGCCTGCGCAGGAACATCCTAATGCCCCCAGACGCAGATGAAGAAGATGGGGATGGAGATGGGGATAGGGATGGAGATGGAGATGGGGATGGGGCGTCCACTTGATGGCCAAAGAGCACGGGATGAACTGATTCGCATTTACTTTTGAGACACAGCACATACACAGCAATGCATGGACATGGTGATGACAATAAATGATTAGTTGTACTGCAAATGAAATGATAGATGTCCACACATGTATGTTTTGATTTCAAATGATGATATATAGATGAATTAACAGGGAAGGAGGTGCAATGGTTAGGGAAGCTGTACACCCGTGCCCACCCACCACCCAAACGTACCCACCCCTCACACCCTTCAAGTCCACGTGTGTCCTGCAGTGCCCCCACACACATGCCATCACTTCCGTGTGCGCTTCTGTGCCTGTGCATCCTTGCCCGAGAGCCCCGTTAGCCGACTCGAGCGCCTCCTTGGACTGGCAGTAGTGGAGCTGGATGGGGTGGTGGTATTGGATGGCACAGAATCAGGTATAGATGGCATACCTGCAATATTTGCCTGTTGCCCAATCAACATGGACTCTATGAGCCTGGAGGTGTTGTCATTACCCTCCCGCACATGGCGTGCCAGGGTGACAATAATGCTGGCAAAGCGTCCAATGGAGCTTGATAGGCGACGCACTGACGTGCTGTAGCACTCCCTCTGCAGCCTAGATTCCTCGAGCTGCCTCTCCACCAGCTGGGTGAGGGTAGCCTGCTGCTCCTCCATCCGCTGCATGCGGGAACTAAGCTCTGCCATAGCCCCCTTCCCAGCACTTGTCTGCACTTTTACTGCACTTGCCACCAGCTGGCCCTTACTATTTATCTTATATTTTACTAATCACTTTGTACTGCACTTTCCCCTCTCCCTTTCCCCCTTGCACTTTTTCCCGTCCCCTCCACCCATGCACTTGCGCGATCTGATTGACACCTGGCCTAGTAGGATCGTTTGTCTGTCTCCCCTTGTTCCCCCCTCCCTGCCTCGTCACGCCTTGAAACACTTGTGTATAGGCGCGTTACAAATGCTACATCATATCATATCATAGATCGGGTGGGTGACCTCATGGGACTTCGGAGTGAAGTGGGACTAAACTCCAGCTGATGGAAGGTTCCCAGGTCATCAAATGTGGGCATCTCCCCCTGTGGCCCAGTATAAGAGTGCTCTGCCGGGGCACTGTTGTCACTACAGGCCGCCTCCTCTGCAGTACAGCTGCCTTCTGTTTTGGTTTGGGTGGGATCGATGGGTTCCCGTGGCACCTCTGTTAACTCAGGCAGCGTGGAGACGCTGGGGATGTTGGTGGTGGTGACCGGCACATTTGTTGCAGTTGGTACTGGGGGCAGAGATACCGAACTGCTGGCAGCATCCTCTTGTGTAGGGGCGGTGGCTTGGACACGTGCCAGTGCAGATTTCTGGCCTCTTGTGCAGTATCACTGTCACTTGACACGGCTGTGGGGATACAGAGGACATGCAATTAGTGTTGTGGTGGCTGATGGGTGCATCACATGCATCATACAGGTTGATCATTCAATAGTGTTAGTTACATGCATCTGATTGTTGGGGGTATACATTGTTGTGACATTGGTTGCCATACGGATCATGATGGGTCCTTTGGCCCAGTCATGCACTGCTTGGGGGAATGGGTTGGTAATGGGTCCTTTGGCCCAGTCATGCACTGCTTGGTGGGGGGGGGGTTGTTAATAGGTCCTTTGGCCCAGTGATGCACTGCTTGGGGAGGAGGTTGTTAATGGGTCCTTTGGCCCAGTCATGCACTGCTTGGGGGGGGTTGTTAATGGGTCCTTTGGCCAAGTCATGCACTGCTGGGGGGGGGTTGTTAATTGGTCCTTTGGCCCAGTCATGCCATCAACATATTCTCATGTGGCATTCATGTTTCACCACTTACCAGCATCTGCAGGTGGGCTCACTCCTGCCTCAGCCTCCCCGATCCCATGGATGCCCTCAAGGTGGAGGACACTGCTGCAACTCTCCTCCCATGCTTGCAGCCTCAGTGGGGAAGGGGGTCCTCCACCTGTCCCACTGCTGCGTTGGCGGTGTGTGGAGATCAGGTGCCGAACCCTCAGCCTGAGGTCGTGCCACTGCTTGTGGCAGTCCTTTACGCTCCTCACAGTCACGCCCACAGCAGTGCACTTGCGTGCTGCTTCAGCCCACACTTCCTTCCTCCGCTGCTGTGTGGCACGCAGTGGATCGGCACTGAACAGCATCTCTGCATGCTCCACTATATGCTCCACCAGAACAGTTAGCTCCGCCTCACTAAAGCGCTGTTTGTGCTGCCTCTGAGCTGGAATCCTGGCAGACATGCTGGTGGTCCCTTTTACCTACTCAGAGTGTGGATTCTGCTTGTGCTGACTCTGGATGGCAATGGATTGTGCTTTATATGATAGCCGCCTCTCTGTTTCCTGTTTTGGCGATCATGGTTTTTCTGGTTCCGTGTCCGTGGCGACGGAGGCGGACACGGTTTTTGCGCTACTTGTGGCAGCGCTATGTCCATTTCCGTGGCTTTTTTCGTGATGGTGGTAACAACGTTTCCGCATCTGTGTGGTGCGTGCGACCGACAGCACGTAATCGGACGGTCTTTCCGTAACCTTGCGGACACGGAAACTTTGTTACCGCCGTCACGGAATCACCACGGTCCAAACCTGAGAGGTTGTAATGAGGCCCAATATCTACAAAGCGACAGAATCCAGATGGGGAAAGTTAGTAATTCCAGAATTTCTTCCTGGATTCTGTCCATGTAAGGCTTTCCTGTGGAGGTCAGATATGGCCAAAACAAGAAGAGTCCTTTAGCACAAAGATTGGCAGACCTTCATGATTGTGCTCAAGAAAACTGTCTCGAGGACGAAAGTCTAATGATGAACAACAATGTGAAGGCATGCTTAAATTCCCTGCACAAGGTGTATGAGGAAGACGTGTCCGGGGATACCCACAATTTATGTGGATAGGTGTTCCTACCATGTTGACAACTACAGGGAACAAGAACTTGCGGCTGACATAGGGAATGCCTGGGTGATGATACCCCAGAGCCCTCTGCTGATTATAAAATAGGGCCCCAAGGTAGAAAGGTGGTAGAGTTGATGGCCGTTTATCAAGCCACCCTCACTGCAGTGCACCACCAACTCAAAGATCTGGTATTAATCACTGACTCTGATTATGTCAGGAATGGGCTCGTGGATCACCTGATTAACTGGAAGATTCGAGGCATGCTGTACGCCAACAACAAACCATTAGTGCATGGAAAATTGATCCAGTGAATTGACAATCTGGTGACCTCTAATCTAATGACATCTATTGGAAGAAAATATGGGGTCATTCCAAAATAGAGGGTCCACATAACACTGTGAATGACTTGGCTGACCAGTTGGCTAAAACCAGAGCTCTGCAGAGGGATTTCATAGAAATGGATTCCCTGCTGAGTGAAATCAAAGTCACTGCTGTCACCAAGTCATAATCTCTTGCAAACTGTGAACTTTTAAATGCCCAGTGGAGTAAAAATACCCCAGATGCAGATTGCACAGAAAGAGGACCCGATCATCAGATAATTCCATCGACGCATTGAATACCCTGTGAGTTTCCCTCTAACAGAATTGGATCATACCGGTAAAGAAGATATCTGTGTGTTGATGAAGTTTTCCAAGATGTTCCGGATCCAAGACGGTTTGTTGGTAGGGAGAGCCCTATCTGCATGTGACCAGTGGGTGGTACCTATCTCATTCCGAAGCCTGATGTTGAACCACGCCTATGATGCGGTCACAGCTGTAGTAGTTGTGGGCCGCATACTATGAGAACCCCCAGGGCATAGTTGGTAAATCGTGGGACCATTGTCTAACTGGCCCACAGGATCCGACCTTTTGTTAGGTAAATGTGTAACTATTTTAGATTTGGTGGGGGCTTCAGTTTTTTGTGTGGTATTTCCCCCCCTCCCAGTGGTACAGGCTAATTGGGGCACTGAACAAGCCCACAAATGTATGGATTTCACTTATAAGGGAGTGGTCTTCCCCAAAGGCCTTGCAGGGTTAGTTGGTGCAGTCTCTGCTGGACAAACTGGAAACGGTGGTGCTATGGGTTGAATTTTCCCTTTCAGAATGAGTATTTTCAGAGAACGCACAGGTACATATGTTGCTATCAAGTCAGAGGATGGTATAAGTTGCCTAATTGGTGGCATGGTTGATGAGCTGGTCATGATAGGTGGCAACCAGCAGGGGTACTCTTTTTGAAATTTATGACTGCTACATCAGCCATATTCCCCTTGATGATGCAGCATATCAGTGGCATGTGTTTGTCTATTTTAGACGTCTATCTTTATTTATTTATCTTTGTAAATGACAGTGTAGTGCTCCCCCACCTTGGCTCTCACATGATCTATGGCTTACCTTCAGTCCCCCAGTCTTTTGCTCTTCTTTAGCACGACCTCTGGACCTTCAGGACCCACACCGGACCAACTCGGGAGACTCAAAGCTATTCCGTAGCTACACTGGGTGTCTTCAATGGCGTGTAGGAGAGAGCCACTCCTTCTTCCCAGCAGTCACAGGAGTCTTCACGTGTCTCGTCAAGGTCCCCCAGCTGCAGGACGTGAACACCCTGCAGGTCCTAATATTTGCGCACTTATCCCCGCGGGCTTTGCCCTCAACGGGGTCGGTAGCACATTTGAATGTTCTGAAGGAGGCACACTTATCCCCGCGGGCTTTGCCCTCAACGGGGTCGGTAGCACATTTGAATGTTCTGAAGGAGGCAGGGCCAAGGCTCCTCTGCACAGCACAGCAGCAAACCGCGATGAAGTCAGGGACACAGCTCCCCTGCAGGCGCCAACACCTGCGCCCTCATCCCACCACCCTTGTGGGGGTCAGTAGCAGATTTGAATGTTCTGAAGGGGGCGGGTAGGGGTTCCTGAGCACAGCATGGCAGAAAACAGCGATGAAGACAGGGCCAAAGCTCCCCTGCATGTGCTAACACCCACGCCTTTATCCCCCCATGGGCTTTAACCTTGCAGGGGTCAGTAGAAGATTTGAATGTTCTGAAGGGGGCCGTGGCTCCTCGGCACAGCACCGCAACAAACAGCAATGAATGCAGGGACACAGCTCCCCTACAGGTGCTAACACCTGTATTCTTAGCCCCCCTCGGGCTTCCTAAGTAATGTCCTTGCCTCTTGTACCTGTTTTTCTCTTTTGATGCTGGAAGTAGTGGGGGCTTTGAGAAATGCTGTGGCTAAGTCTCAGGGGTGGGATGGATTTTGAGTTTGTCTGATAGTTTCCCTGGACTCAAGCTCTCCTTTTAACTTTATCTTGCCTTTTGAGACAGGAACTTCATATCCAGGCTCATGTGCTCTCTCTGCTAGGTAGGCCCCTGCAACCTCAGTCCGAGATCTCCCATGGTAGCTGTAGGATAATTGTTATGTAAAGTACCTGAGTAATCTCCACTACACTGGTCTTCTCTGATTGGTATCAGGAGTTTTGTTCTAATTTTCATTTAACCCTTTCAGACACATTTAATAAGTCCAGGAAATGCTAAAGTGAAGTGTAAAAGCAAGGCATAAAAACGGAACACCTCACTTTTACACTGCAGGACAGTTTGATTTATTTTTTTAAGGCACTGAAAGGGCAAACGCGGAAAAAACATGTCTGCATAGTTTACCCCTCTGTCTTTAAATACTACATGGCTTAACACCAACATTTATTTTCATGCTGGCTTTAAACCAATAGATTCCTATTGAAACTGCCTGCTTTCAGCACCTCTGAAAAGTAAGTGGCTTCCATATGAATCCATTGTAAATGCTGTTTGCAAAGTGTACATTGCAGGTGGCATTTGCATGTTTTACAAAACGGCTCATAAAAGCAAAGAGTAAAAGCAGTTTTAGCTGTATTTATTCTTTATGTTTGCATTACATTTGGAAAAGTAGAACATTGAATGTAGGGGAGAAAGCGGCACATACGTGCTATCATTGGGCCTCATTACGACCCAGGCGGTAAGTTACCGCCTGGGCCGTGACTTTACCACCATGGCGTAAACTACGTTTACGCCATGGTGGTTGGCGGACTTACCGCCCCATTCCGACCTTGGCGGGGCGGTAAGTCCCCAATCCCCATTTACCCTTCCCCATTCCCATTTTTGCCCCATAGGGCATAATGGGAGTGGGGAAGGCGTTAATTACGCCACCGTAAATTACGGTGGCGTAATTAACTCCATGGTCCCTTAGCGCCATGGATTTTAACACCTGCTAAAACCAGGTGTTAAATCCGCCATGGCGCTAAGGGACCTCGTACTCAGGCGGTAAGGGTCGGCGCTGTTTACGGCGCCGTTAACCCCTTACCGCCTGAGTTGTAATGAGGCCCATTGTCAGTCCGCGTCCTGCAATTGGCAGTGTAACATTCTTCTCGCACTAGCTTTAAATTGTAATGTAAGCATACTCATTCTAGCACTTTTACTATATGTTACTTCCGCAGTGGGCATTCACTTTGTACATTTCCCTCCTACTCGCACTTATACTGATCTGAATGTACCAAGAGCTGCGAATGATCACTGCTCTAACCCTCCATTGCCTTTTCTTCCTCTCAGCCCAAATACCCCTCCCCCCACCAGTATCGCGGCCACCACATACATCAACAATGAATAAATACATCAAATAAATCACTAACATAGTTCTCCAGTTGACAGATTTCAACCACATTGGCACTCATGCGGTAGATACTGACCTTGTGGGTTCCACCCAAGTGCCATTAGTGTGAATTTCTTCAAATGAACAATGGAACACTAATCCGAATCAGCCGATGCCTGCACGCCAATAAACACACGTGTAATCTTTGGTCACAGCCCCACCCAGGGGCGCCATGCATAATGTGCAGACTGAGCCTCCTCCTGCTGCATCCCTGGGGCAACGCAGATATGTTTTCTATCTAAAAATAAAATAAGAAAGCTGTTCCCAAAGTGGTTTGTCATAGCAACCCAGCAGCTGTGCTTTTTTTCCCATTTGTTTTATGAAACAAAAGCAAACAAGTTGTGAATCCCCACGCTGTGACTTGCTACTGTGTATTTGCTATTTTAGCGGCACATATTTGTTTTGTGCAGAACGCTAAAATGGACTATGCTCTCACGGCTACCTGCATCAATTGAGCCTGTGCAGGACGGATACTTTGCAGCCTGCTGTGCCATTATGCTGCTAAATTTGCAGTTTCCAAAAGCATCAATTGCATAGACAATGATTTCTTTCCATTTCAACATTAATGTTTTCGGAAAGGATATGTGCAACTAAGCAGATCCGTAGAAGAGCTGTAGTCACTGAAAAATTGATACATTTTCGCGCGAGGAAAGGTGGGAAAACAAGGCTGTCCTGTGGTGTGGGCTGCAGGTGGGGGTGGCAGCTTTTTTCAAGCAAGCAAATACAAGTGCTCCACTCCTGTACCTTAAACCTCAAGCAATCCAACATGCAAGGAACTATCAGGCCGATTCATGGAATGAATGTGCACTGAAAATTTCGTGCAATTCGCAGTGAAAGAGCAAAAATCGCAGTGCAAGTGCGAATATCGCAGGGAAACCAGCGCACATCTATTCATGAAAGTCCGTCCGCGATTAAAATCAGGGATGTGCGCTGAAAAAGGTCATCTAACGGCGTGCGCTAAGGCCACAGCGAAAGCGCACATAACAAAAGTAGGTGTAACACGGGGCGTAACACTCGGAATGGGGAACAACTTGTGAAAATGTGGGCGTCACGGGGGAAGTACAGGAGGCAAGTGCGCGGAAAGCCCAGACGCTCGCCTACAACACGTATTCATGGAATCGAATAGGGCAAACCAGTGCACGGGCAAAGACGCGCACAGACCCAAACCCATCCGCCGCACGAAGGCAGGCGGTAGCGTCCCTGCGCTGGAAAAAATGTGCGCCAAAATGTGCGCTAACAAAAAGCACGAATATACAGTTCTGATGAATGTCCATACTGTGGCCCCCTAGGACAAATAACGTGCAGAGGGGTATGCGACAAACAGCGACACCCGCTGTGTGAAAAATAGCGTGTGAGTGTATTTCGGGTGTGCGTGGGAAGTTTTACACGCAATCGGGCCTGGGGGAGCGGGGTACGTGTATTTCAGGGGTGCGCGTGAAGTTCTACACGGGATCGGGCCTGGGGGAGCGGGGTACGTGTATTCCAGGGGTGCACGGGAAGTTTCACACGCGATCGGGCCTGGGTGAGCGGGGTACGTGTACTACTGGGTTGCGCGGGAAGTGTCACACGCGATTGGCCTGGGTACATGTATTTCAGGGGTTCGCGTGAAGTTTCACACGCGATTGGGCCTGGGTGAGCGGGGTATGTGCATTACTGGGCTGCGCGGGAAGTGTCACAAGCGATTGGCCTGGGTACATGTATTTCAGGGGTTCGCGTGAAGTTTCACACGCGATTGGGCCTGGCCGAGCGGGGTACGTGTATTACTGTGGTGCGCGGGAAGTTTCACAAGCTCGCCTACAACCCGTATTCATGGAATCGAACGTGGCTAAGGCATGCGCCCAAAAAGACGGGCCAATCCGGAAACACGTACGCCAGCAGGAAGCAGGCGTATGTTGACCCGCGCATCATAAAAGTGCGCGCAAACAACAAACAAGCTCAGACGCCAGGATGAATATACTGTTCCTAGCAGCAGTGGCCGTGGGATACCGCAGAGGAGGAGGAGGATAGTCAGGGCCAGAATTTTTTACACCCAGAACCAGCCTTTTTGGGATGCCTGATGACCACGTGTATGGGAGGTACAGGTTTCCACCTCACATAATACTCGACCTGGTCAGTGTGTGGGAGGATGACCTCACATCACCCACCCTGTGCTCCCAAGCACTCAGCCCCCTGGAGAAGTTCCTTAATGTACTGCACTTCTTGGTCACTGGATCATTTCAGCGGACAAGTGCCATAGTGGGGGGGTGTCACAGGCCACGCAGTCACGCTGCCTACACCAGGTCTTGGCCATCATCACTACACGCCCATCAGTCCGCAGGCACATATACCTGCCCAGAACACTTGTAGAAAGGCAGGCTGCCGCCCAGGATTTCTACGGGGTGGCACAATTCCCCAAAGTGCTAGGTTCCATTGATTGCACCCATGTGGCTCTACGTCCCCCCACGGCATCTGAGCACATCTATAGAAACTGCGCGCACTGGCATTCCATCAACGTCCAGGTAGTATGTGATGCCAAGGGAATCATCACCTCAGTATATGCCAACTATCCAGGGTCCACCCACGACAGTTTCATTTACAGAATGTCAACCCTAAACCGAGACCTAGAAGCTGGGCGGCATGGCAATACATGGCTGCTTGGTGAGTATAAACGCCACTGCACATGCATGCATGTCAGATACTGAGTAATTTCACAACCCCACTAATGATACCCATCACCACCTCCCCAGGGGACAGTGCCTACCCACTGAGCACCCACATGATGACGCCAATTCGGAACCCCACCACGCCACCCCAGGTAAGATACAACACAGCCCACATTGCAACCTGGGGCATAGTGGAGCGCACATTCGGAGTGCTCAAGTCACGCTTTTGCTCCCTTGACTGTTCTGGCGGGCAGGGGAGCATAGTGGAGCGCACATTCGGAGTGCTCAAGTCACGCTTTTGCTCCCTTGACCGTTCTGGCGGGCAGCTGTTATACGCTCCCCCAGTAGTGTGCAGGATCATAGTGGCAGCATGTGTCCTGCACAACGTTGCAACACGCCGGGGCCTGGCCGTGGACATGGTGGTGCCCCCACATCCCCAACCACATGCACGCCCGCTGCGCATGGGAGGGGAAAGGGCACGGGGTGAGGCAGCTGGTGGATAATTACTTCGCCTAAAATCACACCCATGTGGAGTGCGCACAGCCCTGGCACATACCAGCTGACTATCAATGATGATGAGTCAAGTGACAGTCAACTGTCACAACCATACCAGCCTATGATTGTTCACCTGGAAGTGTTCCATTGTGTGCATCCCTACCTACACAAACACCACCAATGCTGTGCATCAAAAGACACACGCTGCTAAAATCATTACCCCCTTGCAAGATACAACATGACAACAGTGCCATGTAACCCAGCCCCTTCCCAGCACCGCCACCCAACACATCATGGCATGTCATGCTATGTGAGAGCAAACAAAGGAATCCCCAAAACATGACACAAGTGTCACAAAGTACAGTGTCCCGAATGGAAACTGGCCACACACAATATGCTCTCATTAATGTAGAACTGACAACACACATGACCAAATACTTTCCACACTACAATGCAGCTACCCAACCCCATACATAGCATTCACATGACAGTACTAAGTCAAAGGATACGTAGTCTTACAACCTGGTGATGCTAGCACATCATCCACTTCCAACTGTACAGTGTTGGTGCCACGCAAATCTGGAAGTGCACTGCTTACAACATGAACTCCATCTCCAAAGTAGACGGCCTTGTGAAGACATGAGGAATGAACCTGCAAATCAGGAGGGAGACATGGATGCACAAGCACACATCAATACACCATGCAGTGTACAATAATACAACAATATGCACTAGGAATGTATACACAGTATTGACTACAGACTGCCCACACATGTCATGGGAGTCCAACGTCACTGTGTAAGTCACTGTCACTTGGGCACACCCTTTGTAAGCCCATTGAAACGGGAAGCAGGAGGGGTGTGTGTCTCACGAACCCAAGCATCTAACCCAAACTCAGGACAAGCCTGCATGTGCCCAGCCGGAATACAGTGGATGCCCGCGGGAGCCACACAAGGCAATACACTGTAACAAAAAATCAAAAATCAAAAATCAAAAATGGCCATTTGGGGGCCAAGGGGGGTGTGGGAGACCACCCAGGAGGTCCGAGGACAGGGTGCACACCAACAGCCACCTGAGTGGATGTTGCAAAAAAAAAACACCTCCATGGGCTCATGGCCTGCACGGCTACGCTATCGTGAGAGATTCAGAATCGCTGTGGTCGCTCTCATCACTCTGTGCTGCTGCCGCCACAGGTGGTGGTGGTGCTATGGGAGGCAGCCCACGCAAAGCCCTAGTCTGGTCCTCCATGGCAGCAAGCATGCGGGTGTGGAAGGTCTCGTTCTGGAGGAATATGGTGCGGAGATCCCCATGCACTACCTGACGTGATGCCCGGACCTCCTCCCGAGTTGCCTGCATCTCTGCTGAGAGCGTACGTGTGACCCGCTCCAGCAGCTGTTCTGTCCTCGTGACAGTGGAAGCCTCAAGGTCCACAAGAGTCTGCCTGAGGTGATGGACTTCTACCCTCAGGGCTTCCCTCTGGCCCTGGGACTCTAAAGAAATGGCTTCCCGCAGAGTGTGCAGGGCTGCCAGTCTGTCCCTGTTGGACGCCAAAATGTCCTCCCTGAGTGATTGGCAAATGGAGTCTGTTGCCTGCTGTAGTTGCTCCATCTGCCTTTCTGGGGGCACAATGGAAGTGGCCACCATCTCCATTGTTTGAGCCATAATCTCAGATGATGCTGCCTGTTGGTTTGCCATACCGTATATGGATTGCTCCCATGCGGTATTGCCTGGTGGCGTACGGCCACCACGTCGGCGGGCACCACACCTCTCTGGGGCAAGGCAAACTGTGCCTTGCTGTGTCGGCACTGCCTGAGGCTGCAGGACTGCATTCCCCCTCTGATCCGCTGGCCCAGGAACAGGATCAGATGTTGCGGAGTGTGGCCCTGCATCCGTAACCACCAAAGGCGGACCTACCAACACTGACATCCTCATAGTGGGCTGTACCCCTGGTGCAGGTGGGTCGTACAGAACAGAATCCCTTCCAGAAACACCTACCTGCAAAGCCACATAGGTCTCATCATCCGAATCAACACCTGAATAGAGGTCTGGGGAGGTGCACCCAGAGACACCACTGGAGAGAATGGTCTGCAGCAAGAGTGGGTTCTCACCCACCACCACACCCCATCCCCCACTGGTGCCCGGTCGTGCTGAGATCCCTCCTGGGTCTGCACCATCTCCACACCCTCAACAGCATCAAGTGCGTCATCCCCTGCAAAAACATGAAAGACAAAAAATGCAAACAGGCATTAGCACCATGGCACACAATTAGGCCTGACAAGCTACAGAACCAGTACTTGATTGACACATGTCCCACATGACTATAATCCTCCCATGCATGCACTGTCACTGAGCTTGAAGGTGAGGAAAATGTCAGACACTGATGACACCAAGATGGAAGAGCAACACATTAGCTGCATGCTGGCTAGCAGTGCCATCACACATTGGCCAGTGAGTGGCATGTCCAATCCACATACATGACACATGCCATCACACAGATGGCATGTACCATAGGCATGTCACATATTGTTTGACAATAGGGCTGAGAAATTTGTAGTGAAAGTGTGGGAATTGAAACAATCAGCCTGAATGAACACTGAAAAATATGGAACAATGTTGTTGCAAGATGCCACTTCAAGGGCAACTGGCGTGATCTTGCACAAAATGTCTACTGTGGGCAGAAGGGATACTGTAATACCCAAATCCAGGGGCCCAGAATGTTTTGGATGAAGCACATGGGTGACCCAAACCACTCAGGCACACACACCCTCACCTGGCACTCAATCAGAACCCCTCACACACACAACATACACATGGATCACACACACATGCATGTGCACTCACCGGGCAATGCCTCGTAATCTGGCAGTTCTCCCACACCTTGGATCTGTTCCTCTGTGACGTAGGTCCCAGGAATAGACTCATGTACAGTGAGTTCAATGTCCTCTTGTGGAGACCCACCTCCAGTCACCAGAATAGCGGCATGACTTGAGGCCAGCTTTTTCTTTGCCCTGCGCTTAAGGTCATTCCAGCGCTTGTAGCACTCACCAGCTGTGCGCCTCACAAATCCAAGGGCACTTATGATGTCCGCAACGGTCTGCCAGTGTGCCTGACGTCGAGCAGGTGTGATCCTGCACCCTGAAGTAATCAACATTTCGCTGTCATGTGCAGACACATACTGCACAAGTGCATCACGTTCCGCATCATTGAAGCTAGACTTCCTTGGCGTGCCGGACTGCGTAGCTGTGTCTGGGGTATCAGCCTGTACTGGACGAGCACTCTTCCTCTTTCTTTTGGAAGGTGGTTGGGATCCTGAGTGGCCTACGCCCCTCTGGCCACTAGGGGCAGGAGCACTGGTGGACTGGGTAGTTGGAGTTTGGGAATGCACACTGAGCATGGGACTTGCTGCAGGCATTGGCTGAAGTGTGACGTAGTCAGGGGGAACGTTAGAAAGATGGACTGGGACCAACAGTGCCCTGGCTGGGAGAGTCAGAGCTGGCGTGGATGGAGCTGCAGCTGCCCCTGCAGCCTCCCCACCCTGCCTACTTGGGGCAGCAGATGACATAGCTGCCCCTGATCCACGTGGCCTGGTGACACCAACTTGCACCGCCACACGTGGCCTAGACTTGGCAACGTGGAAGTCAGCCTGGGAGTCACCCTGTGCCAGGTCAGGTGCCACAATGGGCCGGTCCAACAAGGGCTGAGCAGAGATGGTGTAAGCCACGTTTCCCTCAACCATGGGGGGGGGGCATGGGTGTCCCTGACTGGTCCTCCACACATGGGGGCTAGGGGTACCCTGCAAATCCTGGCCATGTCCCCTACCGTGCCCACCACGCCCACCTCTTGAGGCTCGGCCACCTTTGCCACCCTTACCGCTTGGTCGCCTCCCAACCATGGCACTGATGTTGTTGTGCATATGGGAGTTGCAGTAAACTATTGTCCTGGGCAATTGGGGGTCAAAGGGGTATGGTACTAGATGGAATTCGTACCCTAGTGCTCTAGCAAGGCTGTATGTGACCCCTGGGGAAAGATGATGGGTCACGCAAGGCACAGGCACCCCAAAAACAGAAAATAACGTGCAAGCAACCCCTCGTAGACCACGTGCGTGGAAAAATGAACCCACACTACACTGTGGCACCCAGAAACACCAAAATGAACGTACGCGTGTTGCACGCAGCCTACAATGACCTCTGAAGGGGTATGTGACACACAGGGCAAGCACAGTTGGTAAATACGTACGCGACTCACCGTCTGCTTGTAAAAAGAGCATAAAAAATACGCATGTGTGCGCGTTGGCAACACCCCCGCCAAAATAAGAATTGTACTCTGTCTGAGGAGACAGGACAAAAGAAGAAGTGAATGCTGTTTGAGGAAACAGGCCCAACAGAAAATCAGAAAACAGCTGTCAGAGGTAACAGGGAGTACGAACTAGAAACGCTGTGAAGTAAATCGCGTGTGAACCGAAAAGAAGTACCGAATTTACCCACTCGCTCTCCGCAAAAAGCATGTACAAGGAAATGATGTCCTACACGCATCATTTGAGCCGGCCCACACGTCCAACGTCACTTCCGCGTATACGCGCTAAGGCCCTATCCTCCAATTACATGAGCTGACACTCGGACGTGCGGTTCTTGGACTTGTAACATGCACCTGGGTTCAGGGAAATGCCCGCATGTGCACATCACAGACGCGCTTACGCCTTTCCTCGAATTACACACTGACGTGCAAGATTTCACGTGCCAAATCACTCCGTATCAAGCTGGCCACGCGTTCACACACAGAAGACCACGCTCCTGCCCAGAAGGCCGAATTACTGCCCCCCAGAGCCCCGAGCACGCTCCCACCTGCCATCTGCTTTTGCCTGATTGCCTGCTGCCCACGTGCCCTGCCATTTGCTGCCTGCACGTCAGCCCGGGTTGCTGTTCCTGTGACCTCACCCCTTCTGGAATCAAAAACTCCCGACTGCTATTCCATCGCTCCACAGCCCAGCCCCAGGACCCAGTTGCCCACCCACACCTGCCTCTGGGGTTGCCATGTCGGGCACTACACCATCTGGCACCGCTGGCAACCCCCAGCCAGAGAGGCAGAGGGCTACCAGCTTCATTGCCACCGAAGTTGGTGTCCTGGTGGAGCAAGTCCTGGGGCAGTATGATGCCCTCTTCGGAAGGTCGGCCGCCGACAAGGAAGGACAGACTCAGATCTGGATGGACATCATGACTGCCATCAAAGCGGAGGGGGTGGCAGTCCACGACTTCCAACATGTCAAGAAGCACTGGGAGGACTTCAGGTCCAGGACGCTCAACAAGGCCCGGCGCCTCTTGAAGGCAGCGGATGCTAAGGGGCGCCGGGGCCACCTGTCGGAACATCAGATGAGGGTCCTGGAACGCATATGCCCAGCGCTCAACGTCCAGGTCCTTGAGAGGCAGACCCGTCTGGAGTCGAGGGGTAAGTGTACATGCATTCTGATTGGAAGCTGTGCGTGTGGTGGTGTGCCAGTAGTGTGCAGGTTATACATGTGGTTTTGTAGGGCCATTTATGGATGTGTATGTACAGGGCTGCGAGGCTGACACATGCAAGTCCTTTCATGTGTGAGACACATGGATGGTGTATGTGTGGGTAAGCATGCAGGCCAAATGCAGATGTGTGAGCACACATGTTTGGATTACTGTGTATGTAAGTTGGCATGGTTGTGGTGTCACACATGGATGTTGGTTCCAGCTGCATGTATCTGCACCGTGTACATGTGCATGTGTGTGTATTTGACATGGGTGCAGCAGTGATGCAACATGGATGCATGTGAGACTGATATGTAGAAGACTGATTGCCAGATGTGACATGGATGCCAATCTCATCACTGCGACAGTTGGCGGAGGTGTACACATGCATGTAATTGTGGTGGCGTGTGTGCATGTCTAGTGCACTCCCTGTGTTTCATGTGATGTCTGGCTCACCATTGGCTGCTCATGCTGTTGTATGTGTATGGATGGTGCTGGCTGTTGCAATATGGCTGTGGAATAGCTCCTGTGTGTGAGTTGCAATGACATGTGTGTTGGGGATTGTGATGGCGTGTCTGAAGTTTGACAATGCCACTCATGTACAACTGTGTGTATGAGTCCATTGTACAGTGCCCTGATGCCTGTCTCCTATCTCTCCCTGTCTGCAGCGTTAACTGATGAAGAGGGCAGAGAAGGTGCTGTGGAGCACAGTGGCAGGGATCGCACTGCCAGCCGGAGACACAAGGCCCGGCTCCCCTCCCAGGTTGTCATCTCGTTGGGGAGTGAGGAGTCCGGTGCCGCGTCCCAGGTCGCAGCTGCCGAGGGGAGGTCCAAGAGGCGGAGGTTGGAGTTGGACTCCTCGGCAGCCGAAGGGGCAGCTGAGACCCCACAGGGCCCGACGGAGGAAGATGGCACGGAGTCATTCAGGTTGGTGGGGGGTTTGGTGGAGGAGGAGGCCGTGCAAGGGACAGAGACGGGGTCTGGAGGTGGGGATTCCACTGGTGCTAGTGGTGCAGTGCAGGGGCAGGGAAAGGAGGCAGCACAGGCCGCCGCGGAGGTGCCTGTGTGTAATCCTGTCCCCGATCCAGTGACTGCATCATCTTGCACCAGCAGGGATACCTACGTCCAGACCCGTTCTCAGGGAGGGGATTGGCTTACACCAACTGGCCTTCCTCTCCCTGCGGATGTGGCTATCCGGCACCGGGTTGAGCCTGTCCTGGGTGGGTGGCATTGTGTCAACGTGCCATGCGAGCTGACCTGCAGTCTTTTCATGAGGAGAGTGTACGTCTTCTCGCATGGCTCATTGACCGCGTTGACCCACTGGGACAGCTCACCAGGGCCGGATTACTCCGTTTTCTGGACCTTGTTCCGACCCCCTCCTCAAATAAACCCCCTATGCGCCAATCGTCCTCCGTGCCATCTTCCCACCCATGTGTCACCTGGGTGCCCTGTGGAGCTGCCTCGGACCCTGCGGCCAGGCTGGTGGAGGACACATCCCTGCCACAGTCGGGAGTCGGTCGTCCAGCAGGGGTGGCCACCTCAACAACTGCACCCCAGCTGGAGGAGGATGTGCAGGCAGCAGGAGCCAGGGCACAGGCAGCGGCACAGCAGCAGCAGCAACAAGGTGGGAGCCATGATGGCTCGGGGCCTTCATCATCGGAGGGGCAGGCATTGTTCGGAGGGCAGGAGGACCCTGGACGGGAAGTGTCTTCCGTGTGGCAGCGGCTCGGCCATGCGATAGATGCGGAGCGGCAGCGGGCGGAAGAGGCACGGCTCACGATGGTCAATGCGGAGAACTCCATGCGTAGGGCCCTGAGGGGGGCCGAGTGCCTCAAGGCCATTCGCAGGGATCTGGAGTTCCAGATGTCATCGTCCCTGCGAACCCTCGGGGCCATGGAAGAGGACCGCCTCCGGGACATTGAGCAGGAGTTCGATGATGCCCTGGCCCTGGACATCAACATGTGAGCCGTTGGACTTGCCCGCTACCCTTGTAAATAGTTAGATAGTGTTAGGTTTCCTTTGGATTTTTCTTTATTTTGGTTGCGCTTGGACAATGCACCACGTTTCTGTATATAGTTTTTCATTAGGTAGTATTTTTCATTTCTTCATTTGGGATCATGGACCCTGGATTGTTCATCTGTATGTAGTTCACTATTGGATTCATCTTTTTATTTTTTGATTTCCCCATGGAGCAATGGTTTTCACTTTTGTTTTTCCCTTGGATTTGCTTTGTTGGACTGTTTCTTTGGACACCTTTCCTTTGGATTATATTCCCATTGTTATTTGTTTGATTTTAATTCCATTCATGTTGCTTTTAATACATTTTTTTCTTCATACTTCCATGTGTGGTATTATCTCATTGGTTTCATGCATGTCATGATATGGGTTTTCACATTCACTTGCAACCATTGTGTGTGTGTGTGACGGACATGTGTGCATTTACATACTTGCCATTCGGGTTGTATCATTTAATTGCCTTTTCTATGTGGATGGATGCAATACTTGGTAGGGTCTTTGGTCTGGGGAGGCTGGCCATAAGGGCCATGATTGAGGATCGTCATGACCTGGAGGCAGGGGGACATGAGTGGGGGCCTGCTGGCAGGTGCCCCGCACTGCTGGGGGGTGGGGGTGCAAGGGAACATGGGTGGGACATGAGTGGGGGCCTGCTGGAAGGTGCCCCATGACTGCTGGGAGGTGAGTGTGCAAGGGGACATGAGTGGGGGCCTGCAGGCAGGTGCCCCGCACTGCTGGGGGATGGGTGTGCAAGGGGACATGAGTGGGGGCCTGCTGGCAGGTGCCCTGCACTGCTGGGGGGTGGGTGTGCAAGGGGACATGAGTGGGGGCTTGCTGGCAGGTGCCCCTCACTGCTGGGGGTGGGTGTGCAAGGGGTCATGAGTGGGGGCCTGCTGGCAGGTGCCCCATGATGCTGGGGGTGGGGGTGCAGGGGACATGAGTGGGACATGAGTGGGGGCCTGCTGGCAGGTGCCCTGCATTTCTGGGGTGTGGGGGTGCAAGGGGACATGAGTGGGACATGAGTGGGGGCCTGCTGGCAGGTGCCCTGCACTGCTTGGGGGGTGGGGTGCAAGGGGACATGAGTGGGGGCCTGCTGGCAGGTGTCCTGCACTGTTTGGGGGTGGGGGTGCTGGGGGACATGAGTGGGGGCCTGCTGGCAGGTGCCCTGTACTGCTGTGGGGTGGGCGTGCAAGGGGGTAATGCGTTGGTGATCACTAGTGCAAGGTGACATGTGGCTTGGCTGGGGGGGCATGCCCATGGTGGATGGGCTGCCTGCGGGACATGTCCAGGGGTGCAGGGTAGTCCCCTGTGGTTTGGTCTGCCTGCAGGGGCCATGGAGGGTGTAGAGGGAACACCTGAGAGGACCCACACTGCCAATTCACGTGTAGGACTCCCCTGCACCCCAAAATACACGTACCCCACTCGCACAGGGCTTATCGCATGTGAAACTTGCCCGCACACCAGTAATACACGTACCCTGCTGAAATTGCGTGTGGAACTTCCCGCTCACCCCTGTAATACACGGTACCCTGCTGAAATCGCATGTTAAACTTCCCTGCACACCAGAAATACACGTGCCCTGCTGAAATCGCGTGTGGAACTTCCCGCGCACCCCTGTAATACACGTAACCTGCTGGAATCGCGTGTGAAACTTCCCCGCAGCCCAGAAATACACTTACCCTGCTGAAATCGCATGTGGGACTTCCCGCGCACCCCTGTCATACACGTACCCTGCTGAAATCGAATGTGAAACTTCCCCGCACCCCAGAAATACACGTACCCTGCTGAAATCCCGTGTGGAACTTCCCGCGCACCCCTGTAATACACGTACCCTGCTGGAATCGCATGTGATACTTCTCTGCAGCCCAGAAATACACGTACCCTGCTGAAATCGCGTGTGGGACTTCCCACGCACCCCTGTAATACACGTACCCTGCTGAAATCATGTGTAAAACTTCCCCGCACCCCAGAAATACACGTACCCTGCTGAAATCGCATGTGGAACTTCCCGCACACCCCAGTAATACACGTTCCCCGCTCAGCGTTTGCTGTTTGCCAGCCCTGTATGCTGGTCCAGGGTTAGCTCATCCCTTTGCGCTGAATTGGGAATTTTGATGGCTTTTCCTTGCGCGAGGGTGTTCTTGGGGGCGTAACTGGCGCTGCTGCAGGGTCGCTGAGCCACTCTGTGCCACGGCTGGTTCTGGAGGCTAAAATCCATGAATACGCTGTGCACGGATATCGATTTTAGCGCACGCGTCTGGCGCAGACATTTACACGCGCACACTGTGCGTCAGCCGTGTGCACCACTTTTGTGCGAAATTCTATGAATTACCCTGTATATCTACTGTCAAGTGACCAGCCATAATTGAAATCGCTAAGTTGGGAAACCATCAGAAAATGGCGGTTGAGCAAAAGCTGCAAACAGCACCCACAAACTGACAGTTTATGACAGCGCAACATAATATCAGTGCACCTATTAAATAATATCAAGCCACACAGCATCCCAGTTTACGCAATACTATAAAAATGGGTACGTAATCAGTAAATATTTGGCACTGCACATCAATTTGGGACAAGGTGGAGCCTGTCCTCTGTCCCTCTCTCTCGAGACCGACACCAAGTGGTCATGTGTTGTAGGCAATGTTACTGCCCAAGTTGCCAGTTATTAGATAGACTTAAAAGATGACAGACCTGCACCGCTCGTCTCTGTGTATCATTGCTTGGTGTTACTGATTCCCACGTGTGCCGTGGCATCTCATCACAGCATCCACGTGTCTCTAGTTATATTACTGAACAGCCTCGGCGCGCAGAGCCTACCGGTGGTGCCGCGCAGTGTCAGAGCGCCCGCCCACCTCCTCCGTGGTCTACAGCCTGCCCGTGGTGCAGGTGTACAGCCACATACAATGGCGGCCCTGCTGAGGGACAAGAGCGCCGACGCCTCATTCCCGTGGCAGCCCATGCCCGCAACTCACTGTGTAGCTTGAAAAGGAGGGCCTGGCAGCATATATATAGCGTACTTGAACTCACCGACAAGGGAGCCATACTAATTGTGGCCTATGACACACCATTGCTACCGGCTACCAAGTGCATCATCTCCGTGGGCTGCACCATGTCAACGCTCACTTTGTGTGAATAAGTCAACCCAAGTGATGTGCTGTTCCTGCTGCGCTAGAGCAAACACCTGCACAGAACACAGTTTACCTGTTGAAGTAAGCTGTCACCATATCAGACAGTGAGGTTATCAGCAGCTCTTCAACAAAAGCCTCATCCTCCACAGCACCTGCAGTGCCCGCCAGAGTAGAATGAAATCATGAATCTTTGCAACTGCAACCTTCCAACATTACCAACATCAGCAGCCTGGAGCCACGCTGGAACAGGTGCCTCAAAGAACTCAACATCTACATTAATGCAGCTGAGGTAAGAGAGGAACGCCGTCTCAGGGCAATATTAATGCACTCATTACGCCCAGACATTGGCCCTCATTACGAGTCCGGCGGTAACCTGCCGTTTTTTCCGGCTCGAATTACCATTCCGCCTCCATGATTCCCAGAATTACCGGGGCATTACAACCCCGGTGACCCGGGAATTCCGGAGGCGTAATTCGGTAAATCCCCATTCCCATTGAGTCCCATTGTGTATAAAATTTCAGAAAGCACAACTGACACTTTTCAAGGCGTTATTCTCCTAACAACTACTTTCCACCCCTACGGAACCTGGATTATGAACAACACATTTTCCATACATCTACGCAAGAAAAAGGGGAAGCATTGGACAATTTTGTCATGAGACTCCGCAAGAGAGTAAAATATTGTGATTTTGATTATGACTCCACTGAAGAAGCACAAAAATCATATCACAGAGGACTAGGTCCCTAGAGGAAATACAATAACTAGCCTCATCAGCGGACAAGGCGCTAACAATGCAAACAGAGTCCTTGGGAAACATCAAAATCACGCAGACATCCTCCAATGTGTCCCGGTGACAGGTACGGTATCTGTTGACCCATGCCCGTTTGCCTGTTTGACACACATGTGATAAGTGTGGGTGTGAGAATCATTTTCAGTCAGTTTACAGAAATGTCAAATATTTCCAGAAGTCTACCAGCTATGGTGAACAAAGCAGGAAGGTGGAAAGCTCCCAAACCAGACAATAGAGGTCTCCACCAGCAGAAGATGTCGGTCAATGAGCAGAAGGAGGAAATCCCCACACAGGACCCAACAACAGCGGGACAAGAAGGAGGACATATGACAAATGCGCTTGCCGGAAGATACAAAAAGAAGATTAAAACGACATAAGGTGAGGTACATAGAAGTCTTGCCAAGGCGTTGAAATGACTCCAACTCCTCCTCGTCCGGTGGGGTCCGCAAGGATATGTGCATGCCCTAAGCAATAAGACAGCAACTGAATACAGCCCAACATTATTATTACAAGAAAATTGAAGTGCCCGAGATTCCTGATCAACACAGGAGCAACGGTGAACGTGATCAATGAAGAAACATATCAAGGACTCAAAAGCAAGAGAACATTGAAAACAGCCGACATTTACATTTATCCATATGGTACAAACACACCTCTGGACTGAAAAGGCATGTTCAGGGCCAAGTGCACATATAAGGACAAAAGTGACAATATGTGTAGTCAAAGGCGGGGTACCAGGCGGCAGCATCCTAAGCTTCAAGTCTGCCATGCAAATGAGTTTGATACACATAATGTACCAAATCATGATAGCATACACAACAAGCCACAGACATGGTGGTCAAAATGTTCCTGACGCTAGATCTGGGCAGGCTCAAGAATAAACAAATCAAGCTACACATGAACTTTGACGGCAAACCTGCAGCGCAACACTACAGAGGAAACATCCAAAAACAGGTGGAAAATGAGATACAATCTCTCCTCAGTCAAGACATCATAGAGCATGTAACTGGGCCTACACCCTGGGTATCAACCATTGTTTCAGTTCCCAAGAAAGAAAATGGGAATATCATAATTGAGAGTGAGAGAGATTTGTCCCTGAAAATCACTGACACGATGCACCTACTGCATGGGAGAAAAGTATTCCCCAAACTAGATCTCAATAAGGGTTACCCTCAACTCGATCTACCAGCAGACCTCCACTCTATAACCATGTTCTCCACTCATGTAGAACTCTTTCGCTACAAGCGACTCTGTTTTGGAGTGTCCTCTGCAGCGGAAATCTTTCAAAATGAGATACATCAAATTATCAAGCTGTCATGATGCCCGCTCCCGGGGAGCCGGTTCAAGCCTGGCGTCCCCGAAAGCGGACATCCAGTCCCCAAGGAAGGACCCAGCAACCCCACATAAGGGCCCTTTGGACAGTGTCCTGGCGCCTGTGGCGCCAGGCTCATAAAAGACACCAGTCCTGGCGCCATAGGCGCCAGGCTCATTATGGGAATGCTTGGGTGCACTTACCTGATGCAGACCATGCTGCAGGATCCCGGCCTCCTTGAGGCCTGAAAGGAACTACTTTACCTGTGGGACTAATTTACCATCCGGGCGTGGTCGGGGAAGGATACATACCTGATTGGAGGAAGGATACATACCTGGAACTTCTTCCAAGGCTATTTAAACCCCACCCGAACAGCCACACGTGCTTCGCGTTGTTCTGCATCTAGCAGCTGGACGCTCACGTGTCTGCTCCTGCATCCTGACTTCTGCCACGCCTGCCTGCATCCTAGATCACCTGCAAAGGAAGAGAAGAAGAGAACAGAAGAAGGAAAAGTCCTTACCTGCTAAATCTGCATCCCGGAGACATCTCACTGACAATCCTGAAAAGGAAGACTTTAATTTAAAAGCTCATCGCGTCGATCGCTGCAGCGCCGCATTCCACTCACCTTTACAGGGCGCCTCCATGTTCAGCAGCGATCATCCGGATTCGCAGTCACACCCCAGCGCCTAGGGAGAAAAACACCAGAACAAAAGGTGAGAGAGAGAAGGGAATAAGGAAAGCTAAATATCCATGTTAAGACTTACCTGTTGATTCATTCCCTCTTCATTTTGGGTCCGTGCCGCATCCTGGCATTTCCGGACCCCGGCCCCTAAGGGGAAAAAGAGACATCAGCGTTAATGAGCGAATGGAAAGACATTACCAAAAAACGCTCACTAAAGACTTACCTGATTTCTACAAGGATTTCACCTCTCATCTCAGGTCGGTCCCTGTTCCCCGGCATTCCGTACCCCGGCCCCTATGGGGAAAAAGACACTAGCATTAGTACATTAATGCATGGACACAAGGGGAACCTCTTATCAAAAAACTTACCTGGAAGCCAAGCAAGTTTGGTTCTCACCAATCCGAAAATCCAGTGAAGTAACTGGATACCAACGCGCTCCTGCATCAGAAGCAGGATGGAGAGCTCGTCCTTCCAGACCCTAAGGTGAGACGCTACGAAAAATCACAGAAGGGTTTCAAGGAGGGTGAGAGGGGAAAGTGGGAGGCCGATTGCATTACCCCGCAGACAGTTAATCCCCTATTTTCGCCTACAGAAGGATACTTCTGCGAGCCAGACAAGCCAGATTTGGGGGCCCGGTCCAGTCCATCTTCCGAACCCTGCGCATCACCTTAGAAGAGGTCACAGCAGCGCGAACCAGGCCAGCGCCTCTGTGGGAGACAGGTGAGCGTAACAGAACGCGAAGCCTTCCTGCAAATTCCCACCCAGGCGCTATGGAAAGTTCTGAGACTGATCAGTTGGCCCAATTACTGGGGGAATTACGGGCCGAAGTACACGCCGCTCGTCAAGAGACTAATGCCCTCAGGAGGGAATTAATAATGTCTAAGGAAAGAACTGATGACCTGGCCAGACAGCTTTTGCAAGGTCAAGCTGGGCAAACTCCTCTACCCGGTTCCGGAGGGAACCCCGCTCCTGTGGTTTCCAGTAACCCTGTGCAGATTAATCTACCTGGAAACATGCCGCTGGCCCCACCCGAACGCTTTGCTGGGGACCCCAAACAATTCGCCGTATTCATGAATCAGTGTCGTTTGCACTTCCTATGCAGACCTGGGGCCTTCCCTAATGATCAGACCAAGGTAGCCTTTGTATTGTCATATCTCAGCGGCTGCGCTGCCGATTGGTCAGTTCCACTGGTTACTCAAGGTGACCCGATTCTCCGTGATTTTCAAAGGTTTCAAGCAAGCATGGAAAGGTTATTTGCTCGACACTCTCAGGGGCAGGCTCTGGATGACGAACTTCTATCCCTGCAACAGGGCAATCAGGACCTCCTATCCTATATTGCAACCTTTAATAGACTAATTGTGGAAACGGGATGGCCAGAGGATAAAAGAGTCACGTTGTTTTATCGAGGCCTTCGCGGAGAACTTAAAGATGTCTTGGCCCAGGTTGTAAATCTGCCCCAAGAATGCACAGAATATATAGACTTAGTGGTCCAATTGGATCACAGACTTCAAAACAGAAAAGCAGATCGGTCCAGGTTTGAGACCCGGGTGTTGGTCAAGACCCATGCTAATCACAAGGGAGTTGATGTCTCTGAGCCTATACAAATTGGAGGGGTTAAAGGACCCTTAACTCAAAAGGAACGTGAAAGGAGGCGGCAGTTAAAATTATGTCTTTATTGTGGGAATTCTGGACACTTTCTACGAGATTGCCTGGCAAAACCGCCCCGAAAGGCGGTAGGAGCCGCTGATAAAAACCATGAAGACTCTGTTTCGGGAAACGACTCCGCCCGACAAGTGTAGGGGTCCGCTTGCCGAGCTTGAAAACTAACTCTCAGAACTCGCATTTCATTGTGCCAATGGTTCTCGTAGATCCAGAACAGCCTAAGCGGTTGCATGCAGTAAAGGCATACATCGATAGTGGGGCTATTGGAAACTATGTGGATTGTGAATTGGTCTCTAGGATTAACCTCCCTCTCCGTCCTAAAACCAGCAAAGATGTCATCACCACAGTCGATGGAACTGAAATTGCCTCTGGACCGGTAACACATTCCACTACTGAGGTGACTCTTATTGGTCCCGACGGCCATCGGGAGGGTGTTGTGTTTGATGTAATCAAGGCTCCACAGTTTCAGGTTATTCTTGGAATCCCTTGGTTAGAGACACATAATCCTCGAATTGATTGGCGAGCTAAGAGAATAATCTTCCCGGATTGTACACAAACCTGCTACCCAGAAAACCTGAAGATTAATCTAGCATCTGTAACCTCTCCCTCCATGCAACTACCTCCGGAATACCAAGACTTTCGGGACGTCTTCCAAAAGGAACAGGCCAACACGTTACCTCCTCACAGATCGTACGATTTCCAAATCGATCTGGTGCCCGGTGCACAACCCCCTTGTAGCAGGATTTATGCCCTTACCGAACCTGAGAATCTGCATTTGAGACAATATTTGGATCAATACCTAGCTAATGGTTTTATTCGCCCGTCAAAGTCCCCGGCATCCTCGGCTTTGTTCTTCGTGCCCAAAAAAGAAGGCGACCTTAGAACTTGTATCAATTACCGCGCATTGAACCAGATAACGGTTAAAAACCGTTATCCTCTGCCTCTGATCCCTGAACTCCTTGACCAGGTGAAGGACGCTTGCATATACACCAAGTTAGATCTCCGGGGGGCTTAGCATCTGGTGCGAGTTAAAGAAGGCGACGAATGGAAAACTGCCTTCCGTACTAAATACGGATTATTCGAGTACCAGGTGATGCCTTTCGGATTGTGTAACGTGCCGGCTGCCTTCCAATACTTCATGAATGATGTCCTTCGGAAACTCATCGATGTTTGTGTTGTCGTATATATCGATGACATTCTGGTGTACTCCTCTTCGGAATCTGATCACAGAAAACACGTCAGGGCAGTACTTGAAAAACTGCACCAACACAAACTATTTGCTAAATTGGAGAAATGTGTTTTCCATACCACAGAAGTCGAGTTTCTAGGTTTCATCCTGACACCCAAAGGAGTCCGAATGGACTCAAGAAAAGTGGATGCAATCCTCAAATGGCCATCACCTAGCTCTGTAAAAGGGGTTCAAAGCATGCTCGGCTTTGCCAATTTCTATCACAGGTTTATCCCGGAATATTCATGCGTGGTACAACCCATTACTGCACTCTTGAGGAAAAATAAACGTTTTGAATGGTCTGAAGAAGCCGAGCAGGCCTTTCAGGATTTAAAAGCTAAGTTTACCTCCGCACCTATATTGAAACACCCGCGTCCAGATCTCCCTTATGTCGTCGAGACTGACGCATCCAGCCTAGCCATGGGAGCTGTCCTGTCCCAAAGAGATCCCGAAACCAACCAACTGCATCCCGTAGCATTTTGGTCCAGAAAATTCTCGGCACCCGAGATTAATTATGCAATCACAGACAAAGAACTGTTAGCCATTAAGTCCGCTTTTAAAGCCTGGTGGCATTATCTGCTTGGCGCTCGACATACCATCACAGTGATCACTGATCACCGGAATTTACAGTATTTGAAAACCGCCAAGGCTCAGTCATCAGGGCAGCTCCGATGGGCTTTGTTTTTCGCTGAATTTGATTTCGTGATTACCTATTGACCTGGCTGCAAGAATGGCAAAGCAGACGCCTTATCCCGAGTTGGAATGGGAGAATCTGATACAAACTCGGAACCAGTACCAATAATTCCCGAACAGAGGATTCTAGGCATGACTTTGTTACAAACGCTTGAAGACATTCAAGCCAGAGTGAAACAACTCCTGGACCCTACAACCTTACAGGAATGGATACAAAAGGGATCAGACTTTACCATAGATAATGGTTTACCTTATTTCCAAGGACGCTTATTCCTGCCACATAAGGAATTACACGAACTAGTTATTTCCGGTTATCATGATACATTAATAGAGGGACACCTCGGTATTGCAAGACAGAGGAAAAGGTGAAACGACAATGTTGGTGGCCCTCTTGGCGAAAAGATGTTAAATCTTTTGTGAAGTCCTGTGGTGTTTGCGCCCAAAATAAAAGTCAAAAGAAAAGACCAGCCGGTCTCCTTCAACCTCTAGACATACCACCAGCACCCTGGCACACCCTATCAATGGATTTTATTACGGACCTGCCTCCTTGTTCGGGGTACAATACTATTCTGGTAATTGTGGATTTGTTTTCCAAAATGGCCCACTTTATTCCTTTGAAAGGTTTAACTTCAGCTTCTGTCCTAGCCAAAGAATTCCTCGAAAATATTGTTCGGCTACATGGATTTCCATCTATACTAATCTCTGACTGGGAAAGCCAATTCATTTCCCACTTCTGGCGCAAATGTTGTCAAATAGCGCAGATTGACGTAAGATTATCGACCAGTCACCACCCTCAGACTGATGGTCAGACCGAGAGGACAAATCAGACCCTTGAACAGTACTTACGGTGTATGTTACAGCAATCTGAAAGCAACTGGAAAGACATTCTTTGGATAGCCGAATTCGCATATAATAATTCGGTACACTCTGGAACTGGCCACAGCCCTTTTTATACTTTGTTTGGGCATCACCCTCGAACCTCAAACCTTGACTCACCTCAGAACCTCGGAATGCCTGCAGTAGAACATCTGCATTCTACAATTACCCAAGCCTTCAAAGAGGCAACTACGCATTTACAACAAGCCAAGAGAAAATACAAGGAGAATGCTGATCTACATCGGAGTGAAGCACCTCCTTATCAGATTGGGGATCAAGTGTGGTTAGCTACCAGACATTTACCACTCAAAGGGCCTCGAACTTTTAACCCAAAATATCTGGGACCTTATTCTATTATGGCAATAATTAACCCAGTAGCTGTAAAATTTTATTTACCAGCTAGTATGCAAATTCACCCTGTTTTTCATGTGGCGCTTCTGAAACCAGTGGTACCCGGAACCCGACTACTCAAACCTCCTGAACCTCTTCTAATAGATGGGGAGCCCGAATTCGAAGTGAAGAACATTTTAGACTCAAAAATGTTCAGGTCAAAACTGTTCTACCTAATTGATTGGAAGGGGTACGGACCTCAGGAGAGGTTGTGGGAACCCAGCGACCATGTGCATGCACCTCGATTAGTCAGGAAATTCCACCGACTCTTCCCAGACAAACCCAAACCCCCGGAGGGAACCACCTTGGGAGGGGCCTTGGGGGGGAGTGCTGTCATGATGCCCGCACCCAGGGAGCCGGTTCAAGCCTGGCGTCCCCGAAAGCGGACATCCAGTCCCAAAGGAAGGACCCAGCAACCCCATATAGGGGCCCCTTGGACAGTGTCCTGGCGCCTGCGGCGCCAGGCTCATAAAAGACATCAGTCCTGGAGCCATAGGCGCCAGGCTCATTATGGGAATGCTTGGGTGCACTTACCTGATGCAGACCATGCTGCAGGATCCCAGCCTCCTTGAGGCCTGAAAGGAACTACTTTACCTGTGGGACTAATTTACCATCCGGGCGTGGTCGGGGAAGGATACATACCTGATTGGAGGAAGGATACATACCTGGAACTTCTTCCAAGGCTATTTAAACCCCACCCGAACAGCTTTGCGTTGTTCTGCATCTAGCAGCTGGACGCTCACCGTGTCTGCTCCTGCATCCTGACTTCTGCCACACCTGCCTGCATCCTGGATCACCTGCAAAGGAAGAGAAGAAGAGAACAGAAGAAGGAAAAGTCCTTACCTGCTAAATCTGCATCCCGGAGACATCTCACCGACAATCCTGAAAAGGAAGACTTTAATTTAAAAGCTCATCGCATCGATCGCTGCAGCGCCGCATTCCACTCACCTTCACAGGCGCCTCCATGTTCAGCAGCGATCATCCGGATTCGCAGTCACGCCCCAGCGCCTAGGGAGAAAAACACCAGAACAAAAGGTGAGAGAGAGAAGGGAATAAGGAAAGCTAAATCTCCATGTTAAGACTTACCTGTTGATTCATTCCCTCTTCATTTCGGGTCCGCGCCGCATCCTGGCATTTCCGGACCCCGGCCCCTAAGGGGAAAAAGAGACATCAGCGTTAATGAGCGAATGAAAAGACATTACCAAAAAACGCTCACTAAAGACTTACCTGATTTCTACAAGGATTTCACCTCTCATCTCAGGTCAGTGCCTGTTCCCCGGCATTCCGTACCCCGGCCCCTATGGGGAAAAAGACACTAGCATTAGTACATTAATGCATGGACACAAGGGGAACCTCTAATCAAAAAACTTACCTGGAAGCCAAGCAAGTTTGGTTCTCACCAATCCGAAAATCCAGTGAAGTAACTGGATACCAACGCGCTCCTGCATCAGAAGCAGGATGGAGAGCTCGTCCTTCCAGACCCTAAGGTGAGACGCTACGAGAAATCACAGAGGGGTTTCAAGGAGGGTGAAAGGGGAAAGTGGGAGGCCGATTGCATTACCCCGCAGACAGTTAATCCCCTATTTTCGCCTACAGAAGGATACTTCTGCGAGCCAGACAAGCCAGATTTGGGGGCCTGGTCCAGTCCGTCTTCCGAACCCTGCGCATCACCTTAGAAGAGGTCACATCAGCGCGAACCAGGCCAGCGCCTCCGTGGGAGTCAGGTGAGGGTAAAACAAACACATCCCACAATGGCTCAACTACAGCAATGATATATTAGTATTTGGTGCCATTGAAGAAGCTCATGATGATGCACCTTCTTACCTCCCCCCTTCAGTCCCCTCCACCCTACTTCTGCCGGAGTCTGTCCTGATACATTCTGGTCTTCACCATCACCGTCTCGCGGCCAATGCTGGATTTGACTTTTATGGACTTCATTGATTCACGGTGTGCCACCCTTTCTCAACCCTCAAGCTGGACTTCCTTTGCATATTGTACTCATGGTGGCCCTGAATCATGATGTTCTCAACTTCATCTTGTGTCCTGGCTTGCAACATTATGTGTTACTACCGACTTCTGCAATCGCATTCGCTCTCCCATCTTGCTTCCCCACTCTTTTTGACTGCTTATTCTCTATTTTCTCCTCCTCTCCCTTTCTCCCTTTTCCTATCTCCTCCCCTCCTCCCCTTACTTTCTTCTATGCACTTACTCTATCAGAATTGTCCCTGGACCTAGTATAATAGCAAACTCGTCTGTCTCTTCCCCCTCCCCTTACTTTTCCCACCGCCCTATCCTGCTAGTACGTGTAACGCTTACCTCTGGGGCCCTGTAGGAGTGCCTGGTCCGGTCTGTCGGCGAGATCAGGTCCGGTCTGTACATGCCTTCTGATGTTGCCCAAAACACTCCCTCCACTCTGCTCACTGCAGGTGAACTCCCCAGCAGTCAGAGGGGTAGGAGTGATCCGGAGGAACAGGATCTGGATTACTCTAATGTTACGCCTCCAAGGCGTAGTACACCAATGTCACTCTTAGGGGCCGATTCATGGAACAAACGTGCGCCGAAAATCCCAGCGCAAGCAGGCGCAAGGAGGCGCAAGCGTGAGAAAGCAAGCGCACGTGCACGTGTGTGATTCAAGGAAGGCGTTGCGCTACTTTCCCAATGGTTGTGCGCCAAATCATGCATGGTGCACAGTGGCGCACACGTCTCTGAACAGCGTGCGCTAAGTGCACATCGAAAGCACACATCGTGCGGCGCACACAACAAAAGTAGGTGGAACAGGGGCCGTAACACGCGGAATGGTGAATAATGCGTGAAAAAGAAGGCGTAACTGTGGAAGCACTGCAGGGAACTACACGGAACGCCCACACACACGCGAACAACTCATATTCATGGATTCGAATACGGGAAACCTGCGCATGGCAAAAGAAGCGCACAGGCGTCAACGCGTCCGCCACAGGAAGGCAGGCGGAAGCGTCCCCGCGCACAGTATAAAAGTGCGCGCAAACAACAAACACGTATATACAGCTACGATGAATGCCCCATTTGTCGCAGCACTGATAGTGCGACACCGCAGGAGGAGGAGAATCGCCAGGGAATGCATTTTTTCACCACGGACAAGCCTTTTTGGGATGCCCGACGACCAGGTCTATGGCAGGTATAGGTTTCCATCCCGTATAATACTAGACCTGGTCAGGGAGTGGGAAGATGACCTAACATCCGCCACCCTCTGCTCCCAAGCATTGAGCCCCTTGGAGAAGGTGCTCAATGTCCTGCATTTTTTGTCCACTGGGTCTTTTCAGCGGACTACTGCCATAGTGGGGGGGTCTCACAGCCCACGCAGTCACGCTGCCTACACCAGGTCTTGGCAATCATGACTGCACGCCCCTCAGTTCGCAGGCACATATACATGCCCCGAACACCCGCAGAAAGGCAGGCCATAGTCCAGGACTTTTACAGGGTGGCATACTTCCCCAACATGCTCGGTGCCATGGATTGCACCCATGTGGCCCTACGTCCACCTAGGGCCACTGAGCACATCTACCGAAACTGCAAGCACTGGCATTCCATCAATGTGCAGGTGGTATGCGATGCAAAGGGAATCATCACCTCTGTCTATGCAAACTACCCTGGCTCCACCCATGACAGTTTCATATACAGAATGTCTGCCCTGAGCCGGGCCCTGGAAGCTGGCCAGCATGGCGACACATGGCTTCTAGGTGAGTACAAATGCCCGTGCACATGCATGCATGTCTCACACACACACACAAATACACAAACCACAATAATCACAACCATTATCATCTCTACAGGGGACAGTGCCTACCCTCTGAGCAACAACATGATGACGCCAATCCGGAACCCCACCACACCACCCCAGGTAAGATACAACGCGGCCCATATTGCAACCAGGGCCATAGTGGAGCGCACATTCAAAGTGCTCAAGTCACGCTTCCTCTCCCTTGACCGCTCTGGCGGGCAGCAACTCTATGCACCCCCAGTAATGTGCAGGATCATTGTGGCAGTATGTGTCCTGCACAATGTTGCACCACGGCAGGACGTACAGGTGGACATGGTGGTGCCCCACATCCCCAACCACAGACACAGGCGCTGCCCATGGGAGGGGATAGGGCACGTGGCGAGGAAGCACGGACCCAGCTTGTGGACAGATTTTTCACCTAAACTCCCCACCCTGCAGAGTCCACACAGGCCTGGCACATACCAGGTGACAATCGATGATGACAAAGAGACAGTCAACTGTCACAACCTTACCACCCTGAGATTGTTGCCATGGAATTGCCACATTGTGTGCATCCCTAGCTACTTAAACACAAGCAATCCTGTGTGACCAAAAGGCACACATGCAAGGTGTGAATCAGACAGACCTGCCAAACAGGCCATGACTATAGCCATACACCAACACAGTAACAATAAGGTACACATTGCCATGTGAAAAATGTAAAGTGGCATCAGACAATGATGCCTGACATGGAATCAGATGAAATGACTGACCAACACCCTCCCACGCAAAATAAGTCATACCCAAATGCATTCCAAAAGTTGTAGTTGAAACATAACAATGAATGCCTGTCTACATGCATAATGTGCATTGCAAAATCAACACTGCAGCTACTGTGTGCCGTGTCCACCTCCTACAACACACTGCTCAGCGCAGAGCACAGTGAACAGCCATTGTGTGTGATGCACACCCTGAGCATGACATCTAAGCGACAAACTACATAAAAAACCAAATTAAGCATGTACAGGATCCACAAATGGTCAGAGAACATGTGCTGCCGGGACACAGTAGGCACCAGAAGGCAAACAGAGTGTACATGTGGACATGGAAGGGTGGTTGTACATGTAGTGGATCATAGTGTGAGCGTGTGGGTCAGTAGGGACATGCATTCAACATATGCATGTGAAATCAAGTGACCATCAGTGTCGTCTACACATCACATGTGAACATTCACCATGTGTATACCCCAGCATGTCAAACCACAACTATCCCCTCACATCTGAAAGGTAAACACAACACATGAACAGGCATTGATCAGTAGAATACATCATGTACATAGGAAAGCACAATTACAATTTCAGGGTGCCCATCACACCGCAGGGCAAGGCAACTATCAACAACAACCCCCCCCTCACAAATTACCACGACCCACTGAACAACTGCATCTGGGTCATTCATCGTACATCCTTGAATTCCACCTGGCCACAGGATCAACCTTCCCCTTTGTCACCATCTCTCACCTTGGGTGTAAAAAGTTGCCAGCACCCTCAGAGTCCACCTAAATTTGCAAAAGCACAAAATCCAAGAGAACTCAAAGCAGGACAACACAGAAGCCAAGCAAATACCCTGCAGGCAGTCAAACAAACCAGAACAGCCTCCAGTAGATGACTTCAAGTAGCAGTACGCCACAAAGGCCAAGTACGACCGCAATGATGTCAACAACCAAGGTAGCACAGTAAAACAATGTCACTACAGGATCTGAACCATGTGGGGTACATAACATAGAACGATGCAACACAAACGGATGTCTACTGTCACAGCTCCCGTGTACAGGTGCAGGAGTGGCACAAAACAACCACCCCCACTGTGGTCTGGGTGCCTGTAAGGTCTAACTCACACAGGCCTCTGAGACCCTGGAGAGGAAGGAGGGTCAGGGATATGCAGTCGGCACAGGCATTGGCATACTGGAAAACGGGAATGAGGGGCAGGAGAGGAGAGTAGGATTGACACGGGAAAGTAGGGAATGCACCTAAATGTAGCACACACATTAACACATACACAAATCGACAAAACTTGTCCACATGCACATAGCAGCAAATTACTCAAATGGAAGTCAAAGAGAAACGTATCTCTGGGGTTAGTGCTGGCATCCTGCCTGCGCACTCTCCGGTCCGGTAACAGGAGCAGTTCAATGCTGCAAAGAGAGCCACAGTTAATAATCTGTGCGTGCCCAAAACACACAAACACACTACCAAATATGCCCCAAAGTAACAAAATACACTACGAACAGACAAACCTGTGTGGATGCTTCATACCCATACGTAACATTACCCCTCTGATGATTCATACACAGTCAATGCAGTAAGTCAGGCACCGGTGGGTGCATGGCAAATGGAACACCAATGTGTCATGATTCACACAACATGCAATGTTCCCTGTGCAAGCAGACAGACGCACACAGCAAGGTTTGACTTCAGAACAAGTCCTGTACCACCATGACCAAAATAAAGTAGCCAGTGCATGTATCAATTTCTACTTGGAAATGAAATGCACTGCACCCGAATCTGTCATTTGCTGTCTGTCCCCGTGAGCTGCTTCATTCCATGTCTCGGAATGCTACATGGCTAATACAAGTGCCTCAATGGGCCATGGTGGACCAGGGGTATGTGCCACTGCCCCTACAGGTGCCCCAGACAACTTTCACATCAACTAGCCATCAGTCCATTAACACATCTGAGCTGTATTGTGCGCTTCTACACCAATATTTGTCCAAGTTCACCATCAGTGCTGCTACTAAGCATGCATGTTCAACTGGCCAGGTGGAAGGTTTGCTGTGTTGTAACCCCCCTGTGCTGCTCACCTTGCCTGTAGTCCCTTGAAACACATCATCGATTTTTGGATGTATGATCGCAATCCCTGTGCCTCTGCCTACGCACACATGCGCATGTGGGCAGCACCAAACGTGTCCTGATTCCAGACGTCCAATGGCCCATGTCTCCTGGCAAAGGAGGTCTTGAGGCTCATCCCCCTGCAGAAAGTGCATGAAACACATGATTAATGCTTAATATTCATATGTGCGTGTCTCTTCAGGCATTACATGACTGGACCATGTCAGAGACATACATCAGAAATCACACCATCAGTCCGTCTTTCACAGCAACAGTGTGGAGCACACTATCTATGGCACGATTTGCAACAAACACATGTTCATTAAAGATAAGAAACATGCTACACAATGCATAGCAATGAATGTACACATGAATCATTAAACACCCCATCTAGCAAAAGAAGAACAGTGGGCAATTACACCCCAATCATCCCCACTAGGGGTGTTAACACAAGTTCCACAGCAGCAGACATGCTACAGATATGACAGTCCATTGCCCTTGTGTAATAGGCTGTTACACCGAACCATCCTTTGCGAGCACATGGATAAGGGAAGCAGGAGTGGCATATGTGAGTCAAGGACCCCAAGCAGCAAACACATACACAAGACAAGCTTGAAGGGCCCAGCTGGAACAGACAGTGGATGCTTTCAAAAGCCACAAAGCACCAAACTGTCACATGAAAGCACAATAGACTAGCAATTTTAAACTATATTAACTAATTACACTAACTATGAAAAACCTACTTTACCTATTTAAACTAACTATCAAACAGAAACTTAACTAACTAAACTAAAAGAAAAATCAAAAATGGCCACCTACGACCCGGGGGGGCACACAGGAGGGGGGAGGTACAGGGTGCTGCTCAACACCCACATGCGATGATGCTGAGGAAAAAAAAACTCCATGGGCTCAATGCCTGCACAGCCCGACCTATGTGGGCGATAGATTGTCATCCGAGTCTGGCTCTTACAGGAAAGGAGGACGTGGCACAGGAGCATGACCTCGCCTAGCCGAAGCTTGCCCCTCATCGGCAGCAGGTCTGCCGGATGGGTAAGCCTGGTTCTGTGTGGTGATGACATGTAGGTTTGCATGCAGAACCTCCCGTGATACAGGTGCTTCCTCTTGCAAGGTAGCACGTGTAACACGGAGTTCCTCCTGCAAGGCCTGGCTTAACAACTGCTGCACCTCCCGGCAAGCATGTAGCTCAGCCGAGATGGTACACTCAAGCTGTGCAAACCTCTCCTCTGCCCGCTCCCTCTGGGACGTTCAGAAGGACACCCAGAGTGGATCTGAGGGAAGCATACTCCTCCCTCATGGCCTTCATGTGTGCCACTGCTTGAGCAGCAATTGCTTGACGCAGAGACGACATTTCAGCCTGGCCTGCCCTGTCTGAGGCCGCCATGCCCAGCCTGAGCGAGCGGGCCATGGACCGTGCCGCCTGCTGCTGGAGAAGCACCTGCCTATCAGGGGGAGCACAGATTGGGCCACACTCTCCATGCTCTCAGCGATGTTCTCCATTGCTGCCCCCTGCCATTCAGAATGGGCAGTCATGTCTTGCTCCCACTCAGTATACTGTGGTTGCGCGTGGCAACCACGTTGCTGGGCTTTACCCCTGCGGGCCCCAAGGACTGTGTGTCCTCGTTGTGTTTGCATCGCCCGCGGCTGCCCGACTACATGCCTCCGTCGACGTGATGTCCCAGGCACATCAGTGACTGGTGTGGAGGGTGACCTTGCATCCCGATCCACCACGGGCGGAGGTACTGACCCCTCAGTGCAGGTGTCGCGGACAGAGGAGTGTCCACATCAGAATCACTCACCCCTGACATATGGAACAGATGCTCATCCAACTCGACATGGTCGTCAGAGTGTTCTTCAGGGCTGGACTCATAGGCAGCCAGAGACGAGATGGACTGTAGCACTTGGGGGTTTTCGTGGCCTACCACCGCATGACCCCCACTTGTGCCGGGTTGTTGTAGTGAGAACAACCCTGTGCCTGGCATGACAACACCATCCTCCGGCTCCATTGCGTCATCATCTGAAAAATAGAGAGAAAAAAGTTCACTACACATGTTAGAAGCACACAACACACACACACACCGACAACAAACACATCAGGCAGACATGTGACACACAAAATAGAACCTGGCATGCATGCTGGGTCAACTTGAATTTGCTTCTGTGATTAGACCTGTTGAAATGTGGCAGTTTGCACTGAAGTGGGTCTATGCAGTGCAGCGAATATGTATGTTACTCACTACCTACATGTACAAGGACTCCATGGTGTGTGTCAGAAAATGTGAAGGCAGTGCAAGGTCAACTTCAGGCATCACGTGCAATGTGCATTCAATGGGTAGCATATCTACAAGGAAAGCACACCTCCACCCAAGTGCAAAAGCAGGGATGCCTAGCATGGTATCAAAAGGCTGAGCATAGACCTGTGTATTGACAGACAGTGTTGACTAGCATCAACAGCTTCATGTGAGTCAAGTGACAACACTGCAAATGATGATGGGACAGTAAGCAGGACACATGATAAAACCTCTGGAGTCCACCAACGTGTGAAGAAGACACTACACCAGTTGGACAGAGTCATTGGCCTTTAAACAGGCTGAGGCATGTGACCCCCACAGATTGTCAGACCCTAAACATGTGTGCAACGCAGTACTGAGCCACAGTTAACATGGGAAGGCAGATGAAATGCCATGCAATTTAGGTCATCCTGGACTTGTATTACAGTCATCACCCAGTCATGGACACATATGGGCATGCGTGGAATGCACATGGAGCATGAATGGGCACTCATGTCCCTGCAGGGCATCTGACCTCTACACAGTCCAAGTGAGACACCCTACATCAAATACTAAGGATGTACCACAATGGATATGTCTGGCAGATTGGCCACTGGATGTTAGCATGTACACAGGAGGCATGAACAGGGAAGTACCCAACGGCAATATTGTAGCAGACCAGTGCTAAGGTGGAATTGGGGTGCAGAGCAGGGGGTTGAGGGGCAAGGGAGCATTCCTACATTGGGTACCCCCTTGCAGGCAGAGTACACATGCACTTCAGTCATGCTATGCATAGTTCCTGGGCTGAGAGGGAGCTCACCCCATGCTATATGCAGAAGCGCCAGTGAGCTGGAACATGGACCGGAGGGGCAAACTGGTAACCGGCATGCCAGTAGGATGCAAAAGTGGTGATGTGGACAGTCCTGTCTGCTCCACATGTCCACCATCCAGCAGAGTAGACATGCATCAGGGAAGCAATGCATTACTCACACATCATAACCATGTACACGTGACATGTAGTGGCAGTCATGCACATCACATCACACACGTAAAACACATACGTCCTCCACAAACACGCATCAACACTCACTGGACTGTGCATCAAAGACCAGCATCTCTCCCACTCCTTCGACCGATTCTGATGGTATGAACTCTGCAACGAGTGACTCATGCGGACTGAGGTCTTCCTCCTCCGGTGCAGGCCCACCGCCAGTCACCAGAGTCAAGTTGTAATTTGAGGCACGCTTTGCCTTAGGGCTGCGTTTGAGGTCATTCCAACGCTTTTTGCACTCTTGCGCCGTGCGCACCTCATGGCCGAATGCACTCACATGTTCCGCAACTTGCTTCAGTGGGTATCACGGTGGGCAGCCGTAGTCTGACAATTGGCACCCACTAGCATGTCACGGCTTTGGTCCCGCACGTAGTCCACGAGATAGTCCAGTTCCTGTTTGCAGAAAGGCTTCTTCCTCGACGTGCAGGTGGTCGTGGCTGTGTGTAGGGTCCCAGCCTGTGCTGCAGGTGCAACCTTCCTCCATTTGGATTGTGGTGCAGACCCTGGCTGGCTGATGCCGCCCTGATCAGCATGGCCAGTGGGACAGGTTGATTGAGCCAAGGGAGTGGCAAGTGGAGGGATGACCAAAGGCATGACTTGCGTCAGTGGCAGCTGGGTGCCCTCTAATGGACCCTGCACAGCAACATTCGCTGTGGCAGGGTCATTGACCGCGACTGTCCTGGTTAGCAGACTCACAACCGGGGTTTTGTTGGTGCATCTGCCCCTGCACTTGCCAACACCCGGCTGTTCGGGGCAGCAGATGACATTACTGCCCCAGGGACATGTGTCTTGGTCAGGGCAGCCCTGCGTGCCCCTATGGTTTCCCTCCGTGCCTGTTGGAAATCTTCCAAGGGCTCTTCAGTTGCCAACACAGCCTGCACTGGCAGACCCTGAGCCTGGGTGGTGGTGTCCACAGCTGCACATGCAGCTACCACTACCCTTGGGCCCGTGGCAGTCGATGAAACGGACTGCCGGGTCACATGGGCGCCAGTGCCTGATGCAGAAGCTGCATCTCCCAGAACCACAGGGGGTGGTGGCATGACTGCACCGACACATGGCACAACATCGTGCTCAAGTGGTGCACCCCTGCCTCTTTCCCCTCTGAGGCCACCCTGGACACCCTGGAGTCCCCCTACTCCCTGGTCACCCTGGCCACGTCCCTGACCACGCCTGCCATGAGGAGTATGCCCAGCTGAGGCGCCCCTCACCTTTTGTGGCCTCCCAACCACGGCACAGATGGAGTAGTGCCGGCACAGATGGAGTAGTGCCAATGGGAGGTGTACACCACAATTGACCTGGGCAATTGGGGTGAAGGGGGTGGGATACAAGATGTTAACAGCCCCCCTGCACCTGCAAGGCTGTATGTGACCCTGGTGATGTAGTGACTGGTCACGCTACACTCAGGCACCCCAAAAATGCAGTAAAACCATGCACGCAACCCTGCAGCCTACGTACGTGGAATCAACCTCCCGCAGTACGCAGTGGCACCCAGTAGCATGAAAAACGGGTACACGTGGGACACGCAGGCTACTACGACCTCGAAAACGGGTGCGATACACAGGGGCACCAGCAGTGGGAAAAATAGCGTGCGTGACACACCATCTGACTAGCGCGATGCAGAAAAACATGCATAGCCAATACCCCTGCCAAAAGAAAACTACACACGTCGGTCTCCATGAAAGGCACGTACACCGAACTGCTGGCCCCGCTCACCTTTAACCCGTGCTGAGGGAAACGTCACTTACGCGCGTAGGCCCTTTCCTCGGATTACAGGCATTCACACGCGGACGTGCAGTTTTTTCACGTGCGCTGAACCACTATGCCCATGTCACGAGGGAAACAGCCACGCGCGTACGTGTTTACACGCTAAGGGCCTTTGGTCCAAGGAAAACAAGTACGTGTGCTGACGCGCTTACATGCTAAAAGACTTTCCTCCAATTACACGCTGACGTGCACTTTTTTCACGTGCCAAATCATCCGTATCAAGCTGGACACGCAAAAACACACGGAAGACCACGCTCCTGCCCAGAAGGCTAAATTACGGCACCCCAGAGCCCCGAGCACGCTCCCACCTGCAATCTGCTGCTGCCTGACTGCCTGGGTGCAGTTGCTGTGACCACCCCTGCTGGAACCGAAGACTCCCGACTGGGATTCCATCGCTCCACAGCCCAGCCCAGGACCCAGTTACCCACCCACTCCTGCCTCTGGGATTGACATGTCCAGCAGAACACCATCGGGCAGCACTGGCAACCCCCAGCCAGAGAGGCAGAGGGCCACCAGCTTCAGTGCCAGGGAAGTTGGTGTCCTGGTGGAGCAAGTCCTGGGGAAGTATGATGCCCTCTTTGGAAGTTCGCGCGCCGACAATGAAGGATGGACCAGGATCTGGATGGACATCATGACTGCCATCAACGCGGAGGGGGTGGCAGTCCGCGACTTACATCATGTCAAGAAGCGCTGGGATGACTTCAGGTCCAGGACCCTCAACAAGTCCCGGCGCCGCGCAAAGGCAGCGGATGCTGAGGGGTGCTGGGGCCAGCTGTCGGACCACCAAATGAGGGTCCTGGAACGCACATGCCCAGCGCTCTACGTCCAGATCCTTGAGAGGCATACCCGTCTGGAGTCGAGCGGTATGTGTACATGCAGAGTGATTGGACGCTGTGCGTGTCGTAGTGTGCCATTAGTGTGCAGGTTGCACATGTGTTTTTGTAGGGCCATGTAGGGATGTGTATGAACATGGGCGTGAGGCTGCTACATGTGTGTCCTCTCATGTGTGAGACACATTGATGGTGTATGTGTTGGTAAGCATGCTGGACAAATGCAGGTGTGGGAGCACACATGTTTGAATTTCTGTGTATGTACATTGGCATGGTTGTGGCATGGATGGTGGTTCCTAATGCATGTATCTGCACTGTGTACATGTGCATGTGTGTGTACTTGACAAGTGAGCAACTGTGATGCAACATGGATGCATGTGACACTGATATGTAGAAGGTTGAATGGCAAATCTGACATGTATGACATGTATGGTGATCTCATCACTGCAACAGTTGGAGGAGATGTAGACATGCATGTAAGTGTGGTGGCGTGTGTGCATGTCTACTGCACTCCCTGTGTTTCATGTGATGCCTGGCTCAACTTTGGATGCTCATGCTGTTGTATGTGTATGGATGGTGCTGGCTGTTGTGATATGGCTGTGGAATTGCTCATGTGTGTGAATTGAAATGACATGTGTGTTGGGGATTGTGATGCCATGTCTGAAGTTTGACACTGCCAATCATGTGCAACTGCCATGTGTGTTTCAGTCCATTGTACAGTGCCTTGATGCATGTGTCCTATCTCTCCCTGTCTGCAGCGTCAACTGATGAAGAGGGCGGAGAGGGTGCTGTGGAGCACAGCGACAGGGATCGCACCGCCAGCTGGAGACGCAAGGCCCAGCTCCCCTCCCAGGTTGTCATCTCGTCAGGGAGTGAGGAGTCCGGTGCCGCATCGCAGGCCGCAGCTGCCGAGGGTAGGTACAAAAGGTGGAGGTCGGAGTAGGACTCCTCGGCAGCAGAAGGGGCAGCTGAGACCCCACAGGGTCCGACTGAGGAAGATGGCACGGAATCATCCAGGTTGGTGGGGGTTTGGTGGAGGCCGTGCAAGGGACAGACACGGGGTCTGGAGGTGGGGATTCCACTGGTGCTAGTGGCGCAGTGCAGGGGCAGGGACAGGAGGCAGCACAGGCCACCGCGGAGGTCCCTGTGTGTAATCCTGTCCCCGATCCTGTGACTGCATCATCCTGCACCAGCACGGATGCCTACATCCAGACCCGTTTTCAAGGAGGGGATCCGCTTACAACAACCGGCCTTCCTCTCCCTGCGGACGTGGCTATCCGGGACCGGGTTGAGCCTGGCCTGAATGGGATGGCGTTGCGTCAACGGGGCATGCGAGGTGACCTGCAGTGTTTTTGTGAGGACACTGCACGTCATCTCGAATGCCTCGTTGACCGCGTAGATCTACTGGGACAGCTCACCAGGGCTGGATTCCTCCATTTGCTGGACCTTGTTCCGAACCCCTCCTCACCTGAACCCCCTATGTGCCAGTCGTCCTCCATGCCATCTTCCCACCCATGTATCACCTGGGTACCCTGTGGAGCTGCCTCTGATCCTGCGACCAGGCTGGTGGAGGACACATCCCTGCCACAGTCGGGAGTCAGACGTCCAGCAGGGGTGGCCACATCAACAACTGCACCCCAGCCAGAGGAGGATGTGCAGGCAGCAAGAGCCAGGGCACAGGCAGAGGCACAGCAGCAGCAGCAACAAGGTGGGAGCCATGATGGCTCGGGGCCAACATCAGAGGGTCAGGCATTGGCCAGAGGGAAGGAGGACCCAGGACTGGAAGTGTCTTCCGTGTGGCAGCGGTTAGGCCATGCTATAGATGCGGAGTGGCAGCGGGTAGAAGAGGCACGGCTCACGATGGTCACGGCGGAGAACTGCATGCGTAGGGCTCTGAGGCGGGCCGAGTACCTCGAGGCAATCCGCAGGGACCTGGAGGTCCAGATGTCATCGTCCCTGCAAACCCTCAGGGCCATGGAAGAGGACCACCTCCGGGACATCGAGCAGGAGTTCAATGATGCCCTGGCCCGGGACATCCAAAAGTGAGCTGACAGACTAGCCCGCTGCCCTTGTAAATAGTTTTTAGAGTTAGGTTTCCTTTTCGTTTTCCTTTTATTTGTGGTCAATGGACAATGCCACACAAATTTGCATATAGTTATATTTTTAGGTACTTTATTAGGTAGGTTTCATTTGTTTGGTTGGGATCATGGACCCTTTACAGCCTTGGGCAATGGATTGTATATAGTTTCATCATGTATTCATTTTTTTTCCATTATGGACATGGAGCAATGGATTTATTTTTTCAGGACAATGGATTGTAAATAGTTGGACTATGGATTGATTTATCTTTTTTTTTAATTATGAACATGAAGCAGTGGAGATTTTTTTTAAAATTTCCTTTGGATTTGCATTGTTGGAGGGTGACTCTGGCCTGTTTTTCTTTTAAAAATGTTTTGGATTGGTTATCATTTTCATTCAATCATCTTTTTCACATGCTTTTGATTTCATGTTTCATATTTTGGTATGCTTTCATTTCATTTTTGATTTCATGTACACAATACATTTTAATTTTTTAGTTCCATGTGTGTGTTAGGGAGAATTCTCTGTTTAGGCTGAATTTCCTAACCTAGTGAGTCCCCCAGCAGCTTTGCTGGATTTCTGGAGTTTGTTTTTTACCATCCTGCCAAGAGTGAGACTCTTTTCTTCCACTCTTGGACATGAATGTGGTTAATTCCTCTGAATGTCAATGTGTTCTATGGGCTATGGGGTCTTTTACTCCATAGGGTCTCATATGTTTTTCTATGTGTGTTACACCGCACCCTCCGTGCCGTAACACTGGGGAATCCTAGAGGATCCCCACCATAGACTCCATACCCTGGGACTGACTACTGTCTCCCAGGGCATGTAAAGTCACCATTGGCTTTCCTAGACCTAAATTTATTAACAGAACTAGTACAAACCATCCTATTGTGGACGTACTACTAGGGGTAATTCGATTACCCCTGAGTCTGTTATTCGAGGGGATACTGTCCCCTCCCCCCTCGTCGAGTTTTGGCTGGTGGCAGTGGAAACTACTTGTTATATTCGACCCCGAATATAACTCTATGGGATTCTTCCCATTGTTGGAGGTTAATACTTTTTCTTGTTAATCTCTAACACTGGTTTATTTATTTTAAATACATCTATCGGTTGGTATTTTCTGCCAGAACTCGGTTTTTAAAATGGCGTCTGTGTTCGTCTCTGTGAGTCCTAAACCAAAGGTTGAGCCCTTTGTTCCACTTTTGGCGGGCTTCTGCACAGAGGCCCTCCAAAGTGGTGACATTCTGTCTGGGTACCACAGGGGGTGTGGGAGGGGGTTTAGGCACCCTTGACTGAGTTGCCTTGCCAACTAAAGTCGCACTCTGGTGTGATTGGCCCAAGTGGTGAGCCACCCCGCTCACCACTTAGCGTGTTTTGATTGACAGCTAGGCTGAATGAATGGGGGTTTTCTGCATAAAAGCAGGACTTTTGGGACTGGATCTTCAGAAGTCGCCACAGGACCTAAGAATCGATGAGGGTAAAGCTGAGCCGACCTGCAACGACGACACCTCCGGTGGAGCCCTGCTGAACCGACTCACCACTTCCCAACGACAGAGGAGATCTCCCGGCTGGAGAGTCTTCTTCCCCTGACTGGTGGGAACAACCAGTCCCCTTTGCTTTTTCTTCGCTTCCAGGGCGTAGTGGTCGAATTGCCCGTGCTGAGCACCCCGGCAACCAGATAGCCACTAACCCGTACCGCGACCAAAAGGTGGTGCCTTGTGATGGAGCACTCCGCAGCTGGTTTCTTCCCTGGTGGTGCAACGATCTTCAACTTTCCTTCGATGACGAGAGCATCTCTTCTCTTGGCAAAGCCCCGACTTGCATCCACCACCAGGAACAACTGCCCCCGCTGGAGCTGTCTCTTCACATTGTAAGCGATATTCAATCAACACTACAGCTAAGTCAATGCCTGGTCCGGGATGCTGAGGAAAACCCTTATTGATGTATTTTTATGTCCAGTTCAGTATTCTGGATGACAACCCTTATATAACACCCCCTCTTAGAATCCCCCTGACCCCACTGAGCCAAGAAGTAGGTTTGTTTTGCAAATTAAAAGGTTTATTTGAAAAATTAAACAATATATATGTATCACACTTTAAAATAAATTAATATCTGATAGTACACTTAGACATATGATGTTGATCAACAATGGGTAATCTGGCACTAGCACACTTCGTTATAATCAATGAGGAGTTAGTATAGGATGGATAAAGTAGCAAAAATACTTTTATGGTTTCAAGGGAAAAGCAATGAGGAACAAAATGCAGTACAGAAATACTTGATATGATTTTAGCAAAAGATAAGATAATCACTTTTTCTCTGGCAATTCACCACCCTCCCCTATGCAATGTAAGAAATGGAAGGAGATGGAAAGAGGAGCACACAGTTCTCTGGAATGCAATCAAATACAATAAGAAATTCAGTTCCCCCCCAGCCAGCTTAGAGGAAACAGGTAGGAGTTTGAAACACAGGCCCAAAATGCTTTTTAATTGTGATGGCAATGGATGGGAAAATGTGCCAACTGATTTTAATTCCCTCTAGAGATTCAGGGTGAGTGGGAGATGCGTGTTGGTATTAGTTCAGGCTCACTTTAGCAATGCTCTATGAGTTATTACCAAGTTGCAAACGGATTTTAACAAAAGAAAGAATGGAGCTGCTATTTTGACAAGTGGAGAAATTGAGCCAAAATTGCAAATCGCGGTAAATGCGAGTGCGTAAATCGTGATTCCGGAAAAAGTATAAGGAGTCGGTTCTAGGTTCGTTTTTAAATTTTGTTCCTAGGACAAACGGTTCCAGAGATACGGATGATTAAATAAAGGTATTTTTTCCGATTTAAAGTAAACTCAAAATGACAGGTGACAGCTTGCAACTGCAGAATTGACAGGTGACAGTTGTGCAGCTTTAAAAATGACAGATGACACCATTTCTAGGAGGCAGTTCTACTTAGGTTAAAATAGTTGGGATTAGATTATTTTAACTAAGAGATTGGTTCTGCACAGTTCTGCTAGGTACTCACAATATAAATTTGAACTAGGCCTCATCACGGATCTGGTCAACACATCCGGTTGTGGTTCTGTCTGCCCGGCGGGTCAATCAGACACCGGTTCTGCTCACAGCGATCTGGGTCAGCTCTGCTCTGCTGGTCTAGCCTCTCTGGATTCTGGATGTAACACTGCTTTCTGGGTACTGCTACAGGTTCTTGCAAAAATTCTCAGCAAAAATTCAAACAGCTCGCCCGGCTGTTGAATAGTTTGGTTAGATTTGAGGCCTGCTGAAGAGGATTCAGCTGGTGGATTCAGGCCTCTCTGCTACAAATTCTGGAGTTAATTTCTGCTACAGGTTCTGGAGATTGATGGATTTGAAGTCTGGATCTCTGGATGTGAAGTCGTCGGTCAGCATGCTCCGCAGCAAATGGAATTGAATGTCTCTACCTGTCCCAGCAGTCTCTTTTTATGTGTTTTGAAAATGGGTGTGTGCCTGGGCCTAGCTAAGCCTGCCCCTCTCACTTATTATTGGCCAATTCCTCCTCTCTCCCTTGATTGGGGGAAGGAAATGTGATTCAGAGTGATGCTGTAGGTTTTATGGTCAGAGGAACCTCCCCTTATCAGATTGCACACAAATCTATTTCTGACCCAAATACATATTTATCTATGTACCATTTTTCTAATATTATAGGTCCAGTTAACATATTTTCTGTAGCACCAAAACATCCGATCCCTGTCTTTGTACGATGTCGTGTCCACTGATGACAGAATTCTCCCCTTTTCATCCAGATAACGACCTCTAAACCTTTCCAGATTTTACATAAATGTGCACCAGGGATATGGGTTACAGATGATAAAGTGTCAGATTTTTAACATGCATACATTTGGAGTGACAACCTTTTTTCCGCTACTATCCCCAGGAACATAACCCAGGGTCCTAACACCTCTTAAAATGTGCACAGAAAAATCACAAGAATAATGGTATTATTTATATAATTTTGACCAGTCCGCACTACGAGTTATCTATCTTTTTTAAAATTATGCCCTGGTCAAAAAGGGGTGTGGCTTCCCACATCGCAGGGTGGAATAACTGGTTTATCCACTTCCCCCAAGAATTGACAGGTGACAGTTGTGCAGCTTTAAAAATGACAGATGACACCATTTCTAGGAGGCAGTTCTACTTAGGTTAAAATAGTTTGGATTAGATTATTTTAACTAAGAGATTGGTTCTGCACAGTTCTGCTAGGTACTCACAATATAAATTTGAACTAGGCCTCGTCACGGATCTGGTCAACACGTCCGGTTGTGGTTCTGTCTGCTCGGCGGATCAATCAGGCACCGGTTCTGCTCACAGCGATCTGGGTCAGCTCTGCTCTGCTGGTCTAGCCTCTCTGGATTCTGGATGTAACACTGCTTTCTGGGTACTGCTACAGGTTCTTGCAAAAATTCTCAGCAAAAATTCAAACAGCTTGCCCGGCTGTTGAATTGTATGGTTAGTTTTGAGGCCTGCTGAAGAGGATTCAGCTGGTGGATTCAGGGCTCTCTGCTACAAATTCTGGAGTTAATTTCTGCTACAGGTTCTGGAGATTGATGGATTTGAAGTCTGGATCTCTGGATGTGAAGTTGTCGGTCAGCATGCTCCGCAGCAAATGGAATTGAATGTCTCTACCTGTCCCAGCAGTCTCTTTTTATGTGTTTTGAAAATGGGTGTGTGCCTGGGCCTAGCTAAGCCTGCCTCTCTCACTTATCATTGGCCAATTCCTCCTCTCTCCCTTGATTGGGGGAAGGAAATGTGATTCAGAGTGATGCTGTAGGTTTTATGGTCAGAGGAACCTCCCCTTGTCAGATTGCACACAAATCTATTTCTGACCCAAATATATATTTATCTATGTACCATTTTTCTAATATTATAGGTCCAGTTAACATATTTTCTGTAGCACCAAACCATCTGATCCCTGTCTTTGTACGATGTTGTGTCCACTGATGACAGAATTCTCCCCTTTTCATCCAGATAACGACCTCTAAACCTTTCCAGATTTTACACAAATGTGCACCAGGGATATGGGTTACAGATGATAAAGTGTCAGATTTTTAACATGCATACATTTGGAGTGACAACCTTTTTTCCGCTACTATCCCCAGGAACATACCCCAGGGTCCTAACACCTCTTAAAATGTGCACAGAAAAATCACAAGAATAATGGTATTATTTATATAATTTTGACCAGTCCGCACTATGAGTTATCTATCTTTTTTAAAATTATGCCCTGGTCAAAAAGGGGTGTGGCTTCCCACATCACAGGGTGGAATAACTGGTTTATCCACTTCCCCCAAGAATTGACAGGTGACAGTTGTGCAGCTTTAAAAATGACAGATGACACCATTTCTAGGAGGCAGTTCTACTTAGGTTAAAATAGTTTGGATTAGATTATTTTAACTAAGAGATTGGTTCTGCACAGTTCTGCTAGGTACTCACAATATAAATTTGAACTAGGCCTGGTCACGGATCTGGTCAACACGTCCGGTTGCGGTTCTGTCTGCTCGGCGGGTCAATCAGGCACCGGTTCTGCTCACAGCGATCTGGGTCAGCTCTGCTCTGCTGGTCTAGCATCTCTGGATTCTGGATGTAACACTGCTTTCTGGGTACTGCTACAGGTTCTTGCAAAAATTCTCAGCAAAAATTCAAACAGCTTGCCCGGCTGTTGAATAGTATGGTTAGTTTTGAGGCCTGCTGAAGAGGATTCAGCTGGTGGATTCAGGGCTCTCTGCTACAAATTCTGGAGTTAATTTCTGCTACAGGTTCTGGAGATTGATGGATTTGAAGTCTGGATCTCTGGATGTGAAGTCGTCGGTCAGCATGCTGCGCAGCAAATGGAATTGAATGTCTCTACCTGTCCCAGCAGTCTCTTTTTATGTGTTTTGAAAATGGGTGTGTGCCTGGGCCTAGCTAAACCTGCCCCTCTCACTTATCATTGGCCAATTCCTCCTCTCTCCCTTGATTGGGGGAAGGAAATGTGATTCAGAGTGATGCTGTAGGTTTTATGGTCAGAGGAACCTCCCCTTGTCAGATTGCACACAAATCTATTTCTGACCCAAATACATATTTATCTATGTACCATTTTTCTAATATTATAGGTCCAGTTAACATATTTTCTGTAGCACCAAACCATCCAATCCCTGTCTTTGTACGATGTCGTGTCCACTGATGAGAGAATTCTCCCCTTTTCATCCAGATAACGACCTCTAAACCTTTCCAGATTTTACACAAATGTGCACCAGGGATATGGGTTACAGATGATAAAGTGTCAGATTTTTAACATGCATACATTTGGAGTGACAACCTTTTTTCCGCTACTATCCCCAGGAACATACCCCAGGGTCCTAACACCTCTTAAAATGTGCACAGAAAAATCACAAGAATAATGGTATTATTTATATAATTTTGACCAGTCCGCACTATGAGTTATCTATCTTTTTTAAAATTATGCCCTGGTCAAAAAGGGGTGTGGCTTCCCACATCACAGGGTGGAATAGCTGGTTTATCCACTTCCCCCAAGAATTGACAGGTGACAGTTGTGCAGCTTTAAAAATGACAGATGACACCATTTCTAGGAGGCAGTTCTACTTAGGTTAAAATAGTTTGGATTAGATTATTTTAACTAAGAGATTGGTTCTGCACAGTTCTGCTAGGTACTCACAATATAAATTTGAACTAGGCCTCGTCACGGATCTGGTCAACATGTCCGGTTGCGGTTCTGTCTGCTCGGCGGGTCAATCAGGCACTGGTTCTGCTCACAGCGATCTGGGTCAGCTCTGCTCTGCTGGTCTAGCCTCTCTGGATTCTGGATGTAACACTGCTTTCTGGGTACTGCTATAGGTTCTTGCAAAAATTCTCAGCAAAAATTCAAACAGCTTGCCCGGCTGTTGAATAGTATGGTTAGTTTTGAGGCCTGCTGAAGAGGATTCAGCTGGTGGATTCAGGGCTCTCTGCTACAAATTCTGGAGTTAATTTCTGCTACAGGTTCTGGAGATTGATGGATTTGAAGTCTGGATCTCTGGATGTGAAGTCGTCTGTCAGCATGCTCCGCAGCAAATGGAATTGAATGTCTCTACCTGTCCCAGCAGTCTCTTTTTATGTGTTTTGAAAATGGGTGTGTGCCTGGGCCTAGCTAAGCCTGCCCCTCTCACTTATCATTGGCAAATTCCTCCTCTCTCCCTTGATTGGGAGAAGGAAATGTGATTCAGAGTGATGCTGTAGGTTTTATGGTCAGAGGAACCTCCCCTTGTCAGATTGTACACAAATCTATTTCTGACCCAAATACATATTTATCTATGTACCATTTTTCTAATATTATAGGTCCAGTTAACATATTTTCTGTAGCACCAAACCATCCGATCCCTGTCTTTGTACGATGTCGTGTCCACTGATGACAGAATTCTCCCCTTTTCATCCAGATAACGACCTCTAAACCTTTCCAGATTTTACACAAATGTGCACCAGGGATATGGGTTACAGATGATAAAGTGTCAGATTTTTAACATGCATACATTTGGAGTGACAACCTTTTTTCCGCTACTATCCCCAGGAACATACCCCAGGGTCCTAACACCTCTTAAAATGTGCACAGAAAAATCACAAGAATAATGGTATTATTTATATAATTTTGACCAGTCCGCACTATGAGTTATCTATCTTTTTTAAAATTATGCCCTGGTCAAAAAGCGGTGTGGCTTCCCACATCACAGGGTGGAATAACTGGTTTATCCACTTCCCCCAAGCTCAGCTGGCTTGCAGAGGCACTGCCCCTCCCAATTTCCCCTAAGAGGAAGCCACTTTACGCCCCCCAACAACATAACATTTGCCTGAGTCAAGGAAGTTGCATTGTTCTGTTCTTTCCAGTTCCCAGGTGCTCCACCCCTAATCTAATCAGAGAGGTGACAACTCCTTTTGGCAAGGGGCAGCAGGATGCATCTAGGCCTGGGAAGAGTGGCTGAACAGGTTTCTCCTGTCGGGGGTAGTTGTCAGGCAGAATCCAATTTCATTAAGCCAGGTTTCAGCTAAATGTCACTTTTTGTTCCCAGTTTTCTACATTCAAATCAAACTGACAGTTTTTACCTATACATTAAATAATTACTTCCTTCAAGTCATTTCAGTATATAGTTTTACATTGTATCCACCTCTTAAGAAGTCTTTCCTTGGTCTGGTTTTGTTTCATTTGTTCAGTTTTACACAAAAGTCTGGTGGTTTTAAAACGCCGGCTTTCTGATAGTGGTGAGTACTGGTAATGCAACCATTTTTGGGATTAAGAAAATGAATTCCCCACAGTTCCGGGTTGCTTTTGGCAATCAGCATTGCCCCTTTTGCAATGTTTTCAGGCTACTGTGTGTAGCCCAATGGTGGTTTTAGGCAGTGCCCTTCTGTGCCCACAACATAGGCAAAAATGGGTGGCAGCCTATTCTTCATGCATTTCCTTGTGCATTTTTGGGAAGTTCTGGCCATCATGATGTTTTCCATGCCAGTACTGCACAGTTTTATTGTAGGGCTTGGATGCATGGGTAAAAACATCCCACAAGCCCCCCTCTTGCGATGGCTATTCTGTCCTTTCGCTGATGGAACTCGCAAGATCTGGGATGTTCGCCTCCTCTTCTTCCAATTCCATGGATGGCACAGTTCAGCATCTTTTTCTCCCTCCAGTCGATCAATCAGTTCTCCTTACTGGTCCTGATGGGAGGATTGGGCGGTACCCCGGGCCCCTCGGGTCTCTGCTCCCGGTCCTCGGTCGTCCTCCTTGGTCAGTCTCCATGGTTTCATCTCTCCTAGGATGATAAAGCAAAGCGGCAATACCTATTCATAGACATTTCTTCACCACTATTAATGGTGTGGCGAACATATACATTTTATGAATCAGAAGATATGAACATATACATTTTCTTTTTTAAATTAGGAGATAAGAACATATATATATACCAGGATCACAGAATTTTATATGCTATATGTGGAATATTTTAGGGTTGGAACTGAATTACTCTGGAGCGGCCGGCTCTGGGATTCCAGTGGATTCCTCCAGTTGTTGCAGAGTGTGCCTGGGATGGCAACACTTTAGCTGATTTATATGTACCCACTTATCTTCCCCCTCTGCCAAACTGCCTTTGGGGATGCAGATCTTTTAGGCAACAGGGGAGATCTTGTCTATAATTTCAAACGGTCCCTTCCATGTAGGCAAGAATTTTCCCTGTTTGGCCTGGTTCCTTTGGAAATTGTATAGATAGACCCGATCACCCACCTTATATTCCTTCCTGGTGGGCTTCAGGTCGTAATGGGGTTTCATGCTATCAGCTGATCTTTCTAGATTCCGCTGAGCATAGGCAAATGCATGCTGAAGGTGTTTCCTTAAATTCTCCACATACTCACGAGTTGAGAGGCATTTATCAATGTTTGTTCTTGGGTTCAGTAGAGCAAATGCTGGGGAAGCAACATCTTGCGTCCAGTCATCAACTCAAATGGTGACATTTTAGTTGCAGATGAAGGGGTAGATCTGATGGCCATTAGGACCAGAGGTAATCGGATATCCCAACTTGGCCCAGAATCTGCCACAAACTTTTTTAATATGCTCACAATGGTTCGGTTGTATCTCTCTACTGCCCCAGAAGAAGCTGGCCGGTAAGCAATATGTAGCTTTCTTTTGACCCCCAGTATCTCCCACATCTTTGTCATTACTTCACTGGTGAAGTGGCTACCCCTGTCTGACTCAATCCTTTGAGGTAGACCAAAACGGGAAAAGATGTGGTTAATCATCAGGGCAGCTGCTGTTTCTGCCTTGCAGTTTGGTGCCGGGAGACATTCCACCCACTTGGTAAACAAGCATGTAACGGTCAACATGTACTTGTTTCCTCTAGACGAGCGGATTACAGGGCCTACAAAGTCGTTTTGCAAATCTGACCATGGCAGTGTCATCCCCCTCTTTTGGAGAGGCGCACGGTGTGTGAGGGATGATGGCTGAAATTGTGCACACACAAGACACCCCTTCAAGTATTGGTCGAGGTCCTGCCCCATGTGTGGCCAGTATGCAACCTCTCTTAAGATTTCCAGTTTTGTGTGAAACCCCCTATGACCGGCGGTGGCCGCGTCATGGGCGTGACTTAACATCAGGCTTTGGAATGAGGTAGGAACCACCCACTGATCGTGGCCAGCTTTGGATTTCCTTACCAGCAAACCGTCTTGGATCCGGAGCATTTTTGGACATTTCATCAACACTCTTAGGTCCTCTTTCCCAATGTAATCGGTATCCGTCAGGGGAAAGTTCTCAGGGTCCTCAAGGTGTTGGTAAAACTTAATTGATCCCAGGAGGATAGCTCAGCGGCAGCGTGCTCAACTTGGAAACAAGACGACACGGAGCAATTCAAGTTCGATTCCTGGGTCCGCGCTTAGAAACTTCTGGGTATTAAGCGCGTTATAAATAACCTATCATATCATATCATATCCCCCTTCTGAGCTGTAATTAAATCAGCATCAGGGGTCTCCTTACTCCATTGTGCAGTTGAAAGATCATTGTGAGCATTTGTCTGGGACCTAGTGATAACAGTGACCTGGATTTCCCCCAACAGGGACTCTATTTCTATTAGATCCCCTTGGATGGCCCCGGTTTTGGCCAGCTGATCAGCTAAGTCATTTCCAGTTTTGTCTGGTCTCTCTACTTTGGAATGACCCTTGATCTTTTTCCAGTAGATGGTCATCCCATTCGATGTGACCAGATCATCTATGTTTTGGATTAACTTCCCATGTTTCAGTGGTTTGTTATTAGCACATAACATGCCTCTGGTTTTCCAATTAACCAGGTGCTCCACGAACCCGTTCCGTACATAATCCGAATCTGTGATTATGACCAGTTTGTGGAGTTGATGTTGGACAGCAGTGAGGATGGCTTGATGCACAGCCATCAATTCTGCCACCTGACTACTTCAGGGACCAATTTTGTATCCAGCGGTGGGTTCTGGAAACTCCCTCACCCATGCATTCCCTATGCCCGCCACCAGTTATTTCTCCCCGTTGTCGCCAACATGGTAAGAGCATCCATCCACATATACAGTGGGCATTCCCTCACACTTGTCTTCTTCAAAGACTTTGTGTGGGGAATTAAGGTATGCCTCCATGTTGTCCTTGATTTTTAGACTTTCCTCCTCGAGACAGCTTTCTCTGGCACAATCATGCAAGTCAGCCAGACCTTGCGCGAGGGGATTCTTCTTGTTTTGGCCATATCTGGCCTCCACAGGAAAGCCTTTCATTGACAGAATCCAGGAAGTAATTCGGGAATTACTCACATTTCCGGCCCGGATTCTGTCACTTTGGAGATATTGCAGAGGATGTTGTGGAATCTCCACTATGATGTGTTCCCCCTGGATATACGGGCGGTAATTCTTCAATGCCCACACCGTTGCCAGGAGTGCCTTCTCACAATCGTTGAATTTTTCCTCCACAGAGGATAAAGTTTTGCTCTCATAGGAGATTACTTCATTGACCTTGTCATGCTTTGGTATACTACTGCCGTCAAGCACGTATTAGAGAACCCCGTCTCCAGGAAGAACTCCTTGTTTCTGACAGGGTAAGCTAGGCAAGGCGCTGTGAGAGGCTTCTTTTGAGTTGTCTTACCGCCTCGGATTGTTCTGGACCCCATTCCCACTTGACCCCCCCCCTTCAAGAGATGAATCAGGGGTCTAGTGATCTCTGCGTAGCCTTCAATGAACTTTCTGCTCTAATTAGTCAGTCCAAGGAGTCTCGTTAATTGCCGCAGAGTTGTGGGGTCTTTCAGTTTCTGGAGTGCTTCCACTTTCTTTTCTTGGGGACAGAGACCCTGAGGAGTAATCTCATGCCCCAAGAAATTAACACAGGTTCTACACCACTGTGCTTTCTGAAAGGAAAGTTTTGCTCCGGCGGCCCTCAACTGTGTCAGAACATAACGCTAAGTGTTCCTCCACAGATGAACTTTTGATGAGGACATCATCTACATAAGCCAGGTTACCCCTCGCACCCAGGTCGGGCATGGCCTTATGTATGAAAATGTTGAATTAATTGCCGGAGTTGAGGTATCGAAGGGAGTCCGGGTCCATGTGTACTGCTGGCCCCCAAAGGTAAAAGCCAGTTTGTATTGGTCCTCCCTTCTGACAGGCACGGTCCAGTATCCATTGGTCAGGTCTATTGCTGTGAATACCTGTGACCCCTGAATCTGGGCCAGCCCTTGGTCAATCTAGGACAGAGGCCATCGGGAAGTATGGACCCATTTGTTGAGCTCCCTAAGGTCGGCGCAGAGTCTCCACTGGCCGTTTGGCTTCAATATTCCCAGCACCGGATTATTGAAAGTTCTGTGGACTGGACAGATTATTCCCCGGGACTCAAGGTTCTTAATTATTTCAGTAAAGGACTCCATGGATGCGAGAGGCAAGCGATATTGCTTCACAAACACTGGAGTCATTCCAGAGTCAGTGGGAATTGTTGTGGTGTGGATGTCGGTGCGACCACAGTCATATGAGTCTACCGCAAAGAGATCTTGGAAATCCAAGAAAACTTGTTTCAACTTTTGCTTCTGTTCCAGAGTCACACAGGCATCAGCTAGGTTGACTCTCTCTTCCACTATCTACCTGAAGCCTGGAAAGACTTCTGGTTTGGCTATCTCAGCGGCCTCCTCCAGCTGGGTGGAGAAGTCCCTGGTCAGAGTGCTGATTTGGACTGGAGGCTTCAGGTGGGAAAGGCAGCCCTCATGGACCTGGAAAATCACCTCATCCCTCCTGAAGTCACAAGTCACATCTTCCTTACCATGAGGGCAAGAAGTGTACACCAGGAGGTTCCCCCCATGCCGGGTGAAAATCCTGTCTGGTGTTGTCTTGTCCTCACTGTCACTGTCAAAACAGCCTTGGGGATTGGTCCTAACAGTTCATTTCCTAAATCAATGGAGAAATGTCGGTCATCAATCGCCATTCCAATAATGGTGCCTGCGGCTAGAGTAATACTCTTTAAGTCGCTGTTATCCACCTTTATTGGAATGGTGTCATGTTCTATGTTGACTAATGGTGTTGGGTTTACCCCTAACCCTTGCTGTTGGAGAGAAGCATTTAGATGAATATAAGCATCAGGGTTTTTCAATTTTTGTCCTCTTTTAACTTTCACTCCCAGGGAGAATTGTCGGGTCCTTTCTGGGATGGTGACTTCATCTTTAATCTGAATTTCAAGTGCATAATGTAGCAATTGAGCTGACCTAAATGCTTTTTCTGAATCATCAAAGCCCATGGGATTATACGCTAATCGGGACCAAGCTTTGAAGTTTATTAGGTCCAAACTAATGGCAAAGCGATTGAGAATGTCATTGCCTAAGTAAAAGGCGGCAGTGACGTCTCGCACGACCCAACAATTATGGACTATGCTCTTGTTGCCAATGGAGATTTTGAGCATACACCTGCTTGGCAGGAGATGTTTGGAATTAGGTGCTTCCAGGTCCATTTCCCATTTGTCTATCAGTATGAATGTGGGAATGGCTGGATCTTTTGGGATTTGGCGGAACATGGCTTCGCTGATGAAGTTCTTACCGTTGTTCACACACACTTGAGCGAGAACAGAGTCCTTCCCATCATTTAACTGAACAGGGATGAACAACTGCTCTCCAATTTGCTGAATATCAGCCAGGCTCTGAGCTGATTTCACTTCTTTCTGGACTATAGGAGTGGGAGTTTCTGATTGTGGATTAGTAAAGAATTTCAGGGTGTTTCCTTCCAGTGTGGAATACCTCCTTAAACTGGAAGAAAGGTTGATTTTCAGAAATAGAGAGGACCCCCCATCACCAGTCTGTTGTCCTACTGCTATTATTGTCACGTCTGGAATCTGGTTGTTCTGGAAGTGAAATTCTACTTGGTCAGATTTTTGTTCAACCATGTGGCAGGTGCGGTTTAAACTAACATGGTTGACACTCTGTTTTAATTTTATTGGTTGGCTAGTCTGGGTCCAGAGGACCGTGTTTACGCAATCTATTAGGGGTGACAACCTTCTCAGGAGGTCATTCCCTAGTACACAAGGGGTGCCCTCTGGAGTCACTACTATGACTGGGTGTTTCACCTTGTGTCGCCCAATTTTGATGTCCAAATCTGCAGTCCCCTCGACAGGAATTTCCTTCCCATCAAAGTTCTGCAGTTGTCCAGGAAGAGAGGTGAGAGGAATATGGTAATTCTCCCCCCTTCCGGCATTTAGTTCCTCAAAGGCCCTTTTGGACAGAAGGGTAGCTTGGGATCCAGTGTCCACCAGTGCCAAAATTGTACCCTGCCCCTGTACTTGTACCGGCGCATAGTATCTTCCCTCCTTCTCCTCAAGGGGGCACAGATAATGCACATTTTTGGACAACTGGTGGGCTTACTTTCTGGTTTTGGACATTGCTAGCGAAGAGATTTGGGCAGAATTCTGTGGAGAGTCTTGGGAATCTGAAAGAAAAAGTTGGCAACTGGAGATCAGAGCCATTGTGGGTTCCCCTGGTTCCGGTTCTGGGCCGCCCGCCCTTTTTGGAGGCAGTCATCAGGATGGGTTTGACCCTTGGGATTTTGGTATTGTCAGTTCTGGGATGAGATGATGGGTGGCGGTAGCTCAGTCTCCACATCTCCCCAGTCTGAATTGGCATCCCTTGGGACCCATTTTTCCCTGGGAGGAGTTCCCCCATCTCTGAAGGAGAAGATCCTTTTCCCAGGATCTTCTGAGGATCCCTCTCCCTCAAATTGGAAGACCTGTACCTCCTCCACAAAGTGGGTCTGTTTGTGTCCTTTGTTTCTCCTACCTCCTCTCTGCTCCTTGGGTGGCAGACTTTCAGGGGTAGGAGATTTTGTTTCCGGTTCCTGGTTTTCCAGGGGCTGTTTACACATTGGGAAGGAGGCTTCCTCCAAGGCTTTACACCCCCCTTCCCCTTGTGCCTCCTCCCTGGGAACCAGTGGGTTATCGGGGTACTGCCCCCGTCATTGTTCTGGAGCACCAGGTCCAGAGTTTGGGGCATTCTGTGGTGGCATGCTCATTTGAGGGTTCTGTTGAGCCCTCAGTATGTGACCCAGATCCCGTGCCATATTTTGGACCTGGTGCTCAAGTTGTGAAACCCGCTCAGGCCGATACGGGGCTCTATATTCTCCCCTGGGCTGATCCCGGGAAGGGTAGCTATCCCTTCTCTGGTAGTACCCCTGGTTGGGAAGATTTTGGTACCCCTCCACCCTTGGCCTCCCCTCTCCCGGATTAGGTTGTCTGGGCTCAGGGAATTGGGGAAAGAAGGATGGATGATTTTGGGGCTGGAAATTGGGTGGATACCTGGGGAAAAAGTTCTGCCCAGGATTTGGAGAATTTCTGCCCTCCTGTGGGAAGTTGGGAGGGAAGTTCCCTGCGTTAGGTACTTGACTGGATCCCCCCCCCTTGGGCTGGAGGAGTCCACACATAACCCAGGATTGGTCGGTTTCCCTTGTAGCGGAGACTTACATAGTCAGGGGAGCGGGGGCCCCCATTTGTGGGACTACCTCCTCGACTCCCTGTCTGTGACTGACCTGAGGGCCTTCTGGGCTGTGAATTATTTGGTGCAGGCAGGTTTTTAGGCCCCCCCATCTCCAAATCTAAAACGGGGGCAACCTTTACCTCTGCCACCTTGACAGCAGCAGGGGTGCTGTTGGTTTTGGGGGTTTTTGGCGCATTATTTTTATTTTCGATGGGCTTCTGCACCTCATAGATCCGGGTAGCCTGTTCAATGACCCAGTCTAAAGATCTTTTCTCATGAAAATCTCTCACAAGCTGGGTCATTATGTATTTGGGTAAGGCATGGAAAAACGTATTGATACATTCTCTGCTATCCGTGCGCACCCTTCTGGGGGGCACGCTTTAATTCTTGCACAAACTCTTGTAGGGCCTGATCCTCCCCACATTGCAAATTGTAGGCTGCCTTGCGAGCCTCTTGAGGATTTCTGTGCACAGAAAAATGTTTCAAGATGGCCGCACTGTATGTGGACCACCTTGAATGGTTTTGATCCTCCAGCCCCGCAAAGAAACTGGAGTATTCTGGTGAGAAGGTCACTTTACATATTGAATACAGCTTTGGCTGTCCTTCAAATGGAAAGCCTCCATCATTTGCTCATAGAGCTCCAAGTGTTCTCAAACGGAATACTTGGCGTTCTTATGATAAGGCATGATGACACTCCTTATTGCCTTTATTTGTTTCAATGGGTCCTTAAGCAAGGCCCTTTTTGCCTTATTGGCCTTTTTGGTTCGGGTAACCCTGGTCCATTCATCCTCCGACTCAGAAGCGCTGCTCCCAGAGGTGCCCGTCTGATCTTCCAGGTTTTCCTGGATTCTGCAAGCCTGGGAATGGCTGGCAGAATGTGGGACCTGGTCTCCTGTGTCCTGTGATGCTCAGAAGAGTCTTCAGAACCCTCCTTGCAACCAGGATTTGCTGGGTATCCCCCCCCACTGACCTAACTGGGCAGAGGTTTTCAGGATGCCCTTAGTGGGGCTATTCACCTGGGGTTCCCCTCTAAATTGCACTGTGCTTGGGTGCCCATACCCGGATGCCCGCCCCTCCATTCCTGGGTGGTACTGGCCTATGAGCCCCATACTTCTAGCTGGATAGTGATCTGCCATCCCTGTGGCCCCGTGCTCAGGTGCGCCAGGGAACATGGGGGTGGCAGAGTCCAGGGACTGGTAGAGGTGAAGGCCTCTGGCACTAGGGCTCCTGAGGTTATGTTCAGGAGTTTCTCTTTCCCAGCAAACCTCATCTCTATCCGCCCCTGTTCCCTGTTGCAATGCAAGAGCCTGCGCATTCAGTTCCTCAGTTAAGGCCTTACTAGACTCTATCAGTCTCTCCTGCATCGCTACCTGTTGCTGGAACCTATCATTGTGCTGACAGAGAGCCTCATTTTCTCTCTGTGCCTCCTGATTGGTCCTGGAGTACTGGGCCAGTCTCTGCTGCAAGAGGGTTACCTCCACAGTCCCATCCCTACTGGCCTGCTCCTTTCTTGCCAGAGCCTCCTCCACCCTCCTGGTGTGATCTAGCAAGCCCTGATGCTCTTTTTGGAGGTCACCCAGTCCCTGGAGGGCCAGGTGATTTTCTTCCATTTTCCTTTTTAAGTGGCAGACTTCCTGGCCTAAGGTATCCCTTTCCTGACTAAGAGCCTGCATCTGTGCCGCCAGGTCGTCCCTTTGCCTTTGGAAGGCACCAGCTTTCTGGCGCTCCTGGTCAAACTCTGCCTGGGTATCCAGGTCTTTCAAAATCAGTTTATTGCTCTCTGCATTCTCCCTATCTAGGTGGCTTTGCAGGGTGACTACCTGCTCAGCACATGCCCTATTGAAGTCTAACTGTTGCTCCAGCTTTTTCTGGCTCTGCAGTAGGGAGTCCAAACCTTCTTGGTACTCCTTCTGCAAGGCCAGACATCTGGTATCCTGGTCAGCCTTTTCCTGTTGCAGCACATCCATATCCTCCTTTATTTTAGTGATGTACTGTCTGCTGTCCTTTTCTGACTCCTGGCTCCTGAGCAGCCTCTGCTCAGAAGAGTCCAGATCAGATTGGGCCTTCTCGAATGCCATCTGTTGCCTATTTGCCAGATCTTGGCCTTCAGCACATTTGTCCTGCATGGCTCCCTTTTATAGGTACAGATATGCTGCTATTCTGGCAATCTTATTATGTTCATCCTTGGCTTTAGGGGCCATATGGAGTTCACTCAGGGCCACATGTAGGGGACTCTGATCTCTCCATATATCTGACCCTGTTTCAGTGGCCTGTTGCGCGATTGCCTGCAACCAGACCGTTTGGTCCTGATGAGTCCACTCACCTCTCACAAATAGCTTATGTAAGAAGTGCTCTCTGGCTATTTTGATGTCTACCAGTGTCGTCATTCTGGAATTTGAGTTCCTTCCTGACTTACAGAAGTTTGTATTTTATTTTGCAAAACAGACCGTTTCCTTAGAGCGTTCCTTTGAGGGATGCTTTCACAGTGTAAAACAGCATGGTGATCTAACCGGATATGTGTATCTGGTCAGTTGGCACACTGTATTAATCTGCACAAGTGGTAAATCTAACCCAGAATATCCCGGCTCCGAGCCCCCACTTTTGTAAGCGATATTCAATCAACACTACAGCTAAGTCAATGCCTAGTCTGGGATGCTGAGGAAAACCCTTATTGATGTATTTTTATGTCCAGTTCAGTATTCTGGATGACAACCCTTGTATAACACCCCCCTCTTAGAATCCCCCTGACCCCACTGAAAATTAATATCTGATAGTACACTTAGACATATGAGGTTGATCAACAATGGGTAATCTGGCAGTAGCACACTTCTTTACAATCAATGAGGAGTTAGTATAGGATGGATAAAGTAGCAAAAATACTTTTATGGTTTCAAGGGAAAAGCAATGAGGAACAAAATGCAGTACAGAAATACTTGATATGATTTTAGCAAAAGATAAGATAATCACTTTTTCTCTGGCAATTCACCCCCCTCCCCTATGCAATGTAAGAAATGAAAGGAGATGGAAAGAGGAGCACACAGTTCTCAGGAATGCAATCAAATACAATACGGAATTCAGTTCCCCCCAGCCAGCTTAGAGGAAACAGGTAGGAGTTTGAAACACAGGCCCAAAATGCTTTTTAATTGTGATGGCAATGGATGGGAAAATGTGTCAACTGATTTTAATTCCCTCTAGAGATTCAGGGTGAGTGGGAGATGCGTGTTGGTATTAGTTCAGGCTCACTTTAGCAATGCTCTATGAGTTATTACCAAGTTGCAAACGGATTTTAACAAAAGAAAGAATGGAGCTGCTATTTTGACAAGAGGAGAAATTGAGCCAAAATCGCAAATCACTGTAAATTTCGCGAGTGCGTAAATTGTGATTCCGGAAAAAGTATAAGGAGTCGGTTCTAGGTTCGCTGGAAAGCCTAGATTCTAAGCTTTCAGATGAAAGTTAAATTTTGTTCCTAGGACAAACGGTTCCAGAGATACGGATGATTAAATAAAGGTATTTTTTCAGATTTAAAGTAAACTCAAAATGACAGGTGACAGCTTGTAACTGCAGAATTGACAGGTGACAGTTGTGCAGCTTTAAAAATGACAGATGACACCATTTCTAGGAGGCAGTTCTACTTAGGTTAAAATAGTTTGGATTAGATTATTTTAACTAAGAGATTGGTTCTGCGCAGTTCTGCTAGGTACTCACAATATAAATTTGAACTAGGCCTCGTCACGGATCTGGTCAACACGTCCGGTTGCGGTTCTGTCTGCTCGGCGGGTCAATCAGGCACCGGTTCTGCTCACAGCGATCTGGGTCAGCTCTGCTCTGCTGGTCTAGCCTCTCTGGATTCTGGATGTAACACTGCTTTCTGGGTACTGCTACAGGTTCTTGCAAAAATTCTCAGAAAAAATTCAAACAGCTTGCCCGGCTGTTGAATAGTATGGTTAGTTTTGAGGCCTGCTGAAGAGGATTCAGCTGGTGGATTCAGGCCTCTCTGCTACAAATTCTGGAGTTAATTTCTGCTACAGGTTCTGGAGATTGATGGATTTGAAGTCTGGATCTCTGGATGTGAAGTCGTCGGTCAGCATGCTCCGCAGCAAATGGAATTGAATGTCTCTACCTGTCCCAGCAGTCTCTTTTTATGTGTTTTGAAAATGGGTGTGTGCCTGGGCCTAGCTAAACCTGCCCCTCTCACTTATCATTGGCCAATTCCTCCTCTCTCCCTTGATTGGGGGAAGGAAATGTGATTCAGAGTGATGCTGTAGGTTTTATGGTCAGAGGAACCTCCCCTTGTCAGGTTGCACAAAAAAAAATTTCTGACCCAAATACATATTTATCTATGTACCATTTTTCTAACATTATAGGTCCAGTTAACATATTTTCTGTAGCACCAAACCATCCGATCCCTGTCTTTGTACGATGTCGTGTCCACTGATGACAGAATTCTCCCCTTTTCATCCAGATAACGACCTCTAAACCTTTCCAGATTTTACACAAATGTGCACCAGGGATATGGGTTACAGATGATAAAGTGTCAGATTTTTAACATGCATACATTTGGAGTGACAACCTTTTTTCCGCTACTATCCCCAGGAACATACCCCAGGGTCCTAACACCTCTTAAAATGTGCACATAAAAATCACAAGAATAATGGTATTATTTATATAATTTTGACCAGTCCGCACTATGAGTTATCTATCTTTTTTAAAATTATGCCCTGGTCAAAAAGCGGTGTGGCTTCCCACATCACAGGGTGGAATAACTGGTTTATCCACTTCCCCCAAGCTCAGCTGGCTTGCAGAGGCACTGCCCCTCCCAGTTTCCCCTAAGAGGAAGCTACTTTACGCCCCCCCAATATAACATTTGCCTGAGTCAAGGAAGTTGCATTGTTCTGTTCTTTCCAGTTCCCAGGTGCTCCACCCCTAATCTAATCAGAGAGGTGACAACTCCTTTTGACCAGGGGCAGCAGGGTGCAGCTAGGCCTGGGAAGAGTGGCTGAACAGGTTTCTCCTGTCGGGGGTAGTTGTCAGGCAGAATCCAGTTTCATTAAGCCAGGTTTCAGCTAAATGTCACTTTTTGTTCCCAGTTTTCTACATTCAAATCAAACTGACAATTTTTACCTATACATTAAATAATTACTTCCTTCAAGTCATTTCAGAATATAGTTTTACATTGTATCCACCTCTTAGCAAGTCTTTCCTTGGTCTGGTTTTGTTTCATTTGTTCAGTTTTACACAAAAGTCTGGTGGTTTTAAGACGCCGGCTTTCTGATAGTGGTGAGTACTGGTAATGCAACCATTTTTGGGATTAAGAAAATGAATTCCCCACAGTTCTGGGTTGCTTTTGGCAATCAGCATTGCCCCTTTTGCAATGGTTTCAGGCTACAGTGTGTAGCCCAATGGTGGTTTTAGGCAGTGCCCTTCTGTGCCCACAACATAGGCAAAAATGGGTGGCAGCCTATTCTTCATGCATTTCCCTGTGCATTTTCTGGGAAGTTCTGGCCATCATGATGTTTTCCATGCCAGTACTGCACAGTTTTATTGTAGGGCTTGGATGCATGGGTAAAAACATCCCACAACATACAAGGTACCATGTCCGCTTGGCTTCCCTTTTGACAGGTAGTGTGAGGTGTCTTAATCCTCGCCTCTCCATTGGGTTGCCTCCAAGCGTTCCTAACTTTCTGTTCTGAACTGGTCCAATCTTTCGATAACAATTTGCGACCAAGACTTGAAATGCATTTCCACTGTGATACTTTTTGGGACATATCGCCTTGCCTCTCTCCGAGTGGGCCTAGCCTCTGAACTTTGCGATCTACAGTAGACCCTGCCTTACTTGCCTTGCATTTGTTCGTAAAAGTGTTGGTACCAAGTTGATTTCATACTCTGCCTTTTCTCTCCCGTCCTAACGAATACTAGAGTGCCATCTAGGTTAAAGCATTCACCTCTGTCTGCAAATAAGTGGTGCCGTTGAACCTAGACTTGTCGAACTATTGTTAGGGGGATTGATTTACTTATAGTAATTGTAATTCAAGTTGTTTGCCGTATTAGTGCCAGAGTGTTTTTCATAGCTGTGTTGTTATAAATAAATACCTATATATCTTTACACCCAAGCTCTGTTCCGTGTTTGCTTGTTCTACTGTGTAAATTGCCCTATTTTGTATACTCCACATACTGCCTAACTCTTCTTGAGGGAAGTCTGACTGCTCAGCCACAGCTACCAAGTGAATCTGTGTGGTACAGACTGCTACCAAATGGGTTTACTGCCAAACACCTGTAGTCCTAAATCTTTTGCAGTGGTCCCAGAGGGAACTGCACAGGTTTCCGCCTAACAGTGTGGGATTTGCTCATTGGGTTTATGCCTGTGAAAATGTGGGTTTACACAAGCAATGCCAACCAGTGTATGTGTGTGACGGACATGTGCTGATGTACATAGTTGACTTTTGGTTTGCGTCATGAGATTGGCATTTTACTGCTGGGGGTGGGGGTGCAGGGGGACATGAGTGGGGGCCTGCTGGCAGGTGCCCTGTTGGGGGGTGGGGGTGCAGGGGGACATGAGTGGGGGCCTGCTGGCAGGTGCCCTGCACTGCTGGGGGGCGGGGGTGCAGGGGGACATGAGTGGGGGCCTGCTGGCAGGTGCCCCACAGTGCTGGGGGTGGGGGTGCAGGGGGACATGAGTGGGAGCCTGCTGGCAGGTGCCCCTCAGTGCTGGGGTGTAGGGTGCAGGGGGACATGAGTGGGACATGAGTGGGGGCCTGCTGGCAGGTGCCCCTCGGTGCTGGGGGGTGGGAGTGCAGGGGGACATGAATGCGGGCCTGCTGGCAGGTGCCCTGCACTGTTGGGGGGTGGGGGTGCAGGGGGACATGAGTGGGGGCCTGCTGGCAGGTGCCCCACAGTGCTGGGGGTGGGGGTGCATGGGGACATGAGTGGGGACCTGCTGGCAGGTGCCTCTCAGTGCTGGGGGGTGGGGGTGCAGGGGGACATGAGTGGGACATGAGTGGGGGCCTGCTGGCAGGTGTCCTGCACTGCTGGGGGGTGGGGGTGCAGGGGGACATGAGTGGGACATGAGTGGGGGCCTGCTGGGGGGTGGAGGTGCAAGGGGATATGAGTTGGTGATCAGTAGTGCAAGGTGACATGTGGCATGGTGGATGGGCTGCCTGCGGGACATGACCAGGGGTGCAGGGTAGTCCCCTGTGGTGTGGGCTGCCTGCAGGGGCTGTGGAGGGTGCAAAGGGAAGACCTGGGAGGACCCACACTGCCAATTCACGTTTAGGACTCCCCTGCAGCCCCAAAATACACGTACCCTGCTGAAATCGCGTGTGAGACTTCCCGCAAACCCCAGTAATACACGTACCCCGCTCGCACAGGGCCCTTTCGCATGTGAAACTTCCCACGAACCCCAGTAATACACATACCCAACTCACACAGGGCCAATCGCGTGTGAAACTTCCTGCGAACCCCAGTAATACACGTACCCCACTCGCACAGGGCCCTTTTGTGTGTGAAACTTCATGCGAACCCCAGGAATATTGGCCCTGTGCGAGTGGGGTACGTGTATAACTTGGGTTTGCGGGAAGTCTCACACGTGATTTCTGCAGGGTACATGTATTACGGGGTTTGCGGGAAGTTTCACACGCAAAAGGGCCCTGTGCGAGCGGTGTACATGTATAACTGGGGTTCACGGGAAGTCTCACACGCTGCTCTCCACGATGGCGTGCGTTCTCCGCCCAGGAAGAACGCACATCATCATGAATGACACGTGTGCGCAACACAACACCAACCAGGACGGAGCCCATACGTTTGTGGGACCCCTCGTCCGCATGTAGTGGAGAGGCAGATGACATGGCACTCTCCCCTACCTGCAGACAGGCCTGGGATGGGGCCTCTCTACTGGTGCATGATGGTGCAGTCACAGGGTCAGGGACAGCGACATGCACAGGCCCCTCCGCGGTCACCTGTGCTGCCTCCTGACCCTGGCCCTGGACTGCACCACTTGCACCAGTGGTACTACACCCCCCATGTGCGGCTCAGTAGCGGGCTCCTTCTCCTCTGTGGAGACGACTAACCTGGATGTCTCCACACCGTCTTCCGCCATTGGAAGCCCCTGTCGAGGCTCACCTGGCCCTTCTACCACAGCCGTTGTGGCAGACGCAGCACCAGCCCCCTCGCTCCCGGATGATGGTAATTCCTGGGAGGGTGGCTGGGCCTTTCGTCGCCGCCCAGTGGAGACATCCCTGCCGCTTGGCTCCACGGCACCGTCTCCGCCCTCTTCTTCACTTGACGCTGTGTAGAGGGAGACACAGAACACAAGCATCAGGGTACAGTACAAAATACCCTAGACAGGACGCAATAACACATGAGTGGCACTGTCAAATGTCACTTCCATCCTGTCATTCCACAACACATGGGTGAATGCATACAACACACATGCAGAAACAGTCCTGGCACCTGCAATCAACATCAACATCCATGTAGAAGGGCCCCTGTAAACCAGGATGTTGCCTTCAAAGTCACATGCATCCATGGCGTTTCAAAGTCGCACACACTCTTCTCAGGCACACACACACACACATGTGCACCATAAATGTACATGACATCAGCACCCATTCCTCACCCCCCCTTCATGTCCAGGAACAGAGACAGCCATGCTTTCATGTGTGCATTCCGCATAGAGCTCCCCATGTTGCATTGAAACACATGCACCAACCATGTGGTTCACACATAACTGGTCTCACATGCATGACCATGATGTCCCTGCACACACACACCCATACATGGCCTATATCACACATAGAGGCAAGCATCAGACTTCTAGCACACTGCAACATGCCCTGTCTCACACAGCAATGCTTGGCCACTTACCACTCAACTCCAGACGGGTCTGCCTCTGAAGGATCTGGGCGTGGAGCGCTGGGCCTACGCGTTCCAAGACCCTCATCTGGATGTTACTCATGCATGCCCGGCCCCCCTCTGCGAGGCGCCGGGCCTTGTGGAGGGTCCTGGACCTGAAGTCATCCCAGTGCTTCTTGACGTGCTTGATGCCACCCCCTCCTCGTGGATGGCAACCACTACGTCATCTCAGATCCTCTTCCGTCCTTCCTTGTTGGCGCGTGATGTTCCGAAGAGGGCATCATAATGCCCCAGGACATTCTCCACCAGGACACCAACTTCGGTGGCAGTGAAGCTGGTGGCCCTCTGCCTCTCTGGCTGGGGGTTGCCAGTGGTGCCAGATGGAGATGTGCCTGATATGGCTACCCCAGAGGTAGGAGTGGGTGGCCAACTGGGTCCTGGGGCTGGGTTGTGGAGCGATGGTATCCCAGTCAGGAGTCTTCTGTTCCAGCAGGGGTGGACACAGCAACTGAACCCCAGATGGCTGATTTGCAGGCACCAAATAGCAGGGCAGCAGACAGTCAGGCAGCAGCAGATGGCAGGTGGGAGCATGCTCGGGGCTCTGGGGGGCAGGAAAATGGCCTTCAGGGCAGGAGCATGGTCTTCCGTGTCTGTATGCGTGGCCAACTTGATACGGAGTGATTTGGCACGTGAAAAATTGCACATCAGCGTGTAATTCGAGGAAAGGCCCTTAGCGCGTAAGCAGGTCAGCACACGTATGCGATTTCATTGGACCAAAGGCCCTTAGCACGTAAGTGCGTCTGTGACGTATCACGCACGGGCGTTGCCCTTTCGCGTGTAACACTTCAAGCGAACCCCAGGAATACACGTAACCCACTCGCACAGGGCCCTTTCGCGTGTAACACTTCACGCGAACTCCAGGAATACACGTACCCCACTCGCACAGGGCCCTTTCGCGTGTAAAACTTCACACGAACCCCAGTAATACACGTACCCCACTCGCACAGGGCCCTTTCGCGTGTAAAACTTCACGCGAACCCCTAGGAATACACGTACCCCACTCGCACAGGGCTCTTTTGCGTGTAAAACTTCCCGCAAACCCCGAAATACAAGTACCCTGCTCCAATCGCCTGTGAAACTTCCCGCGAACCCCAGTAATACATGTACCCCACTCGCACAAGGCCTATCGCATGTGAAACTTCCTGCGAACCCCAGTAATACACATACCCCACTCGCGCAGGCCCTTTCACGTGTGAAACTTCCCGCGAACCCCAGTAATACACGTACCCCACTCGCACAGGGCCAATCGCGCGTGAAACATCCCACGAACCCCAGTAATACATGTACCCCACTCGCACAGGGCCAATCGCGTGTGAAATTTCTCGCAAACCCCAGTAATAAACGTACCCCACTCGCACAGGCCCTTTCACATGTGAAACTTCCCGCGGACCCCAGTAATACACATACCCCACTCGCACAGGGCCAATCACGTGTGAAACTTCTCACAAACCCCAGTAATACACGTACCCCACTCGCACAGGGCCAATCGCGTGTGAAACTTCCCGTGAACCCCAGTAATCCACGTTCCCCATTTGCCGTGCTGGTACAGGGTTAGTGCAGCCCTTTGCGCTGGATTGGGGAAATTGATGGCTTTTCCCTATGTGAGGGGCGTTCTTGGGGGCGTAACTGGCGCTGCAGCAGGTCCGCTGCGCCACTGTGCGCCAAGGCTGGTTTTAGTAGCTAAAATCCATGAATAGATTTTAACGCACGCGGCTGGCACAGAGATTCGCACGCGCACACTGTGCGCCAGCCACGTGCGCCACTTGTGCGCTAAATTCTATGAATTACCCCGTTAGTCTCTTCACTGGTCGTTGATGTTTCTGCCCAGTTTCCTCACTGGACCTGTACCAGTGCTGCTCAGTTCCTTCACTGAGTTTTGGTTATTTCCCCAGTTCACTCGCCTTCAGTCCCTTCACTGAGGCTAGGCGGTTTACCAGTTGCTCCACTAGTTAGTGGGTGCCCAGGCCTGCTGCGACCCTCAATCCGCCTTCAGTAATGTTCTTATAGGTTGTTATAGGCACTTCTCCACAAGATAGTGGGTAATTGTCCTTGTGCCTGTTAATGCGCTGTCTTAGCTGTTCTCTGCTTTCTTCCCAGGATTGGTATGCTGATGGAAGAGGATGGCGTGGATGATTGCAGACTCTGCTGCTGTGATCTACTGTACTGTTAATACAATGCGAGGACGGCGGGTGGGGTTATTGCAGTATGATTAATCTGCTGCTTAACATATGTCTTTTGTCTTTTTCCAGATGCGGAGGATGCGGGACGTCGTTGCGCGAGTGGAATCCGGCTGGCGTTGCTGAAGAAGTCAAAAATCCAGTGGACGTTGCAGAAGAAGTCAGAAGAGTTCTGAGACCCGTATTCAGGTAAGTATCTGATCTTGACCCGCATAGTGAAGTCCCTGGCTTCCCTCATAGTGCTGATCTGGAAACACGATGCCTTGACACGTCGCGCTGATTATGAGTTCAAATCTTGATCCGAAGTGTAGAACGAAGCGGGACCATGACAGGCAAGCGTCACACTGGCAGCCGGAGAAAATGCTAAGCGTTGGGTGTGGCCCAGGGCGGGGTTTATATAGCCCTGGGCCCACCCAGAAACACTAGACCACCATGTTGAATATCACTGCCTGGTCCAACCTGGGGGCCATCTTTGAAGGGGCTAAAGGCTTGCATGAGCCTGTGTCTGCGCCAGGCAGACAATATCTCGGTCCAGGTGCCTCCCTCGTAATGAGGCCCATTGTGTATAGGCGCTATATAAATAAACTATCATATCATATGATATTACTACGTCGAATATGCATGGCACGAGAAGAAGCTAATCTGACCCTGAATGCGAAAAAATGTGAACTAAGCAAGACGACACTCAAATTCTTTCGGCATATGTTCTTTCTAGATGGGCTACAACCTGACCCAGGCAAAGTTCAAGTGCTTGTTGAGGTGCACATGCCAACGTCGACGTCAGCACTCAGGTCATTCCTGGGCATGGGCAGCTACATACAGGACTTTGCCACTGTAAGCACACCCTTAAGGCATCTCACAGCAAAAGGACATCAGTTTAAATGGTCAAACTAGTGCGATGATACTTTCCAAGAAATCAAAAGGCGCATCGCCTCTGCCTCGTGCATTGCATACTACGATCCAGATCTCAAAATGGAACTGATGGTGGATGCCAGGCGGGAAGTTCACCATTGTCAACGACCATCAGGCCCTCACAACCACATATGGCAAATCAACTGCCAAAATGCCCCTGCAAATTGCATGAAGGGGACTCCAGATGCAAGAATGCTCCTTCATGATAATTCATCACCAATTCATCACCAACGGAAGGACTACAACCCGTCTGATTTCTTGTCCAGATAAATCTAACCTGCGAAAGAGGAATCTCAAACTCTTAAAGCAGATCAATACATTAACTATATCGTCAGCAACGCACTGCCCAAATCACTACCATCCCTGAGCTCCTCAACGGCATGCACCAAGACCCAATAATCATGGAATCCAAAGATAGTGTCCTCATGGAGATGGTAGGAGGCAAAGCAGAATGAAATGCTCACCACGTATACTGTACAGAAACTACTTCAAACTTTCCATCTGATGTAGGACACACGTGGAAGTGCTTGTACAAGTGCTGTTCGCTGTGGAGACCTCTGGAGCAAGCTCAACGTCCATCAACTATAGATGAACTGCCTTATTTGCTAAACCCATGGACCGTGCTGGTTTTACCTACTAAAGAGTAGCTTTCTCATTACCCCCTTTCTTTTATTTTCTTTGCAGTCTTTGTAGTGTAAATATACACTTTTTCTTTTTAATTGGCTCCCTTGATTCAGCACCCCTACATAACCAGCGTTGTCCGCACACATGCAAAAGCTCTTGCAGCGGGCTAGGAGACCTGTCCAGTGTCCCTGTCCAGTGTCCCTCGCATTCTAGCGTGTTAGTATACTCTTACAAACGCTGGCCTCCATATTCATCAACCTTGGTTAGTGGCAGGTTGGTAACTTTATATTTTGGAGATTAGCAGCATGCTGATGTGTGTTTATATTCTTACCCAGTGTTTGTCAGTGTTATTAGCTCAGTCGGTGCTCCTCGTGCAGACCAGACTGCAGCTGAGCAGAAAGCGACAGCACACCTGACCCTCTGTTAGTGTCTGTCTACGGAGCCTGATTTGACACTTGTGATTGAAAGTATGATCAAAGAAGCACCCACAGCTATGGCAGGAGCTTTAGCTCTGTCTGGAGTGAGTAAGTGTTCCCCTGGCTGCCTCTCTACGGCCGGCCGCTGCTATGCTGGAAGTGTTTCCACCTAGCACGACAACTGAGGAGGAACTGGCTCGAGATTTTTTGCCACCACTGTGTATACAATGTGAGTGTTCAGATCTTGCAGAACCTGCTGCAGAGCCTATGAGAAATAACAAATGTATGGATGTGTTGAATGAAGATGATGCTTTAAACCCTACAGAACAAGATGTCAACCTAGTAATAGGGGCTCCTCTGTGCCTAAATGAGGTAGAGAGAGCGGGATAAAATACCATAAGAGTTGAAATCGACCCGATCATTGGCCAGATAATACAGAAATATATTCCGCCCAGTGTTGATGATATTCTTTGTCCGGCTGCATTGAATAGTATGGAGTTTAACATGTACTCCACAAATATACTAGACAGGAGCTCTGCTAGTATGAAATCCAATGAAAGGTTCTAACCACTGTATTAACCACTCTAGTTACTCTAACTTGATGTACATTCCTTATTGCTACACAAAAGTATTAATGAAGGTAGAAAGATTCTAAGGGAAACACAGGGAACCCACCATTATTGGATAACATACCAACATCCAAGGAGACTAAGGATGAAATTGTTAATGTTGATCTATTTAATGAAGTAATTGAAAGATACAATATCACCAAGAGCACTATCACCCCACCAGCTAAAAATAATAGGTGTGTTAATAAGAAATGGAATCATAGTAAGTCCAACAAAATTGAAATGAAAAGAAAAAATGCTCGCAAGCAGCAGTGTATAGAGATAAAGTCATCCCTCAGATAAATAATGAATGCATTATTGCGGACCGATTAACATCTCAAATAGAAGGTGATATACCTAATCTCCAGTCAGTGCCAAACTTGTCCAACAGACAATTACTGAAACTTGTCCCTATGTCTAGAAAGACTTATAGCAATAGTCCCCATGTTGCAGTAGTACATGCTACCCCAAAGAGGCCACGCCTAGAGGACCCAAGAACACCATGCACACTAATGATATTAGATGTTTCTTAGTGAGTCCCGTACAGAAGGAGTATCCTCCGTAAACTGTACCTTGGTAAGGAGTGCGCAAAACAATGATAAAGAGAAGAAAAAAGGCAAAGAAGGATACAGGGATCTTGGACACTGTGTTAGTTGATATACAGAACATTTTTGGAGAACCAATAGATAGAAAATGTGTCACTAAGAGTGTTGAAGTTACAAATATTCATCTCTCCACAAGCACTAGATTGAAACCCTCAGTGGAGTCTGCTATTATTGAACAAAACAACGATATATTAGATAATTCAGACAGGAAAACCCATGTGAGTGATCCCAAGAAAGATATACATGCTCTCCAATTCCAGGTCATAGAGCGCACCAATGAAATGTTTCTCTTGAATAGAGCATGCATTTTGGAACTATGCCAATCTATAGTTCCATTGTGTATGGTGTCCTTTAAAGACTTCAAAATTGCAGACAAATTAGTGGCTTCTGCGACAGTGACTACCAATGTTATGTGCACAAATGTACCCATTCTTGAATATATCTTATATACATCGGGACCATTTTAGGATCTGGGATATTCCTTTAATGAAATATTTGTCTAACAGTGAGAGCTCTTCTTCTAATTTGAGTAAGAATGTACACACAGATGTGAACACTCAGAAAGACAAGTATAAAATAACAACGCATCCTAAACCTGCAATTATTAAGAATGTCAGCAGCAAATCTGGAACAGATTCCCTAGGAGATATGCCTGAGGGCTACTGGCAATGGCTGCCGGTGGCATTTAAAGTGCAGTTTGAGAAACAGTATCAATGACATTGATGTCATAATGTCCTGGAACACAAGAGGAAACTCTCATCTCCTAAGTGACGATGACCTGCTCGCCAAAATTCAATATTTCTTTGTGGTGGCCCTACAAGTGACATGGCTCTGGGAACACTGTGAAATAGATGGTCATAGTAGGATACACAGCTTAGCAACTAAAGAACCCAGGGGCCACCCAAAGGAGGCCTGTTGACCTCTATTAGGCACCCCTGGGTAGGATGAGATACTTACTGGTCTACTGCTATAGTGTTGGCAGTGCTGGTTAGTTGTGATCAGATAAAGGTTCCACCAATATTAGTAGTGAACATTTATAACCCGCCTAATGGAGCATGCAACAAAATAAATATCCAGACTGTAACAAGGTTTGTGGAAGAATTGGATGCAGCCACCCCTATTATAATACTGGGTGATTTGAATTGTAAGATTGGATACACAAATGAATGCGCAGATGATAGGCATACATCTGGCCCCTTAGACAGTAGCTCCTCAAATATGAAAGGCAAACCCTTGGCTAATTTGCTTCTTAAACATCAGCTGACTATGATGAATGGGAACTTGCCTAGTGACTGTAATTGAAGCTATACGTGTAGGAGTGGTCAAAGCTTGTCAATTATTGATTACATGGTCACTAATGAAAGTGCTAACAAACTGGCGCTAGACATGGCAGTAGGATGCCGTAAAGAAAGCGATCACCTCCCTGTCTATCTCCTGCCTGCAATAGCTAAAGAGAAATGTAAGTATGAATTAAATGGAAATATTGCCATCAATAATGGAAGAAACCAAATTATTTGGAATCCAACCAAATTAGAAAAAGGCAGAAGAGTGGCAGAAGGAGAACTTACTAGCTTTATAGAGAACATGCCTAGCCTAATCGATTACTGCAAAGTGATAATGATACAAGCATTTGAACAGGTGCTAGGGGTCATTAAGGCTGTCACCACACAAAAACGTAAATAAATAAGCACTAGCAAGAGAAGGAACGCCAGTCATTCAAAGGAGAAAAATGTTGACAGAGCAACATATGAGGCTAAAAAAAACCTCAGAATAACTAACAGAAATTTGAAGAGTGCTGATTGTTCTGATGACACGAGGAAAAGCAAAGCAGCACATTTTTTTTACCAAAAGTGTGTATGTCACCATCAATCATATAAGACTAGTGAAAATCTGGGCAGTGCAGCCTCCTTTGCAAAGAACAATAATAATCAGGGTATATCAACACTGGTTAATGGTACTAAAAAGAAATCATTACCAATAAACAGTCTGGCCGAACATGAATGGATCACTCACGTAAATAAGACTCTAGGAGCCCAAGATAAAAGGGACGAATTATTATCATATAAAGTGGCGGTCTGGTGAGGCAGTGATATGATTGATGACCTCATAAAATTGATTAAAAATCTACCTACCTCCTGAGCTATAGGCCCAGATGGCACTTGTAATGAACTTGTGAAATTTTCCCCTGAGAAATGAGCACATGCACTGAACTTATTATTCCAGTGGATAGGTAAAGACGGTCTGATACCCAAAACATTTTGAGAAAGTGGCATATTACCCGTCTATAAAAAAGGAAGTTGGAAGGATCCCACTAACTATCGGATGTCAGCAATGTTAGACATACCCGCCAACATATTTGTAAAAATACTTCTAAACGAACTGAATCAATGGATAGCAGCCAACCATATCCCCCCACCCCCCTAATCAATCTGGCTTTCGTGCAAAATCATCCACCACTCACAATATCACTAATTTAGTTACTATAACTGAACATTCATGTAATAGACGACAACTCCCAGTTTATTACGCATTCATTGACTTGAGCTCAGCCTTTGATACCATCTTGAGGCAAAAATTGAGGATTAAACAGATTCAATGGGGGATACCTGCTGGGCTGCTATCTATGATTCAGTTATTGTATACAGATACATCAGTTAGAGTGCGATTAGATGGTGAAGGAAAAATATCTGAATCGATAACAGCAGCTTGAGGAGTTAAACAGGGATGTTTATTGGCTGCTATTTTTAATTTGTACCTAGCCGACTTTCCATTGGAATTGAATGTAATACCATCGAATGACATCAAAATAGGTTGCTCTAACTTAGGGTGGCTCAGCTATGCAGACAACCTCCTGTTGTCCTTTTTGGAGCGAACAAATTACTCATGTTCTTTTGGAAGAATTATTCTTTCTTTATTTGTCCTTTAGGAGATTACACTCCTAAAGGACTGCAGACTAAGCTGAACGCCCTTGAAAGGTTTTCAGTAATAAATTGATTAAAAATCAATATTGAAAAAATAAAATTATTGTTTTCTTAGAAAAAACAAAACACCAATGCGTGAAAATCGTGAGGTGGTCTATTGATAGTCAGCACATCGAAGTCATACGAGTGCGGCGGTAAGGGGTTAACAGCGCCGGTAAGGATGCCGGTGCCATTAACCCCTTACCGCCGCATTACAAGGTCCCTTAGTGGGTCCTGGTTTTACCAGCCGCCCTTAGCGGGAGCCACTAAAGGACCAGGGAGCTAATAACAGGCCCATTATTGACGGGCCTGTTATTAGCTTCCTCCCCATTCCCATTGAGCCCTATGGGGGCTCGAATGGGAATGAGGATGGGTATTTTGAATGGGGACTTACCGGGTCCTCCAAGGTTGGAATGACCCGCTAAGTCCCCATTCAAGGAACCCGGACACAAGTTTGGAGGCAGCCTTGGCACTAATAGCACCATGGCTACCTCCAAACTCGTAATGACCTCCATAGATTGCTATAGATATCTAGGTGTGTTAATTGACCAAAAGCTGTGCTGGAAATAACAGTGGAGTGAATCCAAACCGAAATGAATGACGATCACAATGGCAATAAGTCCTTTTATAGGCACACAACGAGGCTGTTCTGTCAGTACAATTGTATTGTTGTATTCTTCTTAGGTTATATTGTGCTTGCTCTATGGCGCTGAAATCTGGGGAAAACTATTTAAAAGTGAGATGAACAGATTTGAAGTGAAGATTTTAAAGATTTTATTTAGAATGCATGTAAATATATACTACTTGAATGCAATTTGATGTGCATAAGCGATATTTTAGAGTATAAAATCGCTAAGCTATTCATAAACTAAGCACTCTGAATAATTACACTTTTATTGTTGAGCTTATTAAATGTTTTAACAACATGGATCATTATCGGGATCTGTGTGTTATAGATGTCATGTGATCTGTTTATTTTAAATGGGCCAAAGGTAATGCTAATGATTGGTTAGAGCTTTTGCATTTAAAGATCAAACAACTATTGAAAAAGTCGATTCATGACTTGGGTAAAGAAAGAGACATGATTGATCTTGCAACTAAAGTTAATAGTGGTATGTTTCGCAACACTGGTTGAATGTTTCTGGAAGACCTAAATACCAGGCCGCTTTCCCAGATGGCAAAACATTTAGGCGTTATTTACTATTTAAATTTAACATGTGTGACATGCTAGAAATAGTAGGTGAAAATGGGGCATTGCAAGAGAAAATAGGCTATATAGATTATGTGGAACTTTCTCTGTAGAATCTGCTAAACATGTCATCTGTACATGCGAGAGTCTTAACTTTTTAAAATCTAAATATTTTAAATCCTATGATAACTCTAGCAATCCCGTTAATATGAATGAAATATGAGAATCCCTTTTAAATGGAAACAATATGAATTAAATGTTTCACTTGATGAAGTTTTAAGAGCTAATTGTATGTATTCTTAAATTGTCTGCTGGCATTCTCTTTTTATAGGAAACATTTTAACAATGATGCATTTGGACTATGCTGGTGATTTTAACCCTGTTTGCGATTAAATTGTATGTATTGTTGAGTGTTATATGTAAAGCCTTTGTTGGCTGTAAGCATATTATTGTAAATAAATAAAAAATAAAGCACCCACTGCTCTCCAATGCAGCCTTGTAGCAATGTGTCCACACAATTCTCTTTTGCCCTGTCACGACCGCACAGCAACCAGCAAGTGCACTTTGCACTTGTGTTGTGTCCTTAATAGGCATTCTTGTTCCTGCAAGTTGTCAATGTATGCCTTCAAGATGTACCCAACAAAACCCAGAGCAAGACATCAATGCAAAAAAGTAAGAATTTGCATGATAGAACGTATTACCATTCATGTTCAACCATTTAACAAAATATATAAGAACAGCTTCATTACAGTGAATGACTATTTTGTACATTAAATGCTAATATGACAAATACAAACGTGAATGAGATACTTACTGTTATGCAGATTCTGTCACAGTGCCGGTAAACTACAGTAACTGGCTGAGACTATATAATGCCATCCTCAACCTAAACTCACACATTTACCAAATGTAGTCTCCCATTGGTGACCAATGTTCATGGGAGGGAATTTCGAAGGCAGGACTTTAAGCATTGCAACTGTCAATGGCCTTCTTGGTTGGCTCATACTTTCATTTGGCAATTCTATTGGTGCTTGATGTAAAGTCTTACGCTTGGTGCATACATAGGATACTATGTTATTGCTTCTTATTCAAAATCAGCCAATGGTTTGTGAGCCATTCAGTAAAAGCCTCAATAATGTATCTGCTGAGAAGCAGATGCCTCTCCATAGTCATCGTAGGTCAAGGGCATCTTGTACAATCCTTGCTACTTTGCATCCAACAGTACCCGCATTGATTTCTTCTTTTTTTCCAAAAAAGCACCCTGAGTAAAAGTCACCACTCGCCTTGAGCTCCCTCTGCTAGTATCAGAGGCACTGGCCACCTCGAGTACAGCTAGTAGATCTATTAATGGTATCATGCGCATGTTTTGCATTCCAAGTAGACAGGAATAGCTTGCTTGCAAATACACCCCTTCAAGAGGAACCCTCATACGATTCCATTTCTGCAAGAATGAATGCGTTGGCCTGAAGGAGCTTGATGTGACAATGGCCCTTGTAGCTCTTAGAAATAAGAATACAAGAATAAAAATAAGAAAGATTCCAAAGTGCCAACATTAGTGGAGGAACACATCATTTGCCAAGACCTGATCTGATAATGGCACTGAGTTCTAAATGAAGTTCTACCCTGAACCACGCGAACAGGTAAAGTTCCTTAGTAGACCGGCGATTGGGCATGAAGTGCCAAACCTGAAAAAGAAAAGACCAGAAAAAGAAAAGGAGACCGTCCCCTGCAGGACACGTTCTTTTCAGTGTCCCTGAAAAAGAATAAGGTCCTCTTCGTCACCAAAGGTAATTTACTGTATTGTACGGAATGTCTATTTCCCCTTTCTCCCTCTTCTACAAATGAAATGACCCCAATGTGTTTTTTCTTTATCCAACAACGTCCTTATTTTCAGGGTGTCGCATGCTTTACAAGAATGACCCCTCTCCCAACAAACCACATGCATTTCAGTGTAAATACCCGCTCAGCAATCCGTCATTAATCTCCCAAAAAGTTTTGCATCCAATGAATACAAGTGGAAACTATGCAAAACCTTTTGATTTTGCCCTCTTCTGTTGTTCTCCATACTGTGTAAACTGTAATGCAATGGCCATGATATTAACTTTCTGCGTTGTTGTTTTCTTTAGCACCAATACCTTATCTAACCCTACGGGTACTGTACCTGGTAATGCAACATGTTTTGGAGGAGGCAGAGCAGGCCACTGGATGACACTATCTAGTGGTAGAATGTTCAGGGACCAGAAAACAGAAATTCTGTAGTTGTCGGAAGTACAACAGGCTACAGAAATTAATAGCAGACGACCAGAGAGAGTTCTTCCAGTGCAGACATTCATTGAACTTTTGAGGACCCACATAAGAACTCTGAACTGAAACTCAGCCTCCATGCTTCCGGAGGCAAAAGATGCACAATGAACTGTGCAGGCTGAAGCAGTATTTGTGCTTTCTAGGTAATCATGTGTGCATCCTAAAAGTCATCATAGAAAAGGGACAACAGGGATATGACTAACTAGATCAAGCAGCCGTGCAAAATACAGGTGCTGCAGGAGAAGTCACATCTTATAAAATCCAATATATTCTCGAGGACGACCTGAGAAGGCATCTCCTTATGACTTGTAACCCAGCCATTCATAACATGCACACCAGACCCATCAATGATCAATGCCAGTGCTGCTATCTTCTTCTCCAGAACTAGGGTGGTCATCACTACAATGACCACCCCATGCACCCATCCTCATGTTTCTCGTTCCCTGAACTGACCCACTTTTCAACTCGCCATGCCAACTCTCCCTTGACAGTATTCACATAGAAGTTTTCCCCAGACAACCAATACCCTCTATACTTGACATGAGCATGCCAGTAACTCTGACCACCCACGGGTCATTAGACTGTAACTAATTATGTTTCAAATCACATAAGTATGAACACCTGAAGAGTTAAGTGTGGGCAGTCCCCCGGGAGTGAGGCTGGATTGCTGAATAATCAGTTGGGTTGTGTATGATGAGGAAGCCCCTGAGATACTGCAGAGGTATGATTCTGGAGACTGTTGGAGGCTGAGGCCGAGTAGGCTGTGGTGGAGCAGGAATAAGGATGGTAGAGAAAGAAGGCCAGAGAGAAAGAGAGAAGCATTAAGTGGGATGAACATTGAGAAGGAAGTGGAGATCAAGGAAATTGTAAAGATTAAGGAAGCAGGGGAGATCAAAGAGGTAGTAAAGATTTAAGTGAAGCCAAATATTAAAAGCTAGTAAAGACTGAAGAGGTGTTGGAAATTGAGGAGGTGTAAAATTGTGAGTAGGAGATGGAAAACAAAGTGGTGGTAGAGTTTGAGGAGGAGGTAGATATGAAGGAGGTGGTAAAGATCGAGTAAGAGGCTGAGATGAAAGAGCTGGGGAAGCATAAGGGTTAGATGGAGTTTTTGATTGATTGATATTTTATTTCTATCGTGCTCGTACACAAGTGTTTCAGAGCGTGAGCAAAAAGGTTGTGAGGAGCAAGCATAAGTAGGTGATAAGTAAAAAGGAGAAGAGGTGGAACATCAGAATGAGTGAGATGGCTAGAGAGAGAGAGAGAGAGAGAGGAAGAGGGGAGGATTAAAGTAGCATACAGAAATTTGGAAACAGAGAGACAGAGGAGAAGAAGCAGGACCGTCGAGGATAGGCTGGAAGAGTGAAGGTGAAGGAGTAGGCATGCTACAAACTTTGTAGTATCGAGCAGATTAGGGGTTAAAGTATATATATATATATATATATATATATATATATATATATATATATATATATATATATATATATAGCGAAGTGTAGTGTAGCGAAGATGGGAGGAGGAGGAAAAGAACACCCATCAGGGACAAGAACATTCTGAATCATCATGAAGGTAGACCTGTATGGGTGTTGGGGACTAGAGTGTACTCTGAGACCCCCGGCCGGCCATAGAGCTGAGGTTTGCTCAGAAGTACTTTAAGACGAGATAGCTGCACCCTTGAGATGGATGGGGTGCAGATTCATTACTCCAACACCAATCAATAAGGACAACTCAATGGTTTGGCAAAGGGAGTCTGTTTAATGACAAGTACAGAAAACGGGAGTCATGGATATCAGCAGTGATGCCATCGTCCTTCTCGCTTCAAACTCCAACGAACTTCATGCAAGTTGTAACATTTGTACTAAAAAAATCATCATCATGAATGTGTTATACTCAAAAGGTAACTTGCAATTCTATTGGTTAGGAAAAGGTAACTTTACTATAGGTATTATATCTGTATATGGTAATGGAGTGAGGGGATTGGGTAAATACTGTCAGATGGGCATCTAAGACCTTCCTTCAAACATGACAACTGTAGACGTCACTAAAAGTACGATGTCTCATGGGTTCTACTAACTGTAGGACCCTAGAATATTTGGTCCACTATGATTGGGTTGGCACCAACCCCATGCATACTTTTCCACTTTGCTTAGCAGCACGCAGAATGGTCAGCCAGGTGCGGGGTGCCCCTGAGTTACCCGACCTTCCTCCAATTATGGTTACAATCAATCATCACTTTAGTGTCCATGTGTCAATTAGTTCACTGTGATTGGCCTCAAGACAGCATCTTCTGTCTGGAAAAGTTCTGATATCTCTGCCTGGTCAGGTGCCAAGCGTAGGTGTGAACCCTTGCTTCTTCATGCTCGGCTGGTCATGTGATTCCTCTTTTCTCTCAATTTGTGTATTTGATTCTCATTTAGCCCGCCACCTGCCTACGTCTTCTTATCTCTACCTTTCACAGGCAGGATATTCTGTTCTCAGTTTCAAATAGATGTAGCTACTGTTTGCTTCTTTTATTAGTGTGACCTTGGCTTTCCTGGCACGAGTTGCCTCTGCCGAGTTTTGATTCAGCCATCTCTTCTCATTTTGTTAAATATGAATGTTTTCTCATTTGTCCTTCAGTAACCTGGGTTGATTCTGCTTCTTGTGCAAAGTAGAAATACACTTATAATACTGTGGTTCATTTTGAGGTAGATTATGTATAATGGCGCTTGCCGCACTATTCTTCTACTAAGCATAGCAAGCAGCACTGTTTTCTTAGCTTACTTGGGTTCCAAGCATATTTACAGGTGTAAACTGGTTTAATGCCTTCATCTTGCTTAAAGCATTAAACTTATTTGCATTTCGATATCGTCCTTTCACTTTAGGTTCACGATAACCTTTTACATGGCATTTTGTCTGTTTGCATCATTCTCGGGTCGTCAGTTCTTCTATCTGCAAGTCAGTCCGGGTTCTTGTGATGTCACCATTCGTCTTCCATTAAGACCTTTTTGGTTTCTTCTGGGACTGTACTTAGGCAATCTTCATTTCATTCCATTTGTTGGTAGGGTTTCTTAATGGATACCTTGCTGTCCATGGTTTTCTTCGTATTGGTACTTCAATAGGTGCTGTTCTTCTGATAGGCACTGGGCAGAGCCCTACTGCGGCTCTCTGCTGGTTTATTTGCTCATCATACATCACATATTTTGGTGTGAACCTTCCTGGTACTTCAAAATGGATGATTGGAGTGGAGGCTTTATTTGGGACCTCCTCTACACTCCCCCCTTTGGGCGATTCATCGACCACTTTCACTTCCGTCTTTGGATTCATCTTACTTGGTTCTTCTGTATTCATTTTTACTCCATCGCCTGGGTTAGTTCCGTCTTCATCTTCTGGATCTATACATGATGGTTTGAAGAAGTGTCTCTTTGGAGTCCATATCCTTATTACTCCTTTCAGGTTACCTGCAGTGTTCATCTTTATTCCTTGTCATTAGTTGACATTGTCCATTTGGGCTGCAGTAGACCCATCTTCCCACATAGTTTCAATGTTTCCTGGGGTATAGAAACTTTGTTCCCTCTGGTGTGTGAATGCTGGCCTTCACAAAGTGTTTTATTTCTTCATCACTCAGGTCTTTAGGCTTCCATCCTGGCTTGACATCAATCATGATCTTCATCCGTATGGCTTTTTTCGCAGTCTTCTGGCATTGAGAGATCATCATCTTGATAACACAAAAACCTAGTAATATCAACACTAGCAGGGCTCCCAGGAACTTGAATGCATCTGCCATCCATTGTGGGATCTATGAGAATAGTGATCCAAACCAGCTGTCATCATCCACTTCGTCAGTTTCATCAATCATCTGGTTCTGTAGTTTTGTCAGCATGCCTATGGCTTCTGTTAAAGTTCAATTTTCCTCATCGTGAGAAGGTATAAATGTGCAACATGATTCTCCAATTTTTGCACAAACTCCTCCATCCATAGCTGTGATCATGTAAAGCACATATCTGTTCTAGAGAGTCATCAGTCGGATGGCTCTTAACTCTTCCTTAATCACATTGAATCCTTTTATTGGGCCTCATTAGGACTCCAGCGCTAAACCATGGTGCTAATAGCACCATGGTCCATGCCAGAGTCGCCATGGAGGAATGGGAAATTACCATCCCATTCCGAGGTTGGCGGGGCGGTAATTCCCCATGCCACCATGGCCCTTCCCCATTCCCATTTTTGCCCCATAGGGCTCAATGGGAATGGGGAAGGCAGCAATTACGGTACCGCAAATTGCGGTACCGTAATTGCCATCAAAGTCCCTTTGCGGGTCCCTACTTTAAAGGCTGGTCTAGACCAGCCGTTAAGGTCGGGTCCTGCAAAGGGACCTCGTAATTAGGTGCTAAGTGTTTAACGGCGCCGCAGCCTTTTACAGCGCCGTTAAACACTTAGCGCCTGGGTCGTAATGAGGCCCATTGTCATGTTGATGGTCTGCAGTAACTCCCATTTGGTTATCTGCAACCATTTAGTATTTGCTCCAACTTGGAATCTTGGCATGAAAATTATCGCGAACACTGATGAGGTGAGGCTGTACAACCTATGTTCATATGGGATTGCATGAAAGGCTTCTTCTGATTTGGCATCTCTCTCTTTATCCGAGTTAGCAGTTCCACAGATCTCCTTTTCCTCAGGTGAGCTTCTGCTTTTAGGAAACTGTCAATGCTCAGGTCACTTTTCAGGATCGCCAATGCTGGAACGTGGATGTTCACTATTGTGCATATACCGCCCCAGTTTTTCGGCAGTCTGATGTATGCTTTGGATTCACATGCCTAATAATGATCCATAATTACTGCAGTTCCATGCACCATTCCTGGAGCATCAAAAACTTCTCCACAGTTCTGCTTCTCTCCCATTGTTGTTGTGCCATTATTCCTGAAGCAGAATTTTGGGTTCTCTAGTGGCACTATCTGCAAGGGTCCAGCTCTGTGTTTGACCCATGCCAGTAGTTTTGCAAGCTTTAGCTATAATGGCTTGCATCCATTCTGTACGATGTCGATGGTGCCTTGGTAATGACCAGTGACCATCCAGGCTCTACATATTACTACTCCCTGCTTCCATCCATCTGTTGAAAGCACTGTTCCCCAAATCTGCATTTGGCCTCTGTTCTTCCAGCCTCTTCTGGAGTTTTTCCTTGGACATTTAGCTTCGGGTTCACTTCCCGTCTGATTTCTGCTCCTTTAACTCCAGGCATCTCATACCGGATTACATGGTTCCTAGTCTGAGCTCTGTTTCTTGTCTTAATGTCTTGAACGTAATCATCTTCATTGGGATAGGCTGTTTCAGTTGCCCAAATTAGGGAAGCATCAATGCCCATGAACTCGCCTCTAGTTTTGCACATGGATACGTGTGAAAGACAGTGTGCTGTTTCTTCAGCTACAAAGATCTTGGACTTCCAGATGCTGTATGGTAGGAGTACACAAACAAAGCATTCCCCTTCTGAATTTCGTCTTGCAACTTCTTTCATGTGCTGGTACCAAATGTTGTTTTCCAAATGTGCTGTGTTGTCCAGGTAATCGTTTAGTTTGTTGTCATCTCTGTGCATACTCCTCTTCATTCTTAAGGTTTTCATGTAGTTTGCTATTACTACATCTCTGAATGCATTTGTATGGCTCTTTCTTACTGGAGGATCCTCAGGTATCCTGGTCCATGGTGCAGGCCTTCTGATCTGCGCCATTTGAGCAGATAAAAGTCTGGCAGCTCTTTCTTTGACCTTGTATATCTTTTGCTTTCTGGTTAGAAGTGCCCATATCCATGCTGGCATTGGTCCTGTATATGTTTGTATAATGGGGCTTGTCCTTGTCCCTTTCACTGGAACATGTGGGTTTTTCCACGCTGACTCTGCTGATCGATTCTCTAATTTCTCTTGTCTCTTCAGGTGTTCAGCTTCTTTCATTTGTCTTTTCACTTTGCTTGTAGTGGGATTTCTCATAGTAGCCACTACTTTCTTCTCTGATGTTTTGGATTTTGGTTCTGTAGTCATTGACACTAGGCCTGTTTCGTGTGCATTCCGTGTTTGCATGCATGTGGTTGTCTGTAATCTTGTCACATTCATGCTTTGCTGACCCTGTCTCTGGCTTTCTCTTTTTGTTTGTTACCGCAAGTGTGTGTGTGTCATTGCTAATCACATCCATTTCAAGTTTATTCACTCCACCATCAGATTTTCCAGAGAGGGGAATGACTATGTAAGGTCTGGGCGCCTTTGTAGGCTTCATGCGTGCATCATTAGGTGGGTGCACTGGAATTGGAACGCTTTGTGCACAAATGAAAACTGCAGTTCTGATCGGTAATGACAGTAAAACAATGATGAATATAATACACAAATACATTATGCCCCTGTATGTCAGGCGGCAGCAATTACTTCCAGAAAAAAGTGGACCTCTTTCCTCCTGCGGGAGGAGAAGGTTGCTGCTCTGGATTCTCATCTCGATTATTCACCAAAATGTTAATTCTTACGATACTACTTTAAACAATATTGTCTTTTCAGATTGTTTGTTGTGAGTTTCAGGTGTAACACAATTGTCGCCCCTCTTGTGACTAATGAATTGTCTATTGTCTCAGGATACAGTTCTTTTACTAAAATATGCGAAGTGTCAAAATTAAGTGAGAATTCAGCAAGTCTCTTTACTGTGCATGCTCAAAGTATGTCAGCTCCCAGTCCGTGGCCCTGATCTACTTCAGTCCCAAAGACATGTTGCCTTTGTTAATGAAAAATAAGAGGGGAAATCTCTGGCAATGCTCTCTCGATCTGTCCCTCAGCCGAAAGCTTTTAGAATCTCCTCAGATAGTTCTGCTGATGGTTAGAGAGTTCCACTTGTAGTATTGTTTCATGCAAGACCATGCCCATTTATGCAATATTGGCTGGGTCTCTGATGAATGTGAGGACGTCAACATCGATCGGTCTCCCCACTAGCTCTGTAAAATCAGTGACTAAACGAAAGAGAACGTTGTGGGCCAATCTACTGTCTTCTGGTGACAGGGACATCTGTCCCATTTTGCTGATGTTCAGGACTGTATGCTTTCACTTCAATGTAAACAATGTCTGCACTGTCCGTTTGCATGGAGTGGAACTAAGAGCACAATGTTATTTAGAAGTGTGCTCAGATGTTCTGTATTCGCTGGATCTCGGAGAAACGTAAGAGTGTCGGTCGTTCTTCTGACAAGATTTGGACAGTCTTCAATTATTCGAAAGAACAATATACTGACACGCTCATTTACTTCCTTCTCTGCTTGGAACATTTGGCTTCTCCTCGTTGTACTCAGGAAGTAGGAGAAATTGTTTGGCAATTACAGTAAGCAGCCTCCTTATTGTCGTTTCATTTTCGAGATCGTGAAGAAAGTCAGTGACACTGCTGAGTCTCCCCACCAATGACGGGTACGATCTTAGCACCAGATTAAAATATGTTGCCACATCTTTAGTGATGTCACTACTGTGGGACACCATAAGTGATTCCGAATATGGTCTTGGTGTGGAATGAGTCTGGAACTGTATTTTCTTCCAATTAATGTGTCCTCAAGCAAAATTTGGCATGTTATTTCCTCATCACAGTTTTAATGTGTCTTGATCCAATGTTCAAGTTCATGTTGTGGCTTATACGTGCAATTCTCTTCTTCACCCTGCAACTAGGGTGCACAGAGTGTCTTTTGTTTATGTCCTTATCCCCTTTTTTGCTCAGAGGAAGTGTCTAATTTTAAGCCACAATTTGCAAAAAGTTATTTGTCTTTGTCTGGCTGTTCATGCATCTTTTTCTTCATCGTGGATATCGTCTGCATGTGCTTTGCTTCTTCCCCGTTGCTCGTATTCTCCTCGTGCTGGGGTGCAGGCAGGGGGCCTTCTCCGATGTGGGGTTTGATATTGACCAGAAAAATCCAAGCTCTCCTGCCTTGTAGTTTCACTGCAGAAGGAGTGCAGTCCTCCACTGTAAAGGGCCCGTTAAATCTTAGCTCGTCCCACCTTTTCCTTGTATGGTTCCTTACAAGGAAGGTATCTCCAGAGAAAACGGATGGTACACAAAGTCCTTGAACTGTGCCTGCAAAAGTATCTCCCTCTGTGTTCCGTGCTGCACTGCACCCTTTTCGTTGTTGCTGCAGCTGGTCTGAAATTACATTAAGGCAAGTAAGGCAAGATGTCATGCAATTCAGATATTTTTGCATTTCAGACCCTAAGATTTCTCCTGTGGACTGGGCATCATATCTAGCTCTATCTCAGGGTGTCAGGGGTGTACTCATTCTTCTTCCTGTGGCTATCTGATGTGGTGTAAGATGATGGTCAGAACCGGGTTGGTTCCGAAGTGCATACAATGCCAAAGGAAGGCAGTGCAACCATCCCTTTCTTAGAGTAAGCTTCAACTTGGCTATCCTTTCCTTTAATAAGCCGTTGAGCTTCTCACAGAAGCCATTACCTTGTGGATGATATGCTATTGAAAACTTGTGCTTTATACCAAGCAGCAAGCTAATCTGTTTGAATGTCTCATTAACAAAGTGAGGTTCATTATCTGATCTCATGACTTCACATACCCCCACCTTGGGAACACTTCTCTCACTAAAAATGTGGCCGCACAGGTAGAGTCTGGGTGTGTACATGGACCTGCCTCTATCCATCTATAAAATTGACATACCACAACAATTAAGTATCTTTACCCGTTATATATTTGAATCATATCGATGTAATCGACGTGCAAGTGCTGAAAAGGCCCATTTGGCCCGGGATTGACTGCTCCCGTGACTTGTAATGTGTGCCCAGCTGTGAATTGGTGGCAGATTATACAGTTCACTATAAACAAGGCAACATGCTCGGTTAAATTCGGTATGAAGCAGTCTTCTGCCAGCATTGCTGCAAGACTCTCTTTTGTCAAATGTGCTGGGTAATGAAGCTGCTCCAGCGCTAATTTTAACAAGGCTGTAGGCATCACTGGTTTACCAGTGCTGTCTTGCCACCACAAACTGTCAGAGGGGTTTAAAGAACACCCTCGCCGTTTCCATAGATTTTTCTCTTCCTGTGGTGCCTCCCCTTGGAGTTTCATCAACTGTGTTTGCCCTAGATTGTTATAGCTTTCAGGTGTAGCTCGTGCAACCATCATTCTCTCATTGGTATTGGTGACTTCCACTTCCATGATCATTTAATTCTTGGATGCCATACGTTTGGCTTCTTTGTCTCCTGCTTGGTTTCCATGTGAGATAAAATCTGTCCTTTTCGTGTGGGCGGCGCATTTCACTACCGCTATGCCCACTGGAAGCTGTAGTGCCTTGATCAGCCTGTCCAATACTGCATGCTGCACTGGGGTGCTGTCTGCTCAGGGGTAGCCCCTTCTTTTCCAGTGTGCTAAGCCTGCGTGCACTGTTGATGTCACATAGGCGGAGTCACTGTACACTGTTACTTACTGGTCTGCATGATTTACAATGGTGAGTATCAATGCCAATAATTCTGAAGCCTGTGCTGAATAGTGAGAAGGTATTTGTGCACTAAGGAGTTCTCGAAAATCTCCATTTGCAGTGTGGTTCATTACAGCGACGCCTGTAATTTTGATTAATTCTTGAAGAACCATCAACAAAGACACTTTCTCCTTCTGTCAAAGCATTTTCCTTCACTCTGGGTATATAGAATATGAAGAATATCATAGAATTCTTCATAATTTGCACAGTCATGGATTGGTTCTCTTCAGTGACTGGCTCTGCCATGAACATAGCTGGGTTCACTATCTTACGTTGGACTACTTTAATTGATGGCTTCGATATGATCACCTCATAGGCAGAATCTCTCTGGGATGTCAACGTGCCCTTTGGTTTCTCTAGATTAGCAAATAGTGAGTACTCGACGTACAACATCATTGAACAACCCATCACAATGGTTGTAGCCTTCTCAATGGCGAACGCTGCGGCAGCTAATCTTTGTGAGAAATGGCCTCTCATTACTGGGTCCAAATTTCCACTGGAGTATGCAGGGGCTTGTACCCAATGTAGTTCTCTGTGTGAGCACTGCCGTCATAACGCTGCCATTCATGTGTGAAAACAGGTAACATTCCTCTGCATAATTGGGATTCCCTAGAACAGTGCTGTGCAAATAGCCTTTTTGAGTTCAGCAAATCCTTCCTCCATGGTCTCAGACCATTCAATTTTTTCTTTCATCACTTGGACCTTCTTTAGGGCCTGAAGTAAAGGCTTAGTGTAAGAGCTATAGTCGAAGACCCATCCCCTGACATAGTTGCACAGGCCTAAAAAGCTCTGCATCTGTTTTATTGTGTGTGGCTTAGCTGTGTTCAGTATGCCTTTAGCCCTTTATGGGGTCACTCTTTTTCCCTCATGCGAGATCAACTTGCCTATGTACAGCACTTCTTGTTAACAATATTGTAGCTTTTCCTTGTCAACCTTATATCCTTTCTCAGTCAGTATAGTCAATAGCTGAACAGAATCGTGCCTGCATTGCTCCTCTGTCGTGCTGCAGGTTAAGATGTCATCCACATATTGCAGGACAAAACTTTCCAATGCAATATTGCTCAGGTCTATCTGTAGGACTCTGTTAAAAATAGAAGGGGACTCACAGTACCCTTGGGGTAGCATCGTGATTTTCCAGCGCATCTGTCTAAATGTGAATTATGTCAGATCTTGTGTAGCACGGTGCAATGGGATTGAGAAAAATGCATTTTTCAAATGAATCACTGTGAAATATTTTGCCTCAACAGGTATATTACATAGAATTGAAGCCGGGTTCAGGACTAGAGGGAACTCTGCCGTCAAACATTCCTCTGATATCTGCCGCCTTCTTGAGGAACTGGACTTTGACATACTCGGTCTCACTGAGACATGGTTCACGGCCAGCTCTGTCACCAGCTTTGACACACTCCTACCTGATGGCTACAAGATCCTCTCCGTGCCCAGGCCCTGCCGTGCTGGAGGGGGGTTGTGGCACTTATCTTCCCTGAGTGGATTCCTGCCACTGCTATTCCCACGCAGACCTACTCCTCTTTTGAATGTCTTGTCTGCCGACTCTCTTTCTCTCTCCTAGCCATTCCCTTACCATGGCTACTATCTATCGGCCACCTGGTCAAATTTCCTCCTTCCTCTCCGAGTGGGCGGACCTATACTCCTCACTCCTGTCCTCAACCACTCAACTCCTCATTCCTTGAGACTTCAACATCCACCTGGATGCCTCCTGTCCCCCCTATGGACTCTTTCGCGACCTCTGCAAATCTCTCTCACTCTCTATTCTCCCGTCTGGGCCGACCCATTCTGCAGGGCACACTCTAGATGCCCTGATCTCTTCTGACCTTCCCCTCTCTGTCCCTCTCTCCACTCCTCTCTCCTGGAGTGATCACTTTCACCTTTCTTCCTACCTCACCCTCCCTACCCCACAGGCAAAGCCACCCTCATCACTGCCACCTTCCTTCTCGGTCATCCGACCCATGAAGCGTGTGTCAGTTGAGGCTTTCGCTGCCACCTTCTCACCCACTCTTCCCCCCTCGGCTGACTCCCATCCTGACACAGCCCTCTCCTCTCTCCACTCTGCTATATCTGATACTCTTGATATCCTTGCCCCTGTCATGAGAATCCGCCTGAAGCCCAAAGCCAAATGCAACTCATGGTATGACTCGGATCTCGTCACCTTAAACGCAAGTGCAGGGTGGCAGATAGGAAATGGCGTGCTTCATGTTCATCCTCTGACAAACTGGCCTGTCGTCTGCTCCAAAGGCAATACCAGCTCTCCGTTCTCACCAAGAAGAGAGCCCTTATCCAAGCCTGCATCACTGCGGCATCTAACAATTCGGCCGAACTCTTTGAAATCTGCAAGGAGCTGGCCAACCCTGCTGCAGTATCTACCTCTCCTGTCCCCTCCCAGGTCCTCTGTACGGCACTGGCATCCCACTTCATTTCAAAAACTCAGGACTTCATGTCCTCACTCTCCTCCTCTCACTTCCCCCATCTCTATTCCCTGCCCGTCCTCTGGCCCTTCTGCAGCCACCCCTCCTCTCCCCTTCTCTGCCTTTCCCCTTTTTTCTGCTGACGAGGTTTCGAGACAAGTCCAATCTATGAAAGTCTCGTCAAAACAGGTCCACCCTTGTTCCTCCAAAACTATCAAGGACCACATCGACTCCTTGGCTCCTGCCCTTGCTGACTTCTGCAACCACTCCTTCGCCTCTGGAGTCTTCCCATCCCCTCTCAAGCACTCCCTTGTGCACCCCCTTCTTAAGAAACCCTCTTCCGACCCTTCCTGCCCAGCTAACTATCGCCCAATCTCTATCACTCCCTTCCTGGGCAAGCTCCTGGAGAAACTGGCCATCACCCAGCTTAATATCCTATCTGAATCTGTTGGTAGCCTTCATGACCATCAGTCTAGCTTCAGAGCTGCCAGAAGCACGGAAACTGCTCTCCTGAACATCCGTGAGGATCTACTCTCGAACCTTGACTCTAACGTTCCATGTGTTCTCATTTTGCTTGATTTCTCTTCTGCCTTTGATACTGTCAACCATACCATCCTGCTCAACCGTCTCCGTGATAACCTGGGTATCACTGGTCAGGCTCTGGCTTGGCTGACCTCTTTCCTCTCAAATCGACCCTCCCAGGTACAACTGGAGTCTTTCCTCTCTGACATCTTTTTCTCTACCTGTGGTGTCCCCCAGGGTTCTAACCTCTCTCCCTGGCTGTTCAACCAGTATCTGGCACTACTTGCAATCCGCATCTCTGCTCTCTGCCCCAACTTTCAGTGCTATAATACCCAGCTCATTTTCAGGCTACCCTCGGCCTCCTCTTCTCCTTCCCTCATCTCTGACTATCTTTCTGCTATAGTCTGAGATTCTACTCATCGCCACACCCACTCCCTCCTTCCCTGCAGCTCTCTGGCCGGCCTCTCTTGGCCCTCTTCCTGCTCCTACCTGCAAGGCAAAAAACCTTGGGGTCATCTTCGACTCCACACTCTCCTTCTCACCTCACATTTCTGACGTTTCTAAGAAGTCACACTACCAGCTGCACCTCCTCAGAGGTATCCTTCCTTTCCTCTCCTTCCCCCAGAAGCTCACTGACTCCAGAGCCCTGGTTCTCTCAAAGCTGGACTACTGTAACAGCCTCTATCTAAATCTGCCTGCCTCTACTCTCCGCCCGCTGCAACTCATCCAGAACAGGACTGAGAGACTTGTCCTTGGCCTCACGCCCAGGGACCGTATCTCTCCAGGACTGAAATCGCTACACTGGCTCCCTGTGGCTGCGAGGATTAAGTTCAAAACCTTCTGCATTGTCCACAAGGCCTTCTGGGGCCTTGGGCCAAAATACCTTTAACTCTCTCTTCCTAAATATCTTCCTTCTCGAGCTCTTCGCTCATCCGCCTCCAACTCCCTCAAGGTCAGATGCTTCTCCAAGCAACGAGTTGGGGGGAGATCTCTCTCCGCAGCAGGGGCCTCCCTTTGGAACAGCCTTCCTGCCTCCCTGAAACTTGAGGAGAACCATCTCCGGTTCCGGAAGCACCTCAAAACCTTCCTCTTTGCTTCTGCTTTCTCTCCCCCTCTCCCCTGCTAAATCACTGAAACTGTACTGAATCAGCAACTGGGCCACTCACCAATCTCGGTCCTTGGCCCAGCCACTCTCCCCTGCGCTGCCTCCCTGGCATCCCCTGCACTGCGGGACTGTCTCTGTATCCCTACAGCCCCTCTTCCCAGCACTTGTCTGCACTTATACTGCACTTGCCACCAGCTGGACCTTATTATTTATCTTGTATTTTACTAATCACTTTGTACTGCACTTTCCCCTCTCCCTTTCCCTCTTGCACTTTTCCCGTCCCCTCTACCCATGCACTTGCGCAATCTGAATGATACCTGGCCAGGTATGATCGTTTGTCTGTCTTCCCTTGTTCCCCCCTCCCTGCCTCGTCGCGCCTTGAAACACTTGTGTATAGGCGCGTTACAAATGCCATATCATATCATATCATATCATAACAATATCATTTATTGGGCGTAAATCCTGAATTACCCTCCAAGACCCTCCCTTTGATTTCTTGATTGGATAAACCACAGTATTGCATGACGACTCTCATCACTAAGATGCCTTGCTCCATCATAGCCGAAATTGCCTTAAAAATCTCTTCCTCTGCCTCTCTGGACATGAAAAAATGTTGTGCTTTTGGTAATATTGCTCCTGGTTTCAGTCTGATTCTCACTTCTCCAACCCCTTTCAATAGGCCTACGTCATAGGTTCCTGTGGTCCACACTGAGACAGGCACCTAGGTCATGTCATCATCAAAATATTCAGGACGGTTTTGTGCCAACATCATTCTCTGAGGCACTTCCCTTTTGATCATTCTCACTCAAAATGTGACACTCACTTCCACCGTTGTCTCTCCCATAGCTGCTTGCTCTTCAAACAAATTGTCAACAGTGACGTCAGCCAATCGATATCCTTCTTCAATGGCGATTACTGCGCACCATTGTTGACCTTCGTCTTCATAACCATTTATCAAGGCCATTCTTCCTCGCACTACAGCTGTGTGTATCATTAAGGGAAATGCTTGTCCCTTCTCTTCGTGCATCGGTATTCTTGATCTAAATATAAACTAGTCTGGGGTTCTCATGATTTTGTCTGCAGGGCCTGGCAGCCCTGCCATTAGCACACATATTCTGTACGCAAATATTTATGACTCTAATGGTATAGCCCTCATGGCTGTGTGTCCTGTGTATGTTCTAATAATTTCGCACATGTTTGAATAGTGCATTCCTGGATAAGAACATACTATGCCCTCCTCCGTGAATGAGATTGTCATATTTAACTTTGTCATTAAATCTCGACCCAAAATGTTTACTGGACTTGTAGCTTCTGTGAAACTCGGAGTATTTATGGCCTTACCGGACAAGGAAAACTTGCCTTCACGTATACATGAGCGTGTTGCACCCATGTCAACTAAGAAGGAATATTCTTTATCCCCTATAACGACATCCATCCTAGGTTCCCAGTGAGGGTCTGGTGTCACTAATAGGATAGAACACATCAGGGTTCCCAGTGAGCTGTCCTAATCCATATATAGCTTGGGCCCGGCGTGTGCTGATGGATTTCCCCCATTGGCAAAGTTATTTCCCATTCCAGGGTTCATGGTCTGCCCTGAGCTCATCGTTTGTGAAAATTACAGTGGTGACTGTTGGGACTGTTCTTGTGGAAAACTCACTATATTCTGAGATTCCAAACCCTGTTACGCTCCTGGCGCTTGTTGTTGCACCGTGTGATTTTGTGCAACACCCTGCTGTAAAAATTCAGGTGGATTCGTCGTGCCTGCTCCTGTCCCTTGGTTGTTTTGCACCATGCCTTGGTTTCTGCATGTGCGTGCTAAATGCCCTGTCATCCCACACAACCGACATACTGGCGGTGGTCTTTCATTTTACGTGTCATTATAGCTCCCATATCAGAAGTATCTGGGTAAAGCACCAGTAGTGCCTTCCATACTGTGGCTCTGCAATTGTTAAATGGAGCTCCGTCGTGCACGGTATTGATTGTGGTCACACCGGGGTAACATGCCCTTGTCCACACATCGTCTGCTCTCTCACCAAGTATGGCGATTAGGAGACCCTTGATATCCCCTATAGCTAACATGTTCCCTCCTGTCATTTTTTCTAACTCGTGTATCCATTTTCCAGCTCCCGATGTCAGCATTGGAAGCTTGTTTTTCACATTTTTGCGATCCATGTGTGGCCATGGAATATATTTTGGTCTCGCCCCCCCCCCTTCTCGAGTAATGGAAATTGGGATGAATAGCTCTCTCTCTCTTCTCTTCTCATTGTTCTTCTGTCTATTGCAGGGGTGGTATTCCCACATCCCCGCCTGCCTGGCAATATCCTTAGCCTGTCCACATAGGGCGGTGATGACACCCTGCTCTGACCGTGAGATACTTCTTCATGTTGGTCTGACTGTGTGGCTGACTCTGATGCCCTCGGCGCAGCCTCGCTAGTGTCTGACCAACGTATCCCTTTCTTCCTTGGGAGTCGTCTTTCGCTCCTTCTCGCTTCTTCCTTTTCCTCATGCTCCTCCCTTTCTGAGTCGGACATTGTCTGTGCCCAACTCGTGCCGCTTCTTGTAACTTCTTTATTCCTACTTATTTCTAATCTATCCAGGGACAGTTCTCTATTCCTACTACTTCAGGAAACATCCTCAGTGTCGTAAAGTTGAGTGCTCTCTAGGCACTCGTCTCCTCCCTCCCCTTGGGGTATTTGTTCTAACCTCATTTCATCATATGTTCTATCGATCATTTCTCTGATGCTTCTGGTATCAAAGTCATCCTCAATATTTGCCCTAGACGTACCTGGTACTGAATCGTACGCAGGGAAGAATTATTTCATGTCTTCCCAATCTACCACTGGATCAGCTTTTTTAACCTCTCTACCCAGATATTCAAGATTGTGTGCTCTCTGTCTTCGCTTACGTTCTACATCGTCATCAAATTCTCTGCGCTTCCTTGCCTCTTCTCTCACTCTATCGTCTTCCTTTTTCTTTTCATTTTTACGTTCATTTGCCCTTCAGATTTCCTCATCCCTTCATCTCTTTAGTCTCTTCTCTCATATTCTTTGCTCTTCCTCTGACCTTTGCTGCTGCTGTCTGTCTTGATCATTGGCTGGTCTCTGTTTGCGATCGAGTTGTCTTTCTTGCTATTCGCAATATAGCTGTTCTCGCCTACGTCTATCTTTCTTTCTTATTCTTTCGTCTCTTACTTCTTTCTCTTTCTCTTTTCTCTGTACATCATCAAGCCTCTCTCTTTGCTTTGCATCATTAATGCCTTTGCCATCAGGTTTCAATAGAATTTGCCCTCCCATCCATTTGTTTTTTGCGAATGCCATCTCATCAGTTCTATCTTCATTTCCTTTCCATCTTTTGCCTTCTCTTTTCTTATCGAGAGATGCACTTGTCTGTGTCTGGTCCCTTCTTTCATCATCACGTCTCTCCCTGTCCCTTGGGACTGTGGAGGTGATATCCTTATCCTTTCCTTTCCCTTGATTTTCATCACTACTTTGTTTAGGTTACTCATATGCCGGGTTGCTATATCCTGTAGCTGCTTTAAGTTCTCTCAGCGGGTATAATCCCTCGTCTTTATTTTCTTCAATCTCTGTTTCGGCTGGGGCGAGTGACGCGGTAGGCGTCTCACCCCCCTCTGAACATACATTAAGGATCCAATCTATTGGTGGCTCTTCTTCCTTTCCCTGTTCATACATTTTCAAAAGCTCTAGAACAGCTAGGCGTTTGTCTAACTTTTTGGCTGTGTATGTGGCAGGCAAGTATTTCGTCATGTGTTGCAAAACAGCTTTAGATAAAGACCCGCTATGTGGCCATGGCATTAACATTTTGTACGTGGTCCCCTTAACCCACTCTGTACTGTATTCTTTCCGCTTAGCTGCATGTTTCGGCAATTGTTTGCATAGGTGTGCCAATGGAGTTATGTCTTCCATGCTTAAATCTGTTCCCTTTCTCCTTATATAACACTTGTCAAAACTTCACGTGACTTAAACAGTTCCAACAATATGAGTGAGCACCAAACAGTGCAAGCTCCAAGCCCGATTTTTTCATAAAATGTTGTATCTTTTATTTTACTCAAAAAACATCAATCCGTATACTATATTATCTCAGCTATTCAATCGTGTAAAATGTAAATCAATTTGTTAAAGAAAATGTTCAATTTATGATGTCACAACAAACAACATGTAAGACAGACATTTAACAGACTAGACGAACACCAGCTGGTCACATGTATCTCTGCCTATACATTTTACCCCGACATGGAGTTTAAACATATCCCTTTCACGGCTTCTTTAATCGCTGTGGTAGTCTATTTGTTCCCCTTTATTTGGGACTCTGGATACACGTTTCTTCTAGCCACTATATTAGGGTAGGAATGAGGTGAATCCTCTCACTTCTCGGGTGTCCTCTCCGGTAACCTATCTCTTCTGGGGTATCTTCCCTGGCATCTATCCTTTAGTTACTTCTCAGTTACTCTTGAGTCGTTATTCCCTTCCCCTTAGATATATGCATTCTTCTCTACTTCTAGCTATATTTTGTTTTCCTGCCTCCCTCCGGTACCTTTTCCTTTTGCTTGTTCTAAAGCATGCACTTTTGCCAAAACACTCAGTCTTTTTCACTCACTGTTCGCATGGGTCCTCTCTGAACCCTCAAGATCACTGCCGTTGTTACCACCTTCTTCGGCTTTTCTCTCACTCAGCTGCCTGTAGCAATGGGAAGGGGTTAGGTGGGGAAACACAGGTCCCTTCAGACCTTGCTCTGCAGGTTTATTTCTTACACTACCACTGTCTACAGGGAGCTTCACGGTCTACTCGGCCGAATGGAAAAGGACTTGTGATATTGTTGAAGACCTAGAGTTACTTTATGTCAATGGTCAATGGGTGTCTTATTCTAATCGATAATCGATAACCATCCTCTGCTACCAAGTGTACTCTAAGACCCCCGGCCGGCCCATAGAGCCGAGGTTTGCTCAGAAGTACTTTAAGACGAGATAGCTGCACCCTTCAGATGGATGGGGGTGCAGATTCATTACTCCAAAACCAATCAAAAAGGACAACTCAATTGTTTGGCAAAGGGAGTCCGTTTAATGACAAACAGAAAACGGGGAGTCATGGATATCAGCAGTGATGCGATCATCCTTCTCGTTCAAACTCCAACGAACTTCATGCAAGTTGTAACGTTTATACTCAAAAATCGTCATCACTGACATCTAACACTCAAAAGTTAACATGCAATTCTATTGGTTAGGAAAAGGTAACTTTACTGAAGGTATTATATCTGTATATGGTAACGGAGGGAGTGGATTTGGTAAACACTGTCAGACATACATCTAAGCCCCTCCTTCAAGCATGACTACTGTAGATGTTACTAAAAGTATGATGTCTCATTGGTTCTACTAACTATAGGACCATAGTTTATTTGGTCCACTGTGATTGGGTTGGCACCAACCCCATGCATACTTTTCCACTTTGCTTAGCAGCACGCAGAATGGTCAGCCAGGTGCGGGGTGCCCCTGAGTTACCCGGCCTTCCTCCAGTTATGGTTACAATCAATCATCAATTTAGTGTCCATGTGTCAATTAGTTCACTCTGGTTGGCCTCAAGCCAGCATCTTCTGTCTGGAAAAGTTCTGATATCTCTGCCTGGTCAGGTGCCAAGCATAGCTGTGAATCCTCGCTTCTTCTTGCTCGGCTGATCACGTGATATCTACACCGTGAATGTGTCTCTTTTCTCTCAATTTGTGTATTTGATTCTCATTCAGCCCGCCACCTGCCCACGTCTTCTTATCTCGACCTTTCAGAGGCAGGATATTCTGTGCTCAGTTTCAATTAGATGTAGCTACTGTTTGCTTCTTTTATTAGTATGATCTTGGCTTTCCTGGCACGAGTTGCCTCTGCCGAGCTACGATTCAGCCATCTCTTCTCATTTTGCTAAATATGAATCTTTTCTCATTTGTCCTTTATTTACCTGAGTTGATTCTGCTTCTTGTGCAAAGTAGAAATACACTTATAATACTGTGCTTTGTTTTGAGGTAGATTGTGTATAATGGTGCTTGCCGCACTATTCTTCTACTAAGTATAGCAAGCTGCACTGTTTTCTTAGCTTTCTTGCGGTTCCAAGCATATTTACAGGTGTAAACTGGTCGAATGTTTTCATCTTGCTTACAGCTTTAAACTTTTTTGCATTTCAACATTGTCCTTTCACTTTAGCTTCACAATATCCTTATTCATGGCGTTTCATCTTTTTGCATCATTCTCGGGTCGTCAGTTCTTCTATCAGCAAGTCAGTCTGGGTTCTTGTGATGTCACCATTCGTCTTCCATTAAGAACTTTTTGCTTTCTTCCGGGACTGTACTTAGGCAATCTTCATTTTGTTCCATTTGTTGGTAGGGTTTTCTTAATGGATACCCTACTGTCCATGGCTTTCTTGGTATTGGTACTTCAATAGGTGCTGTTCTTCTGATAGGCACTGGGCAGAGCCCTACTGCGGCTCTCTGTGGGTTTATTTGCTCATCATATGTCACATATTTTGGTGTAATTGTTCCTGGTACTTCAAAATGGACGATTGGAGTGCAGGCTTTATTTGGGACCTCCTCTACAAGAGCAAGGATCCAAAGGTAACAAGGAGGAGAACATAGCCTGACTCAGCCTGTAGACAAGTGCAGGTGGACAGTGTCCTCATGGAAAATCTGGGGCCTAGTCTGTTGATACACAACCCTACCTCATTCTGCTCCCTAGGCCTAACACGCAGGCAGGCGTGTGATAATTAGACCCAAATGAAAGAGTTGTCCCAGAAATCCAGGACAAGAAGCCAGTGGCCAGAAATAAAAGACCCAGGAGCTGAGAAATATGTGTGGAGACCCTTAACACTTGAAGCTGTGTGTGACTGAGAAGGAAAGACATACTCCAAGACGGGATCTCCTGATTAAGTATTAAATACCTATATACTATGTAAGAAATTGGTAAAAACAGACACCCTTTTTGTTGGGTTGGTTAGATCCTAAATCAACATTGTTGATTATTGAGATATGTTTTGTCTTAATGGAAAGTGATGACATCTCCAAAGATAGGACCCCTGGAGAGAGAATCAAGAAACTCAGAGTCTGATGCTTGAACAAAGGACTATCCTGATTCAGGATTTCATAAAGTGTGCTGGGACAGAGCAGTTACCCTATTGAGTAGCCCTGGTAGTTGCAGTGGAGAATATTTATGGAGCATGAAAGGGCTTTAGGGTATTTGTACCAGGTATTATAATCATCCTGAATATGTATTTATTTAATTTATTTTCTGAATCTGCATATTGTTGATCTCATTACTTACGTGAATCCTCCTCCTTGCTCTTGTCCTGATCCCTGTGGCACCGTATTCCTCAGTATGGACCCAACCCAATATGCAGGTTGTGTGCCGCATGCGTGCCCCCACCAAGATGGCAGACGTCATCTTCCAGTTTGATGATAAATCTCGCCACTATTTCTAGCCTCACGCAGGAAGCTGCGCGTGTTGCAACTGCCCGGTAATCCTTGGTCTGTGGTACCTTCCTTATTCTGTTTCCTCTGCTTCTCTCAGTTCTGCTCCTCCGTGTAACCCCCTGCTCCTCTATACTTGGTACAAATATTGCCACACATCTTTCCCTCCATTCAGCCTTCCTCCTAGCTTCTGCACTTCTTTCATTGTCCTGGCATCCTCCTTGTCCTTTTCTTCCAGTCTCCCCATTATCCTCAGTTCTGCCTGACCTAGGAACTCATACCTTCCTGCATCCTGAAAACCACTCATTGCCTCATTGATGTATCTGCCTCTGACCTATGTCTGCCAGTGTTGCGCTGCTAAATTGGCACTATACTCTCAGATTATTCTCTGGGCATTGTCATCACTTTAAGTGCATCTTCCCCATTTCCTATCTGGTAAGGAAGTGGCATCATGAAGGGACATACCCTATCTCTTTTCACCGAGAACCTGAGTCCCACCTCAGGTAAGGCAAGTCAATAGAATGTAAATGTAGATTACTACATCAGGTATTAACTAACCAACATGCCCTGTTGTTGCTCACGTGGGAGGTACAGCCGTAGGGAACCCCAAAATGCTAAAGGAATTTCTAGATGCCTGCACAGTCTTTTCACAGCCTTCAGACAAATGGCCTACCAGTTGGATAAATCATTCATTGGGTTTCTAATAACACACATGACTGGAAGTGCTTTACCTTGGGCAACATTCTTGGTCACCTCTGAGGACCTCCCCCTGTATGATTATAAGGGATTTATCACAGCTTTTTATGAGTGTGTTCAATACATCAGAGTTGGTGAACTCTTCACCAGACACCCTATTCGTCTATATTTAAGGGACCCAGGATATCCTGACCTACACTACGAAATGTAAACAACTTGCTTAGCAGACAACTTTGCCCGAGGAAGCTGGTTTAAACTGTATTAGTTCAGACTTAACAATGACCCAAAATATGACCATGACAGAGTCTCTCAACCAACCTTTTTTGGTGCCTTGATGAAGCTAGATCTTTGAAGACAGGAACGTAGAAAGCTAAATGCCTCAAACCCAGGTGTCCCTCACAGTATTGTTCCCTCTCCTTCGTTGGAGTCTGAGGGTTCTGAAAATATGCAAATAGGAGCAGCGCAAGGTCCCTTGTCTGAGAAGGAATTACATTGACGTTGCTCCAAAGGACGTTTCATACACGGTGGCTCCCTCACTCATCAGGTCAAGGACTGTCCAGCCAAGTCACAAATATCTCCAAAGCCAGAACCTCTGCACCCGGGTCTCTCGTTCCTTTATTGTGTTCAATTCTGACAATGTTTGAAGAGTACAGAGACACGTTTATCATGGAACTTGCAAACACTGTTACACCTCATTGCTCTGATAATTGTTGCATCGAGTTACACACAGATGTAACAGTATCCTTTTTAGCCAGATGCACACCCTGTTCTCAGCAGAAAAGCATGCAATCTATGAAGGAGAAACAGAAGAATGTCCTTATCACAGAATCAGGAGGAGCATTTTCATTTATTCTACCAGCAACAGATACCCTGAAATCCAGTGCAAAGGTCTCAAAAGAATACCAGTGAAAGACAAGCATCCCCTAACTCTGATCACTGTCCTCCTGGCAGCTGTCTGGTCTGCTCAACTATTTACCAAGTTGGACCAAAGGGGAGCATGCCATCTCATCTGGATTAACGCTGCCGAGGAATGGTAAACCACCATCCAGGCCCCATGTGGCCACTATGAGTAGATTGCTCTTGCCGATGCACAAGAGGTCTTCCAGAGATGAAGTGATCATCTTTTCTCTGACTTGCTTCTACATACAGTTATAGAACACCTCAATGATGTTAAGGTATATTGCACCAAACCAGGGGACCATTATTCCCATGTCTGTGAGGTCCTTCATGGATTGAAATCAAAAACTGTTTATGCCAAACCTGGGAAATGCATTTTTAATGTAATTTCTTTATCCTATATGGACCCTAGGAAAGTATGATTCATCCTGGACTGGAAAACACCTTCTTCAGTTTAGGGTGTGCAAAGGTTGCTGGGACTAGAACATGTCTATTGCAAATGCATTACTTGTTTTTCTCCTGCTCCTCAAGAAAAATTGCAACTTTGTGTTTTTCGTGTCCCCTTCGGTTTCTGCCCTGCTAGTGTATACAGGGGAATGTGGACTTTATTATCTGCGTAGAAGACCTCTTCAAATAATGCACACACAGAGCCAGATGCAACACTTCTACACCTTAATTTCCCCCGCCGACGAACTGCTCAGCGTGGTAAAACCCCCTATACATGCGCAACACTCGAGTTTTCCAATTGGTCCATTTCATCTGTGGCTAGTCTTCATCAACCACGCACCGAGCTTCCTTCCAGGACACAACATCTACCCCTCGTGGCAACATTTCTTTTTCTTTTCTTACAGTTTTTTGTCTTCAATCGTCACATCTCAATCAGTCTTACTGGTCTCCTGATGCATCTTTGAGGTCGAGTGTACACCTCAGTCACTGGTTCCGACCTCTTCATCCAGCTCTTCCTCTTTGCCTTCTCAATGGAGCTTGAACTATGACACGTTTCATGTAATAACTCGTCCGGGGGATTGGCGGTCACCATAGATCCCTTTATTTTTGCACAATCAAGTGATTTTTGTCAAACTTGGACTCTGATTTTCTCTCTTGTCTTCTACACACAAAGACTTTTTTTGTCTCCTGTTTTCAACTTTGACGCCTTTACATTCTGCTTCTCATCTGCATATTTTTTCATCTCCTGTTTCTTGGATGAATCTATGCTCTGTAGAGTTGCAACATCATATTCTTGAAGACTCTCTATATGAGAAAGTCTCGTACTCACCTTCATTTGAAATACGAGCTCTGACGGACACCTCCCCGTCGTTGGATCGGGTCTGAAAGCCTGTGATCCAAATGTTCGAGGGAGAAAAGACTGAAGATTATTTTTCTGAAATAATCTTCGGTCTTTTCTCCCCTGAACATGTACAACTTGGCCCACACCCCCACCCACACCCCCACCACACCCACACCAACACCACACCGTCACAACCTTACTTACCTGTGTCCTTGCAATGCCTGTTCCCTTTCACTGCCGTGATCGGGAACTGGCTCGCAGGGTCTTTTTCTTTTCTTTTTTTTTTTGGGATGGCTGCGGGGGACTCCCCTGCATCCCCCACTCAAAATATAGTGAGCAAGGGTGCAGGAAACACCCCACGCAACCCTCCTTTTTTCCCTTTTGTTTTGGGATGCATGCGGGTGACACCCCCGCAACCCCCAACACCGAATGCATGATCTGGTCGAACTTTTCGGTGGTTTGGAAATTTGGAATGGCCGAAATGTAGGCAATTCACTAATTCGGTCATTTTTTCCAAAATATTTTGGCTTATTCCCCCGTCGTTCCATGCAGCGAGTTCCTAAAGTCTGTGAGCATGTTGCACACTGCTTGATTTAGGATAATTCTGCTGAGCTCATTCTGTTGTAGCACTTTCTTAAGACTCCCCATGAATGTTTCAACCATTCGTCAACCTGAGGCCATACAGGCGTTATTTTCACATGACGTATACCAATGTACTCCATCAACTTACAAAACTCCCATCTGCTGAAAGGGGGTCCATTTTCCAATTTCAATACAACCGGAATGCCCCACACTAAGAAAATGTTATCTAGCTCGGGGATGACAGTGTTAGCTGCTGTAGATGAGATCCTTTGTACAAGAGGGAACCGGGAAAATTCAATCCATTAAAACCATCTAGTATTTTACGCCCCCAGATGGTCCAAAGAAATCCACTGCTACATGCATCCAGGAAGATTCTGGCAAGTCAGACATCTTGAGGGGTTCCGATGTCTATTTGGTTTTGACGTACACTGACATAAGTGACATCTTTTCACTGTGTTTTCCACCATTATGTCAATACCTGGGAACTACATGGTGTCTCTTATTTGTCATTTGGTGGTGAACATCCTTCGATGGCTCTACCACCTGCTGTCGAAGTCCAGTGGGTATTACTACGCTACTTCCCAGCATAACAAGATCTTCTGCAGGTATTGACAACTCATCCTTGACATTCTTGAACGCTTGCATGTCTTGCAGAGACCACCCTTGATCCCTGATGTCCTCCGGTCCTATCCTTCTCCACCTTCTGGATATGATGAGTTCTCTTACTTTCCTTAGGGCTCATGCACTATATCCTTTGTAAGTGACTTTTGGGGTCCTTGCTGTGTAAGAAAATTGATGTATTCTTACGCGGGAGATGAGTCTTCCGCTTGACAGGGGCGTGGGTGAAGAGACATGTTATACTCTTTCCCTGGCTTTTGAATAAAGGTGAAGTCGAAGTCTGGCAGACTCAGCCCCCATCGTTCCATTGTGGGTTGCATTTTGCATTGAGGGTTTCCACAAATGGTGACTAGAGCCTGATGATCCATCACAATCGTGAAAGGATTTCCTAAAAGAAACAATTAAAAATGTTCACAGGCCCTCACCACTAATAGCCCTTCTTTCTCAGGCTGGGAGGATCTTCTTTCCACGTCTGATAAGCTTTCAGATACATACGCAACGATGACTCTCTGAATCTCTCTCCCTGGTCTATGCTGGGCTAGAATGGTGCCCAGACCCACGGGGATAGCATCTACCGTCAGCTCTGTGCATTTGGCAGGATTGAAGTAGGTCATATGTTCCACCAATGCAACCTCCTTTGTGATATTTGTGAATGCTTCCTTGCAGTCGGGGTCCCACTGAAACTTCCTTCCTTGTCTGGTGAGCTCTCTCAATGGTGCACTCGTGGTAGAACAATCTTTTAGATACCAACCATAATAGCTAGCCATCCCAATAAATGACCTCACATCATGTCTTGTGGGGACGATATTTTTATAATGGCTGTTACTTTTCCTGGATACAAGCTCATTCCTTAATGCGAGAAGATATGACTGAAGAATTTGAGTGTCTCTTGTGAAAAACACACTTCTACAGATTAAGTGTCAAACCTGCCTCAGATAGCGCAGCACATAGATGGTGTAGTGCGGCATCATGTTGTTCACGATTTACTCCAAAGACCAAAATGTCATCACTGTAGTTCAAAAAGTTCTTCATGTGTCGGGTCACCTTCCTAATGCTTTCCTAAAGATCTCAGCTGCAGATGAAATACCGAAGCTAAGCGTCTTGTACCTAAATAGCCCTGCATGAGTGGCGAAGGTTGTTATGTATCTTGATTGTTCATCCAGCTGAATTTATTTGATGACCTCCTTAATAGAGATCAAGCTTGATGAATACCTTTGCTCCGTTTAACAGGCTAATCATGTCATCCAGGTGCATGCAGGTGCATGCTGGGGTGTCGTTCTCGACCAAATGCTTTGTTTGCCTGCTCATGTCCACACAGTGACGGATTTTGTCAAAAGACTGCTTCTTCAGCGCCACCAACATGTGGGACACCCATGGGGTTGGGCCATGCAGTGGTTCAATGATGTCTTCTCTCAGCAGGCCTTTGATTTCCTGTTCTACTTGTGGTTGCAAGTGCATAGGTGTCCTTCTGAGATCCTGGGGTACTGGAGCTACTGACCCATCAATGTGAAGAGTAACCGGGTCACCCTTGAGGCATCCAATCCCTCTAAATAGTTCCAGAAATGTCAGCCTAACAAACTTTGTGGTGCATGGCATATGTCACAGCCGCAATCCTCAACTCCAGGGCAGTAGGGTGACCCAGAAGATTGCTTCCCAGTACTCCTCCTTGCAGGACATGTATTTCAGCAATGGCATGTAGTCCCTTGTAATGGAGCATCATCAAGAACTTCCCATGGTTTTTGACGGGTCATTGGTGACCCATTGAAATAACTTTAATTCTGAAGGTGTTAACCGCAGAGGGTCCCCCTTCTTGCTGAATTCTGAGATGCACATAATGTGTAAAGTGGCCCCTGTGTCAACCACGAATTTGGCCGGGTGCTCTATCACCTGAATGTCAATATCTCTTTCAGGAGCAGTTACCTCATATGTCATCATGTAGGCATAGTCTCATTGGTTCCTTTCATGAACAGGCGGGGGTGAAGGAGACCGTCCAGTTATCTGCCTCACATTACTCACCAACTCTTTTCTCACATTTGCATCCCTTCTTGTCATTGTGGGGCATACACGATGGACTGATCTGGCACTGCACTGCTGCTCCCTAGTGTACAAATTGGCAAGCATTACATACCCTTGCCATGTGGTTTTCTCTACCACAGCTGGTGCATCTATGTCCAAAAGTGTGGCACTGTGTTCCTTCCTCATGTGGGAATGGTAGGCCAGATCGGTAACAATGTCCTGTTGAAGTATTCCTCTTGAGGGACTGTTGTCAGGTGGTTTACTCCCTCTTGGGTGAGGTGGTATGCTTGCTTTCCACCGTATTCTTGTTGGTCTCCATCTGCAATGCCTGCAAGTCTGCTTTGGCTTCTGTCCTAGCCATTGGAAGGATGGTTGTGAGAAGGAGAGGTTCATGTAGCAGTTTATTTCTAAAAGCAGATGACAAACAGCCTCCAATAATTCTTAGTCAAATGGATTATTCATTTGTAAATTTGCGGAACTTGCATTGAGCTACCAATTTACGTAATCGGGTCAAAAAAAATCCATGGACTCACCCGTTCTGTAGAACACAGTGTTGAACGTGTGTCTCTCATGATCCACATTGCACTGAGGTTCAAAATAGGTACTAGGTGCTTCCTTGAGTCCCTTGTATGTCTTTACCTCCTCGGGTCGGGAAGGTAGGGATGAGGTCCTCGACATTGACCCCTACCAGATTTATTAGTAGCCTCCTTACAAACTTGTCTGGAGCCCTTTCATCATATTCAGCCATGTAGTTCTCAAGCCTCCGAAGCCATCTTTCCCATTGCTGCCCCAGAGCCTCCTGATCTCCCATGTCAAAGGGTCCTGGTCAACGAAATGCAGCTGCGTTGGGTCCTTCCTCATCTGACTCGTTCTGCCCTGGTCTCTCTTTCTCCCAGTCCTCGCTTTCAGACATCTTGTGAGTAACTGTCATCTAGAGCCCACCTTTGTCACCAATTTGCGTCTCCCCTCAGTTTCCACCCTTCTAGTGTATACAGTTGAATGTGGTCTATATTATCTGCGTAGAAGGCCTGTTCAAATAATGCACACATGGAGCCAGAGAGAACACTTCTACACCTTTATTTCCCCACCAGAGAACTGTCGAGTGCAGTACAATCTCCCAGCGCATGCTCGACACTCTCGCATTCCCATTGGTCCATTTTGTGTGTGATGAGGTCTATGTCACACGCACATTGAGCGTCCTTTCAGGATACAACAGTGTGGACCCTGAATGTGGAGCAAGCCTTTCAAGCTTTGAAACAAGCCTTCCCAACTGCTCCCATCCCATGTCAACCCAATGTGTCCAAAAGATTTATACTTGAGGCAGACACTTCTGATCGAGCAGTAGGTGAGGTACTAAAACAATTACAGGAGGATGGTGAGGAACACCCCATTGCTTACTTTTCCAAGACACTGGGCCTCATTCCGAGATTGGTGGTAGTCATGGCGCTATTTGCGCCATGACTGCCACCAATAACGGGTCCGGCACTGGTGTAGTTCAATGGGGATTTACCGGTCTAGTCCGACCCTGGTGGGACCGGTAAGTCCCCATTGAACATGCCATTCTCCATTCCCATTTGAGCCTCATAGGGCTCAATGGGAATGGGGTGGGCGCTAATAACGGGCTCGCGACTTTCAAGCCCGTTATTAGCACCCTGGTCCCTTAGCGGGACCCGTAAGGGATGTGTGGTCAGACCACACATTCCTTACGGTCCCCACCAAGGGATCTTGGAATAGGGTGGTAAGGGATTACTGGCACCGGTCTCCTTACCGGTGCCCGGTATACCTTACCGCCCACCTTGTAATGACCCCCACTGTCCGACAGTGGAACAAAATATTCCATTCTTGAGAAGGACCTACTAGCCTGTCAAGAATGGGGGCATCAATTGCTGGGGGCCCGACAATGGGCCTCATTACGAGTTGGGCGGTATAAATGTGCTATTTCCACAGAGCTGAAATAGCATTACCGCTGGGAGCGGTGGCGCTAATAGTGCTGCATCACAGGTATGCGGGCACATGCACATGGCCCTGGTGGTAGCATTAATTGTGCCTAATGGAAACAGTGCCTGAAAGCTGGCTACTGCCCAAAAATTGCTACCGCCGAGCTCCAGTGCATTAAGCACACACTTTTAGCGCCAGCTGGGAATGCATCACCGCCAGAATGGCAAACACTGGGGCAGCCAATTTGGAAATCAGAATCCATTCAAAATCAGAGCCCCTGGCAGCCATCCACACTTACAGACCATCAAACATGTCTCAGGAGAAGGCAAGGGAGAAGGCAGCTCAAGATCGTCTGAGAAAACCCAAGTTCACAGACTAAAACTGATAGTACTGGTGGATGAGGTTGTGGTCCACCATGTGAAGCTATATGGACCAAGGCAGATGAAGACATCCTCCCAGATCTGGCAGGTGGTGTGTCCGAAGGTGTCAGCAGTTGGCCGTGTCCCTCTGGATGGGGAAGACTGCCACAAGTGCTGGAATGACCTGCGGGTCCATGTCCAGGGAATCCTGCCCTCCCTAGACAAGAGAGCATGGCCACAGGGAGAGGCTCACCACCTGTATTAGTCGTGACATCCTGAGAGGAAAAATGTAGCACCGTGATTGACATGGAGGGGATTGAGGGAGTTGGAGAATCTGAGGCGGGTGCTGGCACCCAGGAGGCTGAAGGTGAGTCAAATGCCCCAACCCCCTTTGCATGTAAATACAACAGCTGGGCACAGCATCCCCAGTGGAGCTGCCCATGAGCCGGGCACTATGACTGGGGGCAGGGCATGGGACCCACCAGAAGTACCTACGACAACACCCATATGCTGGTGCACCATGGCCACCCCTGTGAGCCAAAGCAGTGAGGTGGGCAGCCAAAGGACATATGTAAGCACCAGGTACCACACAGCCATGGCGGGGGCACAGCAATGCCCCATCAGGACCTGGCAGTGACAAGTACCAGACCCCCCTCATTCAGCATGCAACACAGTCAAGTTGTAAATGGTATTCTGATGCATGCATGCAAAGCAATGGCTAGGTCACCAATGTAGCCCTGTCATGCCACCACAGCCAATTGCATTCCCCCAACTACCCCACCTCCACCATTGTAGCCAACCCACTACCAGATGCAAGTGGGCCAGGCCCGTGCATCAGTGCAACAGCCCCATGCCACACCCCTCACCATGTGATTACTGTCATGTATGCCAAAACACGTGAGGGAATGTCTCCTAATGCCATCCCCTATGTCCCTTACAGACACACAAGCTACACCAGAAACGTCAGGGTGCGAGGATGCAGTGGGGCCATCTACAGGACCAACCCCCCACACCACCACCAGCAACCCCCCCGCAAAGGGGATGCAAATCCACCCCTAGGCATCAACACAGCAGAGTCTCGCCATTCCAGAAGCCCAGCCCTCAAGGCGCACACCTATTCACTATGAAGCTGACAGCATAGCAGTCCAGGCTGCCAGGGAGGACACAGCCCCAACAGCCACCACCGATAAGGGACAAGGGTCAAGCAGCAGCAGTGAGGGCCAGCACGTGGCAGCGGCCCCGACACCTGGCCACAGTTGCTGTCCTCCACCACCCAACACGCCTGAGAGCCCAGATCAGGCAATTGAGCGCAAAGACCCCACAACCAGACCCTGATACCAGCTCCTAAGGCTCCCCAACTGCCTGCCATGCCAGGCGATGGCCCACCCCATCACCCCAGCTGACGGCTGACCAGGCCGCAGTCATGCAGTGCCTGAGTGAGATGGAGGCCCAACAGCGGCAGTGTGTACAGCAGCATATGCAGTTGATCAGTGAGGCCCTCCAAGCGGCCACAAAGCGGATGACCCACAACAATGTGTTGACCAGGAGAGCTGTGGAAGCGTACACAGCCTCACTGACTGGGTTTGGTCAGATAGTGCGCGAGCTGTGTGAGAGCTCTCAGTAGAACCCAACGCGTGAAGCAAGAAACCAGATTTTAAAGCACTCGCAACGCTTACGAGGCTGATGGGACTCCCAATTGACAGCACGACATCAGAGAGCTCTTTCGAACTCTGATGATAGTATATCAAAAGAAAAATTGGTTTCTTTTAGTACTTGAACACTTTTTGTGGCGCAGTAATAGATGGGTGCAGAACTCTTTTTGTCCTGTACATGCACACAATGTCTTTGTGGCAACTTGTGAGATACATTGACGACTCAGCAGAATTCCCATCCATAATCAAACTGCACTTCAGCAGAACCAGCAAAATATCTGCGCTGGCTCCTTTGTGCACCATTGTCTCGCATCAAAACTGCGTTTAGCAGCTACAAAAGGATGGCTGCACTGTTTTGCCAAACACCATTGGGCAAGTTGGAACAGGGAGCACATTGAGAAAGGCCGCTAGTGTGTATTCTTGTGTCCACCAAAAGAAGAAAATTGAAAAACAGTGCTGCTCTGCTGTTACTAAAAAAGTTCCCAGCGAAAAAGGGAAATATTTTACATTTAAAATGACGCCGCTCTGATGCTCTGTTTATCTGTTCTACAGTACTCTGCTTTTGGTGCACACAAAAATACACACTAGGGGCCTTTCTCAATGTGCTCCCTGTTCAAACTTGTCCAAATGTGTTTGGCAAAACAGTGCAAAAGATGTAAACTGCCTATGTAATTTGTTAAAGTGCCACAACTGTACAAGTGTGTAAATTATGTTAAAAACTGATTTTAGCAAAAGTGACAGTTGGATGATCCTATGCATTGTAAAGCACACATCATAAATCTGTCATCAGGGGGGGCGTGGTCTGCACGCATGCTGTAGAGACAGGCTCCTGCGGAGCTCCGTCCGAGATCCTTTAATACAACACAAATATCGATTTAATTGGTCTGTGATCCAAGAACAAACTGGACGAAACTGAAGGGGAACCACTTCCCAACTCTCGACTGATCCTTGGGTCGAACCGTAGAAGCAAAGGCAGAAAACGAGATGCCCGAAGTCAAGCCCCTGGGACCCACAAGATGGCGGCGCCCGATGCGCGCCGAGACTAGAGCTGCGGCCGAACCAAGTCTCCCTGCGATGGACTGCAGTAGAAGACGCGCTCCTACACTGAGGCTGCTGAGGCTGACCGATTGCTCTCCGGCTCCACAACAGCTCCGTTGATTGTGCGGAGGAGCTGCGGAGTCCGGGACTGTGCCCCCCGAGACTGCGGAGTGATTGCAGCTGCCCGAGGCGGGGCTGACCTGTGCCGCGAGACGGTCAGGAGCGGAGACGTAAGCCCTGCGGAACAAGAGCGGGCCAGGAGGAGTTGCAGCCTTCGGTTCGGAGGAGGGAGTGCGGAGGCTCTGAGCGCGGCTGGCGCAGCAGGTGAAGTGGAGGGAGACCGGAGTCCTCCTCCCCACCCCCCCACAGTACGGGATCGGAGCGGGCCCCCGCCCTGCCTGGCCGGCCCACGAGTGGGGGCTCACGTTAGACAGCGAAGCCCCCGAAGGCTGTGGATGCGCTCTGGGGAACCACCCACGGCCCCGTTACCGAAGCTTCTGGGAAAGCTTTGGGGCGGACAGTAAGCCCTTGGATACTAATCCCACATGAGGCCGGGAACACCGACCCGCCGGCATCCCATTGACGACACAGGTGGGAGTCAGTAGACACCGGACCATCCCTTCAAATCCCAAACAGGCTCCTGAGAGAACGTCAACTCGGACCCAAGCCCATGACCAGAGCCATTGGTTGAGAGGCCGAAGATTGGTCCTTGGGACGCTCACTACTAGGCACAGTGGCAAAGGTGGGGTTGAGACCCTGAAACTAGCAAGCAGCAAAGGCCCACACCTGGCCAGGTCGGCGATCCAAACAGCAGCGGCTATACCCCAACCAACTGCCCCGAAGGCGAGGGAGGTGTGATTGTGAAGTCTCATCTGGGCCACCAGATACAGAACTACTAAGGGGTCCGGGTCGACAGGACGCACCTGATATCTGAAACATAGAAGCCAAGAATAGGGGCCGCATGGCCAACCTGCACACTGCACAGAAACAAACCCACAAATTTAAAAACAAGTGATGTCTCCCCCAAAGGCAGGCTGAAATTGGTCACAATGGATTCCTTCACGACAGTCAGACCCCAAAGGCAGTCACAACAAGATCCAGAACTCCCCAAAGAACAGGGGGAGGACCTCAAACACACACAAGTCCTACAAGCAATAGCTGCCCTCCATACAACACTCGAAGGAAGGCTGGAAGAGGTGAAATCGGACATACAGCTCATGCGTCAGGACGCCCGCAACCTAACTGAAAGGGTCACGGCGGCAGAAACTACTCTCCAGGAAAACGTAGAGGACACCCGAGACCTAAAGATGACGGTCCAAGATCTGGAACAGAAAGTGGCTAGGCTAGAGACCCGCTCTGAAGAGGCCGAAGGGCGTGCCCGCCGAAATAATATTTGCATACTAAGGGTCCCCGAAGACTTGGAAGGCCAAGACCCGACAGACTTTATCGAAACATTGCTGCAACAGGAAATAGGACCGGGAAACCTCTCCCAAGGGTTCTGCGTGGAAAGGGCCCATAGATCCCTTCAGAAACGCCGTACACCCGGATCTCATCCACGCCCAATTATAGCTAAGATCTTAAATTTCCGAGATCGAGAAACCATATTAAGATACTCCAGAGAAGGAGGGGAGATAAAGAGGAAAGATTTTACAATAGTTATATACCCTGACTATACCTCTGCAGTGCAACTGACATGATCTCTGCTTCCAAAAGGTCAGGGTTTTCCCAACTCCCTTGGAAGCAGATCCATAACCCAGGTTCCGAGTGCCAACCAGTCCCAATTGGGACCTTTTGGACCCAGTCCTGGCGCCAGTGGCACCGGGCTCATAAATATGCCCAGTCCCAGCGCTGGAAGCGCCGGGCTCATAATGCTTGGGTGGACTTACCTGCAGCAGACCATGCTGCTTACTTGCCTGCCAGTTGAGCCTCTGATCCTCTTCTGTTTGGAACTACTTTTCCTGTTGGGTGGGGCAGGAGCCACTCCCTAGATTCAGAACACTGGAACTCTTCTGGAAGGCAGGAACTCTTTTCTTACCAGGAACTCTTTTCTTACTTAGGCGTGGCTGTGGAAGGAGACACCTAAGCACTACAGGAGGCTATTTAAACCACACCCGGTGGATGAATCTTGCTTTGCGTTATTCTGCAACCTCTGCAGCAGAACGCTCATCGTGTCTTCTGCATCCGGTCCTGGGCCTAAGGAAAAAGGCTTACCATCCTGAATCCAGCCTTCAGCAACACCTATAAAGACAAGAAAGAACAGGTTAGCATTCCGGCATCTGAAAGGCAAAGGCTTACCATCCTGAATCCAGTCTTCAGCAACACCTATAAAGACAAGAAAGAACAGGTTAGCATTCCGGCATCTGAAAGACAAAAGTTTACCAACTCTTCGCACGCTCCGGAGGCCTTCGGCGCTGCATCCCGCATCTGAAAGACAAAACAAGGTGCGTTTAAAGACATTGGGGAACTTTAATACTCACGTGCCATTACTCCTTTCCACATCTAATCCAGTGGGTATTCCGGCACCCTGCAGCCGCTCCGAACTCGTACCTGCAAAATAAAAAGACAGTTAGAGCGCATAGTGAAGCAGGCAACAAGCGCTTACTTACGTGCTTCCAGGCGCTTCTATTCATCACACGGGCTCCATCTTCAACTCACTTCAGCCCGTCATCCGCCATCGCCGGAACCCTGCAAAACAAGAGACATCATTACTAAAGACTTTAAAGACATTTGAATGACTCGAAACTTACCGTTCGTGCAGTAAACGACGGACAGCAGTCCCCTGAAGTCAAGAGGCCTGCGCTACCTATCCAGTGAAGAAACTGGTTACAGCACCCTGCCCCGAGGCAGATGGAGAGCTCGGCATTCACTTACCTAAGGTGAGAGCGTTAACCTTTGGGGGTCTACAGGAGAGGAGAAGAGGAAAGAGATAGGGACACCCCAATAACCCCAGTTCATTAACCCCATATTTTCTATCTGCAGACATCTTACTCTACACGTCAGGCATACAGTGCACAGAGGTCCAGCCCAAAGAGCCAACCGGGTGCTACACATCACCTTTGAAGATACGGTAGTCGCCCAGTCAAGACCGGCGCCTCTGCGAGAATCAGGTGAGCGTTACATACGCCCAGTCAAGACCGGCGCCTCTACGGGAATCAGGTGAGCGTTACAGAACGCAAAGCCTACCACAAAACTCCTGTCCAGGCGCTATGGAAACCTCGGATACCGACCAGCTAGCCCAGTTACTTGGGGAACTAAGGGCAGAAGTGCATGCAGCCCGTCAGGAAACGAACGCTCTAAGAAGGGAACTGATTATTTCCAAGGAGCGAACAGATGATCTCGCTAGACAATTGCTACAGTCACCAGCCGGACAGACCCCGTTACCCGCATCTGGGGGAAATCTTCCTTCTACATCCTCTATGAATCCAGTGCAGATCAACCTACCTGGTAATGTACCTCTGGCTCCGCCCGAATGATTTTCTGGTGACCCAAAGAGGTTTGCAGTATTTATCAATCAGTGCCGGTTGCATTTCTTATGCCGGCCAGCAGCCTTTCCAACTGATCAAGCTAAAGTAGCTTTCGTGCTTTCGTACCTTAGTGGCAATGCGGCAGACTGGTCGATCCCTCTAGTAAATCAAGATGATCCGGTCCTCCATGATTTTCAAGCTTTTCAGCTCAGTATGGAAAAACTGTTCGCAAGACATTCACAGGGGCAGGCCTTGGACAATGAGCTTCTTTCGTGCGACAAGGTAATCAAGACCTTTTGGCTTATATTGCGTCTTTCAACAGACTGATAGTGGAAACTCAAAGGCCTGAGGACAAAAGGATTACGCTGTTTTATAGAGGTCTACGTGGAGAGCTCAAAGATGTGTTAGCCCAAGTAGTGAATCCCCCACAAGATTGTTCGGACTATATAGACTTAGTCGTTCAAATAGATCACAGACTGCAGAACAGGAAGGCCGATCGTTCCAAGTTTGATGCTCGAGTATTTTCCAAACCGCCAACTCCTTCCAAAGGAGTAGACTCCGGGGAACCCATGCAAATAGGGGGTCTGAAAGGTCCTCTAACACAAAAGGAGCGGGAAAGGAGAAAACAGTTGCAATTATGCCTCTATTGCGGAAACTCAGGGCACTTTCTTCGAGACTGTCCGGTGAAACCTGCCAAGAAGGCAGTAGGAACTGCAGTTACCAAAGTTACAAACTCTGAGCAGGGAAACAACCTCGCCCGACAAGAATAGAGGTCCTCTTGCCGAGCGTGAAAACCAGTTCCGTGACCTCGCATTTCGTGATACCTATGGTCCTCATTAGCCCTGATAATCCGGATCGATTACATGCAATTGAAGCTTACGTCGACAGCGGTGCCATCGGCAATTATGTGGATCATGAAATGGTTTTGAGGATGAATCTAACTCTTTGTCCCAAGGCTGTAAAGGACGTCATTACTACGGTGGATGGTACGGAGATAGCCTCCGGTGACGCTAGTAAGTCAAGATGGACACCATGAGAAGATCGTGTTCGATGTGATCAAGGCCCCTCAGTTTCAGATTAACCTAGGAATACCTTGGTTAGAGAAACACAATCCTCTGATCGATTGGCGAGCAAGAACGGTCCAGTTTCCAGAATGTGTCTCTACTTGTCACCCTCCACCTGGTGTTGCACTGGCAGCAATTTCTTCAGAGACTCCCCAGTTACCTCCCGAATACCTAGAATACCAAGATGTTTTCCGGAAGGATCAGGCTAACTCTCTACCTCCTCATAGGTCTTATGACTGCCAGATAGACCTGATACCTGGATCTACTCCTCCTTGTAGTAGAATTTATGCCCTCACCGAGCCTGAGAACCTTCACCTTCGACAATACCTGGCAAATGGGTTTATTCGTCCTTCCAAGTCCCCTGCTTCTTCAGCTTTGTTCTTCGTTCCAAAAAAGGAAGGAGACCTTAGAACTTGTATAGATTATCGCTCCCTGAACCAGATCACCGTTAAGAATAGATATCCGTTACCTTTGATCCCTGAACTCCTGGACCAAGTCAGAAAAGCATGCATATATACAAAGCTGGATCTTAGAGGAGCTTACCACTTGGTACGAGTAAAAGAGGGCGATGAATGGAAGACGGCCTTCCGCACCAAGTATGGGCTATTCGAATATCAGGTCATGCCCTTCGGACTTTGCAATGCCCCGGCCGCCTTTCAATATTTTATGAACGATGTCCTCAGAGAGCTCATAGATGTGTGTGTTGTTGTTTACATTGACGACATCCTCGTTTATTCTTCATCGGAATCTGAACATCGGAAACACGTGAAAATGGTCCTCGAAAGATTGCGTCAACACAAACTTTTCGCTCAGTTGGAAAAATGTGTTTTCAACGTGACTGAAGTTGAATTCTTGGGATTCATATTATCACCTGGCGGAGTGCGTATGGATTCAAAGAAGGTCGATGCAGTTCTCAAATGGCCATCACCATCCTCCGTAAAAGGTGTGCAAAGCATGTTAGGCTTCGCTAACTTTTACCGCAGGTTTATCTCCGAATTCTCTCGAATAGTCCAGCCCATCACTGCCTTGTTAAAGAAAAACAAGCGTTTTGAATGGTCTACCGAGGCGGAACAAGCTTTCCAGGATTTGAAGACTAAATTTGTCTCTGCACCAATCTTAAAACACCCTCGCCCCGAACTCCCCTACATCGTGGAAACTGATGCTTCAAGCCTTGCCATGGGGGCAGTTCTATCACAAAAGGACCCGGTAACCAATCAGTTGCATCCAGTGGCATTTTGGTCCCGCAAATTCTCGCTTCCTGAAATCAATTACACAATTACTGACAAGGAACTTCTGGCTATCAAGTCTGCCTTTAAGGCTTGGCGGCATTATCTGCTGGGGGCCCGACACACCGTTACTGTGATTACGGATCACCGAAACCTGCAATATTTGAAAACCGCAAAAGCCCAATCCTCTAGACAACTCCGTTGGGCATTATTCTTTGCCGAGTTTGACTTCATAATTACCTATCGACCTGGTACAAAGAACGGTAAAGCTGATGCCCTTTCTCGGATGGGAGTGGAAGAACACTTGATCAACCCTAAACCTGTACCAATCATTCCCGGACAAAGAATTCTGGGTGTAATCGCCACAGAATCCATAGAGGAAGTTAAGGATAAAGCCAGGCAACTTGTAACTCCAGCAGACATACAGAATTGGCATCTGCAGGGAAAGGACTTTGCAGTAAAGGACAACTTATTGTATTTCCAAGAACGATTATACCTACCCAGCACAGATTTACAGAAAAAAGTAATCTCTTGTTATCACGATTCTTTAATGGAAGGACATCCCGGTATGGCCAAGACCTCAGAAAAGATCAAGCGCTCCTTCTGGTGGCCGTCTTGGAAAAAAGATATCAGAGACTTTATAATGTCCTGTGGAGTATGCGCCCATAACAAGTGTTAAAATGGAAAGACCAGCAGGCCTCTTACGCCCTATTGATATCCCACCTCGCCCTTGGCATACGCCTTCTATGGACTTCATCACCGATCTACCTCCATGCTCCGGATACAATACGATTCTAGTAATCGTGGACTTATTCTCCAAGATGGCGCATTTCATTCCGCTCAAAGGCTTGCCAACAGCAGCAACTCTGGCCCGAGAATTTCTCGAAAACATCGTCCGACTGCACGGTTTTCCTTCGGTTCTAATTTTGGATCGAGGTAGTCAATTTATTTCTCATTTTTGGCGAAGTTGCTGTCGGTCGGCTCAAATTGATGTGAGACTATCGACCAGTCACCACCCTCAGACTGACGGACAAACCGAGAGGACCAATCAAACTCTGGAACAGTATTTACGCTGCATGCTGCAGCAAACTGAAAAAACTTGGAAAGGCATCCTTTGGATAGCGGAATATGCCTACAATAACTCTGTCCATTCGGGAACTGGGAAAACCCCGTTTTTTCTTTTGTACGGCAGTCACCCTCGAACCTCGGAGTTGGATCCCCTCCAAGATATTGAAACACCAGCAGTAGACTACCTGCATTCTACAATCACCCAAGCCTTTAAGGAAGCTGTTTCTCACCTTCAAAGGGCTAAAGAACAATACAAGAAAGGAGCAGATCAACATCGGAAGGAAGCCCCTCAATATCAAGTAGGGGATCAAGTCTGGTTATCCACCAAATATCTACCTCTAAAAGGGCCACGCACATTCAACCCAAGATACCTTGGTCCCTATTCCATCACTACCATAGTAAACCCAGTAGCAATCAAGTTGGACTTGCCCCCGCACATGAAGATACATCCGGTCTTCCACGTCTCTCTATTAAAACCCGTGCAACCTCAAACCCGACTAACTAAATCTCCAAAACCTATCCTAGTTGATGGAGAACTCGAGTTTGAAGTCAAAAGCATTCTGGACTCCAAGATCTCCAAATCTAAACTATTTTACCTAATTGACTGGAAAGGCTACGGCCCCCAAGAGAGATCCTGGGAACCTGCTGAATATGTCCACGCTCCTCGCCTAATCAAAAGATTTCACCGAACATTTCCTCACAAGCCAAAACCCCCGGAGAAGCCCGGTTTGGGAGGGGCCTTGAGGGGGGGTACTGTCATGATCTCTGCTTCCAAAAGGTCAGGGTTTTCCCAACTCCCTTGGAAGCAGATCCATAACCCAGGTTCCGAGTGCCAACCAGTCCCAATTGGGACCTTTTGGACCCAGTCCTGGCGCCAGTGGCACCAGGCTCATAAATATGCCCAGTCCCAGCGCTGGAAGCGCCGGGCTCATAATGCTTGGGTGGAATTACCTGCAGCAGACCATGCTGCTTACTTGCCTGCCAGTTGAGCCTCTGATCCTCTTCTGTTTGGAACTACTTTTCCTGTTGGGTGGGGCAGGAGCCACTCCCTAGATTCAGAACACTGGAACTCTTCTGGTAAGCAGGAACTCTTTTCTTACCTAGGCGTGGCTGTGGAAGGAGACACCTAAGCACTACAGGAGGCTATTTAAACCACACCCGATGGATGAATCTTGCTTTGCGTTATTCTGCATCCTCTGCAGCAGAACGCTCATTGTGTCTTCTGCATCTGATCCTGGGCCTAAGGAAAAAGGCTTACCATCCTGAATCCAGTCTTCAGCAACACCTATAAAGACAAGAAAGAACAGGTTAGCATTACGGTCTTCAGTGACAGCTCTTCACTTACCTGGTCCATCGGCTGTCACCAACGCCTCGCGCTGCACTCCGGCATCTGAAAGACAAAGGCTTACCTACTCTTCGTGCGCTCCGGAGGTCTTCACACTGCATTCCGGCATCTGAAAGACAAAAGCTTACCAACTCTTTGCACGCTCCGGAGGCCTTCGGCACTGCATCCCGCATCTGAAAGACAAAACAAGGTGCGTTTAAAGACATTGGGGAACTTTAATACTCACGTGTCATTACTCCTTTCCACATCTAACCCAGTGGGTATTCCGGCACCCTGCAGCCGCTCCGAACTTGTACCTGCAAAATAAAAAGACAGTTAGAGCGCATCGTGAAGCAGGCAACAAGCGCTTACTTACGTGCTTCCAGGCGCTTCTATTCATTCACACGGGCTCCATCTTCAACTCACTTCAGCCAGTCATCCGCCATCGCCGGAACCCTGCAAAACAAGAAACATCATTACTAAAGACTTTAAAGACATTAGAATTACTCGAAACTTACCGTTCGTGCAGTAAACGACGGACAGCAGTCCTCTGAAGTCAAGAGGCCTGCTCCCCTTATCCAGTGAAGAAACTGGTTACAGCACCCTGCCCCGAGGCAGATGGAGAGCACGGCGTTCACTTACCTAAGGTGAGAGCGTTAACCTTTGGGGTTCTACAGGAGAAGAGAAAGGGAAGAAGAGAGAGACATTCAATAACCCAGTTCCTTAATCCCATATTTTCTATCTGCAGACATCTTACCCTTCGAGTCAGACATACAGTGCACAGAGGTCCAGCCCAAAGAGCCAGCCGTGTGTTACACATCACCTTTGAAGATACGGTATACGCCCAGTCAAGACCGGCGCCGCTACGGGAATCAGGTGAGCGTTACAGCAACGTGCAAGGAACTCCTTTATTCCAATAAAGGCCCGGCTAAGGAAACTCAACTTAAAATACATGCTGCTCTACCCATCACGCCTCAAGGTTATCTATAATGGAAAAGCGATATTCCTGGAGACTCCAGCCACAGCCAGCATGTGGCTTGAACATAATAACCTGGCTGACGACGGGAAAGAACTATCAAAAATGGATCGGGGCTAACCATGTACCTGCCAGAGAGTAAAGGAAACGGGAATTCCCCACACAACGACCGACCGCAGACAAACACAATACAAAGCAATTCTTCTGCAAAGTAAGCCACACCGGACGAGAGCTCGAAGGAACACGCGAGCGAAAGTAAGGCAACTCACCCCACTGGAAACTGTGTAAGCAGTCTGCTCACACACAAAAGATGCTGAGGAAGGTGGATGGGAGGGGAGAGGGCTGGGATCAGGTGAACCTGCAGAAGATACTGGTAGGTGCCGGACTGAATCAGAGACATTTCGATTGATCCGACATGGCATCTAACACTAAAATAAAGATAATGACTTGGAATGTGAGGGGCTTGGGATCCTATTTACGTCGGAACAGAATCAAGTCCTATTTGAACAGAAAAAGAAAAGAGTGCAAATAGCGCTGTTGCAAGAAACACACTGCACGGCGGACTCCCTGGCTAAACTGGGGGAACATTGGGGAGGGCAGGGTGTGGGTACTACTTATTCTAGATATGCAAGAGGAGTGTACACTTGGATCCACCCCCAACTCCCATTCCACTTAATCAGGTCTGAGACCCTGAGGGCAGGTTTGTAATACTGTGGGGCCGATTGGAACAGGAAGAGATATGCATAGTGAACTCTTACCTCCCCAATACTAACATTCCAACACATTTAAACTCTATGTATGCTAAAATCGCACCTTACAGACATGGGATCTTTTTCTGGGGGGGAGACTTTAATTGTGTCCATGATGCGAAACTAGACAGGTCCCTGCCCCACTCGAAAAGGCCCCTCAGCAGCAACGACAGCCCTGTCCTTATTAACAGACAGATTGAACCTAGCCGACACCTGGAGAAAGCATCATCCTGACTTCCGGGGTTATTCATACTTCTCTTCCCCTCATGATCTTCACAAGAGGATAGACTATATCTTCATAGGCAAAGAACACCTGTCACAAATAGAAGAAGCACAACACTTAGGAAGAACCATTTCTGACCACTCGCCGCTCTTAATAGAATGGAACCAAGCTGGCCCCAGACCCCCTATCCCTATGTGGAGAATGCCGATAGACGCCATAAGTGACCTGGCGTTCAGGAAAGAAGTACATGAATTTATAGATAGCTTTATTGAGAGGAACACTGGGAGCATTAACCACCTGAGCACGATGTGGTACGCCCTTAAAGTAGTGACGAGGGGGGAAATCATCACGAAGGCAGGGGACATAAGGAAACAATTAAGGGGTGAATTAGATCAGTGGGAACGACAGGTTGAGCAACTTGAAGCTACCCCGGTGAACACCCGCCAAAGAGAAGACAACCTCAAAGAACTCAGAGTTAAATGTGCCTTGGCATGTGATAGACTAGCCAAATTTGACTATGCTACCAAAACAAACAGAACGCGCATAGAAGCCGATAAAACTAGTAGAATGCTGGCCTAGCTATGTAGGAAAGAGCACCCCAGACACACGACTACCATGATACAAGCTGAAGGTAGTACAGACACAGCAAGACATAAACGAAACCTTCAAGAGCTTTTATGAACACCTTTACTCTCACAAGAACCAGGTTCCCGAGAACAAATCATAGACACCCTGGAGGAAATAGGGCTCCCCAAAATGACCCCTTGAACAGGCTGAAGCCTTGGATGCAGATATCACAGCGGAGGATATAATAGAGGCAATTAAGTCACTGGCCACCGGTAGGACCCCTGGGAGTGATGGACTGCCCACTGAGTTCTATAAAGCATATGAGACCTCCCTAACACCCCTGTTACATGGGGTTTTTCAGGAAGCACACGAGAGAGGGATACTACCTGACAGCATGAGGGAGACCCTGTTGATTCCAATTATCAAGCCCAATAAGCCTGTCGACAAATGTGACTCCTACCGCCCAATAGCCATGCTAAATTACGATGTGAAAATATTGACTACGGTATTAGCAAATAGACTGGCCAAAATCATAGGGGATGTAGTGCATGAAGATCAGTGTGGCTTCATACCAGGCCGGAACACGACCATGAACCTACGGAGCGTACAACAGATTATTGCTCAGACGCAGCCTAACACGGAGACATATGCACTGCTGTCCCTTGATGCCATTAAGGTGTTTGATTCTATATTTTGGGAGTGGCTAGTGGCAGGATACTAGAGGGTTTTGGCTTCGGCCTGGGGTTCATTAGGTGGATCAAGATACTTTACACCAAGCCTAGGGCCAGAGTAAAAACAGGAAAATACATATCTGAGACCTGGGACATATGCGGGGGCACTAGGCAGGGATGCCCGCTCTTCCCCATGCTTTATGTTTTAGGACTGGAACCTATTGCTATATATTTTCGAAGACAATTTTTTGACGCTGGGATACGGCTGGGAGGAATAGACCATATTATCTCTCTTTACACAGACGACATACTACTGTATGTCAGGGACCCACACAACAGCGTGCCCACGATGCTAGACGTCTTAGACAACTTTGCAAAGTCTTCTGGCATGCAATTCAGCAGGGCGAAGTCCTGTCTATTCCCTCTGGCAGGCCTCAAGGGGAAAGACATAACAGAACTTCCTGCTGTAGGAATACAGTGGGAACCGACCTAATTCAAGTATTTGGGGATACACATAATGCATACCCCTACACTAATGAATGAGCACAACACGAAAACTGTGATTCCTGTCCTGAGAAAATCCATGAACTTCTGGGCGAAACTTCCCCTATCCATGATGGGTAGAGCTGCAATAACTGAAATGATTGTCCTTCCCAGATTCTTGTACGGGTTCCAGAATATACATTTTTACATCAACGCGCCGTTTTTCCGCCTACTAGAAAGGATGATCCGAAATTTCTTGTGGGGGAAAGGAAGACTCAAAATAGCACTCACCACCCTGATGCTACCGTACACCCAGGGGGGAATCCAACTCCCAAACTTTGAAAAATACTATCTGGCAGCACAGCTTAGTTTTGTCACCAAATGGCTAGCAGATGAAGCCACGTCTGAGACGCTCCTGCTGCAGACCCTAGTATCCCCGTTGCATATGAGAGAACTCATCTGGGCCCCCTCCCACCTGATGCGAAATGTCCTTTTCATGGCCATCCTGGGACGAAAAATTTGGCGCAGGACAGAAACCCTTACCTGTGCTAAGCGCCAGTACTCCCCGGACATACCACTGATCTCGGACCTATGCAGATCTGTCGTAGATCTATATCACCTCAGACACTGGGAAAGGAATGGGATATACTCATGGGGGGACCTATTTGCGGATGGGGCTTTTAAAGATTTTGAAACACTTCAGGAAGTGGATGGAGTCCATATAGGCCAGTTCCTGTGGTATCAGAGGATGAGAACTACAGCACGAACCAAGTGGACGTCATGGCCGGAGGAACCAGAATCAAACTCCCTGATTACACTACTGTATGCCCTGGGTAAAGGATGGAAGCCGGTGTCCCAGATCTACGGCCACCTAAGTGACATCCCCAACCCACGGAGTGCCGATCTGAAAAGCAAATGGGAAACAGACATGGGCCGGGAAATGGCAGATGGAGAATGGGAGAGGGCTTTGACATTTCCCAAGACTGTCTCCAGAAACCACAGATTCAGACACATACAACTCAACCTGCTACACCGAACATACTTTACCCCATCCAGGCTAGCAAAATTTAATAAAATGTCGCACTCCAATTGCACATGGTGTGGAATGAATAATGCGGACTTGATCCACTAGTTCTGGTTGTACACTAAGACGCAGTCCCTGTGGACTGCCATACAGCAGACAAGCGATAATCTGGGGGTGACCCGATACAAATGGACCCTGGAGGAATGCCTTTTGGGCACATACACTAGACCGGCCAAACTCAAGCACCTCGCCAGACTAATGAACATTATGTGTATACTGGCAAAGAGGACAATTGCAATGTCCTGGAAGAAAACAGCTGGGCCCCAACAGAAAAGCTGGCACATTGAGCTGAAACGCTGGGTACAAGCAGAAACAACGGCTTGTGGGGACAGTGTAGCCAGATCTACAGACGACTCGAGTATGACCCTGGAGGCCTGGAAAGAACTCACAGACTCCCTGTTTTACCCCTCAGATGACAAGCCCCCATGAACTGGAACAAATCCACCAAAAGCAGACCTATGAACCGAATTGGAAAGACCTGAGACTATTTCGCCGCTACCTCACTGGGCCCTCACAGGCATGAGCCCCCCTTCCCCCCTCCTCCAGACCAGCCGGACCCCCCCCGGTCCGCCAAGCGGCACTAGCTCAACCGAAAAAACACTGGGAGATAGTTAATGTTGTAATGTTAATTTGTTAATGTTTTATTCTGAAATGCTCATTATCCTCAAATCACGGACATATTTAGTGTCCTGTAACTGTAATAAATAATAAATGCCAATAAACAAATTTGAAAATTAAATAAATCATAAATCTGTCATCATGCCCCTGAATCCCGACCGGCTGACAGCAAGGCGGTAACAATCACCCCTGACCAATCCTGTGGTTGGAGGGATGCGCAGCCTAAACCTGCCCCATCATATAATGCTATGATGTCACATGTTTTATAAATGATAGAGGCTGGCAGAACTCTAGACACTGTCTCCGGAATTTCCAGTGCCTGCGTATCCTGACATTCCAGATCCACCTTTACAAGATTCCAGACTCAACTGCAAGACCAAAGCAGAGCTGATCCTATCCCTGCAAGGCCAAATAATAGCTGATCCTATCCCAGCAAGACCATAGATCCAGAAATTCCACTAAAATCCCAATTACAAAGGGGAACAGCTGTGGAACCCTTTTGGGAAGCAACCTGTGACGAGACCAGCTTTTTTTGCCCACTACCTGCATGCCCGCGGTATCCTTGCCATCATCCAGTGACCAGACTTGCCCAGCTGATTGCTGTTAGGAGAGCCGCCTTCCTGTGACCAGAACTTTTGAGTCCCGAATCTGGTTGGCTGTCCAAATTCCCAAACTCAAGTGCAGATTGTGAGTATTTCCCCATCCCATAGCAAACACATAGTCTACCCATCTTGATGCTTTTTCTTTGTTCTACTCTCTATGACATCATATCCTTGCCTTGGTAACTTGTTCAAAACTGTCAAAATTCTCTGTGCATCTTGTCCTTGATTCCTAGTGTTAGCGCCATTCTTTCATTCACCCCAGCTTGTAACTCCTTAGCAATATTTGGAATCATTTAAATTAATTCCCACATAGATCTGAACGCGGGGTGAAAGGGTTAAATTGAAAAGTAACCTTGTATCATACCATGTCTTTCTTTAACAATATAGTCTAGCTAATTTAGTTTAAGTAAAACTTGCATTTCCTTTTCAAAACCAATTTTCTCTTTTTAACTGCTCTATTTTCCTAAAATCGAACCCCCTTCCCCCTTGAAAATCTCATTCAATTCTTCAGCTATAGTCACCCTTTCCTTTCTATATTGTCCCTGTGAGGTGCATCTATCTCCCAGCCTAAAAACCGCATTCCGATTCTGTGTTTTTCACCCATTTCAAAAAAGAGGTGTTTGACATTTAAAGGAGAAAAAGAGAAAAATGAAACTTGAGTGATTTGACTGCACTGTGTTTTCAATTTCAACCTGCTTGGTGAAGTGTATGCCTTTTGTGATACCTTACCTTAGAGTTGCTAGTGATATAACATCCCTGAGACTGTGATAAAACACATGTACATTATTATTTAATTACACATATAATTAATTATTTGTTAAAATCTGAATGTCCTTTTAGGCCATTGCAAAGGTTTTTCTGTTGCCTTTTATTTTGTGAGGGAAGGTCTGTTTGCTGCCTAATATCCCTGACTACCTGCTGCATTTTTCTATCCACTCAGAATTGGGGGTTGAGGCAACATTGCAGGGTGAAACCTTAACTTGGGTGCTATCTATCCTAATTGAAAAAGTGCTCCTATTCATTTGTGCTTCGGATATGTTCTTATAGAAGGCTAGCCAAGTGTATTTCAGTAGTTTTCATTGTAATTATCCCCCCATTGGTGATTGCTCCCCAACATAAAAATGGTGTGATTTCCTTAAACATAAAAATAAATTAATATTGGTCCATTGTGACCCGGGAATTTGTAAGACGAGTGGGTATAGGCTCATTTCGAATTCATTGAAAATAAACAAATAGTATTCTAATTGAGTGCTGCATCCTAGGCTAACGGCAAGAGTCCTGATCCAGTGTGTCACGCCCAGTTAGAATCCTTCACAAATTTGGGGCTCGTGGCCAGGAATTGGGTTTGTTTTGTCACCTGTGACAGCTTAACATGGCAGGCTAACCTTCAAGGTAGTGATACTTGGCGTGGTTGGAACACTGTTTTACACTGTAGAAGTGCCTTCCCAAAACAAAACTTGTAAGTACAGGCCTGGGTATAAAACTAAAGCTAAATCAACCCTAAAAATAGACAAAAAGCAATATAATACAGATAACCCTTGCATAAATAAATTAATAAAGAAAGAACACTTTCAGAAATGGCCACAGTAGAGATCAATATAACTAGGGGGCACCTTCTACACACACTATTTGTCATGGAGGAATGGCCAGAACAAGATGAAAAAGTCTGGCTAGAAGAAATGATGCACCAGGTCACCGCCATGAACATGGACACATGGCAGGACGGTGGCCTATTACATCATGCTTTGAGCAAGTTATACATGACTCCGAAAATTAAAGAGGAGCAGGTTAAAATTGTTAGAATCACGCCTACATGTAACTACATATGGGAGAGAAGCGCAAAAAGCATGAAGAAAAATCACCTCATGCGCAAAATCAATCTGAACTCATAACTAAAATCCAGACTGAACTAAAATTAGCGGAACAAAATTTGCAAAAGATCCAAGATTCTGAGGCAGAATCTGGAAACTATATCAAACAGTTAAAAGAGGACTTGGCTCTACAACAGCAAATTAATGCAGATCAAGAGGCCCAATTAGATGCAGTGAAGGAGGAGTGTAGGGAAAAGGTTGACTCAGAAGCTAAATAAACAAATAAAATATAATAGAGTCTGCGCAGAGCAGATAGTTACTCTACAAGATCAGATACAAAAGTTGGAAGAGGAAAATAATAAATTAATTATGAGAGACCTCCACTCTCAATCAGAATCCTCCACTCTCAATCAGAATTTGATGAATAGCGTCAGAAATTAGGCGCCATTACACAACAAAGAGATGACCTGGCTGAACAAAGGGGCGCTCTGTGTCAGGAGAAAGAGGCCCATACCAGGAAATGTGCAGTTTAAAAACCAATCTGGAGAAAAGGGAGTCATATATTCAGGTACTGACTGGCATAAAAGAAGAATGTGATAAAATAATGTGACATAGGCGACAAATGGAGCTTAGAGTTAGAGCAGGCCATAGAGGCTATAAATGTGCAGAAGAAGGAGGTTCACCTCCTGCAACAAAAATTGTTTCATTGTTCCCAAACCATACAGGCAGCACAGAGAGACAATGAAGCCCTCTGTGAGGAGAAAGCGGGGCTCCACCAGCAGGTGGTAGCTCAAGGACGGGTCATGGAGGCCAGTAAAGCCTTGATAGCTGAGAAAAAGGCTCAGATCTTTGCCTATTATCAAGAGGTAGGGGCTGAAAAGCAGAAGCTAGTGAGGTTGGAGAAAGAGGGTGCTAGATTTAATCCTAACTGGAGGGACCTCAAACAGGTAGAGAGGGGCAGGGCAATCCCTGATCGTAGTATGATGACCTCTGTACTAAGGGACTCAAACACATGTAATACATTGAAAACTGCTGACTTCCTGTCTACTGGTTCACATGAGCCAGAAACCATGAGGCCAGCAGAATTGAATAGGTTTAGTAGGATGGATCTGACAGGTCATCGCCCCCCAGGAATTGATGGACAGGCGTCCCTGTATAGATACCAAAACATTAAGGCTGATATCTCTGACAAGGAAGTCTCCTATGAGTCAGGGAATTAGATCTGCAGAAATACTACCTTCAAAGGGACCAGTTGGTTCAATTTGTAGAAAAACAAAATGAAATAAGGGCCAAAAAGAGTATTTTGAATACCTCCACCCAATGAGGGCAGCGGGGGGGATCCTCCGCCAACCCTGGAAGCAGGGAGGAGTCAGAAGTCTACTCTCTGGTGCACTACATGGGAGAAGAAACTTGGCCCCACCATTCTGCGAGCCCCTCCTACGCTCACAGAATCAGGGAACACCTAGAAAATCAGGAGGGGTCCTCCAACAGAAGCACCTCTGAGTCTGAGGGCAAGTGGACTCCGGTGACATGGCCAAAGAAGGCAAATAAACTGAAGAGAGTTATGATGAAAGACCCCATTAGGCTGATCAAGGCCATTAGGAACTTCATAACCCCGTAACACAAAAACGCAAAATATTTTGTCTGGGAACATTTGGAACTCTATGAAAAAATGATGGACACTTTTCACCTTAACGACAACCAGAACTGCATAGAGTATGCTAAATGGACATTCTCTACAGAGTACTCCAGCTTCTTTGCTGGACTGGAAGACCAGAACCATTCAAGATGGTCCACCTACAGTTTACAGTGTGGGGAAGATCAGGCCCCACGAGAATGTGTACAGGACCTAAAACGCGCCTTTACACAAACCACTAGGAGGGTGCGCACGGATAGCAGAGAGTTTAATACAACCTACTTTCATGCACTCCCAAAATATATAGTGACCCACCTGGTGAGGGATTTCCATGATAAAAGATCTCTGGACTGGGTAATAGAGCAGGGTACCCGCATTTATGAAGTCCAAAAACCTGCAGAAAATAAAAACCAGACCAAAAACCCCAAACGAGCCAACACCCATGCTGCTTCTAAAGTGGTGGAGGTGAAGGTTGTCCTCATTTTGGACCTAGAAATGGGGGGACCTAAAAATGTACCTACCCAAAACCTGCAAAATCAGAAGCCAAGAAGGCCTTCTGGCCAATCAGAAACAGGGGGCAGTCAGGGAGGCAATGCCACCAATGGGACCCCTCACTCTCCTGATTATGTAAGTCCCAGATACAAGGGCAACCAATCTATCATGGGGTATGTATGGACTCCCCCACCCCAAAGGGGGGTCCCACCACGTAAGTACTCCCCCAAGAAACTTCCCTCCTAACTTTCCTCAGGGGGGCAGTAATCCCCCAAATCCCGGGTTAAGTTTCTTTCCTCGGTATTCACAAAACCCCAACATGTAGGACAATCCTCCTTTCTTTCCCCGGTTTCAGGAGCCCAGACAACTCAATCTGGGAGAGGGGAGGCCAAGGATGGAGTGTTACCAAAATCCCCAGTACCCAGGGTACCCCGGGAGAAGGGATAGTTACCCTTCCCGTGAACCCCCTAGATACGAACAAAGACCCCCGTACCAGCCGGAACGGGTGTTTCAACTGAAGCGCCAGGTCCAGAACCTCACACAGGATCTGGGTTGCATGTTAAGGGCTCAACAGAACCCTCAGATGAACATGGCGGCTCAGAACCCTGCAAACTCAGGGTCTGGCACTCCAGAACAATGACAGGGAGAAAACCGCAATAATTCAGCTGCTCCCGAGGAGGAGGCATATGGGACACCTCGGAACCAGAACTAAAATCTCCTGCCCCTGAAAATCTGCAACCCAGGGAACAGAGGGTGGGTAGGAGAAATAAAGACCTCAAAAAGGCCCATTTTGGGGAGGAAGTTAGTGTCCTCCAATTTGAAGGGGAAGAATCCTTAGCGGATTCTGGGACATCAGCCTTCTCCTTCAGGGACAGGAACATTCCTCCCAAGAAAAATTGGTCCTGAGAGATACGAATGAAGACTGGGTGGGTGTGGGGACTGATTCAAAGTCACCCATCCCTGAACCCCAGAATTGCCATTCAGAGAGTAAAATAATAAAGGAGGGATACTCCCCACAAACTGGTCCTAGTGACTGCCTCCACGTAAAAGGGGGCAGCACAGAATTAGGGACACAGGGGATTCCAAAAGCCACATCTATTTCAGGATGTCAAATTTTTATTACAGATCCCCAGACTCTGACACAGAAAATAGTCCAAAATGCCACTGTGTCAGAGTCCAAAATAAAGAAATTGACCAACTAGCTTGCCCAAAATGCTCATTACCTTTGCTCTCTTGAGGAGAAGGAGGGGAGATTTTATTCCCCCGTTCAAGTTCAAGGGCAATGTGCAATTTCAGTACTGGTGGACACTGGATCCCAAGCCACTCTTCTGTCATAAAGGGCCTTTGAGCAGCTAAATTCAGAAGGGGGAGGGACACCAGATCCCTCTCACCCCTCTTCCTGGACAACTCCAGAACTTTGATGGGAATGAAATTCCTGTTGGGGGGGCTGCGGATTTGGAAATAAAAATTGGGCGACATAAGGTGAAGCACCCGGTCATAGTCGTGACTCCAGAGGGAACACCCTGTCTACCAGGGAATGACATCCTGCGCAGGTTGTCCCCCCTAATAGACTGTGTGAACAAGGTACAAGACCAGGCCAATAAAATTAAACAGTGTCAACCATGTCAGTATATTTGGCACATGCTGCATGGTTGAACATAAATCGGATCATATCAAGTTTCATTTCCAGAACAATCAAATAACTGACGTGACAGTGATTGCTGTAGGACAACAAACTGGTGATGGAAACAGATGGTGATGGAAACTCCTGAAAATGAACCTTCCTTACAGATTTAAGTGGCATTCCACACTGTAAGGAAATACTTTGAAAAGTTATACTGATCCACAATCTGAAAACCCCAATTCTGTAGTCAAGAGTGATGAGAAATCAGCTCAAAGTTTAGCTGACATTCAGAGAATAAGAGAACAGTTTTTCCTCCCTAGTCAGTTAAATGAGGGGAAGGAGTCTGTTCTTACCCAAGTGTGTGTGAACAATGGAAAGAGCTTCATCAGAGAAGTCACGTTCAGACAGCTCCCAAAAGATCCAGCCATTTCCACATTTAAATTGATCAGTAAGTAGGAAATGGGCCTGGAAACTGCCAATTCCAACCATCTCGTGTCTAGCAGGTGTATGCTCAACATTTCTATAGGTAACAAAGCATAGAACATAATTGTTGGGTCGTGCGAGATGTCCCTGCTGCATTCTATTTAGGCAGTGACATTCTCAATCGGTTGGCAATTAATTTGGACCTGATAAATTACAAGGCCTGGTCCCGACTAGAGGGCAATCCCATGGGCTTTGATGATTCAAAAAGAGCCGTTCGGTCAGCCCAATTGCTACGGTATGCGGTATGTGGTTGAAGTTCAAATTCTGACGCATATGTACACCTCAATGCAAATCTCCAACAGCAGAGGTTGGGGTTAAACCCAACACCATTAGTGAATATAGAACACAACACCATTCCAATAATGATGGATAACAGTGACCTTAGGAGTATCACTCTGGGCGCAGGCACCATTATTGGAATGGCGGTTAATGACTGACATTTTTCCATGGATCTAGGAAATGAACTTATAGGAACAATCCCAAATGTCTGTTTTGACAATGACAGTGACAATGACATACCACCAGACAGGTTCTTTACCCGGAAAGGGGGGAATTTCCTGGTGTACTCTTCCTGCCCTTACAGGAAGAGGTGACTTGTGACATCCGGCAGGATGAGGTGATATTCGAGGTCCACAATGACTTCCTCTCCTACCTGAAACCCTCTGTGTCCAGGTCAATACTCTAACCAGAGACTTCTCCACTCAATTGGGGGAGGCCGCTGAATTGGCAAAACCCTAAATCTCTCCAGGCTTCAGACAAATGGTTAAAGAGTGAGTCAATCTATCTGATGCCTGTGATACTCCGGAGCAAAAGCAAAAGTTGAAGGAGGTGTTCTTAGATTTCCAAGATATCTTTGCTGTGGACTCGTACGACTGTGGTCGTACCGAGATCCATACTACAACAATTCCCACAGACCCTGGAATGACTGAAGTGTTTGTGAAGCAATATCGCTTGCCTCTCGCATCCATGGAGTCCCTGACAGAAATCATCAAAAACCTGGAGTCCCGTGGGATAATTTGTCCAGTCCACAGCACCTTTAATTATCCGGTGCTGGGGATTTTAAAAGCAAATGGCCAATGGAGACTCTGTGCAGACCTTAGGGAACTAAATAAACGGGTCCACATGTCCCAATGTCCTCTCCCCTACATTGACCAAGGACTGGCCCAGATCCAGGGGTCAAAGGTATACACTGCCATTCACCTGCCAAATGGGTACTGGACCATGTCTGCCAGTAAGGTGGACCAATACAAGCTGGCCATTACCTTTCAGGGGGGCAGCAGTAGACGTGGACCTTTCTGCATAAGGCCATGCCCGACTTGTGTGAAAGGGGTGACCTGGTCTATGAGGATAATGTCCTGATAAAAATCTCAACTGTGGAGGAACACATAGTGGAAATCTGTTATGTTCTGACTCAGTTGAGAGTTGCCGGAGCAAAACTGTCCTTCTAAAAGGCACAGTGGTGCAGGACCTGTGTCAAATTCTTGGGACATGAAATAACTCCTGAGGGTCTCTGTCCCCAGGAGAAGAAACTGGAAGCACTCCTAAAACTGAAAGACCCCACAACTCTGCGTGAGCTAAGAAGCCTCCTTGGACTGACTAATTACAGTAGGCAGTTCATTGAGGATTACGCAGAGATCACAAGACCCGTGATCCATCTGTTGAAGGGGGGGGGAGTAGGAGTGGGGTCCAGAACAAGCCGAGGCAGTAAAGCAACTCAAAAGAAGTCTCTCACAAGCGCATTGTCTAGCTTACCCTGTCAAAAACAAAGAGTTCCTCTTGGAGACATGCTTGACAGGAGTATTATATCAAAAGCATGACAAAGTCAACAAAGTCATCTCCTATGCAAGCAAGACTTTATCCTCTGTGGAGGAAAAATTCAACGATTGTAAGAAGGCACTCCTGGCAATGGCATGGGCATTGAAAAATGACTGCCCATTCATCCAGGGGGAACACATCATTGTGGAGACTCCACACCAGCCTTTACAATACCTACAAAGTGACAGAATCTGGGCCGGAAATGTGAGTGATTCCCAGATTACTTCCTGGATTCTGTCAATGCAATCTTTCCTGTAGAGGTCATATACGGCCAAAACACAAGAAGAGTCCCCTTGCGCGAGGTCTGGCTGACTTGCATGATTGTGCCAGAGAAAATTGTCTCGAAGACGAGAGTCTTAAAATCCAGGACAACATGGAGGTGTAACTGAATTCCCCGCACAAAGTCTATGAAGAAGACAAGTGCCAGGGAATGCCCACAGTTTATGTGGATGGGTGCTCCTACCATGTTAACAACAACAGGCAAAAGGAACTGGTAGCCGGCATGGGGAATGAACCCAGAACCCTCCACTGGGTACAAAATCGGTCCCCATAGTGGTCAGGTGGCGGAGTTGATGGCAGTTCATCAAGCCATCCTCACTGCCGCCCATCACATACTCCACAAACTGGCCATAATTACCAATTCAGATTATGTCCTCAACGGGTTCGTGGAGCAACTGGTAAACTGGAAAGCCAGAGGCATGCTATGTGCTAATAACAAACCGCTAAAACATTGCAAGCTAATACAAGATATTGATGATCTGGCCACTTCTAGTGGTATGGCCATCTATTGGAAGAAGATCAAGGGTCATTCCAGAATAGAGGGGCCAGATAAAACTGGAAAGGACCTAGCTGATCAGCTGGCCCAAACCAGAGCCATCCAGGGGGATCTCCTCTTGATTGAGTCCCTGTTGGGAGAAATCCAGGTCAATGCTGTCTTTAGGTCCCAGACAAATGCTCATAATGAACTCTCAACTGCCCAATGGAGTAAGGAGACCCTAGATGCTGATTTAATCATGACACAAAAAGGGGATCCCATTATCGGAAAATGTTATCAACACATTGATGACCCTGAGAACTTTCCGTTGATGGATACCGATTACATTGGGAAAGAGAACCTCAGGGTGTTGATGAAGTGTCCAAAAACGTTCTGAATCCAAGACGGTTTGTTGGTAAGGAAATCTATATCTGGTTGTGACCAGTGAGTGGTCCCTACCTCATTCTGAAGCCTGATGATAAGTCACACCCATGACGTGGCCACAGCCGGTCATTGGGGGTTTCACACTACTCTAGAAATCTTGCGGGACGTTGCATACTGGCCACACATGGGATAATACCTCAACCAATATTTGAAGGGGCGTCTTGTGTGTGCACAATTTCAGCCAACTTCATTTACACACCGAGCTCGCCTCCAGAAGAAGGGGACCACCCTGCATTGGTCAGATTTACAAGTAGATTTCATCGGCCCATTATTCGCTCATCTAGGGGGAACAAGTACATGTTAACAGTAACATGCTTGTTTACCAAATGGGTGGAATGTCTCCCAGCCCCAAATTGCAAGACAGAAACAGCAGCTGCCCTGATGATCAACCACATCTTCTCACATTTTGGTCTACCCCAAAGGATTGAGTCAGAACGAGAAAGTCACTTCACCAGCGAAGTGATGACAAAGATGTGGGATATACTTGCGGTAAAAAGGAAACTTCACATTGTATACCGCAGGTCCTCTAGTGGGGGAGTTGAGATGTACAATAAAACCATTGTGAGCATTCTAAAAAAGTTTGTGGCAGATTCTGGGCCAAGTTGGGACATCCTATTACTGCTTGTCCTGATGGCCATCAGATCTACACCATCTTCTGCGACCAAGATGTCTCCATTTGAGCTAATGACTGGGCGAAGGATGGTGCTACCTCAGAATCTGCTCTACAGAATAGCAGACACTAATAAATGCCTCCACAACACATGAGTATGTTGAAAATGTAAGAAAACAACTTCAACATGCTTTTGCGTACGCTCAGCGGACTCTGGAAAAATCTGCAGAGGGGATGAAGACTCAATATGATTTAAAAACCACCAAAAAGGAATACCAAGTAGGAGACAATTTCCAGAGGAAACAGACCAAGGAGCGGAAATGTTTACTGAGCTGGCGCGGTCCTTAATTGTAGATGAAATTTCACCTGTCGCCTATCTAATCCGCATCCCCAAAGGAGGGCTGACGGAAGAGAAAGGGGTCCATATTAATCAGTTAGAAAGTTGTCACCATAGGCACACTTTGCAGCAAATTGAGCAGCCAAGAGAAAATCCAAAAGAGGACATATCTGTAGAATAAGAACTAGAAAAAGAAGAACCAGAAAGGAACAGGTAGGTATAGGTAACATTATTTAACAGGGAGTATTTTTCTTCATTGTCAATACGAGAGGGATCCCCCAAAATTCTAGTAACACTAGTAGTTATATGTGTCTTGTAAATGATTATTGGTCGTTATCGTCTAAAATACTGTAATGTTTGCAATGCATGTGTGTCCCACTGCTGTCAAACCTCTGGGAAGGCAATTAGTGAGAAAATGTAGTAAACAGTTCTTATTTATTCACTAGATTATTCATACTGGTTCTGCCCATTCAGAGACCAAGGAGGACCTCCCCGGGGATCTGGAAAGGAAAGATCAAAGAAAAATCTGGGGTGTCGCTCCACAACACAAGGAAAGACCTAAGGAGAAGCTGTGGGTGTCGCTCCATACTCCAACCAGAGACAACGGGAGGATTGTGGTGTACCGCTCCATGATGGAAGAAGGACTCCACCTCATGAACCCCACTTTTCCCTACTGATAGATCCCACTTTGCCCTACTCTGCCTCAACAAGAATTCTCAGAAGAGTCGGGGGAGGGGGGAAATTTGTGTGATACATTGACCCATTCAGCAGAACCAGCAAAATGACTGTGCTGGCTCCTTTGAGCACCACTGCCTCGCATCAAAACTGCGTTTAGCAGCTTCAAAAGGATGGCTGCACTGTTTTTCCAAACACCATTGGGCAAGTTGGAACAGGGAGCACACTGAGAAAGGCTGCCAGTGTGTGTTCTTATGTGCACCAAAAGAAGCAAATTGAAAAACAGTACTGCTCTGCTGTTGCCAAAAAGTTCCCAGTGAAAAAGGGAAATATTTTACATTTAAAATTACGCCGCTCTGATGCTCTGTTTATCTGTTCTAAGGTACTCTGCTTTTATAAGTGAGGCCCTGCCATACCCATTTATATTCAGATTGTGCCCGAGCAGGAGAAAGCATTGTCATTGCATACCAGGCTGTGTCAGGCCTGATCTGGGAATCAACAGAAGCTTTACTTTCAGCTGCACAGAAAAACGCTTGACTTTTGGGCTACAAAATGTCAAAAATCACTGCTTCAAGAGAAGCCCTAGCTTTAAGGGTGTCTGTCAATTTCAGTGGACCTGTGTCTTAAACAGATTGCTGTATACGTGAAACTAACTAGGGCAAAACAGTGTTTTGAAAGTCAGAAGGAAGAGAAAACCTTTTGAAATGGTCACCCCAGCAGAATTCACCATGGGTTCAAATGCACTTTTGCCAATAAGGAAAAATGCCTGTTTTAAAAGTACAGTGTTGAAAGAAGGCCCTGTCTTGGCCTAGCAATGTCAAGGGGGTTTTGCTGGGAAATATATATATATATATATATATATATATATATATATATATATATATATATATATATACTTCTGATTCAGAACAAAATAAAATAAAATAAAGAATTAAATGCAGTGGCCGGACTTTGGAAGCTCCAGAACAGGTTTTTCTGCTGGCTAAACTAAGGCCTTCCCCCAAAAGGAGCCACCATACATTTCTGCGACACATGCATGTTAATTGCTACCTTCGAAAACATTGAATGGACCAAGACAAAGAAATATCACACGCTCGTCAGACATTTGTCTGGGCTTCAGCTTGAGACAATAGATCTGGGACACCTAAGTGTGAAGTGGGGGAAGTGACCATAAAGCTTCATCAAACTGGGAAACCCTGATGGCCACCCTGGTCTGAACTGACAGTTGGTGGTAGCCTGGAAAGACATGACTATATTTGGAAGAGAAAGGCAGCCCCATCTGTCTCAAAATACTATTTGATGAATAAACTTTTAAAACTGTTAATACTGTAACCGGATAGCGCAGAAATGTAAAAGTTGGACAGATTAGGTGTAATTTTTATGGCTTTTAAAATAAATGGCAGATAATTGGACATTATGAGGAAAGTGTATATAATGCCACTTTGAGATTCAATATTCACATGCCTTATGACAATATAAAGTTATAGAATTTTAGGTAAAGGAATTTCATTGAAAAAACATGAAAAACTATTAGTCGGACAAATCAAAGACCTACAAACTGGAGAATTGGACTGCATGTTCTGCGTAAAATATGTAATCTGCCTATGTAATTTGTTAAAATACCACAACTGTACAAATGTGTAAATTATGTTAAAAACTGATTTTAAGAGATTCCAAGATGGCCGCGATGCTGTGAACACCGCGGCCAGCAAGCTCCTGTCCTGAGGCCCTAATAATTTGCATCCAGGCCGACTTAGCCCTTGGCGACATAGGGTTCTGGGACCGGTGTGACTTGGCAGCGGCGAGTCGGATGCGGAGCTAGGGATCTGCCGGCCCCGGGAACGTTGGGGGAAGTAGACTGATGCTTGTGCAGCAGCTGGGCACCCGGCCATTGCTGTCCTCGCCACCCAGGCACCGATGAGGCTTTCGCAGCCCGTTTGCGGCGTGGGACGCCGGATCACGCCTTGGGGGCTGCGTGGTGCGGTGCACCCCGGCTCCTCTGTGGTGCTCCTCTGCTAACCATCTTGGTGCCCTTGGAGGGAGGCAGACCCGGGGGATAGGGTCCCACACCCTCGGCAAGGAGTAGAGGCTGGCGCATTTACACACCACCGATGCGCACACTGCCTGTGTGCTGGGAGGACCATTGCCGCTCCTGGGTCCGCGTTCCCCATCTGCTTATGTACTCGCCGAGCACACGTCCGACCCAGGCAACAGGATTTGGGTGAGGTGGCCTTGACTGCTCGGGTGGCCATCACTGTCGGGCAGACATCCGGGGAGGACCGCTAAGAGCCTCCTAGTGGACCCTGGAGGAGCCCGAGCCGAGAGTGGTCCCAGCGGTGCGGTGACGGGAAGTGAGAAGAAGCAGACTATTCCCACGACGCCATTAGGCCATTAGGATCAGGCAATTGCCACGCAGTTCGAAATTAGATATCTCTGCTGACCATAGCGAGACCGGGTTCTCTGACCCTGATCCGGTTCTCCTGTTGGAACTGACCCACCAGAGGTTTTTTTTTTCAGCTCCCAGATTCAGAAGTACATTAGGAGGGTGTCTATCGGAACTGGCCACTACCAGAAGCACTCTCTTTGTCTGTTTAGTGCAAGCACCGGACTTGTTGGGCCTCAATTCAGTGCCCCCTATCATATACCTTTGCATGGCAGCCCCGGTGGCGTTTGGGAGGTTTAGCTTGAGGCCTGCGACACGGGGGGAGCGGCTCCAGGCTCCTGGGACCTCTCTCCACCATCGCCCGCGGGTCCTGCTCTTTGCTTGCCCCTGCATTTGATTTGGCACAACGACACTGCATCCCATAACCCTGATCCTATCTTGCCCTCAGAGGAGTGCACTGGCGCACATAGGACTGAACTGGCCACCAGCACTTATGAAGTGCCCTTGTGTAGGGGAGCTGGGAGTTATGTGTGCGGACCTTAACACCCTAACCTCCTGGCATCATGTCCAAAAACAAACCTAAGGTTTTGCAGCCCCTCCAGAGGTCCTGAGGAAAGTGCAGGAGAATGCCTTGACTAAGATATGGTCCAAGGACACTGGGGACACTCAGGCATCACCTGCCATTGGCAGGACCCTAGGGGAGGCCTCAGCATATCTGGCCTCTTCAGTACATCAACAACCGGTCACTCAGCCTGCGCTGGAGCTCCTGTTGGCAGACATGCTTGAGAAGATTACCACATCTGGCCAAAAGCAAATGGATGTTCTTAGGGAGGACCTGGCGGAGGGCCTCCAGGAGATCAAAAGGGACATTAGTAAGATAGAGGAAAGGGTGAATACAAACGAGAGAGCGATTCAGGACCTAGCTGAAGATGCAAGGAAGACGGATTCCCTCCAGGAAACATTGGCTACGGCCACGCATAATCTGGAGCTCTAGGTGGAGGACTTGGAGAACAGCTCTAGGCACTCGAACATCCGCATTAAGTCCCTCCCGGAGGGCTCTCAGGAACAAGACCTTCCCAAACTGTGAAGGGCATATTCGCGGACCTCCTGGATGTATCTGGGTCTGAGGACGTCACCTTTGATAGGATACATAGAGTGGGTCCCAAGCGGGCAGATTCAGGTGCGAGACCCAGAGATGTCCTTGTGGCCATGCATAGCTACTCAGTGAAGGAGCGGATTCTCGCTGCAGCGCGGAAAGTTGGCCGTCTAACCTATGATGGGGCGGAGATAGCACTGTATCAGGACCTGGTGCATTGAACCCTAATCAAATGATGACAAATGAGTCCAGGACTATCCCACCTAAGAGCGCAGGGCATCCGATATAGGTGGCTGCATCTCTTTGGCTTGGTGTTTGATTGGGAAGGGAAGTCACAGAGGATCACCACCTGTGAGCAGGGTCTCGCCTTGTTGGGGGTGCAAGAGGATGCGTCGTTATCATCTACCCTTCCCCCATCCCAGGCACCCACCCACAGAGTGTGGGAATGGACTACGGCCCACTCCAAGAAATCGAAGAAAAACGGTAATAAGCTGTGCCTGGAGGGCCCACTGCCAGGAGAAGCGCAACATCTACAGACCTGATTGGGTTTGCACGGGTGTGGGGTCCTGCAGGGATGTAGCCTGACGGAGCCTCAATTGGACGCCTGGGGAAAGCATAGAAGCAGGAAGTATGTCTTGTGAAGGCCTTGTCTGTCAGCAGCATTTGCAACGGCTGAGCAGGGAGCGAGGGGGACTCACAAATTGGAATGGGATTGGGTGATCCTGTGTTGAAACAGTTGGGGGGCAATGCATGGGGCAACTCTCTAGGTTCAGATTCGAGGGGGGCCGAGGCCAGTCGTCCTACATTGTCAGAGGGAAGGGGAGTGGAAGGGGGTTGTGGAGGGTGGGAGAAGACCAGTGCTACAGTAGCGTTTTGGAGGGTTTCGCAACGCCGCTAGTCAACGAGTATTGAGGATCTTCTCCCTCAACATGAATGGCCTTAATTCCCCAATCATACGCAAGAAAGTAGAGTGCTACATTAGGCGCGAACGGCCACACATCATCACGCTTCAAGAGACCCACATCAACACAGCGGATCGGGGTAGGGTCAAGATCTGGGGCTACTCCAACGTCACTACAAGTCACACAAGCCGAAAAGAGAGCAGGGGTCCTATTGTCCCTTAGAGACGGGCTGGATTTACATGTCGCTGGGGAGTTGGTAGACGACCAAGGGAGGTTTTTGGCGGCATCCCTGGTGGGAGATGAGCATCCACTCACGGTAGCGACGATTTATGCCCCGAATGCGGCACAAGACAGTTTCCTCTAGCGGACCCGGAAGTACCAGAAGTACGCTGTTGGCTGGACCGAATGCTGCAGCGATCCCCTGCGCTGTCAGTGGATTTGTTTCTGTAAAAGACATTTACAGCTGCGCAGTGCTGACGAATAGCGGATGTCTTTGCCTGCAACACAGATGTTGCCTGAACCAAAAACCCTATGATTGGCCCATTTGGTTAAGGATCCGCCCCCAGTCCCTCCTTCCAGCAGTTAGAAATACCGAGGGCGCAGCGCACCCGCGTGCGCATCCAGAAGTACCAGAAGTACGCTGTTGGCTGGACTGAATGCTGCAGCATCCCCTGCGCTGTCAGTGGATTTGTTTCTGTAAAAGACATTGGGCCTCATTACACGGTAGGCAGTAACCATGGCGCTATTAGCACCATGGTTGCCGCCGGTATTTTACCGTGTCCGCCTTGGTGGATGGCGGAATTACCACCCTACTCCAAGGTGAGCGGGGGCGGTAATTCCCCATTCACCAAGGCACTTCCCCATTCCCATTTTTGCCCAAATAGGGCATAATGGGAATGGGGAAGGAGCTAATTACGGTACCGCAAATTGCGGTACCGTAATTAGCACCGAGGTCCCTTTGCGGCACCCTACTGTAACAGCTGGTAAAACCAGCCGTTAAGGTTGGGTCCCGCAAAGGGAACTCGTAGTAAGGCGGTAAGGGTTTACCGGTACTGGTGCCCTTACCGTTACCGGTAAACCCTTTCCGCCAAACGTGTAATGAGGCCCATTTACAGTTGCGCAGCGCCGATGAGAAGTGGACGTCTTTGCCTGCAACACGGATGTTGCCTGAACCAAGTAATTCCACTGATTGACTTTTTTGATAGACTGGTGCTGTGCTGAAACTATAATACGAGATGCTGACGCTAGGTGATTTGATTAGCCTTTACCTGCTTGCATCATTACTGCCTCTCTTTATTTTTGATTACAGAAACCCTATGATTGGCCCATTTGGTTAAGGATCCGCCCCCAGTCCCTCCTTCCAGCAGTTAGAAATACTGAGGGCACAGCGCACCCACGCGCGCACCCGGAAGTACCAGAGTACGCTGTTGGCTGTTTGCTGCTTTGTGCAGCGTGTAGCGTACAGCGTGTTATAGCTCCTATTGATCATTGGTGCCGGCATTCATTACATCTGCTAAGAATAAGTGATAACTGATGGTGAGCCACGCTGTTTAATACAAATCATATGGAACTACAAACAGCTTGCTACGCCCATCAGAGTGTCCCTATATCTAATATAAAGTCTAAAGGTGAAGCTCCCCAGTTAGAGCCTAGAAATAGACCTAGTAGAGCATGCAAACGGAAAATAATTTCTAAACCAGGTCTATTGACTGACAGTAAGTTGGCCAAAATGACCACCTTTTTTAACAAAATTGATTCGGCGAGTTGGGTAAATCCCGTACAGCTGAGTCCTGGAGTTAAGGTGAATACTATGAATGAGTTAATAGAAGAATTTGCATGTAGTCTACCGTGAATTGGAGCTAAATTGTTTGCTGAAATACTACAAGACCCTAATGAGTTGGTACACATGAATAATGTAAAGAGATGTGTGAATGAGATACAGAGTGACAAAATGAATGATTGTACGATGATTGCAATATGCGAAAAGTCTGTTTTTCTTGATAAACCTAATTATCAAGAAAGATTTGTGGTTGACCCAATTACTGAAATAATTACACTAGAAAATGGGCAAATGACGGGTAATGAAGAAATGGAAACTGCACCAGTTAAATCGACTAATTTTTCCAAAATGTGCAAAGAGATGATAGTTTCCCCATCCAATTCGAGCTTTGCCTCTAAGACCTCTGATGAAATATTAAAAGCGTTAGACATTGCTATAACTAATCTGGTAGATAAATGTGATACTATTGCACGCAAGTTAGACAGACATTCTGTCCTATTTCATAAGAGCATCAATAGAAGCAAACAAAAAGACACTAAGAGATATAGGTGTCAATACCGAATTTGAGATACTGAAGACGTATCCAATAGCGAATATGGAAGACTTAACTGCAGCCAGCAGAGAGTCAGATGGCACTGAGAAGATAGCAGAGTATACTATTTCTGATATGGCTAAGGCAGCAAATCTTGGACAGACCGCCAAGAGACTGAAAAAGAGTAGACTATCTAAAAAGAAAGTGATATCTCAAGCTGCGATGTACAGTAGGAATAATAGGAGACCCTCAAAAAATGGATGTATAGACAAAACAGCGATTGATGTGAGTATTGTGGAGGAACCTATCCCCTATTTCCCTACCCTTATTCCCTATGATCCTAATCCACTTAGACCGATTCAATTAACAAAACAACCCAATTTTGTTGGAGATCATATACGGTCTATCCATGAACAGTCAGAGAAAGCTCCTCAAAAAAATAAACATTTATTGAAAAAAGTTAAATGGAGACAAAATTCACAAGATAAGAGCCCTGCTCCAGCTAATAGATGCCCAATGCTAGACGTATGGCTAGCATCGACGAAAAAGAAGAAACATACAAAAAATAAAGAGGAAAGTCGACAAGGTTTAGCAGATGCAATACTGCTTGACATGCAAAAGCTATTTGTAGAGCCTAGTAAAGATAAATCAGAAACTACGAAATTAAAAATAGGGAAGAGAAATAAAATGGATGCTTCAATTACTGAATCCCTCCAAGCGCAAAAGAAGATAATGTTAGATGATAGTCAACGCAGTCAAAAAAAATAATCCAATTAACCATGTCAAAGCTCTGCAGTTCCAAGAGACTGCTAAGTCTGATATAGTTGAGATTTGTAACAGAAGGCGCCTATTAGAATTATGTGCAGCCATTGTACCATTACGAATGATATACTCTAGAGACTTTAAGATAGTAGACCAATTGGTTACGCCTAGCGTAGCCATCACTAATGTGTGGTGTATTGATGATGTCACATTGGATTATATTCTTATCCATAGTGATCTGTTTAGTGAACTGGGTTACTCCTGTAAAGAAACATATATGCAAACAGTCAAATACCAGGAGATATTGCCAGGTCCTAAACTTACTAAAAATAGAACTACAAAAGAAGAAAACATGCTAAGAAAATCGAGAGAAATGTCTAATAAAAATGGGGGAATAAGTGATGGAGCGAATAACTCTGACCCAACTAAAGCTAGCAGGCAGATAGACATAAAGGCAAAACAGATGTTAGATGGCCCAACAAACACTGCATCGACCAATGGATATTGGGAATGGTGCCCATAGCATTAAATCTCATTTTGAAAAAGTCCCTGACGAGATCGGAATAATGCTATCTTGGAACACAAGAGGTAACCATCACTATACAGCAGCAGACAGGCTTCTTGAGAATCTTGACTATTTTTACATGGTGGCTTTCCCATCACTTTACAAGAAACTTGGTTATATAACCATGCGACATAGATGGTTGGCGCACTATACAAAGTCTGGCAGTGAAGGGGCCCAAAGGCCGCCGGAAAGGAGGATTGCTCATAGCCGCTAGATACCCATGGGTTGCAAAGAACACCAAATGGTCTACAGAAATGGTGCTAGCAGTAGAGATTTGGACTAATATACCTGAGATACCCAAACTACTGCTAGTGAATATTTATAACCCTCCGAATGAAGTGTTTAATAAAACCAACCTTGGTACGGTGGTCAAAATCCTAAACGAAGCTTCAGAAGGTCTACCTTGTATATTAGTTGGTGACTTTAATGCTAAGATAGTGATGCCTGAGAATGTAATGAACGATGTTGGTTCAGGGCCGTTAGACCATGGTTTATCAAATAGAAATGGGAAACCCTGGGTAAATTTATTTCTCAAATATCACCTGAAAATGCTGAATGGTAACACATGTAGTGATCCTAACCGTAGCGCAACTCGAGTGAGTGGTGAAAGTTTATCCACAATTGAGTATATAGTGAATGGTGAATAATAGTGCCAATGATCTAGTTTATTTTTGGTATTTGCAAAAACAAAATTATAACATAACAAACATGGAAGTAACTTGTGCTTCTTTTTCCCGCCTCCCCTTCCCCCGCCCTCCACCTCCCTCTGGATCACACCCGAGCCTGAGTTAGTAGTAGTCCGCGGTTGATTGCATTGTTCGTGTTGGGACATGTGTCCGTGGGATTCCGTTGGGGTTCTGGGGTTGTGCCTCGAGAGGAGTCACTGTCTTCAGTGGACAACAAATAAGCAATATATGGGCCCCAGATGTCGGGTGGCCGAGCGTGCAGGGGTAATAGTTTGATGAAGTTTGTTTCCGTGTCTTGACAGTATGATATGTCTTTCAGCCACTGCTGTGTGGTCGGTGTGGGTCCCTTTCCCCAAGACATTGCAATTCTTCTGCGTGCCAGCAGTAGCAGCAGCCCTCCTAGTTTGCGTGTTGTGGGAGGAAGGTGTTTGGTGAATCCCAATAGGGTGATCTTGGGGTCGGGTTCAATGGGTATGTCTACTATTACGGCTGTCTTTTCCAATATCGATACCCAGAAATGTTGTATTGCTGGGCAGGCCCATGCAAAGTGGAGGAAGTCTGCCAATGGTGCACCACATCGGCTGCACGGTGGGGGGGGTCGAGGGGTGGTAGTGGTGGATTCTAGTGGGAGTGTGGTATGCCTGGTGGATACATTTTAGGTGGATTAGTTTGTACCTTGTGTTTAGTGATACCTTCTGGGTTTGTGCTAGAATATAATCCCCATCTGGAATTGAGGTCTGGAGGGCTCTTTCCCATCTCACTTTAGATGTAGTCGGGTTTGGGGGTGTGTCTGTTAGTAGGGATTTGTATAGTATCAAAACCATTTTACCCTCTCCTTGTGATTGGATGACCCCGTGGAGTAGTTGCCATGTTGCGGGTTGTTGCGGAAACGAGGGTAGTATGGTTTGTAGGGTGCCCCTGAGGCGGAAGTAGAAAAACGTATCTAGGGCGGTAGAGGCTCCGCAGGTTTTGGCCTGTTGGGGGGGTGAGGAAGTGCCCTTCGATGAAGAGGTCACCCATCATTTTAAATGTTAGCTTGTCAACCCAATTCAGGTAGACTTTCTCTGCGGTTAGTGGGACTCCGGGAATTAATTTTACCGGAAGTAAGGGGGAGAACATGGTCTGAATTTTAAATTTCAGCGCAATTTTTTTCCATATTGCTGTGGTGGAGAGAACCGGATTTAGGGTTTGGTGCGGGGTATGTGTCAGGCCTAAAATAGCTGCTCTGAGCAGATTAGGGGATGCGAAGGCTTGCACTAGTTGCACATGGGGACGGATGAATTGTGTGGCGTACCAGTGCCCCATGAATTGGGCTTGTGCTGGCCAGTAATAGCGTTCTACGTCGGGGAGTGCCATTCCGCCTTTTTTATTGGCTGGATTAGTGATTTGTAGGCTATTCTGGCTGGTTTGCCTGCCCAGAGAAGTTCCAAGATTATGCTCCTCAGATATTGGAGCTGTTTTTGGGGTATTAGTAGAGGGAGATTTACGAATAGGTAGAGAAGTTTGGGGAGTATCACCATTTTTACCAGTGATACTCGGCCCCATAGGGTGAGTGGTAGTAATTTCCATCTGTCTACTTTCCCCTGTAGTGATTGGATTACTTTACCGTAGTTGTCTTGGAACAGGGTTTGGTGGTCTCTGGCTAATTGAATGCCTAGGTAGCGCACATTTGTGTGTTCCCATTTGAAGCCATAATGGTCTTGGAATTCTTGGGCCTCTGGGTGAGTGGGAATATAACTGATTTACTGTCGTTGATCTTTAAGCCTTTAAGTTGCTGAATTTTATTATATCGCAAATTACTGGGTTTAGGTTTGTTGTTGGGTCCCGTATGTAAAGGGCCATGTCATCTGCATAAAGGGAGATTATTAATTTATGGGGACCAAAGGACAGGCCTCTTTGTATATGTCTAGCTCGAAGATCTGAGGCGAGGGGCTCCATCACCAATGCAAAGAGCAGGGTGGAAAGTGGGCACCCTTGCCTTGTTCCTCTCTGAAGATTGATTGCCGTCGATCTGGTTTTCCATAGAATGATGTGGGAGCGGGGTTGATTATACAATAGGGCTGTTAGTTGGAGGAATCTCTTGCTGAGGCCCATTCTATGAAGGATTTCAAAGAGAAATGGCCATTCAATGGAGTCAAACGCCTTTTCGGCGTCCAAGAGGACCGCCACCGTTTGGTGCAAGGGATCCAGTGCCTCCATGACCCAGAACATGTGTTTTATGCCGAACGTGGTATTGCGGCCTGGTACAAATCTGGCTTGGTCTACTAGTACCAACGCGGGCATCAGGGGGATGAGTCTGGAAGCCAGGATCCTGGCTAATATTTTGTTATCTAAGTTGATCAGTGATATTGGTCTGTATGAGCTGCATTCTTCTGGGGGTTTATTGGCTTTCTGTAGTAGTATCATGTTTGCCTCTCAGAGGGTCGGGGGTAGTGATCCAGATTCGAGTGCCTCCTCATAGACCTGTTGTATTAATGGGGCGAGGATGGGTGCAAACGCTTTGTAGAACTCACCTATCAGCCCATCGGGCATGGAGCCTTGGTGCCTGGTAGGTCTTTAATGGCCTGGAGGATTTCTTCTGTTGTGATTGGTGCGTTTAGGGGTTCCCTTAGCATGGCGTCTACGCAGTATAATTCTATATCTGCTGAATAGCGGGACAGTTCCTCCTGCGTGGCATTGAAGTTGGTTCCATATAGGTTTTGGTAGAAGATGCGGAAAGTTTCTGCTATTTCTTTATCAGTGTGCACTAGGGTGTCCTGAAGGTTTCGGATTTGCTCGATCTGTGTGAGTTTTCGTTCCGCTGCTATCAGCCTCGCGAGAAGAGCACCTGGTTTCTGTCCCTCTCCGTATTGGCGGATGCGGTGGCCGTGCGATAGGAATTTTAGTTCTCTGTCTGCTGCTGCTCTGAACTTGTCAAGCTCCGTCTTCAGTGACGCTAGCACCTGTGGTTCTGGCGGGGTGGATTGTAATTGTTCAAGCTCTTTCAGGTGAATCTTGCTTAGTGACAGTTCTCGTCTAATGAGCTTCAAGATACCTTGTTCTTTGGTTAGACATATCCCTCTGATGTAGCATTTCAGGGATTCCCACAAGGTCCCGGCGGATGTCACTGAGCCCTGGTTGATTTCAAGGAACGTTATGATTTCTGTACAGAGTTTGGCCGCAAAAACCTGATCCTGCAGGGACCCAGGCTTGAACCTCCAGTGTCTCCTCCCTTCTGATGGGTCTGGTGGGGTATATTCGACAGTGACCGCCGAGTGGTCGGACATGGATCCGGGCAGTATTTGGCTATTTGTCCATTGAGCTTGGCCGTGTGCAGACACAAGGATGTAATCCAGGCAGGAGCTAGTTTGGTGGACCCAGGAGTGGAATGAGTAGTCTCGCGACTCGCCATTTTGGCGTCTCCAGATATCAACGAGGTCATATGCTTTACAGATCTCAAGAACCTGGAGAGCAGCTTTGGAGGTGGTTGTAGAAGCGATGAAGAGGGGAGGTCACTTCTGGTACATGGAACTCTGGAAAATACAGAATTTATCATTATAAACTCTATCCTTCTGAGGGTCGAGAGTGGTGTTCATGTCGCCTGCCCATATGATTTTTGCAGATCTTGCTTCTCCCAAGTGTGTCATTACCCAATCAAAGTTATTATATCTGTCCGTATTCGGTCCGTAGGAGTTTATAATGATACATTTCCATGTACCAGAAGTGACCTCCCCTCTTCATCGCTTTTGACTGTGAGCAGTTTGAATTTCAGGGTTTTGTTTATTAGGATTGCCACTCCCCTGGCGAAACTGGAGTATGAAGCAAAGTACCTGTGGCAGCCCCAGTCTCGGGCCCATCGATTCTCTGTTGCGGGGAGGAGGTGAGTTTCCTGAACCAGGGCGATGTCCACTTTGTGTCTCTAGAGGTATTGTGTCGTTTTTCTTGTTTTGGTTGGGTTATTGCCACCTTTAATGTTCCACGTGGCTAGCTTGAATGTTGTGGATAGTTGAATTTTGGGTCGGTTTTTGGCCGAGATGTCGAACCATCTTGTCGTATAATGTCCCAGTTATGTTGTTTCTGAGTTCTCGCATTCTTAGATGAGAGCCGGCTTTGGTGCTTCTGTTGGGCATTTCCAGGTGGTGACGGGGGGGGGAGGCGCGGACCTCTGGCGAGCACGCTTCCATAACATTAACAGTTTCCCTCCCAATCATGGGCAACCCCCAACTCGCCCATCAGCTTTCCTCTCCCAAAGTCCCCCAACATAACTTAGCTGCGCTTGGGGCCCTAGGGAACTTCCAAGGTCCAGTGCACCTTAGACTCTAATGCGGTTTTCTGAATCCGGGGGATCAATTTGAGCGGCGCAGAGCAGCCTGTTAATGGGCGTAGATGGGCATCACGGTGGGTCTCCGTTTGCTCGTTCTCTCCTTTGTGGTCTTGGATTGTCAATGTTTTGTTTGCACCCCAGCTTATCGAGAAACAGATTTGCCTCCTTGGGAGTGTTGAAAATTTGTGACTTGCCGTCATGTTGAATTCATAGTTTGGCTGGGTAGTGCATGGAATACATCAGATTGTTGTCCTGTAGCCGGCGTTTCACACCGGTGAATGTTCTGCGCAGTGCCTGGACTGAGGGGGAGAAGTCGGGAAAGTATTGTATGTTGTCCCTGTCATACTGCAGGTTTCCTTTCTCCCGTGCAAGGTGGAGGATTGTGTCTCGGTCCTTGAAATTGAGCAGTTTTGCTATTATTGGCCGAGGAGCTACTCCAGGAACGGGTCGGCTGGTTGGTACCCTGTGAGCCCGCTCCACCACGAATAGGTTAGACAGTGCGGGGCCTCCAAATAGCTCCTTGCATAGGTTTTCAACAAAGTCTTCCAATTTCCTTGTGGTTTGCTGCTTTCTTTCCACCATGTATCCTAATGTTGTTCCGGCGTGATCTCCATTCGAGGTCCTCGTTTTTGGCAATGACAGCTTTCATTTGTGTTTCCAATGTTGTTACCCTGGTGGACATGGAGGACACGTTATCTTCTATGTCGGAAATTCGTTGTTCAGCAGTGTCAAGCCTGTCCCCATGTTTGTCTAGACGGTGTTGTAGCTGGTCAACTTTGGTGGACAGGGAGTCCAGCTTGCTGTCTATGTTGCCAATCCCTGCTTTTAATTCAAGAAGGATTGCTTTAATGTCTGTGTTGTGAGCGGGCTCATCGTCCCGGGGCATGGCCTCTTCTGGGTTCTCTTGTCTCTCGTTTGCTTTTGGGGTTTTAACTATGGCTCCAGCCTTGAATGTCAGCTTCCGCTGTGATTTGTCCGATTTCTCCATCTTGCTGGTTTTGTTGTGCTTGGGCTGAGTGTGTTGAGGTGATCACAGGTGTTCTCACTTTATTTGTTGCTCTCCCGAGGGGTTGTTTGGCGGTCCCCGTAGAATGCAGGGGCTGTCTCGAGTGGAAGCGTCTCTGGCGATCCTTAGGCTTTGGCCAGCACGCCTTTGTTGCCCTGCCCTTATTAGGGTTACTGGGTGCCTCAGAGGGTTTCCTTCTGTTCTATGCATCGTCTGGAGCTGTCCGAGGAGGGTGTGGGGAGTTAGTCCCTGATGGCCGGCCCCAGCTCTGTTGTTATGCTCTGTGCTCTGCCTGGAATAATGGGGCTGCCCGTCCCTTGACTTGCTGGGGGGTTTGAGGGGGGGCCCACCTGGGGCACTGGATGTCGCCATTGCCTGTTCGTGTCCTCATGCGGTGAGGTGGGGGCCCCCCCACCACTGGGTGATCGCCAGGGTGGGCCCGCAGCCCGGCTGCCCTAGGGCATGCTGTTTGCAATAAAGCATCTGCGTGGGTCTAGTCCACCTGGCTGACCCGGGTGTTGGTGGTGGCCGCTGGGCCCACGTGGTCTGGTTCCGGGTGGCTGCTGGGGGCTACCCCGGGGGGGGGGCTCCTGGGAGGGTCGCTGGTCTCGCCACTTTGCTTTTGGGTGGTTTTCTCCCCACTTCGGGGAGGTCGCGGGACACAGCCGGAGCGGGCTTCCCTCTCCCCGTACCTTCAGCCCGCCAAGCCACTGCGGGTGCCCCCCGGCCCCAGCAGCCCCCTGCGTCCCGCCAAGGGATGACCGCCTCACCTCTAGGGGGCTGGATGGCCTCCGGATCAGCTGGAATCAAGGAGGTCGGGCCGCCTCCTCGGTGCCTTGGTACTCGTTGACAGCATTGTTGTCGATGGCTGTGTCTCTGCCGGTGGGTCACTGTGCGGGCCAGAGACCGCTGGATCCGCTCCCCGAGCGCGTTCCCCACCGGCCTCCGCTCCGTTGTTCTGGGCTCCCGCAGGTGGCTCCCGGGGGGGCTACGGGTTTTATGGCTGCCTCCTGTGTGTTGCCTCCAGGCTAGGTATGATGTTGGCTTACTCGCCCACGGTGCTGCTTTTCGGGTGCCACCATGGGCCTCAGCTGGTCGGGGCCTCCCCTCTCTCCGCCTCTACACTGGGCAGGTAGCCACAGGTGTTCCTCTCGTCGTTGGGGGGGTGACGGCTGGTGCGTGTTGTGTTGGGACAGCTGTCCCACCGCTGGGGGGGTTGGATGGCCCCCGGATTCACGATTTTTGGCAGGATTTTTAACGTGCGCTGTCGGAGCTCACACCAGAGCGGCCATCTTGGTCGCGCTCTAGCGCCCTCTAATGATCTAGTTCTTGATATGTCAATTGGTGTTAGAGAAGAAAGTGACCATCTTCCACTCTATTTGCTGATAAAATATATTAAAGAAGAGAACTCCTACCATCTGAACGGCAATATTGAGGTTAACAACACAAATAAACGGATCATATGGAATCCTACTAAGCTAGACAAAGCAAAAGTAATAGCAGAAGCTGAAATTAAATTATTTAATGAGCAGATGGCAGAACATGCCGAGGAATACACTAATGAAATAATAACTAAATTTTAACAGATGGTTAATAACATCAAAGAGGTCTCTAATAATAAAAGAAAGTATGTTAGTACGAGTGAAAGAGGGAATCTTTCTAATAGAAAAAACACTGTGTTTGATTGGTCAATACATAAGGCAAAACAACAACTACGGTATAAGATCAATGAAATAAAGAATATACAATCGTGTGATGCATCTTTGTTAATAAAAATAGCCAAAAAAACAACACCTCAGTTGGCTTAGACATTACCGTACACATAAGGCTAATGAAACCTGGGGTGAGATTGCTACATATGCCCAGAATAATAATCATCAGGCCATGTGGGCTGTTATCAATAGAACAAAGCAGAGATGTCTACCCATTTCTGCTGTTTCAGAAAGTCTATGGATTATGCATGTTAGAAATACACTTGGATTGGAGGGCCCTAATAGTGAAGGGTGCGAAATAATTAAGGCTAGATGGTATGGTACTTAAACGGTGGATAGCTTAACAAAACTGATAGAGCAGGTAAGATCTTGAGGGCAACAGGCCCTGATGGAACCTGTAATGCTCTCTTACGGATGGCGACAAATTTATGGGCAGAAGCCTATTTACACTATTCTGCTGGATTGGGAAATATGCGAATATCCCTAACTCGTGGTGAGAAAGCATAATCCTTCAGGTCCATAAGAAAGGAGACTGGAAAGAGCCTGCAAATTACCGGATGTTAGCCATGTTAGACATTCCTGCCAAAATATTCGCCAAAGTACTGCTGAATGAACTGAATGAGTGGATTAGTAATAATAACATTCTACTGAGTAAACAATCAGGCTTTAGAGCACAATCGTCTACTATTCACAATATTGTCAATCTAGTGACGGCAGTGAAATATTCCTGGGCGGTCCAGAAATTACCTGTTTATGCTTTATTTATTAATTTAAGTGCAGCATTTGACGCTATTTTAAGAGGTAAATTATGGATAAAGTTAAGAACATGGGGGACCCCGCCTGGACTCCTACATATGGTACAATTATTATATTCAGATACCTCTGTACGGATTAGGTTAGATGGAGAAGGGGAAACTATCCGAAGCGCTACCTACCTGTCGTGGTATGAAGCAGGGCTGCACCCTGGCCGCAAAATTGTTCAATCGTTACCTGTCAGATATCCCCAATTCAATTAATGGACTAGGAACTGATGATGTTAAGATCTCCTCTCTGCAACTAGGCTGCAACTCTCCACTGGTTACCTAATACGCATTTACTGTTGTTTCCTGCACTGTGGTAAACTAGGCCTTTTCCTCCCTCTCAGGATTCTCAAACATAGGTGGCCTCTCCACTGGTTACCTAATACGCATTTACTGTTGTTTCCTGCACTGTGGTAAACTAGGCCTTTTCTTCCCCTCTCAGGATTCTCAAACTTAGGTGGCCTCTCCACCGGTTGCCTGATACGCATTTACTGTTGTTTCCTGCACTGTGGTAGCCTAGGCCTTTCCTCCCCTCTCAGGATTCTCAAACTTAGGTGGCTTCTGCCTGGTTCCATATGGAGCACTGTGAGATCTAAACCATGAGAGTCTGTCCTACTGCACTACTGGTTTGCTGCTCGCTATCTCTTCCCCCCATCCTCTCCCTCCTATTCTATGGTGCTCTTTATCTCGCCTATCTTCTCTAACTGCTTCTCCATTGACTATCCTGCTCTCCTCACTAAATCTGGCAGGAAAAAGTTTAAAAAGGACATCCTGGTCTCCAACCCAGGCCTCCCTATCGCTGACACCTACACCAGTGCCTCCTCCAAGGAAACTCTCACCGACATCCTCTTTGTCGTGCCTTCACCTGACCTATGGACCCTTCATATGTTCTCTGTGCTCGCTCCTTTCTCCTCGTCTCCCATTAATGGTGGCACCCGTTGGGATGTCCTCTTGGCCTCCTTCCACTCCTCTAAGGCCATCATTAATGTCTACTCTAATGGGACCGTCTTGGTCCAAGGCCCTCAGGCCAACCAGACGCTTCCCGTGCCTCATCAACTTCCTTTCTTCTCCTGCTGTCCCCCCTCCTCTGTCCTCGGCTACCTTGCCTTTCCCCTCCCTCCCTCCCTTCCCCCGCTCGTGCTCCTTCTTCACCTCCGGAGGGTGTACCTCTGATCTGTACCCCTCCCCGAAAGTCCTTCAAGGATGGCAACCTTCTCCACATTGCCACTCTTAACTCTCGCTCTGCTGTCAAACATTCCTCTGATATCTGTCGCCTTCTTGAGGAACTGGACCTTGATGTCCTCGGTCTCACTGAGACATGGTTCATGGCCAGCTCTGTCAACAGCTTTGACACACTCCTACTTGATGGCTACAAGATCCTCTCCGTGCCCAGGCCCAAATGTGCTGGTGGGGGGTGTTGCCCTTAACTTCCCTGAGTGGATTCCTGCCTCTGTCACTCCTACACAGACCTACTCCTCTTTTGAATGCCTTGTCTGCTGACTCTCTCTCTCTCTCCTAGCCATTCCCTTACTATCCATCGGCCACCCGGTCAGATTTCCTCCTTCCTCTCCGAGTGGGCGGACCTCTCCTCCTCACTCTTGGCCTCAACCTCTCAACTCCTCTTTCTTGGAGACTTTAACATCCCCCTGGATGCCTCCTGTCCCCCCTCTGGACGCTTTCACGACCTCTGCGACTCTCTCTCACTCTCTATTCTCCCGTCTGGGCCGACTCATTCTGCAGAGAACACTCTTGATGCTCTGATCTCTTCTGTCTGACCTTCCCCTCTCTGTGCCTCTCTCCACTCCTCTCTCCTGGAGTGATCACTTTCTCCTATCCTCCCACCTCACCCTCCCTACCCCTCAGGCAAAGCCACCTTCATCACTGCCACCCTCCATGAAGCTCGTTTCAGTTGAGGCTATCGCCACCACCTTCTAATCACCCCCGCCCCCTTCGGCTGACTCCCACCCTGACACAGCAGCCCTCTCCACTCTGCTATATCTGATACTCATGATATCCATGCCCGTCATGAGAATCCGCCTGAAGCCCAAAGCCAAATGTAACTCCTGGTATTACTCAGATCTCGTCAACCTAAAACGCAAGTGCAGGGTGGCAGAGAGGAAATGGCATGCTTCATGCTCATCCTCTGACAAACTGGCCTGCCGCCTGCTCCAAAGGCAATACCGGCTCTCCGTTCTCACCAAGAAGAGAGCCCTTATCCAAGGCCGCATCTCTGCGGCATCTAACAACTCAGCTGAACTCTTTAAAATCTGCAAGGAACTGGCCAACCCTGCTGCAGTCTCGACCTCTCCTGTCCCCTCCCAGGCCCTCTGCACGACACTGGCTTCTCACTTCATTTAAAAAATTCAGGACATCCTGTCTTCACTCTCCTCCTATCATCTCCCTACCTCTATTCCCTGCTCTTCTTCTGGCCCTTATGCAACCACCCCTCCTCCCTCCTTCTACGCCTTTCACCTTTTCTCTGCTGACGAGGTTTCCAGACAAGTCCAATCTATGAAAGTCTTTTCAAAACAGGTTCACCCCTGTTCCTCCAAAACTATCAAGGACCACATCGACTCCCTGGCTCCTGCCCTGGCTGACTTCTGCAATCACTCCTTCACCCCTGGAGTCTTCCCATCCCCCCTTAAGCACTCCCTTGTGCACCCTCTTCTTAAGAAACCCTCTTCCGACCCCTCCTGCCCGGCTAACTATCGCCCAATCTTCATCACTCCCTTCCTGGGCAGGCTCCTGGAGAAACTGGTCATCTCCCAGCTTAATCTCAATGCTGAATCTGTTGATTGTCTTCAGGACCATCAGTCTGGCTTCAGAGCTGCCAGAAGCATGGAAACTGCTCTCCTGAACATCCGTGAAGACCTGCTCTCCAACCTTGACTCTAACACTCCATGTGTTCTCATTTTGCTTGATCTCTCTTCTGCCTTTGATACTGTCAACCATGCCATCCTGCTCAACCGTCTCTGTGATAACCTGGATATCACTGGTCAGGCTCTGGCGTGGCTGACCTTTTTCCTATCCAATCGACCCTCCCAGGCCCAACTGGGGTCCTTCCTCTCTGACATCTTTTTCTCTACCTGTGGTGTCCCCCAGGGATCTAACCTCTCTCTCTGGCTGTTCAACCAATATCTGGCACTCCTTTCCCACCGCATCACCGTTCTCTGCCCCAACTTTCAGTGCTATGCGGATGATACCCAGCTCATTTTCAGGCTACCCTCGGCCTCCTCCTCTCCTTCCCTTATCTCTGACTGTCTGTCTGCTATCCAGGAATGGTGTGCCGCCAATGACCTCTGCCTTAATGCCAGTAAAACTGAGATTCTTCTCATCGACACACCCACTCCTTCCTTCCCTGCAGCTCTCTGGCGGGCCTCTCTTGGTCCTCTTCCTGCTCCTACCTGCAAGGCAAAAAACCTCGGGTTCATCTTCGACACCACCCTCTCCTTCTCTCCTCACATATTCGACGTCTCTAAGAAGTCACACTACCAGCTGCACCTCCTCAGAGGTATTCTTCCTTTCCTCTCCTTCCCCCAGAAGCTCACTGTCTCCAGAGCCCTGGTTCTCTCTAAGCTGGACTACTGTAACAGCCTCTATCTAAATCTGCCTGCCTCTGCCATCCGCCCTCTACAACTCATCCAGAACAGGACTGCGAGGACCGTATCTCTCCAGGACTGAAATCTCTGCACTGGCTCCCAGTGGCTGCGAGGATTAAGTTCAAAGCCCTCTGCATTGTCCGCAAGGCCTTCTGGGGCCCGGGGCCAAAATACCTTCAACTCTCTCTTCCTAAATATCTTCCTTCTCGAGCTCTTCGCTCATCTGCCTCCAACTCCCTCAGTGTCAGCCGCTTCTCCAAGCAACGTGTTGGGGGTAGATATCTCTCCGCGGCATGGGCCTCCCTCTGGAACAGCCTTCCTGCCTCCCTGAAACTTGATGAGAACCATCTCCGGTTCCGGAAGCAACTCAAAACCTTCCTCTTTGCTTCTGCTTTCTCTCCCCCTCTCCCCTGCTAAATTCCTGACCGAAACTGCACTGAATCTGCAACTGGGCCACTTTCACCGACATCCCTACAGCCGCCCTTCCCAGCACTTGTCTGTACTTACCTTGCACTTGCCATCAGCTGGCCCTTATTATTTATCTTGTTATTCTACTACCCTGTACTGCATTTTCCCCTCTACCTTTCCCCTTGCACTTTCCCTTCCCCTCTTCCCATGCACTTGCGCGTACTGAATGACTATTGGCCTAGTAAGATCGTTGTCTGTCTTCCCTTTGTGCCCCATCCCTGCCTCGTCGCGCCTTGAAACACTTGCGTATAGGCGTGTTACAAATGCCATATCATATCATATCTAAAGCAATATGAGAACTCATGGAAGGTAGAAAATCTTGAAATAATATGGCAGAATCTCTTAGAAGGTAACAATATTAATCTTAAATATCATATGATGAAATTTTATGAATTGTGTTTATCTATTTTAAGAGAATTGCCGGCTGGTATTTTATTCTAATAGGTTATTTTATAAATTGTTTTTGGTTACTCGAGTTTTTTAAAAGCTGATTTTATGAGATTGTATGTGAATATGTATGTAATATGTAAAGCCAGTGATGGCTGAGCACATATTTAATAAACATTTAATTGAATTGATAGTTTCCTCCAAACCTCGCTTGGAAAACTTGAGAAGTTCGCCAAGTCCCCAATTATCCTTACTGGTGACTTCAATATTGCTTGGGATCCAGCGAACGACAGAACGGCGGGAGGGGCGGTTCCTTTGTGGAGACCTTCGTACGTCCTGAAGAAGAAATTCAGTGATCTGGCCTTGGTGGATGTGTGGCGAGAATTAGAGGTGGAGGCAGGGGGGTATACCTTCTATTCTCATGCCCACCGGTCCCATTCTAGAATAGACTATATTTGGCTGTCAGCCAATCTGCTGTGGAGGGCTTTGGATATTTCTATGGGCGTCACAACTCTACCTGACCATGCCCCCTTGACTTTATCCTTGAAAGCCAAGGGTAGACCGTCCGGGCTATGGAAATGGCATTACCCTATTGCTCTATTTAAGGATGAAGTATTGGTTTGAGAGTTGGAGGAGGAAATGGGTCGCTTTTTTGCTGAGAACCCGCAGGGGACACCCCGCTTCAAGTTAGGTGGGACACATTCAAGCAACCATCAGAGGGGCAATAATAGCGATTAAAGCAAGACGGGATAGGGAACTGAGATCAGAGGAGGCGCGTCTAGAAGAGGCTCTTAAGGGAATCATCGCTAAAATGGGAACGCATCGGACCCAGGCAACAAAAAAGGAGTATAGGGTAGTGCGGGCCCAGCTGGACCTGATGCAGTCGCGAGCGGCAGAGCGGAGTTTATTGCACCTCAGGCAGTAATTCTATATTAAAGCTAACAAGGCTGACTGATTGCTCTCGAGGATGCTAAGAAAGGAGCAGAAGGAGAGGACAATATTAAAAATTAAGAAGGGGTCGGCTCCACTAGCACCAACAACAAGGACATTTTAGGGGAATTTACCCATTTCTATTCCGCCCTGTATGCTTCCGACACCCCGGCACAGTCGCTCCAATCCCGTTATTTAGACAGGGTTACTCTTCCCTGCATATCGCAAGAAGAGAGGGCTGCATTGGAGGTATTACCCAAATTGTTCGAACACAATTGTTCGAATTACCTAATTGACCGAAAGTCGAGGGTCCGAATTGACCTTTGCACAATTGGCCGCATATATATATTGGTTTGGTTATATATATATTCAGTGAAAAAACTTTGTTAAAGGGACGTTATGGTAAAGTTGCGCTACTAAAAACGTATGAAATTCAGTGAAAAAACTTTGTCAAAGGAACGTTATGGTTCCAAGTAAAACCGAAAAACCCTTGAAATTCGCCAATTATGGTAAGATAAGCAACCATAACTCGCGCCACCACCGTGCACTGCTAAGACTAACACCCAGGACATCAAATATGACATCACAAATGTCATTGATGACATCACTGATGACATCACATGTGTATGTACTTTTCATGAAATATGTGTACAAGGGATTCTTATTATAATGTTGCGAAACAAGTGTCAAGGATCATTGCAATAAATATCATACCCTAATTAGTGCATTGAACGATGCAATGAAATAAATAGCATTCTATTATGGGGTTCTATCTAGTATACTAAGCTACTGATACAGAAACATAACATGGTGTGCAGTGTACAAGATGAAGGTATAATATTCGTAATGTTAATATGGTGAATAATGAAATGATAATTGTTTTCTTAATAGATTTTTGTGTACTGTGAAATATGTAATACGTAGCTAATAAAACATTACTATAGACAAAACACAAAGACACAAGAACACATACCAATATGGGTATATACAGGGAAAGTGAAGTTAGCAAAAAAGCACAAGTAGTAGCAGAAACAATTCATAACTTAACTGATTATTTTCATGCAAATAAATGATTGCTCTGTTTCAAAGCTGCTATTCACCCTATGTATATGTATCACTTGATGTGATTGGACCCACAGGGAAAGTACAGCCATAAAAAAAAAAAAAAAGAACTATCAGAAAGTGCTCATAAGTCTATTGATTATCTTTATGCACAAAAAGGATTGCTGTCTTTCAAGCTTGTGTCTTCCCGTATGTATATGTTTCATATGATGTGACTGGACTCTAACAGAATTACTGTAAGAACCTACTTGAAGTATACGTCTACAAATAAAATAAAATGTTTAGTTTCTGACTGTTACTGAAGAAAACCATGTGGCATAGATATGTCAGCAAAAGAAAAAAGAGTGAGCCAGACATGTGATGTCATCAGTGATGTCATCAATGACATTTGTGATGTCATCTTTAATGTCCTGGCTGTTAGTCTTAGCAGTGCACGGTGGTGGCGCGAGTTATGGTTGCTTAGCTTACCATAACTGGCGAATTTCAAGGGTTTTTCGGTTTTACTTGGAACCATAACGTTCCTTTGACAAAGTTTTTTCACTGAATTTCATAGGTTTTTAGTAGCGCAACTTTACCATAACGTCCCTTTAACAAAGTTTTTTCACTGAATTTCACAGGTTTTTAGTAGCGCAACTTAACCATAACGTCCCTTTAACAAAGTTTTTTCATTGAATTTCATAGGTTTTTATTAGTGCAACTTAACCATAACGTCCCTGTAACATTTTTTTTTAATAAATTTTAAAGGTTTTTATTAGTACAACGTGACCAGAACATCCTTTTCAATACATGAAGACCACTAACATCTTATGTCCTCAAAGTGGGAATGCCGGGTGGTAAAAAAAACAAAAAGATTTTCCTTCCTATGGCGGGACGCCTGCGGCGTCTCGTGTAAGAAGGAAAATCTTTTACCAAGATGGCCACCATGGAAAGGGAAGGCGGGGTGTATAAAGAACACAATGGCGCATGAGCGGGGTTGGGGGGGCACAGGGGAGACACATGGGCATGAGCGGGGGGTGAGAGGGAACAGGGTACAAACGGGGCATGAGCGGGGGTGGGGGGAACACGAGGGAGACACGGGGCATGAGCGGGGGGTGGGGGGTAACAGGAGACAGACACGGGGCATGAGCAGGGGGTGGGGCCAACAGGAGAGAGACATGGGGCATGAGCGGGGGGGTGGGGAGAACAGGAGACAGACATGGGGCATGAGCGGGGGATGGGGAGAACAGGAGACAGACACGGGGAATGAGCGGGGGGTGGGGGGCAACAGGAGACAGACACGGGGCATGAGCGGAGGGTGTGGGGGACAACAGGAGAGAGACACGGGGCATGAGCGTGGAGTGGGGGAATGCAGGAGACAGACACGGGGCATGGGTGGGGGCAACAGGAGACAGACACGGGGCATGAGCGGGGGGTGGGGGGAACAGAAGACAGACACGGGGCATGAGCGGGGGAGTCGGGGGCAACAGGAAAGAGACACGGGGCATTAGCGTGGGGTGGGGGGGTACAGGAGACAGACACGGGGCATGAGCGGAGGGTGGGGGGCAACAGGAGAGAGACAAGGGACATGAGTGGGTGGGGGGAACAGGAGAGAGACAGGGGGCATGAGTGGGGGGGCAACAGGAGACAGACAAGGGGCATGAGCGGGGGGTGGGGAGGTACAGGAGACAGACATGGGGCATGAGCGGGGGTGGGGGGGTACAGGAGACAGACACGGGGCATGAGCGGGGGGTGGGGGGCAACAGGAGAGAGACACGGGGCATGAGCGGGGGGGGAACAGGAGACACACACGGGGCATGAGTGGGGGTGGGGGAACAACAGAGACAGACACGGGGCATGAGCAGGGGGTGGGGGCAACAGGAGACAGACACAGGGCATGAGCGGGGTGTGGGGGGACACAGGAGACAGACACGGGGCATGAGCGGGGGTGGGGGGCAACAGGACACAGTCATGGGGCATGAGCGGGGGGTGGGGGGCAACAGGAGACAGACACGGGGCATGAACGGGGGGTGGGGGGGAACAGGAGACAGACATGGAGCATGAGCAGGGGGTGGGGAGAACAGGAGACAGACACGGGGCATGAGCGGGGGGTGGGGGGCAACAGGAGACAGACACAGGGCATGGCGGGGTGGGAGGAACAGGAGACAGACACGGGGCATGAGCGGGGGTGGGGAGAACAGGAGACAGACACGGGGCATGAGCGAGGGGGTGGGGGGCAACAGGAGACAGACACGGGGCATGAGCGGGGGTGTGGGGGGCAACAGGAGAGAGACACGGGCATGAGCGCGGAGTGGGGGGGTACAGGAGACAGACACGGGGCATGGGTGGGAGCAAGAGGAGACAGACATGGGGCATGAGCGGGGGGTGGGTGGAACAGGAGACAGACACGGGGCATGAGCGGGGGTGGGGGGTACAGAAGACAGACACGGGGCATGAGCGGGGTAGTGGGGGGCAACAGGAGAGAGACATGGGGCATGAGGGGGTGGTGGGGGGTACAGGAGACAGACACGGGGCATGAGCAGGGGGTGGGGGGCAACAGGAGAGAGATACAGGGCATGAGCGAGGGGGGTGGGGGGGTACAGGAGACAGACACGGGGCATGAGCAGGGGGTGGGGGGCAACAGGAGAGAGACACGGGACATGAGCAGGTGGGGGGAACAGGAGACAGACACGGGGCATGAGCAGGGGGGGCAACAGGAGACAGACATGGGGCATGAGCGGGGGGGGTGGGGGGTACAGGAGACAGACACGAGCATGAGCGGGGGGTGGGGGGGTACAGGAGACAGACACGGGGCATGAGCAGGGGGTGGGGGGCAACAGGAGAGAGACAGGGGGCATGAGCGGGGGGTGGGGGCAACAGGAGACAGACACAGGGCATGAGCGGGGTGTGGGGGGACACAGGAGACAGACACGGGGCATGAGCGGGGGGTGGGGGGCAACAGGACACAGTCATGGGGCATGAGCGGGGGGTGGGGGGCAACAGGAGACAGACACGGGGCATGAACGGGGGGTGGGGGGGAACAGGAGACAGACATGGAGCATGAGCAGGGGGTGGGGAGAACAGGAGACAGACACGGGGCATGAGCGGGGGGTGGGGGGCAACAGGAGACAGACACAGGGCATGGCGGGGTGGGAGGAACAGGAGACAGACACGGGGCATGAGCGGGGGTGGGGAGAACAGGAGACAGACACGGGGCATGAGCGAGGGGGTGGGGGGCAACAGGAGACAGACACGGGGCATGAGCAGGGGTGTGGGGGGCAACAGGAGAGAGACACGGGCATGAGCGGGGGTGGGGGGTAACAGGAGACAGACACGGGGCATGAGCAGGGGGTGGGGCCAACAGGAGAGAGACATGGGGCATGAGCGGGGGGGTGGGGAGAACAGGAGACAGACATGGGGCATGAGCGGGGGATGGGGAGAACAGGAGACAGACACGGGGAATGAGCGGGGGGTGGGGGGCAACAGGAGACAGACACGGGGCATGAGCGGAGGGTGTGGGGGACAACAGGAGAGAGACACGGGGCATGAGCGTGGAGTGGGGGAATGCAGGAGACAGACACGGGGCATGGGTGGGGGCAACAGGAGACAGACACGGGGCATGAGCGGGGGGTGGGGGGAACAGAAGACAGACACGGGGCATGAGCGGGGGAGTCGGGGGCAACAGGAAAGAGACACGGGGCATTAGCGTGGGGTGGGGGGGTACAGGAGACAGACACGGGGCATGAGCGGGGGGTGGGGGCAACAGGAGAGAGACAAGGGACATGAGTGGGTGGGGGGAACAGGAGACAGACACGGGGCATGAGCGGGGGTGTGGGGGGCAACAGGAGAGAGACACGGGCATGAGCGCGGAGTGGGGGGGTACAGGAGACAGACATGGGGCATGAGCGGGGGTGGGGGGGTACAGGAGACAGACACGGGGCATGAGTGGGGGGTGGGGGGCAACAGGAGAGAGACACAGGGAATGAGCGGGGGGGAACAGGAGACACACACGGGGCATGAGTGGGGGTGGGGGAACAACAGAGACAGACACGGGGCATGAGCAGGGGGTGGGGGCAACAGGAGACAGACACAGGGCATGAGCGGGGTGTGGGGGGACACAGGAGACAGACACGGGGCATGAGCAGGGGTGGGGGGCAACAGGACACAGTCATGGGGCATGAGCGGGGGGTGGGGGGCAACAGGAGACAGACATGGAGCATGAGCAGGGGGTGGGGAGAACAGGAGACAGACACGGGGCATGAGCAGGGGGTGGGGGGCAACAGGAGACAGACACAGGGCATGGCGGGGTGGGAGGAACAGGAGACAGACACGGGGCATGAGCGGGGGTGGGGAGAACAGGAGACAGACACGGGGCATGAGCGAGGGGGTGGGGGGCAACAGGAGACAGACACGGGGCATGAGCGGGGGTGTGGGGGGCAACAGGAGAGAGACACGGGCATGAGCGCGGAGTGGGGGGGTACAGGAGACAGACACGGGGCATGGGTGGGAGCAAGAGGAGACAGACATGGGGCATGAGCGGGGGGTGGGTGGAACAGGAGACAGACACGGGGCATGAGCGGGGGTGGGGGGTACAGAAGACAGACACGGGGCATGAGCGGGGTAGTGGGGGGCAACAGGAGAGAGACATGGGGCATGAGGGGGTGGTGGGGGGTACAGGAGACAGACACGGGGCATGAGCAGGGGGTGGGGGGCAACAGGAGAGAGATACAGGGCATGAGCGAGGGGGGTGGGGGGGTACAGGAGACAGACACGGGGCATGAGCAGGGGGTGGGGGGCAACAGGAGAGAGACACGGGACATGAGCAGGTGGGGGGAACAGGAGACAGACACGGGGCATGAGCAGGGGGGGCAACAGGAGACAGACATGGGGCATGAGCGGGGGGGGGTGGGGGGTACAGGAGACAGACACGAGCATGAGCGGGGGGTGGGGGGTACAGGAGACAGACACGGGGCATGAGCAGGGGGTGGGGGGCAACAGGAGAGAGACAGGGGGCATGAGCGGGGGGTGGGGGCAACAGGAGACAGACACAGGGCATGAGCGGGGTGTGGGGGGACACAGGAGACAGACACGGGGCATGAGCGGGGGGTGGGGGGCAACAGGACATAGTCATGGGGCATGAGCGGGGGGTGGGGGGCAACAGGAGACAGACACGGGGCATGAACGGGGGGTGGGGGGGAACAGGAGACAGACATGGAGCATGAGCAGGGGGTGGGGAGAACAGGAGACAGACACGGGGCATGAGCGGGGGGTGGGGGGCAACAGGAGACAGACACAGGGCATGGCGGGGTGGGAGGAACAGGAGACAGACACGGGGCATGAGCGGGGGTGGGGAGAACAGGAGACAGACACGGGGCATGAGCGAGGGGGTGGGGGGCAACAGGAGACAGACACGGGGCATGAGCGGGGGTGTGGGGGGCAACAGGAGAGAGACACGGGCATGAGCGCGGAGTGGGGGGTACAGGAGACAGACACGGGGCATGGGTGGGAGCAAGAGGAGACAGACATGGGGCATGAGCGGGGGGTGGGTGGAACAGGAGACAGACACGGGGCATGAGCGGGGGTGGGGGGTACAGAAGACAGACACGGGGCATGAGCGGGGTAGTGGGGGGCAACAGGAGAGAGACATGGGGCATGAGAGGGTGGTGGGGGGTACAGGAGACAGACACGGGGCATGAGCAGGGGGTGGGGGGCAACAGGAGAGAGACACAGGGCATGAGCGAGGGGGGTGGGGGGGTACAGGAGACAGACACGGGGAATGAGCAGGGGGTGGGGGGCAACAGGAGAGAGACACGGGACATGAGCAGGTGGGGGGAACAGGAGACAGACACGGGGCATGAGCAGAGGGGGCAACAGGAGACAGACATGGGGCATGAGTGGGGGGGTGGGGGGTACAGGAGACAGACACGAGCATGAGCGGGGGGTGGGGGTGTACAGGAGACAGACACGGGGCATGAGCAGGGGGTGGGGGGCAACAGGAGAGAGACAGGGGGCATGAGCGGGGGGTGGGGGGAACAGGAGACAGACACAGGGCATGAGCGGGGGGTGGGGGGAACAAAAGAGACAGACACGGGGCATGAGCGGGGGTGGGGGGCAACATGAGAGAGACACAGGGCAGGAGCGGGGGTGGGGGCAACAGGAGACAGACACGGGGCATGAGCAGGGGGTGGGGGGAACAGGAGACAGACACAGAGCATGAGCGGGGGTGGGGAGAACAGGAGACAGACACGGGGCATGAGAGGGGGGTGGGGGGCAACAGGAGACAGACACGGGGCATGAGCAGGGGGTGGGGGGCAACAGGAGAGAGACACGGGGCATGAGCGGGGGTGGGGGGAACAGGAGACAGACACGGGGCATGAGCGGGGGGTGGGGGGAACAACAGAGACAGACATGGGGCATGAGCAGGGGGTGGGGGCAACAGGAGACAGAAACGGGGCATGAGCGGGGGGTGGGGGGCAGCAGGAGACAGACACGGGGCATGAGCGGGGGGTGAGGGGCAAGAGGAGACAGACACGGGGCATGAGCGGGGGGTGGGGGCAACAGGAGACAGACACGGGGCATGAGCGGGGGTGGGGGGCAACAGGAGAGACACGGGGCATGAGCGGGGGTAGGGGGCAACAGGAGAGACACGGGACATGAGCAGGGGTGGGGGAACAGGAGACAGACACGGGGCATGAGCGAGGGGTGGGGGGAACAGGAGACAGACACGGGGCATGAGCGGGGGGTGGGGGAATGACAGACACGGGCAAGAGCGGTGGGTGGGGAGAACAGACACGGGGCATAAGCGGGGGGTGGGGGGTAACAGGAGACAGACACGGGGCATGAGCAGGGGGTTGGGCCAACAGGAGAGAGACATGGGGCATGAGCGGGGGGGTGGGGAGAACAGGAGACAGACATGGGGCATGAGCGGGGGATGGGGGAACAGGAGACAGACACGGGGCATGAGCGGGGATGGGGAGAACAGGAGACAGACACAGGGAATGAGCGGGGGGTGGGGGGCAACAGGAGACAGACACGGGGCATGAGCGGAGGGCGTGGGGGGCAACAGGAGAGAGACACGGGGCATGAGCGTGGAGTGGGGGAATGCAGGAGACAGACACGGGGCATGGGTGGGAGCAACAGAAGACAGACACGGGGCATGAGCGGGGGAGTCGGGGGCAACAGGAAAGAGACACGGGGCATTAGCGTGGGGTGGGGGGTACAGGAGACAGACACGGGGCATGAGCGGGGGGTGGGGGGCAACAGGAGAGAGACACGGGACATGAGTGGGTGGGGGGAACAGGAGAGAGACAGGGGGCATGAGTGGGGGGGCAACAGGAGACAGACAAGGGGCATGAGCGGGGGGTGGGGAGGTACAGGAGACAGACATGGGGCATGAGCGGGGGTGGGGGGTACAGGAGACAGACACGGGGCATGAGCGGGGGGTGGGGGGCAACAGGAGAGAGACACGGGGCATGAGCGGGGGTGGGGGGTACAGGTGACAGACACGGGGCATGAGTGGGGGTGGGGGAACAACAGAGACAGACACGGGGCATGAGCAGGGGGTGGGGGCAACAGGCGACAGACACAGGGCATGAGCGGGGTGTGGGGGACACAGGAGACAGACACGGGGCATGAGCGGGGGGTGGGGGGCAACAGGACACAGTCATGGGGCATGAGCGGGGGGTGGGGGGCAACAGGAGACAGACACGGGGCATGAACGGGGGGTGGGGGGAACAGGAGACAGACATGGAGCACGAGCGGGGGGTGGGGAGAACAGGAGACAGACACGGGGCATGAGCGGGGGTGGGGGGCAACAGGAGACAGACACAGGGCATGGCGGGGTGGGAGGAACAGGAGACAGACACGGGGCATGAGCGGGGGGTGGGGAGAACAGGAGACAGACACGGGGCATGAGCGAGGGGGTGGGGGGCAACAGGAGACAGACACGGGGCATGAGCGGGGGTGTGGGGGGCAACAGGAGAGAGACACGGGCATGAGCGCGGAGTGGGGGGGTACAGGAGACAGACACGGGGCATGGGTGGGAGCAAGAGGAGACAGACATGGAGCATGAGCGGGGGGTGGGTGGAACAGGAGACAGACACGGGGCATGAGCGGGGGTGGGGGGTACAGAAGACAGACACGGGGCATGAGCAGGGTAGTGGGGGGCAACAGGAGAGAGACATGGGGCATGAGAGGGTGGTGGGGGGTACAGGAGACAGACACGGGGCATGAGCAGGGGGTGGGGGGCAACAGGAGAGAGACACAGGGCATGAGCGAGGGGGGTGGGGGGGTACAGGAGACAGACACGGGGCATGAGCAGGGGGTGGGGGGCAACAGGAGAGAGACACGGGACATGAGCAGGTGGGGGGAACAAGAGACAGACACGGGGCATGAGCAGGGGGGCAACAGGAGACAGACATGGGGCATGAGCGGGTGGGTGGGGGGTACAGGAGACAGACACGAGCATGAGCGGGGGGTGGGGGGGTACAGGAGACAGACACGGGGCATGAGCAGGGGGTGGGGGGCAACAGGAGAGAGACAGGGGGCATGAGCGGGGGGTGGGGGGAACAGGAGACAGACACAGGACATGAGCGGGGGGTGGGGGGAACAAAAGAGACAGACACGGGGCATGAGCGGGGGTGGGGGCAACATGAGAGAGACACAGGGCAGGAGCGGGGGTGGGGGCAACAGGAGACAGACACGGGGCATGAGCAGGGGGTGGGGGGAACAGGAGACAGACACAGAGCATGAGTGGGGGTGGGGAGAACAGGAGACAGACACGGGGCATGAGAGGGGGGTGGGGGGCAACAGGAGACAGACACGGGGCATGAGCGGGGGGTGGGGGGCAACAGGAGAGAGACACGGGGCATGAGCGGGGGTGGGGGGAACGGGAGACAGACACGGGGCATGAGCTGGGGGTGGGGGGAACAACAGAGACAGACATGGGGCATGAGCAGGGGGTGGGGGCAACAGGAGACAGACACGGGGCATGAGCGGGGTGTGGGGGACACAGGAGACAGACACGGGGCATGAGCGGGGGGTGGGGGGCAACAGGACACAGTCATGGGGCATGAGCGGGGGGTGGGGGGCAACAGGAGACAGACACGGGGCATGAACGGGGGGTGGGGGGAACAGGAGACAGACATGGAGCACGAGCGGGGGGTGGGGAGAACAGGAGACAGACACGGGGCATGAGCGGGGGTGGGGGGCAACAGGAGACAGACACAGGGCATGGCGGGGTGGGAGGAACAGGAGACAGACACGGGGCATGAGCGGGGGGTGGGGAGAACAGGAGACAGACACGGGGCATGAGCGAGGGGGTGGGGGGCAACAGGAGACAGACACGGGGCATGAGCGGGGGTGTGGGGGGCAACAGGAGAGAGACACGGGCATGAGCGCGGAGTGGGGGGGTACAGGAGACAGACACGGGGCATGGGTGGGAGCAAGAGGAGACAGACATGGAGCATGAGCGGGGGGTGGGTGGAACAGGAGACAGACACGGGGCATGAGCGGGGGTGGGGGGTACAGAAGACAGACACGGGGCATGAGCAGGGTAGTGGGGGGCAACAGGAGAGAGACATGGGGCATGAGAGGGTGGTGGGGGGTACAGGAGACAGACACGGGGCATGAGCAGGGGGTGGGGGGCAACAGGAGAGAGACACAGGGCATGAGCGAGGGGGGTGGGGGGGTACAGGAGACAGACACGGGGCATGAGCAGGGGGTGGGGGGCAACAGGAGAGAGACACGGGACATGAGCAGGTGGGGGGAACAGGAGACAGACACGGGGCATGAGCAGGGGGGCAACAGGAGACAGACATGGGGCATGAGCGGGGGGGTGGGGGGTACAGGAGACAGACATGAGCATGAGCGGGGGGTGGGGGGGTACAGGAGACAGACACGGGGCATGAGCAGGGGGTGGGGGGCAACAGGAGACAGACACGAGCATGAGCGGGGGGTGGGGGGAACAGGAGACAGACACGGGGCATGAGCAGGGGGTGGGGGGAACAAAAGAGACAGACACGGGGCATGAGCGGGGGTGGGGGCAACATGAGAGAGACACAGGGCAGGAGCGGGGGTGGGGGCAACAGGAGACAGACACGGGGCATGAGCAGGGGGTGGGGGGAACAGGAGACAGACACAGAGCATGAGTGGGGGTGGGGAGAACAGGAGACAGACACGGGGCATGAGAGGGGGGTGGGGGGCAACAGGAGACAGACACGGGGCATGAGCGGGGGGTGGGGGGCAACAGGAGAGAGACACGGGGCATGAGCGGGGGTGGGGGGAACAGGAGACAGACACGGGGCATGAGCTGGGGGTGGGGGGAACAACAGAGACAGACATGGGGCATGAGCAGGGGGTGGGGGCAACAGGAGACAGACACGGGGCATGAGCGGGGGGTGGGGGGCAACAGGAGACAGACACGGGGCATGAGCGGGGGGTGGGGGGCAACAGGAGAGACACGGGGCATGAGCGGGGGTAGGGGCAACAGGAGAGACACGGGACATGAGCAGGGGTGGGGGAACAGGAGACAGACACGGGGCATGAGCGAGGGGTGGGGGGAACAGGAGACAGACACGGGGCATGAGCGGGGGGTGGGGGAATGACAGACACGGGCAAGAGTGGTGGGTGGGGAGAACAGACACGGGGCATGAGCGGGGCGGTGGGGGGCAACAGGAGACAGACACGGGGCATGAGCGGGGGGTGGGAGGAACAGGAAAAAGACACGGGGCATGAGCAGGGGGTGGGGAGACAAACACGGGGCATGAGCGGGGGGGTGGAGGGCAACAAGAGAGAGACACGGGGCATGAACGTGTGGGGGAAACACGAGGCAGACACAGGGCATGAGCGGGTGGGGGGAACAGGAGACAGACACGGGGCATGAGCAGGGGTGGGGGAACAGGAGACAGACACGGGGCATGAGCGAGGGGTGGGGGGAACAGGAGACAGACACGGGGCATGAGCGGGGGGTGGGGGAATGACAGACACGGGCAAGAGTGGTGGGTGGGGAGAACAGACACGGGGCATGAGCGGGGCGGTGGGGGGCAACAGGAGACAGACACGGGGCATGAGCGGGGGGTGGGAGGAACAGGAAAAAGACACGGGGCATGAGCAGGGGGTGGGGAGACAAACACGGGGCATGAGCGGGGGGGTGGAGGGCAACAAGAGAGAGACACGGGGCATGAATGTGTGGGGGAAACAGGAGGCAGACACAGGGCATGAGCGGGTGGGGGGAACAGGAGACAGACACGGGGCATGAGCGGGAGGGGTGGGGGCAACAGGAGATAGACACGGGGCATGAGCGGGGGGTGGGGGGAACAGGACACAGACATGGGGCATGAGCGGGGTGTGGAGAGAACAGGAGAGACACGGGGCATGAGCGGGGGGAACAGAAGTCAGACATGGGGCATGAGCGGGGGGTGGGGGAAGGGGAGAGAGACACACAGGGCATGAGTGGGGGTGGGGGGAGGGAGAGAGATACATGGGGCATGAGCGGGGGGTGGGGGGAACAACAGAGACAGACACGGGGCATGAGCGGGGGGTGGAGGGCAACAGGAGACAGACACGGGGCATGAGCAGGGGGTGGGGGGCAACAGAAGACAGACACAGGGCATGAGCGAGGGGTGAGGGGCAACAGGAGACAGACACGGGGCATGAGCAGGGGGTGGGGGGCAACAGGAGACAGACACGGGTCATGAGCGGGGGGTGGGGGGCAACAGGAGAGACACGGGGCATGAGCGGGGGTGGGGGGCAACAGGAGAGACACGGGACATGAGCAGGGGTGGGGGGAACAGGAGACAGACACGGGGCATGAGCGAGGGATGGGGGAACAGGAGACAGACACGGGGCATGAGCGGGGGGTGGCGGGAACAACAGACACGGGCATGAGCGGGGGGTGGCGGGAACAACAGACACGGGCATGAGCGGGGGGTGGGGAGAACAGACACGGGGCATGAGCGGGGCGGGGGGGCAACAGGAGACAGACACGGGACATGAGCAGGTGGGGGGAACAGGAGACAGACACGGGGCATGAGCGGGGGGTGGGAGGAACAGGAAAAAGACACGGGGCATGAGCAGGGGGTGGGGAGAACAGGAGACAAACACGGGGCATGAGCGGGGAGGTGGGGGTCAACAAGAAAGAGACACGGGGCATGAGCGTGTGGGGGGAACAGGAGACAGACACAGGGCATGAGCGGGTGGGGGGAACAGGAGACAGACACGGGGCATGAGCGGGAGGGGTGGGGGGCAACAGGAGATAGACACGGGGTATGAGCGGGGGTGAGGGTAACAGGACACAGATATGGGGCATGAGCGGGGTGTAGAGAGAACAGGAGACAGACACGGGGCATGAGCGGGGGGAACAGAAGACAGACATGGGGCATGAGCGGGGGGTGGGGGAAGGGGAGAGAGACACACGGGGCATGAGCGGGTGTGCGGGGAGGGAGAGAGATACACGGGGCATGAGCAGGGGATGGGGGGAGGGAGAGAGAAACACAGGGCATGAGCGGGGGGTGGGTGGGAGGGAGAGAGACATCCGGGTTTAGTGGGGGGTGGGCGGGACGGAGAGAGACACACGGGGCATGAGCGGGGGGTGGGCGGGAGGGCGAGAGACACACAGGGCATGAGCGGGGGGTGCGGCGGAGGGAGAGTCGCACGTGGCATGAGCGGGGGGTGGGAGGGAGGGAGAGAGACACACGGGGCATGATCGGGGGTGGGCAGGAGGGTGATAGACACGGGGCAAGAGCGGGGGTGGGCGGGAGGGTGAAAGACACGGGGCAAGAGCGGGGGTGGGCGGGAGGGTGAAAGACACGGGGCAAGAGCAGGTGTGAGCGGGAGGGTGAAAGACACAGGGCAAGAGCGTGGGTGGGCGGCAGGGGGAAAGACACAGGGCAAGAGCGGGGGTGGGAGGGAGGGGGAAAGACACGGGGCAAGAGCGGGGGTGGGCGGGAGGGGGAAAGACACGGGGCAAGAGCGGGGGTGGGCGGGAGGGGGAAAGACACGGGGCAAGAGTGGGGGTGGGCGGGAGGGGGAAAGACACGGGGCAAGAGCGGGGGTGGGTGGGAGGGGGAAAGACACGGGGCAAGAGCAGGGGTGGGCGGGAGGGGGAAAGAGACACTGGGCAAGAGCGGGGGTGGGCAGGAGGAGGAAAGAGACACAGGGCAAGAGCGGGGATGGGCGGGAGGGGGAAAGAGACACGGGGCAAGAGCGGGGTGGGAGGGAGGGTGAAAGAGACACGGGGCAAGAGCGGGGTGGACGGGAGGGGGAAAGAGACACGGGGCAAGAGCAGGGGTGGGCGGGAGGGGGAAAGAGACACATGGCAAGAGCAGGGGTGGGTGGGAGGGGGAAAGAGACACAAGGCAAGAGCGGGGGTGGGCGGGAGGGGGAAAGAGACATGGGGCAAGAGCGGAGGTGGGCGGGTGGGAGCGGGAAAGAGACACGGGGCAAGAGCGGGGGTGGGCGGGAGGGGGAAAGAGACACGGGGCAAGAGCGGGGGTGGGTGAGAGGGGGAAAGAGACACAGGGCAAGAGCGGGGGTGGGCGGGAGGGGGAAGAGACACGGGCCAAGATCGGGGGTGGGCGGGAGGGGGAAAGAGACACGGGGCAAGACACACGGGGCAAGACCGGGGGTGGGCGGGAGGGGGAAAGACACACGGGGCAAGAGTGGTCGTGGGCGGGAGGGGGAAAGACACACGGGGCAAGAGCGGGGGTGGGTGGGAGGGGGAAAGACACACGGGGCAAGAGCGGGGGTGGGCGGGAGGGAGACAGACACACGGGGCAAGAGCAGGGGTGGGCGGGAGGGAGACAGACACATGGGGCAAGAGCGGGGGTTGGGGGGAGGGAGACAGACACACGAGGCATGAGCAGGGGGTGGGGGAAGGGGAGAGACACGCGGGGCATGAGCGGGGGGTGGGCGGGAGGGGGAGAGACACACGGGGCATGGGTGGGGGGAGGGAGAGAGACACAGGGGGCATGAGTGGGGGTGGGGGGAAGGAGAGAGAGAGTCATGTGGGGCATGAGCGGGGGGGTGGGCAGGAGGGACAGAGACACACGGGGCATGAGCAGGGGTGGGGGAGGGAGAGAGACACACGGGACATGAGTGGGGGGTGGGCGGCGTGTGGGGAGAGACACACGGACATGAGCGGGGGTGGGCAGGAGGGGGAGAGACACACGGGGCATGAGCGGGGGTGGGCGGCGGGTGGGGAGAGACACACGGACATGAGCGGGGGTGGGGAGAGACACACGGAGATGAGCGGGGGGTGGGCGGCAGGTAGTGAGAGACATACGGACATGAGCGGGGGGTGGGCAGCGGGTGGGGAGAGACACACGGACATGAGTGGGTGACGGGTGGGGAGAAACACACAGACATGAGCAGCGGGTGAGAGAGACACACGGGGGTGGGAGAGACACACGGGGGAAGAGCGGGGGGTGGGCGGTTGGGGGAGACGAGCGGGGCATGAGCGGGGCATGAGCGGGGGGTGGGCAGGAGGGAGAAAGACACACAGACATGAGCGTGGGGTGGGCGGGAGTGAGAAAGACACACGGACATGAGCGGGGGGTGGGCAGGAGGGAGGGAGAAAGACACACGGACATGAGCCGGCGGTGGGCAGGAGGGAGAAAGACACACGGACATGAGCGGGGGGTGGGTGGAACAGGAGACAGACACGGGCATGAGCGGGGTGGGGGACTTACTGTGCAGGCGGATACAAAGCCTCTCATGCGAGGAACAAAGATGGCGGTCGTCTCTGAAGCCAGACGCACTGCATGCTTTCACGCATCCAATGAGAGAGCATCCAATGAGTCCACGGATATCACGCAAGCTGCTTGCCCAATGTTAGGGAGAATTCTCTGGTTAGGCTGAATTTCCCTACCTAGTGAGTCCCCCAGCAGCTTTGCTGGATTTCTGGGGTTTCTTTTTTTCTCCTGCCAAGAGTGAGACTCTTTTACCCTCACTCTTGGACATATTGAAGTGTGTTTTCTTGGTTAAACCTTGTGTTGAATGGGCTATGGGGTCTTTTACTCCATAGGGCCTCATGTATTTTTGTGATGTGGGTTACACAGCACCCTCTGTGCCGTGACCCAGGGGTGTCCTAGGGACTCCCCAACATAGACTCCATACCCTGGGACTGACTACTGTCTCCCAGGGCATGTAAAGTCACCAAAGACTTTGCTAGTCTTGAATCCTGAACAGAACCAGTACAAACCATCATATTGTGGACGTACTGGCTGGGGCAATTCGATTGCCCCAGGGTCTGTTAGTCGAGGGGGCACGTCTCCGTCCCCCCTGATCGAGTTTTGGCTGGTGGCAGTGGAAACTACTCTTTATATTCGACCGCGAATATTTCCCTATGGGATTTCCCATTGTTTTAGGCTAACACATTTAATTATTTATTTACGGTAGCCTTAAACATACCGCCGGTTTATATATTTATTTTTATAACTCCGGTTGGGACTTTTTGCCAAAACTTGATTCTAAAATGGCGTTGGTGTTCGCCTCTGTAACTCTGACCCAAAGTGGAGCCCTTTGTTCCACTTTTGGCGGGCTTCTCCACAGAAGCCCTCCAAAGTGGTGCCACTCTGTCTGGGGTACTTAGGAGGGGTGGAGGGGGATTTAGGCACCCTGGACTGAGTTACCTTGGTAACTCAAGTCGCACTCCGTCCTGATTGGCCCAAGTGGTGAGCCGCCCGGCTCACCACTTAGCATGTTTGAGTGACAGCTAGGCTGGGTGAATGGGGGTTTGCTGCATAAAAGCAGGGCTTTGGGGACTGGGACTTCAGAAGTCGCCACAGGACCAAGAATCCGACGAGGGAAGAGCTGAGCCGACCTGCTTCGACGACACCACCCGGTGGAGCCCTGCTGAACCGTCTCACCACTTTTTCCCGACGACCGAGGAGAACTCTTAACGGAGTGGCTCCTTCCCTTGACTGGTGGGGACAACCAGTTTTCGCCTTCTTTCCGTCCTTTGGAGGTATCTCGTGGCCGCCTTGCCTGTGCCAAGCACCCCGGCATCCGGAATACCACACTTTACCCCCATACCGCGAAAGTCGGTACCAACCCTTTAACCGGAGGACTCCGCGGCTGGTTTCTTCCCGGGCAGTGCTACGACCTTTCTCTTCTGCTCTTCAGCGAGATATTCTTCTCCCCTGACCGACGTCGAGCCTTGCTGTCGCTGCCTGGAACAACTGCCCCCGCTGGAGGATCCTTTCCGCTTAAGGTACTGTGTTCCGCCTGGCTTCCCTTGCTGCCGACTGTACGGGGTAGATTTAGTCCCCGGCTTTCGAACCTGGGAGTGCCTGGGACACTTTGGCTAAACTTTCTGAGCCACTCTAAACTCTTTTTGACTCTTTGCAAGACTTTGAATCTCTAACTAACAGTGTGATCTTGGGCACATTTTCGCTCCGGCTACTCTAAGAGTGGGCCCTGCCTAGTGACTTTTGCTCACCTGTGACTTTATTCTTCTTTAAGCCTATTGCAAGTGTTCTGGACCTTAGAGTGGTGTGTCTAACCTATTTCTGCTTTTTCTCTCCCTTTCTTGGAAACTACTAGAGTGTCATCTAACGTTAAGCACTCACCTCTGTTTTAATTAAGTGGTGTTAACCTAGAGTTGTCTAGATAGGAGAAAGGATTGAATTTACTTTCAGTATAACTGTGTTGAAGTGCTTTTACTATATTTTTGCTAGAGTGTTTTTAACTTATGTGTATTTTAAATAAATAACTATATACTTTTGAAACCAAGCTCTGGTCAGTGTTTGCTTGTGCTATTGTGTTTTGGTACATATTGTGTATACTTTACATACTGCCTAACTCTTCTTGAGAGAAGTCTGACTGCTCAGCCACAGCTACCAGGTAAATCTGGGTGGTACAGACTGCTACCAAAGGGGTTTACTGCTCTACCTGTAGTCTTAAATCTTTTGCAGTGTTCCCCAAGGGAACTGCACAGGTTTCTGCCTAACACTGGTGTACAGCGGTGGGATTTGTATTGAGTATACATTTTATTGTGCTTTAGATACCTTAGTGCAACTAACCACAAAGCTTAGCACTGAAAAAGTAAAACCTCTAACATGTCAGTTATAGAAAGCTATAGTCAAGAGTCCCTTGCAGCCAAAACTGCTGATTGTTTAAGAGTGCTCTGTAAACATAAGGATCTCCTGACTAAGGGCAAGAAAATGGAGCTGATTGAAAGATTGTTAGCTAACCAAAGTCTGGGTGATGGTTCAGAGGAGCCTACCACTCCAGCAACTGTAGATGACAGTATTGAAGTTAACATGGAGCAAAATGTTGATGTTTCTGAGGAAGAGTCAGAAGAGGAGGGTGAGGCTGTTGTAACTGTCCCCCCTAGGCCTCTGCCTGCTCTACCTGCTGTGCCTACTGGACCTTTACCAGGTCCCACATTTAGTCCTCAGTACTTTGAACTGGAGAAAATGAAGCTAGAATTGGAGTATAAGAAACTTAATGCTCAAACTGACAAAGAACTAAGGCTAAGGGAAATGGAGCTCAAGTATGACTTAGAAATGAAGAAATTATCTGTTGAGAATGTTTCTCTCTCTGGCTCCTCTAGAAGTTCCAGTCCTAAAAGACCCCGGATGCCTAAAGAATTGGTTGGTATGTATGAGCCTAAGTTGGATGTGTTGGATTGGTTGTCTCTGTTTGAATATAATCATGGGCTCCAGAACATCACAGGAAATGACTTACTCACCTGGTTGTTCTCTAGGCTTCCCCCTGTTGCAACTGATGTGGTAATGGAGATGGGGGAGGAGGATAGGAAGGACTATGAATGTGTGAAACTAGCTTTGATAGCTAGGTTTGGGAAGACCCCTTCCCAGTATCTTAAGAGGTTTAGGAGCCTCAAAAAGCATGATGGTACCCCTTGGGCTACCTGGGTGAGTGAATGTTTGAAAAACTTAGAGGGATGGATTAAGGGTTACAAGGTGAACACTTATGAAGGTATGAAGAATTTGTTTATGTTGGAGACTATTTATGATGCCTGCTCTCCTGAGCTCAGACAACACTTGGCTGATTCCAAGGAATTAGATTCCCGGAAACTAGCTAAGGCTGCTGACTTGTGGGTTGCCAACAGGGCCACTCACAAGGATTCTGGGGTAACTCAGAAGAAGGATGGGGAGAAACAGCCTAAAAAAGACTCCAAAGAGAATTCTAATAATTCCTATCCCAAAGAGGGCCCCAAACCACAAAATAACCAGGGTAAGCCCCATGGGAAACCTAGTCAGGCTACTGTACCTTCTGGCCACAAGCCAGAAGGAGGTCAGAACAAGCCACCCTTCCAGAGAGCATTTGGACAATGCTATGTCTGTCAGGGTACTGACCATATCAAAGGAGATCCCAAGTGCAAGGGTAAACCTGCAGGGATCAGCACAGTCTCCTTAGCCTTCACTCCTGAGGATGAAGTACAGATGGCTAGTGCCCACTTTGAACTCTTTGCTGAAGAACCCTTGGGTCTTCAAGCAACTGTAAACTTAGAGCCTATGGGTCTGGTTAGTCCCCAGAATAGGGTTGTGTATAACTCCCTACCTGTTAACTCTAAGGTGTATTATGTGGACAGTGTTCTTGTCAATGGCCAGGATACTCCTGCCAGGAGAGACACTGGGGCCAGCAGAACAGTAGTGGATGAAAGCTTCTTTCAACCTGAGGATGTGGCCAAAGCACCCAAAGGTCCCACTAAAATGTCTGGAGGCCCTGTCCAAATGGTTCCTATTCTACCAGCCCTCATTCAGTGTAACAACATGACAGTGAGGATCCCTGTCAGTGTTCAGACTGAGGTACCTGGGAAGGTCCTGTTGGGGAATGACCTAAGAACTCTAGGAGTAGTGTCACATACCCCCAGGCCTCCCAGTATGGAGAAGCAGAACTTAACCAAATTGGCTAGACAGGCTACCTTGAAGGACCCTTCTAAGCCTGTGGGACCCTCTACTGAGAACCCCACTACAAGCCCTGGTGTTAGTAAGTTGACCTCTAACCCAGGCACATTTCAGGATAGTATGCTAGGAACATGGGAGCCCCAACCAAGCTCCACCCTTGTTCCCCTAGTTTCCGAGTCTCTGACCCCCCCTGCTTCTGAGGAAGAGGTGGATAGACCAACTAGGCCCCTATCTGGACCTGAGAGAACTGGTAATTCTCAGTGCTGGTGGAAAACCAGAAAAGAAAAGTCTAAGGCCAAAAACCTTCGGACTGTTGGACCTTCTACTGAAGACCCCAACTCCAATCCTAATATTAGGGGGGAAACTCCTAAAATAGGTAAAGGTAGATCTAAGAGGAAGGGGAAGCAGGTACATTGCCTAACCCCAACCCCTCCAACCAAGAGGCCTAAGACCCAACCTGCTCCCACAAGAGAGGTGGTGAGGAACCTTGGAGGCCCCTCTAGATCTAAGGGAATCCTTTATAAGGACCCCTTCAAAAAGCCTAACATAGGTTCAGAAGTTGTACCAACTTCTGAGGGACTGGTCAACCAGATCCCCTATAACAAAAAGACTGATGTTCCTCAAAGGGTCTGTAGGTCCGTTAGCTTGCAAAAGAAAACCTTTGAGTTCTCCATTGAACATAGGTCAAGGTGTCACCATCAAAATGCTGATGGACTCTCTAGGATGTATATCATCGACTAGAGGTATGAGGTTCATCCAGGAGTGGATTAAATCCTCCTGTCCCTTAGTCTGGGGGGGGCGAGTGTTAGGGAGAATTCTCTGGTTAGGCTGAATTTCCCTACCTAGTGAGTCCCCCAGCAGCTTTGCTGGATTTCTGGGGTTTCTTTTTTTCTCCTGCCAAGAGTGAGACTCTTTTACCCTCACTCTTGGACATATTGAAGTGTGTTTTCTTGGTTAAACCTTGTGTTGAATGGGCTATGGGGTCTTTTACTCCATAGGGCCTCATGTATTTTTGTGATGTGGGTTACACAGCACCCTCTGTGCCGTGACCCAGGGGTGTCCTAGGGACTCCCCAACATAGACTCCATACCCTGGGACTGACTACTGTCTCCCAGGGCATGTAAAGTCACCAAAGACTTTGCTAGTCTTGAATCCTGAACAGAACCAGTACAAACCATCATATTGTGGACGTACTGGCTGGGGCAATTCGATTGCCCCAGGGTCTGTTAGTCGAGGGGGCACGTCTCCGTCCCCCCTGATCGAGTTTTGGCTGGTGGCAGTGGAAACTACTCTTTATATTCGACCGCGAATATTTCCCTATGGGATTTCCCATTGTTTTAGGCTAACACATTTAATTATTTATTTACGGTAGCCTTAAACATACCGCCGGTTTATATATTTATTTTTATAACTCCGGTTGGGACTTTTTGCCAAAACTTGATTCTAAAATGGCGTTGGTGTTCGCCTCTGTAACTCTGACCCAAAGTGGAGCCCTTTGTTCCACTTTTGGCGGGCTTCTCCACAGAAGCCCTCCAAAGTGGTGCCACTCTGTCTGGGGTACTTAGGAGGGGTGGAGGGGGATTTAGGCACCCTGGACTGAGTTACCTTGGTAACTCAAGTCGCACTCCGTCCTGATTGGCCCAAGTGGTGAGCCGCCCGGCTCACCACTTAGCATGTTTGAGTGACAGCTAGGCTGGGTGAATGGGGGTTTGCTGCATAAAAGCAGGGCTTTGGGGACTGGGACTTCAGAAGTCGCCACAGGACCAAGAATCCGACGAGGGAAGAGCTGAGCCGACCTGCTTCGACGACACCACCCGGTGGAGCCCTGCTGAACCGTCTCACCACTTTTTCCCGACGACCGAGGAGAACTCTTAACGGAGTGGCTCCTTCCCTTGACTGGTGGGGACAACCAGTTTTCGCCTTCTTTCCGTCCTTTGGAGGTATCTCGTGGCCGCCTTGCCTGTGCCAAGCACCCCGGCATCCGGAATACCACACTTTACCCCCATACCGCGAAAGTCGGTACCAACCCTTTAACCGGAGGACTCCGCGGCTGGTTTCTTCCCGGGCAGTGCTACGACCTTTCTCTTCTGCTCTTCAGCGAGATATTCTTCTCCCCTGACCGACGTCGAGCCTTGCTGTCGCTGCCTGGAACAACTGCCCCCGCTGGAGGATCCTTTCCGCTTAAGGTACTGTGTTCCGCCTGGCTTCCCTTGCTGCCGACTGTACGGGGTAGATTTAGTCCCCGGCTTTCGAACCTGGGAGTGCCTGGGACACTTTGGCTAAACTTTCTGAGCCACTCTAAACTCTTTTTGACTCTTTGCAAGACTTTGAATCTCTAACTAACAGTGTGATCTTGGGCACATTTTCGCTCCGGCTACTCTAAGAGTGGGCCCTGCCTAGTGACTTTTGCTCACCTGTGACTTTATTCTTCTTTAAGCCTATTGCAAGTGTTCTGGACCTTAGAGTGGTGTGTCTAACCTATTTCTGCTTTTTCTCTCCCTTTCTTGGAAACTACTAGAGTGTCATCTAACGTTAAGCACTCACCTCTGTTTTAATTAAGTGGTGTTAACCTAGAGTTGTCTAGATAGGAGAAAGGATTGAATTTACTTTCAGTATAACTGTGTTGAAGTGCTTTTACTATATTTTTGCTAGAGTGTTTTTAACTTATGTGTATTTTAAATAAATAACTATATACTTTTGAAACCAAGCTCTGGTCAGTGTTTGCTTGTGCTATTGTGTTTTGGTACATATTGTGTATACTTTACATACTGCCTAACTCTTCTTGAGAGAAGTCTGACTGCTCAGCCACAGCTACCAGGTAAATCTGGGTGGTACAGACTGCTACCAAAGGGGTTTACTGCTCTACCTGTAGTCTTAAATCTTTTGCAGTGTTCCCCAAGGGAACTGCACAGGTTTCTGCCTAACACCCAATCACCGTCCTGTCCGCGGAGCAAACAGGGAAGTGTGTCCGCGAAGCGAACACAGATATCACTAATTTTTTTCACGTACATTTTTGTCATTTTTTTAAAAACTACTGGACGGATTTACACCAAATAAAGCAAAGCATGCTTTCAGGACCAAGCCGCTGCTCCTGCCGCTAATTTGGTGTAAATCCGTCCAGCGGTTTGGGCTGTAGGCGTGAGCAAAGTTTTTTCCCATTATGTCTATGGGAAAAAAAAAAGTTTTGGGACCCCCCCTATAACTTTTCCCCCCCTGGATGAACCCTCACCAAACTTTGCAAAAAAATTCAGAGTGACCCGAATACTTTTTTTGCAAAGTTTGGTGAGGATCCGAAGTTATAAGCCGCCTAAAAAGTGCTCTTCCTATGGAAACAGCAACTTAACCATAACTACATGTCCCCCCGCATATATGTAACAATTGACCTTCACAATTCGGTCAATTGTGCAAAGGTCAATTGTAATTCGAACAATTGTAGTTCGAACAATTCGTATACAACCGCATTGGAAGGAGCCATCACGGAGGATGAGGTCAGGGATGCAATTAGAGCGCTGCCTAATCTTAAATCACTGGGTCCAGACGGCTATGTGTCAGAATTTTATAAACGCCATAAGGAAATTCTAGCTCCTATTCTAACTACGCTTTCAATCAGATAGGACAGGACAGTGCAATCACAAGAACTATGGAGGAGGCAAAAGTAGTCCTTATCCACAAAAAAGGCAAGGATCCACCTGAGTGCACCTCCTATCGCCCTATAGCCCTATTTAATGTGGACTCAAAAATATGCTCTAAGATCCTAGCTAAGAGATTAGACCATCTTGTCCCCGGGCTGATTCACCCGGACCACTCGGGTTTTGTAAGAGGTAAGCAGACCACTGATAATGTTAGGAGGTTGGCCCAAATAATAGAAAAGGCTCACAAGAAGGGAATCCCCGCTCTCCTAATGGCAATTGATGCAGAGAAGGCGTTTGATCGGGTAGAGTGGGGATTTCTATTTGCTTCAATGCTCAAGATGGGTTTTGGCCCCAAGTTCATGGATAGGATCAGAGCCAACTACAGGAATCCGACCCTCAGACTGGTGGTTAATGGGCAGCTTTCAGATCTGGTGCATGTGGAACGAGGCACCAAACAGGGGTGTCGCCTCTCCCCAATATTGTATGCCCTCCACTTGTAACCGTTCCACGGAGCGGTGCGCTCCAATCCCCTCATAACAGGACTCCCCTTTGCCGGCGAAGAGCACAAGATCGCAGATTTCGCTGACAACGTGATTCTTTCCCTGACCAACCTGAGTACGGCCATTCCGGCCGTGGAGGTCGAGTTAGTGCATTTTGGTAATGTGGCGAGCCTGAAAATAAATCCCTCCAAAACGGAGATTCTTAATCTCGCAGTCCCGACCCTAATGTCTGGATCCTTAAGGGCCTCCTCCCCCTATAGGGGGGTGGACCATTCAATCACTTACCTGGGAATAAAACTGACCACAAGGGTAGAACAATTGCACCAGGCAAACTACCTGCTTCTCCTGGAGGAACTAAAAGGCAAGATGATGGATTGGGGCCCGTTGGTGGTTTCCTGGCTAGGGCGTATAAATACTTTAAAAATTACTGTCCTTCCTAAGCTCCTCTATTGTTTTGCTGACCTTCCAGGGCACATTCCCCCGGCCTTTTTCAGGTACTTAAATAAGATAGCCAGCAGATTTGTATGGGCCAACAAGTCCCCTAGGGTAGCGGCCAAGGTGATGAGAACCCCAACGGAGCGGGGAGGTATGGGTCTACCGGACTTTAGAGTGTACTTTAGGGTGGCCCAGCTGTAGGTACTTCGGGACTGGCAAAAAAACGACCAGTGGAAGGTATGGAGGTCCATGGATAGGGATGTTCTGGGGGAGGATCTCGAAGGTGTATTGTGGAAGCCGAAGCAGGACAGGCCACCCTGACTGTACTGCAGCGAAATCCTGGCCTTGGTGCCCTGCACCTGGGATGAGGCGGTGCAGCAGGCCCACTTAACGACGCACCCTTCCCCCTACACACCATTATTTACTAATCCGCAGTTCGCCCCAGGTCTTGTTTCTATTGCCTGGCACCAGGGGGGATGCAGAATGTTGCAGGATATGTTTGGGGGTGTACAGCTAAAGCAGTTTGAGCAGATTTTGGTGTGGGTGAAAATGAAAGGTTCCGTTATTGCCAACTTCAGCACTGGCTTAGCAATCCCACCGTTAAGCAGCCGGCGACCCGGCAGTTGACCCCCTTTGAAACATATCTCAGAAGGGAATCGGGGGACAAGCACTTGATTTCAGCCCTATGTAGGCATATGAAGGCAGGAGAGGACCCCCCACTCCGGTCATACATGAAGAATTCGGAGCTAGCTACTGGGTCTCCAATCGAGGACATTGACTGGTCTTGGCGGTGGAAGCAGATTCCTAGGTTAACAAAATCCCTTCAAATAAGGGACATGTGGCTTAAGCTGCTCACCCAGTGGTACCTAACTCCCGCCAGATGTCATAGAATGTTCCCCGGCGCCCCCCCTTTGTTGGAGGCAATGTGGAGCAGTGGGCACGTGGGAGCATATATGGTTGGAGTGTCCACAAATTGAGAACTACTGGGCTGGGATAGGACTCGTGATAAATCAAGTTTTGGGCCTGGGCCAAAGGAGTAGCAAGGGTCTTGTGATACTGGGCCTGGAAGGTTCTTTTGCCCCCATCAAATCTGAGGCAGGCTGCAAACTTTACGTAATAATGATGATGGCTGGGGCAATGGTACTAGCTCACCGATGGAGAGCAAGGGACCCCCTGCAGGACCACGAATGGGTGGCTAAGCTCTGGAACCTGCTGGGAATGGAGTGGCTCATGTATTCTATTCAAGGGGAGCATTTAAGATTCTGAACGGACTGGGCTTCTCTACTGTCTTATTTGTTTGATGGGTCAAGGCAGCGTTGGTGCCACCGAAGCATGAGACTATTGGGGATAATAACAGATGAGCCCAGTGAAGCAGACTTGGAATGGAGCATCCTGAGGGGAGCTAGCCCAGCCTCTAGAATCCAAACAGGGGCAAGGGGGGGAATCTCTTGACGGAGTAGTGCTTTTGCACTGGACTTCTTGAGTTTAGGGGTGAGGGGAGGGGCGGGACTTGGGGTTTCTGTTGTTCTTTGTTGATTCTGTTTTTTTCTTGAAATGCCAATAAAAATTAAAGGAAAAAAGAAAGATTTTTGCAAAAGTGTCTGTGGGATGATCCTATGCATTGTAAAGCAAACATCATAAATCTGACATCATGCCCCTGAAACCCAACTGGCTGACAGCAAGGCGGTAATAATCACCCCTGACCAATCCTGTGGTTGGAGGCATGCCCAGCCTAAACCTGCTGCCATCATATAATCCTATGATGTCACCATGTCTTATAAATAAGAGAAGCTGACATAACTCTAGACACTGTCTCCTGAATTTCCAGTGCCTGCATTTCCTGACATTCCAGATCCACATTTACAAGATTCCAGACTCTACTGCAAGGTCAAAGCATAGCTAATCCTATCCCTGTAAGGCCAAAGAAAAGCTGATCCTATCCCAGCACGGCCATTGATCTAGAAATTCCAATAAAATCCCAATTACAAAGGGGAAAAGCTGTGGTACCCCATTGGGAAGCATCCTGTGACCAGACCAGCTTGTTTTGCCCACTATCTGCATGCCCGCGGTATCCTTGCCATCATCCAGTGAACAGACTTGCCCAGCTGTTTGCTCTTAGGAGAGCCGCATTCCTGTGACAGAACCTTTGAGCAGTGGCACCGCCCCCCCCAGAAAAGAAAGAGGAAGCAAAAAGAGATTCAATCAGAGAACTTCTCCGATTGAATCTCTTTTAGCTTAGAAAATGCCTGTATTTCCTTTGCCAACAGCGCGGGGGCACTGTGGCAAGGTAATCGTGTATCAGGCCGGGCATGGCTTTAACAGCGGGGCGCGTCCCAATTTAGTTAATTGTTTTCTATAGTAGAGTGCCTGGAGCTCCTAGCTCCACGCACTCTACGTATCCCCTTTAATTGGAAGCCTGGCGGGCTGCTTCAGGGGTGGCCCTGCCAGTATAAAATGTGCGCAAACAGCACACTTAAATTCAGATTCCCTCCCATGCCATGGATACAGTAATGTCATTGGCTGGCAAACAGCCAATGACATTATTGTATCTATGATGACTCACTGGCGGCGCAGGGTGTGTAGCGGGCCGCCCGCTACCACCAAGGCGAGGGCCGCCTGGGCCTACTTTGTTTTAACCCCGGTCCGTGCCGTGGCCTAAGGGCCTTGCCTTGGGCCACGCCAGACCGGTGCAAAAGGCCCAGGGCAGGCCTTTTTGAAAAAAAATGGCGAAAATATAAAACGGCACAATTAGCAGATGCGTGGTCGCGGGCCGTGGCTGGTCACGTGTAAGTCGAAGCAACTTCTTTGTGAGTCGGCCGCATCATTTTGAAAGCACCCACACACAGAGGGACACGGGTCTACTGGCCTATGTGGAAATGGGGATATGTTTGGCCAACACTAAAAGCATTTCAGAAGCTGTCATAAAATATCCCCATTTTCCTACCATAGGTCTTAAGACTATTGTGGCACATGACGAAGCAAGTGACCAAACGCCTAAATAGGGGTAAGAAAAGAAGCCCGCCGTTCTCCTCATCCTGGTCGGCCAGCTTCCTGGTCTGCTCATTACTGATGTGTGCCTTGTTTTGGTAGTTTGTCAAACCTTTGCAATTGCTGCCACCCCACTCTCGGCCTTCAGGAATGACTGCCTGTCATGGAGGAATTGCTCACAGATGTGCTGTCTGGCTAGCGTCAGAGCTCCTTGGCCCTGCAGGGGTCTCCGAGGGACCTCTGCAGTGGCAGGAGCGCTGCACCTGGCATTGGGGCTAGCCTTGGACTCTGCGTAAGAGGAGATGTGGCCTAGTGGTTAAAATGTGGAATGTGGAATGAGAGGGTCTGAGCTTTAATCCCGGTTTCCCCAGACGATGATCACATTGTGTGACCCTTGGCATAGCAGGCCTTATGAAGAAAAACAATGAAGACGGCCGTTATGAAGAAAACCTACAATGACGAAATTTGATATGGATAATAATTGTATGGGAGGATTGGTCCAAGAGACCCCCCTCCCCTGCATCCTCTCCCCCCTGTGAAGTCCATGGCTCGTCAGGGGTTCCCCCTGCCACCAGGGCCCAGGTGGTAGGTGGGCCACTGGCTGAAGACATTGACCAAACATGCTGAATTTAGCTAGGCCCTGGAAACCATTTTGTGAAATAAAGATGGTTTGAGCCCTGTGCACCACAGCGTGGCCCCCACCCCTGGAGAGTTTCACTTATCCCTGTGGCCGCAGCTCTCTGGCAGATCCGCTGAGAGCCCGTTCCCACGAACAGATGGACATGAGCTAGTGTTAGATACCAACACTGTAACATTTCACCGGCCAGCAGGGCCGGGGTGGAAAAGAACTGTAAAATGGTCCCCTGACAAAAGCAGAGTCCCTAAATACTAATGAGCAAACCACCTGTGATGAAACTTTTCTCTCCACGACCTTTCTGACTAAAAACCTGTAACCTCCATGAAGATGGCAGAATGTGTGCTTATATGACATTCGGGATGAAGTACCCACATCCCCGTAGCTATGCGCAAATAGTAAAAGTGTCCTGGGGGTTTTCATGTTATGTGTTTCACCGAGAAGACTGCACCCCAAGGTCCCATGCCATAACTGAACTAATGCTGCTAGAGTGCAAAGGAAGACAAATACAACCCTATTGGGAGCTCATGTAAGTGGTGCATGAAAATGCACCATATGTACGTCCAAGCCCACTATGTGTCGCTGCCGTCAGTCTTATTAGTGGGCTGGTCCTGCGTGCTCCACCAACCTTCCTACTACCTCGCTTACCGCACATAGAAATGTAACAAAATGTTGTGGTTGCTAAATACTTAGCGTATAGGTAACGCGTTTGAAATGGCCATGTGAAAGGCACTAACAATGTCAAAACATAAGCTTTGAAAAGACTCAATGAGTATTGTATATTATGTGAATGTTTATGTCTCTTCCACTTAAAATCTGCAACACACGAGGAAAATACCTTTGTGAGCATATGCAAGGCCATTCCCCCTTCCTCCCATTGAAGCCTGCCAGACAAAAAAGCAGAGGCCTGTGCTGCTCTGCTCCACCTCCCCCAATTCGGCTGGAGCCGCTTCAAACATTCACATTCCCCCGCAGCACCCAAGGCTACTGCTTGCCACCTGAATTATTTACAACCCAGCAGTAAACCCCGGCCTTAAAACACAGATCCAAAGGCGCCCTTTCTTAGGCTCCACGACCCACCGGCTCACCTCAGGTTAATGGCCCCTGTAAAATTAGGACACCCAATATTACAGCAACACTACAGGAACACATTCATAATGACTTCTAACGAGACATGATAACTCAGACAGCCCCTCCCATGCCCTGAGACCCAACCTCGCGACCTATGATACCCGGTCAACAGGACGATGCATGTATTGATGTATCACCAAAAGACCTTACTCTAGGTGCATTCCTCCTGTGTTGCATTAACCTGTAGAATAACCTATTGGAAGATTTATCGGAGAAGATAATATTGCAATGTTGAATGACTGCGGTGTGCGTAGCCTTAGGGCAGAAAGTCAGGAAAGACGTTCATCACTGACACTGGTCACAGCTGGCACAACAACACCGGTCCGGAAGAACCCAGCTGACCTGCCGGCCCAGCCCACGAGGGTAACCAGTGACGTCCACCGACCACGGCAAACTACATTGCAGCAGCACCTACAGTTAGTCGTCGCCACCCAATCCCCACAAACTTGTGCCCCCTATAGCATGTAGGTTCTTATGACGCTTTTTGTAAATATATACGCCTGTCTTTGCTATTTTCAGACAGAGCGCTCTCTGAGTTTGCAGAGTCCTTTGCATGCCCTATTCTGATTGATAAACTCCAATTTAAGCTCACCCGCACTTTGTCTTAGCCTTATTCCCATCTTGGGAGAGTCCATTATTGTCTCTCATAGACGGGGAGAATTGTGCTATCTGGGGGACGCTCGCCTTCAGTGGTGACCCCGAAAGCGCGATGATTATTTTCTCTTAATATATATACATATATCCCTACCGTCCCCTTCGGCACGAAAATCTCCGGTCGAAAAGGGATACGCACGGTGCGCCGGCTCCGGAAGGCTGCCCGCCAATGGCGACCGGTACGCTCAGAAGTGCGCACTCAACAGAGAGAGGGTACGGGATCTCGGTTGAAAAATCCCCTTTGAGTACCGCTCGCCGGAGCCGGGGCTGACCGTTGAGCGTACGGCAACACTGCCTGGACGGACCCAGTTTCGGAGACTCTCGGTTCAAGACGGGCACGTGAGTATTAAGTGCGAGCGGCCATAAAGGGAGCAGGGGAGGAAAAATAGGACAGGGAACGTGGCTGGTTGAAAGGGGACACTTTGGGACTACTAAGAACCACTCTAGACTTTCTTTACTTTTTCTTTGCATATGGCCATTAGGATTAGGAGGTAAAAAGAGATAAAGAGACGGGAACCTAGCTCCGCGAGGGGGTAGAAGGCGGCGCTGCATAGTGCTATCTTGACTAGTACTGGGAATATATGAAGAAGTGGAAAAAGAGATAAAGGTGTCTGGTAAAGGAAGACACGGTGAATACATTAGTGACTGCTATTCTTTCTATTCTTCTCTCTGGGTTTACGGGGAAAAAACAGGGTTAGTACAAAAAAAAAAAAAGGGATAATCTAAGTAGAAAGACGAGTTTATATCAAAACTACAAGACAAATTCATATCAGATTAAGACGGAAAGGGACAGCTGGCAAGGGAGGAAAGGGATTACAAATTGAGCTATGACTAGAGTGTTGCCTATGGGTGTGTAAGCATCGTATGTGCCAGAACATATTTGTTACGATGAATGTGTGAAGGTGGTCATAAGTGCATAATTATGGTGTGTTATGGTAAGTGTGACCAGAAGAAATTTTACAAAGAAGAGCGCAATGCGGTAAAGTGATTGTTTCTTTTTGATTCTTTGGGTAAAGTTGCTGAAGATATTTTCCAGATTTTTGCGGCTAGGTGGAAGAAGTAGGAACCCCCTAGTTTTTTCTTGAGGTATGGTTTTGGTTTCAGGCGGATTTCGTTGCTTGATCTGAGGAGTCTGGTTGGCTTGTAGATGGTTATTTTCTTTTGTAGGAATTCAGCTCCCTGTCTGCTGATTGCTCTGTGTGTTATGCACATTGTTTTGAAGGTGATGAGATGTTTGACTGGTAGCCAATGTAGCATTTTTTGCGCTGGAGTAATGTCGTCTCTTCTGGATAGTTTGAGGAGGAGTGTGGCTGCTACATTTTGGATGTGTTGTAGTTTCTTCAGGAGGTATTCTGGCATCCCGAGGTAGAGGCTGTTTGCGTAGTCAATTCTTGACATGATGAGGGCGATGATTGTGAGTGTTTTGTGGGTGAAGGAGAGGAAAGGTAGGATTCTTCTTCTTGTGTGAAGAAGGAAGAAGCATTTCTTGATTATTGCATTTGTTTGTGGCTCTAAGGTTAGGGTGTTGTCCATCAGAACTCCCAGATTTATTACTACCATAGATGGTGTTGGCGGGGTTCCCATTTCCATCAGCCAGGGAATGTAGGTGCTGTTCTCTTGGTTTTTGGATATAATCATGATTTGTGTCTTTCATGGGTTGATTTTCAAGTTGTTGGCGTTCATCCAGTTAAGGACTTCTTTTAAACACTCAATTAGGGTTGAGTGATTGGCTTTGAGTGTCTTTGATTTTTTGTAGATAATTGTATAGTGGTGATAGTTAGGATCCCTATGGTACTCAACAGTAGATTAAGAGGGTTTTATCCATACGGTTTCTGTTCTGTCTGCTAGGAATGATTTAATCCAGAGTAGTACCATTTTCCGTTATAACTATATCTTCCAATCTTTTGGTTATAGTGAACTGGAGGCTTCCAGTCCTTTAAGATGAGTAGCGGTACCCTGGAGATAGATGGGGATACAGATTGTATTCATACATCAATAATCAAGATGACACAAATTGCTAGGACTCTAACAACTTAATAAAAAATGTGGGTTTTGTACCCAAAAGTGGTCATCACTGATGAGCTGACCCGTGTCATTACCAACGTCATCCTACATGGCAAACTACTAAAACCTATCGGGAGGTGGGATTGGTTCTAAGTGATTAACTAAGCATAGGTTCTTTATCTGTATGGAGTAACGGAAAGAGGTAATTGGATAGTTAACAACAGGTGGGGCAACTAAACCCTCCCTTCAAAATGGCCACTATGAACGTCACTAAATGTACGATGTCCCATTGGCTACACATACTATAGGAACCCCAACTACGTGGTCCCCTAAAATTGGTTGGCTCTAACCACCGTCAGTAGTTTTCCTACCTACATTAGCAGTACGCACACTGAACAACCAAGTGCGGATAAGCTTGTCTTGATACCAGCTTCCCACCAATTAAAATATCATCCATCATCACCTCAATGGTCCAGTGTCAATTAGTGCTTTGAAGTTGGCCTTGAGTTTGTACTGTTATCTGAGAATTTGTTAAGTAGTATGGGCACTAGCCGGCTTCTGTGTGTAGGTGTGATCATCTCGCTCATCCAACTTTCTTCCATCACTTGACTGGACACCACGAAATTGAGCCTTTTCGTGTATTTGATTTTATTCTCAATAGTACTCTGACATCTTTTTTTTTGCTTGACCTCTCTGAACACGAGCTTCTGTTCTTTCACATTAATTGTATCCAATGTCAGCCAATTCCAGTTTGATAAGACGTTGGCTTTCTTGGCTCAGTGAACTCCTTAGCTGCACTTTTATTCTGTTTAATTCAATGGCTTTTCTCAACTGCAACACTCAAATGCGGCCTTCTCGCCTTGTTCAGTACTGCATTATATGTAGTGGAAACATTCATCCTTTATGTGTCCATATGTATCTTATGGAGGTATATATGTATATGTTGGCGCTTGCCACAGTCTAATCTATTTAAAAGCATGTGGCTTGCTTCATGATTGCTTTGCTGCTTGTGTTTCATTGCGTCTGTACACGTTTAAACTATTTAAGTATTTTCATCAGGTCTGCAGCATAAACCTCTTCATCTTGATCCCAAAATGTCACTTATCCTTGGTACTTTTTTGTTCATTATAAATTGTCTGCCTCTCTGGTCCGGTTATCTTTCTATATGGGTGTCGATTCAACCGTGTTTGACGTCACCATTCATCTTTGTCATTTAATTTCTTTGCTTCTTCAGGAATCTTGTTCAAATGGCCATCATATTGTCTTCATTGTAAATATGGTTTCCTCAATGGGTACTTTACCTCCCATATTCTCTTAGGTATAGGTATTCCTATGGGTACTGCACAGAGCCCACGCTCTTCTCTTTGCTGGTTTAACTGTTCAATATACATCATATATTTTGGTTCATATATTTCAGGTAATGTAGGTGGGGCAGTTGGAGTGGGGGTACTTGGCTCCTCCTCTACACTCCCCCCTCTGGGCGATTTATTGACCACTCTTGCATCATCTTCCACATCCAGACATCCTGGTCTGAAGAAATGCTTCTTAGGGATCCATATCTTTATGACTTCCTTCAAGCATCCAGCTGATTTCACATGCTCATCCTTGGTTCATGTCATGAGCATGCATTGTCCACTTGGACTGCAGTGGATCCATCTTCCCACATATTTCTTATGGTTCTTTGGATACAGGAATGTTGTTCCCTCAGGTGCATGGATATTGGCCTTCGCAACGTCTCTGATTTATTCATCAGTCAAATCTTTAGGCTTCCATCCTGATTCAACATCAATCATAATCTTCACCCCTATGGCTTTCTTTGTTGTCTTCTTGCACTGTGAGATTGTTAACTTGATCACACAGAATCCAAGCATCACTAATATTAACAAAGCTCCAAGAAATTTGAACATATCTGCCATCCATTGTGGAAACCACGAGAAGAGTGACCCAAACTAGCCTTCATCAGCAATGTCTTCAACATCTTCTATCATCTGGCCATAGAGTTTCGTCAGCATGTCTATGGTCTCTGTCAAGGTTCCATTCTCGCCATCATGAGAAGGTATAAATGTGCAACATGATTCTCCGATTTTGGCACAAACACCTCCATCCATAGCTGTAATCATGTCCAGGACATATCTGTTCTGGAGGGTCATCAATCTTACAGCTCTCAATTCTTCTCTGATTGCATTGAATCCCTTGATGATAGTATTAATCGTCTGAACACTGAAGAAGTCTGGCTGAACAGTCTATCTTCATACGGAATAGAGTCAAAAGCTTCTATTGATTTGGCTGAAAAGTAGTTCTCTCTCTTTATTCATTTTATCAGCTCCACAGATCTCTTCTTCATCAGATGTACATCTGCTTTCATGACACTATCAATGTTCAGGTCACTTATAGGAATCACCAACGCAGGAACATGGACATTCCCCAATGTGAGATTCCTCCCCAATCTTTAGGCAGTCTTATGTAGGCCTTGTATCCACACGCCAAGTAATGATCCATAATTACTGCTGTTCCAATATTAATTCCTGGTGCATCGAAGAGTTGATTTCCCCCATTTTTCTTGTACCATTATTTCTGAAGCATAATTTAGAACTTTCCATTTGTCAGGTCCTGGTTCTTCCTGGCGCAGAGGCAGCACAAACTCCTCCCTCCCCGTTACGTCTCGGCACCTGGGAGAGGGTAACGCAGGCCACCTTGACCCTTCGGGGAAAGAGGGTTAGGGTCCGTGGAGTGGATAGGTAGGGGGAGTTAGGTACACCGGAAAGAGGTTTAGGGAGGTGTTGTGGATGGGTTGGGGGAGAGTAGGTTCACATGCTCCTTGGCTCCTGCTCCAGGCTCTGCAGTACTCCGCCCTTGCACTCTCTCATTCATACAATGTGCCCCTGAGTCTGTGGGGGGCCTTTGTGTTGGAGCCCCTAACCAGGATACTGTGCATCCTATCCTTCTGCCTCTGGTATGAACTATGCAATTCCCTACATTACTTCATGCAAGGTTGTCAGGGCGTACCTTTACCATTCGTTTTACAGTTCCGCATTTACTTCATGCACTCAGTGGATATCACATTACATTACCCCATGCAATACCCTAGGATTAAATCCAACATTTAGCTTCGGTCTTCAGGGTCAACGTCCCTTCAGGTCCCCTTGAAGCAGTCCAGTTTTCAGCAGCACCTCCGGTGTGTTTTCCTCTGAAAGGAACAATTAGAACGTCAATACGGGCAGGCATTCGCCAGCGTGACCCCTACATCGTTAGTGTCTTAACACGGGCTCAGTACGGGCGGGCATTCACCAGCGTGACCCCTACATCGTTAGTGTCTTAACACGGGCTCATGCAAGGTATAACACATCCCTATGGACACATGCAGTTGTCATCTGTCCCACTCTCCTACGAATTAGTTTGGGTGAGTCAAGGGTTCTTTCCCATGCAGGGTTAATTCGGATAGCCTAGCTTCCCCTTTTCATGCTTTTCGCCGTTCCGGAATGCGGGTGCCTGCTGGAACGGGCCCTTTCAAACCAGCCTCTCTCGGATTCGGAAGCGTCTCTGTGCGTCTTTAGCAAGAAAAACATATCTATATGTGTACGCAGGGCCTGGGGTCTCTGCAGGCGGCGGGCAGGTGCCCCGCGGTAGGCTTGCCACAGGAGCTCCGTAACTACATGTCCTTCCTCTTTGCTGGTGAGAATTGCAAGCTGCGTTCCTCGGGCGCGGCTCGTGCATGCGCGTTGGTGCGGGCGTGGTCGGGGGGGTGGCTGTCCTCACTCCAGCAGGCTCGTGTTGCACACGGCCTGCTGGGAAACGTAAGTCCGGGCTGTTCTTAGTCCCAGGGCCTCAATCCTGTGAAAGGGATGAAGAACACGCCTGGGATACTTGGTGAAAGGCTGCCTGTGTCCAGCAAGGGCCGCTACCACCCTTTCTGTCCTGCCCACCACCCTCCTTATCCTTGCCCCCGCCTGAGCCCTGACACCATTGGTACTATCTGCAGGGGTCCTCCTCTGTCTTCGACCCATGTTAGTAGTTTAGCAAGTTTTGGCCATAATGGTTTACACAACATATGTGCATTCTCGATTGTTGGTTGGTAGTGACACATTATTAGCCTTTCTCTGCAGATTACTACTCCTTCTTCCCAACCATCTGGTTATAAGACAGTTCCCCAAATCTTCATCTGGCCTCTCTTTTTCCATCTATGGATGTCTTCTGTGGAGTGTCCTGGAACTTTCTGTTTTTTTATTAAATTATCTTCTTATTCTGGTTCCTTTACTCCAGGTTTCTCATATCTGATCACAATGTTCTTTGTCTTACCATTGTTTCTTGTCTTTATATCTTGAACATAGTCATCTTCATTCGGATCTGTTCCTTCAGTTGCCCATTTGAGAGAGGCTGTTCGACCCATGAACTGGCCTTTGGTATTACAGAAAGCTATATGCACTATGCAGTGTGCAGTTAGGACATCTATTTCAATAGCTATGAAGATCTTTGATTTTCCCATGCTGTATGGCAGGAGTGCACATACAAAGCATTCTTCATCTGACATCCTTCTTCCAACTTCTTTCATGCATTAGTACCATTTGTTATTGCCCAAGTGTGCTGTGCTGTCCAGATAATCATTCAGTTTATAATGATCTTCTTGGGTGCTGATTCTCAAAATCTTCATGTAGTTTTCTATCACTACATCTCTAAATGAATCAACACAGCTTCTTCTGGCTGGTTTGCTCGCAGGAACATCCATCCGGGTTTCATGCGTAGCAGAACGTTCAGCAAGTCTTTCTTAATCCATCTGTCTTTTTCTAGCAACAGCTAAAAATGCCCATAAAGATTCTGCTATAATCTCTGCACATGATTTCTCTGTGGTACTTGTGCTTCGGCTTCTTGTCGCTGGATCAGGTGTGTCTGCATGCTTTACTGTGTAGGCTCAACCTTTGTCAACCCCTTACCATGTCTGATTCACCGACCCTGTTTCTGGCGTTTAGCAGCATTTTATGAAACAAGTACTGTGTTTGATTTGTTACTAACAACATCCATTTCAAGCTCAGGTATCTTCTTTTTCCTTGTGACAGCAATAACTATGTAGGGTCTAGGCTGCCTTATAGTTACCACGCTAATTGTTTCCTTCTGCTCAGAAACATATACAGGAGTTTTTGCATCATGCGCTCCTATGTAAAATGCAGTTCTCACTGTCAGTGAAAGCAATATGAGTATGAATATAATGCATGTGTAGATAATACAGTGATAAGTAATTTGACAGCATCTACTTCTTGGACAATGTGTACGTCTGTCCTCATGGGGCATCACAATGTTACTATTCAGATTCTCCATCCCGATCATTTGATGCTAAGGAAGGAAAAACAAACTTTAATACCTCAGAATTTTTAGATTGTTTCTGGAAGCTGTTGTCTCCATTCAGCATTTGTCCTCGATCAACTATATGCTTTCTGGATGCTTTAAGAAATGACTTTATCTTCCTCTATGGAACCAGTTTTTTCACCAGTCGGGATGCAAATGTTCCTTTATCATGAAGAAAAAGCTCCCCTGTGAGCCTCTATGAAATCTGCTTCATTTATTAGTTCCCAATCGATACCTCGAATCTGCTTCAGTCCAGATGACATGTTGTTTCCCTGTCAGCATGAACAAATGGTTTTGTCCTTTATTCACTTCCTCAATCTATCTATCGGAAGACAGTTTCTACACAGCTCTGTGATTTCTTTCACAATAGATTGCCACCTGGATTATAATTCCTTCCAGGATTACATTCAAATTCGCAGTGCTTCTTGGATCCCTCAGAAAGGTTTCCACATCTGTGTGTCTTCCAACGAGATGCAGGTATTCTTCTTTTGACAAAAGAACACCACACTGTCCAGTCTATGTGCTGCATCAGTTGATAGGGGCATTTCTGTGTTCTTCACTGTACACAGGTAACTTCAAACATTCTTCATTGATGATTATGAGCAATCTTCTTATGAGCTTTTCATTGTCAGGATTTTGAATATAAGCTGGAATGCGGCAAGTTCTTCCCACCAACGTGAGGTAAAAGCAAAACACCAACTCAAAATACGTAAGTATGTGCCTAGAAAGGTCATCACTGGGTAACACCATGAGTAGAACCAAACAAGAACTCTGTGTAGAAGGAATCGGGGTATTGTACCCTCTTCCAATTGCTGTGTCCACGATTAGAATCTGGCATATCCGTATTCTTATCAAGTTTTAAACATGCCTCAGTCCAAAGTCAACAAGCTACTGTGGCTTTAAGAATGCAGCTCTTCCCTTACCCTGCAACTAAGATGCAAAGAGTGTTCAAATATGTCATTTTACCCTTTTATTTATAGCTCAAAAGGGAGTGTCCAAAATCAAACCACAGCCCAACTAAAGGGTTCTTCACGCTTTCCACTTGTCAGGTTATGCGTCCTTCTTCTTCATCATAGATCTCATCTGCACGTGCTGTGGTTCTTCCCTGATGATTGTATCTTATTCGCTGAGGTGTGTAGGCAGAGGGGTTTCTCCAGAGTAGATTTTTGTTTTTCCCAAGAAGATCCAAGAACGCCTACCCTGCAATTTGACAGCAGATGGCGTTACGTCCTCAACAACAAAAGGACCGTTGAACCTGGGCTCATCTCACCTTTTGCCTTGTGTGGTTACGAACTAACACTGTATCACCTGGGTAAATTCATGGAAGTTGAAATTCGGGAGCTTGGGTTGTTGAAGAATCTCCTTCTGTGTTCTGTACTGCCCTACACCCTTGTCTCTGCAACTATCCTGAAATTACAGAAAAACTGGAAGTCAAACAGTTCAAATAGTTTTGCAATTCAAGCCCTAAAATTTCTGATGTTGGCTGACCATCACTTCTAACTCAGGATGGAGGCATTAAAGGTGGTCTCATTCGCCTTCCCGTTATGATTTCATGCAGCATAAGGTGGTGGTCAGAACCTGGTTGGTTCCTCAATGCATACAATGCCATTGGTAGGCAGTGAAACCACCCTTTTTTCAGAGTATGCTTCAACTTGGCTATTCTTTCTTTTCACAGATCCCATTTCCTTGCAGATGATAAGCTGAAAAAACTGGTGTTTTATACCAGGCTACGAGATGATCTGCTCGAAAACTTTATTAACAAAATGAGGTCCATTATCCGATCTCATGACCTCGCACACTCACCATCTAGGAAACTTAGCTGCACAGGTAGAGTCTGGGTGTGTGCATGGACCTGCCTTTATCCATCTAGAAAAAGGACACACTACAATAAGTAGGTATCTGTATCCATTATATACTTGTAACATATCAACGTAGTCGATATGCAAGTGCTGAAAAGGGCCATTAGGTCTTGGAATGACTGCCCTTACCATGCGCAGTGTATGCCCAGCTGTGAATTGTTGGCAAACAATACAATTTACCATAAAAAATGCAACATGCTCCATTAGGTTTAGTACGAACCAATCCTCAGCAATGGTTACAGCAAGATTCTCCCTAGTTGTATGCGCTGGGTAGTGTAACTGTTCTAGCGCCACCCTCAATAAGGCTATAAGCATCACTGGTTTACCAGTGCTGTCTTGTCGCCACAATGCTTCAGAGGGGTTTAAAGAACACCCTATTTGTTTCCACAAATTATTTTCCTCTTGCAGTGCTTCCCCTTGGAGCTCCACTATCTCTGTTTTAGGCATATGATTATATCCTTCACCCACAGTCATCATCACTTTCATCCTTTCATTCACATCAAATGTCTCACTATTCATCATCCCTGTATTTGTATTCGCTATGCGCTTGGCTTCAGCGTCTGCTGCTTGATTTCTGCGTGAGATAAAATCTGTCCCTTTTGTGTGAGCTCCACATTTAACGACTGCTATGCACACTGGGAGTTGTAGTGCCTTAATGAGCCTGTCCAATAAGGCTGCGTGCTGCACTGGCGTGCCGTCCACTCTGAGGTATCCCCTCCTTTCCCAGCGCGCTAGTCCTGCATGCACCGTCGACGTCACGTAGGTGTAACGCTCACCTGATTCTCGCAGAGGCGCCGGTCTTGACTGGGCGACTACCGTATCTTCAAAGGTGATGTGTAGCACCCGGTTGGCTCTTTGGGCTGGACCTCTGTGCACTGTATGCCTGACGTGTAGAGTAAGATGTCTTAGGTAAGTGAATGCCGAGCTCTCCATCTGCCTCGGGGCAGGGTGCTGTAACCAGTTTCTTCACTGGATAGGTAGCGCAGGCCTCTTGACTTCAGAGGACTGCTGTCCGTCGTTTACTGCACGAACGGTAAGTTTCGAGTCATTCAAATGTCTGTAAAGTCTTTAGTAATGATGTCTCTTGTTTTGCAGGGTTCCGGCGATGGCGGATGACGGGCTGAAGTGAGTTGAAGATGGAGCCCGTGTGATGAATAGAAGCGCCTGGAAGCACGTAAGTAAGCGCTTGTTGCCTGCTTCACGATGCGCTCTAACTGTCTTTTTATTTTGCAGGTACGAGTTCGGAGCGGCTGCAGGGTGCCGGAATACCCACTGGATTAGATGTGGAAAGGAGTAATGGCACGTGAGTATTAAAGTTCCCCAATGTCTTAAACGCACCTTGTTTTGTCTTTCAGATGCGGGATGCAGCGCCGAAGGCCTCCGGAGCGTGCAAAGAGTTGGTAAGCTTTTGTCTTTCAGATGCCGGAATGCAGTGTGAAGACCTCCAGAGCGCACAAAGAGTAGGTAAGCCTTTGCCTTTCAGATGCCGGAATGCTAACCTGTTCTTCCTTGTCTTTATAGGTGTTGCTGAAGACTGGATTCAGGATGGTAAGCCTTTGCCTTTCAGATGCCGGAATGCTAACCTGTTCTTTCTTGTCTTTATAGGTGTTGCTGAAGACTGGATTCAGGATGGTAAGCCTTTTTCCTTAGGCCCAGGACCGGATGCAGAAGACACGATGAGCGTTCTGCTGCAGAGGTTGCAGAATAACGCAAAGCAAGATTCATCCACCGGGTGTGGTTTAAATAGACTCCTGTAGTGCTTCGTTGTCTCCTTCCACAGCCACGCCTAGGTAAGAAAAGAGTTCCTGCTTTCCAGAAGAGATCCAGTGTTCTGAATCTAGGGAGTGGCTCCAGCCCCACCCAACAGGAAAAGTAGTTCCAAACAGAAGGGGATCAGAGGCTCAACTGGCAGGCAAGTAAGCAGCATGGTCTGCTGCAGGTAAGTCCACCCAAGCATTATGAGCCTGGCGCTTCCAGCGCTGGGACTGGGCATATTTATGAGCCTGGTGCCACTGGCGCCAGGACTGGGTCCAAAAGGTCCCAATTGGGACTGGTTGGCACTCGGAACCTGGGTTATGGATCTGCTTCCAAGGGAGTTGGGAAAACCCTGACCTTTTGGAAGCAGAGATCATGACAGTACCCCCCCTCAAGGCCCCTCCCAAACCGGGCTTCTCCGGGGGTTTTGGCTTGTCAGGAAATGTTCGGTGAAATCTTTTGATTAGGCGAGGAGCGTGGACATATTCAGCAGGTTCCCAGGATCTCTCTTGGGGGCCGTAGCCTTTCCAGTCAATTAGGTAGAATAGTTTAGATTTGGAGATCTTGGAATCCAGAATGCATTTGACTTCAAACTCGAGTTCTCCATCAACTAGGATAGGTTTTGGAGATTTGGTTAGTCGGGTTTGAGGTTGCACGGGTTTTAATAGAGAGACGTGGAAGACCGGATGTATCTTCATGTGCGGGGGCAAGTCCAACTTGACCGCTACTGGGTTTACTATGGTAGTGATGGAATAGGGACCAAGGTATCTTGGGTTGAATGTGCGTGGCCCTTTTAAAGATAGATATTTGGTGGATAACCAGACTTGATCCCCTACTTGATAGTGAGGGGCTTCCTTCCGATGTTGATCTGCTCCTTTCTTGTATTGTACTTTAGCCCTTTGAAGGTGAGAAACAGCTTCCTTAAAGGCTTGGGTGATTGTAGAATGCAGGTAGTATACTGCTGGTGTTTCAAGATCTTGGAGGGGATCCAACTCCGAGGTTCGAGGGTGACTGCCGTACAAAAGAAAAAATGGGGTTTTTCCAGTTCCCGAATGGACAGAGTTATTGTAGGCATATTCGGCTATCCAAAGGATATCTTTCCAAGTTTTTTCAGTTTGTTGCAGCATGCAGCGTAAATACTGTTCCAGAGTTTGATTGGTCCTCTCGGTTTGTCCGTCGGTCTGAGGGTGGTGACTGGTCGATAGTCTCACATCAATTTGAGCCGACCGACAGCAACTTCGCCAAAAATGAGAAATAAATTGACTACCTCGATCCAAAATTAGAACCGAAGGGAAACCGTGCAGTCGGACGATGTTTTCGAGAAATTCTCGGGCCAGAGTTGCTGCTGTTGGCAAGCCTTTGAGCGGAATGAAATGCGCCATCTAGGAGAATAAGTCCACGATTACTAGAATCGTATTGTATCCGGAGCATGGAGGTAGATCGGTGATGAAGTCCATAGAAAGCGTATGCCAAGGGCGAGGTGGGATGTCAATAGGGCGTAAGAGGCCTGCTGGTCTTTCCTTTTGACTCTTGTTTTGGGCGCATACTCCACAGGACATTATAAAGTCTCTGATATCTTTCTTCCAAGACGGCCACCAGAAGTAGCGCTTGATCTTTTCTGAGGTCTTGGCCATACCGGGATGACCTTCCATTAAAGAGTCGTGATAACAAGAGATTACTTTTTTCTGTAAATCTGTGCTGGGTAGGTATAATCGTTCTTGGAAATACAATAAGTTGTCCTTTACTGCAAAGTCCTTTCCCTGCAGATGCCAATTCTGTATGTCTGCTGGAGTTACAAGTTGCCTGGCTTTATCCTTAACTTCCTCTATGGATTCGGTGGCGATTACACCCAGAATTCTTTGTTCGGGAATGATTGGTACAGGTTTAGGGTTGATCAAGTGTTCTTCCACTCCCATCCGAGAAAGGGCATCAGCTTTACTGTTCTTTGTACCAGGTCGATAGGTAATTATGAAGTCAAACTCGGCAAAGAATAATGCCCAACGGAGTTGTCTAGAGGATTGGGCTTTTGCGGTTTTCAAATATTGCAGGTTTCGGTGATCCGTAATCACAGTAACGGTGTGTCGGGCCCCCAGCAGATAATGCCGCCAAGCCTTAAAGGCAGACTTGATAGCCAGAAGTTCCTTGTCAGTAATCGTGTAATTGATTTCAGGAGGCGAGAATTTGCGGGACCAAAATGCCACGGGATGCAACTGATTGGTTACCGGGTCCTTTTGTGATAGAACTGCCCCCATGGCAAAGCTTGAAGCATCAGTTTCCACGATGTAGGGAAGTTCGGGGCGAGGGTGTTTTAAGATTGGTGCAGAGATAAATTTAGTCTTCAAATCCTGGAAAGCTTGTTCCGCCTCGGTAGACCATTCAAAACGTTTGTTTTTCTTTAACAAGGCAGTTATGGGCTGGACTATTCGAGAGAATTCGGGGATAAACCTGCGGTAAAAGTTAGCGAAGCCTAACATGCTTTGCACACCTTTTACGGAGGATGGTGATGGCCATTTGAGAACTGCATCGACCTTCTTTGAATCCATACGCACTCCGCCAGGTGATAATATGAATCCCAAGAATTCAACTTCAGTCACGTTGAAAACACATTTTTCCAATTTAGCGAAAAGTTTGTGTTGACGCAATCTTTCGAGGACCATTTTCACGTGTTTCCGATGTTCAGATTCCGATGAAGAATAAACAAGGATGTCGTCAATGTAAACAACAACACATACATCTATGAGCTCTCTGAGGACATCGTTCATAAAATATTGAAAGGCGGCCGGGGCATTGCAAAGTCCGAAGGGCATGACCTGATATTCAAATAGCCCATACTTGGTGCGGAAGGCCGTTTTCCATTCATCGCCCTCTTTTACTCGTACCAAGTGGTAAGCTCCTCTAAGATCCAGTTTTGTATATATGTATGCTTTTCTGACTTGGTCCAGGAGTTCAGGGATCAAAGGTAACGGATATCTATTCTTAACGGTGATCTGGTTCAGGGAGCGATAATCGATAAAAGTTCTAAGGTCTCCTTCCTTTTTTGGAACGAAGAACAAAGCTGAAGAAGCAGGGGACTTGGAAGGACGAATAAACCCATTTGCCAGGTATTGATCCAGGTATTGTCGAAGGTGAAGGTTCTCAGGCTCGGTGAGGGCATAAATTCTACTACAAGGAGGAGTAGATCCAGGCATCAGGTCTATCTGGCAGTCATAAGACCTATGAGGAGGTAGAGAGTTAGCCTGATCCTTCCGGGAAACATCTTGGTATTCTAGGTATTCGCGAGGTAACTGGGGAGTCTCTGAAGAAATTGCGGCCAGTGCAACACCAGGTGGAGGGTGACAAGTAGAGACACATTCTGGAAACTGGACAGTTCTTGCTCGCCAATCGATCAGAGGATTGTGTTTCTCTAACCAAGGTATTCCTAGAATAATCTGAAACTGAGGGGCCTTGATCACATCGAACACGATCTTCTCATGGTGTCCATCTTGACTTACTAGCGTCACCTCTTGAGTGGTATGCGTTACTGGCCCGGAGGCTATCTCCGTACCATCCACCGTAGTAATGACGTCCTTTACAGCCTTGGGACAAAGAGTTAGATTCATCCTCAAAACCATTTCATGATCCACATAATTGCTGATGGCACCGCTGTCGACGTAAGCTTCAATTGCATGTAATCGATCCGGATTATCAGGGCTAATGAGGACCATCGGTATCACGAAATGCGAGGTCACGGAACTGGTTTTCACGCTCGGCAAGAGGACCTCTATTCTTGTCGGGCGAGGTCGTTTCCCTTCTCAGAGTTTGTAACTTTGGTAACTGCAGCTCCTACTGCCTTCTTGGCAGGTTTCACCGGACAGTCTCGAAGAAAGTGTCCTGAGTTTCCGCAATATAGGCATAATTGCAACTGTTTCCTCCTTTCCCGCTCCCTTTGTGTTAGAGGACCTTTCAGACCCCCTATTTGCATGGGTTCCCCGGAGTCTACTCCTTTGGAAGGAGTTGGCGGTTTGGAAAATACTCGAGCATCAAACTTGGAACGATCGGCCTTCCTGTTCTGCAGCCTGTGATCTATTTGAACGACCAAGTCTATATAATCCGAACAGTCTTGTGGGGGATTCACTACTTGGGCTAAAACGTCTTTGAGCTCTCCACGTAGACCTCTATAAAACAGCGTAATCCTTTTGTCCTCAGGCCATTGAGTTTCCACTATTAGTCTATTGAAAGATGCAATATAAGCCAAAAGGTCTTGATTACCCTGTCGCAACGAAAGAAGCTCATTGTCTAAGGCCTGCCCCTGTGAATGTCTTGCGAACAGATTTTCAATACTAAGCTGAAAGGCTTGAAAATCATGGAGAACCGGATCATCTTGATTAACTAGAGGGATCGACCAGTCTGCCGCATTGCCACTAAGGTACGAAAGTACAAAAGCTACTTTTGCTTGATCAGTTGGAAAGGCTGCTGGCCGGCATAAGAAGTGCAACCGGCACTGATTGATAAATACTGCAAACCTCTTTGGGTCACCAGAAAATCGTTCGGGCGGAGCCAGAGGTACATTCCCAGGTAGGTTGATCTGCACTGGATTCATAGAGGAGGTTGAAGGAAGATTTTCCCCTGATGCGGGTAACGGGGTCTGTCCGGCTTGTGACTGTAGCACTTGTCTAGCAAGATTGTCTGTTCTCTCCTTGGAAATAATTAGTTCCCTTCTTAGAGCATTCATTTCCTGACGAGCTGCATGCACTTCTGCCCTTAGTTCCCCAAGTAACCGGGCTAGGGGGTCAGTATCCGAGGTTTCCATAGCGCCTGGGTGAGAGTTTTGCGGTAGGCTTTGCGTTCTGTAACGCTCACCTGATTCTCGCAGAGGCGCCGGTCTTGACTGGGCGACTACCGTATCTTCAAAGGTGATGTGTAGCACCCGGTTGGCTCTTTGGGCTGGACCTCTGTGCACTGTATGCCTGACGTGTAGAGTAAGATGTCTTAGGTAAGTGAATGCCGAGCTCTCCATCTGCCTCGGGGCAGGGTGCTGTAACCAGTTTCTTCAATGGATAGGTAGCACAGGCCTCTTGACTTCAGAGGACTGCTGTCCGTCGTTTACTGCACGAACGGTAAGTTTCAAGTCATTCAAATGTCTGTAAAGTCTTTAGTAATGATGTCTCTTGTTTTGCAGGGTTCCGGCGATGGCGGATGACGGGCTGAAGTGAGTTGAAGATGGAGCCCGTGTGATGAATAGAAGCGCCTGGAAGCACGTAAGTAAGCGCTTGTTGCCTGCTTCACGATGCGCTCTAACTGTCTTTTTATTTTGCAGGTACGAGTTCGGAGCGGCTGCAGGGTGCCGGAATACCCACTGGATTAGATGTGGAAAGGAGTAATGGCACGTGAGTATTAAAGTTCCCCAATGTCTTAAACGCACCTTTTTTTGTCTTTCAGATGCGGGATGCAGCGCCGAAGGCCTCCGGAGCGTGCGAAGAGTTGGTAAGCTTTTGTCTTTCAGATGCCGGAATGCAGTGTGAAGACCTCCGGAGCGCACAAAGAGTAGGTAAGCCTTTGCCTTACAGATGCCGGAATGCTAACCTGTTCTTCCTTGTCTTTATAGGTGTTGCTGAAGACTGGATTCAGGATGGTAAGCCTTTGCCTTTCAGATGCCGGAATGCTAACCTGTTCTTTCTTGTCTTTATAGGTGTTGCTGAAGACTGGATTCAGGATGGTAAGCCTTTTTCCTTAGGCCCAGGACCGGATGCAGAAGACACGATGACCGTTCTGCTGCAGAGGTTGCAGAATAACGCAAAGCAAGATTCATCCACCGGGTGTGGTTTAAATAGCCTCCTGTAGTGCTTCGTTGTCTCCTTCCACAGCCACGCCTAGGTAAGAAAAGAGTTCCTGCTTTCCAGAAGAGTTCCAGTGTTCTGAATCTAGGGAGTGGCTCCAGCCCCACCCAACAGGAAAAGTAGTTCCAAACAGAAGGGGATCAGAGGCTCAACTGGCAGGCAAGTAAGCAGCATGGTCTGCTGCAGGTAAGTCCACCCAAGCATTATGAGCCCGGCGCTTCCAGCGCTGGGACTGGGCATATTTATGAGCCTGGTGCCACTGGCGCCAGGACTGGGTCCAAAAGGTCCCAATTGGGACTGGTTGGCACTCGGAACCTGGGTTATGGATCTGCTTCCAAGGGAGTTGGGAAAACCCTGACCTTTTGGAAGCAGAGATCATGACAGTAGGCGGAGTCGCTGTACACTGTTACTTCCTGGTTAGCGTGATTCTCAATTGCGAGTATCAACGCCAATAATTCTGCAGCTTGTGCTGAATAATGAGATGGTAATCGAGTACTCACGAGCACTTGAAATTCTCCATTTGCCAAATGTTTCACTGCCGCGGCACCTGTATATTTTTGCCCATCATTTTGATCGATTATTGAGGACCTGTCAATGAAAACAATCTCTCCCCCTGCGAGTGCATTCTCCTTTACTCTAGGGAGCTCATCACTGAAATCTTCATAGTTCGCGCAATCGTTTATCGGTTCTCCTTCTGTGATTGGCTCAGCTATAAACATAGCTGGGTTCATGACTTTACATTGAACTACTTTAGCTGCTGGATTAGATATGACTACCTCATAAGCAGAAGCCCTTTGAGAAGTCAAAGTGCCTTTCAGTTTTTCCAAAATAGCAAATAGTGCGTGTTCAACAAACAACGTCATAGAACATGCCATCACTATGCTTGTGGCCTTTTCATGGCGAACGCGGCGGCTGCCAAACCTTGTTCCCATGGAAAGTGACCACTCATTACTGGGTCCAAAATTCCACTGTCATATGCAAGGGGTTTGTACCCCAATGTGGTTCTCTGTGTGAGTACTGCTGTCATAAAAGTACCATCTGTATGCAAGAATAAAAATAATTCCTCTGCATAATTGGGGATCCCTAGAACTGGGGCTATGCAGATTGCCTTTTTTAATTCATCAAACCCTTCTTTCATTGCCCCAGTCCACATGATTTTTTCTTGCGTTGCCTGTGCTTTCTCCAAGGCCTGTAAGAGAGGCTGTGTATATGAGCAGTTGTCAAAAACCCATGCCCTGACAAAATTGCATAATCCCAGAAAACGCTGCATCTGTTTTATCGTGTGTGGCTTAGCTGTTTATAAAATGGCCTCAGCTCTTTCAGGGTAACCTTCTTTCCCTCATGTGAAATCAATTGGCCTATGTACAACACTTCTTGTTGACAATATTGTAACTTTTCCTTGTCAACCTTATATCCTTTGTCTGCAAGTATAATCATCAGCTGAACAGAATCGCGTCTGCACTCTTCCTCTGTGGTGCTTCAAACTAAAATGTCATCCACGTATTGCAGCACAATGCTTTCTAAAGCAATATTGCTCAAGTCCATCTGGAGGACTCTGTTAAAAATTGATGGGGACTCACATTACCCCTGGGGCAGCTTGTGCTTTTTAATCGCACTTGTCTAAAAGTAAACAATATCAACTCTTGTGAGTCTTGGGATTGAGAAAAACGCATTTTCCAAGTCAATCACTGTGAAATATCTTGCATCGACAGGTAGATTACATACAATTGTAGACGGGTTTGGGACTACAGGGAACTCAGCCTCTACAATTTGGTTTATTGGGTCAAGGTCTTGTATTAGTCTCCAAGACCCCCCCTTTGATTTCTTAATCGGATAAACGGACGTATTACATGGTGTCTCTGACTTCACTGAGATACATTGGTCCATCATGGTGGAAATCCTCTTGAAAATGGCTTCATCTGCCTCTCGAGACATGGGATATTGCCTTGCTCAAGGTCAGATTGCTCCTGGTTTCAATTTAATCTTCACTTTCCCAAATCCTTTCAGTGAGCCTACGTCATAGGGGCCAGTGGTCCATAATGAAACTGGCACTTTCGCCATATCTTCATCAATATATTCAGGATGCTTCTTTGCTAGCATCATTCTCCGTGGAACTTCTCTCTTAATCGCTTTTACCCAATAAGTAATGCTCATTTCAAATATTACAAAATCATCAGATAGGTCATCTCCAAACAATTCCAATTCAGTGACGTCAGTCACTCTGCAGCTTTCCTCAATGGCAATTATTGTGCTCCATCGTCTACCCTTATCACGAGTTGCATCAAGCAAAGCCATATTTCCTTGCACTATAGCTGCTTCTATGTCTAAGGGAAAATGTGCTCTTCCACTTCATCCATGGGTATCTGAGGCCTGAATAGAAACTCATCTGGTATTCTCATGGTTCTGCCTACTAGACCTGGCATCCATGTTAACAGAAAATGTATCCCATAATGGAACACCTTGGATTCACGCGGTATTGCTCTAGGCGCTATTTGCCATGAAAATGCCATGATCATCTCGCACATGTTTAAGTAATGCATTCCCGGTGTTGAGTATATTATGCCTTTGTCTGTAAACGAAACGGTCATATTCATTTTTGTCATCAAATCTCGTCATAATATGTTCACAGGTGTTTGCCTCGAATAAAGCAGTGGCACCTTCATATCGTATTCTCCTATGCATTCCCAGACATTGAAAATTTGCCCTCAAGTATACACGAGCATGTTGCACCCGTGTCCACTAAGAAGGAAAAAGCAGTGCCGCTTATATTCACGTCTATCCTCGGTTCCTCATTAGGATTCGGCATTACAGATAGGACTGAACACATCAGGTCTCCCAGTGAGCTGTCCTATTTCGGGTACAGTCTCACTCCATCACTCATGAATGGATTTCCTCCATCACCAGTGACACCTCGTATTCTCCGCATCATAGACGGTTCTATGTTCATGTTGTGCTGAAGTTGCATAGGAGATTGCAGCGATTGTCCTTGCAGTCGATTACCTGTCATTTGCTGAGATTGTCAGCCTTGTTGCACTGTCGGCGCTTGCTGCTGCACTGTTTGATCTTGTGCAAATCCATTTCCGTTCTGCTGCAAATATGCAGATGGATTTGGCATTCCCGGTCTAGAAAACTGATCTTTTTGCACCATCCCTGGACTTCTACACATTCAACCCATATGCCCTGTCATTCCACATGTCCAACATATGGGCAGCGGTCTACCCATTTGCCCATATTGCATGTCTTGATTACCGTTTTGCATATTCTGAAAACCTCCCTGATTATTCTGCCAATTCCCTTGATTACCTTGCCAACCTCTTCCTTGATATCCCCTTCGTCATGGAGCATATCCATTATTTTTCTGATCAAACTGTCTTTGGTTATTTACTTGTGGCATGTTCATTGCCAGTTGCGAATTTAATCCACCTACGCTAAATAACATTTTGCTTCCTCACCTTTTCTCGTATCATCCTTTTTGCGATTCTTTTCCTGCAGGAGTCTGCAGTAATGTGCAATGGTTAACTGGATTTCCGAACATGGTTCAGCTTCAATCCCCACTCATTTCTTTAGCTGCTCTGTACCTGCTCTGGCAGCCCTTGGCATAATATATGGTTAAATACAGGTATAGACTTACCCCAAACCTTGAGAGTTTCAAGCGTCCAAGCATCTTGAAAACTTTGAATGTAAAGCAACAGATCCTCTCCCTCTTTCATTTTCCTTGTCAATATAGCTCGCAAATCGGATGTGTCTGGATATAGCCCTCGAAGCGCTTTCCAAATCGGTACTCCATAATTGTTAAACGCCGCTCCATCATGTAGTCACACCAGGGTAACTTGCCCGTGTCCATGCGTCATAAGCTCTCTCACCAAGGATGGCGAATAGAAGATCTTTAATATCCCCTATAGCTCCCGTAATTTTTTCTAACTCATGTATCCATTTTCCAGCACCAGAAGTTACATTTGGGAGCTTACATTTTAAATTTTCCCTGTCCATCTGGGGCCATGGTATATATTGCGCCCTGGCCCCTCCTTTTTCTAACAAGGGCCACTGTGATGCTCCAAACTCATTATCATCTCTCATCATTTGTCTATCTACCGCCAGGGTAATATTCCCACCTCGCCGTCTACCTGGCAATGATCTTAGCCTGCTTACGGAAAGCGTGGATTCCCCCCTCTGACCATGGGGTTGCCCTTTATGTCGGTCTGACTGTGTCAGTGGCTCTGATGCCTTAGACAAGGTATTTATACATCTGATCATCTTACTCCTTTATCCAAAGGCGAAGATCCCTCTGGATCACATATATAACTTCTCTCTTCCCTCAGGAAGGTTTCCCTTTCTTCATCTGATACTTCTTGTGCCCGACTCGTGCAACTTCTCTCATCATCATCTCTGTTTAATGTTAGTCTGTCTAAAGGCAGCTCCTTATGTCTCGCTCTACAGGAGGTGTCCTCCGTGTCATACAACTGAGTGCTTTCGAGGCGATCATTTTTTCGATATCCAGGCATTGCATCAAATACATAGGGCCTCATTACGACCCTGGCGTTGGACCATGGTGCTATTAGCACCATGGTCCATGCCGGATTCCACCATGGTGGATGGCAGAATTACCACCCCATTACAAGGTTGGCGGAGTGGTAATTCCCCATTCACCATGGCCCATTCCCATTTTTGGCCCATAGGGCACAATGGGAATGGGGAAGGCGCTAATTACGGCACCGTAAATTACGGTGCCATAATTGGCACCAAGGTCGCTTAGCGCCTTGGACTTTAACGCCGGTAACGACTCAGTTTCGGGAAAGAATTCCTCTATTTCTTCCCATGCTACTAGTGGATGGGGATTTCTTACTTCCTTTTCCAAGTACTCAAGATCGTGTGCTCTCTGTCTTTTTTACTTTCCATGTCGTCATCGATTCTCTGCGCTTTCTCGCATCTTCTCTTAATCTATCTTTCTCTTTCTTTTTCATATCCGTTCGTTCATATGCCCTTCGTATTTCCTCATCCCTTCATCTCTGTATTCTTTTCTCTCTTATCCTTTCCTGTTCATCATCTTCTATTATTTTTCTGTTGTCACATTTTCTTTGCTCTTCTACTCTCTCCTGCTTTTAGCTTGCTCATCTTGATATAACTGTTCGCGTCTTTGTCTATCTTTTCTTTTCACTCCTTCATCTTTTAATCAGTCCTCCCTTTCTTTGTCTTGTTCATCTTGATCTCCCCTTTGTCTTACATCTTCGATACTTTTGCCATCAAGTTTAAGTAAAATCTGACCTCCCATCCATTCGTTCTGTAAGATTGCCATCTCATCAGTTGTATCCTTGTCTCCTTTCCATCTCTTTATTTCTCTCCTTGTATCTAGATATGTACTTGCTTGCTCACTTCTCTCCTTATCCCTCAGGACTTTGGAGGTTATATCTTTCTCTATATCTTTCTCTGGGCCCTCGTCACTACTTTGTGTAGGTGACTCATATGATGAGTTACTATATCCCGTTGCTGCTTTAAGTTCTCTTAACGGGTACAACCCTTCATCATTCTTAGTTTCGTCTTTTATTTCAGATAGGGCGGGTGGAGCAGAAGGCTCTTCACTCCCCTCTTTGCATATGTTGAGTATCCAATCTAAAGGAGGCTCCTCCTCCTTCACATGTTCATACATTTTCCAAAGCTCTAGACTCGCTAGGCGCTTTTCTAACTTTTTTCCTGTGTATACAGCATGCAAATATGTTGTCATGTGCTGCAGAACTGATCTCGATAATGACCCGTCTTGTGGCCATGGCATTAACATTTTGTTTGTGGTCCCCTTGACCCACTCTGCACTGTATTGTTTATGCTTAAGCGCATGTTTCGGTAGCTGTTTGCAGAGGTGCACTAATGGAGTAACTTCTTCCATTTTTGAACCTTCACTTTCCTCTTTGCTAACACTCGCTTATGCTTTAGTTACAATTTCCAATTTATGTCTCAATCAAAATGCACTTATGAGCGTGCACCAATCGTCGCAAGCTCCAATCCTGTCACAACACAATTTTTTACTTTAATCTTGCTGATAAACAACCATCAAAGTTCAATTTAAAAAACAATCAATTTTCGCGTCAACACTTCACACTTCTCCTTTACATAACATTGTCTTCTTTCAACTCCGACGTCAGCACACCTCTTTCAATCACATAAAACAAACAGACAAACTTGACCGGCCACACGTACTGCATATGATCTTTTCTTAAGACTCGTCTTACCCTATACATCTGCTCCAATTTGGAACTTAAGCTAATTCCTTTAAGATTGACTTTAACCAATCTCGTCTCCTATATTTCCTGCGTAGGGGGCTCTGAATGAAAGCTTCTGCTAGCACTCTTTAAAGTCTAGGAACACGGCATATCCTCATAGCGTGGCCACACTCATGACTATTCTTCCTCATATATTGCTCGGCCACACTCAAGTCAATGGCCCTCATTACGACCCTGGCGGAATTCGGAAAACGATGGCGGAAATGCAATACCGCCATCGAATAGCGCTCGGTGCGACTATGACCCGTCACCGCAAAGTACGAAGCCATTAGCGACACCGTAGTGAACGCCAACGCTAACTGCACCAAGCACACGCGCGCGCGCCATGCCAAACCGTAAACACCACCATGGCGCAAGGGTACGCTAATTCCGACCCTAGCGGACATGTACCTAACGCCATCAAGCATGGCGGAATGTACCATTCCGCCATGGTGAGAAGTACGGCATCGCGAATCAACCGTAAACGGCCCCACTGAGTGCCTGTACACCGCTCCCTGCCCACAAAGTACAACTCCCCGTAGGTGCAATGAAGTCACAATGCAACCAGTGATATGTACAAGTCACCCATGCATGCCAACGAACAAAAGAAACACAAGAGGGGCCAATGGGAGCTGCAGGGCACAGATGGCACGAATACAGAAGCCAATCCAATGGACATGACCACAGTCCCCCCCCCCCGAAACGCACGCAAACACAGGCACCTGTGACCAGCAATATTCCGAAAATCACATCATTCCACCAGTCCACCTGGCTGACCGTCATCTGTTACACAAAACCCAATCCCCCGCCCCTGAGCATGACAACATTCAAACAGTCATATTGGCAGCCCCCATCCCTGACCTCACTGGGCTTCGTAGGCAAACGCGCCCAGTACAGTACCACGCAACTAAACTCCGAAGCTGGAACCCAATGCAGATCTCCTCCCAATACATCGCTCCCCAAATAGGAATATGCCACATCACTTGCAAAGAAGAACGCTACACGGGCCAAATCAGAATAGAAATTTAATGCACAACAAAATCACCAAGCCCATACAGCCATTAGGCCATGAACTCCAAAACACATTTCACCATTGTGGGCTGCATCCGCAAGAAATGACCAGCCACTACTTGTGTGACGCCCTGTTCCATCATGGTACACAGAGCCACATTCACGTACGAAAAGGCAACATGGAAGCGCACAGAACCGCAGGGCCGGCCCAATGGGGAGGCACTAGTCCAGCTGAAAGGCCGAAATGTTGCTCCGAGCCACCAGTACTGCGTAAGGGCATGTGGCCCATTGGCGATCGTCCCATAAGATCGTAATGCTGCTCCACTGATTAACACGAAGCAGCAGGTGTCGGGAGTAAAAGCCATCTGCAGGAGTGGCATACAGATGGCAGTGGCAAAAGGGGAGGAGATACCTGTCAACCAAAAGAAAAGAAAAAGAATAGAATGGCCATCAGAACTACATTCGAACAACTCACTTCAATGATCACACTAAATCCACAGCCATATGCATGCTAGCCCACTCCAAAGGATCATCACCACCCAAAAACCACTTGCGACTCATAACTATCTATATCGAGGTGTAAACACCATCACAAACGAGTGTACCTGTGCATGCGTCTGTCAAAACAGAATCCATCAGATGGGATTGGTAACGTGCATGGACACAAGTGTCTGAGGGCGCGTCGAGACAGGGAGGGCTCAACAAGGCCAGATAGACGATGGTCCCACTATGGCAGCCCTGCATCACATAGCGCAGGGGAGGCGGATAGATTCCAAGAAGCCCTGTACATGGCAAACTCTGTATCAAATCACCTGCCCATGCATCCATTCATCATTCCCTCATCCCGGGATTAAAACGCCTGAATATTTACTCACATAACATTAGAAATATCCATTGAGTCTGTGCGTTATGCAGCCTGCAAAATCCACAGTGCCCCAGCCCGTAATTCCAGTGTAGTGAAGTAACATGTATTTGGGAACGTCCGGCCTCATCGCCCACGTCGCCATTGCGCATCCCAAACCATTCATATCAATCATTGCATCCTCGTCATGGCCCCTGTCTCAAGGACATTGAACAATAGAACGTTATATTTGCAGTCAGACCTGTGGGCATTTCCTCGCCGCTAGCTGAAAACCGAAAGCGCCGCCCTTCGAATTCCTCATTTGCAACATCACGTCGAAGAGGCATCTGTGGCCGTTCGAAATCACTAATTAATCCATCTAGTGCGGCTGTGTGTGAAAATGGCAACTGCCTTCACCCACAAATGGGACGCCCCGCCCGTCGTTGCAACTCGGTACAGTGATGCATGAGGGCCCACCGTTACTGGAGTACTACGTACCACTGACCTTTCACAAGTCTGTTCGCGACTGCACAGATAGTATGTGAAACAATGGGACCACAGCAGAATGAACATATCAACCAATGTTACACGGCCATCGGGTACAAATACATGATTGCAATAGCAAGATGCCATTCCTCGAATTGCAGCGTTGTGTGCGGGACGTGCTCGGCCAAAGGGGAGAGCAGTTTGCACAGGTGGAATGAATCACCACAGGTGGAGGCCATACAGCCTGAAAACACATAAATTGCACACCCAGTCTCCTCCCACAACCACACCGAAATGCTACCGGCAGGACTCGCGATGTTGGCCCTGGGGGACCTGATAGCACTGCAAGTACTCCAACTCCAAGAAGAAGACGAACACCAACTACAACCGGCCGCACGGAGGAGACGCAGGAGGAGGAGGAGGGCAAGGCAGGGCCAGCAAGGGCCGCCAGCACAGCCACTACCACCACGCAGGCAGCCCGCAATCCCACGCCTCCGAGCACATCCGTTCAACCTCACTGATGAGCAGATCCACACCCTCTACCGTCTGGACCGGGACACCATAGCCGCCATTGTGGACATGACACAGGCTGACCTTGTCAGCATGATAGATAGGCCAACCGCCATCCCACCCCTACTGAAGGTGGTGTCTGTACTCCACTTCCTGGCCACAGGCACCTACCAGCACACAGTCGGACAGTTGCATGGCATTTCTCAGCCACTGTTCTCACGGACACTATTGCAAGTGCTCGATGCCCTCCTGCAGCACGCAGACGACTACATCTCTCTACCACGCTCGGAGCAGGAAATTACCAACACAAAAGTGGGATTCCATGCACTTGCCGGCATACCGGGTTGCATTGGTGCCATCGACTGCACCCATGTGGAATTGGTCATCCCACATGCCATGGAGGCCCAGTACCGCAACCGAAAACAATTTCATTCCCTAAATGTACAAATGGTGTGTGACTCCAACAGGATCATTACACATTGTTGTGCCCGATTCCCTGGATCAACCCATGATTCTATGGTCTTGAGGAACTCTACAATACCACGCTACATGGAGCGACACGCAGGGAACAGATCCTGGCTACTCGGTGAGTCTCATTACATGCATGATAATGTGGGGTATGTGATTCGGCAATGACCTGGCAGGAAGGGGGGGGGGGTGCGTACGTAGCAATGGCCTTCCACATCATACGTTTATCGTCCACATACAGGTGATGCTGGATATCCACTGAAGAGATGGCTCCTCACACCAGTCCGGAACCCACGGGACCAGCATGAGGAGGACTACAACCATGCCCACTCACGTACCCCTGTAGTCATTGAACAGGCATTCGGCCTACTGAGGGGTCGTTTCCGCTGCCTCAGCAGGTCTGGCGGGGCACTCCTGTACCGCCATGAGAAGGTTGCAAAGATGGTCATGGCATGTGTCATGCTCCACAACATGTGCGTACGTAGAAATGTGCCCATGCCCCCTGACGCAGAACTGCAAGCACCTGATGATGGTCATGATGAGGGTGGGGATGTGGCAGCACCTCAAGGAGTCTGCGAGGCACCGGAGGGCCGTGACATTCGTCAGCATCTCATTGATGCATGCTTCTAGCACTCACGCCTGGTGGCTGATACATGGACACGGGACTCGTGGCACTGTGTGTGTCTGGGACATGCACAATATGGACTGTACGCCTATGATGGCCTAGTACACAAAGATCAATGTCCACACATCTCATTGGTTGATCGTGCACTGTTTATGGCATATGTGATATCATGTTGTACACCCTATCGACCCGCCACCCAAGTGAGCCCAACACACCCCCTCCACCCTCCTACCTCCCCCCCGAAAACCAGTGTCCAAAGATGCTCATTGTCAGTGGGCAGTCGCTATTGCAAGCCCCCTCTGCGGGTATCAGGGGCACCCCTGCCTGTGGAGCGCAGGTTCCTCCCAGATCTACGTTGGGGGCTGCCCTGGACGGAACTTGCAACGGATGATGTCTCTGCCTGCTCACGTCCATGCATGTCCCTAAGGGTTTGCGAGAGCTCAGTGAGCACACGGCGCACTGCGGCAAGTTCGGCACATACGTCCTTGGACGTCGCATGCAGTTCCCCCCTCAGGCTCTCGGTGCTTCTCTCCATTTGTGCCCTTAGTGTCTCTGTGCCTCTCTCCATTTCTGCCCTAAGTGTCTCAGTTGATGTTTCTATGTCTGCCTTAGTGCCCCCACATTCATCGGCATGGTCCTTGAGGAGCGTGGCCAGTTGCTGCTGTTGCACGATTAACTGGTCGAGGGACTGTTGCCTCTGCTGGGCCATGGCCATTTGCGGGGGTGTCACAGAGGGGCTGTTGACCTCATGTTGCCTTGCCACAGGGCTTGTGGGGGATGGCCAGTCGTCGTCTTGTGGGTGCCCCTGCGTGGTATCCTCATGTTGTACGGGATGGGACAGACAGGGGGATTGGGACAGGTCATGGATGGATCTGACTTCGACATCCCCGTCTTCTGTGTCGGAGCATGCTGCCATCAATGGGGTGTCACCTATGGTGCTGCTGCCACCAGAGGCAGTGCCTTCTGTGGCATCCGTTGGGGGGACCTGTGGTGGTGGTGGTGTGGGCATGCTGGCTGCTGGGGTGCCTGTTGATGTTCCCTCCTCTGTGCTGCCACCTGATTTGTGCTGCTGCCGTGTCTTGATGCGTGCAGCTGAGGTGGAGGGTCTTTGGCCGTTGGTCTTGGCCCTCTTTGCAGGTGTGCTGGTAGGGGTGTCCTGATGCTCGTCGTTTGGATCGGACCCTGTGGTGGAGTAAAGGAGGGCGAGGGTTATTGATGGGTCTGTGGGAATTGGAATGGCATTGTATCACATGCATTGGGGTGGTACCTGAGGGTGATTTGGGTCGGGGCCTTGGAGGTGCTTTCATTTGTGTGTGGAGTGAGGGTGCAGTTGTTTGGCAGCCTGCAGTTAGGGTGTGCCTGCTGCACGTGTAGTGCGTGTTTTAGGGGTTTTTAATTAATTATGTATTTATTGTGGGTTTTAACGTGCGCTATCAGGCCGATGTGTGTGGACGTTCTCCTGGACATGTGTTTCTGTTGCACTATGTGGACACATGGTACTTCACATGGATGGACTTTGTGGATTTGGCATTGTTTTATCTGGCCCACCTACCTGAATCTTCGGATGTCTGCACTCCTTTCTCCATCCCTCCGACTCCCTCTATGCTCTCCATTCCGATGGTGGAGGCACAGATTTCTTCCCAGGGGGTCAACTTGATGGGTGATTCAGGACCTCCCCCGGTGGCTGTGGCAATGTTGCGGTTGGCAGAGAGTATGCTGCGGACGCGTATCCGCAGGTCGTCCCATCGCTTTCGGCATTGCTGTGGGTTGCGGGGTACGGTCCCCACCGCACTTACCCGCTGTGCCACCAGAGCCCATATGGCCTTCTTGTTTGCAAGTGCCGTCCTGGTCATTTGCGTGGAGAAGACGACGGCAGCATTCTCCTGGAGGGTCTCTGTTAGCACGGTGAGTTCCTCACGGGAGAAGTTGACCTGCCGCTTGCGGTCGCACGCTTTCTTCGCTACTTTTCCCATTTTTCTTGGTTTCGCTAGGGTGGATGACGGGTTGGGGTGTGTCTCAGGGTAGTGTTTTTGGTGGTTGTGTGGTTTTAGTGGTTTTATAGGTGTACGGCGGGATGTTTCCCGTTCCGGGCCCATGTTTTTACTTCCGTTTCCGTATATTTCCGGTCACCGTACTTTCCGGTAGGCGCACACTGCGGTGTCCGCTGTGATGGGTGGCGGTATTGCACCTAGGGCGCCGTACGGCGGCGGTGTGGGCCGTTTTGGGGTCATTTCCGCCATCGCGGACTTTGCACTTCCGCCATGCCGTGGTGCTCGTGCCCGATGGGTCGGAATGGGCCGCTTTTTGCTCCTTCGTGCAATGGCGGAAACGCTATTTACGCTGTGGCGGTCCGGTCAGTCACTTTCCGCCAGGGTCGTAATGAGGGCCAATATCTTTTTTCCCATGTACATATATATATCACACTCTTACTCTAGCGTTATATTTCATCCTGTCTCCCTCCGTTACTCTCCGTTATTTACTATGCATGCATCCCTTTGCCACACTCTTTGGTCTATTCACTCACCGTTCACATGTTTTGTGTCTTCGGACCCTCGAGATCACCGCCTTCATTACTGCCTCTTCGAGCCGCTTACTGATCATCTTTGTGTAGATGTGGGAGGGATTTCTATCTTAAAATAGGGGTCCCGTCAAACCTTCCCTTGCAAGGAGTTACCTATTCTAACCACTTCTACAGGGAGCTTCACGTTCTGTCAGCCGAATGGCAAAGGTCGTGCGATATTGCCGAGACTCAAAGGTTACTTATGTCGATGGCTGACGGTATCTTATCAAACCATCAAATCTCTGCTACCAAGTGAACTGGAGGCTTGCAGCCCTTTAAGATGTGTAGCGGTACCATGGAGATAGATGGGGATGCAGATTTTATTCATACAACAATGATCAAGACGACACAAATAGTTAGGCAAAGTTTGTCTGTTTTAATGTCAATCTTAAAACAGGGAGTACAGCGAACATCAGCAATCGCTCGATACTCTAACTACTTCATAAAAATGTTGAGCATTTGTACCCAAAAGTGGTCATCACTGACGTGCTGACCTGTGTCATTACCAACATCATCCTATGTGGCAAACTACTAAAACCTTTTGGGAGGTGGGATTGGTTCTAGGTGAATAACTAAGCATAGGTTTTATATCTGTATGGAGTAACGGAAAAAGGTAATTGGATAGTTAACATCAGGTGGGGCCGACCACTCTCGCATCATCTTCCACATCCAGACATCCTGGTCTGAAGAAATGGTCTGAAGAAATGCTTCTTAGGGATCCATTTCGTTATGACTCCCTTCAAGCATCCAGCTGATTTCACATGCTCATCCTTGTTCCATGTCATGAGCATGCATAGTCCACTTGGACTGCAGTAGATCCATCTTCCCACATATTTCTTATGGTTCTTTGGATACAGAAACGTTGTTCCCTCAGGTGCATGGATACTGGCCTTCCCAAAGTCTCTGATTTATTCATCAGCCAAATCTTTAGGCTTCCATCCTGATTCAACATCAATCATGATCTTCACCCCTATGGCTTTCTTTGCTGTCTTCTTGCACTGTGAGATTATTATCTTGATCACACAGAATCCAAGCATCACTAATAATAAGTTGGCTCCTCCTCTACAAGGGTACCATGGCTAACTGTGTTGAAGGATGCAGAGAGGTTGAGCAGTGAGCAGTGAGGTTGTGATGGCATCTGCTTTTTAGTTTTTAGGTCGTCCCAGATGGATAGCAGTACCAATTCATTTCCTCTTGCGGGTTTGAAACCAACTTGTGCTTGGTCTAGCAGTTGGTGTTTTTCGACATGTTCTTGGGTTAATTTGTATACGTAGGTTTCTAGGAGTTTTGCCGGGTAGGGAATGTTTGAAGTCAGTCTGTAGTTGAAGAGGTCTTCCACGTCGCTATTTGAGTTTTTTAAAAGTGGTTTGATATATGCTGATTTGAAGGATCTTGGTACCGTTCCTGTTGTGAGTGAGAGATTTAGGAGCTTTCTGTAGTATTCTGATGGTGTTCCTTGTGCGAGGATTGAATTGTAGATGTCAGGGGGGCAGGGATCCATGGGTGATCCTGCTTTCTTGCTGTGTTTTATCAGCTTGCAAATTTCTCTGCTGATATTTCAAGAAAGCTTGGTATAGTGGGAGAGAGGCCCACAGCCAACAATGCAATTCGAGTACCAGACAATGCAGTTTGAAATAGGGCTCAGCTAGACTTGAGATATCTGTATAGTGGGGGAGAGGCCTACCACTAACAGAACAATGTGCTGTGGCTCTTCGTTAGTCCGGTTGGTTGAGTGTTAGGGTTGGTTGGTCTGTTTTTTATGATTTGTCGGATGCCGTTGTTTTATTTTCTTGAAATGGTCTGCCAAGTCGTTGCAAAGTTTCTCTGAGGGATTTGGAGTGTTGTCGCAGCCAGGTGGGTTTGTCATTTCTTTAATGATGTTGAACATTTCTTTTTGGTGTTGGTTGCATTGGTGATTCTGTCATCATAATGCCTTCTCGTCGCCTTTTGTATTTCCTTCTTGTATGCGCGAATTTGTTTCTGGAACAGTATTTTCTTGTCTTGGTTGTATTCTTTTCACCATTCCATTTCCATCTTCTTATCCTTTTTCATGGTGCTTAGTAGCGGGGTGAACCATTTTGCCATTGCCTTCTTTTTTGAGGCGGTAAATGGTTTTTCCGGGGCAATGTTTTCAATTGTATCAGCAATCCATTTGTGAAGTAGCTCTGTTTTCCCATGTAGGTCAGCCAGCTCTAGTTCTGTAGGCCAGGGTTTAGTCATCTGCAGTTGTTCCATTAGGTTGCTTGCTTTGATGGTTTTCCAGTTTATTTTTGTGATGGTTGGGAGCTTGGGAGTCTGGATGCGGACTTGAGTTGGTAGTGTGATCATGAATGGGATGATGAGATGGTCGCTCCACATTATTTGTATTAGTGGTGCCGTGGTGATAAGTTTTTCATTGGCAAAGATTGCGTCCTGCCGAGTGCGATGCCCCTTTGAACAGCTGTTGTAGTTTCATGGTTGTTAGCTACCCAAATAATGAGTTTTGGGAGTTGGCGTGTTTTTCTAAGAACCAGATGTTGAAGTCCCCCAGGATTATTAGATGTTCGTGCTTGATGGCTATGTTGGTGATGGCTTCTTTGAAGTTGTCGACGAAGGTTGCATCGTATGTTGGTGGTCTGTTAACCAAAATGAATGTGATGTTCGTTTATGGATTCAATGATAGGTGTATAACCATTGTTTCACAGTTGCTGATGTGGAGAGGTTCGTCTGTTTTTAATTTCAGGTGTCCTTTGAAAGCTATTGCGAGTCCTCCTCCTTTTTTATTTTTCCTCTTTACCTGAAGGCATTTGAAATTGGTCAGGCGGCAGCTTTGGAGTGTGATTTTGTAGTTGTCGACCAGCCATGTTACTATCATGAATAGGATGTCAATGCTGTTGTTGCAGAGAAAGTCAAAGATCTCTTTTGAGTGTTTTGACATGGATCATGCGTTTATTAGATTGCAATGGATTTTAAAGGTGTAGTTTGGTTTGTGTTTATTGTCGGCCTTGTTTTCTGAGTGGTTTTACGATTTCCTTTCAGGTCGGTCTCTTGTTGAGGTGTTAGTACAGTTGTGTCTGTGTCGTTGAAAAGTTCTTCTAGGTTCAGTCTTGGGTTTTTGTTTTCATCAGGTTCCTCTTCAAAATGTTGTGGCTGTCGAGTGGAAGTTCTTCTTATTTTGGTGATGTAACGTGTTAGTGCATCAAATATGTTCTGGTTATTTCTAGCATTGTCCGTTCTTCTTCTGTGTGGTTGTGTTTGGTTGTCTGCTGTTGATTCGTACGTTAGTTTGGCTCGTTCTGGTGAATGGTTATTTGCGAGGTATGGTGTTAGGTAGAGGGATTTATCTCTTCTCTCTGCTTTGGTTCTGTTGTTGTTCCTGTCTGTGGGAGTGTGTCCTGTAGTTGTGAGTCTTCAGCGATGTTCGTTCTTTCTGCCCTTTGTCTTTCCTTCGGTGTTAGGCAGAATTATATTCAGTACCCTTTGAGAACACCAGACCCAATTAAGACTACAAGAAACAGTACAAATTCACCTTTGGTACAAGCCTGTACTACACAGTGAAAGTGGTAGTGATGGCTGAGCAGCCAGACTTATCTCAAGAGCAAGTGAGCAGTATCAATAACTACACAAAGGACAGCAATTACTATGATTCAAACAAACACTGACTCAAGGTTTCTGAGTAAAAGAATATACATTTATTTGCACATCAGTTGTATAACATTTCACTAAAGTAAAGCAGTTTAAAAATCACACTCTTAATACACCACAACACTCCCAATAGGTTCCAGACAAGTTAAACTCACAAATGAAGTGGGAGCAAAATGGCACTCCAGAAATTTAAAAGGGAGGGAAGACAAAGCTAGGCAGAATTTGACCAGCACCAACAAGTAAGTAAGCAGGTCAATCGAGAAAGAGGAACTACAGTGATGGAATCAAATCAAAAAGACTTAGGGCCAAAGTCAATAGGACAAAAGTATTTTACTCAAGATCACAAAGCTCAGGGTAGTTTGCAGTTAAGTCTTTGCCAAGAGTTCCGGATGAAGTTGGTCGGCAGAAAAGTTAGTTTAATAATAATAATAATAATAATAATAATAATAATAATAATAATTTGGCATTTATATAGCGCTACGAACCCTCAGGCATCTGAGCGCTGCTTATTATTACCCACGGTGCGTGGTGCTCATTTATCGACCTCGGAAGGATGAACGGCTGAGTTTGGCCCTGCCGGGATTCAAACCTGCATTAGCAAGCTCTGCAAGGATGTCAAAGCAAGCGCTCTACTCGCTGTGCCACTTGACCGGCTTAAAGAATAGAGAAGGACAAGCCCTCGGATTGGAGAAAGATTTCACACACTTTCACCGCGCCTGAACGAAACAAACAACCAGATTTGCATAGTACCTATAAATGGAGAAGAAGCTGTAGCCTAGGTGGACGTTCCTGGCAGTTCCTGCAGGCTCACGGTTCCTGAAGCGACTGTCGGACTGACATGAAGTAGGAAGACTGGAGGGTCCTGCACTGCCCAGGGAAGAAACCAGCAGCAGAGCGAAGCAACAAATAAAAGGTGTGCTCCTTAAAACCCAAGCAGAGTCCGACCTTCCTGGCTATCCGGCCCACTGTAGCTCTGTACAGCGAATTCGACCAAAGGAGGGAGTCGTGGCTTGCAGTTTGGGCAAACTGGTTGGTTCCACCAGCTCAGGGGAAGAAGGTTCCTGGAGGATCTTCTCTGTCATTGGAGTTCGAGGATTAAGACCTGCAGCAGGGCTTCACCGGGCAGTTCAGTCATGGTAGGGGTCCTCTTCCGTCAGCTCCTCATTGGTTCTTTCGTTCCAGTGGCGACTCTGCCTTTCCATACCCAGATACCTGCTTTTTATGCAGTTTTCCCCCATTCATGCAGCCAAGCTGTCAATCACAAAGCAGGGTGGCTGTCCCACCGGGACAGTCACCACAGCCAATCAGTTCAGAGTGTGACATGGGTCGCCAAGGTCCTAAACCCCTCCCTCACATCCTGTCCCCCCCAGACATACAGACGCCTAAGGAGGACTTCTGCATAGAAGCCCGCAAAAAGACTGTGAACAAAGGAACCAAACCTGGTTTGGCACGCAGAGTAAAACACGAGAAAGACTTTTACATAAAGAAATGGCGAATAAACCCAGCCAGAACCATAATAAAACATATATGGTCTAGCGGGTTTAAGTTTGAGGCTACCAAGATAGCCTAAAACAATACAAAGGTTATTTAAGATAACCGCTGTAGGAAAAATAGGATAGTTACCACTGCCACCAGTCAAGTCTTGATGAAAAGGGAGCGAAACAATGCTCCAAGAGAAACTGACAAAAAGGAATATGTATTAACCCTTTGCAGTACTCCATGTAAGATGGTTTGTACTGGGTCTGTGTTTTTACAGAAGCTAATAAAGTTAATGGTAACTTTATATGTTCTGGGAGACAGTAGTCAGTCCCAGAAAATGGAGTCTGAGTTGGGAAGTCTAAAAGACAACCCTGTGTCACTGCACTGAAGGTGCTGTGTAAGACACATTAAAAAGATTATGCTTGTGGAGTAGGTGAGGCTCCACAGTCTATGAACACAAAAATGTTAAACACACACAGCAAAACACATGTAAGAGTGGGGAAAAGGGCTCACACTCTTACCAGGTGAAAAAAAAATCCTAGAAATCCAGCAAAGCTGCTGAGGGACTCAGTAGGTAAGGGAAATTAGCCATTTCAGAATTTTGTTTGTGCAGCATTTTGAGCTTGAGCATTTTTTATTTCCTTTTTTCGTTCGTTGATGCTGAGTTTGTTTTTGCTTTGGTCCGGCTGTCTTGTGGTGTTGTACTGTGTATAAAGGGATTGTCTGGTACAAGTTTGGGCTCTGTCTGTTGGTGGTCTTGTCAGCTGATATTTCTGGCTTGTTCAGTCGCTGTCTCGAGTAAGGTAGGGGAGGTTTGCTAGGATTATATTGTTGTGGTATTCCTGTGGGTGTTCCTAATGTAGGTCTCCCTGGAAGAGGTTTACTGCAGTTAACAAACTATGTGGTGTGCAGATGGTATAGCTAGCAACTACAGAATTGTCCTAATGGGCGTAACTGACAATCACTGTACCATCTCCTGAGGCGCGACCCAGTAATCCCAGTATCACTCCACAATAATCAGCCAATAATCACAGTATCACTCCACAGAGATGCTCTCTAGATGTGAATTGGTCAGTGTGTGCCAATCTGCAAGGTTAGTGCTCAGTCTAACGATCAATTACAGAATTATCCTGGGTGAGAAGGCAATAATCGCAGTGCTATCCTGGAGGGCTCCAGCTAGAAGTCACAATACCATTCTGGAGGGCAGAAGCTCATAAATACAGTGCTATTCTGTAATGGGGATTAGGCCAATGAGTGCTAGTCTCTAAGGGAGTTTGACAATATGGACACAGCTAGATTTGAGAGTTCTGCACAATGGGAGAGAAGCCCAAAGCCAACAATGCAATTTGAAATAGGGTACAACTAGACTTGAGAGACCTGTATAGTGGGAGAGAGGCCCACAGCCAACAATGCAATTCGAGTACCAGACAATGCAGTTTGAAATAGGGCTCAGCTAGACTTGAGATATCTGTATAGTGGGGGAGAGGCCTACCACTAACAGAACAATTGAGTGAAGTACTAAACATCCCGGGAGGATAGCTCAGCGGCAACGTGTTCGGACTGGAAGCAAGACAACACGAAACAACACAGGTTTGATCACCGGGTCCGTGCTTAGAAATCTCTGGGGTTTTAAGCGCGTTATAATTACGCAACTAAGAAAAAAAAACATTTACGCAAAAAAACAATACCTGTAACAGCGCCTCAATGCCTGCAGGGCTGTGTGAGCGCTTTAAAAATTCTAAATAAATAAATAAATAAATAAATACAGCTAGATTTTAGTCACAGTTGAACAATTGACTGCAATAATAACATGGCTAGATTTGAGAGTCCTGTATAGTGGGAGAGAGGCCTACGCCTAAAAGAGCAAATGGGTGAAGTACTAAACATAGCTAGATTTGAAACACAGTTGAACAATTGACTGCAATGCTAACACAACTAGATTTGGGAGTCCTGTATAGTGGGAGAGAGGCCTGCGCCTAACAGAGCAAATGGGTGCAGTACCAAACACAACTAAATTTGAGCCACAGTTGAGCAGTTGAGTGAAGTACTAAACACAGCTATATTCAACAGTGTGGGGGATAGGGAGGCAGCGGAAAATATTAACAGTGTTTTAGATAAGTTTGATAAGCGGCTAGGGTTCCGGGGTAGAGTAACTGCTCTACTCCCCACCTAGACAACACCTACCATACCGGTCCTAGTCATTGCTGGTTGACGGATGGCCACTGGCTTCTCCTGCTGACACCTGCAGACACGATCTGGAGCCACCTCTGTAGGAGCTGCCCTTTGCCTTGGGGCCCTTAGCCGCAGGGGCTGACGGGCAGAGGGCTACCCTGGGGTGGATGGGCAAAGGCACCAAAGCAGCCAATCAGGAATGTTGGGCGGAAGGGGAGGGAGGAGAGGGAAGAGGAGAGCAAAGGATGCAGCAACAGCGTGGAGGAAACCGGGACCTGGGGGCTCACAGATTACACTAGGCAATTTTTTTAAAGTAAGGCCCAGAGGGACCAAGGCACATGTTTACTCACCTGCACTGCCCAGAAGCAAAAGTGGCGTGCAGGTCGAGGTGCCGGGGCCTAAGGCTGTAAAAACTGATATGGGGAACCAATCAGGGGTGGTGGGTGGGAGGAAGGAGGAGGAGAGCCAGGACGCGGCAGCAACGTGGAGGAAACCGGGGCATGGGGGTTCACAGATTACACTAGGCAATTATTTTAAAGTAATGCCCAGAGGGATCAAGGCACTTGTTTACTGACCTGCACTGCCCAGAAGCAAAAATGGCATGCAGGTTGAGGTGCCAGGGCCTAAAGCTGGAAACGCAGATATGGGGAACCAATCAGGGGTGGTGGGCGGGAGGGGAGGAGGGAGGAGGAGAGCAAAGGACGCAGCAGCAACTTGAAGGAAACGGGGGGACTGGGGGCTCAAAGATTACACTAGCCAATTTTTTTAAAGTAAGGCCCAGTGGAATCAAGGCAGTTGTTTACTCACCTGCACTGCCCGGAAGCAAAAGTGGCGTGCAGGTCGAGGTGCCAGACCCTAAGGCTGGAAACACAGATATGGGGAACCAATCAGGGGTGGTGGGCGGGAGGGGAGGTGGGAGGCAGGAGGAGGGACGAGGGAGGAGGAGAGCAAACTATGCGGCAGCAACGTGGAGGATACCGGGGGCTGGGGGCTCACAGGTTACACTAGGCAATTATTTTTTAAGTAAGGCCCAGAGGGATCAAGGCACTTGTTCACTCAACTGCAATGCCCAGAAGCAAAAGTTGCGTGCAAGTCGAGGTGCCGGGGCCTAAGGATGGAAACATTGATATGCGGAACCAATCAGGGGTGCTGGGTGGGAGAGGAGGCGGGAGTAGGGAGGAGGAGAGAAAAGGATGCGGCAGCAACGTGGAGGAAACCAGGGACTGAGGGCTCACAGATTACACTAGGCAATTTTTTAAAAGTAAGGCCCAGAGGAATCAAGGCACTTGTTTACTGACCTGCACTGCCCGGAAGCAAAAGTGGCATGCAGGCCGAGGTGCCAGGGCCTAAAGCTAGAAACATGGATATGGGGAACCAATCAGGGATGGTGGGTGGGAGTGGATGCAGGAGGAGGGAGGAGGAGAGAAAAGGAGGCAGCAGCAACCTGGAGGAAACCGGGGCCTGAGGGCTCACAGACTACACTAGGCATTTTTTTTTTAAAGTAAGGCCCAGAGGAATCAAGGCACTTGTTTACTGACCTGCACTGCCCGGAAGCAAAAGTGGCATGCAGGCCGAGGTGCCAGGGCCTAAAGCTAGAAACATGGATATGGGGAACCAATCAGGGATGGTGGGTGGGAGTGGATGCAGGAGTAGGGAGGAGGAGAGAAAAGGATGCGGCAGCAACGTGGAGGAAACCAGGGACTGAGGGCTCACAGATTACACTAGGCAATTTTTTAAAAGTAAGGCCCAGAGGAATCAAGGCACTTGTTTACTGACCTGCACTGCCCGGAAGCAAAAGTGGCATGCAGGTCGATGTGCCAGGGCCTAAAGCTGGAAACACGGATATGGGGAACCAATAAGGTTGGTGGGTGGGAGGAGGGAGGAGGAGAGCCAAGGACGTGGCAGCAACGTGGAGGAAACCCGGGCCTGGGGGCTCACAGACTACACTAGGCAATTATTTTAAAGTAAGGCCCAGAGGGATCATGTTACTTGTTTGCTCACCTGCACTGCCCGGAAGCAAAAGTGGTGTGTAGGTTGAGGTACCGGGGCCTAATGCTGGAAACACAGATTTGGGGAACCAGTCAGGGGTGGTGGGCAGGAGGGCATGCAGCAGGAGGGAGGAGGAGAGAAAAGGAGGCAGCAGCAACGTGGAGGAAACCAGGGCCTGGGGGCTCACATACACTAGGCATTTTTTTAAAGTAAGGCCCAGAGAGATCAAGGCACTTATTTACTGACCTGCACTGACCAGAAGCAAAAGTGGCGTGCAGGTCGAGATGCCAGAGCCTAAAGCTGGAAACACGGATATGGGGAACCAATCAGGGGTGGTGAGCGGTAGGGAAGGCAGGAGGAGGGAGGAGGAGAGCAAAGGACGCAGCAGCAACGTGGAGGAAACCAGGGACTGGGGGCTCACAGATTACACTAGGCAATTTATTAAAAGTAAGGCCCAGAGGAATCAAGGCACTTGTTTACTCGCCTGCACTGCCCGGAAGCAAAAGTGGCATGAATCAGGTCGAGGTGCTGGGGCCTAAGGCTGGAAACACGAATTTGGGGAACCAGTCAGGGGTGGTGGGCTGGAGGGCATTTGCAGGAGGAGGGAGGAGGAGAGAAAAGGAGGCAGCAGCAACGTGGATGAAACTGGGGCCTGGGGGCTCACAGACTACACTAGGCATTTTTTTTAAAGTAAGGCCCAGGGGGATCAAGGCACTTGTTTACTGACATGCACTGCCCGGAAACAAAAGTGGCGTGCAGGTCGAGGTGCCAGAGCCTATAGCTGGAAACACGGATATGGGGAACCAATCAGGGGTGGTGGGCGGTAGGGGCAGCAGGAGGAGGAGAGCAAAGGATGCAGCAACAATGTGGAGAAAACCATGGGCTGGGGGCTCACAGACTACACTAGGCAATTTATTAAAAGTAAGGCCCAGAGGAATCAAGGCACTTCTTTACTCGCATGCACTGCCGGAAGCAAAAGTGGCATGCAGGTCGAGGAGCAGAGGCCTAAGGCTGGAAACACGCATATGGCTAACCAATCCGGGGTGTTGGTCCGTCTAGGAGGCTGAAGGAGGGAGGAGGAGAGCAAAGGACACAGCAGCATTGTGGAGGAAACCAGGGACTGGGGGCTCACAGATTAGACTAGGCAATTTATTAAAAGTAAGGCCCAGAGGAATCAAGGCACTTGTTTATTCACCTGCACTGCCCGAAAGCAAAAGTGGCGTGCAGGTGGAGGTGCCGGGGCCTAAGGCTGGAAACACGGATATGGGAAACCAATCAGGGGTGGTGGGCGGGAGGGGAGGTGGGGGTAGGGAGGAGGAGAGCAAAGGACGCGGCAACAATGTGGCGGAAACCGGGGACTGGAGGCTCACAGATTACACTAGGCAATTTTTAAAAAGTAAGGCAAGAGGAATCAAGGCACTTCTTTACTGACCTGCACTGCTCTGAAGCAAAAGTGGCATGCAGGTCGATGTGCCAGGGCCTAAAGCTGGAAACACGGATATGGGGAACCAATAAGGTTGGTGGGTGGGAGGAGGGAGGAGGAGAGCCAAGGACGTGGCAGCAACGTGGAGGAAACCCGGGCCTGGGGGCTCACAGACTACACTAGGCAATTATTTTAAAGTAAGGCCCAGAGGGATCATGTTACTTGTTTGCTCACCTGCACTGCCCGGAAGCAAAAGTGGTGTGTAGGTTGAGGTACCGGGGCCTAATGCTGGAAACACAGATTTGGGGAACCAGTCAGGGGTGGTGGGCAGGAGGGCATGCAGCAGGAGGGAGGAGGAGAGAAAAGGAGGCAGCAGCAACGTGGAGGAAACCAGGGCCTGGGGGCTCACATACACTAGGCATTTTTTTAAAGTAAGGCCCAGAGAGATCAAGGCACTTATTTACTGACCTGCACTGACCAGAAGCAAAAGTGGCGTGCAGGTCGAGATGCCAGAGCCTAAAGCTGGAAACACGGATATGGGGAACCAATCAGGGGTGGTGAGCGGTAGGGAAGGCAGGAGGAGGGAGGAGGAGAGCAAAGGACGCAGCAGCAACGTGGAGGAAACCAGGGACTGGGGGCTCACAGATTACACTAGGCAATTTATTAAAAGTAAGGCCCAGAGGAATCAAGGCACTTGTTTACTCGCCTGCACTGCCCGGAAGCAAAAGTGGCATGCAGGTCGAGGCGCCGGGGCCTAAGGCTGGAAACACGCATATGGGGAACCAATCCGGGGTGGTGGGCGGGCGAGGAGGCTGGAGGAGTGAGGTGGAGAGCAAAGGACGCAGCAGCAACGTGGAGGAAACCAGGGTCTGGGGGCTCAAAGATTACACTAGGCAATTTATTAAAAGTAAGGCCCAGAGGAATCAAGGCACTTGTTTATTCACCTGCACTGCCCGAAAGCAAAAGTGGCATGCATGTCGAGGTGCCTGTGCCTAAGGCTGGAAACACAGATATGGAAAACCAATCAGGGGTGGTGGGAGGAGGGAAAAGGAGAGCAAAGGACGCGGCAGCAACGTGGTTGAAACCAGGGCCTGGGGGCTCACAGACTACACTAAGGAATGTATTAAAAGTAAGGGCCAGAGGAATCAAGCCACTTGTTTATTCACCTGTACTGCCTGGAAGCAAAAGTGGCGTGCAGGTCGAGGTGCCGGTGCCTAAGGCTGGAAAAATGGATATGGGAAACCAATCAGGGGTGGTGGGCTGGAGGGGAGGTGGAAGGAGGGAGGAGGAGAGCAAAGGACGTGGCAGCAACGTGGAGGAAACCGGGTGTTGATGGCTCACAAACTACACTAGACATTTTAAAAGTAAGGCCCAGAGGGATCAAGGCACTTGTTTACTCACCTGCACTGCCTGGAAGCAAAAGTGGTGTCCAGGTCGAGGTGCCGGTGCCTAAGGCTGGAAACACAGATATGGGGAACCAATCAGGGGTCGTGGGCGGTAGGGGCGGTAGGAGGAGGGAGAATGAGAGCAAAGGATGCAGCAACAATGTGGAGGAAACCAGGGACTGGGGGCTCATAGATCACACTAGGCAATTTATTCAAAGTAAGGCCCAGAGGAATCAAGGCACTTGTTTACTCGCCTGCACTGCCCGGAAGCAAAAGTGGCATGCAGGTCGAGGCGCTGAGGCCTAAGGCTGGAGACACGGATATGGGAAACCAATCAGGGGTGGTGGGCGGTAGGGGAGGCAGGAGGAGGGAGGAGGAGAGCAAAGGACGCAGCAACAACATGGAGAAAACCAGGGACTGGGCGCTCACAGATTACACTAGGCAATTTATTAAAAGTAAGGCCCAGAGGAATCAAGGCACTTGTTTACTCGCCTGCACTGCCCGGAAGCAAAAGTGGCATGCAGGTCGAGGCGCCGGGGCCTAAGGCTGGAAACACGCATATGGGGAACCAATCCGGGATGGTGAGCGGGCGAGGAGGCTGGAGTAGGGAGGAGAAGAGCAAAGGATGCAGCAGCAATGTGGAGGAAACCAGGGACTGGGGGCTCACAGATTACACTAGGCAATTAATTAAATGTAAGGCCCAGAGGAATCAAGGCACTTGTTTATTCACCTGCACTGCCTGAAAGCAAAAGTGGCCTGCAGGTCGAGGTGCCGGGGCCTAAGGCTGGAAACACAGATATGTGAAACCAATCAGGGGTGGTGGGCAGGAGGGGAGGTGGGAGGAGGGGAGAGGAGAGCAAAGGACGCGGCAGCAACGTGGCGGAAACCGGGCGCTGGGGGCTCACAGACTACACTATGCAATTTTTTTAAAGTATGGGCCAGAGGAATCAAGGTACTTGTTTACTCACCTGCACTGTTCAGAAGCAAAAGTGGCGTGCAGGTCGATGTGCCGGTGCCTAAGGCTGGAAACACGGATATGGGAAACCAATCAGGGGTGGTGGGCGTTAGGGGAGGTGGGAGGAGGGAGGAGGAGAGCAAAGGACGTGGCAGCAACGTGGAGGAAACCGGGGGTTGGGGGCTCCCATACTACACTAGGTATTTTAAAAGTAAGGCCCAGAGGGATCAAGGCACTTGTTTACTCGTCTGCACTGCCCGGAAGCAAAAGTGGCGTGCAGGCCGAGGTGCCGGTGCCGAAGGCAGGAAACACAGATATGGGGAACCAATCAGGGTTGAGGCGGGAGGAGGGAGGAGGAAAACAAAGGACGCAGCAGCAACGTGGAGGAAACTGGGGCCTGGGGGCTCGCATACACTAGGCAATTTTTTTAAAGTAAGGCCCAGAGGGATCAAGGCACTTGTTTACTGACCTTCACTGCCCGGAAGCAAAAGTGGCGTGCAGGTCCAGGTTCTGGGGCCTAAGGCTGGAAACACTGACATGGTGAAACAATCATGGGTGGTGGGTGGGAGATGAGGCAGGAGGAGGGAGGAGGGAGGAGGAGAGCAAAAGACGCAGTAGCAATGTACAGGAAACCGGGGGCTGGGGTTCACAGAGTACACTAGGCAATTTGTTTAAAGTAAGGCCCAGTGGGATCAAGGCACTTGTTTACTCACCTGCATTGCCCGGAAGCAAAAGTAGTGTGCAGGTCGATGTGCCGGGGCCTAAGGCTGGAAGCACGGATATAGGGAACCAATCAGGGGTGGTGGGCTTGGGAGGCGGGAGGAGAAGAGCAAAGGACGCAGCAGCAACGTGGAGAAAACCGGGGGCTGGGAGCGCACAGATTACACTAGGCACATTTTTAACTGTAAGGCCCAGAGGGATCAAAGCACTTGTTTACTCATTTGCACTGCCTGGAAGGAAAAGATCATAAACATTAATGATCAATATTCTTTCATTGATCTGTGTGTGTATAAAAAGAGCTGATAATACATATGGAGATTGAATAGCTACTATAACGGGCACTACTGTATATCTAGCTTTCACTCCAATGGCCAAGCTCTGCTAGGAAGCTCTCGAATGCGTATTGCAGGATTACACAGAATACTACAATCATCAACCATCAATATTAAAATGTTCTGTTATCCATGTTTCCAGGAATATGAAGACATCAGAGGATGTAATGATAGAACAATCTAGTGGCTGGCCCAGAATGGGTCTATAACCTCTAGTGTTCCATGACTACCAGTTCAGAATTTGCTTAAGATTTCTTTGTCAAACCTTGTTCATAACAACAGCACATAATGGTATACATCCAATCATCCGTAGATGTTTTCAAATACATTACCCTACTTTATATGTTTTATCTATCTACATTTTTGCTCACAATGGAATCTAGTGTTGAGATACACTTTTTTCAAGTGCTTAAACATGTTAAATTGCAATAAAAGAAAAATGTGTACACCATGTGTTCTACATGCAAATACTATTTGTTTGCATATACCTACAATTATATTAACTATTTTGCAAGAATCATCGTCCTACCCGAGCACATTTTATTTTCATCTGTTATGCCTGCTTGTTTACCACCATTATTATAATTTCATCAAGTGTCTTTCACTGAAAGAGAAACAAAACACAGATCTTCTTAAAAGGAGCACCCCCCTTTTTAGATAGTTACTTTGGGGCTCGAATCCTGGGCCATTTGAAGGGATTTTGGGGCCCCTCCACTGAATAAAATTAATTGAAAAATCGAGAATTTCTGGTTCCTCCCATCACTTGAAGTGATCACAGCCCAACTATTGTTGTGCTGCCCTCTCAGCAAACAAAATACATGTGGATGCGCCCCTCAATTTCCCTTTCCCCCTTAATCTTTGCTGGATTGAGAATAATAAATGAGCGACATTTAAATAGCAACATTATCTATCCATTATGTTATGTTTGTTATGTTATGTTAAGTGAACTTGGTAAAGCGCACGTACAGCCAAAGGCATCTTGGCGCTGGCTACTGAGGAGGAATCAGAAACAGTACGGTGACAACGCCAAGGAGAGAAACGGCTTAGAACAGAGTAGTTTTAAACAGACGGCCAAAAGTGAAGTGGACTTCAGTTGCGTGGAGGGCCATAGGCAACTCATTCCAGGCTCTAGCAGCCACCACTGAGAAGGCACGGCCTCCCATATGAGACAGACGATAACGGGGGGCACTGAGAAGGCACGCAGATTGAGAGTGCAGCAGATGAGCAGGAGTGTAATTAGTACACTTTGCTTGGAGATACTCAGCGCCCCAGCCACAGAAGGCACGATGCTCCAGACACATTGATTTAAACAAAGTCTGGCTGGCTTCAGGAAGCCAGTGTAATTTCTTGAGCAGTGGGGAGATGTGGGATCCTAAGGGGGGGTGAAGTACGGAGCGGACGGCAGCATTTTGTAACAATTGAATCCTTTGGGTCATGTGGCGAGACTGGGCCAAATAAAGAGAGTTACAATAATCAAGAGTGCTGAGAACCAAGGCTGCCACTACCGGAGCCTGTCATTCCGCAGGGATAAAGGACAAGACTTTCCACAGGATGCAGAGTTTAAAATGACCAGCGCTACATACACAAGCGACCTGGCTGTCGAGAGACAGGGAGGCAGAGATTTTAACACCTAGATTGCGGACCGATTAAACCGGGAGGGGGAGGGGGCCCAGGCTTGATGGCCAGAATTGCGAGGTCCAAAAGAGAAGGGGGGATGAGGTACCCACCACCAGGACCTCGGTTTTACTGCCATTCAATTTTAGCCAACTAATCATCATCCAATGCCCTAGATCCTCCAAACAGTTCCTGAGATATGCAGCGGTCTCAGATTGAGTAAGATCAAGGCGGGCGAGGATCTGTGTGTCGTCAGCTTAAGAATAATAGCGAAAACCATGTGAGTGAATAAGAAGCAGAAGAGATCTAATATAGATATTGAAAAGAATAGGAGAGAGTGCAGAGCCCTGAAGGACACCACAGACAAGTGTAGATAAGGTTACTTGTGTTCTTGCAAAGGTAAGGGACATTTTTCCAGAATGGCAGCCATGAGGCAGGTATACATGCTGCAGTATAGATGCAGGACACAGATCAGTAGCTTTATGAAAAGGTACACATACCCAAGCACAGGCATAGACAAAACATAATGTCATAGTGTTCAAGCATGGAAACAGGATGCAGATTGGAAGCAACTAAAAAAGGTACACATACCATAGGATTGATAGTGGATATGGAATAGCAGCTAACAGTAAGGTGCACATATCCAAACATAGACTTAGATTGGAAGGCAGACATAGTTTTCAAGTGGTACTGTCATTAGTGAGCAAATAAATACATTACTTTAGAGCCTCATCACAAGTTGGGCGGTGCAGTAAAAATGCAGCGGTAATTGTGTTACTGCTGCATTACCACACCTCCCAATAACAAGTTTGGGGGAAAGTTGGAGGATTCACCTCCAGCTCTGAGCTGGAGGTAAATGCAATGCCTTTCTGTCCATTTTTGGCGCAATTACCACAGCACAAATACTGCAGCGGTAATTGTGGCAAAAATGCTCCATAGAGTTCTATGGACTCAAAAAAATGGGGACTTACACCGCCACTACCACTTGTAATCTGGCAATAATACCACCAGACCAAGTGGCGGTAACAGTAATTGCATTGGGCGGTATTCTGGTGGATTTTTCAACCCTGGGATATGTTGAATATTTTGACCCATACCAAATGTGCCCCACTGCATCAATTTACAAATGGGGAAAGAACCAGCCAAAAATGGATGCGTGAGCCCCTGTGTGTGTAAAATCTGTAAAACCGCGTTTCAGTCACAACCAAGGAAAGGCTCCACCCCTGCCATACACAGTCAAAGTGGGGTGAAAACAGAGTTATCACTGTAGGAGCATGCCAGTGGGCTTTGTTATATTCAACATGGAGCAAGGCAGCAGAATTGTCCTGAAAATTGAAATGCCTTTTAAAATGTAGCTTTGCAACCTTCAAAGTGCTGTTTTTGCCACTAGATCCATTTATTTTCCAGTGAATCCTTGAGAGTAAAAGAATTACAGATCATCCAGTGCAGCTCAGAGGAGCCGGGCCTCAGTGACTGACAGCAGCTAAGAAATGTATCTCATGAAAAACCAGCCCAACAACATTTGTTTTCAGTTCCATGGGAAAAATGCAGCTAAAAATGGCAAGATGTAACAATTTCAACTGTGCAGACAGACACTTCAAACAAAGGCTGGATCCATATATTCAAACTGAACAACAAATCACAGCACTCAAGGAAAGAACTGGTGCTGAATAAAATGTGTGTGCTGTAGAAGAAAAACTGAATTAAAAGACTCAGTAATGTGCTTTTTCCAGGAATGAAGTGCAATATCGCCTGTTTTTAAAGCATGTTTTGTTGAAAGTCCTAATTCTGTAGGAAATGTCAAAATCCACCTATAAACGGTATCATTTATGTTTTAATGAAAGATGTAGGTAACTCAAATTTAAAACCCAGTCTTGAATTAATTAACTATTTAATTCTGATCCGCCAGCCTTAGCCTGGGAATGGGTAACACCTCACTGCTGGCAGGAAAGGACTAATTGCTGCTGGGAGGTTTTCGCATACTCTTGACAAAGAACTCACCAGACTTTTGTCTGGGCCCAATCCAAAGACAATGGCAGGCTTGAACACTCACCCCCACAAAGGGAGGGGCAAGAAAGTTCCCTCTCAAGGAAGAGGAACCCCACCCTGATCAAAGGAATTTGACAACTGTTGCCAGTTGAAAGAAAAGTAAAAAAAAAAACTGCTAAGAACTTTTGGTGGTTAAATGCTTATTTGTAATTAAGCTTTAAGGACCTTTAACTTTGCCACAAGGAGAAGGATACATCTAAATGTTGGTAGTTGTTAATCTAATTTTATGCTCTTTCTTTGAAGATGTGATTGAACCCTGTACTTTATAAGGACGAAAGTTATACAAAACATGAATTGCGTAAAGATTATTAATGCTGCAAATCTAATATAGTATATCTGTGTTCTAGGGGTGATTGCACAGATATGTACCGAATTAGGAATTGTTAGGCCAAATGTTTATGATTAAAATTAACACAATTCCACAGAAAGACAAAGACAGGTCTCACTGATGTGGGAGTTGAAGGTAAATATAACCCACAAAATATGCAATGTATGTGTCTGGTTTTATTAGAGGGCATAATTATAGAAATGTGTATTTGTAGGAAAGTTACATTTTGATCCAAATAACTGTGGGAGTTCCCAAGTCACATCATAAAATATGACAGCCCTTTCTGTCTTCCAACCAGAAAAAGGCAAGTGCCTTTGACCTATCAGAGCCTTGTAGGTGTGGGTTGTAAGTCTGCCCCTACCATAAATGAGTGATGTCACTTGGCATGATAAATAAGGGAACCTCACAACACACAAACACACACTGATTCCTGACTACATCCTGATTTATGCGTGGTACCCTGTTCCGGAATTCTTCATCTTGTCCTGATCCAGACAACTTTGCAAAACCCAGGCCTCAGCAATTGCTGAACTCTTTTTCAGAAAGGCCAAAATCCTGAACCCTCCCAAACTCAAGGGAATAATTTCTGATCCAGTCTGGCTTGCTACCATTAAGGCTTGCCTGCTGAAACTCGCCTTTCCACTGATCTACAGTGTCCAGTGACCAGAAGGACCAGAACCGCCCAGCTGATCCAATCCCGCCAGAGGTCCCCTGCTGTCTGTAGACCCGATCCGTGATGGCCAGAACCTGACGGTCCAATCTTAATTTATAGTGGCCTTTAAGTATAAATAGGAATCCTAGTAACCCATAGTATATGTATTTGTCCTATTCCATTCTATAACCCATCCTCTCTTTAAATGAAGTACTTGTAATAGTGTCACACCAGTCTGGAAACCTTGCCTTGATCTCTTGTGCTAGTAATCATTTCTTGAAAATCCTTTTGTCTTGTGAAATCCCAAACCCTTAAAATCACCCCACGGTTAATCCGACTCAGTTCTCCAAGGTGGACACGAGGTGCTGGGGTTGGTTTCCACAGACCACTCTGGAGCTTACTGTGTTTCAAACTGGTAACCAGCCTGAATAACCTAGTTTATAGCATAATTGTCATTGTAAAAACTGATTTCTGTCTTCATTTTTGCGCCTTTATTTCCAAAAACACCTTTCATTCAAACTTGCATAACTTCCTCAGTTTATATAAATTTAAGGTTTTCTGCATACTTTTCATTGTTATCCTAAGTCATTGTCAACTGTCAATTTAAAAGTGTAAAAGTTCCAAAAACGTGTTCTCTCTTATTTGGGGAGGGAAGATTGCATTCAAACCCTGTACACTGTTCTTCTATTCCTGAATACCTGCTACTTACTTACATCTGTGTATAATTGCTCATTTGTGAATTAAGTACTTTGCAGGGGGAAACCTTATCTTAAACGCTATCTTTTAAACAAGCCAAAACTGTTCTTTTCTCTGTGTTTTACATTCTGTGTTGCTGAACAGTGAATTCAATTGCCTTACTTACTTTCGCATTTGTATTGTCACCACATTGGTGATTGCTGCCCCTTAAATATTAAAACACATGTTGATTTAAATTTTAATAAATAAATAAATATTTACCTTTAACAACCAGCCTGATTCCTGGTCCACTGTTTGAAGTTTGAAGTTTATTTTATTTGTAAAGCGCAGCCAGGCCCAGGGGCAATTGGGCGCATATTCTTGGATACAAGGTTACGATCTATACAGTATGCACAAAATTACATTACACAATACATTACAGAAAACAAATATATACAAATTTGCAGTATATTACAAGTCAGTAGAAGGTCTTAAGTGAGGTTCTTCAAGCGTTCTGCGTGAACAGCCAGGATTTGGTATTGTTCTTGAAGGTATGGAACGAGGGCTCCATTCTGATGGACGCAGGCAGTGAGTTCCAGAGTTTAGAGGCTAGGACAGAGAAGCTCACCCTATCCGTTTTTTGGAGTTTGAATCTAGGCAGGATGAGGCTGTGAGTTTCTGCTGATCTGGTGGGCCGAGTGAAGGTGTGGAGTGTGAGACGAGAAGGGAGGTAGGGTTGGGCTTTGCTGTCCAAGCATTTATGTGACCTGGGGGGTATTTTGAGAAGGGTGTGATATGAGTGGTATATCACTCAGAATATTGAACCTATAGACACAATAAATAAGTATTTCATTTGTGCATTACATGCTAGGCGAGACCCGGGTGTATTGCCTGATTGAAATCCTTAACAGATACCAACCAACTTGTGATGAGGCCCAAAGAGTTGTGCAATATATCAAAAGACACCATAATAATGTATAAAGCAAAGCTATAGCCTGTGTACCCAGAGAACTAAATCACACTTAGTGGGCTGACACATTTGCAATATTTAGGGACAGGTTTTTGGCAAGTTGGGCATTATGATATTAAATTAGTTGCCTAGGATAACCTACTTTGATAAATAGGCAAAGCTGGAATCTCTACACATGAACACATTATATCCCAGTTCATGTTTTACTGCAAAGTGCAGTTATTTGTGAACGTTTAGCTTTCAGGAGTAAAATAATACATGTTAATGTAGATCTGACTTCTAAAATACAGATATCATATAATGACCCAGAATGACACTATTTGTTTCTTTTTTTATGCTATAGAAGCATGGGTTATGATGTTGTCTTCATTTCTCCACCATCAAGGGAAAGCGTTAAGGTTGGAGTGAGCATTTATATGGTCGAATTTGTAATGGTATAATGTGAGTGTTTTGAATGTTGCCATTGCCATTTCTACTCTTTGTAGATTCAATATTTTGTTATAGATACCTTAAATCTTTATTAAAATAGTTGTTTTTCCTTTTTTATTTCAATGTTTTTTTATGGGGTGTATGTCTTCTAATCTAAGTGAATGCTGTATATGTGTACAGCCAATGAGTGTATTAGCACTTCAGTGCATCAGTAAATGAGTATATGCCATATCTATATGTTGCGTGTGTGTATCAGGTATGGGTGTATTGCATATGAGTGTATGGTGTATGAGTATATGAGAGTATGGTGTATGACTGAATTACAAAGGTCATACAACTATATGATGAATGTCATGTGAATGTGTGGCATATGAGTATATGTTGTATGTGATTTTGTCATATGCGTGGATGGTATATGAGTGCATGGCGTATACTATATGGCATATGAGCCTATGGAGTAATAGTGGTGTGTAAGTGTTTGCTATGTGAGCATCTGGTACATGAGTGTGTGGCATATGAATGTCAGCTGTACGGCATATGGGCATATGGTGTATGAGTGTATGGCTTTTGTGTGTCTGGTGTGTGAGTGCATGTCATGTATATGACATATGAGCATGTGACATATGATTTTATGATGTCTGTGTTCATGTTGATGAGTGTATGGCATATGATTGGTGCACGAGTGTATGCCGCCTGAGGGTATGTCATGAAATTATGTCACAAGGTGTATGACATATTAGTTTATGGCATGTGGGTGATGTATGAGTATTTGGCATATTAGTGTCTAGCACATGAATGTAAGTTCTACCGCATATGGGCATATCAGTGTATTTTTGTGGGTGCATGTTGTGTGAGTGTATGTCATTAGAGTGTGTCGTATATGGTTGGATGGCCTCTGAGTGTATGGTCAAATAGCACATGGCAAAAAAGCAGGTCATGCGCGCTAGCTTATGGGAGCACTGCCACTTCCCTTGGTGATGGGTCTATCCATGCTGGTGGCTGGCGGGTCTGGACCTGTCCTCCTGACCCCAGGGTTGACCTACCTGCTCCAGATCCTGCTTTGTCTATCCGACACATCTGCAGTACTCTACCAATGGAGAGAAACCTGGTACATCTGGCTTCCTTGCCAGTGCTTGTACTGTCCCTATGCTACAGAACCAGGGAATGCCATCATGTGGAGCAGGCAGTGGGTTTCTGCATACTCACCATTCAACAATACAGGGAGATCATGAAGATCAATTCCTAGCATCCACCTGTATCACCATCATCATCTCCTGCTTGGTACGGCCATCATCATCCAAATTCATCCTGAAACATCCTGGCGCAACATTGGAGTTCCAAATGTCTCTAGTAAAACATCCAGAATGACAGACAAATTGAACATTTCCAAGCCTAAAAGCATCAGATGGGAAGAGGAAGATATGTTACACAACCTAGAAACAGACCCTATGCCAAAGCTCTATTCTAAAAGTTGCCAATTGTTCAGAGGAATTCATCCTTCAGATTGATTCTTCCTTACGGGATAAAGGTTAGGAGCTGTTCTGTCTCAAAATAATGATGGCCTGAGACATACAATTATGTACATTAACAGAAAACTCTTTCCCAGAGAGAAGAACTGTTCAGTCATCGAATTAGAGGCTTTGGCAATGAAATGGGCAGTACTTCACCTGAAATATTATAGCCATAGGTTTGGCCTAATAACAGATCACTCTCCTCGAGTATGGATCAGCCAAAGGAAGGAATCCAACCCTCGGGTGATGCATTGGTTCCTAGAACTTAAACCTTACTGCTTCACAGTAGACTACCCGAAAGGCCAAGAGCAAGGTAAAATAGACTTCCTCTCCTGATTTCCCAGTGAAGCACCTCGGTCCACACTGCATTGGGGAAGGGTATGTGAGAAACCTCAGAGTATTCTCACTCCTACTCCCCTTGGATCCTCTTCTCAGATGGCGAGGGAAAGGCCATCGCTTTTGGATCCTGACCCTGGGGGTGGAGAAGTGAGGGATGATCACCTTGGTGGAGGGTCCATGGGGTTTGGAAGTGGAGTGCCCACAAGCGAGAGATGGAATCCTCCTTTCCTGATTGATGACAAACCTACACCTCCCTCTGCCTTGTATGGTATTGTAAATGACTTTCCCTTATTTCCCCACATTTGAGCCGTGAAAGTACTGGGGCGAGGAAGAGGCAACTAATAGCAATAAACACCAAACTCCATTTTACCACTTTGGTACTGGGATGAAGAAGATACGTGTAGAGAGCTGTGAGGGTCAGGCATGTCCCTTTTACTATGGTCAGGTGTATACATGGAGAACCAGAGAACAGCAGAGAGAGCAACAGGGAGACCTGTGGGCAAGAAACCACCAGGAGAACCATGATGTGTATTGGGAAATGTGCTGCTAATCCTGCGGGAAAGCAGGAAAGAAGAAGGGACGCCGTCCACAACCGTGTCGGGGAAGTTGAGGTCCTGGCGTGTGCAGGTGAACACATGAAGTGCGAGCCGAGCTCTCAGGAGGCAGTCTGCCATCAGGAGAAGCAAACCGAAGGCAGGAGGAGACGCTAGAGAGGACACCAAAAGCCGGTGAATATTAGGGAGGTTGCTCAAAGTCCGGGGGCCTCGGGAAGGCTGTGCACAGATAACGAACTACCCTACAATGTTTATTGAATACTGAATGCAATGAAAAGATGAAACAAAGCTGCAATATACATGCTGAATACTGAACTGAATGAAAACCTGAACCAAAAATAAAATATGCATTTTAAACACCTAGCTGAATGAAAACGTGGACCAACACTGAACTATAAATATATATTGACTACCGAACTGTATGGAAACATGAACCAAGAACAAGTTATGCATATTGAATATGGGCCAAACTTATAACAGATGAAAGATAAAAGGGAAAGTGCCCAATTAAACACAGCCATCATAAAAGAGCGCAAGTATGAAAGAGTGTCACAAAAAGTTAAGGCATGAGCCAGACCACCGCAATACAGTGAATTTTATTAATGAGTACAATGCTAAAAGGTCAAAGACTGGCGAAGAGGTGTGTAACACATAATGGCAAAGTCAAGAGGCTGACAAAGAGAAGCCAGGAAAGTGTGAACCTATATATAAAGCTAAGAGGCAAACAAAGAGAAGTCAAGTGAAGGTGAATCTGTACACGGTGGTAAAACAGAAGAACCTGTGTGGGCTAAAGAGCCTGGTAAGTTCCAGCTCGCTCAGTCTCAGAGTCTGTATGCAGTGATTACATCAACAATGTGTGTTTATGTGTGTGCGTGTGTGAGGAAGGCTAGTATTGGGAGAGGGTGAGGTTGGGTCAGGGAGGAGGGGATTTAAGGGGGTACCACCATTAAAGGAAAAAAAAGAAAACAAGTCGACCAATAAGAGCCAAAGTAAAAGACCACGAGCTAAATGTGGTTGATGGAATCATCTAGAAGCCAAAGACGGATGTGATGTCTTCAAGGAGCAGTGAATAGTCTGTAAAAATGTGATTTTGTCATGATATACATCATCTGGGGAAATAGGGGAAACAACACTTAATGACTTAATGAGCAACACGCTTCAATTCCACCATCCCAACACTGTCCCATAGTTCAGTTCCCAGGACAAGAGGACACAATGAGGCTGTTACTCCAGCAGGAGGCTGATAGCTGAAGGCTATGAAAAGATCACTCATTCAAATCTGTCTGACATTCCAACTCTCACCCCTGGTGCTAGGATTGTGAAGCACTCCCAAACACGAATTAAAGCCTTTGCCATGATTGCAAGATGGGAGTTCTTGGCTCAGGTCGCCCTCTTCATCTGCATGGTCAGTCACAGCGCTTTTGACATGCATTCGCTTAACTGAAAAGCCACATGAATAGAGCAGCAGGGCTTCCCTGAAACTAATCAGCGCATCACATGGCCCTGAAGGGTGGGCAAATACATCTTAAATAACAGCAGCAGCAATAAAACACCAACATGAACTCGCCTTCCTTCCTTTGCGAGAGCTGTAACTTAAATTACGAATACTGCGGCAGTTCTCACCTCCTCATGTGTTTCCGTTGATGGCTGACTTGACAGGTCGTCTTTCATAAACAAAAAATGTTGTGTGTACAATGTATGTTGTTTGCAGCAAAGCAAGACATAATGAAACCAGCACGTTGTTGTCAGTCTTACGATCACGTGCGTTTGATGTAATGTGGGTGGAATATTATGTTTGCAGACGAATACATTCCCTGCAGAATCAATGCTTCCAGTTATAAATATAGCCACTGTTTGCAAAAGGAGTTCTGGCAGTTTCCCTTCAGAGTCTTCATTCGAAATTGTAGTGCAAGGCAGCTCAAGCAGAAAAGTCCCTATGCGTTACCTCAAAAAATAAATGAGAATAATGAAAATGAGTATATTTTCCGGACTGCTCTCAATAATGCAGCCTTGATAGATTTGGCAAGTGAAATATTATAGAGGCATCATATGAGATGTGGGGCTCCTCTCAGCGTGCCAACCACCATGCTAAAAATGAACAATGGTTTGCTGTGACCCTCACATTTCAAGTAGCCCTTTCTCTGAACGAAAGGTAACAGCATGCTGCTTATTATAATTGGGAGCAGTTTCCAGAAGGCCCCTTTCCATCATGTCCACACTCTTTGGTGCTTGTTTTATAGCACTTGGGATTCAGTGTATCTATTTGAGATGCAGTGAGAGAGAGAGCAAGAGAAGCACAGATAGAGTGAGAGTGAAAGAGAGAGAGAGATTGACAGTGGCAATGTGAGCTAGTCAAATAGAACATGTCTGCAAGAGGCCAGTGTTAGGAGTGCAGGATTGCCTACTCCCCCAATCCTCTGACTAGCTGACTCCCATCAAAGATTTCCTACCACCTTAGACTACACACGTAAACCACCAGAGAAGATGGCTGCCACAGGCCTATCATTAGCACTCCAACACTAATCGAACAATGACTATGCTCTCTTGATCAGCGACTAACCAGACCCAATGTGCTGCAGTTCATCTGAGCTTGGGCTCTTCTCTATGGATAACATACTCCAAAGTGTCTCCACCAAACCCATATTAAGCAGACCGGCGCAAAGGATACTCAGTACTTCTGACTTGCCCTCATCAACACCTCAGGTTGTGCATGTTTCCCCTCCACAGTCCATCTAATGACCCCCCTTTTCATTACATTGCATCTGTATGGCATGTATCATAAGCTGAGTGACCCCTCAACAATAAATATCATGCCGCTCACTAGCCCCCACTCACTTGCCATGAATCAACCCTAAACACAATACTAAATAAAGACTGAGTGTTGTGAAGCATTCCTACAGGAGACCACACAATAAGGAGTATGTAGGGAAAAATAATTCAAGTTGCTCAGTATTTACTCAAAATCGATCGGACAATGTATTAATAATCAACATTAAAAAAAATGATTACCAATTAAAAATACAGGTTATTATTCGAAATTGAACTTGTAGTCCATAACATAAAACAGTACAATTGTAAAAAATGTAAACAGCAAATATTTACAAAATCAGTGCAAAAGCAGTGATAAATATAGAAAAACTAAATACAAACAAAGCAATAGCTAATTCATATAAGACACCTTATTTAAAATACAGCTTACATAAAGTGCTTCAATAATAACCAACTACAAGTACTTAATCTGCTAAATCAGGCTAATTACAATCCAACATGTTTCACTCCTACCAAACCAACCAATCAAGGGATGTTCAGGGAGATTCTCCCCCAAATCTTTTTTTAAAGTAATGAGTTAAAATTGTGAATTTTGTACCACACTGACTTGAAAAATTGGATAAAAAGCAAAACAGTTTGCAATTGATTTTGTAACTCATGAAAAGATCCAATAAATACAAGTCACCAACAGTGCACAGGAACTTTTCTCCAAAACATTATCATTATGCCTTTGCCCACAATATGTACCAGTATGAAAACATGTTCATGCTGGCTATGCCCATACATTTCCATGCACGTTTCACCAATACATACCAGTATTCCCATATAAGAACATACACATGTGCACAATATACAAGAAAACATGTCTATGCTTGCTCTGCCAATATATGGCAGTATCCCCATGTAAGAACATACTCCAGTTGGCTTTACCATTAAAAATACATGCCACAGTATGAAACCATGTCCAAACTGGATGCACTAAAATGCCATTCTAGCTGCATCATAACACTTATCATGTTTGCTTTATCAAAGATGCCCAATTCAAAATGTCATACCGCAATACAAAATGGCCTATGTTTGAAGAGGGGAAAACAGAGTTCCACTTAGGAGAAAGTGAAAGGTTTTGATTGACAGTCTGGGAAACCTGGTGGTGTCCGAAGCGGTCTCTTGTGTTTTCTGTTTGCTTTTGGAAGAAGGTGGTGCGGCTTGACACATCTGTTGCCCATGCACATTGAACAGAGCTACAAATGGAGTTATGACTCTAGGTCCTTTCCTCTGATCGGCTGGTTGGCTGTGACGTGTTCTGATCGGCATGAGGGGCAGTGAGCTGGTGGCTGCTAGTGGCTGCCATTTCTGGCCTGTGGCCCGGTGGCTGCATTTGCCTTTGACTGAAGATGTCTAACCCCTGTGGCCTTGGGTAAGTGTTGGGGCAGCTGGTAATCCAACAGATTTCTGGTATTTCCTCAAACTCCTCCAGGACTGCGAAGGCCGTGGAGCTCGGTCAACAACTAAGTTCAGCTTATGCACCATGCAGCTGCCTGATCCTTTTGGACTCCCAGCAGATCTTGTGGACCGTGGTGTACATTGGCTGTAGATTGCAGCTTTATTCTGCACTGCTAGGCATAATAGCATTGTACTGCCTGAGAGGGGTGGAACCTAGCTAAGTAGGCAATTACCTACTTAGCAGATTGCTTGGTCTTGTATCACTGTATAATACCCATCCGTTGATTGGTATTTAAGGAGTGCATCTTTATTGCAGGCTGCCATTTCTTGTATTTGATTAGCTATCTGACGTGCTGCTCTGTTCACATCATGCTGGCTCGGTCTCAGAAATATCAATTATGCAGTTCTATTAGCAAATCTGCTGCTAAATCTTATAACAATACTAAAAGGGCGTGCCATTTGCCCGAGGATCCTCCGTTTATTACTCCAGCAATCAAGATATGGTTACGTCTCGATAACTCAAGTCACAAGGGACAAATTACATCTTTTTACCCTATGGAAGGCACTACCACATCTGCAGAACCAGGGAATGTCCTTACATCATCATCATGGATTTCGATCCATTCAGGCTTTTTGCCTCCTGTGACAATTGATAATAATAAATTCCTCCTTAATCTATGCTACTCCTTGAAACAAAAATCGCTGGGTGAACACGATTTATTGATCCCTGCTAGTGGTAGTGTTGAGGACATTAGATTATCTAAATAACCTGATCTGGACAGAATTCCATAGAAAATATTGTGTTGTAGAAATATATCTGGTGTCTTCAGTGTACTTTGGACTGGTGGTGGTAGATCATGGCAGAAATAGATACCATCTCTTTTACGGAAGCCCACATTTCGGAACTGATAGAAGGTCCCTCCTTTTTTGAAAACTTGCAACTACCCATACAAAATCAAGGGTCATCGGGTGAGGCTCTCCTTAGATTAAAAAAGAAACAGTTTCACACTGAAATGCATGGCCATATATTAAAGGAATACTTAAGAAACAGTATTATTCTGCAAGGTCTGCACGCAAAAATTACCCTGTGTCTCTTTCTAGACAATTAGGACTACAAAGTAGCATTTAGCCAGGTGGCTACAAAATGCAGTCGCGATTTATTAGTTTTACCTATTACGACTGCCCAAAGAGTCAGCTCCACAATCCTTGAAACCTTATCTGAACAAGAAAAAGCTTTTTTGACAAATACCTTGATTACAGAGGCTAAACAAAAATTGGAACAAATTAACAAATCCCTTCAAGATTTTAAGACTCTAACAATTGAAAAGAAGACGACCAAGTTAAAGAAAGACATCTCCCTCTTTAAGAAAGAACAGGTCTACCCATATTTGGCAGACGATTTCAATCCCCAAACAGCTTGGAAGAATAACTCCAGCTGGAATACAGGGAGACCAAATGGTAACTACCCTAATAATAAGAAAAGATGGGTGACGTTCTCTGATACTTCGTCTAATAGTTCAGGTAATGATGACCCTAATAACCAATCTTTGAGTGACACCCCTTTTCGAGGAAGGGGCGGCCGAAGAGGCGACAGAAATGCCCCCCAAGGGCGAATGACTCACAACATGCCCCCCCAGAACCTTTCAGGGCAGGGCATGATGCATCGCGATTTTCAAACTCGCAATCGCGCCTACAGGTGGTAAGTGAACAATCTAGTGTCTCTGAGCAGACACTACCCATCTTTAATCTTTCTTCACGTATTCTTACACCTGCAGAAATTTCTATCTTGGAACAAGGATTATCATTTGTTCCTTCCTAGAACCCTAGTGCAATGTCAATAATAAATGAAATCAAAGGTTTTCTAAGAAAGTTGAGACTTTGTCTCTATTTTCAGAATAATGTGATTTCCAGGGAACAAAACATTTCAGGGTTGTCTAGACCATCCACGTTTACTCCCAATTTGAATAATTTGCCCTCAGAGGTGACCTTTTTTGAAAAATTGGTTTTAAAAGAAATTGAACAAGTAATTCGTTATCCAAGAATGCATTCAGGACCTAATTTGAAATTACAGGAGTTCCAGGCAATACAGACATTAGCTGACGATCCCTCTATAGTAATCAAGGCTGCAGATAAGGGTGGGGGGATAGTGGTCTGGGAAGCAAGCAAATATGACCAAGAAGTCCTGCGACTTCTGTCTATCCCAGGCCACTATACTCGGATTGCTCATGACCCATCAAAATCCATCAAGGACAAGATTTTGGCACTTACAGAGGAAGGTAACCATGCAGGGTTCCTTTCAACAAAAGAATCCGAATATATTAATTTTTCAGAAGAGCGTACGCCCCTGTTTTACATCATGCCGAAAATGCACAAAAATATTGAAAATCCTCCAGGTCGGCCCATAGTTTCTGGTTGTGGTTCTTTACTTGAACCAATATCCAAATACATTGATTTTTTCATAAAACCTTTGGCAATGACTACCCCAACCTTTTTACAGGACTCACGAGACGTAATCAATCTTGTCGAATTAAGACCTTTCGATTCATCTACACAAATATTGGTCTCCCTAGATATTGAAGCGTTATATACAAATATACCTCAAGACAGAGCAATTCTCAGTTTAAGAACAATCCTAGATAGGAGACCACCCCCTCACATTGTACCAACAGAATTTCTGTGTAAAGCAGCTCAATTGGTTCTGGCCAATAGCTTCTTTAAATTTAAGGAAGAATTTTTTCTACAAAGTAAAGGCACAGCCACGGGGTGTACTTTTGCCCCAAATTTGGCCATAATCTTCATGTCTCTACTTGAGGAAGAAATAATCCTGCACATTTCCAACCCGTTTAGAGAAAAAATTAAGATATAGCGTCGATACATCGACGACATATTCATGATCTGGGAGGGATCAATGGAATCTTTGCTGGCATTTGTGGAATGGCTCAATAAAGTGGACATAGACATCCATTTCACTTTTGAACACTCCATGTCGAGAATTGCATTCCTGGACTTATCTATTTTCAATGATGGAGGTGTCTTCCACACCGAATTACACAGAAAAGCGACTGAACGAAATACAACACTAAAATATGAGAGTCAACACCCGGCAAGTCTCTTGCGCAATTTGCCTTATGGCATGTTTTTGCGACTATGTCGCAACTGTACAGATATCAATAAAACACATGCCCTTGTTTTGGAACAAAAACTACTGGAACGGGGTTACCCTAAAAGACTCATAAAACAATCCAGAAAAAGAGCTCATTTTGCAAATAGAGAGGCCTTACTGTTACCTAAAGTTCAACTACAGAAAAAAGAAGAACTAGTATGCGTATCTACTTTTTGTCAATTTAGTGAAGCCATAAAAGGCATTATATTGAAAAATTGGCGCATTTTAAATGCATCAGGAACTATGTTACCTAAACCTCTCTTTGCATTTAAAAAGAGTAAAAATCGAAAACAGAAGATCATACGTGCCAGCAGAAGCAATCCTAAACCCACTATGATACGGGATCTTAATCAAAATCCGGTCCTCGGGCATTATCCATGTACCACTTGTGTGGCTTGCAGATTCTCTAAAAAACGACTTTGTTTTTTATGCAACAAAAAAATTGGGATCTCCGCACCTTTACGACTTGCAAAAGTAAAAATGTCATTTACGCAATCCGATGCCCATGTCAAAAAATGTACATTGGAAAAACGACCCGGGAAGTGAGTACACGGATTAATGAGCACCGCTCAAAAATAAAAACTTGTAACCTTAATGCCCCAATGGTGATCCATTATGTTGAGATGGGCCACAAAGTAGATCAAATGGAATGGTTTTGTGTGGAAAATAGTTCCACTCAAATCCTAAAAAACCTAGCCTACAAAGAAGAATTATGGATTTTCAATCTACAAACATTGACCCAGGGGTTAAATACTTTGGAACCCTGGCATGTAGGCACATAGTATTCCTTATTGATGAGCTCTAAAATTTCTTTTGTAATTATACATACAAAAGCTGATCACTTTTTCCGATCACTTTTTCCATTTACGCGGCTCAATGTGAATACATCATTCAGTATTCACGATTGACGGACGCACACGCTACGTGGACCAACAATCACATGTCCCTTCAGGTCGTGTATTACCCTATCAACGCGGCACGGTGTAATCACGTGATAGGTAGCCAGGTGCTCTTAACGCGTGGGTAAGAAGACGTAGTTTAGATGCGCGTCTCCCACCCGTTTGAACGAGTTGTAGATGACCAGAGCAAGCAGCTGATCCCATGGACTTTAGTTCCCATTCCAGCAGCGGCTACGATTTTTGTGGGATGCTATCCGCAGGTAAGTAGCTCTTTGGAGCCAGCTACAGACCTTCTTAGACCTCCTCTGTTACATCGACATTGTAAAATACATCTATGTACCAATAAGGTACGAGTTACGTTTACGTATTTCTGGCTAGGGTTTCTGATATAATTTCTTTTGAAACCCTCATAGATTGGAGCTTAAAATTCAACCATCTGCGATGCAGGATTGTTAATCAGAACATTGCCAATTTGCATGACAGTGTTTTCTGTTCCACACAAAATCTATACAACGGATTGATTCCTGTTACAGTTGCTAAGTTTGGTTTGCAAGTTGTCCCTTCAAAAAAAGTTTTTTCCAAACAATTGCATGTGGGCTCTGACTTCTTTCCATTTGGTGTGTATCTAATTTTCCATCACTCTTTGCCACAAAAATGATCTGCACCAGCCTGGTCTAGGGACACTGATTCCTTATGGTAGCATTCCATGCATGACGCCATGAGTTTAACCCCAATATATGTAGATATTGGTGGATTTTCAGCAGGACAATAGCAGAACATTTTATGTCTGCAATTTAGCTTTGTGAAGTCATGTATTTGCATTTTCTTTTCTGCCTCCTTTCACTTGGCCTCTCTTTTTCGCTTGATCTTAGTTTTGGATAGGGAACTGATGGGCCCATATATTTGTTTTGTTTGTAGACAACTACCTTTTATCTCCTGATGAAGACGTACCAAACCATCGTTTACACGTCGAAACCGGTTGAGAGAAACCTAGGATAAGGCCACTTGCAAAGTCCGTTTTTGGCCTATCCCGATTGCTGACCTCCTCTTCTAAAATCTACAGTGGCCATGCATTGTGTGCTGTTGTTGCTGACGACTTAAAAAAACTATTGTGGCCCTGCACTATGTGTTGTTTTGCACAAAAACTTTTTGTATAACTATGAAATTGTGGATGAATTGTTACATTTGTTATATGTTTTTATTCTGTACTTATTGATGAGCTGTATGAGTATTTGGATGGATGTTGTATGGATGTGGATAAATGTATGAATGATTTAATAGGATGAATTTTATCAAATGTTGATGTTTTTATAATATTCCTGCTATGTAAAATAAAAAATCGTTAGAGTGCAGATTAATTTGTGATTAAATTCACAGAGAAAAATGTATTGGGTATAATAAAATCCTTAATACGCTTTTTTGCAAATTGTTTCCTCTGGATTTCCTTTCTGAGATTTATTATTACGGTAATACCCCAATCTAGAGAGTGGGGTCTCCTGTGCCTTTCAGTGACAGTACAGATGTATCTGACAGGATAAACACTCCTCCGTCAGTACAGATGGAAGGTGCTGAATGGTGGTCATGGTTAAAGCTCTTTTTGTACTCTGCTCTAATTTGGCACATGACCAAAAAGAGCAAATGGATGCAGTAAGTCGAGTTGTTGATGACATTCTGACAAAAGTGCCATGGTTTCACAGGGCAATCTTATTAGTATCTTGCTCACACCTCTGCTCTGACTACTCCAAGATCAAATAAGCCCAGGGGTGATGATGACCTGATTATTCTTGACACAATTGAGAACATCAAGGTGTCTGACAAAGCTGAGAATGTAAAAGGAAATAATCATGATTGTTCGAATGGAATATATTGCTGAGCCTCCCTCGCATGAACTTAAGCGAGAGAAGAAGAGACTCCATATTCTTACATATTCATAACAGTTGGATTTTTTAGATAAATCGTCCAATAGTGGTCTTCTATACCAACAATACTTTCTTCTTGACATCTTTTATGCAAGATTCAAATTAAAAGGCTCTTCAATTATAAAACCAATCTCGCTATACGAACTACTTATTTCAGATTATAGTATGCTAAATGTGGTAGACCTTGTCATTTTCCATTAGCCATGACCGTAAAATATTCACTTGGAGCAAGAATCTGCCATCCTCCCTGTCGAACTACTGAACAAAAAATGCCTGCTCTGAAACTGGTACTGTAACTAGTTCCTTTCCATATTCTCCCCGAACCAAGACTATGGTATGTATTTATGATTTTGCATTATTTGATACACTTGCTCATTTTAACATGTACCAATGTAATTACACTACTATGGGACTAAAACAGCTATGACAAAGACAAAGTGCCGAAACATGTTTGGACTGTATACAAAACTACTTTGTGGGGAACTACATACTACCCTATGGATATGAACTCTAATGAAAGAGAGAAAGCATTGAAAAGTATTGTGTCAGATTTGATAAAATTGAAGGTAATTGAAGAAATTATGGGTAGCACATGTAACAGCCCCATTCTCCCGGTGTATAAGAAAGGAGGGAATGAGATACTGTATCGTTTCATAATTAATCTGCGCGCATTGAACAAAGTGGTTGATCCTCAATTCACATTGGTCCCAGACGTCACACCAATTTCGACAATGATACCCGCCTTGGCAGAATATTTTAGCGTGAAAGACCTTAAAAATGCTTTTTTCAGCATCCCAGTACACAAAGATAGCAGATACTTGCTTGCTTTCACACCAGGAGGGCGGTCATTCACATTCACGCGCATTCCACAAGGCTATACAGAGAGTCTGAGTATTTATAGCAGGGCATTGAAAGAACAATTAGTTATGTTAGAACTACCGGCAGGTTGTGTATTATTACAATATATAGATGGTCTGTTAATTGCTACGGATACGGAGACAATTTGTAAAGAAAGTACTGTCTTGTTATTGTCACACTTAGCAGCACATGACCATAAAGCTAGTTTAAAGAAATTCCAGAATTGTCGAAAGGACGTGGCTTATTTGGGCTACCTACTTTCGAAAGAACGGGAGAAGACTGACACCAGAAAGAATAGAGAGTATCTCTGGTATGCCTATTCCAAAAACACAGGAATCAGAGCCATAATAGGCATGGCTTCCTATTGCCGGCAGTGGATAGTAAACTTTGCAATGATTGTGAAACCAATGGTGGCATTGACAAAAAAGGATGCTGTGATGCCTTTACAATGGAATGAAGAATGCAAAAGAGCATTTGGTCTGCTCAAAACTGCATTGTGCTCCGTCCCAGTTTTGGGCCCACCAAACTATGAAAAAATGTTCAGATTGTTTGTACTTGAGAATGAAGGCTGCGCGTTGGCTCTTTTGACACAGGAACAAGGTGGAAGAAATAGACCATGCAGATATTTTTCTTCCGCGCTGGACCCTGTCGCTTGCACGTTACCACATTGTTTGCGAGCTGTTGCATCAGCTGCTGCATCAGTGAAACAAACTGAAGGAATGGTGCTGGGGAACACCTTAATTTTAATGGTACCACATGCCATAGACTTTCTATTAAATAGTACGCAGACGCAACATCTCACGTCCGCTAGATTGACTAGATATGAAATTGAACCACACATCCAAATTATGAGGTGTAGCACTTTGAATCCTGCAGAATTAATGCCACTGCCCAATGGAGAACTAGGTGAGAGTGAATCACCTCCCCATGATTGTTTAATGGTTACTCAGGAAGAAACGAAAGGAAGAATTGATTTAACAGACATCCCACAGAAAGAGCCAGATGGAGAACTGTTTTGTGATGGCTCCTGCTTCAAATTACCTGATGGCACATCAACTGCTGCCTATGTTATCACGACACAGAAAAGTATTGTAGAAAGTAAAAGAATCCCCTACAACTCTGCACAAGCCGTGGCGATAATTAACCAGAGCATGTGAAATTTCTGAAAATCTGAGTGTAAACATATATACTGACAGCCAATACGCTTTGGGGTGGTACATAACTTTGGCTGACTCTGGGCTGAGAGGGGTTTCTTGACATCACATGGAACCAGAATTCAACATGGGCCTTTGATTGTACGATTGCTGTCTGCACTTACGTGTCCAAAGCGCCTAGCAATAGTGAAATGCGAGAGGCATAAAAGAGTAACATGTAAAGTGGGAGAGGGAAACGCATTTGCAGACAGGATTGCGAAGCAAACTGCCACTGATTTGAATACCAAGATGTTAACAGTACAGTCAGAAGACGTGCCTTGCTTGATAGAGAATGGGATTGCCCCTGTGGAAGAGATGCAGGCAGAAGCCACTGCTGATGAAATACAAGAATGGGCTGAGGGCTCCGCAGAATTAGATCTAGAAGGTTGCTGGTTGGACAAGAAAAGTAGAAATTGGATGCTGCCCAACTCCTATGTAACTGCGATGGTCACAATGGTCACAATGGTGCACAGTCCCACACACATTTGTGTGAAAAAGATAGTCCAGCACTTAGCCACAATATGGCAAAACACACACATAAAGAAGAATGCAGAAAGACTGGTACAGAATTGCATTACGTGTCTGCAACACAATGTGGGGAAGGGGACAGCGACTCCAACAGGTAGTTTTGGCCCACCTTCTATGCCGTTCGAGGTAATACATTTGATTTCATAGAAATGGAAAGGTGTCAAACCTTGAGATACGTTCTAGTGGTTGTGTGTGTGTTCAGAAATTGGGTGATGTTGAAGGAGTACTTTTCACGGTTTGGTTTGCCCCGGGTTATATGGTCAGATAATGGCCTGCATTTTGTGGGTGCAGGGGTACTACAGATTTGTGCAGATCTCCAGATTGACAAATGTTTCCATTGTGCCAGACATCCCATGAGTAACAGTCTTATTGAGTGCCAAAATGGCATATTGAAAGCCAAAATTAGCAACATCTGTGCTGGGAATAAGTTGCGTTGGACAGACGCATTGCCCCTAGCGTTATTGTGCATGCGCACATCTGTGCAGGCAAAGACTGGGCTCTCCCCGTATGAAATTTTAATGGGGAGGCTGGCAAATGTTTGGTGTGCGCCAAAGCCGAGGCGAATTGAGGGAAGTCAAGTATCCTGTGCTCAGTACATATTGTAATCTGTTAATACAGAAATTGCATTAGCAGGTGCAGGAGGCTCTTCACATCAGATATACTGGTCCGGGGTATTCACTGCAACCAGGAGAATGGGTTCTAGTGAAGAACTTTGAGATAAAGTCATCGCTCGCACCCAGCTGGCATGGACCCTACCAAATCCTTTTGGCAACACAGACTGCAGTCCGTGTGGATGGTAGGAAGGCGTGGATACATGCAAAGCATACAAAAAAGGTCCCATCGCCATTGAAAGAATTGACCGATCCAGACGACCAAAGAGAGAGAGCGGCACCAGAAATGAAAGAAATTGTTGCCAGCTCTTTGTCACAAAATCTGTCTGATCCTGAAACAAAGCCTGGAAAGATTTCTATAAAGGACAGAGGGCAAAGAGTGCCCCAACGTTGCCCAGCAGAATCTGCATCACTGCTGGCTGGCACAAAGCCGGCATCGACACTTTGGCGCCCACCACTTATCGTTGCGCCGCAGGCTGGCACTGAGCCTGAGTCTGGAAGTGCACTCACACTATTCATTGATCACACAATACCAGGAGTAGGGCGGTATAATTTACGGCCTCCAAAGAAGGAGTGATCAAACAGTACCAGGAATAAGGTGGTATAATTTACGGCCTTGAAAGAAGGAGTGATCAAATCTTCATTTTATTGGTCTTTGTTGCCTCTGTTTCCCATCACGGAAGAAGTGGGAACCGGAGGCCTAGGGGAGAGAGGCGTGGGAGTTGTGCAAATCCGACAGCTCAAGAACGCGGCTCCCCGGTGCTATCTTTGAAAATCCATGTGTAGATCACCCCTTACGGACAAGAGGGGCTCAAATAGTACGAAGGCAATTGATAACTGCTCTGGAGTTCTTTGAGCAATGTGCAGAAGCACGATAAATCTTGTCCAACGTATAGCAATCCAGGTTGCTGAAAACTGGCAAAAAACATTGTTGACATTCCAGAGCTCGAACAAGAGCAACGGTGAGAGATATTCACGACGAACATTGTTGGAGAAGAAGGACCACGAGAGCTTTTGCCCCCTCCTGCACCGCTGCTGATCATGAGTTAACTGCAGAGCCTGTAAGGTTACAGAAAAAACATTGCTGAACAAATTGTATGCTGATCCTAACAATAGTCATGTGCGTTATGAGTATATTAGCAAAGATAATGACAGTCTTGGTATTATGGTATTTAGAAGAAATACACCCATTATAAGTGTTCTTGCCAATTAGAAATATTTCCGCTACTGAAAGCCCGGTCCATGTAATTACTTATACCTCGTCCCCGATGGAAGAGAGGCACAGGGAAGGATATGGAAATAACACATTACTGCTAATAATGAATATGACACAATCGATTCTGAGAAAAAACAATTGTTGGGTGTGTGCTCACTTACCACAGCATGGTGGTAAGGGAATAGGTTGCACCCATTGCCATTAAATGCTGCATGCACGCATCCTTAAGTGCATGGTACTATGGGAAATGGAATAAGAGTGAAACTGCTCAATTAGATAGAACACATATGGATGAATTCGAGGAGGTGGTAATGAAACCTGTAGGTTGCTCTATATTTAGCAAAGCAAGATTAATAAGACCACCAGTCACACCACTAGATAGATTATATGTGCCATATAAATCATCTGTAATCATGTTTCATAAGAAACCTAGAAGGAAATAAAGATACAGTGCCCCCCTCCTATACAGTAAATTACAGTCCATGCTCTGTTCCATTTTGTTTAAGAAAAAAGGCTCCTATTCGGTAGGGACATACACCCGGTGTAAGAACATTGCAATCCTTGAGAGAGAGGAGGAACCAGTGTATATAGGTGACCCTTTCTATTTCATATGTGGAGAAAAATCTTATCCCTGGTTGCCTTGAAATTGGGGAGGTACTTGTTATTTGGGGATTCTGTTTCCAGGGGTGTTTCTTTCAAAAACAGCCAACATAGCCAAACTATCCAGATCAAGATCACGACGAGACGAGGAGGGAGGATTAATTGCAGAGGACATAGCAAAATCATTTATACCATTTTGGGGCCAAGCAATAAACTCCTATAATATAAAACAACTGTCCAGAATATTAGAGAAAATGATAAATGGGACAATTGATATATTATACAACATGACATTGGAGGAAAAAGGGATTAGATTGATGACACTCCAAAAATAGGATGGCTCTTGACATAATTTTGGCTGATCGTGGGGGAGTTTGCAAAATCATGGGATCATCGTGTTATGTATTTGTGAGTAACTCATCGCCTACTATTTTTGAAGCAATACAAAAGTTTTGGTAGTTGGGAATTAAACATAAGCTCCTGGTTTTGGGAAATATTACGCTCATGGGGATGGAAACTAGTTTCAATCCTAGTAGCAGTTCTAGGAATATTTATGACATGTTGTTGTTGCATACACTGGGTTGGATACTCAAGTGAATCATGAAATGAAGGCAGTGAAATAATTCATGTCAATCAATATTAATGACAATGATGACGATTATAGTAGTATGAAAAGTTCGGAATCAGGTACTTGGTCAGAAGAGGATGCAATGTATGGATGATGTGTTTGGCTTACGGCCAAGAGGAGGGTTTGTGAGTCTAGAAATTACCCTCCCATAGCATAGGCAATGAATTTTGTTGGCCGAAGACCAACCGCCTCATATATTCGGTATTAGTAATTCATAGGCATGACCAGAGTATGTCCATTTTGATTGAATAGAATTCGCCATTTTGTCTAATTTTCGCTTCTTGCTTTCTGTTCAGCTTATTCTATTCCGTTATTTCATTGTTTCTCATGCATAGAGCAAGGCCACAAGATACATGTTGAAACACAATGCAGGCAATTCCGACAGCAATGCCCGGTCTCCTCCCTCACAATTCCTTGTAAGTAAGCAACAAGGCATTTCATCACTACTCAGGTGCCAGCTAATCTCGCTGATGCAGTAGAAATGGTAGGAACGAACAATTAATGGCTTGAATTATGCTCTCTTTTACGGCCCCCCTTCACTGAGCCCTGTAGAGCGAGTTGACCCCTAGCACACAAATAGAAACTAGAAGATAGCAAGGCCTGGAATGTGTCTCTCCCCTGCACGCAGCTTGCTTATAAGAACAGGAGCAGTGTGTTCCCTAAAACAAAGAATCATGTCTGCAAGTCTGCAGATTGCAAACTGTTGCTAAATGAATGTCTGAAGGTGTCATATTTGTCACAATTGTCAATCATCGAATCCATTTCAAAGGAAATACATTATGGGCAGTATTGAACATGTCATTACTGATAGTGAGATGTTCGTCTTGTATATATGTCACTGTTGTAAAATGCTCTCTCTCTTGCGTCCCTCGGTGTCTGGAGACACACGTTGCGGGACATGAGACCCAGTTGGCCAACTGAGACTATTTGCATGGCAATAAAACCTAGCTTTTGGGAGTTGAACCTCATGTCTGGCATATCAGTTTGTGTGTGGTGATTGTGCCTTGTTTCCATATGCGAGGGTCCCCTAGGGGCCCCATCATCAGCTGCAAAAAGCTGCAGAGGGAGCACTCAGTGCTTAGACTGAGCTCACTTCTCGGCTCATCCATAATGGGAGAGGGTTCTGGTGGGTCAGCACCCTTTGCCCGCTATGGATGGACCGCCACTGGTTATAGGCTACAGAATTTGGGTACATCCAAGCAACTATGATGTAGTGATAAAATGTAATGACTTATCTCCTGTCTATAATTATAATCAGGGGAGGAGCCTACCGCCAACAAAACAAACTGAATATATATATATATATATATATATATATATATATATATATATATATATATATATATATATATATATATTCGGTAAAAAAAACTTTGTTAAAGGGACATTATGGTTAAGTTGCACTACTAAAAACCTATGAAATTCAGTAAAAAAAACTGTGTTAAAGGGACATTATGGTTCCAAGTAAAACCAAAAAACCCCTGAAATTCACCAGTTATGGTAAATTAAACAACCATAAATCGCGCCACCACTGTGCACTGCTAAGACTAACACCCAGGACATCAAAAATGACATCACAAATGCCATTCATTTAAATACAATATGTTCTAAAATGGAATATACCAAAAGAAGAAAGTCTTCCAACATAATTACCTCACAGAAACTCCACAACTAACAGCAACAGCAGATCTACAGACCAGTAAGAACACACTTTACCAGAAGCTTGTAAGTGTACTGCATTTTACTCATTTATTTGTAAACTTTCTGTATTAGATACAAAAAAGTGATATGTTTTTTTTCTTACAGAAATGTCTACTACGCTGGAGAGGCTAGAGGAGCATTTCCAACATGAGGAAATGTCTGAAGATAGTGAACCTAATGGTAGACACTTTACTATATAAACCAATTAATAAATATTATTTTATATACATTTAACATATACATTTTCTTTGTACAGACCATACAAAAATTGAAAATACTAAGAAAGAAAAAGAAGTATTGAATAAGACTCTCCAGCACATGGAAGAAAAAATTGACCTACTCATGGCAAATTTCAACAATTTAAAAAAGTTTGTGGAGGATCACTTGCAACAAAAAACTAGATACCATTGTCCCACATGTACCTGTCCCCCCTCACCATATCCCACTCAATTATCCCCAAACGCTCTCCATGAACCAAAACATTTTGATGAGACAGCCATCCCTTCTTCACCTCATATAAATCCTATTGAAACCCCCAATTCGCCTGTTTTTGTTTCAGTTTTTGCCTCATCTTCTCTGTCATAAATTTAACATCAATATAAAATAAAGTAAACATTTTATACTAGGTCCTAATTCATTTTTTGTCTTTTTTTAAAAAGCAGTTCAGGTGTCCGCGGACAGCGCGGGTGTCCGGAATTTTCTTAAAGAAACGAAAATGGGGGCGTCCTAAGGACACTATATCTGTCCGTACTGTTTGCATGCAAGTTGAAACTATTCTAAGAGCACAGCTGGTTTTCGGGATGTCCGCAATCAAACTACCAAATGCGGTGTCCTGAAATGTTCATCAATAAACAAAATGGGGGTGTCCTCAGGACGCTAGACCTGTCCGTATTGATCGCAGGCGAGTTGAAACTGTTCTAAGAACACACGCAGTATCTTGAAATGTTCAGAAATAAACAAAATGGGGGTGTCCTAAGGACGGTATACTTGTCCGTATTGTTCGGAGGCAAGCTGAAACTGTCCTAAGAACACACACGTTGTTCTGAAATATTCGTAGATAAACAAAATGGGGGTGTCCTGATGACGCTATACCTGTCCGTATTGTTCGCAGGCGAGTTGAAACTGTTCTAGGAACACACGCGGTGTCCTGAAATGTTCGTAAATAACCAAAATGGGTGTGTCCTGATGACTCTATGCCTGTCCGTATTGTTCAGAGGCAAACTGAAACTTTCCTAAAAACAAACACTGTGTCCTGAAATGTGGGGGTGTCCTGAGGACGCTAGACTTGTCCGTATTCTTCGCAGGCAAGTTGAAACTGTTCTAAGAACACAGGCAGTATCCTGAAATGTTTGTAAATAAACAAAATGGGGGTATCCTGAGGACGCTATACCTGTCTGTATTGTTCGGAGGCAAGCTGAAACTGTCCTAAGAACACACACGGTGTCCTAAAATATTCACAAATAAACAAAATGGGGGTGTCCTGAGGATGCTAGACCTATTTGTGCTGTTCGTAAGCATGTTCAAACTGTTCTAAGAACACATCAAGTGTCCTGGGATGTTCGCAAATAAACAAAATGGGGGTGTCCTGAGGATTCTATGCTTGTCCGTATTGTTCGCAAGCGAGTTGAAACTGTTCTAAGAACAAACACCTGTTCGTAACTGTTCGTTTCACTTTTGACACAGTTTTAATTAGTTTCAGGACCCGAACAGTGTCCGTAGAACATCAACGCGCATGCGCAAAACAGTTTCAGTGCATTTGATGTCCTACGGACACCCGCTCCTTTCACGAACATGTTCGAGAAGCTATCATATGACCGCACCCACGCTGAGCGTGTGTTCTGACTGCAAACACTGTTTGTGTCCCCGAACAATTTAAAACTACCTTTTCAAGCAATCCACAATATTTTTCAATAATAACTCACCATAGCACAAGTCCCACATAGTAATCCTGAGTTTCTGCATACTTTTTGGGACTTTTTGAACCTTTTTTTGGTGTTCGATCTGTCCGCGGACAGCGCGCATGTCCATGAACCGCGCACAAGCATCCCTATAAAAGGCCACACCCTAGAGCTCATTCTCATTGTGTTTCTGGCTATCTTACAGAACACAGTGCATTTTGCTGCCAACTTTCCAGATTTTCATCTGAAACCTGATGGCATCAATGGCTGCAGTACTGCCAACTGGTGCTACATCTGCCTCAGCACCACCCCCACCCTCTCCACCACCACCACCTCCCCAAGGGCCTGAAGAGGGGGAAAGGAGTGAGGACGCAGAGGAGTATGAAGAGGATGATGAGAATGAGGTAGAGGAACTCCCTACTACCAGCACTCGGCGTGAGTCTTGGGTGTGGCGGTTATTTACCATTCATGGTAATGTACCTAAGGCGCGTGCGAACCGAGTCACCTGCAACAAGTGCAAAATGGTACTCAGTCGCGGGAGGCCTGGTTCATACAGCTTTGGGACAACTGCCATGAAGCGACACATAAAGTCATTCTACACTGGGGCTATTTGCAAGGTTGTACCTTGCGAAGAGCGTAGTAGGCTGACTTCCTCTACTACATCCTGCGTTTCCGATCCTGTCACCACAAGGACCACTCCTGTGGAACAGCATATACCTCACACTGCCTCACAGGCCATACGCAATACTGATGACCGTTACCTTTTGAGGGTCACAGTTGTTTGTATGTACTGTGACACAGTACTCTGCAAGGGGGAGAGACGTTGAAGTGCTTTTGAGGCTCTGGTCTCAGAGCACGAGAAGATCTGCTCACTACCCAAGTAAGACCCACTCTACATCTTCCTCTCTCCACCTGCCCTTTCTTATCCCCGTGGTTGGTGTCCCCCCTTACCCTCCTTTTCCCTACTCTCCTAGTGTGTAGTGTATAAAAAACAAAAAAATATATAAAACAACAAAAATACAAAAAAGGCTCTTTTCAGAGCTGCCTTCCACAGTTTTATTTTTTAGAAGTTTGTGGACAGTCCGCGAACATCTAACATTTTAGGGTGCTGCCCTATCATAACCATTGCAGTTTTGTCTGGGAGGAAGTGGGGGCTCTGAAAAGAGCCTTTTGGTGGTGTTTGTTTGTGTTTGAAAAATTTGAAATGCTCAACACCTACTACAAAATGGAAGCTGTAATTCTAAAAAAGGTTGCAATGCATTTTGTACATTTCTCAGAAAAATCTGATTGCCAGCATAAGTAAGATGGACTCCATCTCTGCGAAAAATGTATGTGCTACGAAACATAATATTTTCATTGTGAAAAGAGGACATGCCAACATCTCTTAGAAAGGCACAAACAGCCTTATTGACATTGTGCCTTGCTTTCTCCATTTGTGGACCAAATGAAGAAGAACGCAGCCACATTTGTCTCTGCTCAATCCGTGAAAAAATTACTTGAGAATTTGGGAGCATGTCCATGACCTTCCCAAGTCCCTCTTTCATTGCAAATTGAAGAGAAATTCCAGAAACATGTCCTAAACAGTTCCCTCCACAATGAATTACAATTATGTCTGGCTGTTGCTCTGTCTCCAAAGTAGCACAGAGAGGTAGCAAGTCCAAACACTTCATTCCACGTACTCCATGCCAGTGCACTTCCACATGTGGGAATCCAAGATCTACAACTACTCCACAACTTTCTGCATGCACCTTCAACCAATGTATCCACGAGTCTCCCAAAATCCAAACAATCTGTTTTCTGAAACACACAGCCATAGCTATCTGTTCTTCTCTCAGCAAAAAGAGTATCTGAGAAACTCTCTCCTGGCACACCACACCCACTAAACTTTACTGACCAATCCCTTGCTCTGTTCATTCTCATTTACATGCCTCCCTACCCCAAAATCCCTGGATGTAACACGCGATGTTCGCGGACTACCACCATGTCCGCAGACATATCGTAACATGGACAGTCCTTCTACCATTTCCATTTCACTTTCTGTGCCATTCACTCATTGGATATAGCTAAGCAGTCACACGACTATCCACCAATCATATCCAAGACCGCTACATCTAACTGCATCATCATAGATCAGCACTTCAAATGTACTGTTAACCTCTCTGAGTATAAGTGTCATATCATTGGAAAGCACCTTCTACAAGAAATACTGTACAAGACTCCAATATTTCTACTTGCAGCTGCCTGCATATCCATATGCATGAACACAAACTACAGGTATGCATATTTTCTGTATAGTACATGTACAATTCTTATAGATGCATATAAACAGACTTACTGAATTTTTTTGCTTGTATAACCTATAAAATGAAGTTATTGTCATTTTTTCCATCTCCTATAATCAACTGCCACTTCCAAACCCATCTGCTATTTAATTTATTTTTACATACACATTTGCATAACATGTTGAACTAACCTATTTAAAGTACAATATAAAGAGTTAACATACTCAAACAAAATTGCATGCACACAGTATGTTCAAATAGCAAACACAATACTTGTACAAAAACACAAACATCAATGTCTAAATTAAAATCAGTGCTATATACAAACAAATTACTAATTTGTTTCCTTTACAATTGCAGTGAAGACCACTCTTCTGAAAAGAAGAAGCCGAATTTGAAGTACAAAGAACAGCTAAGAAGAAACCTGCTCATTCCAGAAAAAAAGTAAGTTAAATACCACGATAATATTTGTACTATTACTCAAACACACTGTAAGGTTAATTCATGCTATTTCTGTACCTAAAAATAGAGATTGTGCACCATTCTGTCCACAAATCCCCATTTCTTAAAGAGAGATTTACAGGAAGAATGGCGCAAAAATTCCTATTTTCCGGCGCACAAATGACCAAACTCAGCCACTAAAATGTTGATATTATAGAACAAACAACTGTTTTAATTGTACACCATTAGATTTACTATTTGTAATTCTCCACACCACTAGCTTACTTTCTACTATCATCTGAACCCCAGTTTAGTAGCACATACATTCAAGAATACCCATCCCAACTAGTTGTAGTTGCCCAATGCACAATCACATATCATCACATACATCTTTATCATCATACCCAGACACTCATGCACACAGCACACATACATTGCAAAACACCCCAACCCATACCTTCTTCATTTTTTTCAACAGACCCTAAAGAATGCCCACCAAAAATCAAGTCTGTATAAAGCAACGCAGAAGCACAGCAAATGAAAATAGAAGTGTGCAAAATAAGCATCCATCTCTAGCATAATTTGTAAAAAAGTTCAAACAAAACAGCTAATACAGTCATTTAGCGAAACAAAACAAGCTTCAAGTACAGAAACTTTTCCTCCTCTATCAAAATGTAAAACAAACCAGAAAACAATTAACAAAAATTCAGCTACCCCTATAGATAAAACTGCTCCTATAAATCTTGATATAGTGCCAAGTAAGCATATCAAAAAAAGTATTTTAGCAAAAATGTTCCATCACAGAGTCCTACAAGATATTATAAAAACAGGAGAGAAATCAGGCATAACCCTTAAAACCTATTGTAGGAAATTAATCTTAGAAGCGTTGATAGACAGTGCAATCCTTCTCAAAAGAAAATTATTTATTTTGTGTTAAACAAAATGAAACCACTAACAAAACTAATGACTACATTATAAAAAATATTTCTCAATAAAGGAAATGTCAACAGAAATAACTTATTAAATATCTGTGGAGGTGAGTGTAGTCAGACTGCATGCACAAAACCATATTTTAATGAAGAAGCATACAAACAAAAGCAAACAAATACAATTGCCATACATAGCAGTGGACGAGGTTATGAAAAAGTCAATAATACCACAATGGAACAAGAAATACTGCTTACAAAAATATCCCCAGAAAACTTACCTCTCCATTCAACGGAATCAGAACGTCTAGTATACAAATGGCCATGCACATCAATGTTTAACATTCCCAAAAAATCTTTCAAGTCTTTAAGCTAATTCCTCAATCAATATGTGAAAGGCAAAGACAAAATCAAAACTAAACTACTACAAAATATGGATACCTGTCCATTGCGCAAGTACAAAGGACTACACAGACATTCATTGGCCTGCATTTCAGGACCTACTTGCAAAACCACCTTCCATTATATCAAAATTATATCAACACATCATTCAACTATACGAAATCTAGTCTATAAACTGTACTATGCTAAAAGTCTTGCTTTAGCACTAGCCAAATTAAATAACATCCTTCTACATGGTACAGCAAAAGACCTACTTGAAGAAATCAGCTATATCCAGTAAAAATATTTTGGAAGTGAACACACTTACAGAATGAAATAGCTTTAAAGCGAATTAGCAACAATTCTATGCATGGCAACCTTCTACTGCCACAGAACCTTTTTTATAAAAGTAACACAAAAACTGTAGACCTAATATACAAAACAGAAGACAATGAAGATTCTAAATGGTTTGAATTAGCTCTCTACCTTATAGCAGAAACCAAATACGAAATAACTGACCCCTTAATGGTTTACAGTTACTGCACTACAAAACTTGACAACAACCAAACTCATTCACGTGCTATCACAAATAATTTGGAATTATTTCCACTACCAAAACCCCTACAACAACTCAATTTATATGTAAGGATCATAATTCAAACAGTGCACCCCTTTCAAGCAATAATATGCCTTCAACCAAAAACAGCAAAATTACCTCCCTCTGAATTAGTGAAAGGTATTTGTGGAAAAGTCGTGTATTTACCATTAGATCTAAAACAAAATGTGCACACTCTAGGAGTGCAACGTCCAATGGAGCAATCTTTAATTATCTTAGTAAATAGTGTACCTACAAAAGGCAAAAAAAATTGGCAACAACTGGTAGATTTACATAAAGTTAGACAAGCCTTGCAATATCTAAAAGACAATAATGAATACTACAAAGAAATTAATATTGAAGAAAACTTGAAGGATACCACTGAAATAATTCAAGAGTCACAAGAAGCTGGTCAGTTTGAGCTCCGAGCTCCTAGATCCTGCTACAGTATCCAATACTTTAGACCATTATACAATTCATCCGTTGCACTCTAATGACACCATAGAAGATGTACTAGAAACATACCAAATGCGACAAACTAAAGGATCACCAATCCGCATATGGAAAAAAAGTATAGAAGCACATGCTTTTCCTCTACTCTTTCCTACTGGTAAAGGAGGGAGGTAGGATGATAGACCTATTCAAATAACAGCATCAGAATACCGCTCGTTGAGGATGTATTCTGAAGATCCCAGATTTAGACAAAATGTGAATACATATTCCACCTACTCTTTGAAAGTGAACTAGCAACTTTATGTTACAGAGTTGCATCAAGATCCCACTTTCTAAATATGTCAGCTACACAATTATTACAAAAAGTGCAACAAAAAGATGAGGTTTTACAATCAAATATTACAAATCTATTAGCAAACAGGCATGTTACTAAAGAGTACTGGTTTTGACGTCATGGAGATGTACGTTTTATGATAAGAAACCTTGGCCCACCCACTTGGTTTGTTAAATTAAGTTGTGCAGAATATGCATGGGAAGATTTAAATGATTTCCTACGCATATCAAACAAAAACAAAACAAACATAGACATATGTTCTCTAGATCCTGTTAATGTTTCAAGATATTTTCACCATCGCTTCATTGCTATTCTACACTTTATTTGTAATAAAACTGTTCCTCCCCTCAGAGAAGTGCAACACTTCTTTTGGAGAAAAGAATATCAAGCCAGAGGAGCACCACATATCCACATGCTTTTATGGATTAAAGATGCTACTAAATGTGGTCAAGAAAATGATGCCACTGCGTTACAGTTTATTGAAAAATGTCTTGAAAAATTCCATCAGAAGCAACAAATAGTGATCTTCATGCACAAATTTTACAATTTCAAAGACGCAAATGTGGCAAATATTGTCGTCGCCAATACAAAAACAAAGGGAAATACTACACCAAATGCCGCTTTGGTCTCCCTAGACCGGTTACAAAAACAGGTCAAGTGAACAACTTCATGTCTTCAGTTAGACATAGTGTTAAAAGTAAATCACCTAAAAATACATATTACATAAAAAGAACAGAAGAAGAAAAATATATCAATGATAACAATGCAATCATAGCCCACTTATGGAATGCAAACATAGATGTGCAGTACATTGCAGACAATTCCACTGCAGTTGCACAATATGTTACAGCATACTTAACCAAAGCAGAAAAACAGAACTCCAAGACCTCTGGAATGACCAGTCATCAGACAAAACACTGTCTCAGAAATTATACAGCTTGGGCATAAAAATGCTCTCCCATAGAGAATGTGGCGCCTATGAAGCAGCAGATCGTTTAGCTGGTGCTGCTTTGTATGGAAAATCTGAAAACATAGTATGATGAAGTCTTGTTCCTGCTGAAACTAGAAAAAGAGTTCTAAATCATACAAAGATATAGAAACAATATCCAAACATGATCCCAAAAGCCATGACATTTTAAAAAAACAATTTACTGGACACATACTACCCAAACAGAAGTAACACTTTGAAAACCATGTGTCTATGCCACATAGCCCAAAACTACACATACAAAAATAATGTAAAACCCGATAAAAAAAAGGTAAATGCAGAGTGTCAAATTATCAAGGCAGCTTAGTAAAACTCACCAAACCTAAATTTAATTAATCATATCAAATTGTCATTAAAGACTCCTCAACATAAAGAACTAAATTACATGTCCATGATACAACTCTTTAAACCATGGAGAAAAGAAGAAGAAATACTACATAACTATGACTCCTATGAAGACGTTTTCAAAGCAAATGAAAGCACTATAACCGATGTAAACTTTACACAGTACAAAACAATGTTGTACAATGAACAGCAACACAAAGAAGAACTCCAGGCCCAACTAGATAAGGACACTCCTGACAGTAGTCATCATTCTGTAACAGGAAGCCAAGAACCACTGGGAGAGCCACTAATCACAAGTGAGGCAGAATTAGCTATGACGGAAGTAGAAAACACCATGTTTCAGTATGAAGATAAAGAAGACTTAACTATACTACAATCACAACTAAGCAATGAGCAACGTAGCATTTTTGAAGAAGTAACAAAAGGAATTGCACATGGTGTACAACATGAAAACAAAGAATGCACCTGCCAAAATTACAAACCTATACTACTGTATGTTAGTGTTGAAGCTGGTTCTGGCAAAACATTCTTAATCAAAATCATCAGTAAATTTCTTCAACAATTGACAAACAACAAAATGTCAGCTGTTGTCACTGCCCCCACAGGTTTAGCTGCCTTCAACATAGGCGGTGTCACTTTACACCGATTACTACTCCTGCCAGTAGAACACCAAAACAAATTAGACTATTACAAACTTTCTACAGAAGCTGCAAGAGAACTACGCAGAGTATTAAAACAAATGAAAATGCTACTAATAGATGAAGTGAGCATGGTCTCCAACCTAATGTTGGCTTTGATTCACCTTAGATTATAAGAAGTACTCAAAACAAACTACAAAGAGCTCTTTGGAGGAAAACACATTATTGTTTTCAGAGATCTTCTTCAATTGACACCAGTGAAAGGCGGGCCTATTTTTAAAACCTTAGGACACAAAAACTCTGCCGTAAAACTGTTGGCAGCATTGGAAATGTCAACCTTTGGCAACATTTCCAATACAGAGAATTAACAGAAAACATGCAGCAATCTGCAGATCTCACTTATGCCAACATCTGAAAAAGAATTAGAGTTGGTATATTATTTCAAGAAGCACAAGCAATATGGAAAACCTGGCATATTCATTCATTTTATGGCAATAATGCATGTGCTATGGATGTTATGGAACAATTAGCCCACAAAAATGTCAATTGTATGGCCTTAATGCCAACTGTTGCAAGCTGTTTCAAATTCAATGAAACAATGTTAAAAAAGAAATGCAACCAATAATTGAAATTAGCGCCACAGACAAACTAGACATACATGGTATGACACTACCCATGTGTGAACAAGCCACAACAACACTAAATAGTTTAGAAATATCAATCCCCAACTCAGCTGGATTGGAAAAAAATATTAAAATTATCCTTAAATTGCAGAGTAATGCTTAAATGTAACCTTGACGTGGATCAAGGACTGGTTAATGGAGCACTGGGTTCAGTTGTTGGCTTTCGAAAATACCCACGTGACAACAACATTCAGTTTGTCAATATTCTCTTTGACAAACTTTCAGAAGTGAAAAGGACAGGACGCTCAATAGCTCTATTCTTTCTCTTCAAAGACATGTATGCATGCAGAGAACAATTTTCTCTAACTCTTGCATACGCAGTCACCATTCATAAATCACAAGGTCCCACCCTAGACAAAGCATTGATGGACATTGGTAACACAGTCTTTAAAGAAGGCATGAGCTACATAGCACTATCACGCTTACGTACACTTGACAGTCTATTTCTAATCAACTTTGATGTAAGTAAAGTAAACGCTGATATTCCTTGCATTTTAGAATGCAATAGACTTTATTCACTATACACCCCCATCTAAAAACATATCCTGTTCCACAAAAAGTAAAAATGTTCTAAAATAAAACTAAATCAAACAGAAATGCAACAGGATGTCACTGCAAATCCTCCAAAGAGATTAAAGAAACTAATACTTAATCAAGTACCACAATCAAAAAAGAACCTATTAGGGAAAGTAAACTAGGTATTTCTTCAAAGAAGGAAGACACACTCCAAAAAGAGCACTCAGATACAGAACTACCTGATCCATTTAAACTTTCAAATATAATTGGTGTAAGTTCCTACGCAAATGTAGCAATGAATATTCTATTTCAATTACCACCAATTGTTGACAACATTTACTTACACAGTACAGACCAATTGTGTTTGCAAATGTTAGTACTTCATAGAAACGCAAAAAAAACAATCCTGACAACACGTTTAGTGTTTATGGAATAAGACAACAATTGGACTACTGTGCTGGAATGGTGAAATTCACTATAAACTCACAGGAAGATCCACAAGAATTTCTAATGTACTTACTACAAGTACTGGAAAACATACCTATAAATGAAATCTTCCAGATTTCATGCATGTGGAAACATACATGCACTCTCTGCAGCAATGTGACACAAGAACAAATCCCCAATGAGCGCTTTGTGTATGTATCAATACATAATTGGGAATTTGTTCCATTTCAGCAACTTGTACAAAATGCAAACCATGGTATATTATGTACTACCTGCAATTCGGATAATCGCTGCACCTTACTAATACAAACACATACTAAATACGTAATACTAATGCTTCTATGTTACAATGCAGATGGTACCTAAAACAACTGCAAGCTGACTGGATTCACACATGGTCAATAATCACTTGGTATGAAAACCTTCACAACAATAGGTATAATCTACCACACAGGAGCCACAAGCAATGCAGGTCACTATACTGCATATATAAAAAAAATGTGGATGGTTCGAATGTAATGATAGTACCATTACTCTAAAGCAGAGATTACCTGCAAATCTTACAAACGCTTATTTAATCTTCTTAAAACCAAAATTTATTAACTAATCTGTACTTAAACATTAACTAAACTTCTATTAAAAAACTATAAACAGTTAGAATATGCCAACTGGTATCTAACTGCCCCAAGATTCTGCAACAACTAAACAGATAAATGAATACCACTAAATTATATAAAAAATAGACAGTTTGAATACACCAACTGGTATCTAACTGCCCCAACATTTTACAATATCCAAACAGATAAATCAATACCACTTCATTATAAGAAAAAATAGACTGTTAGAATATGCCAACAGGCATCTTACTGCCCCAAGATTCTACAACAACTAAACAGATAAATGAATACCACTAAATTATATCTAACAATAAACAGTTAGAATACGCCAACTGGTATCTAACTACCCGAAGATTTTCAATAACCAAACAGATAAATCAATACCACTTCATTATATCAACATGCTCCAAAAATCTGCAACAAGCCAATATAGAGAGCATTAGCCAGAAACAACAGGTGAACACTAAAAACAAACAAACAAATAGACTGTAGCATAACAAAAAAGTATTTTTTTTAATCCCACATGGATTTCTTTTCTCCCACAGACACAATGATTTTAGCAACAGACACAGAAACTGAGCAAATTGCACAGTACACTGGTTTGTAATCTACTAAATATGAGGGTAAAATAAATGTTGATTATTCAATGTTATAAGTTGTTACAAAATACCAATACTAACATGATCTTTCCTTTTATCACAGAAATGAACAAGAAATACATGTACTCCAGTTACTAATCCAAATAGTAAGTATATTATAATAAGTACAACCATCACAGCAAATCACACCCATAGTGATTTATAACTTTGGTGCTTATAAATTTGGTTTTGTCCATGCACCCGAGACTATAGGTCCTGCCCACAACCAACACAGCATATCACACCCATAGTGGCTTATAACTTTGTTGCTTATAAATTTGTTCTTGGATCCCAAAGTTATAAACCACTATGGGTGTGATATGCTGCAGTGGTTGTGGCCAGGGCATAGAGTCTTGGGTGCATATGGCCATGCCACGTTTAATTTTGAACATTTCAGGACCGTGCAAATGTTCTTAGAACACTTTCAGCTTGCTTGCGAATAATACGTACAGGCGTAGTGTCTTCAGAACACCCCCATTTCGTTTATTTACAAACATCCCAGGACACTTCATGTGTTCTTACAACAATTTCAACTTGCTTGCGAACAGTACGGACAGGCATACCGTCCTCAGGACACCCCCATTTTGTTAATTGACGAACATCCACCGTCCTCAGGACACCCGCATTTTGTTTATTGACAAACATCCCAGGACACATGAGTGTTCTGAGAACAGATTCAACTTGCCTGCGAACAAAACGGACAGGCTTACCATCCTCAGGTGAGAATCCATCCAGTAGTTTTTAAAAAAAATGACCAAAAAGTAGGTCACAAAAAATTAGTGATATCTATGTTCGGTCCGCGGACACACTTCCCTGTTCGCTCCGCGGACAGTGTCCTGATTGGCCAATCGGCTTGCGTCATGTCCGTGGACATGCAACGTGTTCGCTGATAGAACGGTGAAGAGCGTGAATTGCGTCAGATTTTTGGAAACACCCGCCATATTGGATTTGCGGACTTCTGCAGACAGCGCAGTGGAACTTGGTGGAAAAATACTGTTTAGTAAAGTGTTTTGGAGTGTAAGACTGTTTGGGGAGGGTGGGGGAGTAAGATATGAGTTAAATGTTGTATTTATTTAGGTGGCAGGCACCCCTGTTGTGTTCGTTCTGACCGCGGGCAATATAGGTGTCCTGAAATGTTCTAAATAAACGAAATGGGGTGTCATGAGAACGCTATACCTGTCCGTACTGTTCGTAGGCAAGTTGAAACTGTTCGAAGAACACATCAAGTGTCCTGGGATGTTTGTAAATAAACAAAATGGGGTGTTCTGAGGATGCTAGAACTGTCTGAATTGTTCGCAAGCTAGCTGAAACTGTCCTAAGAACAAACGCGTTGTCCTGAAATGTTCGTAAATAAACGAAATGGGTGTGTCCTGAGGATGCCATGACTGTCCGTATTGTTCGCAGGAAAGTTGAAATTGTTCTAAGAGTAAATAGACAAAATGGGGGTGTTCTGAGGACGCTATGCCTGTCTGTATTTTTCGCAAGCAAGCTGTAACTGTCCTAAGAACATACGCGGTGTCCTGAAATGTTCATAAATAAACAAAATGGGTGTGTCCTGAGGATGCTATGACTGTCCGTATTGTTCGCAGGCAAGTTGAAACTGTTCTAAGAATACAGACGATGTCCTGAAATGTTTGAAAATAAACGAAATGGGGATGTCCTGTGGACGCTGTCCGTATTGTTCGTAGGCAAGTTGAAATTGTTCTAAGAACATGTGTCCTGGGATGTTCGTAAATAAACAAAATGGGGGTGTTCTGAGGACGCTAGACCTGTCCGAATTGTTTGCAAGCAAGCTGAAACTGTCCTAAGAACACACGCGGTGTCCTGAAATGTTCGTAAATAAACAAAATGGGTGTATCCTGAGGATGGTATGCCTGTCCGTTTTGTTCGCAGGCAAGTTGAAACTGTTCTAAGAACACACACGGTGTCCTGAATTGTTCGTAAATAAACGAAATGGGGTTGTCCTGAGGACGCTGTGTGTATTGTCCGTAGGGAAGTTGAAATTATTCTGCGAACACATTATGTGTCCTGGGATGTTCATAAATAAACAAAATGGGGATGTCCTGAGGACGCTATACCTGTCCATACTGTTCGTAGGCAAGTTGAAACTGTTCTAAGAACACATCAAGTGTCCTGGGATGTTCATAAATAAACAAAATAGGTGTGTCCTGAGGACGCTATGCCTGTCTGTACTGTTCGCAGGCAAGTTGAAAATGTTCTAAGAACAGGTGTGGTGTTCTGAAATGTTTGTAAGTAAACGAAATGGGGGTATCCTCAGGACGCTTTACCTGTCCGTACTGTTTGTGGGCAAGTGGAAAATGTTCTAAGAACACTCGTCATGTTCGCGGACATTAAAAGTGCCCATATTGCATAGTTAAAATGTTTGACTCTATGGGTGTGATATGCTGTGGGGGATGTGGCCAGGGCATAGAGTCTTGGGATCATAGCCGTATCATGGCCACACTCATAGTGGCTTATCCAGTCTTGGGTGCATGGACAAGACCAAATTTATAAGCACCGAAGTTATAAGCTATTATGGGTGTGGTATGCTGCGGTGGTTGTGGCCAGGGCCTAGAGTCTTGAGTGCATGGTCAAGACCAAATGTATTAACACTGAAGTTATAAGTCACTATGGGTCTGATTTGCTGCGATGGTTATACTTATTATAATATACTTACTGTTTGGTTTAGTAACTGGAGTACGTGTATTCCTTGTTAATTTCTGTGATAAAAGAAAAGATCATTTTAGTATTGGTATTTTGTAATTAGTATTGGTATTTTGTAATGACTTATAACATTGAATAATCAACATTTTTTTTTAGTTGACCCTCATATTTAGTAGATTACAAACCAGTGTACTGTGCAATTTGCTCTGTTTCCGTGTTTGTTGCTAAAATCATTGGGTCTGTGAAAAAAAAAATCCATGTTGGATTAAAAAAAAATAATAATTGTTATGCTACAGTCTATTTGTTTGTTTGTTTTCAGTGTTCACTTGTTGTTTCTGGCTAATGTTCTATATGTTGGCTTGTTGCAGATTTTGTGGAGGAGTTAGATACCTGTTGACATATTGTAACTGTCTATTTTTTGTTATAATGAAGTGGTATTGATTTATCTGTTTAGATATTTTAAAATCTTGGGGCATTTAGATACCAGTTGGCATATTCTATCTGTCTATTTTTTGTTATAATGTAGTGGTATTGATTTATCTGTTTGGTTATTGAAAATCTTGGGGCAGTTACATACCAGTTGGCATATTCTAACTGTTTATTTTTTTTTATATAATTTAGTGGTATTCATTTATCTGTTTAGTTGTTGTAGAATTTTGGGGTAGTTAGATAGCTGTTGGCATATTCTAACAGTTTATCGTTTTTTAATAGAAGTTTTATTAATGTTTAAGTATAGTTTAGTTAATACATTTTGGTTTTAAGAAGATTGTATAAGCTTTTGTAAGATTTGCTGGTAATCTCTGCTTTAGAGTAATGGTACTATCATTACATTCAAACCAGCCCCATTTTTTTTTATATATATGCAGTATAGTGACCTGCATTGGTTGTGGCTCCTGTGTGGTAGATTATACCTATTGTTGTGAAGGTTTTCCTACGAAGTGATACTTGACCATGTGTGAATCCAGTCAGCTTGCAGTTGTTTTTGGTACCATCTGCATTGTAACGTAGAAGTATTAGTATTACGTATTTACTATGTGTTTGTATTAGTAAGGTGGAGCGATTATCCGAAATTCAGATAGTACATAATCTACCATGGTTTGCATTTTGTACAAGTTGCTGAAATGGAACGGATTCACAATTAGGTATTGATACATACATGAAGCGCTCATTGGGGATTTGTTCTTGTGTCACATTGTTGCAGAGAGTGCATGTATGTTTCCACATGTATGAAATCTGGAAGATGACTGTGTATGCAAGAATTAGAGAAAATTGTTCTCTGCGTACATACATGTCTTTGAAGAGAAAGAATCAAGCTGTTGAGCGTCCTATCCTTTTCACTTCTGAAAGTTTGTCAAAGAGAATATTGACAAACTGAATGTTGTTTTCACATGGGTATGTTTGAAAGCCAACCACTGTACCCAGTACTCCATTAACTAGTCATTGATCCACGTCAAGGTTACGTTTAAGCATTACTTTGCAATTTAAGTATAGTTTTAATATTTTTTCCAAGCATTAAGGCCATACAATTGACATTTTTGTGGGCATATTGTTCTATAATATCCGTAGCACATGCATTATCGCCATAACGTGCACAAATGTGCCAGGTTTTTAATATTGCTTGTGCTTCTTGAGATAGTATACCAACTCTAATACTGTTTAAGATGTTGGCATAAGTGAGATCTGCAAATTGCCACATGTTTTCTGTTAATTCTCTGTATTGGAAATGTTGCCAAAGGTTGACATTTCCTATGCTGCCAACAGTTTTACGGCAGAGTTTGTGTCCTAAGGTCTTAAAAATAGGCTCACCTTTCACTGGTGTCAATTGAAGAAGATCTCTGAAAACAATAACGTGTTTTCCTCCAAAGAGCTCTTCATAGTTTGTTTTGAGTACTTCTTGTAATCCGAGGTGAATCAAAGCCAACATTAGGTTGGAGACCATGCTCACTTCATCTATTAGTAGCATTTTTATTTGTTTTACTACTCTGCGTAGTTCTATTGCAGCTTCTGTAGAAAGTTTGTAATAGTCTAATTTGTTTTGGTGTTCTACTGGCAGGAGTAGTAATCAGTGTAAAGTGACACCGCCTAGGTTGTAGGCAGCTACACCTGTGGGGACAGTGACAACAGCTGACAGTTTGTTGTTTGTCAATTGTTGAAGGAATTTGCTGATGATTTTGATTAAGAATGTTTTGCCAGAACCAGCTTCACCAGTGACGTACAGTAGTATAGGTTTGTAATTTTGGCAGGTGCATTCTTTGTTTTCATGTTGTACACCATGTGCAATTTCTTTTTGTTACTTCTTGAAAAATGCTACATTGCTCATTGTTTAATTTTGATTGTAGCATAGTTAAGTCTTCTTTATCTTCATACTGACATATGATGTTTTCTACTTCCATCATAGCTAATTCTGCCTCATTTGTTATTAGTGGCTGTCCCAGTGGTTCTTGGCTTCCTGTTACAGAAGGTTGACTACTGTCAGGAGTGTCCTTATCTAGTTGGGCCTGGAGTTCTTCTTTGTGTTGCTGTTCATTGTGCAACATTGTTTTGTAGTGTGTAAAGTTTACATCGGTTATAGTGCTTTCATTTGCTTTGAAAGCGTCTTCGTAGGAGTCATAGTTATCTAGTATTTCTTCTTCTTTTCTCCATGGTTTATAGAGTTGTAGCAGGAACATGTAATATAGTTCTTTATGTTGATGAGTCTTTAATGACAATTTGATATGATTAATTACATTTGGTTTGGTGAGTTTTACTAAGCTGCCTTCATAATTTGACACTCTGTATCTAACTTTTTTTCATCGAGTTTTATATTATTTTTGTATGTGAAGTTTCGGGCTATGTGGTATAGACACATGCTTTCCAAAGTGGTACTTCTGTTTGGGTAGTATGTGTCCAACAAATTGTTTTTTAAAATGTCTTGCTGCTTCATAGGAGCCACATTCTCTATGGGAGAGCATTTTTATGCCCAAGCTGTATAATTTCTGAGACAGTGTTTGTCGGATGACAGGTCATTCCAGAGGTCTTGGAGCTCTGTTTTTTCAGCTTTGGTTAAATATGCTGTAACATATTGTGCAACTGCAGTGGAATTGTCTGCAATGTACTGCACATCTATGTTTGCATTCCATAAGTGGGCAATGATTGCATTGTAATCATTGATATATTTTTCTTCTTCTGTTCTTTTTATCTAATATGTATTTTTAGGTGATTTAGCTTTAACACTATGTCTAACTGAAGACATGACGTTGTTTACTTGACCTGTTTTTGTAACTGGTCTAGGGAAATCAAAACAGCATTTGGTGTAGTATTTCCCTTTGTTTTTGTATTTGCAACGACAATATTTGCCACATTTGTGTCTTTGAAATTGTAAAATTTGTGCATGAAGATCACTGTTTGTTGCTTCCGATGGAATTTCATGAGTGACATATTTTTCAATAAACTGTAACACAGTGGCATCATTGTCTTGACCAAATTTAGGAGCATCTTTAATCCATAAAAGCATGTGGATATGTGGTACTCTTCTGGTTGGTATTCTTTTCTCCAAAAGAAGTGTTGCACTTCTCCGAGGGGAAGAACAGTTTTATTACAAATAAAGTGTAGCATAGCAATGAAGCGATGGTGAAAATATCTTGAAAAATTAACAGGATGTAGAGAACAAAGGTCTCCAGGTGTTAGTATATCTATGTTTGTTTTGTTTTTGTTTGATATGCGTATGAAATCATGTAAATCTTCCCATGCATATTCTGCACAACTTAATGTAACAAACCAAGTGGGTGGGCCAAGGTTTCTTATCATACAACGTACATCTCCATGACGTCGGAACCAGTACTCTTTAGTACCATGCTTGATTGTAAAACCTCTTCTTTTTGTTGCACTTTTTGTAATAATTGTGTAGCTGACATATTTTGAAAGTGGGTTCCTGATTTTAATGTGTGTGCAACTCCGTAACATAGAGTTGCTAGTTCACTTTCAAAGAGTAGGTGGAATATGTATTCCACATTTTGTCTATATCTGGGATCTTCAGAATACATCCATAACGAGCGGTATTCTGATGCTGTTATTTGATTAGGTCTATCATCATACCTTCCTTCTTTGCCAGTAGGAAAGAGTAGATGAAAAGCACGTGCTTCTATACTTTTTTCCATATGCTGATTGTCGCATTTGGTACGTTTCTAGTGCATCTTCTACAGTGTCATTAGAGTGCAATGGATGAATAGTATAAAGTTCTAAAGTATTGGATACTGTAGCAGGATCTAGGAGCTCAAATTGACCAGCTTCTGGTGACTCTAGAAGTGACTCTAGAAGTAGAAATCCCCATAGCACCACCAGACACTTGCATTAAAGACAAGAACTGGTGCACCGAAATCCAAAATGCTTTAGCCAACAAAATCGCTACTCTACAAAATAAAATCTGTAAAAAAGCATCCTTGAACAACCCTGTCTTGTCCAAGCCACCCGAGAAGCAGACTATAAGCGAATATACCCGATTCAATTTCACCAAAGTGACCATACTCGAAGTTGAAAAAATTATCCTGTCCTTGAAGCCCTCTAACTGCCAGGGAGACCTGTGTCCAACACAAATCATAAAAGACGCTGCCCGCGACCTCTCCCCATTCATCACACAGCTAATCAATGCCTCCTTCACCACTGGATCTATCCCAACTAATCTAAAACAATCCTGGGTATTACCATTACTAAGAAAAACCTACACTTGACCCAGCTGCCCCTACTAATTACAGACCTATGACCTATAACAACTGTACCATTCCTCCTAAAAATCCTGGACAAGGTTGCCTATGTTCAAATACAGAAGTACTTTGAAGAATACCACCTGTTAGGAGCCAGACAATCAGGCTTCCGACCCCAACATGGGGCTGAGACAGCTCTTATCGACCTTAAAACACAGATCGATCTGCTCAGAGACAATGCCAAAGCAGCCTTACTCCTCCTCCTCGACCTCTCGGCAGCATTTGACCTGGTTGACCACTCGGTCCTATGCACTCACCTACACACGGCTGCTCACTTCTCCCCCGAGGCCATTACATGGATTAGATCTTTCCTCGAAGGCAGAACCATGAGGGATTTTTCACCTACAGATGCTGCAGACCCCATACCCATCACCTGTAGTGTACCACAGGGTTCTTGTGTCTCCCCTACACTGTATAACATATTTACCAAGCCCCTTTCGATGATCTGGATCATCTCGGTATCACCTACACTAACTATGCAGATGATGCCCAGATCCTCCTTCCGCTTTCTGGAGATTATGGAAAGGATTTGGCCTTGGTGAATAGGGTTTACATCATCATCCAGGCATGGATGGCCACCCATGGACTATGCCTGAATGATAATAAAACTGAACTCATCACCTTGGGTACCACTGCGAGCCTAAAGAAATTAAGCCCAGCCTACTCATCCTTCATGATCGATGGCAACATTATCAGAGTGGGACATGAAGTCAAAACTTTGGGCTTCTACCTGTATTCCAACTTATCCTATGAAGACAGGTGAACTCACTAGCCTCCTCCACAGCTTACATGTGTAAATTGATCCGTGCAGCCAAACCCTTTCTATCCGATACCAGCTGCCTGGCCAGAGCCCTCATACTATCCCGCTTAGACTACTGTAATGCGCTTTATCTTGGGTCCTCCAAAGCCACCACCAACAAATTACAACTCCTCCAGAATAATGCACTCAGAGCAGCCCTGGGCATCTCCAGAAGAGACCACATCACAGCACACAGTCAACAGAACAACTGGACCCCTATCACAGACAGAATCTCCATAAAAACTGCTTCACTCACCCACAAGTCCCTCAATAACACGGCCCCTATCTACCTAATCAACAGATTTCACAGACCGACAACCTTGAGACCGACAAGGACAGCTTACAGAGACTGCCTCTCCGTCCCTAACTACAAATGCTCTACCATAGGAGGTAACAGCTTCCCAGTGAAAGCGGCTAAACTGTGGAACTCCCTACCACCCCTATTAGAATGGACTTACCCTACCAAAATTTCCGTTCCAAGATGATGTCTTGGCGACGGCAGCCGTTGTCTAAGCATACTGAGCCATGATCTGCTTCTCCCTCTTGTCACTTGGACATACCGTACACACAATTGTTAACTGTATATATGTATATACTCCTTGCTTTTCTTTTATTATTATTGTGCATATGCTATGTATAAATTTTATTGTCTACAAGTAAGCTTTGCAAATTCCTGTATCTGCTGCGCCTTGTTACCCCAGGGTATTCCGGCGCATTACAAATAATAAACAAACAAACAAACAAACTCTTGAATTATTTCAGTGGTTTCCTTCAAGTTTTCTTCAATATTAATTTCTTTGTAGTATTCATTATTGTATTTTAGATATTGCAAGGCTTGTCTAACTTTATGTGAATCTACGAGTTGTTGCCAAATTATTTTGTCTTTTGTGGGTGCACCATTTACTAAGATTATTAAAGATTGCTCCATTGGACGTTGCACTCCCAGAGTGTGCACATTTTGTTTTAGACCTAATGGTAAATAGACTACTTTTAAACAAATGCCTTTCACCAATTCAGAGGGAGGTAATTTTGCTGTTTTTGGTTGAAGGTGTATTATTGCTTGAAAGGGTTGCACTGTTTGAATTATGATGCTCTCATATAAATTGAGTTGTTGTAGGAGTTTTGGCAGTGGAAATAATTCCAAATTATTTGTGATAGCACGTGAATTAGTTTGGTCATTGTCAAGTTGTGTAGTGCAGTAACTGCAAAGTATAAAGGGGTCCGTTATTTCGTGTTTGTTTTCTGCTATAAGGTAGAGAGCTAATTCAAACCATTTAGAATCTTCATTGTCTTCTATTTTGTATGTTAGGTCTACAGTTTTTGTGTTACTTTTATAAAAAGTTCTGCAGCAACATACCCACACATGGTTTGGTACGTCCGCAGATGTACTTTTAAGTTTCAGTATTTCTTTTTTGTATGTGTGTAGTAGAAGGTTGCCATGCATAGAATTGTTGCTAATTTGTTTTAAAGCTATTTCATTCTGTAAGTGGCTTTCACTTCCAAAATATTTTTTCTGGATATAGTCGATTTCTTCAAGTAGTTCTTTTGTCGTACCATGTAGAAGAATGTTATTTAAATTGGCTAGTGCTAAAGCAGGACTTTTAGCATAGTACAGTTTATAGACTAGATTTCCTATAGTTGAATGATGTGTTGATATCATTTTGATATGATGGAAGGTGGTTTTGCAAGTAGGTCCTGAAATGCAGGCCAATGAATGTCCTTGTAGCCCTGTGTACTTGCGCACTGGACAGGTATCAATATTTTGCAGTAGTTTAATTTTTATTTTGTCTTTGCCTTTCACATACTGATTGAGGAATTGGCGTAAAAGACTTGAACTTTTTTTGGGAATGTTACATATTGACGTGCATGGCCATTTGTATACTAGACATTCTGAATCAGTTGAATTATGTTCCATTATGGTATTATTAACTTTTTCATAACCTCATCCACTGCTATGTATGGCAATTGTATGTGTTTGCTTTTGTTTGTATGCTTCTTCATTAAAATATGGTTCTGTGCTTGTAGTGTGACTCCACTCACCTCCCCAGATATTTTTGTTGACATTTCGTTTATTGAGAAGTCTATTTTGAAATTTAGTCATTAGTTTTGTTAATGGTTTCATTTTGTTTAACACTGAAATAAATAACTTTCTTTTGAGAAGGATTGCACTGTCTATCAAAGCTTCTAAGATTAATTTCCTACGGTAGGTTTTAAGGGTTGTGCATGATTTCTCTCCAGTTTTATAAGATTTTGAAGGACTCTGCGGCGGAACATTTTTGCTAAATTACTTTTTTTGGTATGCTTACTTGGCACTATCTCAAGATTTATAGGAGCAGCTTTATCAGTAGTGGTAGCTGAATTCTTGTTAATTGTTTTCTGTTTCGTTTTACATTTTGATAGAGGAGGCGAAGTTATGTACTTGATGCTTGTTTTGTTTCGCTAAATGACTGTATTGGCTGTTTTGTTTGAACTTTTTTTTACAAATTATGCTAGAGATGGATGCTTATTTTGGACACTTCTATTTTCATTTGCTCTGCTTCTGCGTTGCTTTCTATGGACTTGAATTTTGGTAGGCATCCTTTAGGGTCTGTTGAAAAAAATAAAGAAGGTATGGGCTGGAGTGTTCTGCAATGTATGTCTGCTGTGTGCATGAGTGTCTGAGTATGATGATAAAGATGTATGTGATGGTGTGTGATTGTGCATTGGGCAACAACAACTAGTTGGGATGGGTATTCTTGAATGTATGTGCTACTAAACTGGGTTCAGATGACAATAGAAAGTAAGCTAGTGGTGTGGAGAAGTACAAATAGTAAATCTAATGGTGTACAATTAAAACAGTTCTTTGTTCTATAATATCAAAATTGTAGGGGCTGAGTTGGGTCATTAGGGCGCTGAAAAATAGGATTTTTTGCCCCATTCTTCCTGTAAATCTCTGTTTAAGAAATGGGGATTTGTGGACAGAATGGTGCACAATCTCTATTTTTAGGCACAGAAATAGCATGAATTAACCTTACAGTGTGTTTGAGTAATAGTACAAATATTATGGTGGTATTTAACTTACTTTTTTTCTGGAATGAGCAGGTTTCTTCTTAGCTGTTCTTTGTACTTCAAATTCGGCTGCTTCTTTTCAGGAGAGTGGTCTTCACTACAATTGTAAAGGAAGCAAATCAGTAATTTGTTTGTATATAGCACTGATTTTAATTTAGACATTGATTTTCATGTTTTTGTACAAGTATTGTGTTTGCTATATGAACATACTGTGTGCATGCAATTTTGTTTGAGTATGTTAACTCTATATATTGTACTTTAAATAGGTTAGTCCAACATGCTTTGCAAATGTGTGTGTAAAAATAAATTAAATAGCAGATAGGTTTGGAAGTGACAGTTGATTATAGGAGTTGGGAAAAAATGGCAGTAAGTTCATTTTATAGGTTATACAAGCTAAAAGTCAGTTAATCTGTTTATATGAATCTATAAGAATTGTACATGTACTATACAGAAAATATGCATACCTGTAGTTTGTTTTCATGCATATGGATATGCATGCAGCTGCAAGTAGAAATCTTGGAGACTTGTACAGTATTTCTTGTAGAAGGTGCTTTGACACTTCTACTCAGAGAGATTAACAGTACATTTGAAGTGCTGATCTATGATGATGCAGTTAGATGTAGAGGTCTTGGATGTGATTGGTGGATGGTCGTGTGACTGCTTAGCTATATCCAATGAGTGAATGGCACAGAAAGTGAAATGGAAATGGTAGAAGGACTGTCCATGTTACGATATGTCCCCAGACATGGCGCTAGTCCGCGGATATCACGTGTTACATCCAGGGATTTTGGGGTAGGGAGGCATGGAAATGAGAATGAGCAGAGCAAGGGATTGGTCAGTAAAGTTTAGTGGGTGTGTTGTGCCAGGAGAGAGTTTCTCAGATACTCTTTTTGCTGACAGAAGAACAGATAGCTATGGCTGTGTGTTTCAGAAAACAGGTTGTTTGGATTTTGGGAGACTCGTGGATACATTGGTTGAAGGTGCATGCAGAAAGTTGTGCAGTAGCTGTAGATCTTGGATTCCCACATGTGGAAGTGCACTGGCATGGAGTACGTGGAATGAAGTGGTTGGACTTGCTACCTCTCTGTGCTACTTTGGAGACAGAGTACCATCCAGACATAATTGTAATTAATTGTGGAGGGAACAGTTTAGGACATGTGTCTGGAATTTCTTTGCAATTTGCAATGAAAGTAGGACTTGGGAAGGTCATGGACATGTTTCCAAATTCTCAAGTAATTTTGTTCACGGATTGCACAGAGACAAATGTGGCTGCATTCTTCTTCATTTGGTCCACAAATGGAGAAAGCAAGGCTCAATGTCAATAAGGCTGTTTGTGCCTTTCTAAGAGATGTTGGCATGTCCTCTTTTAACAATGAAAATATTATGTTTCGTAGCACATACATTTTTCGCAAAGATGGAGTCCATCTTACTTATGCTGGCAATGAGATTTTTCTGAGAAATGTACAAAATGCATTGCAACCTTTTTTGGAATTACAGCATCCATTTTGTAGTAGGTGTTGATCATTTCAAGTTTTTCAAACACAAACAAACAGCATCAAAAGGATCTTTTCAGAGCCACTACTTCCTCCCAGACAAAACTGCAATGGTTATGATAGGGCAGCACCCCAAAATTTTAGATGTTCGCGGACTGTCCGCGGACTTCTAAAAAATACACAAGGCCCTGCTCCATTTATTTTCCACTTCTATTTTTAAACTGTGAAAGGCTGCTCTGAAAAAGAGTCTTTTTTATTTTTGTTTTTTTATATATTTTTTTGTTTTTTTACACACAACACACTATGAGAGGAGGGAAAAGGAGGGTAAGGGGGGACACCAAACAAGGGGATAAGAAAGGGCAGGTGGAGAGAGGAAGATGTAGAGTGGGCCTTACTTAGGTAGTGAGCTGGTCTTCTTGTTCTCTGAGACCAGAGTCTCAAAAGCACTTCAAAGTCTCTCCCCCCTGCAGAGTACTGCGTCACAATACATACACACAACTGTGACCCTCGAAAGGTATGGGTCATCAGCATTGTGAATGGCCTGTGAGGTAGCTGGAGGAATACGCTGCCCACAGGAGTGTTCCTTGTGGTGACAGGATCGGAAACGGAGGATGTAGTAAAGGAAGTCATCCTTCTATGCTCTTCGCAAGGTACAATTTTGCGAATGCCCCCAGCATGGAACGATCTTTGGTGTCGCTTCATAGTAGTAGTGCCAAAGCTGTATGAAACAAGCCTCCAACGACTGAGCACCATTTTGCACTCTTTGCAGGTGACTTGGTTCGCACGCGCCTTAGGTCCGTTACCATGAATGGTAAACAACAGCCACACCCAAGACTCACGGTGTGTGCTGATATTAGGGACTCATTCTCGTCATCCTCTTAATCCTCCTCTGCATCCTCACTCCTCTTCCCCTCTTCAGGCCCTTGGGAAGGAGGTGGTGGTGGAGGGGTTGGGGGTGGTGCTGAGGCAGATGTAGCACCAGGTGGCAGTAGTGCAGCCATGGATGCCATCAGGTTTCAGAAATAAATCTGGAAAATTGGCAGCAGAAATGCACTGTCTTCTGTAAGATAGCCAGAAACACAATGAGGATGAGCTCTGGGGTGTGGCCTTTTATAGGGGTGCTTGTGCACGGTTCGCGGACACCTGCGCTGTCCGCGGACAGATCAAACACCAAAAAAAGGTTAAAAAAGTCCCAAAAAGTATGTCGAAAGTCAGGATTACTGTCTGGGACTTGTGCTATGGTGATTTATTATTGAAAAATATTGTGGATTGCCTGAAAGGGTAGTTTTAATTTGTTCGGGGGACATGAACAGTGTCCGCAGTCAGAACACACGCTCAGCGTGGGCGCAGTCACATGATAGCTTTGCGAACATGTCCGCGAAGGGAACCGGTGTCTGCAGGACACCAAATGCACAGGATCTGTTTTGCGCATGCGCGTTGGTGTTCTACGGACACTGTTCGGGTCCTGAAACTAATTAAAAGTGCAACACAAGCGAAACGAACAGTTACGAACAGGCGTTTGTTCTTAGAACAGTTTCAAACCGCTTGCGAACAATACAGACAAGCAAAGCATCCTCAGGACACCCCCATTTTGTTTATTTACGAACATGTCGGGACACCGCGTGTGTTCTTACAATAGTTTTAACTTGCTTGCAAACAATACTGACAGCGTCCTCAGGACATCCCCATTTTGATTATTTATGAACAATCCAAGATATTGCCTGTGTTCTTAGAACAGTTTCAACTCGCCTGCAAACAATACGGACAGACATAGTGTCCTGAGGACACCCCCATTTTGTTTATTTACAAATAACCCGGAACACTTGATGTGTTCTTAGAACAGTTTCAACCTGCCTACGAACAGCACAGACAGGTTTAGCGTCCTCAGACACCCCCATTTTGTTTGTTTACAAACTTTTCTGGACACCGCGTGTGTTAGTTTGATTACGGACATTCCGGACACCGTATGTGTTCTTAGGACAGTTTGGATTGTTTGCGAACATAACAGACAGGCATAATGTTCTTAGAACATCTCCATTTTGGTTAATTGTGGATATCCCGGACATCTCGTGTGTTCTTAGAACAGTTTCAACCTGCTAGCGAACAGTACGGACAGGTAAAGTGTTCTTAGGACACCTCCATTTTCGTTTCTTCATGGACATTCCGGACACCCGCGCTGTCCGCGAACACCTCAATGCTTTAAAAAAAAAAAAAACAAGAAGCAGAGCAGGTGAAGCAGAAACTGAGACAAACACAGGAGAATTGGGGGTTTTAAGAGGATTCATATGAGGTGAAGAAGGGATGGAAGTCTCATCAAAACGTTTTTGTTCATGGAGAGGGTTTGGGGATAATTGACTGGGATATGGTGAGGGGGGCAGGTACATGTGGGACAATGGTGTTTAGTTTTTTGTTTCAAGTGATCCTCCACAAAGTTTTTTAAATTGTTGACATTTTCCATGAGTAGGTCCATTTTTTCTTCCATGTGCTGGAGAGTCGTATCCAATATTTCTTTTTGTTTACTATTTTCAATGTTGTATGGTCTGTACAAAAAAACAATGTATATAAAATAATATTTATTAATTGGTTTATATAGAAAAGTGTCTACCATTAGGTTCACTAACTTCAGACATTTCCTCACGTGGGAAATGCTCCTCTAGCCACTCCAGAGTAATAGACATTTTGTGAGAAAAAAAAATAATATCACTTTTTTGTATCTAATACAGACATTTTAGAAATATATGAGTAAAATGAAGTACACTTACTAGCTTCTGGTAAGGTGTGTTCTTGCCGGTCCTTAGATCTGCTGTTGCTCTTAGTTGTGGAGTTTCTGTGAGGTAATCATGTTGGAAGCCTATATTTCTTCTTTTGGTATATTCCATTTTAGAACATATTGTATTTAAATGAATGGTTGATGGGTTATAAATATGGGTCACACTTCTTATGTATTACTATATATAGTGTATATGTGTGCTCGTTTGTGAATTTGTGCAGTGTTCATATGTTATGAAATAACAATTAAAGATGCCCCCCAGACTTTTTGGGTAGTGCTGCTGTTGTCCGCACATATCTGCGGACATTAGAAGAGTTCGTGGACATCAAATTCAGTAGAGGAGGTTCAGTATGTTACATGTACATAAAGTCAGAGATATTATTGTTAAGCTGTGCTACTAAAAACCTATGAAATTCGGTAAAAAAACTTTGTTAAAGGGACTTCATCAGTGATGTCATCAATGACATTTGTGATGTCATCAGTGATGTCCTGGGTGTTAGTCTTAGCAGTGCACAGTGGTAGCGAGTTATGGTTGTTTAACTTACCATAACTGTAACGCTCACCTGATTCTCGCAGAGGCGCCGGTCTTGACTGGGCGACTACCGTATCTTCAAAGGTGATGTGTAGCACCCGGTTGGCTCTTTGGGCTGGACCTCTGTGCACTGTATGCCTGACGTGTAGAGTAAGATGTCTGCAGATAGAAAATATGGGGTTAATGAACTGGGGTTATTGGGGTGTCCCTATCTCTTTCCTCTTCTCCTCTCCTGTAGACCCCCAAAGGTTAACGCTCTCACCTTAGGTAAGTGAATGCCGAGCTCTCCATCTGCCTCGGGGCAGGGTGCTGTAACCAGTTTCTTCACTGGATAGGTAGCGCAGGCCTCTTGACTTCAGAGGACTGCTGTCCGTCGTTTACTGCACGAACTGTAAGTTTCGAGTCATTCAAATGTCTTTAAAGTCTTTAGTAATGATGTCTCTTGTTTTGCAGGGTTCCGGCGATGGCGGATGACGGGCTGAAGTGAGTTGAAGATGGAGCCCGTGTGATGAATAGAAGCGCCTGGAAGCATGTAAGTAAGCGCTTGTTGCCTGCTTCACGATGCGCTCTAACTGTCTTTTTATTTTGCAGGTACGAGTTCGGAGCGGCTGCAGGGTGCCGGAATACCCACTGGATTAGATGTGGAAAGGAGTAATGGCACGTGAGTATTAAAGTTCCCCAATGTCTTTAAACGCACCTTGTTTTGTCTTTTAGATGCGGGATGCAGCGCCGAAGGCCTCCGGAGCGTGCGAAGAGTTGGTAAGCTTTTGTCTTTCCGATGCCGGAATGCAGTGTGAAGACCTCCGGAGCGCACGAAGAGTAGGTAAGCCTTTGCCTTTCAGATGCCGGAATGCTAACCTGTTCTTTCTTGTCTTTTTAGGTGTTGCTGAAGACTGGATTCAGAATGGTAAGCCTTTGCCTTTCAGATGCCGGAATGCTAACCTGTTCTTTCTTGTCTTTATAGGTGTTGCTGAAGACTGGATTCAGGATGGTAAGCCTTTTTCCTTAGGCCCAGGACCGGATGCAGAAGACACGATGAGCGTCCTGCTGCAGAGGTTGCAGAATAACGCAAAGCAAGATTCATCCACCGGGTGTGGTTTAAATAGCCTCCTGTAGTGCTTAGGTGTCTCCTTCCACAGCCACGCCTAGGTAAGAAAAGAGTTCCTGGTAAGAAAAGAGTTCCTGCCTTCCAGAAGAGTTCCAGTGTTCTGAATCTAGGGAGTGGCTCCAGCCCCACCCAACAGGAAAAGTAGTTCCAAACAGAAGAGGATCAGAGGCTCAACTGGCAGGCAAGTAGGCAGCATGGTCCGCTGCAGGTAAGTCCACCCAAGCATTATGAGCCCGGCGCTTCCAGCGCTGGGACTGGGCATATTTATGAGCCTGGTGCCACTGGCGCCAGGACTGGGTCCAAAAGGTCCCAATTGGGACTGGTTGGCACTCGTAACCTGGGTTATGGATCTGCTTCCAAGGGAGTTGGGAAAACCCTGACCTTTTGGAAGCAGAGATCATGACAGTACCCCCCCCTCAAGGCCCCTCCCAAACCGGGCTTCTCCGGGGGTTTTGGCTTGTCAGGAAATGTTCGGTGAAATCTTTTGATTAGGCGAGGAGCGTGGACATATTCAGCAGGTTCCCAGGATCTCTCTTGGGGGCCGTAGCCTTTCCAGTCAATTAGGTAGAATAGTTTAGATTTGGTGATCTTGGAGTCCAGAATGCTTTTGACTTCAAACTCGAGTTCTCCATCAACTAGGATAGGTTTTGGAGATTTGGTTAGTCGGGTTTGAGGTTGCACGGGTTTTAATAGAGAGACGTGGAAGACCGGATGTATCTTCATGTGCGGGGGCAAGTCCAACTTGACCGCTACTGGGTTTACTATGGTAGTGATGGGATAGGGACCAAGGTATCTTGGGTTGAATGTGCGTGGCCCTTTTAGAGATAGATATTTGGTGGATAACCAGACTTGATCCCCTACTTGATAGTGAGGGGCTTCCTTCCGATGTTGATCTGCTCCTTTCTTGTATTGTTCTTTAGCCCTTTGAAGGTGAGAAACAGCTTCTTTAAAGGCTTGGGTGATTGTAGAATGCAGGTAGTCTACTGCTGGTGTTTCAAGATCTTGGAGGGGATCCAACTCCGAGGTTCGAGGGTGACTGCCGTACAAAAGAAAAAACGGGGTTTTCCCAGTTCCCGAATGGACAGAGTTATTGTAGGCATATTCGGCTATCCAAAGGATATCTTTCCAAGTTTTTTCAGTTTGTTGCAGCATGCAGCGTAAATACTGTTCCAGAGTTTGATTGGTCCTCTCGGTTTGTCCGTCGGTCTGAGGGTGGTGACTGGTCGATAGTCTCACATCAATTTGAGCCGACCGACAGCAACTTCGCCAAAAATGAGAAATAAATTGACTACCTCGATCCGAAATTAGAACCGAAGGAAAACCGTGCAGTCGGACGATGTTTTCGAGAAATTCTCGGGCCAGAGTTGCTGCTGTTGGCAAGCCTTTGAGCGGAATGAAGTGCGCCATCTTGGAGAATAAGTCCACGATTACTAGAATCGTATTGTATCCGGAGCATGTAGGTAGATCGGTGATGAAGTCCATAGAAAGCGTATGCCAAGGGCGAGGTGGGATGTCAATAGGGCGTAAGAGGCCTGCTGGTCTTTCCTTTTGACTCTTGTTTTGGGCGCATACTCCACAGGACATTATAAAGTCTCTGATATCTTTCTTCCAAGACGGCCACCAGAAGTAGCGCTTGATCTTTTCTGAGGTCTTGGCCATACCGGGATGACCTTCCATTAAAGAGTCGTGATAACAAGAGATTACTTTTTTCTGTAAATCTGTGCTGGGTAGGTATAATCGTTCTTGGAAATACAATAAGTTGTCCGTTACTGCAAAGTCCTTTCCCTGCAGATGCCAATTCTGTATGTCTGCTGGAGTTACAAGTTGCCTGGCTTTATCCTTAACTTCCTCTATAGATTCGGTGGCGATTACACCCAGAATTCTTTGTTCGGGAATGATTGGTACAGGTTTAGGGTTGATCAAGTGTTCTTCCACTCCCATCCGAGAAAGGGCATCAGCTTTACCGTTCTTTGTACCAGGTCGATAGGTAATTATGAAGTCAAACTCGGCAAAGAATAATGCCCAACGGAGTTGTCTAGAGGATTGGGCTTTTGCGGTTTTCAAATATTGCAGGTTTCGGTGATCCGTAATCACAGTAACGGTGTGTCGGGCCCCCAGCAGATAATGCCGCCAAGCCTTAAAGGCAGACTTGATAGCCAGAAGTTCCTTGTCAGTAATCGTGTAATTGATTTCAGGAGGCGAGAATTTGCGGGACCAAAATGCCACGGGATGCAACTGATTGGTTACCGGGTCCTTTTGTGATAGAACTGCCCCCATGGCAAGGCTTGAAGCATCAGTTTCCACGATGTAGGGGAGTTCGGGCGAGGGTGTTTTAAGATTGGTGCAGAGATAAATTTAGTCTTCAAATCCTGGAAAGCTTGTTCCGCCTCGGTAGACCTTTCAAAACGTTTGTTTTTCTTTAACAAGGCAGTGATGGGCTGGACTATTCGAGAGAATTCGGGGATAAACCTGCGGTAAAAGTTAGCGAAGCCTAACATGCTTTGCACACCTTTTACGGAGGATGGTGATGGCCATTTGAGAACTGCATCGACCTTCTTTGAATCCATACGCACTCCGCCAGGTGATAACATGAATCCCAAGAATTCAACTTCAGTCACGTTGAAAACACATTTTTCCAACTTAGCGAAAAGTTTGTGTTGACGCAATCTTTCGAGGACCATTTTCACGTGTTTCCGATGTTCAGATTCCGATGAAGAATAAACGAGGATGTCGTCAATGTAAACAACAACACATACATCTATGAGCTCTCTGAGGACATCGTTCATAAAATATTGAAAGGCGGCCGGGGCATTGCAAAGTCCGAAGGGCATGACCTGATATTCAAATAGCCCATACTTGGTGCGGAAGGCCGTCTTCCATTCATCGCCCTCTTTTACTCGTACCAAGTGGTAAGCTCCTCTAAGATCCAGCTTTGTACATATGCATGCTTTTCTGACTTGGTCCAGGAGTTCAGGGATCAAAGGTAACGGATATCTATTCTTAACGGTGATCTGGTTCAGGGAGCGATAATCGATACAAGTTCTAAGGTCTCCTTCCTTTTTTGGAACGAAGAACAAAGCTGAAGAAGCAGGGGACTTGGAAGGACGAATAAACCCATTTGCCAGGTATTGATCCAGGTATTGTCGAAGGTGAAGGTTCTCAGGCTCGGTGAGGGCATAAATTCTACTACAAGGAGGAGTAGATCCAGGTATCAGGTCTATCTGGCAGTCATAAGACCTATGAGGAGGTAGAGAGTTAGCCTGATCCTTCCGGAAAACATCTTGGTATTCTAGGTATTCGGGAGGTAACTGGGGAGTCTCTAAAGAAATTGCGGCCAGTGCAACACCAGGTGGAGGGTGACAAGTAGAGACACATTCTGGAAATTGGACCGTTCTTGCTCGCCAATCGATCAGAGGATTGTGTTTCTCTAACCAAGGTATTCCTAGAATAATCTGAAACTGAGGGGCCTTGATCACATCGAACACGATCTTCTCATGGTGTCTATCTTGACTTACTAGCGTCACCTCTTGAGTGGTATGCGTTACTGGCCCGGAGGCTATCTCCGTACCATCCACCGTAGTAATGACGTCCTTTACAGCCTTGGGACAAAGAGTTAGATTCATCCTCAAAACCATTTCATGATCCACATAATTGCCGATGGCACCGCTGTCGACGTAAGCTTCAATTGCATGTAATCGATCCGGATTATCAGGGCTAATGAGGACCATAGGTATCACGAAATGCGAGGTCACGGAACTGGTTTTCACGCTCGGCAAGAGGACCTCTATTCTTGTCGGGCGAGGTCGTTTTCCTGCTCAGAGTTTGTAACTTTGGTAACTGCAGCTCCTACTGCCTTCTTGGCAGGTTTCACCGGACAGTCTCGAAGAAAGTGCCCTGAGTTTCCGCAATATAGGCATAATTGCAACTGTTTCCTCCTTTCCCGCTCCCTTTGTGTTAGAGGACCTTTCAGACCCCCTATTTGCATGGGTTCCTCGGAGTCTACTCCTTTGGAAGGAGTTGGCGGTTTGGAAAATACTCGAGCATCAAACTTGGAACGATCGGCCTTCCTGTTCTGCAGCCTGTGATCTATTTGAACGACCAAGTCTATATAATCCGAACAGTCTTGTGGGGGATTCACTACTTGGGCTAAAACGTCTTTGAGCTCTCCACGTAGACCTCTATAAAACAGCGTAATCCTTTTGTCCTCAGGCCATTGAGTTTCCACTATTAGTCTATTGAAAGATGCAATATAAGCCAAAAGGTCTTGATTACCCTGTCGCAACGAAAGAAGCTCATTGTCCAAGGCCTGCCCCTGTGAATGTCTTGCGAACAGTTTTTTCATACTAAGCTGAAAGGCTTGAAAATCATGGAGAACCGGATCATCTTGATTAACTAGAGGGATCGACCAGTCTGCCGCATTTCCACTAAGGTACGAAAGTACAAAAGCTACTTTTGCTTGATCAGTTGGAAAGGCTGCTGGCCGGCATAAGAAGTGCAACCGGCACTGATTGATAAATACTGCAAACCTCTTTGGGTCACCAGAAAATCGTTCGGGCGGAGCCAGAGGTACATTCCCAGGTAGGTTGATCTGCACTGGATTCATAGAGGATGTTGAAGGAAGATTTGCCCCTGATGCGGGTAACGGGGTCTGTCCGGCTTGTGACTGTAGCACTTGTCTAGCAAGATTGTCTGTTCTCTCCTTGGAAATAATGAGTTCCCTTCTTAGAGCATTCGTTTCCTGACGAGCTGCATGCACTTCTGCCCTTAGTTCCCCAAGTAACCGGGCTAGGGGGTCAGTATCCGAGGTTTCCATAGCGCCTGGGCGAGAGTTTTGCGGTAGGCTTTGCGTTCTGTAACGCTCACCTGATTTTCGCAGAGGCGTCGGTCTTGACTGGGCGACTACCGTATCTTCAAAGGTGATGTGTAGCACCCGGTTGGCTCTTTGGGCTGGACCTCTGTGCACTGTATGCCTGACGTGTAGAGTAAGATGTCTGCAGATAGAAAATATGGGGTTAATGAACTGGGGTTATTGGGGTGTCCCTATCTCTTTCCTCTTCTCCTCTCCTGTAGACCCTCAAAGGTTAACGCTCTCACCTTAGGTAAGTGAATGCCGAGCTCTCCATCTGCCTCGGGGCAGGGTGCTGTAACCAGTTTCTTCACTGGATAGGTAGCGCAGGCCTCTTGACTTCAGAGGACTGCTGTCCGTCGTTTACTGCACGAACTGTAAGTTTCGAGTCATTCAAATGTCTTTAAAGTCTTTAGTAATGATGTCTCTTGTTTTGCAGGGTTCCGGCGATGGCGGATGACGGGCTGAAGTGAGTTGAAGATGGAGCCCGTGTGATGAATAGAAGCGCCTGGAAGCACGTAAGTAAGCGCTTGTTGCCTGCTTCACGATGCGCTCTAACTGTCTTTTTATTTTGCAGGTACGAGTTCGGAGTGGCTGCAGGGTGCCGGAATACCCACTGGATTAGATGTGGAAAGGAGTAATGGCACGTGAGTATTAAAGTTCCCCAATGTCTTTAAACGCACCTTGTTTTGTCTTTCAGATGCGGGATGCAGCGCCGAAGGCCTCCGGAGCGTGCAAATAGTTGGTAAGCTTTTGTCTTTCAGATGCCGGAATGCAGTGTGAAGACCTCCGGAGCGCACGAAGAGTAGGTAAGCCTTTGCCTTTCAGATGCTGGAATGCTAACCTGTTCTTTCTTGTCTTTATAGGTGTTGCTGAAGACTGGATTCAGAATGGTAAGCCTTTGCCTTTCAGATGCCGGAATGCTAAACTGTTCTTTCTTGTCTTTATAGGTGTTGCTGAAGACTGGATTCAGGATGGTAAGCCTTTTTCCTTAGGCCCAGGACCGGATGCAGAAGACACGATGAGCGTCCTGCTGCAGAGGTTGCAGAATAACGCAAAGCAAGATTCATCCACCGGGTGTGGTTTAAATAGCCTCCTGTAGTGCTTAGGTGTCTCCTTCCACAGCCACGCCTAGGTAAGAAAAGAGTTCCTGGTAAGAAAAGAGTTCCTGCCTTCCAGAAGAGTTCCAGTGTTCTGAATCTAGGGAGTGGCTCCAGCCCCACCCAACAGGAAAAGTAGTTCCAAACAGAAGAGGATCAGAGGCTCAACTGGCAGGCAAGTAGGCAGCATGGTCTGCTGCAGGTAAGTCCACCCAAGCATTATGAGCCCGGCGCTTCCAGCGCTGGGACTGGGCATATTTATGAGCCTGGTGCCACTGGCGCCAGGACTGGGTCCAAAAGGTCCCAATTGGGACTGGTTGGCACTCGTAACCTGGGTTATGGATCTGCTTCCAAGGGAGTTGGGAAAACCCTGACCTTTTGGAAGCAGAGATCATGACAATAACTGCCGATTTTCAGGGGGTTTTCGGTTTTACTTGGAACCATAACGTCCCTTTAAAAACATTTTTTTACTGAATATATATATATATATATATATATATATATATATATATATATATATATATATATATAAACAAGCATATCTATAAAACATTCTCCCACAACCATGCAGGCATTAGCCTAAACTAGCCACACAGGGAAACAGAAAATTACAATTGCATTACAATGACCTAAACAAGCATTGGCAAACATCCAATGCAGGCAGACTAGGAAAGAAAAGCACTCACCCTGCAGTAAAAAAAGAAACGCTGCACATTACGCTCTTGACTCAAGCTTCCTCAGACAAGGATAAAACAACTTATTAGTTCACATCCCAGTTTCTTTTAACCACACATTAACCAAGCTACGCATCTCCAGTAATAGGTCAGATGATCACACATCATGTGACTGCTAATGGGTGTGTGTATCTAAACATTCGGCCATGATGGAATGGTAAAAATTAAATAGAGCCAATGATCGACTCATGGTGAACTGATATATAGTTATAAACATAACTTGTACTGAAGCTAAGTAACCCATTTATTTGTTTTTTGAATGTATAAAGCATGCAACAGCCCTGTGACATCGTGGCACTGTTACAGACGATTCATTTATGATATGATATGATAAGGTATTTGTAACGCGCCTATACACAGGTGTTTCAAGGCGCGACGAGGCAGGGAGGGGAGGAACAAGGGGAGACAAAACAAACGATCCTACTAGGCCAGGTGTCATTCAGATCGCGCAAGTGCAGGGGTGGGGGAGGGGGGAAAAGTGCAAGGGGAAGGGGGGGGAAGTGCAGTAAAGGTAAGTGGCGTAAGTAATAAATAAAAAAGGGCCAGCTAGTGGCAAGTGCAAGGTAAGTGCAGAACAAGTGCTGGGGAAGGGGGGGGGCTGTAGGGATACAGAGACAGTCCCGTAGTGCAGAGGGGTTCCAGGGGATCAGTGACTGGGACCAGGACCGAAGGCAGTTTAGAGTGGTCCAGTTGCAGGATCAGTGCAGTTTAGTGAAGAATTAATTAGCTGTTCAGCAGGGGAGAGGGAGAGAGAAAGCAGAAGCAAAGAGGAAGGTTTTGAGGGGCTTCCGGAACCGGAGGTGGTTCTCCTCAAGTTTCAGGGAGGCAGGAAGGCTGTTCCAGAGGGAGGCCCCTGCCGCGGAGAGAGATCTACCCCCAGCTCGTTGCTTCGAGAAGCGGCTGACCATGAGGGAGTTGGAGGCGGATGAGCGAAGGGCTCGGGGAGGAAGGATACAATGTTACAGAGAACCGAAACAGATCAGACAGCTAAGGAGACATTTACAAGATTACAGCAGGTATGTTCCAGGGATACGTGGGAACTACCTAAAGGGGAGGTCTAGTTGAAGAACTTGGTTTTCAAATCTCTTTGGAAAACAGTGAGGGAGGTTTCCTTCCTGAGAGTGAGTGGAAAGATGTTCCAGTTTTTGGGTGCTAACACAGGAAAGCTCACTCCTCCAGTTTTGGCTCTTTTAAAGGTAGGAACTGTGAGGTGGTGGGAGTACTGGGCCCACTTGGGTCTAAGTGTCAAAGCCTGGCAAACTTCTGACAATATCTTGGACAAATAATGGGAGCATTGTGTACCAGTGTACATTTTCATAGTAAATTGTTGCCTCTGTCTGATGTAATTATCAGAACAGGGGTGGCTAGCCCTATACGAGTCAGAACAAACATAGTGCAGCAGCTGTCTAACAAATACTACAGATGCATCAGTAACATTAAATTACAAACAACAAACAATCACATGGTACGTGTTCTCCCATTGAATCTTGGTATTGCATTGCCTCTTATGTACTAAAAAAGTACTGTATTGGCTAAAGTGCACGTGCATAATAGTACAATGACACACAGCAATATATATAGACAGTGCTATGTGTCTACCAGCCACAGAAATCTGCATAAAGTGCGTTGTGTAATAGTTCCCCAAAAGGTAACAAATTCCACCTTGGCTAAAGTGCCCGTGCAAGATGGAATGTTGGCTTACACCATCATCAATGATTCGTGGTCCGTATCTGTTCTGACCTCTAGTGAGGTCAAAGGAGAATGAAAAAATGTCATACCTGTACAATTACCATAATATACATAAGGTGCAACTATTTGCTAAAGTGCATATCTGTCACAGGTTTCCCCTTTTCTCACCTGTTTTCTCTGTTTTGCGGAGTCCTTTGTCAGGGTTTTCTTCCGAGCAGTTGGGGCCTTGTACAAGCCCGCTCGTCCGTCTTCGGAATCTAGGATTCGTTCAGCTTCTTCATCCGGGATCAATGGAAACTCCAGGAAGCTTGGAAATAGAGGCAGCACACAGAGGTGGTCTGCGCGGAATGCAGAAGAACAGGATCAAGGAAGGTGGAAGGAAGGAGAAGGAGGAAGGTCTGGGAACCAGGGAGCAACACAGTTCAGGAGAACCAACTATGGAGCACATCAGGCCACAGCTATCGGTAACGTTGGGATGTGCAGGAACCACAGGGGAGTGGCTAATTTATAGAACGTGCTGCATAGGACGTAAAGGTCGATAGAGTGCGTTCCGTGTATACGGCCATGTTGGGTGTATTACAGCGAGTAACCCCCGGTGTGCCAGGGACCAGGAGGACCTGAAAGGGCGTGATCGACGGATCATGACAATATCAGGGTTGAAGTGCTATAGAGTGTAACTTCAACTAGCAACTAATTGCGCACAAGATCGCTGACCAGTACACTATGAACACACACAAAGTGCAAGTGCCATATTCAGCCTTACTAAATGATTGTTCTACAGTTGTACATCTATACCCTCTCTTGACAATAATGTGAACAATTATTTTACCTTCTATGTGAAAGTCTTTATTGGTGCTACAGATGCATTTGGCTCTAAGGATCTCTAAGGAAATCACCATAGGGTAAGGATTTCTTGAGAGCCAACGGATGATGACTGCTGGCAAGAAGGGTGGAAATAGAGCTGCTCTCTTTTCTATACAACGTAGGTTTGAGTGTCTTGTTCAATTTAATATCTAGGAACACCAGTTCCTCTTTGCTGGTAGTAGCAGTACGTTGTAAGTTCAAGATATTATCATTAAGGCTGTGGATGTATTAGGAAAGGCACTCATCCAAGACTATATAACGATACCACATCACTATGTGTTTGGTGTGATGCTCCAATTCCTCCTTCCATGCCATTTTGTCTTCCCACCATCCATGTATAGATTTGCAAATGTTGGTGCCATACATGAGCCCATTGCCGTGCCTTGTGTTTTTCCTTAAATATGATCAATATACACAAAATAGTTGTGTTCCAGACAAAAATGTAGCATCTTTATCAGCATCTGATTGTGTTGTCGGTAACTAATGGATCTAGTTTCTAAAAAGTACTGCCAAGCATGCAAACCGTATTGGTGTTTTATGGACGTATATAGGGTCACCACATCAAGGGATACCAATAAAAATTTAGATTACCAATTTACATTACTCAGTTTACTAAGCAGATCCGAAGTATCACGTATATGGGAACTCAAGCCAATAACAAACGGTTTAAATAAATAGTCTAAAAATGTGGAGGTGTTTTCAAGAAGACTGTTAATGGAAGACACAATAGGTGTTCCTGGAGTCTGAGAGAGACTCTTGTGTATTTTTGGGTTGAAGTAAATCATTGGTGTGGTAGGATGCTGGTTCTTCAATAAGAAGTATTTGTTTTCTTAATCAGTTCTTTTTCATGCCATTGTTGGAGTAGTGTGAAGAAAATGTCTATGGTTTCTGTTAAACTTGACTCTTGTACTATCTCATAACACTTGTCATTGCTCAATTGTCTGGACGCCTCATTCATGTACATGATCTTGTCCATAATGACCACTCTCCTCCCTTATCTGAGGGACGATGACAATATTCGGGTTTGTTTTGAGGCTATTTAAGGATAGATTCTGGGCGTAGGTTAAATGTCTAGATCTTGAGATGGCGTGTTCAGGCAGTTTCTTGAGATCTTTACTCATCAGTTCTTCAAACACTTTAATAGGACTACAGATGATATTTGCACAGAAAATAGATTTAGGTTTAAATTTGCTAGGAAAGGTATGGGGTTTTGCGGTTTTACCTGTAACCATAATGTCTGTGTTTTACAACATTTTTCCAGTGAATTTCAAAGGTTTTGACTAGTGCAACTTAACCATAATGTCCCTTTAACAATGTTTTTTCTTGGTTTATTTCATAGATTTTTAGTAGGGCAATTTGCAGTGAATGTGGTAGGTTTGTAGTAGCGCAACATAACCATAATGTCCCTTTAACTATGTTTTTTGTTGGTTAATTTCATAGGTTTTTAGTAGGGCAGTGTATCCAGAAAGTTCCTGTAGCATAGTTTTTTCAGTGAAGGTTATATGTTTTTATTAGCGCAATGAAACCATAACATCAAGTTAGAAGTGTTTTTTGTTAGTGAATCTGGTTTTTAGTAGGGGACTGTAACCAGAACATTGCTTTAGCATAGTGTTGCTTGAAAAGGTAAAAGGTTTGTGGTAGAGCAACTGAACCATAACGTGCCGTTAACAACATTTGTGCATGGAATCCTTGGCTGCCCTCATGAAGAGCTTGTTGAAAGGGCAAATTCCCCTGTGTATGTATCAATTTGTGCTACCCCATCCCTTTGCTAATAGTGTCTGTGCATCTTAGAAATTGAATATGTACATGTTAAATGTTGGGGAGTGTGTGAGTGGTTTTTCTTTTTCTGTTAACAATGCATGGTGAGTCTGTGGCGCACATTACTGTATCAGATGGCTGCAGCAGATTAATATGGAGGTTTCCTAGGTAGACCACACCTGGCTGGAGTATGTGCAATCACAATGCAAGTTTCTGTAGGACTCCAGTAGTGGCCGCATTTTCCAATGCACGTTTAAGTAGTTGAGGGAGCCCAAGTCTGTCTGCGTAGGGCATCCTCTGTGTGCTGGTGACAAGGACGGTAGGCTACCGCATTTCAAGTAGTCATGACGACTGCGTGGGTTGCTGTGCAAACCTACCAATGTATGGCTGTAGCACACCTGGCTGTATGAGGCCCATTGGAAAACAAAGAACAGCAACCTCCAATGTACAGTGGGCATGTTAAATGTCGCATTAATTCGATTGATGTGCTACTTGCCTTTCCATGAGCCGTGAAACAGACACACTATCTCTGCAGTGAGCACTGTGACGGGAAGTGTAGAGGGTTTGCTGGCTGGTCGTAGAGTTGGAGTAAACATTTAATTGCAGGTGTAACAGTCTGCAGTGAGTTTGCAAAATGGCAAAGCTGGTGTGCCTTGGTCACTCACATACAAGTAGATGTAAAAAAAAGTAAAGAAACAGCACATTTTTCGCAGCACAAAGAATATCAGTGGAGGTTAGAAAAGTAGTGTAGCCACATGGGTGTCACTGAATACTTCTCTTCCTGCTGAATGTAATGAAGCTGTGTTTTACCTTGTTGTAAGCATTCTTTTATTTCAGAATGTATTCATGTCTGTGAATACTGTTCCTACGGCCAATGGCGTACCATGAAGTGTCGTTACAGAATGTGACGAGAACTGAAATCAAAGCACCAGTGGGCAGGGTACTGCCCTCCCAACAGTGCAGTAAGATCACTTCATGTACAGCATTCTTCACAGCTTCTCAGGCCACCAGCAGGAATAGTCGTGTGTGGCAGCAGATCCTTAAAACATCCTTGCACACCATATGCTGTGATGTAGACCCTTACCTGGCAAGGGGCATTGTATTGTGCATGTACTGCGACACACAACTCTACAAAGGGAAAGTACTTGGAAATGCGTGGGAAGGGTCGGTCCGGGAGCATGACAATGACTAACGCCTATTTAAGTGAGGGCCACCCAACATTTCCCTCTCTTTGTGCACATCTCCTATGTTATCCGTGTAGGTGGTGCCCCTTCCGTACTGGGCCTTGCCTTCCTTTCCTTCTGTGTGGTGTGTAATACGATCAAAATGAATGGAAAGCAACTGGAAGAGGAAAAAAGTTCAATGGAAAAAGCTGCTTTCAGAGTTGGAAATGCACAAATAAACATCTGCACAATGTAGAGCACTTTCTCCATTCCCGGACAAAATGAAAAATAACGCAGCCACATCTGTGTCTGCGTAATGCGATACATACTTGTGCATTATATTGGAAACATGCACATGACCTGGGCAAGTGCCTCATTCATAACAAAGGGTATGGAAACTCTGGTAACATACTGTACACTTTTCCCTCCACAATGAAGAACAATAATGGCAGCATTATCATGTGCACCAAAGTCTTACAAAGAGAAACCAAAATCAGTCACTGCATTGCAGGTACTCCATACCAGTTCAAATCCAGATGGTGGAATCCAAAATGAGCAGCCAATACACAGTGTGTTCCATTCACTTGCAAGCAATGTATTCCGAACCCCCCCAAAAAACGTACACTGTGGCTCGTGAAACACACAGCTATACCCTCAACTTCAGCATTTGTATCGACAAATACACTGTGTATCACAGTTTGTGCGTATAAATCACACCAGGAAACCTTATTCAGCAATGCCGTAGCTTGCAGCGGGCCTTGCTATGGCCGCCATCTGCAAAAGGGCCGGATTTGGCATGTGCAACCTTGTATCTATAGCGATGTCCACAGATTTATCATGCTAGGAACAGGAGTGGGGTAATACATGTCAACCAGGGTAGGGTATTTCGTTTGTAGTGGTGGCTCTCAAAAGAGCTATTTTGTATTTCTTTTTTAAAGGTGCTTCCATAGAAATAATTTTTTTTCCCAGTATTTATAAGTGTTTTTGCTTGTTGTACTTCGCCTCACATTCTTACAATAGCGTCTTCAGTGCAGCATGTAGATTGGAAAACAAAATGTCATTGCCACTGGGTGACACAGAAATGCCATTTCCATTGAGAAGGTGCACATATCGATAACCAATGTTGTCATTCTCACAGGAGTACATTCCAGCAGCACGCAAGAAGTTACACATGCTTCTGTTGATAGGTCGCCTTTCGAGCTCTGGCTGACGACAACATTCATTGGAATAGTTATATACTGGACTTGGTGGTATACATGAGAAAAGCACCTTTGCAGTGGGAAAAATGTGCTTCACTGCTTTCATCATATTTTTGAGTTGACTGTACACACGTGAACAAGCCATGGAACCCAAAAGCAAGGCACCATAGTATACAACATGTATAGTAGCGAAAGTGGCCACTCGTCGACATTCTGCAAGCAAATGGCCGAAACTACGCACATCAATACCACACCACAAAGCCTCCACTTCCTCCAAATTCAAATTGCAATTAAAGCCTCTTTCCACGGTATACTAGAGCAGATGTAGCACAACGGGATCACCCACTATGAAAACTGTGCATTTCACAATCTCTGCCAGCCTCAGTACATGCAGATTGTGTCACACGTGCTCTCCCTGTAACACTAGCCATTCTGTACAAAAGTCCCCTGCATACACACCACACCCAGAAACGTTGTCGCGCAATCCCTCAGCCACCACAGTCCCATTTCCATGGCCACTGGCTTGAAAATCCCCGAATTAGGCTTTAGTGCTGTGTGCGTATGTGGGGAATAAATGTCAACCATAGTAAGGGCTTTCGTCTGTAGGGGTTGCTCTGAAAAGAGCTGTTGTGTTTTTTATGTTTTATTATCTGCTTCCACACAAAGAACTTGTTTTCGGTTTCATAGAGTTGTACCGCCCCTTCCTGTGACCCACACCCTCAGTACCTGATTGGATAATCCCCACAGTGCCATTTCCATTGGCCAGCATGGTGAGAAGCGCCCCAGTACAGCAGAAACAGTCATTCTTCCCTTTCCACCATCCTCTTCCCACCACGCTCTCATTGGGTACTTTTAAGTAGTCACACACTCATCCACCAATACCATCCAACACGTCAGCATTTAACACTGTCAGTTCTTCACAAGACGTCATATGCACCGTTACAAATTCAGGCTGCATGTGTGCTGTTATTCGAAAGCATGTCCAGTGTAAAGTTGAGTGAAACATTGCAGGATTTGTGCATGCACATTCATCCACATGAGCACCCTTCACCACAAAATAAAGGTATGAAGATTTTTTTGCCAGTATGTTTAGAACTCTGTTATAAATGCCTCTGCAAATCATATCTGCCACTAAGCATCCATTATATTTCTGCAAAGCATACTGGTTTTCCCCCATCTACAATCATGAAGTGGCACTTCAATGCTATCTGCTTGCAACATTTTCATTTACCCATATCATACAGTGTATTAGCCACAGACTCTTTTTAAATCTGCCAGCTTCTACTCTCCGCCCTCAGCAACTCATCCATAGAAGAACTTTGCAACTTGTCCATGGTGTGAAGGCCAGGGTTTTGTATCTCTACTGGACTAAAATATCTGCAATAGCTCCCAGTGGCTGTGAGGAATAAAATAAAAACCCTGTGCATTATGCACAAGGCCTTCTGGTCCGTGGGACCTGAATACCTTCCACTCTCACTTCCTAAAGATCTGCTTGCTCAAGCTCTTCCCTCACCCGTCTCCTACTCCCTCGGGGTCACTTGCTTCTGCACGAAAGCAGTAGGAGGTAGATGTCTTTCTTCTGCTGAGGACTCCCTCTGGAACAGGCTCTCTGCCTCCCTGGAACTTAAAGAGAACAATCTGAGGGTCTGGAAGCACCTCAAAACCTTTCCATGTGCTTTTTCTTTGTCCCTTCCTCCCCCCTGATCACTTCCTGCCTAAAACTGATTGTGCCCTGGTTTCCTACCCACTCTCTAATCTGTGCCCCAGGCCACCTCCCTCCCGAAAGTATCACCCCTGAACTGGATTTCTGCCAACCCCTGCAATTCGTGACTGTTTTCTGTAATCCTAACAGTCAAACCACCACTTGATGTCTACACTTATCCTTGTACTTGCCAGCACCGGCCGTAGTGGCACTTATTGCTATTTTTTTGTTCCAATGTACTCCACTTTGGCCTCCCCTTTTCCCATTCACTTGCACACTCTCAGTGTCACCTGCCCTACTGGCATCAATGTCTCTGTGTGGCCTCTGTTCCACCTCCCTTTCTTCATCGCACCTTCACACACTTGTGTGTAGCACGGTACAAATGCCACAGCATACCATATCACATCATATCATATTATATACACACTGAATTCATACCAACAGGAAGCCTGTTACATACCTTGTAGATGCCAGAGTATGTTCTTTCCGCTGTAATCCATGTACTACAAATGTTGGAAAAGTGATCTCACAAAAGCAGCACGGAATGTATGTTACCAACGTTAAGCACATGTGTGCAGTGCATGTATGAAAACAGGATACCTGCCACTTACCTTGCACACTTTAACCATAGCCTCCTACATTCCTCAGTAAAAAACAGACCTTCTGCCACAGTGTTTGTGTACACACAACAACCTGCAACCATATTGCGCAATGCCTTAGCCTCCACAGTGCCAAAGTCATAGCTGCCATCCTGAAAAGAACTGTTTAATTGTGTGGCACGTTTAATCCTCAAAGTACTGTAGAATCCGTGGAGTTACCATGCTAGGAACAGGAGGGTGATGGGGTGTAGGGGCAAAAGGGGAAATGTAAAACAGGGTAGGGGATTGTGTCTTTAGTACTGTCTCTGAAAAAACGTATTTGTTATTTTTTTTCTTCGTGTTTTTATTATGTACGTGCATGCATACTTTTTTTGTATTTTCTCTCTTTCGCTGACTGTCTGTTTGCTTCTCCTGACATTTCTATCGACTGAAGGTCAACGCTTCTCTTACATTTCACAGGATTCTCTGCAACGCTTCATGCAGAGTGGCAAACAAAACAGAATTGCGAATGGAGGTAAAAAAAAATACCATTTCCTTGGAACCACTGGAAATCTAGCTGGTTATTAATGTTTTCATAGTGAGACATAAAGTGAGACATAAAGTCACGCATGCTTCTGTTTATTCAACCTCCCAATCTCTGGCTGTGGACAAATTACAACAGCATGTCCCATACTTCTCTTGGTGTTATCAATGAGAAAATTACCTTGGCAGTGGGAAACATCTGAATCACTGCTGTCATCAACTTTTTTAGATGAGCGAGCATATGTGAGCATGACATGTACCCCAAATTTAGTGCTCCAAAATGTATGACCACCAGATCAACAGTAACGGCAGAGGCCACACATGTGCAAAGGAGATCCATGAACCGAAACCCCACTCATAGACTGTTCCTCAAAAAGCCTCCACTCCTTCCAACTGAAAGTTAGCAACAGAGCCTCTTTCCACGGCATACATGTGCAGATGTATTAGCACTCTGCGTCTCGCTATCTCTGCCAACGTCACTGCATCGAGTTTTGGGTGAAAATGTTACTGCCCCTTCATGTGAACCACACCCTCCACATCTGATTGGATAATCCCCACAGCTCCATTTGCAAGGCCACTGTTAGGGAGAATTCTCAAGAATGTGCTAATGTCCCTTACCTTTTGAGACCCCGAGCATCTTGGCTGGATTTCTACCTGGAAAGAGTGTGAGCCTTTTTTTTCCCACTTGTTCATGTATTTTGATGTGTGTTTTACTTTTGTGTTCTTTGGATATGGGGTTTTAAATAACTCCATAGGCATCATCAATCTTTTTCTTGTGTGTCACACAGCACCTTCAGTGCAGTGACACAGAGGTGTCTTTCCGAGTCCCCAAGGTTTAAATACCTTCTCTAGGACTGACTACCGTCTCCCAGAGCATATAAAGTTAAATTGACTTTGCTAGTCTTTTTAAATTCATAGACCCAGCACACAATATCTTCCTATAGAGTGCTGGAGGGGTTGCCTAGCATCCCCTGTATATAAACACTCATGTAACAGTCAAATGTTACCCTTTACTCTTCAAATGGCTGGTGGCAGTGGTTTTAGAATGAACTACCATGATTTTTCCCAACCACAAACATCGGGTTAGCCATGTTTTTCAATATGGCGCCCATTACCCCTCTGTAAAAGCAGACTGCGGTCATCTTTTTTCACTGTTTCTTTTAGGGAAGGTCCTTCTTGTGTTTAACTCTGCACACCAAACCAGGTTTGGTCCCTTTGTTCGATGCCCATTGATAGGCTTCAGTGCTGAAGCCCTCCTCTGGCACCTGAGTGTCTGGGGTGGACAGGATTTGAGGGAGTTGCCAGAAACTCAGGCATGATTGGCTGGCTGACTGTCCAGCAAGGACAGCCACCCTGCTGGGTGAGAGACAGCTAGGCTGGAATGAATGGGATAAAACTGTTTAAAATAAGGTCTCTGGGACTTGGAAGGCAGAGTCGATCACTGGAACGAAAGAACCAAAGACAAGCCGAAGGAAGACAACTGCTGCAACTCCTGGACAGTTGGTTTGCCTGGTGAAGCCATGCTGCAGGTTCAAATTGCCTGAAACTCCATCGACAGAGAAGCTCCTTCAAGGACGACTTCTTCCCTTGAACTGGTAGGAACAACCAACTCGTAAACCAAATGGACAACGTCTCCATACTGGTCGAATGTTCATCAGAGTGCTGTTAAAAACCAAATAGCCAGTGATAAGGATACCAGGTAGTGGACTTTAAGGCACTCACACCTTAAAACTGATGCTTAGCCAATCTTGTGGCCTCTTCCCTGGCAGTGCAGAAACCTTCGATGTCCTTCATCTTGTCCCCATAACTGAAGCTCAGGAACAGCGAGATCTGCAGGAACTGCCAGGAACAACTGCCTCATCTACAGCTTTTCTTCAGACCTAAGGTACTGTGTAAACGCAGTGTGGAGATCTTTTCTGCTGCGTTTAAAGTTTGTGAAACTTTCCCAACTTTAGAGTCTTGTTCGCTCCTAATCCTAATCCGACATATAACTCTTTTTTCTGGCAAACTACTTCCTCGAACATTGGCAAAGACTTAACTGTTTACTACCAGTGAACTGAAACTATGTGCCCTGCCTATGAAAGTAATTGTGCTTTAATTCTTTCAACCTTTGTCTTTCTACCCTTTTTTAGAGTTACAAAGTGCCAATTTGCTCCCACTTCAGGGGAGCCTAACTTGTTCAGAAACGTATTGGTTGTGTACTGTAGTGTATTGGACTGTGATATTAAGCTGCGTCTTACTAGTGGAATGTTTTCCAACTGACTGTGTAAATAAATGTATATTCTTTTACCAAGAAACCTTCAATAGTGTTTGTTTGAACTACATATATATATATATATATATATATATATATATATATATATATATATATATATATATATATATATTCAGTTAAAAAACTTTGTTAAAGGGATGTTGTGGTTAAGTTGCACTACTAAAAACCTATGAAATTCAGTAAAAAAAACATTGTTAAAGGGACCTTATGGTTCCAAATAAAACCGAAAGCCCCTGAAATTCGCCAGTTATGGAAAGCTAAGCAACCATAACTCGCGCCACCACCGTGCACTGCTAAGACTAACAACCAGGACATCAAAGATGACATCACAAATGTCATTGATGACATCACTGATGACACCACATGTCTGGCTCCCCCTTTTTTCTTTTACTGACATATCTAGGCCACATGGTTTTGTTCAGTAACAGTCAGGAACAAAAAATTGAAAAGGTACTATATTTGTAGACTTATACTTCAAGTATGTTCGTACAGTAATTCCCTTAGGGTCAAGTCACATCATATGAAACATATAGATAGGGGAAGACACAGGCTTGAAAGACAACAATCATTTCTGTGCATGAAGATAATCAGTAGGATTATCAGCACTTTCTGATAGTTTTTTTATCACTGTACTTTCCCTGTATATGCTCGTATTTCTACATTGTACTCACACTACTTCCTTAAGGTCCAGTCACATCATGTGATACACATACAGAAAGTAAGTAGTAGCTTTGAAATAGAGCAATTATTGCACTGCATAAAGATAATCAGTTTGGTTATGAACTCTTTCTGCTACTACTTCTGCTTTTTTGCGTACTTCACTTTCCCTGTATATAGTCATATTTGTATGTGTTGTCTCTTTCTGTTTTGTCTGTAATAATGCAATTATGTAGCAAGTGGGTTTCATTAGCTACTTATTACATGTTTCACAGTACGCAAAACTCTAATAAGAAAGCAGTTATCATTTCATTATTCAACATGGCAAGATTATGAATATTGCACCTTCATCATGTATGCTGCACACACTGCCTATGTTTGTGCATGAGTAGCTTAGTATACTGGATAGAACTTCATAATAGAATGCTATTTATATCAATGCATTGCTTAATGAGCTAAGTAGCTCATGATATTTATTCCAATGATCCTTGACACTTTTTTGTCAACATTATATTAAGAATCCCTTGTACAGAGTTTTCATGAAGAGTAAATGCACATGTGATGTCATCAATGACATTTGTGATGTCATCTTTGACATCCTGGGTGTTAGTCTTAGCAGTGCACGGTGGTGGTGCGAGTTATGGTTGCTTAGCTTACCATAACTGGCGAATTTCAGGGGTTTTCCGGTTTTACTTGGAACCATAAGGTCCCTTTAACAAGGTTTTTTTACTGAATTTCATAGGTTTTTAGTAGCGCAACTTAACCATAATGTTGCTTTAACAAAGTTTTTTTACTGAATATACATTTTCATAGTGTGAATTTGATAGATGTTTACTAGGATTCCCTTACTTTATATACATGTAACATAGAACATACTGAACCCCCAGCTAGTGATTTTGATATCCGCGGACTGTGCATATGTCCGCAAACGGTCGCGGACGACATCAACACTACCAAAACACTCAGAGGGTATCTTGAATGGTTCTATCATACCATATAAACACTGCACAAGTTCAAAAGCAGCACATAAACACATTATATGTAATAATAAATAAACAGTGAAACCTATATATCTAAAACATCAACCATCCATTTAAATACCGTATGTACTGAAATGGAATATACCAAAACAAAAAAGATATTCCTCCAACATAATTACCTCACAGAAACTGCAGAGCTAGAAGCAACAGTAGACCTGCACAATAGTATGAATACAACTTACCAGCAACTAGTAAGTACATTTCATTTTTCTTATATATTTCTAAACATTTTGTATTAGGTACACTACAATTAATATATTTTGTTTTTCACACAGAAATGTGCAGTACTTTGGAATGGCTTGAGGAGAATTTTCCACATGAGGAAATGTCTGAAGACACTGATAATAATAGTAGACACTTCTCTATATAACCAAATTAATAATCATTACTTTATGTGTACTTAACATATATATATATATATATATATATATATATATATATATATATATATATATATATATATATTTATTTTTAACAGACCATACAAACATTGAAAATAATACACCAAAAGACACATTCGAAAAGACTCGGCAATGGATTTGAACAGAAAATGGACATGCTCAAAGAACATTTCAATGTTTTGAAACAGTTAGTGGAGGACCACATAAAAGAAAACATTAAATACCATTGTCCCACATGTACCTGTTCCCCCTCTCCATGTCCCAGTGAACTATACCCAAACCCTCAACACCAAGAAAAACATTTTGATGAGGCTTCCATCCCTTCATCTCCTCCCATCCATCCTCTCTAAACCCCTAGTTCCCCTGTATTTGTATCAGTTTCTGCCCCCCCTCTCTTTCATAAATTGTGTATGTGTATATAATAAAAAAAATGATGTGTCTTTTAATTCAATCCTTTGTGTCTTATTTTTTTTAAAAAAGCAGTTACAATGTCCGCGGACAGCGTGTCTGTCCGGGCTGTCCGTAATTAACAAAATGTCCGTACCATTCGCAACCAAGATGGAACTGTTCTTAGAACACAACTGGTGTCCGGGATGTCCGTAGTCAAACAAAATGGAGGTGTCCTAAGACACTATACCTGTCCGTACAGTCTGCAGAACATCTGCACACATGCGCACCACACCCGTAAATCCTGCGAACATCACGGCTGTCCATAACTGTCCGTCTCACTGGTGTCTCACTTTTAATTTGTTTTAGGACCGGAACGCTGTCCGTAGAACACCCGCGCGCATGCGCATACCCTTTCCCATGCATTTGGTGTCCTGTGGACACCTGTTCCATTCGCGGACGTGTTCCCAACGTCATCATGTGACCGCACCCACGCTGAGCGTGTCTCCTAATTTGCGGACACTGTCCGGTTCCCCAACATTTTAAAATAACTTATTCAGACAGTCCAAATTATTTTACAGTAAAAATGCACAATTGCACATGTCCCAGACAATGACCCTTGCTTTCCATATACTTTTTGTAACTTTTTGAAGCTTTTTGGGATCTGTCCGCGAAGCACACCCCTCTACCCTATAAAAGGCCACATCCCAGAGCTGATCTTCATTGTACTTCTGGCTATTGCAGATTGACTTTTACTGCCTTTGCTGCTCTTGCTGAGATTATCTCATCAACCCTGTTGGCATCCATGGCTGCTGTTGCTACATCTGCCTCAACACCACCCCAAACCCTCCTCCACCACCACCTCCCCAAGGGCCAGCAGGGGGGAACACGCTTGAGGATGTAGAGAATTAGGATGAAGGGGATGAAGAGAATGAGGTTGAGGAACTCCCTACCACCAGCACTCGCCGGGAGTCTTGGGTGTGGCGGTTGTTTACCGTTCATGGTAACATACCAAAAGCACGTGCGAAAAAGGTCACCTGCAACCGGTACAAAATGGTGTTGAGTCATGGGAGACGTGGTTCGTACAGCTTTGGTACGACATCCATGAAGCGACACCTAACATGATTCCACAGTGCGGACATTCGCAAGGTTGTACCTTGTGATAAATGTAGCATCCTCCGTTTCAGCTCCTCTCACCACAAGAGACACTCCTGTGGGAGAGTGCATCCCTCCAGCTGCTTCACAGGCCATTCGCAATGCAGTTGACCCTTGCCTTTTGAGGGTCACGATATTGTGTATGTACTGCGATGCAGTACTCTGCAGGCGGGAGAGTCTTCGAAGTGCTTTTGAGACTACAGTCACGGAGCACCAGAAGACCCGCTACCTACCTAAGTAAGGGGCACCCTAGATTTCCTCTCTCCACCTGCCCTTTCTTATCCCTGTGGTTGGTGTCCCTTCCTTACTCTCCTTTCCCCCCTCTCCTAGTGTGTCGTGTGTAAAAAACCAAAAGAAAATTAAAAACAACAAAAATCCCCCAAAAAAAGCTCTTTTCAGAGCCGCCTTTCACAGTATAAAAAAAGAAGTAGCAAATAAACAGTGCAGGGCCTTGTGCATTTTTTGGAAGTCTGCAGACAGTCCTAGGACATATAACATTTTAGGGTGCTGCCATAGCAAAACCAGTGCACTTTTCTCTGGTAGGAAGTGGTGGCTCTGAAAAGAGCCTTTTCGTGGTGTTTTTGTGTGTTTGAAAAACTTGAAATCATCAACATATCCTGAAAAATAGCTGACTATAATTCCCCAAAAGGTCGCAATGCATTCTGTACATTTCTCAGAAAAATCTAATTGCCAGCATAAGTAAGATGGACTACATCTCTGCGAAAAATGTATGTGCTACGAAACATAATATTTTCATTGTGAAAAGAGGACATGCCAACATCTCTTAGAATGGCACAAACAGCCTTATTGACATTGCGCCTCGCTTTCTCCATTTGTGGACCCAATAAAGAAGAAGGCAGCCACATTTGTCTTTGTGCAGTACGAGAAGAAATTACTTGGGAATTTGGAAACATGTCCATGACCTTCTCAAGTCCTTTTTCATTGCAAGTTGCAAAGAAATTCCAGACACATGTCCTAAACTGTTCCCTCCACAATGAATTATAATTTTGTCTGGATGATGCTCTGTCTCTAAAGTAGCACAGAGAGGTACCAAGTCCAGCCACTTCATTCCACTCACTCCATGCCAGTGCACTTCCACATGAGGAAATCCAAGATCTGCAGCTACTCCACAGCATTCTGCATGCACCTCCGACCAATGTATCCATGAGTCTCCAGCCAATGTATCCATGAGTATCCAGCCATAGCTATCTGTTTTTCTCTCAGGAAAAAAACGTTCTGACAAAATCTCTCCGTACACAACACACACAGTAAACTTTACTGACCAATCCGTACCTCTGCTCATTCTCATTTGCATGCCTCTCCACGCCAAAATCCCGCGGACATATCGAAAATCTGAGTGTGGTGAATGTACTTTTAAATAGTGTGCCCCATTTCCCCTTTGAGGTGGGCTCTGAAAAGAGATGTTTTTTTTTGTTTTTTTGCAGATGCCTGACAGACACCTGTTATTTTGTAATTTTTGGGGGGTTTTCTTCTTACTTTACAACTAAAATCTTCACATAACCTTCTGCAAAGCAACCCTTACATTCAAAAACAGCATGGCATTTCCCAAAAAAGATAAAGAAATGCCATCTTCTTCAAAATAAACAGCATTACGCGAATCAATATTCTCATTATTACAGAAAAACATGCCAGCTCTAAGCATGAAAGCACACATGCCTCGATTGATTGCACACCTAGCAAAGTTTTGCTGAGGACAAAAAACAAAACTATTGTCCCATATTGCCCTAGGTATTAATCCAGAAAAAATACTTTTGCATTTGTAAGGGTGTTCATTGCTGCTTGAACTAACTGTTCCAAATCTGCCAACAAAGTAGGGGCACTGACATAGCCCAAATGGAAAGCACCATAGTGCAAAACTACTAAATTGCAGAATTCCCTCTACATTGCAATCAGGCACAGCGCTCCACACCATCTTCACTCCTTTAACATTGAAATTGTTTGCCACATGCCTGCATAGAGCATAGTGCTGTTAACCATGGACAAACATATCTCCGAGCAGCAACACCCTGACTTTCTCCACCTCTGCCATCTTCACTACACACATTCTATTCCTACACAAATCCACAATGTCAATATCTGATTGGCTGATCCCAACAGTCCCCTTTCCATACTGGATTTGCTGGAAAACCAAGGATGTGGCACGCCCTACCCATGGACAGCCGTGGTGTCCGCGCGGCACATAACTCTTAGCCAGCCCTTCTACCCTTTCCACATCACTCTCGGTGCCATTCCCTCATTGGATGCCGCTAAGCAGTCACACAACCATCCACCAATCAGATCCAAGACCTCTACATCTAACTCCATCATCAGAGTTCCGCACTTCAAATGTACTGTTGATCACTCTGAGTACAAGTCTCATATCATTGGAAAGCACCTACTACAAAAACTACTCTGCAAGTCTCCAATATTTCTACTTACAGCTGCATTCATGTCCACATACATGAATACAAACTACAGGTGTGCATATTTTATTCATAGTACATGTACAAGTGTTATGAATCCATATAAACAGAGTAATGCCACTAAACCTACATAGCATATACATACATGTCGACTCTCCCGATTTAAGCGCGAGACTCCCGATTTATCATTGAAAATCACACTATTTTTTATGTCTCCCGCCTAAATGAATGCTAATCCCAATGCAATCCTATGAGAAAAATAAATGTTCCCGATTGTTGTGGCCATCTACTATAATCAACTGTCACTTCCAAACCTGTCTGCTATCTACAACACACCTATAAAAAACCAAGTGAATTTCATGCACTTAAAATTCTACTCATTTGCAAAGCATGTTCAACTAACATATTGTAAATAAAATATAAAGGCTGCACATAGTCAAATGAAATGCATGCATACACTATGTTCAGATATTGAACAAGAATACTACCACAAAAACATAAAAATCAACGTCTACATTAACATCAGTGCCATAAACACACAAAATTACTAACTTCGTTCTTTTACAATTGCAGTGAGGACCACTCTCCTGAAAATCAGCAGCATCTGAACTAAAAATAACATATCCGAGGAGACCTGCTCATTGCACAAAAACAGAGTAAGTGCAATACTACCTTAATATTCTTACTGTTCTTCAAACACACTGTGTGGTTCATTCATGTAATTTGCGCACCAACAAAAACAGTGATTTCTGAACCATTCTGCCCACAAATCCCCATTTATTAAACAAAGATTAGCAGGCAGAATGGCACACAAATCCATTTTTTTTTTGGAACACAAATAACATACTCAACCCTTAGAATGTAAGTACTACAAAACAAAGAACTGTTTTCATTTTATACCATTAGATTTACTATTAATGCTTCTCCTCACCACTAGCTCACTTTCTACTTTCATCTGAACCGCAGTTTAGTAACACACAAATAGAAGAATAGTCTTCCCAACTAATTGTAACTGCCCAATTCACAATCACACACCACCATGTACATCTTTCCCATCATACGCAGACACTCATGCACACAGCATGCATACATTGCAGAACAGCCCAACTCATACCTTCTTTATTTTTTCAACAGACCCCAAAGAATGCCTACCAAAAAGCAGGTCCGTAGAAAGCAACGCAGATATAGACCAAATGAAAATAAAAGCGTACAAAATAAGCACCCATCTCTACCAGAGTTTGTACAAAATGTTTAAACAAAACAGCTAATACAGTCATTTAGCGAAACAAAACAAGCTTCCAGTACAGAAACTTTGCCTCCTCTATCAAAATGTAAAACAAAACAAAAAATGCTTAACAAGAATTCGGCTACCACTACTGCTAAAACTGCTCCTATGAATCTTGATAAACTAGCAAGTAACCATACCAAAAAAAGTATTTTAGCAAAAATGTTCTGCCACAAAGTCCTTCAGAATCTTATAAAAACAGGAGACAAATCATGCACAACCCTTCAAACCTACTGTAGAAAATGAATCTTAGAAGCTTTAATAGACAGTCCAATCCTTCTCAAAAGAAAGTTATTCATTTTATTGTTAAACAGAATGAACGCACTAAAAAAACTAACTACTAAATTACAAAAAAAACTTCTCAATATAAGAAATGTCAACAAAAATAACTTCTTAAATATCTGTGGAGGTGAATGGAGTCACACCACAAGCACAGAACCATATTTTAATGAAGAAGCATACAAACAAATCCAAACAAACACAATCGCCATCCATAGTAATGGACGAGGTTATGAAAAAATGAATAATACCATGATGGAAAAGAAATACTGCTTACAAAAAAATCCCCAGAAAACTCAGAATTACCTCTCCATTCGACTGAACCAGAACGTCCAGTGTACAAATGGCCATGCACGTCAATGTGTAAAATTCCCCAAAAAACTTTCAAATATTTACGCCAGTTCCTCAATCAGTATGTGAAAGGCAAAGACAAAATCAAAATGAAAGTGCTGCAAAACATGGATACCTGTTCAGTGCGTAAATACACAGGACTACAAGGACATTCATTAGCCTGCATTTCAGGACCTATTTGCAAAAGCACCTTCCATCATATCAAAATGATATCAACACATCATTCAACTATAAGAAATCTAGTCTATAAACTGTACTATGCTAAAAGTCCTGCTTTAGCACTAGCCAATTTAAATAACACTCTTCTACATGGTACACCCAAAGACCTACTCGAAGAAATCAACCATATCCAGAGAAAATATTTTGGAAGTGAAAGCCACTTACAAAACGCAATAGCTTTACAACAGACTAGCAACAATTCTGCACATAGCAACCTTCTACTACACACATACAAAAAAGAAATACTAAAATGTAAAAGTACATCCGCTGAAGGACCAAACCACGTGTGTGTGTGTTGCCGCAGAACTTTTTATAAAAGTAACTCAAAAACTATAGATGTAACATGCAAAATAGAAGACAATGAAGATTCCAAATGGTTTGAATTAGCTCTCTGCCTTACAGCAGAAAACAAATACGAAATAACTGACCCCTTAATACTTTGCAGTTACTGCACTACAAAACTTGACAACAACCAAACTCCTTCATGTGCTATCACAAATAACTTGGAATTATTCCCGCTACCGAAACCCCTGCAGCAACTCAATTTATATGAGAGCATCATAATTCAAACACTGCACCCCTTTCAAGCAATAATACGCCTTCAACCAAAAACAGCTAAAGTACCTCGCTCTGAATTGATGAAAGGCATTTGTGGCAAAGTAATTTATTTACCTTTAGATCTGAAAGAAAATGTGCACACTCTGGGAGTGTAACGTCCAATAGAGCAATCTTTAATTGTCTTAGTAAATGGTGTACCAACAAAAGACAAAAAGAATTGGCAACAACTCGTAGACTTACATAAAGTTAGACAAGCCTTGCAATATCTAAAAGACAAAAAACAATACTACAAAGAAATAAATATTGAAGAAAACGTAAGGGAAACAACTGAAATAATTCAAGAGCCACCAGAAACTGGTCAATTTGAACGTCTAGATCCTGCTACAGTATCCAATATTTTAGACCATTACACAATTCATCCATTACACTCTAATGACACCATAGATGATACACTAGAAATGTACCAAATGCGACAAACCAAAGGATCACCAATCAGCATGTGGGAAAAAAGTATAGAAGCTTGTGATGTTCCTCTACTCTTTCCTACTGGCAAAGGAGGAAGGTACGATGATAGACCCACTCAGATAACAGCATCAGAATACCGCTAGTTACGAATGTATTCTGAAGATCCCAGATTTAGACAAAATGTGGAATACATATTCCACATGCACTTTGAAAGTGAACTACCAACTCTATGTTACAGAGTTGCACACATATTGAAATCAGTAACCCACTTTCAAAATATGTCAGCTACGCAATGAACACAAAAAGTGCAGGAAAAAGATGAGGTTTTACAATCAAGCATTACAAATCTGTTAGCAAACATGCGTGGGACAAAAGAGTACTGGTTTTGACGTCAAAGAGATGTACGTTGTATGATAACAAACCTTGGCCCACCCACTTGGTTTGTTACATTAAGTTGTGCAGAATATGCATGGGAAGATTTACATGATTTCCTATGCATATCGAACAAAAACAAAACAAACATAAATATACTAACACCTGGAGAACTTTGCTCTCTAGATCCTGTTAATGTTTAAAGATATTTCCATCATTGTTTCATTGCTATGCTACACTTTATTTGTAATAAAACTGTTCCTCCCCTCGGAGAAGTGCAACACTTCTTTTGGAGAAAAGAATACGAAGCCAGAGGAGCACCACATATCCACATGCCTTTATGGATTAAAGATGCTCCTAAATTTGGTCAAGACAGTGATGCCACTGTTTTACAGTTTATCAAAAATTGTGTCACTTGTGAAATTCCATCGAAAGCAACAAATAGTGATCTTCATGCACAAATTTTACAATTTCAAAGGCACAAAAGTGGCAAGTATTGTCATCGCAGATACAAAAACAAATGGAAATACTACACCAAATGCCGCTTTGGTTTCCCCAGACCAGTTACAGAAACAGGTGAAGTGAACAACTTAATGTCTTCAGTTAGACAAAGTGTTAAAGGTAAATCAACTAAGAACATGTATTACAGAACAGAAGAATCAAACTATTTCAATGATTACAATGCAATCATTGCCCTCTTATGGAATGCAAACATAGATGTGCAGTACATTGCAGACAATTTCACTACAGCCTACTTAACAAAAGCAAAAAAAAAAGAGCTTCAAGACCTCTGGAATGACCTATCATAAGACAGAACACTATCTCAGAAATTGTACAGCTTAGGCATATAAATGCTCTCTCATAGAGAATGTGGCTCCTATGAAGCTGCAGATCATGTAACCAGTACTGCTTTGTATGGAAAATCTGAAAATATAGTATGGCTAAGTCTTGGTCCACTAAATCTAGAAAAAGAGTTCTCAAATCATAAGAGGACATAGAAACAATAGCCAAAATGATCCCAATAGCCAAGACATTTTGAAAAACAATTTACTAGACACATACTACCCGAACAGGAGTACCACTTTGGAAACCATGCGTCTATACCACATAGCCTAAAACTTCACATGCAAAAATAATATAAAACCTGATGAAAAAAGGGTAGCTATAGAGTGACAGATTGTGAAGGCAGCTTAGTGAAACTTACCAAACAAAGCTTAATTAATCATATTTAAATTGTCATTAAAAACTCCTCAACAGAAAGAACTATATTACATGTTGCTGCTATAACTTTTTAAACCATGGAGAAAAGAAGAAGCAATGACTCCTAAGAAGATGCTTTCAAAGCAAATCAAAGCACTATCACAGTACAAATCAATGTTGCACAATGAACAGCAACATGAAGAAGAACTCCATGCCCAACTAGATAAGGACACTCCCGACAGTAGTCAACCTTCTGTAACAGGAAGTCAAGAACCACTGGGACAGCCACTAATAGCAAATGAGGCAGAATTAGCTATGACAGAAGAAGAGAAGACTTAACTGTACTACAATCAAAACTGAACAATGAGTAGTGCACCATTTTTCAGTGCACCATTTTTCAAGAAGTAACAAAAGAAATTGCACCTGGTGTAGAACATGAAAATAAAGAATGTACCTGCCAAAATTACAAACCTATACTACTATACGTCAATGGTGAAGCTGGTTTAATATTCTTAATCAAAATCATCAGCAAGTTCCTTCAACAATTGACAAACAATTGACAAACAACAAACTGTCAGCTGTTGTAACTGTCCCCACAGGTTTAGCTGCCTACAACATAGGCTGTGTCACTTTACACCGATTACTATTACTACTACTTCCAGTAGAACACCAAAATCAATTAGAATATTACAAACTTTCTACAGAAGCTGCAATGGAACTACGCAGAGAGTTAAAACAAATGAAAATGCTACTAACAGATGAAGTGAGCATGGTCCCCAACCTAATGTTGGCTTTGATTCACCTCAGATTGCAAGAAGTACTTAAAACAAACTACGAAGAGCTCTTTGGAGGAAAACACACTATTGTTTTCGGAGATCTTCTCAAATTGACACCAGTGAAAGGTGAACCTATTTGTAAAACCTTAGGACACAAACTCTGCCGTAAAACTGTTGGCAGCATAGGAAATATCAACCTTTGGCAACATTTCCAATACAGAGAATTAATAGAAAACGTGCGCCAATCTGCAGACCTCACTTACGCCAACATTTTAAAAAGTATTACAGTTGGTGTACTATCTCAAGAAGCACAATCAATATTAAAAACCCGGCAAATCCATGCACTTTATGGCCAGAACTCATGTGCTACTGATGTTATGGAACAATTAGCACACACAAATGTCAATTGTATGTCCTTAATGCCATCTCTTGCAAGCTGTTGCAAATTCAATGAAACAATGTTGAAAAAAGAAATGCAACCAATAATTGAAATGTGCTCCACAGACAAACTGGACATACATGGTATGACACTACCCATGTGTCAGCAAACCACAACAAGACTAAATACCTTAGAAAATTATATCTCCAACACAGCTGGTTTGGAGAAAATATTAAAATTAGACTTAAACTGTAGAGTAAAGCTTAAACGTAACCTTGACGTGGAGCAAGGACTAGTTAATGGAGCACTGGGTGCAGTTGTTGGCTTTGAAACTTACCCATGTGACAACAACATTGAGTTTGTCAATATTCTCTTTGACAAACTTTCAGAAGTAAAAAGGATAGGGTGCTCATCAGCTCGATTCATTCTCTTCAAAGACATGTATGTACGCAGAGAACAATTTTCTCTAACTCTAGCATACACAGTTACCATTCATAAATCACAAGGAAGGTCCTACCCTAATCAAAGCATTGATATATATTGGTAACACAATTTTTAAAGAAGGCATGAGCTACGTAGCACTATCACGCTTATGTACACTTGACGGTCTATTTCTAATCAACTTTGATGCGAGTAAAGTAAATGCTGATATTCCTTGCATTTTAAAATACAATAGCCTACGTTCACTATACAGCCCCCATCTAAAAACATATCCTGTTCCACAAAAAGGATAACGTTGTAAAAGAAAACAAATTCAAACAGAAATGCAACAGGATCTGACTGCAAATCCTCCAAAGAGAGTAAAAGAAGCTAATACTTCATCAATTACCACAACCAAAGAAGAATCTATTACTCAAAGTAACTCAGGTACTTCTTCAAAGAAGCAACACGCACTCCGAAAAAATGACTTGGACACAGAACTATCTGGTCCATTCAAATTTTCAAAGACAACTGGTGTAAGTTGTTACGCAAATGTAGCAGTGAATATTCTATTTCAATTGCCACCAATTGTTGACAACATTTCACACTTACTGCAATGTTTCGTGAGAATTCATCCAGGAAGAGCGAAGTTATAAGCCACCTGTGGTGGTTTATAACTTCAGTGCTTATAACTACGGTCTTGGGTGCATGGGCGAAGGCCATGCACCCAAGACTCTAAGCTCTGGCCACAACCACCGCAGCATATCACACCCATAGAATTAAACATTTTAACTGCAGCATATAGTCAATTTTTATGTCCGCTGACACCACGCGTGTCCTTAGAACAGTTTCAACTTGCCTGCGGACAGCACGGACGGGAATACTATCCTTAGGACACACCTCATTTTCACTAATTACGAACATCCCGGACAGCGCGGGCATGGCAAATACATCTCTAGCACCTGCCACTTAAACAAGTATATGACCCATCTCTTACTCCCCAAACCTCCCCAAGCACTCTTGCACACCAAAACACTCCCCAAAACTGCATTTCGACTGTGTTCGCTGCCGTGCTGTCGGCGGATCCAAGATGGCGGGCGCATCGGAACAATCTGACGCACATCGCGCCTCAATCCAGCCAATCGGCCGACACTTGCATGTCCGCAGACATGACGTGAGCCCATTAGCCAGTCGGTGTCCTGCGTGCGGAGCGAACAGGGAAATGTGTCTGCGGAGCGGACATAGATATCACTAATGTTTTCAGACCTGCTTTTTGATTGTTTTTTAAAAAACTACTGGACAGATTTTTACCAAATGTACAAAAGCATGCTTTCGGGACCAAGCCGCTGCTACTGCCGCAAATTTGGTGAAAATCCGTCCAGCGGTTTGGGCTGTTAGCGTGCACAAAGTTTTTTCCCCATTCACTCTATGGGGAAAAAAGACATTTTGGGACCACCTATAACTTTGCCCCCCCTGGAACAAACCTCACCAAACTTTGCAAAAGATTCAGAGTGGGTCATATACTTTTTTTGCAAAGTTTGGTGAGGATTCATCCAGGGAGTGCAAAGTTATAAGCCGCCCAAAAAAGTGCTCCTCCTATGGGATTAGCAATTTAACCATAACTACACGGCCACCACTGTGGCCGTGTAATATATATATATAAAACAAGTGACTTACAAAGTTAACATTAACCTAAGGGGGCAGGTGCTTCAAACTAAAGAGAAGTGCTATTTGAATTTACAAAATTACATCATTAGGAATCACTGGCGATAGTGGTGGTGTCACGTAGGGAATATGGGGGAGAGGTCAGAGGGAGCTCCCTCTTTGCAAGTAAGTGGAGTTTAAGCCAATCGGGCAAGTGAATAGAAAGCACGTAAGCAAGAGGAGGCACAGGGAGGGTATGTGATGGTGAGTTAGGTGCAGAGGAGGATTGGTGGGAACAAGTCAGTGGGTAAACTGAGAAACAATCAGAGAGGTACTGAGAAGCAGGAACGTTGATAGCTTTGTAGACTAGGAGAAGCAACTTCAACAGAGAGCGGTTGTGCATGGAGGTCCATCCAGCATGTGGTTAGTAGGTAGAAGTTTGGGAGGATTTGGGTAGGTTGTAGAGAGTGCAGGTTGCAAAGTTTAGAACTTTGTCTGCAGGAAGGTCAAGAAGTAGGCTTGAGCATTAGTCAAGTTTGCTGTGCAAGAGGTTGGAGAATATGGAATTTGTAGAGTTGTTAGTAAGCAAACAATGAATTTCCCACATGTTGAGGAGCTTAAAATGAGCAGTAGAGTCGACGGGTAGTGATGAAATGTTGCAATGATAAGTTGCTATCAGAGAGGACCCAAGATGCGACCCTTAGGTGAGGGAGGAAGAAGGGCAGGTGGGATGGCGAGAGGGTACGGATGGCATTTTAAGCCAGGAGAAAGACAACTTCTATTTTTGAAGAGTTCAGCATGAGGCAGCAGTCAGCCATCCAGCAGCAAATTGCAGTGAGACAGTTCATAATCCAATCCAAGTGGCTATGGTGAAAGAGAGAAGGGAGAAAAATATGTGAGTGTCATCAGCAAAAGAAGATAGTGGAAGCAAAATGATGAGGTAAGTCTTCCTAGGTCAGAGGTATAGATAGTGAAGAACCAAGGTCCAAGGACTGATCCATGAGGTACACTCACATGGAAAGGGGTGGAATCAGGAGTGTGCAAGTTCAAAGAGATTTTAAAAGATTACCCTTCAAGGTAGGTGGCAATAAAGGAAAGAGTAGTTTTGTGAAATCCAAGGTCCTGGAGAGTGAGGTGGAGAACTGCAGGTGGAGGTGGAGAACCAAATTCATGAATGGTTCCGGCGCATTCGACATGCTCTGCTCGCGGGTGCTGGTACACCCGCAGGGTCAGACCTGGTGGGCATAAAGGCACCCACGCGCAGATTTCGTAGTTTGCTGGTAGCTCCCTGGCGCCGTTACTACCGGACCGGCAAGCTTATAATAAGGCCCACTGAGTAAACATGATGCTAATTTGGCCATAGTACACTTAATCTCTCCTATTATACTAAAACGTGTTATGACCCATACAACAGAAGTTCTCGAGATGGGTTTATTAAATGAGAGAAAACTAGACACCTGTGGTAAAATCATGTGGCTTAAACAAAAGAAACACGAAGAGACTCAACTCAGCTTGGCACCTTAAGATGTTGATGTGCTTGCCAAAAGGATTTTGGCCGCTATGGGCAACCTAAAGCAGGAGAACACTACATATGAAAGGGAAGAAAGCAATTATGATGACACATCATGACACGACTGTGAGCGTACCAAGAGTACAGTAATTACATCATAGAACACAAGACGGTTCAGATCCTTTACAGTAAAGTCTGGGGGACTTGCACATTTATTATCCTCAAACATGCTCCTGTTGCAGGAAACATGGATGACGGATTACTGTCTGGATGGCTACCAAGTGTTACAGTGGAAGGCGATTAAATGCAATAAAGGAGGACCATCGGTTGGCCACTTTATCGGGAAAAAAAATCACCTCTCAATGGTCGAATATAAATTGAGTAGGGAGAGCCTCAATATATTTGCCGCTGTGAAAACCATCGAGAAGGCCAATGGCTAAGAGCAAGTGTTGTTTTTTAATTTCTATAATCCCCTGGGAATTATATGTCTAGAGTCCATTTTGGGTACCCTTGAGGTTGCAATTGAGGAATGGTTGTTTAGTAAACCACTTGCTCCACTTATAATAGCAGATGATTTAAACTGTCAGAATTTGCATCAATACAGCTGTAGTGAAACTTCTTGATACAACATTGGGAGTAATAGGTGTCAAGTCAATTTGTTGGAGCACATGAAGAAATAAATAATCTGCAGAGAGGATGGCGGCTATACTTTTTTGGCGTTACTGGATCTTATCCAACTAACCAAATTGCCTGGTCCAACGGGAGAGACATATTAAACTTACTAAAGGCTGAATACCTCTTTGAATATTCCTGTTCTGAAATGGTCAGAGGTAGACCACAAATATTTATATACAAAGGAGGAACTGACAAAAGAAAACTCAATTTAGATTTTTCAAATTTGCTGATCTATACCAAATAGCCTGGTGGGCTGCCTCCCTGTACCTGTAGTCCTGAAAAGATATAGCAAGTACATACGATTTATACATAATATTGGATTACAAAGGATAAAAAACTCATAAAAATGTTCTGAACGAACATGACCTAAATGAACATGACCCAACATACAATACATGGTGAATATAAAATACAACTGGATCACTCAACTCACAAACACCACATTTAACAATTATAAAAAAAAATGACTTCAACACCTCACACACTATTTAGGTGTTATAGCTCAAACATAAACAAATCCAGACATGTTTCAGTTCTTCATAGCTGCAACTGCATGAACTTTCTTCAAGGGAGAAAAAACACAATTGTCTTGATTACCACCATGCAATCCAGGGCCACATGGGAATTTTCAAATTTCAAATAGAAGATCACTTCTAAATAAACAAAAAGAAGGGGGCCGTCACCATATACCACCATTCGCTATCACATATAGTCAGCATAAGCTCAAAACATAGCTTTACACCCCCGTCCATATACCCCTCGTTATACTGTCCCGGAAAAGGTCCATAGGTTGCCATCAACCCTGACTCACAATTCTCAGCTGGGTTTAGTTTCCCTGCTTATTCAGAAAAATACAGCTACGGGCATCTCTTACTCAAAATTCAGGGAGAGATGGAGCAATCTACAGCCATATTCTCCATTTTTTTATGGTTTATTGGATTGCAGGTTGCCACATAGGGCTGTGAAAACGTGGATGAGTGATGAAATTCATTCCTTGAAGACATTGGGCCTCATTATGAAAGGAACTGTGACATGGCAGGATTGCAGAGATTTCATCACGTAAAACAGCTGCTCAAACACACAGCATGCCTTTCAGTTTAGAAGGAAAAAGAACAAACGAAATTCAAGGGTCATTTAAGTTGAACAAATACATTTTCAATGTTTCTAAAAAAGAAATGAACAATGAAAGGAGGCAACAAATAAGGGAAGTCCACGTATTTCGATTGGCCTGGGCATCCACGTGTAGCACAGGGTTTCCTAATTAATTGTACAGTGGATGAAGATGGGCCAGGAGGGAGTTTTTCTCCCTAAAAACATTTTTTTAAATAATGTATTTAAATGATGGATTTTAACAGGATAATTTTGAGAAAATTAGGCAAACAGCCAAACGATATACAGTAGGGTCTGTAGGCTGACACATGAAAAAATCCAATAGATGCCATGTGACCAACAGGAGCATTTTAAAACATTTACATGATACCTATCTCCACAACATAAAGCAAAATTGCCATCATACGTCACTTTGAAGCCGCAGCAGCCACGATACATTTCTTTATGTAGCTGTGCACACATTATATGCGAGCATTCCCAGCCTAAACGGCTTTGATGCTGGGGCCACAACCTAGGACATCATGTTCACTGTAAATGGCTTCCCAACTATATGAGATGTCCCAATATAGCACTTTGTTGAAGTGGCACATGCAGAATAAGCAGGCATATTGTCACTATAATAACTTCCATGATGCTTTCCTCCCCACGCCCCCACTGTTAAAAACATGCACGGATCATGTTTGCACATTCTCATTTCATCCTTCTAAGCCATGCCAAGAAATGTGCACTAGTTAAGTGATCACCTCTCATATGGTGATGTTGCACAACGTGAAACGCAGCCAGGCTGAATCAGCATTTAATTGTTTTAAGGTCTATAGCTTCCATTCTAGCTAGGATTGCACTATAAAAAACAAATAGAAAAATACAGATAAATACATTTGCCTACTCTGATTAATTCGGTAATGATATTATGTATTACTAAATGATTATAGTTCTTGAAAGCTGATTTAATTCTGAATGAAGTGATATATAAAGCATTTAAGATATTACAGCATCTGTCAGCAGGCGATAAGACTCGAGATTTGTAGGGAGTAGGGGGTGAAAGTGGGGGGTGAAAGTGGATGAGGCGATAATGGGCAGAAAGCTGATATGCTTTGAAGATATGCGAAATTATATGATGGCTAGCAGTTCATGAATGGAGAAGGAACATGATCTTGCAGGGCTAGCTTGGAGGGAGAGAGTAGTCTGTTTGCGCGATATCATGACTTGTTTTAAAAGAGATATTTCAGTAAAACAGCCTTTTGAATTCTCAACTGACCCCACTCTCAGTTTCATAATCACAACTTTGGCCTGTAACTTATTTTTCAGCAGTGATGTTCTATGGCAAAGTACTGCAGAGGCCTATGTTGATTTCCATGATGCATGCCTCTCTACTCCACCACATGCTTCTGTTGTCCTTTGTTTCTTTTATTCACAGTAGCATTGCATTGTTTGATATTTCAAAAAGAATGAACTAGAAAGTACACGTTGAGTTATTTTTCCCTGAAAACACTAAAAAACAACACAATGAATACAGTGTTTCTGTCAGTCAAAGTACGAAAACTGCCAGTGGCATTCTCATTCGGTATTTTTATAAATAATCCACTATTTTCCTCTGTGAAAACTCCTCAGCTGGGGGCCCAAAGGACAGGACCCGCCAGGGGGAGTGAAGGATACTGCAGACATATATCCTGCATCCTGTGTATCTTTGGTCAACTGAGGCCTTCCTTTGTCTGCAGAGGAGCTTCCTGAGGCAGACTTCCGCGTTGAAAGAACTAATGCCGCGACTGTGCAGTAGTCTGCAGAAAAGAAAGGGGAAATGCAAGCAAGGCCTTCAATTTGATGCAGAGGTCCAGGACCTGTCTTGACCTGTTGGCCTTCCTTAGGCTCAGGCTGGTAATGAGATCTAGTCCCGAAAACCTCGTTGGAGCTGAAAGGGCCAGGGCTGCAGGGTCTTCAGATAGACGCATGATTAAGCTTTCCCAGCTGCCAAAACGGACCCCAAGCCCCATAAGTGACATAAGAATGGGTAGGTATCAAAGTTCAAGGATCTGTACCCGCAACTGAGCTACTACTGTCAACCCTTGATTGTGTGCACAGTTTTGCCTTTGTGATGATTTAATCGCTGCAAACGTCCTTATAGTGTCATCACTAGCCTGCAACACATTCACAAATGCCAGGCAGACAAACTGCCTGAGGGTGGTTGTTGCATGGTGACCCCTCCTGGGAGCATGGTAGCTCCCAGGATGTTGTAATGGGTCACGTGGCGGTAGCCACGTGACCAACATAATAAAAGAAGTGAGCCGCTTCCGGCTCGCCAGTCACTCCCATTCTGGCTCCAGCGTCGTTCTTGTTGCACCATGCTGGTGCTGCGCTGTAGGTGCTGGGTCCACGGACGGGGCCCAGCTTGAGGACGGTGCCCCTGCCGGGCAACGTCATCCGGACAGTGCCCCTGCCGGGCAACGCCGTCCTTGTGGGTCCCCCAACCATGTGAGGCGGGTTGGGGAGGCGACCCCGGCCTGGGTTCCTCTAGAGCCGGGGCCGCGGTGAGCCGGGTGCCCCCTGGCCACGTGTGTGGAGCTCCGGTGATCTGGAGCAGGTGGGCTGAAGCCCAACCCTTGAGTCTGCGGCATGGGCGCCGAATTAGTGAGTCTTTCGTCGGGTGCCACCCGACCCAAGTATGGGACTGCCCGGTGTCCCGGAGCAGCCCCCAAAAATGGCGACGAGGGCTGGAGCCCACGTGCGCAGAGTGGCGACGGCCGCTGGTGTGGAGATGGCTCTGCGGGTGGCCAAGATGCGGGGCGCCTGGTGCCCGCATGGGAGCCGGAGATGTGGCGGGCCCGACTTCAACAGGGCCCGCGAGAAGAGGTACAACGTGGCGAGCTGCTTGCCCATCCCCTGAGGGAGACGGAGGACATACCCGGCCATGGCCCCGGGAGGAGGAGGAGCTGCGGTTCATTCCCCGTGGGGAGGAGGATGTGTGGCGGTGGCCGCGAGGGCTGCCCCCCCTCTCCCACCTGGGGGAGGACTGTCCCTTGGAGGGGAGAGAGTGTCCGCGGCGTCGGCCGCTGCGCGGGAGGCGTGTTGGGGCTGCCAAACAGCTGAGGTGGCCCCAAAGAGATTGGCCTGCTGCGACGGCCGCAAGAGGGGGAGGCACTGTCCCTCCCCCACCAGCATGCTGTGCAAACAGGGAGCGGCATCATCGCCGCAAGGAAAGGCAACAAGGAGGGAGCTGCCCCCACCCGTGTGGAGGAGAGGTAATCTGTGGCATTGCGGCCGCACTGTAGGGGGCGCTGGTGGCCGCGTGAGCCACCCCTCCCCCATCTGACGGGGAGACTGCCCGCGGCCTCGGCCGCACAATACACAAAGGAGCCTGCCCGGCGGTCTCAGCCGCAATGGTGTGGAGGCGGCATGGCCGCAACAGATGTGAATGCGGCGTCGGCCGTGATATGGGGTGGGTGGTCCAAGCTCCCAGCACACCCCATGAAGAATGGGGAAAGTCCAGCGCAATGCCCGCGGCAGTGCCCCTCAAGAACATGGGCCTGCCGCGCAAAAATAAAAGGGAAAAACGAAGATGCAGGCCCATATCCACCGGGGCCTGCAAAAGTAACAAAGGGAGAGAACTGCCAGCCCCATCTCCCGCCGAATCTCCCCACTCAGGGAAGTAAGGTGTTGCCCCCCCGCCTGCCAACAAAGAAGCCTTGCTCCACCCACAAGCCGTGGAACGGAAAGCAGCGATGGGCACCACGAAGGAGAGAGTGGGGCGGGCCCACCTCCAACTGGCCCCGCAACAACAACGAGAGGCAAAGTGGAGCCCGGGGCCACCTATCAATTGACACGGCCCCGAGCGTGGACTGCATCCTGCGGGGGCAGTGTGGGGTGCTGCTGCCCCCCTGGGGGTGAGAATTCCTGTGATGGGGAGGGAATGGGCACCCCGCGCGGGGGGGGGACATGAAGCGGCTGTGGCCGCAAGGAAGGAGTGCGCTGTCTGCCCCTCCCGCACCCGCGGGTCGTAGATCACAAAGGCGGGCACTACTCCAGCTGGGTCTGCAAGGAGGAGGTGCAACAAGGGGGATGCCACCAGTGCTGCCCTGATGCCATCACAGGAGCACCTAGACCATGGACTTGGCCGATGTGGCCCCTGGGCCTCCCCAGGTGCGGCTTTGCCGGCCCTCGTTGTGACTTTTGATGGTGGGTAAGGGGAACAATAAGGAAGACCCTAACTGGTCTTCTGCAGCTCCCCAAGTGCAGAGGATGTGCCTCATCATCGACGGCTCAGTGAGGTCTGAAGGCCGACCGACACTGACGGGTGTGGAATGGCCCAGTGGGTGGACAATGCTGTGTGGTGTACCTCTACCCAGAGAATGCTTTGTGTGGTGCCAGTTGTGAGCACTAGTGTTTTGTGTGGTAGCTGAACCACTCACCCAGGGTAATAAAGTGGTGATAGTAGTAGTGTTTAGTGGCAAACGTTTTGTTTTTGTTGTTCATTAAAAAATGGAGTGGTGTTCCATGGTGACCACTCCTGGGAGCATGGTAGCTGCCAGGATGTTGTAATGGGTCACGTGGCTGTAGCCACGTGACCAACATAATAAAAGAAGCAAGCAGCTTCCGGCTCGCCAGTCACTCCCATTCTGGCTCCAGCGTCGTTCTACTTGCACCATACTGGTGCTGCGCTGCAGGTGCTGGGCCCACAGACAGGGCCCAGCTTGAGGACGGTGCCCCTGCCGGGCAACGCCGTCCTTGTGGGTCCCCCAACCATGTGAGGCGGGTTGGGGAGGCGACCCCGGCCTGGGTGCCCCCAGAGCCGGGGCCGCAGTGAGCCGGGTGCCCCCTGGCCACGTGTACGGAGCTCCGGTGATCTGGAGCAGGTGGGCTGAAGCCCCACCCTTGAGTCTTTTGTCGGGTGCAACCCGACCCGAGTATGGGGCTGCCCAGTGTCCCGGAGCAGCCCCCAACAGTGGTGAAAGGACAGGTCTTACTTATATGCAGTCCAATCAGCCCAAAATGTTGGCTGTTAACGACGTTTACACAAATAACTGCCAGAGGGACACATTTCTGAATAGTCCATGAAAGTAAATGGACGGCTAGACTCTAACTGTGTTCCTTATCAGGGCCCCCTCCGCCCAGACACTTGGATTGGATACCCCTGCACCATCAGGGTTGTGGAGGCCCAACTATGCCAGTGTGCCTCCTCCGGATTTATCTTGCCCTACCTCTATGATGTCATAATAAACTACCTAAACCCTTCTCTTTCCTCCTCCCACCGCATAGTTCTTCCTGGTCTAAACACTTCTTCTACCTCTTAGTATGTAACCATCTGGTCTGCTAAGGTCTCTTTGCCCTCTGTTTCCACTTCTTATACTTATGACACACGTCCAACCTCCTATGTACCACCCTCACTACACATCCAACTTGTGGTGGGTCTTCCATCACCGCCTCTGCACCACCCTTTCCCCTACTTCTCCTTTGGATTCACACCTACTCCTGCAAACGTATTTCTACCACGACTTTTTGACTACCACTTTAGTGGATGGATGTTCTCACCCCCTCCTGCAATCATCCTCCTTCTGTTGTTACCACCTTTTCTGTCAACCCCTCAATTCTCACTATTGCCTCCTGTATAATCTCTCCCTCAGATGTCACCACTTACTCATTCAACTTCTTAACTCTCGCCACCTGATGTTACCAGCTCCTCTGTCAGCCCTTTGACACTCACTACCACCCCTGTTAGACTGTTTCCAACTTGTTACCACCGGATTCGTCACCCTCTTATCTGTCACCAACTCTGCCTGTTCTCCACTGCTGCTGCCTTGCCACTCTCTTCTGTCTCTCCAGCCTCTGCTTCTCCAGTGTCCCACCTTCTCCAAGCAGGAGCTTCCTCCTCACATAACCCACACTGAGTAACTGGGGATAAGTGCTTTTATACTCTGTTCCCTCCCCCCCCTGGGTGGGATTTTCAGTGATGTTCTGACCCTGTAGCTTAACATTTAGTAAAGACTGTAGTTGGTTGTCTCTGATTACACCAGGGGTTGCATTGGGCTCAAAGGGCTGTACCAAACTGGTGATATACCATCTTAAATGTAATTATTTTATCCTATGACCTACCATGGTGCTACTGGTGCTTAGGAAACTTTATGGACTAGAATCAGAGTCTGGCGACACAGTGGGAAAGTACTGTAAATACTTTGTTTCTGTTGTCATACTGTGCATGCAATGACATTGAAATAGTGCCTCCCTAGTGTCAGAATCTCTTGCCAGTAAATAATGCTTCGGGAAGTGAACTTGTGGATTGGTAACATTGTATCCATGGAGCTGCAGTGTTTAGTCCCTTGCATTTTATGAAATATCTTCTTTGATTTATCATGTGAAGCTGCAACTACATACACCTTGCCTCCTGCCTCTCAACCTCTTCTTTCAAACTCCTCCTCCTTTGTGACTTCAACATCCACATCGACTCCCCTGAATCTTCCACCTCTCAGTTCTGTGTCTCTGTGACTCCCTCTCTCTCTCTATTCACCATTCCAAGCCCGGCCCACTCTGCTGGCCAAACCTGGATGCCCTTATTTTTGGCGACAGCCCTATTTCTAATATGGTCACCACCCCCTCTCTAGGTCTGACCACTCTCTCCTCTCCTCTCCTCTCCTCCCACCTGGCACCCCTTGGCCCTCTATCTGAGCCACCCCCAGCACGGCCAGCCTCCTTCGCTGTCATCCGACCTATGGAGTGTGTGTCAGTCGCTGCTTTCACTTCCACCTTCATCCCCCCTGCCACCCTCAACTCTTACTCTCCCTCTGACTCTGTCCTGGCTAACCTGCACCTCTCCATCTAGAACACCCTTGACATCCTTGCCCCTGTCATAAAGATCCACCTAAACCTTGCCTCCAAGAACAGCAGTTGGTATGACTCCCATCTAGCATCTCTGAAACGCAAGTGCAGAGTTGCTGAACGGAAGTGGCAGAACTTGGCTTTACCCTCTGACAGCCTAGCCTGATGCCTGCTCCAAAGGCAATATCGCTTCTCTATCCGGTCAAAGACGGAGGCCCACATCCAAGCCTGCATCCCCGGAGCCACTAACAACATGGCCGAACTTTTCAAATCTGCAAGGAACTTGCCAATTCAGCTGCAGTCTCCACCTCTCTCCTCTCTTCCCATGATCTCTGCAATGCTTTGGCCTCCCATTTCACATTAAAAACTCAGGACATCTTGTCCTCACTCTCCTCCATTCCTATCTGCACTCCCACGCCTACCCCCCTGCCTCCCTTGGATCCTCTACTTCCACCCTCTCACTCTCCTCCCTCCTGCCCATAGCAACGGATGAGGTCTCTAAAATGGTCCGCTCTATGACGGCCTCATCCAAACAAGTGGTCCCCTGCTACTCCAAAACCATTAAGGACAACATCTCCTCTCATGCCCCGGCTCTTGCTGACTTCTATAATCACTCCTTCACCACTGGCTCTTTCATTATACTCCTCAAGCACATCTGTGTGCACCCTCTCTTAAAAAAGCTGTCTGCTGACCCCTCCTGCCCAGCCAACTATCGCCATGTTCCCAGTACCCCCTTCCTGGATAAACTCTTGGAGAAGCTGGCCCTCCCCCAACTGACCCTCCACCCTGATCTTGTTGGTTGCCTTCATGACCATCAATCTGGATTCCAGGCATCCAGAGGCATGGAAACTGCTCTCCTGAACACCCATGAAACCGTGCTCACAAATCTCGATTCCATCTATCCTGCTGTTCTCATTCTCCTTGATCTCTCCTCTGCCTTTGACACGGTCAACCATTCCATCCTCATAAAACGACTCTTTGACACCCTCGGCATCACTGACCGGACACTGGTTTGGCTCACCTCTTTTCTGACTCACTGCCCTTCCCATTTGCAATTGGGTCCTTTCTCCTCCACCACCTCACTCTCGACCTGTGGCAATATCTATCTTGCCCATCTTGCTCATCTGATTTCCTCCTTATCTCCTCATTTCCAGTGTTATGCCGATGACACACAGCTTTCCTTCAAACTTCCCTCTTCTACTTCATTGTCCTCCTCTCTGATCCCTGACTGTCGGTCTGCCATTCAGGCATGGTGTGCAGCAAACAATATCTGCCTTAATTCTAGTACGATGGAGATCCTTCTGATTGGGATACCTGCTCCCTCTTTTCCTTCTACAATCTGGCCACCCTCTTTGGGCCTTCTACCTCCACCATACTGTGAGACCAAAAGATTGGGATACCTGCTCCCTCTTTTCCTTCTACAATCTGGCCACCCTCTTTGGGCCTTCTACCTCCACCATCCTGTGAGACCAAAAACCATGAGGTTCATCATTGATTCCACTCTCTCCTTCATACCTCACATCATGGAACTTACTAATAAACTTGACGCCCCATACAAAGGTTTTGATATCGCAGATAGTCATATTCCGGTGTCCACCAGCGTTAAAACACTCAGTGTCTATCTAGACGCAGAATTGACAATGAAAGCCCATGTATCCCACACTCGAGCATCATGTGGGTATATGATCAAACTCCTGAATCAAGTCAGGCCTTACATCTCTGTCGAAAACAGATCCATACTTGCCTCAGCATTGGTGAATTCAAGACTTGACTACTGCAATAGCCTCCTGTCTGGAACTACCAAGGCTAACATACAAGCCTTTCAGCTTGTCCAGAACATTGCAATTTGTGCCGTTTTGGCCTTCGCAAACAAGACCACATTTCTTACTCCAGGAATGCACTGCACTGGTTACCTGTGGTGCACAGGATCTCACATAAGATCCTGTCACTGGCCTACAAATGCTGGTCCTCTATTGCCCCCCTTACCTGATGAAACAGCTGATCCCTGACCACCCTGCCAGCCTTTTTTACTCCAGGAACCATCATAAATTCAAACAGCCCTGTTTCAAGCTAACCAAATTTGGTGGCTGTAGCTTCCCTGCCCGGGCTCTCAGAGAGTGGAATGGATTACCACTCACAATAAGAACTATCGACTCGTTGACAACCTTTAAGAAAGCAGTTAAAATGCACCTGTTCTGTCAGAAAATGGGCTAATTCTCTGACAGCCCTGATTGTATGTTGTCACAAGCTCCAAGAAACCAGTTAAAACACACCTCTTCTGTCAAAAAATCAGCTAATTCTCGCACACCCCCTAATTGTATGTTTTGTTTCTGTCTCATTGTCCCTGTTCTTTGTGCGCCCTGAGGCCTATGGGCATGTGGCGCATAACAAAAAATAAAATAAAGAAATACATAAATAAGAAGTCACACTTCCAGCTCCACTTCCTCATGGGCATTCTTCCTTTTCTCCCCTTCCCCCAGAAGCTCAATGTCTCCAGAGCTCTGGTCCTCTCCAGGCTGGACAATTGCAAAAGCTTTTTTTTCAATTTCCTTCTTTCCTCCCTACAACCCCTGCAGCTAATCCAGAATAGGGCTGCAAGACTTATCCTTGGTGTCAAGCCCCGGTGGTTGCAAGGATTCCCTGCTAGAGCCCTACGCTCCTCTTACTCCAACTCTTTGACTGTCAAGCGCTTCTCCAAGCAGAGTGTGGGTGGCAGGTCTTTCTCGTCATCTGGCGCATCCCTTTAGAACAGCCTCCCGGCCCCTCTCAAACCTGAGCCGACCTCCTCAAGTTCTGGAAACTGCTTAAAACTCTTATGTTCTCTACCTCTTTCCCCCTTTCTCTTCCCTGCTAATCATCCCATTGCAGCTCTGACTGGTGGCCTGATCCTCATGGCTCAAACAGCATTCCAGGTCCTTCTTCCCAGGTGATACCAGCACCCTCCCCCGGCTGCACTGCCCTCGCAGGACCTTGCTTGGCGGCTCTGCATCCCATCTTTGGGAGTCGCCTGCACTAGTATTTATTCTAAGGTTCTCCTCCTTGGCTCCCCTTAGCACTTCGCTCCCAGGCCCTCCACCAGCAATTGCCCTCTCCTCTGCGCCACCCCCTCCTTCCCTTTCTCCTGCACTTCTCCTCACTGCACTTGCATGTCCAAATGCCACAAGGCCTAGTAGGACCATAACTGTATTTGCCATTGGTACTTTCCCCTGTTCCCTTCCCATGTAGTCTTGTGGTGCTTTTCAACACTATTCATAGTCGTATAAGCACCTAACAAATGCTCAATAAAATAAATACAATAAAATAAATACACACTACCATTTTCCAGTGAATAGAAATGTTTTCCCTAAAGGGAAAGGTGTCTCTTACCATGCTGAAGCTTTGGGTTTTCTCAGAGGGAGCGTTAGGCTGTCTCAATTGGGGAGGAGTTACATTATTATTCCCTTGCCAGGTCTCACATGGGGCTTGGGTATGACAAAGAGATTTAGAGCTAGTCTGCTCCAATTGCCTGACACATTTAAAGGACTCCATGTAGGTCCACTCCTGGTATGTATAGCTGATGGCTGTGAAGGCAAAGGAATTCCTTGTGGTCAAGATTCGACCTTTGCAAGAAGTATTAATCTGGTAAGGCAAGGCGTACTTGCTGCGCTAAGGTTTCGACCACCATAAGCAAGGTTTTATCAGGGAATATCTTTTCTAAGGGCCTCATTACAACTCAGGCGTTAAGGGTTAACGCCGTCGTTAACCCTTAACGCCTGATTCCGATTTTAACGGCTGCTTCTAGCAGCCGTTAAAATCCATGGCGCTAAACCGCCTTGGTGCTAATTACGCCACCGTAATTTACGGTGGCGTAATTAGCGCCTTCCCCACTCCCATTATGGCCTATGGGGCAAAAATGGGAATGGGAAGGGTAAAATGGGAAATGGGGATTTACCGCCCCACTCACCTTGGAATGGGGCGGTAAATCCGCCATCCACCATGGTGTAAACATAGTTTACACCATGGTGGTAAAGTTGGCGTACTTACCGCCTGGGTCGTAATGACCCCCTAAATCTTTGGAGGGAACGTCCTTGTCGGAGTCCTGCCTGAATAAAACATCAGGGATAATGTTTCCTTTTCATGGTATGTAGGTGAGGATGAAGTGTTACTGTGTTGTATAATGTGGGTGAGTCCCTCTTTTTTGTTACTGGGGGGCCTGTCTCATAAGGGAACAAACTGTGCAAACAATATAAAGTGAACGGCGTGGCTACATGGATCCGTGATAAGACGGACATCCTGCAAGCTCCCGAGATCCGTCTTTGCTCCATCAACAATCGGCAGGAAAATGCAAACTGAAATTAATGAAACTGATGCCACCTCCACATGAATGTGGGGAGCATGCAACGGAGCATGGTAGGAGAAGAATACTGCTAAGCAGAGGGGGTAACGCACCCAAGAAGCTCAGGCGACCCCTGGACGGAGTCGTGAAAAGATGGCGGCCACACAGAAGCAAGACAAAGGATCTGAACACTGACGCAGTCGCTGGCAGGAGGACCGCCTCGCGAACCCCAGGGTAAGAACAGTGTCAACACCCGATCGGAGCTGGCCGCTCGCAAGACATATTGTAGCAGATACTAACAAAGTGAGTGATTATCTCCCGAGATATTGGTGTAGCGGCTGTTATACACTGCGGACCACATCATGGAATCGGGGGCTCTTAGGTGACAGCCGCAAGCCTTCGCACGCAGTGAAAGGCATGTGGTGTGGTGACCAGCTGACTGTGGAACCAAGATGATCCGGAAAGCAAAAGGGGCGCATGGAAAGGCGCATCCAGAAACAGACGGTGGTTGGTTTAAAGAGCAAGATGAGGCTCCAAGCAACAAAGCGGCTGGCAACTAAAGGGTGCACCGCGGGTGCGACAAGACTGGATTGCGAACAAAAGGCTAGGTGAATGAGGGCTGAGGACACTCAGAGGCCGGAATGCTGAATGCTGACAGTAAGGTGGACAGTAAGGCACCATGACACTAGGTGCCACATAGCACAAGCTATAAATGCAGATGCAAGTGGGGGAGGAGTACGTGAACAAGAGCTATGCAGACCATATGGGGTAAAGCAACGGATAACCCTTGTGGGCACAGTGCACATCCAAGACTGCACAGGCTGATTACCAGGGAATGTGGACCCACACAACGCCAAGGCCTCACTGACAAATGAGGAGACATGGATCCCCTGGCCCCAGGGGATGGGAGAGGCACCAAGATGGTCTGGTTAGTGTACCACCCCGGAGACAAGCCCTTCCATGCAATCGGCATGAGGCGCTGATAGGAGCTAAGGCGGCCCAACTAGTGAAGCCGAATACACTGGGGCGATGCTACGGCACACGGACAGCAGAGAGAGCACATCGGTGTGGCGGACAAGGTGCATCGGACCAGGCCCCAGCCGCACTACCTTCGAGAGGAACCAAAGGACATCTGCCAGCACACGAGAACAGGTAATAAGTTGATGGAACGGCGGCACAGGCCCACCCAGGGGCAGTCTGATGCGTGCAGGTGCCACTGGCTGAAAGATTGATGGGAAGAGAACAGGAGCACATGCAATAACTGGTGCTAAAGTAGACATAGTGAAAGGGGAGAACCTATAGGGGAGACGCAGATGCCTTACCACAAGGACAGTGGAATAGGTGACACAGTGTAAGCAACATTGACCACGGAGTGCCTCTGCCTAAGCTGCAGGACTGTCATGGGTATCAGGCAGGTAGTTGGGGCAAGCTGGGTGGAGGCTTGGCAGGCCTGGCATAGACATACAAAGAACCCATAACAAATTCCTCCCTTCATTTCTTCCTAAAGTTTGTAGTAACTTCCTGGTTACCACTTCCTGTTGCCAAACAGGAAGTGCATGATAGATCATGAGCTCTCTAGTTTTTGGGTGTGGCTGGCAATATGAGCCACACCCAAGATTCTTCCAGTGCTTTGTGTTGCTTGCTGTGAGCTGTATCAGCAACACACTTGCCGTTCTCTGGATCAGCCAGCATCTGCTTACCTGCTCCGGATCATCCTGTTTCTGCTTACCTGCTCCGGATCATCCTGCTTCTGCTTACCTGCTCCGGATCATCCTGCTTCTGATTACCCGCTCTGGATCATTCAGCTTTAGCTTACCTGATTCTTACTCCACGCCGCAGCTATCTCCAGTTAAGAGGGGACTTCTACATCGGCACCTGTAAGAACAAAGAAGAACAGCGTTAACACGCGCACATCAGTAACTCTGCAAATACTCACCGAATGTTCCCGCGATGCTGGAATCCAGGTTAGTTGCACGAGCGCACAAACCCCTGTAAGAAAGAAGAGACATTATTCACTGCGCTCGCTCCAATAACGCAGACACTTATTTCACTCCGCTCTCTCTCTATGTGGTGCATACTTACCAAAAGCCTCCGTGCAAACTTACCTAACCACCAAGTCTCCAGTAGCGCTGAACCCGGACTCAAGGCGCTAATACCAAATAATTTCTTCTGCAAGGGAAAGGGAGAGACATTAACAGGTGCGCTCGAATTGAAGGCGCTGCGCAAACCTACCAGCAGCTAGCTTTTTCCCGCATCGCTACTCACCCACAAAAATACCGGCAAAGACAATACAGACAATTTTGGACACTCAACATTCTCCGCGCAACGTTCACTTGTGGGAAGGACTTTCTAGCCAGTGAAGAAACTGGTGCCTTGAACTCTCGGCCTCGCTGTGAAGGCAGAAAACAGCATTTGGCATCTGCACTCAGCCTACAGACATTTGCACCAATCACATGAGTGAATCGCGCCCCTGCAAATGCAGGATGGAGTGCACACCCTACTAAATATCAAGGTAAGCCCATAGGGGGAAATCACAGCACACAGTAAAGAGAAGGGGAATTGGCTGAATTCAGGTCTGAGTGTACACCATGTATTTGACAGATATTCCTCCGGGTGAAACAGGGGAAGTGAAGACTCGGGGTCAAGGGAGGCTCGTCCATCGCTCCTGCAGAGACACAGGCGAGTGTGACAAGGACACACAATAAGAGGGGTCGGACAAGGAGCAGACACTGAGGTACAGAATAAATAACCAAACTAAAGCCCCCCGGGCTCAGCACCAGCCATTAAAGGAACAACGGACTCCCAACAAGGGAAGCGGAAGGGAGGCATTGAAGACCCCGCTCGCATAAGAGACAAGGGGCCTCAGCACAAGGTTGGCGCTCCGGTAAGAACGGCACCGTTAAGGCAATACTGGCATCCATTACCGGGCTGGTGTATCATGACCCTAGATGCCGTTGCTACCGGCATCGTCAAGGACTCGCTGTGGCCGTGCACCACTGTACCGGCATGCGGGCATGCGCGCAGATGGGGAGGCCTTAATACCGGCATGCCGCAAAGAAGGGGACACCGCGAGTCATACGTACAAGTACATACCGGCATCAAGATGCCGGTAAGAAGGGCCACCATGATGCTGGCAATACCGGCATCGCGGACCACCCATAAACAGCAAACTGCTGTGTAACCAAGTGCCACAGGTGCACACAATCAGCACAGGTGGAGGCAGTGGAGTCAGGGTCAGCACAAAAAGAGCACACCCACACACCACACCCCCTTCCAAGGCAAAATGCTACCACTTGTACTTGCCATACTGGGCCTGGAGGACATGCCTGCACTGCTATTCCTCGAGCAGGCAGTACAACAGGAAACACAGAGGAAACGCAGGAGGAGAAGGAGGGTGAGACATGCCCAGCAAATCCCACCAGTGCAGGCAGACGCTCCCCGCAGACAGCCAACAATCCCACGTATAAGGGCCAATCCATTTGAATTAACCCCAGCACAGATGCACACCCTGTACCGCCTGGACAGAGACACCATCACCAACATAGTGGAATTAATACAGGATGACTTGGTCAGCCTGATCAACATCCGCACAGCCATCCCCCCTTTGCTGAAGGTGGCATCTGTGCTCCACTTCCTGGCCACAGGCACTTACCAACACACAGTGGCCAAATGCATGGCATGTCCCAATCATGCTTCTCTGTTGTGGTAAACCAAGTGCTGGATGCACTACTGATGCACGCAAGTGCCTACATATCCTTACCAAGGACACCACAGGAGGCAAATGCCACCAAAATAGCATTCCATGCACTGGCAGGCATGCCCAATGTAATTGGTGCCCTCGACTGTACCCATGTAGAGTTGGTAGTCCCACATGCTGTGGAGGCGGTGTACCGCAATCGGAAGCTATACCATTCCATCAATGTGCAGATGGTGTGTGATGCCAGCCAGATAATAACACATTGCTGTGCCAGATACCCAGGATCCACGCATGATGCCATGGTGCTGCGGAACTTCTCACTACCCCGCTACATGGAAGGAGACGTTGTACGAAGTGGCTGGCTGTTGGGTGAGTCTGGCTTCTGGGCCATGGGGGCAGATGTATTGGGGGGAGGTACATGCATATGCAAGGGGAATGCCCTCTGGGCCATGGGGCAGATGGATTGGGGGGAATGGAAGTTTCTTAAGTCATCCACCGACACACAGCCCTCACATTTGCATGCAAAATGCCCCTAGCCAAGACATACATTGGGTGGCCTGGTGGTTTAAAATCCTAGGACCCTAGGTCGTGTATGTCACACAAGGCTCCCTCTATGGATTGGCATGCACTGTACAGGGCTGACAGTCATGTGGATGTGGTTACCAATGACGAGATAGTGCATATGAACTTGGATGATGTACAGGCTGAGCACACCTGTCAACTGAGCCTCATCCTCACACAAACTTCCTTCTGCTCCCATGTAGGTGATGCTGGATATCCTCTGAAGCCGTGGCTACTCACCCCTGTCAGGAACCCGCAGAACAGGCACGAGGTGGACTTCAATCGTGCACATACACGTACATGTGTGGTCATTGAGCAGACGTTTGGCCTTTTGAAGGCACGGTTTCGCTGCATCAACAGGTCGGGAGGGGCACTCATATACAGGCCTGAGAAGGTGGGCAAGATCATCAGAGCATGTGCAATGCTACCTAACATGTGCATCCGGCGGAACATACCCCTGCCACCTGACGTGGAGCTGCCATCACCTGGTGAAGTAGAAGGAGAGGAAGGAGTAGAAGTAGGACATAGGCCAGGACGTGAAACTCGTGAGGGTCGCGCAGTGAACAAAATGGTCATAGACCAATCATTTTGATGTACTTTGATGCAGAGGGTGCCATGTGTTGTGAACTGTGGGCACTGGTTGTGTGGGCACATGTGCACGAATCACCATGAAGCAATAAATTGACATACAAAAAATCAGCAATGTCCACTCATGTGATGTTTGTTACACAACTGGTGTATTCGTGAGAAATGAGGTACAACATGATTCAACAATCCACGCCCCCACCACCCCTCCACCACCCCCACCCTGCTCCCATGCCCCCAAACACCCCAGTACTACACACTACACCCACCACCACCCTCCACCCACCCCCTAACACCCAAGGTCAACTATGGCACGACATGTGTCTGGATGTATGCCCAAAGAGATTATGCAGGGTGGCCCTGCTACTGTTGAGCCCCCTTCGGAGGTGGGGGTTGGATCTCTGAGCGGCGCGAACTCCGCAGGCACATGTCTGCCTCGAGCTCGCTGGCGTGGATGATGCAATGAACCAGATGGTTGTGATCCAAGGGGCAGGGTTTGCAGTTGGTCCATGCGGTCAGCAATCCTGGTGAGGATCTGACCCAAGGCATTGAAGCCATCATGCACTTGCTGTGCACTTGAGTTAATGGCCTGGATAACGGCCGCAGCGCTGTCCTGGATAATACGGCGTGTTGTCCCCCCTTCAGCAAGGTACTGCTGCACATAGCCTTGCATCACCTCCTGCCGGGCCTCCATTCTGGAGAGACGTCCCTCAAGGTCCCGTATGGCAGTGTGGGTTGTGGTCGGTGGGTGATGTGGTGGCACAGCATGGATCATGGGGCTGTGCATGGCCGGAGACCACTCTCCATGGCTGCCCTAGTCGGATGAGTCCTGCTGAGGTGTGTCCTTTGGGGTGGCCTGCGGGCTTGGTGTGTTCACTACAGGCTCTGAGTGGACAAGTCCTGCATCGCCCTCATTGTCCGGCTCAGCTACCTCATCAACACTTGTTAAAACTGATATCATTAATTAATAAATAATTTGTTTGTCGACAAATTTGTATGTGGATTGCTGCCTGACATCCAGTTACAGATTATGTCTTCCGAAAGCGCTTGGCAGGCGAAGTCTCAATCAGAAGTACTGCACATGGCTCAGTACTATGAAAATCGTGTGAATAATGAAAAGGAAAAACTTGAAAAAAAAGGGTGACCTGAAAACAAAAGTCCTATTACAACAGATTGTTAGAAACCCTAGAGGGGGTAATCAATTTAGAGGTCAGTACGTTCCACAGGGAAGTACGCCCCTGGCTCCGGTAACCATTAACCAGTGTGCCTATTGTCGACAGGAAGGTCACTGGCACACACAATGTCCGACCTTGCAGCAAAGGTCATTTGGGAACATGGGTAGACGATCCAGAGGTCGCCCAGGTGCAGGGGGCCCTGGCAGAGGTCGGTTTGCACCAGAATCACAGCAACCTCCTTCACAGGATAAGCAAGTTTGGAATGTGGATAATAGATAGAAACATTTTTGATCACCCTTCTGCCGCGTACCTCTCTGAAGAGCTTCCTTTTGACGATATTCTGTTTCTCTAGGATTGCCCAAAGCTGGATTTGGAACCGACGCCTATTCCCGTTCATCAGAAAGGCCCCTACGTTGAGATGGCGGTGGGAAATAGGAAGCATCTATTTTTAGTGGATACGGGAGCACAGAAATGTTCCATTGACCATTCACGGGTTCCAAATATTCCCCTGTCAGGGAAGTCCAAAGTTTCCGTAGGGTTTTTAGGCACACCTGTAGTTTGTCCGGTCTCTTTGCCGGTACCGATAACACGGAGCAGTGTCCATTCCTACTTACCACAAACTGTGGGGAGAATTTGCTGGGGTTAAATTTGTTGAAGGAATTGCATGCAGTAATACATTGTTCTCCGGACGGAGTTCGGTTAACAATTTCACCTCAGCAATCACTCGCCTCTCAGTTTTTGACTCGACCTTTACCGCCAGAATTCAGTAATATTCCGAAATGCTTATGGGCAATTGATGATAATGATGTGGGCATTCTTCAAATTGAACCTGTTAGAATTATTCTGAAACATGGAGTTAAATTGCCTCACATCCCACAATATAAGATCTCAGTTGAAGGCGAACAGGCTTTGAAATGTATAGTCTCTGATTTTGTACATCGTGGAGTAATTGAGGAAATTACGGGTAGTTTGTGTAACAGCCCGATTTTGCCAGTATACAAGAAAGGTGATAATGCGATTCCCTTTCGGTTTATAATTGATTTACGTGCTATTAACAAAATTGTGGCTCCTCAATGTCCTATTGTACCTGATGTTACAATGATACTAACCATGATTCCGGCTTCTGCCACTCACTTTAGCGTTGTTGACCTAAAAAACGCATTTTTCAGTATTCCCATACACAAGGATAGTAGGTATTTGTTCGCGTTTACCCTAGGTGGACGCTCGTTCACATTCACTCGTGCACCACAAGGGTACACTGAGAATCCAATTATTTATAGTAGGGCATTAAAAGAGCAGCTCGATACTCTCGAGTTGCCTACTACTTGCATGTTACTACATTATGTAGATGATCTCCTCTTGGCTGCTGACTCTGAGAGTGCCTGTAAAGAAGGCACCATGTTGTTGCTTTGTCATCTAGCAAAACATGGCCACAAAGCTTCACTCAAAAAATTCCAATATTGTTGTCATGAGGTCGCCTATTTAGGCTATCTCCTGTCAAAGGAGGGAAGACGGTTGACACCTGAACGAATAAAAACTATTTCTGGCATGTCTGTCCCAAATACGCAGAAGGAAGTTAGAGCCCTGATAGGTATGGCTTCTTACTGTAGATTGTGGATCCCTAACTTTTTGTTAACGATTAAACCAATGCTGGCTTTGACAAAGAAGGGCATTTCTTTGCCATTGCCATGGACTTTGGAACACCAGACAGCATTTGACTTGTTCAAAACCGCGCTGTGTTCAGCGCCGGTTTTAGGAACTCAAATTATGAAAAGGCCTTTGTGTTGTATGTGCATGAATGTGATGGATGTGCTTTGGCTGTGTTAACGCAGGAACATGGAGGGAAGAATAGGCTGTGCGGCTATTTCTCATCCGCCCCAGATCCTGTTGCATGCGCTTTTCCGAGATGTTTGAGAGCTGTTGCTGCTGCTGCTGCGTCTGTAAAAAAGAGTGAGGGAATGGTCCTGGGTCATGCATTAACCCTAATGGTACCTCACTCTGTAGATATTTTATTGAATAGAACTCAAACGCAACACCTCACTTCCGCACGATTGACAAGATACCAATTGATCTTGTTTGCTCCCCACATTCAAATTCAGAGGTGTTGTGTATTAAATCCGGCTGAACTTTTACCTGTCCCGCAAGATACTGTTGATGGTGACGAAACGTCACACGATTGCCTTTATGCGACAGAACAAGATACTAAAGGTAGAATCGATTTGAAAGACACGCCTTTGAATAGCCCACAAGGAGAGCTATTTTGTGATGGCTCTTGTTTTAAGCTTCCGAATGGTACATCCACGGCTGCTTATGCCGTCACTACATTAAGCACGAATGTTGAAACCAAAAGAATTATGCATAATTCTGCTCAGGCTGCAGAAATCATAGCGTTAACTCGAGCTTGTGAACTTTTTGAAGGGCTTACAGTAAATATATATACCGACAGTCAGTATGCCTTTGGGGTGGTTCACAACTTCGGTAGACTTTGGAAAGAACGAGGTTTCTTGACCTCACATGGCACGAAAATACAGCATGGCACTTTAATAGTGCAACTACTTTCAGCGCTCGCACTCCCTGTTCAGTTAGCTATTATAAAATGTGCAGCACATCAAAAGGTTACAGATGATATAGGAAAAGGGAATGCTTTCGCTGATCAGATAACTAAGCAAACTGCCACTGATTTTAGTTCAGAAATGTATGCTGTAAGAGAAACTGTAAATATTTGCACTTTTGGTGAAAGTATCGATTCTGTAAAAGACATTCAAGCAGATGCTACTATAGAGGAAACCAAGAAATGGGTCGAGGATGCAGGAAGATTGGATGATGATGCGTGTTGGGTGGACAATGTTGAAGGAAAATGGTTACTCCCTGACGCCTACATTACAATGATGGTCATTATGGCTCATGGTCCGACACATGTCTGCGCGCATAAATTGACTAAAATGCTACACAGTGTATGGGCCAATGATAACATTTTCTAAATTTCGGAGCGTTTTGTCCAGGGTGCATGGTCTGCTTGCAGCACAATGTAGAAAAAGGTACCTCGACTCCTAGAGGAATTTTAGCTCCACCTTCTGTTCCGTTTGAGATTATCCACTTTGATTTGATTGAAATGGAACGTTGCAATAATCTTAAATATGTGTTGGTTGTCATTTGTGCTTTTAGTAAGTGGGTTGAGGCCTTCCCTGTTAGAGATGCAACGGCCATAACCACGGAAAAAACTCTGTTGGAACAGTTTTTTCCTAGGTTCGGGCTGCCGAGAGTCATCTGGTTGGCTAATGGGCCACACTTTATCGCTGCTGTAATCCTACAAATATGCGAAGGATTACAGATTGATAAACGGTTCCTTTCGGCCAGACATGCCCAAAGTGCCGGATTAGTGGACAGGCATAACAGCATTATAAAGAACAAGCTCGCTTAGACGTGTGCTGGCACCAAGTTAAAATGGCCGGACGCCTTACCGATCGTGTTGCTGTCGATGAGAACAACCCCTCAAACTAAGACTGGGCTCTCTCCCTTTGAGGTGGTAATGGGGAGGCCTGCTAATATTTGGGGTATGCCAAAAAGTCGCTCGTTGCGGGATATAGAGAATGTGCTTCTTTCAGATTACTGTAACCAGTTGACTAAAGATCCCCCCACCCGTGCCATACGATACAGAAGACACAGAATCCCTTTCCACTGCTGTAACCAACGTGCCTGAAACAGCAACAACTGACAAGAGAGTATCGGAGACCGTTCCAGAATTCGCCAGACAAAACGGCCATCTTGTCTCCACACTCTCCAACAGTGGTACTTCCGGATCAATCATTTTCTGATCCCATTTCTGTTCACTCGCCACCTCCAGTGGGAAGTGACGACATATTGTTATCCGATCCTTCTGCACCAGAAATTGTGAAATATAATTTACGTCCAAGAAAATAGACGTACAGCACGGTTTGACTGTGTGATTGAGGAAATCATTTGAGGGCTTGCCTTTTGGCCCAACTGTACGAAAGGATTCTGTTGGCTAAGGGTTGTGGGAAAGACATTAAGAAGACGCGCGACTGGAGTCACCAGCAAACGAACAATTGGTGTTTTTTCGATTGAAGACTACGATGCCTGTACCCGCTACCGCTCGTACCGAACTTTTAGATAAATATGTGACTAGCAGAGACAATGATCAAGCACGTAATGGGACCCCGAAAGTGTATTGTTGCCTTTTTGTAATAATAACTGGGTTCTTAGTAACTATTGGTTTTGGGTTGTGGTATCTGGAGGAAGCATATCCGCTAGAGGACTTTTTACCTGTTGAAAATGTATCTGTTTTCCCCACTCCTTCCGTGCAATTGCATACCTTATCGCCTAGAGATTCTTTGCATAGATGGAACTATCAGAATAATACTCTTTTGTTAATAATGAATGCCACTCATGCAATTTTAAATAGGACCAATTGCTGGATCTGCTCACATCTACCGCAACATGGGGATAAGGGGCTAGGTTGGTATATTCGTCCTTTACCGTTGACAACTTCTTGTTATGCTTCTCTTAGAGCACTATTCTTTGGCCGATGGAATGACACCATCTCAGGGAACTTTGATGGTACAAATTTGAATAGTTTTGAAAAACGTGTTTTGATGCCCCTGGGATGCTCTCTTTTTGCAAATAGGTGTAAGCCAAACGTTGCTTCTGTTAGGCCCTCTGATAGATTGTCTCGTCCTTTTCAGTCTTTGATCTCTTTCAAAATGGCTCCTATAGGCAATAAGGATGCCTCGCCTCCATCTTATTCTGTTCACCATAGCCTCAATTCAGTATCCTTCTGCATACAGAGGAATGGAACACGGTCAATGGGTAATTTTAGAAAATGCGCCAACGTTGCGAATTTGACTAGTGAGAACAGACCTCTGTACATAGGTGAACCTGACTATTTTGTTTGCGGTAATGTGGCATTTCCATGGTTGCCCAAGGACTGGCAAGGAACCTGCTATTTAGGGATTCTATTACCTGGGATATTTATTGCCAGTACTGCAGAAATTTCGAAGACTCGTCCATGTGAAAGGGGATACTCCAGCGCAAACTCTAGGAGACATCATGAAATCCTTTGTGCCATTTTTTGGGCAAATTACGAATTCAGAAGATATCAGAGGACTAGCGAGAGTATTGGAGAGAACCATCAACCGGACCACTGACATACTCTATACTATGACGTTAGAACAGAAAGCGATAAGATTAGTAGCTCTTCAGAACCGGATGGCATTAGATGTCATTCTTGCTGAGCGTGGAGGAGTATGTAAATTAGTGGGGTCCGCTTGCTGCGTTTACGTACCAGACTCCTCTCCAAAGATCTTTAGGGCTATCCAAAATCTACATGTTCTTATTTCAGAAGTGCATGTTCCTGAGGGAAACTTGGAACTTAGTGCATGGTTTTGGGACCTCCTACGGTCGTGGGGATGGAAGTTGTTTTCGGCCCTGCTGATTATCTTGGGTAGTTGTCTGTTCCTTTGTTGTTGTATACAGTGTCTCCCTGGTATATGTTCAGTATTAGGGGGGTGTTGCGCGCAAGCAACAAGTGTATTAGGGCATAAAATATATGCCCCAGATAAGATTTCCAAGGAGTATGTGTTGAAAGAAACTCTAGTGTCTGATCTAATGGCAATAGATATGTCTGACAGTGATTCAGGGTTTATAGACGTTGAAACGTGGTGTCAGTCGCAAAGTGATTGAAGGTAGTTTAGCGCTTGACATAGGCCAAAAGGAGGGTTTGTTAAAACTGATATAATATTGTTTGGTCCTCATTGTATATGTTGGTCTATGCCCAGTCACTTTGCGAGGAAATCCGTATTGCAAGGTCGTGACCTTAAGTGAATAAAGCCTCCATTTTAGATTAAAGCCGTCATTTTAGTTTATCGTGCTAAGTCACCCTGTGGCCTAAAATGGCCGACCTGTGTTCTCCTGTTCTTGCTTTAACCTCTTCAACCTCTGTAGGAGAGTTAAGGTCCAACCTGCCTGCAGGCTACATGTTAGGGTCGTGTAGACCTTGTCCTTTGTTGACCTCGGGATCAGGGGATTACTTGAATCAGCGATGTTAACCTACAAGTATACAAGAACAATAACGCTATCTAAACACGACATGCAAAACATCTTTTTGACCTGTATTAAAGCGATGTGTAAAGAGTGTAAAGTTAAACCTAGAGAATAATAGTGTTTGTTAGCAAATGTATTAAAAAGTAAACCGCATGCACGAGATATGTAAATTAGGAACGAACCTGGCGCGACCCTAGCCCAGTACATGATTAACTTATTGGAGGCTGGACATCGTTATAAAGAAACTGTATAAATACGCTGATGTCCAGCTACCAATTCCTGTTTACTGCTCACATTGAACCCTGCTGGTGGTCTCTGTGATGTATTGACGGCCAAATAGCTATTTGTGTACTTTGTTTTGTAAACTGTACAGAATTGCAATAAAGATTCTGGGAATCTTTACAAGCCTGTGTCGGTCTATTTTTCTTTGCATGGTGTAAAAGCCTTAATATTGTATTTCTGATTCCACACACTATGATCTGCCGATGCAGCCAACTCCCCAATTGTGCTGGCAGCAGCAGAATGTGTGCCATCCTCCATGCCTGCTGTGTCCTCAGCCAGTGGGGATGGTGTGACCACGGATGCAGGTTCAGGTGTCAGCTCATCCTGTGTGCTTGTCTGTGGTGCTGTTTTTGCACCGGTTCTTGGCTCGCTTCCCGCATGGCCCATCCTTGGTCCACTTGAGGTTGATGGACCTGTGCCATCAGATTTCCTCTTAGGCCTTTTGGCTGGTGTTGTGCATTGTGCACTCCCTTGCGCTTCGTCACTGTCAGCATCCGTACCTGTGGGGGACAGAGAGTGGCAGGACAGCAGTGATTGTTCCGCTTGCATTGTGCATGCATTAGTCATTGGACATGTGGCGCCATCTGATCAGTTGCATTCGTGGCTTTGTAGGGGACTGTGTACATGCAATGTTGAAGAGTGGATTTTGATAGCGTAGTCGTGTCCACATGTACGCATTGTTGGGTGCAGTTGGACATTGATGTGTTTTGGGAGGGTCGTCTTGGGTGGCACATGCCCATGAAATGTATCTTGTGGGTGTATTCGTGTATAACCGCAACATGCATTGGGATGGGATGGTGGTAGACCCAGAATGTGTACATGGATATGTGTAGGTGTGCATGATGGACCATTTGTTGGCTACTGTAGCAGCCACATTTGGGGGAGGATGATTATGATTATTTTTACTGTTTCAGGAGGGACACTCACCTTCATCTGCCGATGTTGGCACGCCAAACTCTGCTTCACCGACTCCTTCGATGGACTCCACGTCTATGATGGAGCTGCAGGTCTCCTCCCATCTGGCCAATTTCAGTGGTGAGTGTGGTCCTCCTCCTGTTGCCAGCCCCTGGCTCCGATTAGCCGACAATATGTGCCAGACTCTCAGCCTGAGGTCGTCCCAACATTTTTTGCAATCACGCACTCTGCGTGCGGTGGTGCAGACTGCACTTACTTTCTCGGCAACTTCTTCCCAGATGGCCTTATTCTTGAGCTGGGCTGGACGCCTGAGGTCATTGCAGAACACCACTTCAGCATTTGCCACAAGGGTGTCGGCCAACATGTTCAGCTCATCGCCCGTAAAACGTGGTTTGTGCAGGCGGGCCGTGCCTCTCCGGGTGGTCTTCGACATGTTGTCCGTGGTGGCCTGGGAGTTGGGATGCAGAGGGTCCTCTAGGTGGAGGATGGCAATGGATTGTGTTTTTAAAGATGGCTGCCATTGCATTTCCTGTTCCGTTGCGATGACGTTACTTCCGGGTCCGGTATTGACGCACCCGTTATTTGCACTATGTTAATAACAGTAACAGTATTTAGGGGTTGCCGAGGGCGGAGCCATTCTGTGCGTTTTGGTCGAATGCCGCTGTCTGGGGGTTTGGGGGTCGTTACCGGCATGCCGGTACGGCCGTTACCGGCATGCAGGGATGCGCGCGCCTGCGCACTCTTGATCGTCCGCTATTTGCGGGTTGGTGCCAAGCCGGACATGTTATTACCGCCATGGCGGTACAGCCAGATTTTTAGCGCCAACCTTGTGATGAGGGCCAGTGAGAGGCCACGATAAAGGAACAAAATGTGGAACTGGGTGCAAGTGTAGGTTGAGTGACCTGAATACCATACATGGTGAGAAGAACAGACACAAACACAAAAACCATAGGATAAGCCAGTGTGCATAAGACTGGGGGAGCTGAGCACGGACACGCTCTACAGACACTGCCCCCCAACAGACCTCCAATCTGGAATAAGGGCAAGAGCCAGGAGCAGCCGTGGATGACAGGCAGAACGAGAAACACCAAAGCGAACAAAGCAAATAATGCCAAGATAAGACAGTCCTCCCTTGATACGTTCACCAAACCAGTACAAACGATGGAAGGGGTGAAGTCACAGACACCAGACCCTAACGAAGGAGATTCCCAGAGACAAATGGATAAGCAGATACTAGGGGCCATTGCAGACCTGAATGCCACACTTGAACACAAAATCAATGCAATGCAGATTGTTAGGAATCTGCTACGACAAGACATCAGAACACTAGCAGAGCACACAGGAATGCTAGAAAAGGAAGTGAAAGCTAACACTGCTAGCTGTAAAGTTAACACCTCAGACGTCTCCACCTTGCAACAGCAAGTACAGAATCTAGAAAACAGGGTGGAGGAGGCAGAGGGTCGAGCCAGGCGCAACAATGTGAGGATCATAGGGCTGCCGGAGGGAACAGAGGGGAAGAACCCTACCAATTACGTTGAGGACATGTTTATACAGGAAATTGGAATGTGTGCATTGTCCCAGGAATTTACAGTGGAATGGGCCCACAGGGCGCTGATGAGATGACCTCAACCATGCACCCCGCCAAGGCCAATAATAGCCAAACCCTTGAACTACAGAGGCAGGGAAGAGATACTGGAACACTTTCGGAAGGGCGGTACCATCAACAGGGTGTCGTCTTCTATAACAGCATACCCGGATTATACCTTCCAGGTGCAGAAGAAGAGAATGGATTATGGAGCAGTAAAGAGAAGATTGCGTATGGTTCAACTCAAGTACCTATTGTTGTATCTGGCCAGAATGAAAATACTGCACAAAGACTGACCCTTGTTCTTCAGAACACCGGAGGAGGTGGACAATTGGCTGGATTCCCAGAACTTGCCGTCCAAACAGCGAGACCGAGCAGGCGAGGAGAGTGATAAGTGACACCTCGAGGGAAGTTCTGATGTGTTACGCTCACCTGGACCCCACAGGGGTGTCGATCGGACCCGGACAGCTGCAGTCTCCTTCAACTTGATGCGTAGTGCAGAGATGACTGTCTGGACTGGCCCACCTAGTCTTGTCTGCTGGACCCGAAGAAGTATTTTCCTTATGTTCGTAAAAGATGAGCTCTCCATCCTGCGTGTCTTGCAGGGGCGCGTAGATACCTGTTACTTCACTGGTTTGAAGGCGTTGGGAGAGTTCCAGTAAGTATTGACTCTGAAGTCGCTGGCGGGATTGGTAAGTATCAAATTCAAAGAGTTCAATGTGCCAGATGTTCACTCTTGTCCCCTTCCTTCCTTAAATTGCAACTGAGTTTGTGAGAAGAAGGCCTCATAGCTGCTGCTGGCGTTCAGGTAAGAGTCTGTGTTACCCAACGCTGTCCGGTAACTATTGCATGCATTAACGTGTTGTTGTTCTCCCTCTTTACAGATGCAGCATATGAAAATGTAGAGAGTTATGGAATAATACCGCCGGTGATAAGTCTATGGTGGTAAGAGGTTGTATTTGTTGATTCCCTTGGCTCATCTTATTTTTTCTTATGTCCCCTAGGTGCCGGATTATGGCGAAGAAATGATGGAGACAGTGCCAGATCGAAAGATGCTGTGAGAACTGGTGAGTATGGCGCCGTGCTGGAACTGGCGAAGCGACGCGTGCAGGACTGATGTACTTTCCAGGTCCGTAGATGAAATGGTTCCGGAATTAGATAAGGAATTTGAAATAAGTTTGTTTTCTAACCTTGTCCTTTTCTTCTTCTTTATTCTAGGAGCTCTGGATTCGAGGTGGGCGTGGCAGAAGACTAGATGCTGGCTGCAGGCACGCGGGCGTGGCAGAAGACTGGATGCTGGCTGCAGGCACGGTGAGCGTCACGCTGCTGGATGCAGAATAACGTGAAGCATGTGCTGCTGTTCGGGTGTGGTTCAAATAGCCTCCAAAGTAGTTCCAGGTAAGAAGTTCCCTAGAGCCACGCCCGAGTAAAAAATAGTCCCTGTAACAAAATAGTCCCATCCAGGCCTCATGTAGGCTTAGAATCTTTTGCAGCATGGTTTGCATCAGGTAATAAAAGTCTATGAGCCTGGCGCCTATGGCGCCAGGACTGATTTCTATGATGAGCCTGGCGCCTATGGCGCCAGGACTGAACACAGACAGCCCCTAGCCGGGGCTGCTGAGGTTTAAACAAATGTCTGGATGCCTGCTCCCGGAGTTGAGGGCCTTGGTCCTGATGCCCGGGGGTAGGCATCATGACAGATGTATAATTGGAGAGGTGGGGGGACAAATGTTGGAACAATGCTAGGGACTCTAGGACTCGTAGATAAATAAATGTGAGTTATGACGATTAAGGGAACATGGGTGCGATGCACGCGGCGCAAGAACATTCAGGCAGGGACTGTCTTACCCCCAGATAGGTAGTTTAGAAGGATATTGGTAGAGCAGTATCCACCTACAGAACTCTAATTAATGGCAAAGCGCTGTAAAGTGAGCGAGACGCGGGGATGCCTAAGATCCACGTTGGAATTTGGGCAATAGTTGGGGTTCGTTTTGAGGGGTGGGGGAGGGGGTGTGGGAAGAGGGGAGGGAAGGGGGGTTTGGAGAGTGGGGGAAATTGGGAGGGAGGAGGGACAGTTGAGGAGTTTCAAGGGAAGGGGTGGGAGGGAGTTTGAAGTGTTAAGGGAGACAAGCCTACAATCACAAGCTATTGAGTAAGGGGAGAATGGCAGGGGAGGAGATGGATAGAGTGGGGAACGGATGAGATAGGAGACCTGAAGATAGTGACCTGGAACGTGCGGGGGCTAAACAACTACATTAAATAGAATAAGGTCATGCTGTACTTGAAGAGACAGAAAATAGATGTCACCTTGTTACAGGAAACTCACCTGACCAAAGATAAACAAAGGGTGGTAGCGAGAAAATGGAAGGGGACCACTGTAGGAGTGACATACTTGGCGTATGCCAGAGGGGTTATAACAAGGATAGCACCACATGTCCCATTTAAATTAATACAGTCCACTGTCGACACAGATGGGAGGATGGTGTTGATAAATGGGCTGGTAAAGAATAAAGAAGTAAACATTATTAACACTTACGCGCCTAATCAGGACCTTGTAGCGTACTTTAAGAACCTATATAAGATCCTATATGCCAGTACTAACCCATATATAGGTGGGGCAGTAATATGGGGAGGGGACTTTAATTGCACATTGGACCCGGTGATCGATCGATCAGATGCAAAGGTCGGAAGGCCTACCCCAGCAGCGAAGGCCCTAATTAGCCTACACACCTAATTAGATTATATATTTGTAGGATAGGAGCTAACCATGGAAATAACAAGAGCAGAATACTAGGCAGTGGTTCTTTCTGTACTTACCCCCTAGAGCATAAATCCCGACATGGAGACTTAGAGCCGAGTCACTAAAAGACATAGGGCCTCATTACGACCCCGGCGCTAAACCATGGTGCTATTAGCACCATGGTCCATGCCGGGGTCCGCCATGGTGAATGGCAGAATTACCGCCCCATTCCAAGGTTGGCGGGGCGGTAATTCCCCATTCACCATGGGCCCTTCCCCATTCCCATTTTTGCCCCATAGGGCTCAATGGGAATGGGGAAGACGCTAAGTACGGTGCCGCAAATTGCGGCACCGTACTTAGCACCAAGGTCCCTTTGCGGCACCCTACTTTAACGCCTGCTAAAAGCAGGCGTTAAGGTCGGGTCCCGCAAAGGGAACTCGTAATGAGGTGTTAAGGGTTTAACGGCGCCGACACCTTTAACGGCGCCGTTAAACCCTTAACGGCAGGGTCGTAATGAGGCCCATAGAGTTTAAAGAAGACATGAGGAAAGAAATACGGGAATACTTTGAACATAACACTGGAAGTGTAGACTCAGCTGGCACACTATGGGAGGCATTAAAGGTGGTAGTAAGGGGGCGGCAATATCAAAATCAAAAGGACTGCAAGGGGGCATATTACAGGAACTGCAGAATGCAGAAAGGAAAGTGGAGATTAAAATGCGAGAGGGAGAGGGTTTCCCGGAGGAAGCTGAAGCAATACAACAATTCACAGCAGGAATGCAGGGATTACTGGGAGAGACTATGTAATCTGAATTATAAGAAATATGTGGAGAGGCAGCTTGCGGAAGGGGATACACCGGGCAGATTACTAGCCTGGCTATATAAAAGCGAGACCCCCAGACAAACAATTTGAGTAATGCATGGGATGGATGGAGAGGTGTGGGATATTCAGGAAGGAGTGAACAAATGTTTTTTTGAGTACTATCAGAGACTGTATACAAATATAACTGAAAGGGAGGAAATAGATGCTTTGGAAACCTTAACAGAGATCGGGCTTCCTAAACTAGATGCAGCGGAAAGAGAGAGATTGGAGGCCCCAATCACATTAGAAGAGCTGGAACAAGTGATTAAACTACTATCCACGAATAAAGCCCCTGGGGCAGATGGACTCCTGAGTGAGTTATATAAAACATACAAAGCAGAATTGCTCTCCCCGATACTAGCAATGTTGAATGAGGCATTTGACAAGGGCAATTTCCCAGAGTCCCTGAGGGAAGCGCTTATTATTCCGCTCCTAAATCCTGACAACCTGAGCATGGACTGTGGATCTTACTGACCGCTATCGATGCTCAATCAGAACAGTAAGATACTTACAGCAGTGATGGCTATTAGGCTTAGATCGGTCATAAATAAAAGTATACACCAATATCAGACAGGGTATGTCCCGCAAAGGAGTATATCCGACAATCTTAGAAAGCTCCATCATGTGATAGACCAGACAGAGGGGAGCGCCCAAGATGTGGCGATAATCTCACTGGATGCATTGAAAGCCTTCAATTCGGTTAGGTGGCCTTGACTGATGGCTGTTTTAAAAGAATATGGCTTTGGGCCTGGATACTGGAAGTGGGTCCAACTGTTGTACAGCGAACCATTGACTCGAGTTAGAATGGGGGTGACCATATCGGACGAATAGGGATTAGGCAGGGGCATCAGACAGGGATGTCCAAGGTCACCAATGCTTTTTATATTAGCACTTGAACCCCTGGCGATATACTTGAGGCAACAATACGGCAAAGTGAGGATCAGGACGAAGGGAGGGCAGCACTTGATTTGATGTATGTAGATGATATGCTGTTGTACTTGAAGTACCCTGAAGAGAATCTACAGTATATTTTAGAGGTTATGGAGCGGTACGTGATGCTTTCTGGTATAACGGTTAGCCCCAAGAAGTCAAGCATATTCCCCCTGGGCAGATATGTAGGAATACTGCGACACAAATTATTACAGGTAAGATAGGAGACTGAAACGTTCCGATATCTAGGAACAGATATATATCATAAAGTGGAGTTGGAACACAAGCATAATAAAGAGAAGGCTGTGTCAAAAATCCAAAACAGCATGACTTTTTGGGCCAAGTTACCGCTGACCATGATGGGGAGAGGGGCACTATTAAAGAGGGTGGTACTGCCCAGGTTACTACACTATATCACGAATATTCCATACCTGATACCCAAACAATTCTTTACTAAAATCCAGAGTTTATGCAGGGGGTTTGTATGACACAACTCCAGGAATAGAGTAGAATTAAGGAAGCTGCAGAACCCGTATGAACAGGGGGCATCAGATTGCCCAATTTCGAAGTATACTACCTGACTAGCCAGATCCAATATGTAGCAAGGTGGTTATCAGAGGCCCCTACATCGGAGTCCAAACTGTTGAGAGCCGAATGTACCCCTTATATTCTGAATGAATTGATGTGGCTGCCGAAAATGCAGCGGGAAAGGGGGACGAGACTGTTAGACCTGGGGGGAAGATGTGGTGGAGAGCCTGCCGAGTACTAGAGAACACCAGCCCGTGCTCCCCACAGATGCCACTAGTGGCACTAGAGGGGTTGGATGTGCAAATGAGGAATACCATCAGAGGGCTTTGGGAATTGGTGGGCATAGCAACCTTCGGGGATGTGTGGCAAGTCGGGAAGGCAATAGAGTTTGACACGCTGGTGGAAGGGGCAGCATTAGACGGAGGGCAATATAATAACATATATTAGGCTGGTGAAGTTGATAAAGATTACATGGTCAGAGGTAGAGCTGGCCCAACAGCCCGACATGGTCATGGAAACATTTTATGACGTGTCGGACGGGGGACATGAGGTCTCCCTAATATATGAACAACTGATATCTAGAGTTGGGAAGGAGGTGATCCAGATGAAAATAGATTGGGAAGAGGAAGCAGGGGAATCAATGGGAGACAGATTGTGGGTCAGGGCACAGGGATACCACAAGAAAGTATCAAGGAATTGGAGGTCACAACAGATTCTGTTATCTGTTACCCACAGAGCATATATGACACCAAAGAAGATGACTAAGTTAAAAAATGCTGGAACACAGGCATGCTCGAAATGCAGAGAGATGAATGCAGGAATGATACATATGTTCAGGGGGTGCCCTGAAATAATGATATTCTGGAGGGAGGTGGCTCATCTCATGGCAGGAAAAGGGATAAACTTCGATGTGAGCTCTCTGTGGGCATGCATGCTAGGAGAGTTCCCCAGGCCGCTGAAACTTAAACATGTGAGCAAACTCAACGACCTGGCGTATAAACTTGTTAAACGTAGGATACCAAAAGCAGAAGCATGGTGGTATGATGTCCCGAAATGGGCGAATGCGGAGACAATGGTGTGGAACCAAGCTGCGAATAGAGGGGGGGAGGAAGAGGCGGACACTTTGATAGCTTGGAAACAGACAGTAGCAACACTCTCAGTGTCCGTCTGAGCAAGTTCGGAAGAAGACAGCCCTTCAGGCGGAGAGGTGGGATAAAGGCCCGTGGGGAAGGGTTGTGGAACTAAGGGGTGGAGTAGGTTCAGGAGGGGGGGCGGTGTAGGATGTGGGGAGGGAAGAAGCAATAAGGAAACTGTACACAAGAACTGTGATACATAATTGTTGTTATATTGTATGATAATTAAGTTAAAACTAATACAAATTGTTTTTTAAAAAAACAATATAATGTGATCACAGGCTACCCCGCCCTTACACACGTCAGGAGATGGATGCAAGTTATGGTTGATACTGAAGTAACCACTAATCAGCACACATGGTCAGAAAAAGTAAAACAGTTTATTCAAACATGTCAATAAATCACGGTATCAAAAAGTGTTCTATACAATACATATCACACCCTTAACACATAGACTAGACATCATCCAATAGTTATACATCTATAGCCTCAGGAGATGGCTGTACTAAAAAAAACACAATCACCTATTTCCTGAGCAAGCTGATAGCTGTGCATATGCCCTAAAGCTAGGTGAGGTTAGTAACAGGAGTAAAACACTAGAAAGAAGATCCAGGACTTTGCGCCCAGTTTTACGAATGTGTGTTTTTAATAAATTGCCCTTTGGTTGATAACACGTGTTTCGGCCTTTCTCAGCCTTTTTCAAATCAGGGCTGATGCATTAACTTGCCACTGTGTATCCACATAAATCTCCTGTTAATTATTTATCCAATACAATTCACAAAAAACACCAACATTTAAAACGTATCATTTTCCAAAACAAACACCAACCCAATACCAAATAAGCATCCATGTTAAATGACCAATATAAAAAGAAAAAAGGGAACAGAAAAAGCACATAGATATTTAACCATATCAACAAGCAAACCAATAAACCATTGTATTACAAAAGACAGAGAAATAAGGGTTGGGGATGGATGCATAGGGTAGGTGAAAAGAGAATGGTGCATTGGATAAGTCAAAAAGAAATGGGGGAGAGAAGGGAGGGACAATCAAATCAGACAAAAAAAACACAAGAAAAAAATGTTTTCATTAGTCCCGGTTATTCAAATTGCATGATGCTATTCATCGCTATGTCGCAAAGATCCAACGACTTACCCTCTGTGGGAGTCACTTTCTAATTCATATTCTTGTAGTCTTCCGCTGAATTTGTGGGTGTAAATCCCTTCTTCTTACTTCTAATAACATATTGGTTGGTAAAATGCCATTAGTCCCTGTCCTAATGTTACAATAATTAAGAGAGTACATAAACAATATATATTTAACCCCACGTTTTAGTCCATAATATCTGGATATTCATGTTGTATAACTGATCGGTAACCATCCCTGATTAAAGGGGAACGTCGTGTCGAAGCCGAATTTGCGACTGTCATTCTGTTTTCTGTAAAATGTAAAGGTGCATGGCGAGAATAAGATGAGTGTTAGGATTTACTTTAGTAGCTCCGGTCATACAGGTTGGCTTGTTGCTAGTATGAACAGTGTGACAGAAGTTCCACTAGAAATGTCAACACATTGTGTTTCTGGCTAAAGAGGTCAGACTGTGTCTCGCATCAGTTCATGGGTGTTATTCAACCACCCGAGCCTTCCTCAAGACATCCATCTCAAAACGATATAGATGGAGTTCCCCGATTATGAGGAACACCTCCAGTTAGAAACTTCAATTAATTCTATGTGTCTTGGGCAACTCGCTTCTCGGGATTGCACATATGTGTGTGTTCTGTAATTTTTTACTTGCTGTTTGTGGTATACGGTCCTTTTAACAACTTGTATCCAGATTCTTGTCCACCAGCGTTCAATCTAATAGTGCTCCAAGAATGTTCTCAGAGTGGGCTGACCTCTCCTCTTCTCTTTTTGCATCTACCTCTCAGAGGTTCCATGTGTTAATATTCCCGCAAAAATATCGTCTTGCAAGAATATCAGCATATTTTTGTGGCAATATCAAGCCATGAAACCTGTAGGGAACACCCCATAATTTTTTAATGAAGCGGGGGACATCCCTGCAACCCCTGATCCCAATGACCCCATAAATTATCCCCACTAATAATATCGCCCATGGCCTTACCCGACAACCATATGTATGGCGATATTATTGGTGGGGATAATATAACCTTATACTCTCTCAGAGGTATAGGGCAACCAGTCCAGGTGGCTTGTAGATGGTGGCCATGGTTAGAGAGAGGCCACGAGAGATATAGGGAGTGCAGAACAGGCATTCAAAGGAGAAGTAGGCCTACATAGGAATGACAAAAGCAGAGATCCACTCTGGAAAGATCAGAGCTCCTCCCCCTCTGGGTCGGTTGGTTCTGGGCTCAGAGAGGATCTTGTAGCCATCATGGAGGAGAGTGTCAAGACCCGTGACATAGGTGGCTGTGAACCATGTATCGTTGAAAGCGAGGACATCCAGGTCAAGTTCCGAGAAGTGTTTGACAGCAGAGCGAGAGTTAAGAGTAGAGATGTGGAGCAGATTGCCACATTTGAAAGACTGGAGGGGCCTGAGAGTGGTCAGAGGCGGTAGCAGGAGGCGGCATAGTGGTCAGAGAGGAGAAGGAAGGTGCCAGAGAGATGGCAGTGGAAGGAGGTGACAGAGGTGCCGAGAGGTGCTAGTAGGAGCAGCAGAAGAAGGAAGGAAGTTGATAAGATGCGGGAGACGCCTATCAAAAAGGTGGAGATTGGATGGAGGGCCCTCGATCAAGACAGTTTATCCATTCAAGTTAAGAGTGATTCATGACAATAGAACTAATTTCTTTAATGACCCGTCAGCAGTGAATGAATTCATCTAAACTTTGCCTAAAAGATTAAGCGTACTCAGAGTTAAATGAGTTTAAATGAGTTTACACGCCATTCAGGTCTGGATGGTTTCTTTTCATGATACACCTAACCGTTTGCTGTACATGACTAAATGGCCTGTTGGTATGGTTTTCACACTTGTAAAATCTGGCATGGTCTGGTTTAAAATTGAGGGGTGGTTTTTCTGTTTGCTGCCTTTTGGGCATGATCTGGATGCAGGCTGACCTCACGCTTCGGGGATGTTCGGTGGTGCACTTGGCGTCTCATGGTGGACACCCACTGTTGGTTTTTGGGGTTGACTATGTTTGAGGATTGTTGCGATATCACTGCTGGTTGGGGTAGTTGTGGGGGAGGGGGTAGATGGGAGGTAGATGGGTGGGGGATTTTATGTTGCAAATGGTTCACAAAAAAATGAGTTGATGGCATAAGGCTGTGTTTCCTAGACAGGAAGTATGTTGATATTTATATGTTATGTTATGTTATGTTATGTTATGTTATGTTATGTTATTTTGCACTTATATAGCGCCTTATATACCATTGGTATGGTCTGAAGACGCTGGTAGGTTGAACGCCCTTGGGAACCGAAGTTCAGGTCAGTAGAGAGAGTAGGGAGAGTCAACGGCGCTTGTGCGCACCTGGTATGTGTGCAGCTGGTGTGGTATTTGTGAAACAGCTGCTTCTTAGCAGTAGGTGTGGTGGTTGATATCAGGGGTATGTGTTTGTTCTGGCAGGATTTATCCAGACCGACTGTGGCTGCGTTAGGCCTGAGAACGCCTGGCTGGGGGGTGTGTACCCAGAGGTGTTGGGATGAGAACAGTTATACCGAATGGTGTCATAGTATCTCTGTGTTCTAGTTGAGTGGTGGTGTAAAGTAGAGAGTAAGCGTGGGGTGTGATATGATGGGTTACATGCTCTTTCAAACGTCTATGCCCCAGATAGACAGATGTGGAATAAGCAATTGATGCCGGAGGTATGCACCCTCCTCAGCTGGAATGTGAGCGGCTTGAATAATCAGGCCCAAATTTGTAAGATCTTAACTTACAGTGACATGCAGCCAAGATTTCGTTTTCTCCAAGAAACCCATTTAACAGGAAGGTTGAATTATGTATTTGCAACGTCCTAGAGGGATGCAAGGTTTTCCACCTCATACTCTTCATATTCTCATTGGGGGTGCCTATAATTATACACATGTCACTGCTGTACCACCTGTTGCAGCATGAGTGTGACACTGAAGGAAGATATGTAATTGGTTAAGGGTCTCTAGCTCATAGATTGGTTACGTTCATGAATGTGTATGGTCCAAATACTAACAACCCAGAATTCTACAACTCTCTCTGGGTTAAATGTCTAGCCTATTCACACACACAACTAATAGTAACTGGCGACTTAAAAATGATACTAAAAGTGGACTGAGACAGATCTACAATGGGTGTCAAATCGCTATGATTTGCGGCCAGAGCTATTCATGGGGGACTGGATGACCTACAGCTGGTGGATTTATGGAGGACGCTGCATCCTGAACAAAGAGAGTATTCTTTTTATTCCTCTGCCCACAATATGAAGTCCAGTATAGATTATATTATGGTTGCACCAGAATTAGTCTGCAATAAACTGAATTGCTGTATGCTCCCAAGGACACTGTCTGACAATTCCCCGAATGTGTGGAAGTTTTGTTTGGAGAAATTAGTTATCTTCAGATCCCACTGGCGTTTTAAGGATCCGGCTCTCTTGGATATCAATTACTGTAGTGAGGTTATGAGGTTATAACCTCAGTTTTTTGCTAATAATAGTGCTTCAGTGACTTCTGTAGGGATTCTCTGAGAAACGTTCAAAGTCTACTTGAGGGGGCAGTGCATTTCACTGGAAAATTGTGTTTTAAAAGCTATTCGCAGGCGGCTAGCCAGTATTGAGGTAGAACTAAAAGATCTGGTGGAAACGTAAGGGCGATTAGGGCAGCCCTTAATTGATTCAGAGATGAGGCTGATAGGGAGGTGAGATTCCCTGCAGCTCCTCAATTGGCGCTGATATGTGGGGAGGAAGGGAGACCAGGAAGCTATTTGGCCAAGTTGGTGAGGGAAGAAAGAGGCTAAACTGACATTCCAGTAATTAGGAGAGTTGATAGAACTGCGGTATCAGAACCTGACTTGATTTTTGAGGAATTTAGATTGTTTTATGCCAAACTGTATGAAGCTAGAGGATACCATACAGCTTTATGTTGGGGAGGCTATGGTGTTGGAACCTCATGCTGCAGCTAGGGAATCCTTGAGCGCTCCTATCTCGGTTGAGGACATTATGAAAGCGATTAAAGATCTCCCAACCTCTAAGGCCCCGGGCTCTGAAGCAATGACCTCAGAGTTTTTCATGGAATATGGCTCTAAAGTGGCTGATTATTTAATCCAAGTGTGGCACAAAGCCTTACAGTCAGGCTCCTTGCCCCCCACGGTGAGTGAGGGAGTGATCTCCTTTATTTTAAAACATGGCATAGAACCATTGGGGTGTGCCTCTTACAGGCCAATATCTCTTATCAATTTGCATACAAAAATATTTAAAAAAATAATCCAGACAGGTTGCTTCCCTTCCACCCTACCATTGTGCACTTTCATCAATCGCGCTTTGTCCCAGGTGGTTCTAGGGCACTCAATCTATGCAGACTGTTTGCAGTATTAGCCCAGAATGATCCTTCTGTGCAAGCAATTGGAGGGCTTTTTGAAATGGAAAAGGCATTTGATTCTGTTGCCTGGGAGTATTTGTTTGCTTTGCTGGAGAGTGTGGGGGTTCCTGCATATTACCTGCAGTGTGTTAAAGTCCTGTATTCATGTTTTATTGAGAGGATTGGACTCTTTGGCAAGCACTCAACATCCTTCAAGCGGGGGTGCTGGATGCATCAGGGATGCCAATTATCCCCACTTTTATTTGGAATTGCGATGGAGTCACTCGTGGCTCATTTGAGAACCTTGCCCCATCATTGTGGGCTTGCGTTAGAGGGGTTCAGAGAGGTGGTATCTCCTTACCCAGATGATGTTATTTTATATGTTAAAGACACAGAAAGTAATTTACCTTCACTCATACAGGAGGTTGAAGAATTTCGTATAGTTTCAGGGTTAAGGGTTAATTGTTCTAAATCAATTCTGTTCCCATTAAATGAAACTGGCCGGAAGCCCATCGGGGCAGAGTGGTTCGGATGGGACCAGATGCCCACTCAGTGCCTGGGTGTGAAAGACCGTAGGAGTGGAGCACTGATTCTGAAAGATAACCATTGTGCTTATTAGGAATCAACTTGGGGTAAAATTGATCGGTGGACTGCTCTTCAAATTTCCCTTATGAGACGAGTAGTGATTATAAAAATGTAAATTCTCGCTTAGCTGTTGTTTCTTTTTCTCATCATCCCTGTGTGGCCTGGGTCTTTGTTTTTTTAAAGAATTTAGGTATTTTGTATTTTATTTGTCTTTTATTGAGCACCTTAAGCCAAAGCACTGGACATAAACACGAAACACGGTAAAATGAAAATGAATAAGCAGTTAGGTATTTGTATTTGTATTTGTATTTATTGATTTATAAAGCACCTTACACCAACGCGCTGTACAATGGAACAACATAATACATAAAACATAAACAATATAATGGTTGAAGCAATTACAATATGATTCAATCAACACAACAGTGAGAAGAGCAATTAACTGAAGGGAATAGGGAGAAAAAGGGAGTGGGACTGGATGGGGGGTGGTGGAGAAGAGTAGGAGGAGGGAAGGAGAAGGGTGAGAGAGGGGAGGCAGGAGAGGGGGGAGATAGTCAGGGGGAAAGAATAAGGAGGGGGGAAGCAGAAGGGGGAAGGGGTTTCAAGGAGGAGAATGGAGGAGAAGAGATTTAAGGGAAGTGCGGAATGAGGTGAAGGTGGGGGTAGAACAGATAGCAAGAGGAAAGGACTTCCAGTGTAGAGGTGCTAGGAGTTGGAAGGAGTAGAAACGGGAGGGGGCACAAGGGGACGGAGGTACAGTGAGAAGGAAATGGTCAGCAGATCGAAGGGAATGGGAGGGGGAGTAGAAGGAGAGAAGAGAGGAGAGATAAGGGGGAGAGAGACCATGGAGAGATTTGAAGACAGGGCAGAGAAATTGAAATTTAAGTTGGGAGTGAAAAGGAAGCTAGCCAAGGTAAGAGAGAGAGGTAGAGATGGAGTAACGGGAGGTAATAAGACAGAGGGTGTGAACAGCAGAGTGGTAGATGGATTTAAGAGGGGCAAGATGAGAAGTAGGAAGTCCAAAGAGTAGGGAAGAGCAGTAGAAGAGGCGGGAGAAGATGAGGGCGGAGATTAAGAGTTTGGTAGCGTGGAAATTGAGAGAGGGACGGATTTTGCGAATATTGAAGAGGTGGTAGCGACAGGTGCGAGAAGTGAGGGTAATATGTTGGGAGAAGGGGAGAGAGAGGAGTCAAAGAGAATGCCTAAATTACGGGCTTGAAGAGAGATAGGGAGATAGGGAGATTGGAGGGAGGACAGTGAATGAATGGGGGAGGAGAGGGAGAGGGAAGAGAGTTAGAGGGAATGAATACGACTTCGGTCTTGTAAGTGTTAAGAGAGAGAAAGCAGGAATACATCCAGTTCTTAATGGCAGTAAGGCAAGAAGAGAGTTTTTGGTGAAAGTCAAATGAGAAGGAGGAGAAAGAGAGAAAGAGTTGAGTGTTGACGGCATAGAAGTGGTGGGAGATGCCAAACGAGGAGATAACAGGGGCAATGAGGGAGGTGTAAAGAGAGAAGAGGAAAGGAGCAAGTACCGATAGGTAGGAGAGGACCGGCCACCCCAGGATACAGTAAAGGAGTGGGAAGAGAGGTAAGAGGATAACCAGTTGAGAACAGAGCATTTGAAGCCAAAGGAGGAAAGAGTGTGAAGGAGGAGGGGATGATCAACAGTGTCAAAGGCTGCAGAGAGATCGAGGAGACTAAGGATAGAGGATTGCTTGGCATGGAGAGCAGAGAGAAGGGAGTTAAGAATAGGGGTGAGAGCAGTTTCAGTGGAATATGTGGGAGGAAGCCTGCTGATTGGTAGGGTGGTAGGAGAGAGGAATTAGTGACAAAGGATGAGAGCTGAGAGCAGGCAAGGCGCTCGAGAAGCTTGGGGAGGAATGGGAGGAGAGAGATAGGTCTGAAGTTAGAGGTGAGAAGTGGATCAGCAGAAGGTTTCTTCAGAATAGGGATGATTGTAGCATGCTTGAAAGCAGTGGGAAAGGTATCTGAGGAGAGACAGATGTTGAAGAAGGAGGTGAGGTAGGGGATAAGAAGAGGGTAAATAAATCTTAGGGATGAGGAGGGAGGGAGAGGGTCAGTTGGGGCGGACGTGGGTGGGCTTTGGCTATGAGGGTGGAGACTTCGGAAGGGGAGACAGGAGAGCAGATGGACATGCAGGATGAGGGAGGGGGGGAGAAGAAGGGAAATCTGAGGGGGTGTGGATTTTTTGCCAAAGGTTAAGAACCTTAGAGGAGAAGAAGTTAGGGAAATCAGAAGGAGAGAGTGTAGAATTGGAAGAGGGATCAGGAGTGGGGGGAGAGAGAAGTCGAGAGAGAGTTTGGAAGATACAGCGAGGGTGAGTGGCTTGAGATTGGAGTAGGTTAGAGTAGTACAAGAATTTAGCTGAGGCAAGACAAGAGTCGTAGATTGCGTGGTAAGAGAAGTAAGAGGTTTGGTTAGAAAGCGAGGGAGTTTTGAGCCAGAGTCTCTCGAGACGACGGAGAAGGCGCCGGATAGAGAGGAGTTGAGGAGTAAGCCAAGGTTGAGAGGGTTTCCGGGTTGGGCTGAAGAGAGAAAGGGGGTGGAGTTGATCAAGGGAGGAGGAAATAGAAGAGGAAAGGGAGGATAGAGCATCATTCGCAGATAATAAGGAGAAGTCTTGGAGAGTTGGAAGAAAAGAAGAGCAAGTGTCAATAAAGAGGGAGGGGTCAAAGTTGTGGAAGTCACGCCGTGAGTAGATTGGAGGGGAGGGGTTAGGAGCGGAGGAGTGTGGGAGAGGAGCAAGGGAGAAAGAGAGTAAGGCATGATCAGAGAGATAGACAGGAAGAGTAGAGACAAGGGAAGGGGGTAGGAGGAATTGAAGATGGGGTCAAGGGTGGAGCCAGAGGAGTGAGTGGGGGAGGAAGGAAGAGGGGAAAGGAGGTAGGAGTCAAGGATAGAGAAGAGGGGAGAGGATTGAGGGGAAGCAGGGGGATGGAGATTAAAATCGCCAAGCACTGATAGAGGAGAGGGGGAGGGAGAGATAAGCGAGAGGAGGTGATCCAGGTCATCATAGAAGGAAGAAAGAGGGCCAGGGGGACGATAGATGATTAGGAAAGAAATAGGGTGGGGAGAGGAGAAAGATTTGTAAAGGAATTCAAAGGAAGGGAAAGAAGGGAGAGATGGTGAGGAGGAAGAGGAGATGTACTTGGGGTGGCAGAGGAGGCCAACGCCTCTGCCACGGCCAGTAACGCGAGGGGTATGAGGAAAGGAGGAAGAGGAGGTGGTTAAGGAAGCAGGGACAGAAGTGTTATGGGGGGGATCCAGGTTTCAGTTAGGCATAGGAAATGGAGGTTGAGACAAAAGAATAGGTCAAGAACTACTGCGGTTTTGTTGCAAATGGATCTGGCGTTCCAGAGTTGCATGTTCATGTGGCTAAAGACCAGTGTAGCAGATTCAAGTAGGGATGGTAATCAGAGGACTGAATTAGGAGAGGGATAGGGAGAGGATAGCAGCAGACCAGGAGCAGAATGAAGCAGCGCCTGCCACAGTCAGATGAGGGGCAACGGGGGGAAGCGCCGGGTCGGAGTGGAAGTGCCAGGCAGCAGGCACCAGCTGACGCCAATGGAAATCCCAGGCCCAGCGATGGCAGATGGAGGACCAGAGCCAAAGTGGGGTCATAGACAGCAGGCACCAGATACAGCAGGCAGTCCAGGGCTTGAAGGTGACCGCAGACAATTGAGGTAGGCAGGTCAAGAATGGGGTCGTAAACAGCAGTTGCCCGATACTGCAGGTAGTCAAGGGCCAGGAGGTGACCACAGGCAGTCGATGACGGGCTGGTCAAGGGGGAACCAGAGTGACCACACCTAGACCTAAGCAGGTGTCAGTTCATCAATAGGGGCATTGTTGGAGGGCCCAGGCGATTGGTGTAGGCAGATAGTGGTCACGAAGCTGGGCTGCAGCACCTAATCTAGAATAGGGAGAGCTGGGGGTACCAGTTCTTAGAAAGAGTCACTGGTGGAAGGGGCCAGGGTAGTTGAGGCAGGCAGCTGATGTCAGGATGATGGGGTGCTGCCCTTGTTCTTGGGTGGGGAGGGCCGAAGGCACCAGGACTAGACTGAGGGTGGGGGTCAGTGAGGGGTCAGGCTGTTGGGGCGGACCGACTGATTCTGCAATGTTAGGCAGCTACAACTGGACTAGAGTGGGGAAGGCCCCAGGCAGAGGTGTCAGGAGCAGTGTGGAGGCTCCAGCAAAAGAACAGGGGCGATCAAGGAGGATGGGCAGGTACGGCAACCGTGTAAGGCTGCACCCGCTCCTGAGAGGGGAGGGCCGCAGGCGACGGAGGCAGGAGCGGTATGGAGGCACCAGTAGAGCACCAGTTGATGAGGTGGATGAGTAGATACCGCAAACCTATTCAATTGCGCCCACACGTGAGCAGGGAGGGTAGCAGGTGGAAGGATAGGGGTAGTAAGGAGGTACTGGTGGGAGATCTCAGGCAGCTGTGGTGGTCAGGCTGATGTGTCGATTCTCCGAGACTACTCCCGCTCTCTTGTGGGGGGGGCACAGGCGGCACCAGGTCCAGCAGGAAGGCACCAGTGGAGGAAATCAAACAGTCAAAGTGGATGGTGCAAAGCAGGGATCCTCTGTAACTGCACCCACACTTCAGGCTACTCTCGCTCTTGTGATGGGGGGCCGCAGGTGGCACCAGGCGTGGTAGGAAGGCACCAGTGGAGGAATTTAGACAGTCAAAATGGATGGTGCAAAGCAGGGATCCTCCGTAATTGCACCCACACTTGAGTGGGGAGGGCCGCAGGCGGTGGGTCCAGGAGTGGTGTGGGGGCACCAGAAGAAGAACAAAGTCAGTCAAGGTGGGTGGGCTGAAGCAGCAATGTTCTGTGGGTGGGCCCGCACTAGAGTGGGGAGTGTTGCTGGTGGCAGACTGGGTCTGGGACCATGAGCAGCCACACTGGGAGGACTTCAGACAGCAGAGGCGGTAGGGCTGGGGCCAGGATCCTGAGCTGCCAGACAGGAGGAGCCAGGCTGGTGAAGGCAATCCCATGCAGCCGCGATCGATGTCAGGCGGGGTAGGCCGGTGGCGGCAGTTCAAAGACAGCAAGGAGGCACCCCAAGCAGCCACGACCCTGCCGGGACCCTGAGAGCCAGTGTGGAGGGTGGATGGCCCAGAGACAGAGTGGAGGCAGTCCGAGCAGCCACAACCCCGTTGAGACCCTGAGCAGCCAAGCTCGTCTCCGGGCGGTTGAGGACCGCAAGCGAGGTACCAGGACTGAATTCAGGTGCCGGGAGACACTTATGTGGCTGAGCCTGCTCTAGAGTGAAGGAGGGCCGCTGGCAGTGGGACAGAGTCAAGATGGTGGGTCCCTGTGCAGGCACAACCCTGAGGCAAGACAGGCACCAGGATTGAGTTCAGGCGTCAAGCAACACTAGGAGTCGGAAAGAACTCACCGCTGATCCACTGAGCACCGGAGGAGCCGGGCTGGTGTCAGCGACTGAAAGTGGCCGAGTCCTCTCCCGAACGAGGAGGGCCACCGGCGGTGGGACGGAATCAAGATAGTTGCACCCCGAACAGCCACAGACCCGCCGGGACCCCGAGAGCAGGAATGGAGGCGGTACGGCACAGAGAGAACAAGGAGGTATCCGAAGCAGCCACGACCCAGCTGAGACTCCGGACGGTCGAATACCGCAAGCGAGGCACCAGTACTGCCACAGGCGTCGGGCGACACCCGGAGGCAAAAAGAACACACTGCTGTTCCGGCCGTCCGCCGAGCGGGAAGGATCACCGCAGGAGCCGGGCTGATGGCGGAGCAGGAGGAGGCCTCACCAGGGGCCAATCCAGAAACAGTTGAAGACAGATCCGATTTTAGCCGAGATCGCAGTCAGAGGGTAGCAGGAACAGAGAAAGGTAAGGAGCAGAATTGCTGTTTTATTTTAGAATGATACAGCCTGTTGAGAGGAGGCGCCGGTTCAGGCTGCCTCCTCTCAACAGGTCCAGGAAATGATCACTCAGGAATTTGTAGAAGAGTGACTGTGTACCTTTACAAGAGAACCCGCCCCCCTTCCTCCTATATGTTGGAGACATGAGACTGTGCCGTGTTTGACACCTGCCATTGTGCCAATACTGCAACGTGTGTTCGGAAGAAGATACCTGTTGAGACAACCCTACCGAATGTATCTCCGAAGTGATCACTTCCTAAGGGAGGAACTTCCTGAAGGAATATGAGAAAGAGCAGAGAAAAGAAGCTAGTGATGTCATAAAAACTATGTATGACGTCCTAAGATACTGGCTGAAGAGGATCCTAAAGAAACTAATGATGAAGTAAAGAATCAAGTGAGAGTTTAAATACAAAGACAATATTACATGTGCACAAAGTGCTGCAGAAAATCAGCCGTTCAATAAATGCACAGATGCAGGGACGTAGACTAAGTCATCATAGAAGCTGGCTATATGTAGTGAATAGAACGCAGGCAAAGCCGCCATTATATTGAAGCTGGACATCGGTATCATGAATTTAGTAAGCGAGGACCCATGAAGCGGGAAGGGAAAAACTGTGCCGCAGTAAGAATAAGCAGAATTGTGGAGCTGCATGGCAAGTTTGTCTGGCCTGGAGTCAAGACTGAAACAGCCATGGTCAGCTATCTATTCTGGAAATGAGGGAATATGCTGAGGATGAATCATCCCTTGTTATGGTGCAAGGAAAGAACACAAAGAGTGCCAAGATTGATTCATTTACAGCATTTAAAACCTGCAAAATGGACCAAATTGTGGTCTCCTGTCATTTGAGCCAAGGATAAAAATAGAGTTCGAAATTGGAGTCCCAGACATGATAGTGAGGGCCCTCACTCCCGTGCATTCTCAAAGACAAGGATACTTTGAAAGGCCAAGTACAAAGACAAGGCGGACAAATGTGGGCTAAAAGTGGTTGCTTTGGCGTTTTTATTAGAGCTTTGGAGTATTTCTTTTGTTTCCTTGACTTTGAGAAGGAGCTTCCAGACAAATTACCTGCTTTCTCTGTTTAACCCTCAGTCTAGTTGTTTGCTGTGGTTGCTGGGGATACTGACAAGCTGACATTGGAGCCGGGATATCTCACGCATTGGACGGCACCCCACAGGTTAGACTATGATTTATGCCACGTATAGAGACCCTGAATGCGTGTATTTTGCTTTCACGTGCATCTAGTGAACTTGTGCAGCAGCACCCATACTTGCAGGGGGCGACTGCAGGTTACCAACCTTTGAGCCCCTTGCGACTGGGTGTGCGCCTTTGGAAGGTGGCAACGGCAGTTTCATTAATTCATGAACTATGCTGTTACACGTACTCCCTCAGCCTCAGAATAACAAAGACAGCACTACTTATGAATCCTGGCTGCCTGACCAATAACTGCGATAGGAAATCTCCCAGAATTTTGAATCCACCTACCTTAGCTTATTCAGAGGCAGTCCGGTAAAGTGCCCTGTTTATTAATTCACTCTCAGTCTTCACATAAATTATGCCAATAAAATAATGCCCGCATCCTGCCGGAAATACCCACTGCGCCCCTCTCGCTCTGGGACACAGAGTGTGGCCTGCACATTAAAGCAAATTGCCAAAATGCCAAAAATATTCTAAATCAACCAAAAACATAACAGCTGGGATTCCAACCGCTCTGAACGAGCTGAATGTCACTGGAAAAATAACTCCTTTGCTGAAAAAGAACATGTTGCTTGATCAGACAGACTGATTGTCACAGGCCAATACAGAAATTAGATGTAATGCTAATTCACCGGAAAATCTTTCATTAAACTCACCAAGTGAGCAAGAAAGTTTCGAAGCCGGGATTGCCTTGCAGGCTGAATCTAATCAGCTGGAATTGGGAACCTCTGTATTAAAAGTCAATACAAATGACCCCATTGCGGGAGGGGTAATGACATCAGACTTGTCCAACTCCCTATTGCACTGGATGCCTATTCCTCACAACGACAAAAGGAAGATGAGGATTCTTCTTCTGACTCGTTTTGCTCTAAGACTCAGGACACTGAACCTGAAATGATGAACACTTTAAATGCGTTAGTCATGTTATGCAAATCTGTGTACAGGGAGCAACTATTTATAAAAGCTGAATTAGCAAAAGCAATGACCATGTTGACCAAAGCTCAGGCCCTTACCGTGAATAAGGTTGATCTGCACAATGTAACCATTAAGTACCAACTATAAACAACCCTAATGGGAAACAAAAATAGAAAGTAAAAAGCATCTGCCCACCCTCCCTGGCAAGTAATAAAGAAAGTCCCAAGCAGAGTAAGAATATGGAGGAAAACACTCCACAAGAAAGTTTAATAAACACAGATCTGGAGTGTATTAAGAAAGGTGAACAAAACCCAGGAATACATCACTGGCCTAAAGTTAACTGCTTCCAAACCACCCCCATTGGCAGATTACAAAGTCTAGAAGCAGTTATAGCTAACTTTTTTTACCTCTCTTAAAAATACTAGAGAAGATACCAATGAAGCAGGTGGATCTGGAATGTTAACCCAAGGCCAAAGTGGGGATGACTGCAGTGGATACAAACCAAAGGGCCCTATAACAGGTCAACCTCGGCAGATTCCTGTTAAGAAATCCAAGTCTTATACTCATCTGAAAGAGGAAGATGCCCCCTATCATACTAAAGTAGCTTTACTCGCAATCTTCACAGGCACCTCCTCTCTTCAGATAATGATTACTGACTTATATGCAACATCTGAAAGTCCCTTTTTAAACAGGCCATATGTCCTTGAACGTATATACTGACTTCCTACCTTTAGTAAAATTACTACTGCAGAGCTAAAACAAGTTGAAATTCCACGCTCCATCTGGAAATCTAATTGGGTAATATTACGGTTTGTGTAACCCATTATTGCAGAACTGGTGATGACACAGTCCCCGAGATTCCTTGCTATGGAATAAGATTTTACTAAGATCGTTAAATCAGCACCCACAGGAAAAAAAAAGGATAACGGGTTTAAATCTGACAGCAAACCCCTTTAGGATAATTACATAAGTGATATAGTCACTTGAGTGATGTCTGCTCTGCAATCTAGAGAAACTGCCAGGGAAAGACAAGTCAGAGAATCTTCTGAGTATATTGATGATTCAGAATGACCCTTTAAATCTCTGACAACTCAACTAGGGGTTTTCACTCTTTTATGACAAACCTATTAGGAACCTAGACCCTGCTTGTGGCTGAAGTTGTATCGCTACAGGAGACCTGGGTCAGAGAAATGTTACAAATTGATGGCTATGTCTCCTTCAAGAAGTCTGCCCAGAAGAATAAGTATGGCAGACCATTCGGGGGGTTAATTACTGCTGTGAAATCTCAACTGAAATCAAAGGAATTTCCTTCTGAGCAGCACCCAGACTCAGTACTAGCTGTTGAGCTTGAAGTGGAAAGGGGTAAAACTATCTGTAAGGTTTTGTTGATTTATGTATACTGTCCTCCAGGGTGTGATACTAGTGAGAATATTGCCAACCATACTAATGTGATGCTAGATAACTGGAAGGCTACTAACCCAACTTGAGTCTGTTATGTTATGGTGGATTTCAATTTTAAGCGCCCCTGTTTTCCATCGGAAAGGTCACTTTTTGCAAGAAAACTCTTATGCCAAGACCCACAAAAATTGAACCCAGGGAAGAGGAGCTAGCTCGATTTTTGATCCTCGAATGTTTGTATATAAAGCTATGCGTGAACCAGCTGATTATCTACTAAAATGTCCAAAATCGCACATCTGTCAGCACTATTTGAGATTTCGTCTAAATCTTTTTATTCCAAAAGAACTAAACTTTTTTTGTTTTTGCGCAAATAAGGCAGAGAAGGAAACATCAGAACACTGCATAAGGTACTGCCCTCTATTAGCCAATCAAAGAAAAACATTCTTTAAAAAACACCTTGTAAATGCATATAGCCTTATGGAAATAACGAACATCTGGCTAGCTATAACCAATAATTCTAAATTGGGCATGCGTGTGGCAATAGTGCAATTTCTGGAATCTATATTTCAGCAATATGACAGCAATAAGCTGTCTCCAAATTAAATGTATTGTTCGTCTAGTAGTAATTACCTAAATTGGTCATTTCCATTTTGTTAACAACACTGTATATCTCAAATAGAATAATTTGTATATCTGGATTCGTTTTATTCAATGTGAGAATTTACATTTTCATTTTCTTTCTTTTAAGACAATAATGTAACTTTAAGAAATTGATAGATGTGTAATTTAACTAATTTGCTGATATTTGACTGAATTAAACAAAAAAAAGAGGAGCTAGCTCTTGATTCAAATCCCTGGTTGGCTTTTATAAAGACTCACCAGTTGCTACAAGTGATCAAGTGATCAACACCAGGGTCAATGATACTTTTTACACCTGGACCAACGGTCAATCCTTTTCTTAGATAGACCTAATTCTGACAGATTCTCAGGGTTTTCAAATGTAAATGGCTTTAAGCTGATTCCTAATACCCTGAGTGATCATGTGGTAGCAGAATCTTCCATTGAGGTAACGGCTAAAGCCCAAGGCAGCCCAATGATGAACAATTATAAGGTAAATGCCCAAGGAAACCGCATTAGTTAGTCCGAATCCAACACAGAGAACATTAATCAAGTGCTACTAAATGACCTAGGCACAGACTCTACTCCTTCTTTTGTGGATTTGAAAACCTACCATCATACCATTCAATGCTCGCTTAGGGATTTTCTGCATTGTCAGAAAAGGATCACCTTTAATCATTTTCTCCCATAAAAAAATATATGATAAATTGGTGCTGAAAAGAAAAAAAGAGTTGAGATCAGACACACGATGGGTTAAGAAGCATGTGCAAGACCTTTTTGAGCAAAGTAGCGAGTTAAACAAATTAAAACACGCTTTAAGAATTGGCATAGAATGCATAAGGGCTCAGTTATTTCAGCCCAATGGAAGAATATGTATACTAACTTGCTAAAATATGAATAATTTTTGGCACTATTTTAATAAATTTACCTCAGGCTCTCGCAATATCAGAGAAATTAATCCTATATCAAATATGGTATGGAAGGATTATATCCTATCATTACACTATAACAGGATAACATCAGATACCAGATACTGGGCCTCATTATAAGTATGCCAGTCCATTAACAACACTGCCGGTAAGCTACCGGCACCGTTGTTACCGGACCGGCATACTCTGAGTTCTGCAAGCGGGTGCCTTTCAGTGCGCCAGGTCTGACCTGGTGGGCGGTATGCCACCTGCTCGCAGACGGCACCATTCAAGAATGGTGCCGGTGCATCTGTCCTCCCCATTCCCATTGAGTCCAATGGGACTCAAAGGGGAATGGGGAGTAATATTTTCAGGCACCTGGCAATGGGAAATTATCGGGACCGCAGGGGCTGTAATGCCCCGGTAAGTCCTCATTGTTATGCGCCGAAAAGAAAATGACTCCGGCGGCAGCCATGCCGTTTTTACCGGCACGGCTACCGCCAGTGTCATAATGAGGTCCACTGTATGACAAAAATGTCTTCTCTTTTACAGAAGCTGATATTGAGAACATCATTGCCAATCTAAAAGCATTTAAAAACCAGTACCCAATGGGTTGCCAATATTCTGGATATCCTAAAATGTGGGAAAAAGTACTATATGTCATCTTCTGTGAGATTATAAACACAGGTTTTATAGGTCCTGGCAAAATGAACTTCTAATTCCAATTTACAAGAAAGGGGCCAGGGATTCTCCGCCAAACTATAGAACCCTGGCAATGATTGATCTTATTCAATCTATTACTTAGCTATATTAACAATGGACTTGTCAGCAAAACATTTTTAGTAATCAAATCACAGGCTTTCATGAAGTTCTTAGTACCCTATCAAATATCTGGGTATTAATGTATTTCATACACTGCATTCTTTTATCAAAGAACAATGTATTATATATTTGTTTTATTGATTTTACCAAGGCATTCGGTAAGGTTCATAGACAGATCCTTCGGTATAAAATGGAGAAATATAACATGCACCACCAAATCCTTCACTTTTCAAAAACGTTGTACTGTAAAGATACCATACAAATTCGAATGAATCAGGAGGGCACACTTAGTGAAAAGGTGGCAGTTAATTTTGGCCTGAAACAAGGCTGCACTTTGGTGACCACATAGTCTAACATCTATATTGACGCACTGGAAAAGGCTTTTAAGAACTGTAATAATCACCCTTTGCATGTGAAAACCCACCCTATCTCCTGGTTATCATACACGGATGATATTAACCTTTTAGACCAAACTGCCATAGGTTTACAACACAGCCTCACTGCTTTGGAGAGCCATTCCATAACTCACAACTTGCAAATAAACCTCAATAAAACAAAAATCATGATTGTCAAGGCCAATCAAAAGAATATAAAAAGATATAATTGGTACGTCCAAAATGAGCCTCTAAATGAGATACTGAATTACCTATATTCAGGAACATTAATAACCAACAAATTGGATAAAAAGTGCTTATCGAAATTTGTTATGGCAAAAGCAACAGCCAAATTTAAGGCCATAAGGACCTTTATTTCAAGCCTGGGGGTTACTCAATGGAAGGGCTGGTAAAGCTATGTAATGCATGCATTGTTGTCCCCACGACAGTGTATGGGCTAAAGGTTTTTACTGTTAGGGAGACTAGATGTCTTGACATCCCCTGAAGGGAGGTTATGGAAGAATGCCCCTAGGTGTATCTCAATCAGTCCCGATGGAAGCAGTTTGCTTTGAATTGGGGCTTACATCTGTCTCAACCAGGAGAATGGTTGTAGCATGTAACTTCTACTTAAAACTAATGATGAGTAGGGACAATTGGGAATCACCCAATGCATGCTTCTTGGATCGGAATGGTAACTTAGCTTCCTTTCCTGCTTTAAATCAATGGCATAATGAGATCACAACATTTTTGGAAGAGATTGGCTGCACCTATCATCCAGAGGAGTACTTGGCCACTAGATTTACTGAAAAAAAAATAAAGGCTGGATTTTGGGACCATAATAAGCGTATGATGCATCTGGCAGGGAAATGTAATTATAAAACATTCTCAAGGCAAGCCTTTCAGGTTAATTCCATATGTACCTATATGAAAAACGTACAGAACTGTAAAGTAATAATTTATTCTTTGCTTTAGATTTAATCAAATCCCTTCCTTGGCCAATAGAGGAGCATGTCTCAAGCATCCTTTTAAAGGTCATTTGTGTAGGCTATGTGCCTTGTAGCCTGAGGCCGCCAGACACTTATTAACTGATTGTGGCAAATTGGCATTGGTATATGAAAAGGGTTTTTTTAGTCGGTGCAGCATAGGAATTTTATTAATACTGATAAATTCTAGGCTATGGAGCTTGCAGGTAATAACTTGGTCATGAATTTTACTTTATTTTATATGTGGCAGGAAATCATGAAGGTTTCAAACAAATCACAATCTTATATTAATATATAATTAGATTTTTTCATGATGTGTAACATGTTTTTAAAGAAACTGAATAGTGGTTTATATAATATTGTCAAGTGGAATGTAATGTATGATATTAATGTTCATATGTGTAAATGTGTTAAAGGTTATACTTAACCAATGAAACACAATAAAAACAAAGAATTAAAAAAAACAAAGAGAATCTTCATGGCAGAAGGCATGGGTGATGAGAGATGCTGGTTCATTGGGTAGGGAGGTAGTGTTGTGCCCCATTTCTTTGCACCTCGGTCTGGGCTTACCTGCTGCTAAGTGTACCAAATGTTCCAGACCTGGCACCAGTGTGCCACCCAATTATAATAGTCCATATAACAAAGGACCTTATAGTGGACAGCCAATCACAATCCTAGCTCCCATAGAAAAGCATACCTAGATGTTCCCCTTAGCCAATCCCGACCCTTGAAAGGTTTTTCATTATTGCCACGTAATATGACGTCACCTCTAATGTATTTGTGGTTTAAAAACTGTTTTTTGTGTGAAGATCGCTGAGAGAGACTGAGCATACGTCCGTTGATGTTCGTTGTAAGCTCCCTGTTTTAGATAATTGTTAATAAAACAGTACTTTGCCATCTTCCTGCGTTGGTTCTGTTATTTGGAGTCAGAATTATTCTGTAAGATCCCATTCATTACATGTAAGTTCCTAAAGGGCCATAAGCTCATGTGGTAGTGGTGCGGATGGTTTAAAGATCCAAACTAGTTCTGCTCCAGATTTTCGGATGATCAGGCATCTTCCGCCATTAGCTGGAAAATCGCAGAGTTTCCTGTGGAGAGCAGCCGATAGAAATAAACTTGCAAGAAGAACTGATATGGTGGGCAGGTCCCCCTTGGAAGAAATTTCTGCTCGGTTTCCATAGGCGCTCTGCGTATGGAAGACAAAGTGGTCGGTTTGAAGGAGGAATCAATACCAAAGGCCTCCAGTTCATTAACAAGCAGTAATTAAAATAAGGGGAATGGTGATATAAAGGGACGGGATTGTGATCATTTTGAGTAACAGGAAATATTGTGGAGATAAGCGAGACAACCTAGAAGTCCTAATTCCAGGGAATTAGAGGAGACATTTCAAATTTCTCTAGGAGTAGAAATAGAGAAAAACGCACAGGTCAGGACCGTGTAAGGTGATATCTCAAACCCTGTACAGGCTAAAATAAAGGCGAGGGAAGGTGATCACTGTGTTTTATAAATATGCAAAGCGTGACTAGTCTAAAGGTTGTTTGTTGAATAAAGGATCGAGGAGCGATAGAATTGTAAAGAGTTGAAAAAGTAATAGTGATTAAAGATAAAGGGCTGTAGCCCTTAAATGTGGCAGCAACACGATTACTGCCACATTTAAAGGTCCGCCCAAGCATAGTATGGCGTGTTTACCCCAGCTGAGAGCTAGGGGTAAACACACTTGGTAAATGCTGATTTTCAGTGCAATTAATGCGCGGTAATTGCGCTGAATATTCCAGACCCAATGGGGAATTAAGTTGACCACTCAACCGTCATCTGGCGGTAATACCGCCGGACGGCTGACTGGTAACGCAAATACAGTACGGGCAGTATCCCAATCGGGATACCGCCCAAGTCATGATGAGGCCCAAAGTGTAGCAAAACTATTGGCACCAATCAAAAGAATAGATAGGTCATGGAAATAAGAGGATTGAGCAGCGATTGATGGTGCTTGCTCATATTTGTTGTTTTAAAACATCAAAAGTGGTGATTTAAGTCAAGGTAAGAGGTTTATTTAACAATCTGGTAAGTATTAACAGTCAATTGACATTATGGAGAACACTCCTCTCATGCACCTATGCCAGACACTGCCAAAACATGAGCCCAAGCTCAAACAGTACAGCGCAGAATGGGTAAAGGTCACAGCAGATAAAATTCTTATGCCATGGCCACAAGGAGGATCATTGTCAAAAGCGGTATTGCAGCACATGACCACATTCTTGCATGCCGTGTACACAGGAAAGAAATTAGACAAATGGTTAGCAATTTCAGAACTTTGGAAGATGTACCAAGAGGAAAAAGAAGATCCCCACCTGAGGATTGGATGCTTAATCAGCATAAGGGGGAAGGCGCTGAATCCTCAGGTATCGTAATGATATGATATGATATATGATATTGTATTTATAGCGCGGCCATACACAAGTGTTTCAAAGCACGACAAGGTGGGGGGGGCAAGGGGGAGACAAGACAACGATCTTACTAGACCCAGAGACATTGAGATCGCACAAGTGCAGGGGAGAGGAAGGGGGAAAAGTGCAGAACGATAGGTGATAGATAGTGCAGGCATGGGGAAAGTAGGGTTACAGATACAGCCCCAAGGGCAGGATTGCTAGGAGGCAGTGCAGGTGTGCAGCTTGGAGGGCAGGGACCCGCGCCTGTGGTTCAGAGGGTAGCCAGGCCGCCAGTGCAGTAACAGACAGGTGATCAGGAGGGTGTCACACCACGCGCTCGCTCGCGGGCGCCACTTACCTGTCCTGGGGTCCCGGGTCCACGGCCGCAGCGGTCTCCTCCTTCATGGAGGCTGTACACGCGGTGGCGTCTTTCCCCACGCCGGCCCGCGGTCCGGATGGGCTCCGTGGGCGCCGCCATCTTGCGAGGATCTGCGCATGCGCGGATAGTCAGTATCCGACTTCCCGCGCATGCGCAGCGTCGGAACATGCGTTCCAAGCCTCGCTTTGATGCCGGGCTTTAAAAGAGCGCCGCATACACAGGGACAACGCGACTCAACACGGTTGTTACTGTGTATGCGCTGCTGGAGCCCTGGTGTCCGTGCCTCAGTCTCTCCAGTTCCTTGCTCTGCCTTACCTGTGCCTTGTTCAGCCTCTCCAGTTCCTTACTCTGCCTTATCCTGCCTAGCCCAGCCTTTCCTCCTTGTCCTCTCCCTGCTCCTTAGTCCTCCTACCCCTTGCTTCCCGGTTCTACCTTGTCCTTGCCTGCCTCCTTGGTTGGGGTAGGGGAGTTCCTGTCTGGGTTCCTGGTTTGCTTCCCTTCTGCTAGGATAGTAGGATTCCCTGGTCTGTTCTGTTTTGACCTTGCAGACCTTCCTTCTTTACCTGTCTTGTGCCCTGCCGGTACCTGTGCCTTGCTACCCTCTTGGATGTTCCGGAGTTTAGCTTCCACCATTATCGGTGTCTTCATTAAGCCTTCTCTGCCAGTGGAAACACTGTTCCGACGCCACGTAAATACGGAGAAGTGCCACCTGTGGCGTTGGGAGTTGGTTCAGTGCCATCCTGTCATATATCGTCAGGAGGGTATTGGGCTAATTTCTCGCGCTACTCATTCATCGGCAAGAGATACTCCGACAGACTGGCAACCTCAACTCCACGGTCTCCAGGAAGAAAAGGTAACCAGCGATCTCGTGAAGACTCGTTTAACAGATTGAGACGCCTTTCCTTCAGTCCCGACATGGACGACATGCAGGAATTACGCGAAGAAATGCGTGCCATGCGTCTTGAAATGACCACCCTCCGCCAGGAGAACGACACCCTTCGACAAGCGATGGGTCGGAGTATGGCTAATCCCTCACAACCAGCTACACCACCTGAGAACTCCATGGCTTACACTACTCCGATGAAGTATGATGGTGACCCGCGTCGAGTGGCAGAGTTCTGTACACACTGTCGGATCCATTTCCAGTTCAGGTCAAGTCATTTTGGTCAAGACAAGGCAAAGATCGGGTATATCCTTGGAAACCTAAACGGCAATGCACTTGCTTGGGCCGCACCTTTGGTCTCTACCAACAGTGCCCTGTTGGGTGATTTCGCTGCTTTCGAGAAAGCCTTTTTGGATGTCTTTAAACCGCCCAATTTGGCAGCCATGACCCAGAATAAATTAATGGAGATCAAACAAGGACCAGGTGACATAATCCACTACATAAGTCGGTTTTGACAATTAGCAACCGATTCACAATGGCCCGAAATCATTCAGAAAACCTTGTTTCGTCGGGGACTACGAGAAGAGTACAAAGACGAATTGCTGCACATCCCAGAGCCAGAAACGTTGCCTGCATTGGTGGAACAAGTCTTACGCATTGACCACAGGTTAGCTGAACGACGGAGTGAACGTCGCAGATCTGACAGATATCACCCGGTTCTTCCGGTACTAAACCCCGGACCAGCTGTCTCTACCGATGTGGGCCCAGAACCCATGCAGTTGGGTGCCATCCGAGGCCCGTTGTCCGAGGCCGAAAAGAAAAGAAGACGACAGCAGAACTTGTGCTTGTATTGCGGTGGTTCGGGTCATTTTCTAGGCACCTGTCCGCTACGCCCTCTGAAGAAGCAGGAAAACTAACAGGCCCGTTGTTTGAGGCGAAGGCAGCAGCGGGCCGCCTCTCTGAATCTGACCTTCCTCCTATGAACCTGGTGCCCTTGTTGATCCTGAAAGTCGGTGTTGCCTGGCTAGGGAAGTGTATGAAAACCTCGGCCCTTCTAGATTGTGGAGCATCCGGCAACTACATCGATGCCTTGTTCGCGATTGCCAATGGGATCCTTTTACATTACAAAGAACGACCAACTGTGGTCGAGGTGATTGATGGTTCTGCTTTGTCTTCTGGTCCAGTCTGCCAACAGTCCGATCCCTTGTGGCTCTCTGTGGAAGGGCATCTCGAACGGATTTCGTTGGATGTCATCAAGTCTCCCTCTTTTCCGGTGGTGCTGGGCCTACCTTGGCTGCTATATCACAATCCTCAGGTCGACTGGACCGCTCGTTCCCTGGTGTTCTCTTCGACGCGTTGTCCTCGGGACTGTGGACTTCACGAAACCTTTCCTGCAATTTTGGAGTCCCTCAATCCTGTTGACGTATCTGCCCGTTTATGTGCCACCCAGTTGGTACCTCAGGAATATGCCGGATACCACAAGGCGTTCTCCAGGCCTGATGACATACCATTACCGCCCCACCGGCACTTTGACTGTTCCATTGACATCCTGCCCGATGCGGTCATTCCCCACGACAAGATCTATTCGTTGACCCAACTCGAGAAAGGCGTCCTACAGGAGTACATTAAGGATTGCCTCAACAAGGGCTACATAGTGCCGTCCAAGTCCCCCGCAGGATTCCCGTTATTCTTCGTCAAGAAGAAAGAGGGTACTTCGCGCCCTTGTATCGATTATCATCAACTAAATGAGATCACGAGGAAGGACAGGTACCCATTACCACTCATCCGGGACATCATCGAATCCCTGAAATCCGCACAAATCTTCACCAAGCTGGATCTAAGAGGGGCCTATCACCTGGTGCGGATTAGGAAGGGAGATGAGTGGAAGACGGTCTTCAAACACCTATCGGTCACTACGAGTACAGGGTGATGCCGTTTGGACTCTGCAACGCCCCGGCAGTCTTCCAGCGGTTCATGGACGATGTCTTTTCGGACCTTATTGGAATATCTGTATGGGTATACCTTGATGACATCCTGGTTTTTTCTGACACTGGAACTGCACATGTTGCGCATGTTCAGGAAGTTCTTCGTAGACTAACAGCTAACGGCCTATATGCCAAGGTAGAATAATGTCAATTTCATATAGAAAGCATGGAATTTCTGGGCTATGTGATCAGCAGCACGGGAGTGTGGATGGATCCCGCAAAACTGCAAGCTATACGAGAATGGAAACCGCCACATGGCGTGAAGTCACTTCAAAGGTTCTTGGGCTTCGCCAACTTTTATCGACGCTTCATTCCACGCTTTTCTCAACTTGCCAACAGCCTAACCCGCCTGACCAGCACCAAGGTGCCATTTCTCTGGGACACGCAGGCCGAGGAGGCATTTCTGGAATTGAAAAAATCCTTCATGTCGGCTCCTGTTCTTAGACATCCAGATGATGAAAAGCCATTTGTGGTTGAAACAGACGCTTCGGACTACGCAATTGGTGCGGTCTTACTACAGCAAGATTCAGTCACGGGAACAGAGCACCCGGTGGCTTACTACTCACGGAAATTGTCAGCGAGCGAGAGAAACTATGCAGTGATTGAAAAGGAATTACTGGCTATGAAAGCAGCTCTCGAGGAGTGGCGATATCACTTGCTGGGTGGGAGGTACCCGGTGGTGGTTCGCACAGATCACAGTAATCTACAGTTCCTGCGCTCTTTGCAATGCAGAACCTCCCGTCATGCTCGTTGGGCCTTTTTCTTTTTGCAGTTTGATTTCACCGTCACGTACATTCCTTGTTCCCAGAATACGAAGGCTGATGCTCTGTCTCGGTCTCTGGAAAACAATGTTGAAGGTACCAAGGAACCAGAGCCTCTGATAGCGTCAAAGCATTTTCTATCGATGGTGACTCCCCATTTCCAACAGTTGATAGAAGCCACACGAACGGATCCCTCAAGATTACAGATACTACAACGTTCTGACATCAGAGAACGTGACGGCTTGTTGTTCTTTAAGGATCGTCTGTACGTTCCCACCTTGGAGCTCCAGAAGATCGTTCTACAGAATTGCCATGATTCCGTCATTTGTGGTCACCGTGGAGTCCGCACAACACAAGAACTGGTTGCACGGCAGTACTGGTGGCCTGGATGGGCCACGCTGGTAAAGCACTACGTGGATTCCTGCCCTGTATGTGCCCAGATCAAGATTCCTCCCAAAAGGCCCATTGGTCTCCTGAAACCCACGCCTACGCCTCCGTACCCTTGGCATACCATTGCCATGGATTTCATTGTTGACCTGCCCCTGTCTGGTGGTTTCACGTGTATAATGGTGGTGGTGGACTGCTTCACCAAGACTGCTCATTTCTTGCCCTTTCCCAAACTGCCCACTGCCTCCCAGATGGCACGACGTTTTCTACACGAGGTGTATCGTCTTCATGGTCTTCCGGAGAAAATTCTATTGGACCGGGGATCTCAATACATCTCATCCTTTTGGGACCAACTGTGTCGGCATTTGGACATTCAGCGAGCCCTGAGTTCCGGATATCATCCACAGACCAATGGGCAGACGGAGCGCACCAATCAAACCCTTGAGCAATACCTACGTTGTTATGCCAATGCCACTCAAGACAACTGGTCGGAATGGTTGGACACCGCGGAAACAGCTTACAACAATGCTGTTCATTCTGCTACCGGACTCAGCCCCTTTTTCTGCTCTTCTGGTCTTCACCCCAGATTGCTGCCAGTTCGTCCTACATCTTCCAGTGCCGTACCATCTGCAGATGCCCTGGTATCCCTGATCCGCAATCAACATCGCCTGGCGGCCGGTACCTTGGCAGTGGCACAGGCACGTATGAAGGAACAGGCTGACAAGAGACGGAGCCCTGAGCCCGTCCTTCATGTTGGGGACAGGGTATGGCTGTCCTCCAAGAATCTACCGGTACGCAATTTACCTGTGAAACTGGCTCCCCGCTTTTTTGGTCCCTTTCACATCATTGGGCGTGTTTCTTCTGTTGCCTTTCGTTTGTCTCTGCCACGTTCTTGGAGGGTCCATCCTGTCTTTCATGTCTCTCTTTTGAAGCCCTATGTGCCCAATGTTATGGGTCGCACCTGTTCCCGTCCTGCCCCGGTCTTGTTTCCGGGGGTCCCTGAGTTTGAGGTGCAGGAGATATGTGATTCACGGATTTGGCGGGGTGCTCTGCAACTCCTGGTCAGCTGGAAAGGATATCCTGCTTATGACCGCACTTGGGAACCACGCTCCTTCGTGCATGCACCGCGCCTGGTTCGGGACTTCTATCTCCGCTACCCTTGGAAACCCGGTGCTCCGGGGTTGTCCGGGAGGGGGTATGGTGTCACACTGCGCGCTCGCTCGCGGGCGCCACTTACCTGTCCTTGGGTCCCGGGTCCACGGCCGCAGCGGTCTCCTCCTTCATGGAGGCTGTACCTGCGGTGGCGTCTTTCCCCACGCCGGCCAGCGGTCCGGATGGGCTCCGTGGGCGCCGCCATCTTGTGAGGATCTGCGCATGCGCGGATCGTCAGTATCCGACTTCCCGCGCATGCGCAGTGTCGGAACATGCGTTCCAAGCCTCGCTTTGATGCCGGGCTTTAAAAGAGCACCGCATACACAGGGACAACGCGTCTCAACACGGTTGTTACTGTGTATGTGCTGCTGGAGCCCTGGTGTCTGTGCCTCAGTCTCTCCAGTTCCTTGCTCTGCCTTACCTGTGCCTTGTTCAGCCTCTCCAGTTCCTTACTCTGCCTTATCCTGCCTAGCCCAGCCTTTCCTCCTTGTCCTCTCCCTGCTCCTTAGTCCTCCTACCCCTTGCTTCCCGGTTCTAACTTGTCCTTGCCTGCCTCCTGGGTTGGGGTAGGGGAGTTCCTGTCTGGGTTCCTGGTTTGCTTCCCTTCTGCTAGGATAGTAGGATTCCCTGGTCTGTTCTGTTTTGACCTTGCAGACCTTCCTTCTTTACCCGTCTTGTGCCCTGCCGGTACCTGTGCCTTGCTACCCTCTTGGATGTTCCGGAGTTTAGCTTCCACCATTATCGGTGTCTTCATTAAGCCTTCTCTGCCAGTGGAAACACTGTTCCGACGCCAAGTAAATACGGAGAAGTGCCACCTGTGGCGTTGGGAGTTGGTTCAGTGCCATCCTGTCATATATCGTCAGGAGGGTATTGGGCTAATTTCTCGCGCTACTCATTAATCGGCAAGAGATACTCCGACAGACTGGCAACCTCAACTCCACGGTCTCCAGGAAGAAAAGGTAACCAGCGATCTCGTGAAGACTCGTTTAACAGAGGGGAGAGGAAGAGAGAAGGCAGAAGCAAAGAGGAAAGTATTGAGCTGCTTCTGGAATTAGAGTTGGTTCTGCTCAAGTTTCAGAGAGGCAGGGAGGCTGTTCCAGAAGGAGGCGCCTGCAGAACAAAGAGATCTGCCTCCAGCCCGTTGCATGGAAAAACACCTGACCCTCAAGGAGTCGGAGGTGGAAGAGCAAAGGGCTCGAGTAGGAAGATGCTTCAGAAGAGAAAGCTGGAGATGTTTTGGTCCCAGGCCCCAGAAGGCCTTGCAGACAATGCAAAGGGTATTGAATTGTATCCATGCAGCTGCTGGGAGCCAATGAAGAGATTTCAGTGCTGGAGAGATACAATCCCAGGGCTTGAGACCAAGAAAAAGTCTCGCAATCCTGTTTTGGATGAGTTGCAGAGGGCAGAGAGTAGATGCAGGTAGAATTAAAAAGTGTCTATTACAATAGTCAAGCCTAGAGAGAACAAGGGCTCTAAAGACAGTGAGCTTCTGGGGGAAGGAGAGGAGGAATACCCCTGAGGAGGTGCAGTTGGTAGTTTGACTTCTCAGAGATGACAGAGGTGTGAGGAGAGACGGACAGTGTGGAGTTGAAGATAACCCCATTTTCTTAGCCTCACAGATGGGAACAGGGGGGGCAAGGGAGGCCGACCAGAGAGTTAGGGGAAAGAAGGGTGCTGGTGTGCCAATGAGGAGGATCTCCATCTTGCTGGTATTCAGGCAGAGATAATTGGCATCACACCACGCTTGGATTGCAGAGAGACAATCAGGGATGAGAGAAGGAGAAGAGGTGGCAGTGGGGAGTTTGAAAGCTAATTCGGTGTCATCTGCATAGCATTAGAAGTTGGCACAGAAAGAAGCAATGCGGTGGCCGAGAGTTGGCAAGTATTGGTTAAACAACCAAGGAGAGAGGTTTAACGCCAGGGAGACACCATAGGTGAGAGAGAGAGGAGAGGAAGGACCCAAGTTGGACCTGGGAAGGTCGATCAGAGAAGAAAGAGATTAACCAGGCCATAGCCTGATCAGTGATACCCAGGTTAACACAGAGCCGGTTGAGCAGGATCACATGGTTAACCGTGTCAAAGGCACAGGATAGATCGAGGAGGATGAGGACAGAGGGGAGATTAGAATCCAGGTTCTAGAGCAGGTTATAAAGGTTGTACAGGAGAGTAGTTTCCATGCTTCTGGATGCCCTGAAGCCATACTGATGGGTCATGAAGCCAAACAACAGATTCAGTATGAAGATTAAGCTCAGAGATGGCCAGCTTTTCCAGGAGTTTCCCCAGGAAGGGACTGATAGAGATCGGCGATAATTGGCCAGAAGGGAGGCGTCGGCTGAGGGTTTCTTGAGAAGAGGGTGCACAAGAGAGTGCTTCAGGGGGAGGGGAATGTTACAGGGGCAAATGAGTGGTTGCAGAGGTCAGCCAAGGCTGGGGCAAGGGTGGCAATGTGGTCCTTGATGGTTTTGGAGGAACAGGGGAGAACCTGTTTTGATGAGGTCATAGATCAGACTTGTCTAGAAACTTCATCAGAGGATAAGAGAGGAAAGGCAGAGAAGGGAGGGGGGTGGCCGCAGGGGGGCTTGAGGAAGAGGAGAGAGTGGAGGGAGAAGCTAAGAGGGTGGACAGGATGTCCTGGGTTTTAGAGATGAAGTGAGAAATCAGGGCTGTGCAGAGGGCCTGGGAAGGGACAGGAGAGATAGAGACTGCAGCACAATCGGCCAGCTCCTTGCAGATTTTAAAGATTTCGGCCGAGATGTTAGATGCCGCAGTAACGCGGGCTTGGATGTGATCTCTCTTCTTAGTAAGGACAGACAGTCTGTATTGCCTTTGGATCAAAAAGCAGGCCAGTTTTTCAGAGAATGTGCAAGGAGCCAACCATTTCCTCTCAGCCACCCTACACTTGCATTTAAGGGTGACAAGTCGTACCAGGAGTTGCACTTGATTTTAGGCTTCATGTGGATCTACATGACAGGGGAAGAACATCGAGAGTATCAGTGATAGAAGAGTGGAGCATGGAAAGGGCTGAGTCAGGGTGAGAGTCAGCCAGAGGTGCAGGGGGGAGAGAAAGATGTGGTGAAATCTTCAACTGAGGAAAGAGAGAGAGACAGGTGGGCACCACCTTTGGGTAAACATAAGATTGTTCAGTTGATTTGTAAGTGATTATACTTCTGGAGCTGCCGGACTGTAATAGGGTCCTCTGACACCCAGACCCTGTGTCCACATAATATACAAGATAAAGTTGGATACGTTTATCCAACTTTATCTTGTATATTATGAGGAAATCCTCAACTGACCCACGGTTCATGGGTCGAATGAGAGAGAGAGATGAGAGGAGAGGAGAAAGTGGTTGCTCCAAGAGAGAGGAGTGGTGAGAGATGTAGAGCGGGGAATGACAGAGGAAATCAAAACATCAAGGGTGTGCCGTGCAGAGTGAGTCGGGCCAGGGGGAAGAATAATGAGAGAGAGTGACATCCAGGTGGTTGAAGTTAGGAGGGAGGAAGAAAGGTCAGCCCACTGGGAGAGGAAGGAGGTGATCAGAGCAGGTGGCTGGTAGATAGTAGCAACTGTGAGAGAGTTGCCAGGAGAGAGAGAGAGCCTACAGACCAGGCATTCAAAGGAGGAGTAGGCCTGCATAGGAATGATAGAGGTAGGAATCCACTCAGGGAAGATAAAGGCTACACCCGCACCAGAATGGTTGGATCAGGGTGCGGAGAGGATCTTGTAGCCATCAGAAAGGAGAGTGTCAAAGCTCATGATAGAGCTGGCCATGAACAATGTTTCGGTGAGACCAAGGAGATTGAGGTCGAATTCTCCAAGGACACGGCAGATGTCAGAGGAGTGTTTGACAGCTGAGTGAGAGTTCAGAGTGGCGAGATAAAGAAAGTTGCTATCCTTGAAAGACTTCTGGGGAGGAGTACAAATCAAAGGTACTCCCTGCTGAGGTGTAGAAGTAGCCTGAGGGAGGGCAGTAGAAGTAGGAGGAGAGGGCAGGGTAGACAAGAAGGAGGAGTAGGGCATGAAGGTAGTGGCAGAGGGAAGAGGCAAGGGAGCAAAAGAAGGTATAGAAGGTACAGCAGGAGAGGAAAGGAAATTGATAAGGTGCGGGAAGCGTCGATCAAAGAGGAGAAAGTTGGCCTGGGGTCCTTGGACCAAGACAGTGCCATTGAGGTAAACATTTATGATGACATTAGAGGAGAGGAAGGAAGACAGGCGGGCCTCCCACCGGGTGCCACCATTAATGGGAGAGGAGGAGAAAGGAGAGAGCACAGAGACCATGTGAAGAGTCCATAGGTCTGGCAAAGGAACGACAAAGAGGATGTTGGTGGGGTCTGTCTGGAGGAAGCGCTGGTGTAGGTGTTGGCAATGGGGAGGCCTGGGTTGGAGACTAGGATATCTTTTTTGAACTTCTTCCTACCAGACTTAGTGAGGAGGGAAGGATAGTCGATAGCGAAACAGTTTGAGAAGATAGGCGAAATGGAGAGCACCATGGAGGATCTGGAAGGGGGTGAAGAGGAGAGAGGGACGGTGGGGAATGAAGGAAGAACAGAAGAGGGGAGTGGGGAAACAGGGGGATAAAAACAGGGGATGGGGTGCAAGCAGAAGAGATGGAGAAATAAAGGACAGCAGGACAGATTAAGCACAATGCAGTCAATGGGCACAGCTAATTTCAAAATTAGGGCAGATGAAATCACAGTAAGCCACTGGGCACAGCTAATTTAAAGATTTAGTGCAGATGAAAACACAGCAAATACAATGGGTACAGCTAATTTCAAAATGAGTGCAGATGAAAACACAATAAGCCACTGGGTACAGCTAATTTCAAAATTAGGGCAGATGAAAACACAGTAAGCCACTGGGCACAGATAATTCAAAATATTACGACAAATTAAAACACAGAACGCCACTAAGCACAGCTAATTAAAAACAATAGTGCAGATGAAAACACAGTAAGCCACTGGGCAGAGCAGGAGGTAAAGAGAAAGGAAGTCCTGGTTAACATTATGCGGGTGGTAAAAACAAAGATGATCGTAGTGATAGTCAGTAAATGTGACTAACCCCAAGGAAAGTGTCACAATCATCATGCAATGCTATGAGAGAGAACAGGGTCGTATCAGTCACAGTGAGCTTGTGTGAGGGTGTAGGCCCAACCACCCTCACGCCCGGTCAGGCAGCGGACAGGAGCAGACAGGGCCTTACAGTGAGGGCCTTGAATGTGTGGGGCCAGCTAGCGCCTGCCGGTGGCTGCTGGTTTCTTAAGTGGAAAACAGCTACTCAATCAGGATGCAGCAAGCTCATAGGAGGAAGTAACATGGCCACGCTAACGCAGCAACCATTTTTGAGGATGCTTTTTCGTTGTAGCAACATGCACAAATGTGAGTGAAGCAGTGGAACGCTTCCAAATCAAACCAAGCACTTTGTAGTGTGGTGCCGGTATTCAAAGTTAGCAAATTGCAGGAATGCTCAAGCAATCGCATCAGGCAGGATGTACAAACAAAATTCCATATTACTGAAGCCCACGGGGCTTACCTTTGATGTGTGCAGTGGAATGCTGCTCCAGCATCTTCCTGCTATGGTCGGGGGGTGTTCAACACCCGTTGCTGGTGTCCTCAGAGAGGGTGATGGAGATGAAGCAGGAGCAGACAATGCCTTACAGTTGGAGTGTATCCTTTAAATGAATTAAGAGCAGCAACGGGGCATAGTAATCTGATATATGAACCCCCTGCTTACAGTAGTGGCGATAGTACAGAAGAGAATAAAAGAAAGGAAGATATTTTTTAATTCATACAAGACAAGAAAGAAAGAAGCGAATGGTCGAATTTGTCGACAGATATAGACAGAGAAGTCAAGAGATGGAAAGGAGAAAAGAACAAGGCTGACGAGGTAGCACTTGTACAAAACTAATGGATGGGAGGACAGATATTAGTCAAGATAGCTGGAAAAAGTGTAGAGGAAGTTAGGCAAAAAGAAGATAAAGACGAGCAAGACGAGCAAGAGAGGAAGGATAAGGATAAGGAATGAGAAAGGTGAGTAAAGGAAGATGAGCAAAAAGTAGGGATCGATGAGAACAGATATATAGGGAAAAACAAGAAACAGTTGCAAAATGGGCAGAGGAACAAAGAAAGTATGAAAAAAGACAAAGAACGATAGAAGAGAGGGAGCGAAAGGAAAGAAAGACAGAAGAGGAAGAAGCACAAAGATTAAGGGACAAAATGTTACAGAGAAGAAGAGAAGAGGAGGAATGAACGGAATGAGTGAGGAGGGAAGAACGCAGGCAACAGGAAGAAAGAGTTAGAGAAAGTGAATGGAAGTAAATGAAGAAACAGAACAATACAGAAAGCAGGGGGTTTGAATACCAGTCTTATTCATAAAGAGAAAATGAAGCCGAGCCCTGAAATCTGATGGGAGAGAGAGAGAGATATTCTCCCAATAAAGGAGAAGACACGAGAAGCACCTAGAGCAACGTAAGATGAAGAAAGGTATGATATGGAAAGCGTTGGAGAAAGGATTGATACGGCCTATCAGTAATTAAGACGAGATAGGAGTGTAAAATATGAAGGAACAATGATCGATCTTTAGCACCTCAATCACAAAGTGAGGAGGGAAATCTGTTTAGTGATGAATGCTGAGTTTTGTCCTTAAGTAGATTAGATTGTGACTGAGAAGGGGAGGATGGTCACACCACCTGGGGTTTAGCAATATCAAATGAGGAAACAGAGTCCAGTCATGGGGTAGAAGGAGGGAGCGCATGCGCCCCTGAAGGAAGCCAGCAAATGGATAAAGAAGTGCGATGCTCTAATCTGCAACAGCCTAAAGAAAGAACTCCAGATCCCATAGTATATCCTGAGCATCCCAGAGGATGATCACGTAGTGAGAAGGGAGAGTCTCCACCATATGTAAGCAGGTTAAGGTCATTGCTAGCAAGGAGATGGACAGGGATGATTGTCCCTGCCATGGATAGACTAATAGTGTGATCTGACTATGGGATGGGGTTCACATAGTTCCCCTTGTTAGAGAAGGGGGTAGCAAGACCGCAATGTATTCCAAGGTCACAGATGGACAAGGATAACTAGTTTGACTTCGTGGGCTGGGAAATGGATATACGAATTAGAGAAAATGACAAGAGGAAATATGTTGGCCATAGGTGACATAAAAGGTCTCCTGACAACCATACTTGGATATAGGGCTGATGACATATGGAGGAGAGCAGTGTAACTGGACAAAACAAAGCGCACGATGGAGTGCCATTTAATAATTATAGGATGGGTGTTTGGAGGGCTCTCAGGGTACAATATCCTGACACATACGATATGGGTGCAATTATGACCCGTAAAATGAAAGAAGATGAAAACCCTATTGCTTATATTCAAGATATTCAGGTGAAATGGCAGCTTGAAACTCGCTAGCCGTAGCAAAAGACAGTGACATTATTTTACCATATTTTATGTCAAGGGTTACCTGAGCCAGTACAGAGACAGATAAAAAAACAAGTGGGGATGGAAGCGAAGCCATGGGCTGTGATATATTTGACAATAGTACACCGTTGCCTGGTATTACAAGAGAAAAACAAGAAGAAAGATGACAATAGAAAAATCAAGGAAGCCAAGTTGGTTCTGAAAAAGTTGTCAAAATGTTCCGTAGAAGGGGCGGTGTTGACAAGTGGAGAAGGAATAGGAATGCAGGAAGCAATAGGTACATTACAGGTAAATAATCTGTGCTAGATGGACCAAGGTGGGTGTGGGTTTACACCATGAGGGGACGAGGAGGCAGGTTTCAGATTAAACCAAGGTGGGTTTCAAAACAAACAGAACGAGAACCTGAGCACTCAGGGAGGATATAACCAGTATGTTGGAATTGTGGAATGACAGGACATAGAGCCGAGGGAGTGTACAAAATGGAAGTTTTCTATAGGGGGCACAGCTTATCCTCCGCCATATAGCACACAGACCAGAGGGGGCTTTGCCGAAGATCACAGATGATTTTATCAGACACAAGCATCAAAAGTACAGGAGGTACAAGGACAAGCACAAATGAATCCACCACAGGTGCAGTCGCAACAGGCCCCTAGGCAGAAAGAGCAGTATGCGAATACAGGACAAGTATCAACACCTAGAATAGGAGGTGTCACTGTGGTAGGAGGAAATCCTTTCACAGGGACGAATGATGAGCTTGTACCCACAATAGACAGCTCACAGAGTGACTTGATGTGTTCAGTACTATCTGTGACACCAGACCCCCAAGAGGAACCAAGGGAAGATGTGACGATAGGGGTCAAATCTTTCTCTTTTCTTGCAGACACTGTAGGAACTAGTTTGTGTATACGAGAGGGAAAATATCCAATCTCGGGTATTGCCATGAATGCTCAAGGATTCTCTGGAGCTACAAACCAAGTTCCTTTTACTGATAAATTACTGGTCTCCATAGGAGAATGTGGCATGTCCTTCCCTTTGTTATATTCATGACAGACACCAGTTAACATTTTAAGAACAGATTTAATGACAGAACTTAATATGACAATTTAATTTACTGATCAAGGAATAGTAGACTCCACTCCAGGAATACACTATTTAAATGTGGGAGAGGTCACACTGGCATTCAGAGGGCAATTAGCTCTGCGAGGCATTTCAGTAGATTCAGAAATGTTTCTATATGGAGAAGGCATTTTGCTGACATGGCTACCTGGTCTGGTAGGGAAGATAGTGAGGATACCTTAAGATGCAAAATAGTGAACCCAGCCACGTTCATAGCTGAATCCATAGAAGAAAGTGATCATGTGCATGACTATGGCAATTATGTTGAATTTTAAGATGACATACTGCATGTGAAAGAAAATGCTTTGATGGGAGGGGAGATTCTTTTTATTGAAGGTTCTTTGAAAATGTATCAGACTAGTGGGGAAGCATTCAGGTGCTGCAATAGTAAGACACAGCTTAAATGGAGAATTCGAGGTGGTGGCGAGTGCAAGGCTACGTCTCATTTTTCAGCACAAGAAGCAGAATTAGTAGTGCTCATTGTTGCGCTCGAGAAACATGAAGGGCAGGAAGTGACAGTGTACAATGACTCTGCCTATGTGACGTCAACCATACATGCAAGGTTGTCACATTGAAAAAGGAGTAGCTATCTCTGCACAGACGGCTCTCCAGTGCAGCATGAGTCCCTATTGGATAGGCTCATTAAGGCACTACAACTCACAGTAGCCATAGTGGTTGTAAAATGCACAGCACATTCTAAACAAACAGACTTTATCTCTTGCGGGAACAAAGCCGTAGACATAGAAGCTAAAAGGGTTGCATATTTTCCTGGAATTTTGAGTTTTAATACTGAGAATATCAAAGAAAATCTGAATACAACCATGTTAGTACAGGAGGGGTTTAATACGCTCTTGATAACCCAATTAATAGAGATTCAGGGAAGTGCACCACAGGAAGAGCAAGAATTGTGGAAGCGGAGGGGGTGTTTTTTATCCCCCCTGCAAGCTGTATGGCGATAGGAAAGCACTGGAAAGCCAGTGATGCCAGTAACTTTATTAAAAGTCGTGCTCGAACAGATGCATTACCCCGCACATGTAACTAGAGAAAGTCTTGCTGCCAATATTGCAGAAGACTGGTTTAGTCCTAATATGTTGAAACACATTGCCCTGTATTTGGTGAATTGCATTGTGTGTCAAAGGTTTACTGCTGGGCATACACTGAGACTGATTAGAGGAGTAATACCTCGACTGAATGGTCGGTTTCAGCATTTACATATCGACTGTGTTGATATGCTGCAGACATGTAATGGATATAGGTATCTATAGTGGTGGTGTGCCCCTTCTCCAGGTGGATTAAAGCAAGTCTGTGTGTACACCCTGATGCCACTTGCACAGCAAAGCTTTTAGTGTGCAAAGTTTTCCCGAGGTTATATAGCACAAGTTCTCTCCTGCATATCACCCACAAGCGAACGGAATATGTGAGATACTCAAAGGCCTCCTCAAAAAGAGGATCGCCAATATTAAATTGACTTTGAAGAAAGGATAGCTGCATTGCCTGCCCCTGGCCGTATATGCCCTTCGGAATCAGCCAGGGTTGGACCTCAACCTGCATGAGCTAGTAACAGGGCGTTGAATGAGAACACCCCTTACACCTCCATCTAGGCTCTGGAGTGATGCCCATAGTGTAGCCAAAACTCTAGGTGATGAAATGCATGATTATTTGACATATATGACTACCAATATTTCTTTAATTTCAGATCAAGTCAAGCATCGGGGGGGTCTAGGAACACGGTCAAAGATAATTCAACGACCAATCCAAGTGAACTATTACCACCACCTAAGTTATATGTTGGGGACTTGATCGTTATCAGAAATTTCACGCAAAAGTGGCATGAGTCTCTATATAATAGCCCATTTCTTGATGAGGAAGTTTTCCCCTATTGCTGTTAAGACTTTGGGAAGAGGAGCTGGGTTGCATCTGAATGACGTGAACGCTTATAAAGTCGAGACACTCCCTCGCACTGTTGCTGTTCCAGAAGCAAGACAAGAAGAAGAATGTCTGCGTGTCTTCAGACCCGTTCGATCACTAAGAAGAAGGACAATAAAGCAAAGAGTGACTAACATGTACTTTATTTGGACTGGAATTCAATAGACACTATATATATTTTAGCAGGAAGTGCAAGGACATGCAGAGAAATTCCAGAGGCTGAAATGAACTTTTAGAAACATAATGAAGTAGCGAATAATACATCAAAATTATGCCTAAATGTCAGTTCTTGATCAGAAATTGGAAGAGAGATCAATATCCAGATTTCTTTTGTGGAGAATATCTGTTTTAAGTGAGAAACATGCATGATACCTGCCAATAATGATGTTCATTGGCTTGTGTTTGCTGTCTTTGTGTTCATACTTCAATCTGACCCTGATCTTGTTAGAAGAGATGTTAATATGCACCCTTTTTAACAGGATCCTAAAAATGGTCCAGTGATAAGAAGACTCTTCCTTGCTATAATTGAACAAATTGTACAATTGCAAATGTAAATGAACTCGATGATTGCATTAAAAATTATTAATGAAGAAGATTGCATGATTATAGAAAGTGCACATGTTCAGCAAGAAGTGGGATAGCACGAGAAATGGTTGTCCAGATTTCTATGTATCATATATATTTGAATGATTGTTCTCGTTATCTTTTTGTTCCTTATTGTTCACAGTCTCTAATATCTTAATGGCTCTACTAAAGAAAGAGTTCCTAGGATTTTTCCCACTGTGAGTACGAATTATGACAATTTCCTTGGTCTCTATGGGTATGTTAGGAGGCATAAAAGAGATGCAGAGGAAGATAATGAAGGAATAAATACAAATTTAAATAATTCAGCTCACCTGAGGAATAACATGTGGTATCAACACATGAAAAAGCTGGGGGAAATGTCATGATGCCTACCCCCAGGCATCCGGACCAAGCCCATCAGCCCCGGGAGCAGGCATCTAGACATTTAGTAAAACCTCAGCAGCCCCGGCTAGGGGCTATCTGGGTTCAGTCCTAGGGCCTTGGGCACCAGGCTCATAGTAGAAATCAGTCCTGGCGCCTAAGGCGCCAGGCTCAGAGTCATTACTTACCTCAGGCAGACCATGCTGCAAATGACTCCAATCCAACATGAAGCCTGAAAGGGACAATTTCTCTACAGGGACTATTTTTTACTCGGGTGTGGTTCTAGGGACTTCTTACCTGGGACTACTTTTGAGGCTATTTAAACCACGCCCGACCAGCACACATGCTTCGCGTTATTCTGCATCCAGCGGCGTAAGGCTCACTGTGCCTGCAGCCTGCATCCAGTATTCTGCCACGCCCGCCTCGAATCCAGAGCTCCTAAAACAAAGAGGAAAGAAAGGGACAAGGTTAGAAAACAAACTTATTTCTATTCCACACCTGATTCTGGATCCATCTCGTCTCCGGACCTGTAAAGAACATAATGTCTGCACGCGCCGCACCTCCAGCTGCAGCGCCGCGCCATACTCACCAGTCTTCACAGCATCCTTTGGGTCAGCACTGCTTCCATCATTTCTTCACCGAACTTCGGCACCTAGGAGACAAAAGAAAACCACAAGGTGAGCGAGGGAACCAACAAATATAATTCTTACCACCATAGACTTACCTGATTTTCCACCGGAGGCATCCTTTTGTGACTCTCCATATTTTCACGTGCCGCATCTGTAAAGAGAGACAAAACAACACGTTTTCCTCGTGCAACATTTACCGGACAGCGCCGGGTAATACAGACTCTTACCTGAGCACCACGAGCTGCCACAAGAGCATCTTTTCACGAGCCAGCTGCAAGACAAGAAAGGAAGGGGGGCACAAGAGTGCACATCGTACATATTGAACTCTATGAACTTAATACTTACTGCTCGTCACCAGGAACCTCAGAGTCAATACTCTCCGGAACTCTCCCGAGCCTTCAAACCAGTGAAGTAACTGGAATCGACGCGCCCCTGCAAATCCACACAGGATGGAGAGCTCATCTTTCAAGAATATAAGGTGAGATTGCTGTGAGGGCATTTCGGAGGTGATTAGTTGGGGAGGACTGTGGGGGTGCCATCACTTGAATCCACAAGTGGCTAAATCCATCTCTCCACTTGCAGGAGAATATTTCTACGGGTTAAGCAGACAAGATTAGGAGGGCAGATCCAGTCAGTCATCGCTGCACTACGCATCATGTGGGTGGAGACCGCAGCTGTCCGGGTCCGACCGACGCCCCTGTGGGAGCCAGGTGAGCGTAACAAGTAATGATTGGATTCTGCATAGTCAGGATGGTGATTTCCCAATGCAAGAAGACGGCAAAAAAAGTAGTAGGAATGAAGATCATGATTGAAGCCAACGATGAACCAAACACCAAGGAGCCGACTGATGACGCTGTCTGAAAATACATAAAAGCAAGTATCGTAACCCCTGAGGGAACAAAGTTTCTGTATCCAAAGAATCATAAGAAATATGTGGGATGACGGGTCTATTGTACCCCAAATGGACAGTGCAACTACATGACCTGGAGTGTAGATGAACATGTTAAATCCACAGGCATCCTGAGGGGGGTGATGAAAATATGGACACCTAAGAAACACTTCTTCAAGAGGAAATCACAGGATGAAGAAATACTCGAGGAGGTGGTCGAGGACTCGACATGAAGGGGGAATGTAGAGGAGCGACTGTATACCTCTACAGAAACCCTGCCCCCTTCCTCCTATATGTTGGAGACATGAGACCATGCTATTTTTGACACCAGCCGGTGTGCCAATACCGCAGTGTGTGTTGGAAAGAAGATATCCGCTGAGACAACCCTACCGAATGTATCCCCAAAGTGATGACCACCTAAGGGAGCAACTCCCTGAAAGAATATGAGAAAGAGCAGAGAAAAGAAGCAAGTGATGTCATAAAAAGTATATACAACGTCCTGAGATACTGGCTGAAGAGGATGTATGGATCCTCAAAAAAACTAATGATGAAGTGAAGAATCAAGTGAGCTTTTAAATACAAAGAAGAAGATTACACGTGCACAAAGTGCTGCAGAAAATCAACCGTTCAATAAATCTACAGATGCTGAAATGAAAGGTAGACTAAGTCATCATAGAAGCTGGCTAATGTGGTGAATAGAACGCAGGCAAAGCCGCCATTATATAGAAGGTGGACATTGTTATCATTAATTTAGTAAGCCAGGACCCATGAAGCGGGCAGGGAAATACTGTGTTGCAGTAAGAATAAGCAGAATTGTGGAGCTGCATGGCAAAGTTGTCTGGCCTGGAGTCAAGACTGAGACAGCCAAGGTCAGCTATCTAGTCTGGAAATGAGCGAACGCGCAGAGGATGAATCATCCCTTGTCAAGGTGCAAGGAAATAACACCAAGAGTGCCAAGTTTAATTAATTTAGAGCATTTTAAAACTGCAAAATAGACCAAATTGTGGTGTCCTGTCACGTGAGTCAAGGATGAAAACAGAGTTTGAACTTGCAGTCCCAGACGCGATAGTGAGTGCCCTCACTCCTGTGCATTCTCAAAGACAAGGATACTTTGCAAGGCCAAGTACAAAGACAATCTTCATTGCAGAAGGCATGGGTGATGAGAGATGCTAGGCTAATTGGGTAAGGATGTAGTGTCATGTCCCATCTCCTTGCACCTGGTTCTGGCTTCCAAACTGCTAAGCGAACCGACTGTTCCAGACCTGGCACAAGTGTGCCAACCAGTTATGTTAGTCCATATAATGAAGGACCTTACAGTTTGAAGACCAATGAGAAACTGTTTATCTAATATTTTTGAAGATGACATGTTTTAGAGGTAGGCATGTGTTGTCCACCTGATAGTGGTTTGAAAATCATAATCCTAGATACTTAGATGTTTCCCTTAGCGAATGCCGACCCTTGATAGGATTTTGAGTATTACCACGTAGAATGAAGTCACCTCTGATGAACGTTTGGTATAAAAACTGTATTTTATGTAAAGATCGCTGAGAGAGACTGAGCGTATGTCTGTTGATGTTCGTTATAAACTCCCTCTTTTAGACAATTGTTAATAAAACAATACTTTACCATCTTCCTGAGTTGGTTTTGTTATTTGGACAGATCCCATCCATCACATGCACGTTCCTAAAGGCCCATAAACTCAAATTTGAAGTAGGTGAGATTTTAACGAACCACGAAAGAGAGAGCTGGCAGTGATCGAATTTACAGAAAGTTGAAGAGCATTCCAACGAAGGAGGCAAGAAGTTCAAAAGATCAAAAATAAGACTGAACACCAGGGGGACGAGGAGCCAGAAGTCTGAACTAAGAGGACGACCGAAGAGAGCAAGAGTGGGTGTAAAAGGATATAAGTTCAGCAAGGTATCTAGGGGCAAGACCATGGAGAGATTTGAAGACAAGACAGAGAAAATTTAATTTAATGTGAGAGTGAAAGGGCAGCCAGCCAAGTGCTGCGAGAGAGGAAGAGATAGAATCCCGATAATTGAGAAGGCGCAGTTGGTGAATAGAAGAATTAAAGACTGATCTAAGAGGAGCAAGACGAGAATTGGAGAGTCCAAACAGAACAGCAGGACATTAAAAAAGATGAGAAAAGAATAAATAGAAGATTAAGAGTTTAGATGCTTGAGATTTGAGAAACGGGCAAGCCTTCTGGATGGTCTGAAGATGAAAATGACAAGAACGAGAGGTTAGAGAAATGTTATGGGAAAGGGAGAGATTTGAGGCAAAGTAGAGAAAAAGATTACGAGCTATAGATGAAATTCAGAGCTTAGAGGGAGGAAAAGATATGAAAGAAGGTGGAAGATGGGGAGGAAGAGTGTTAGCTGGAAAAAAACAATACTTCAGTCCTCCCAGCATTAAGAGTATAAAAGTGAGAAGACATCCAAGATTTAATAGCAACTAAGCAGGCCGAAAGAGTGTGATGAATTTCAGCAGAGAAGGAGGAAAAGGATAGAAAGGGTTGAGTATATTGGCGTAGAAGTGATGGGCTAAGCCAAAGGAGGAAATAATAGCTGCAAGATGTGATGTGTACAAAGAAAAGAGAAAGGGTCCTAACACCGACCCTTGAGTTACCCCTTGGGCAAGCGAGAGAGAAGTAGAGGACTTGCCCACCCAGGAGACAGAAAACATTCAATTAGACAAATAAGAGTTAAACCAAGACAGAACAGACCCGGTAAGACCGAAAGAGGAAAGTGACGCCAGAAGTAAAGAGTAATCCACAGTGTCAAAGGCAGCCAATAGATCTAGAAGAATACGAAAAGATGGGTGCTTAGAATTACGGGCTGAGATAAGAGAATTTAGTACAGAGACAAGAGCAGTTTCTGTAGAATGTAAAGGATGAAAGCCAGATTGAAATCGGGGAAGAAGAGAAGAGTCAGAAACAAATGAGGGAATCTGGGAATAAAGAAGGTGTTCTAACAGTTTAGAAATGTATGATAGGAGAGAGATACGGTGAAAGTTCAAAACAATCGAAAGATCAGTGGTGGGATTCTTTAGGATGGGGATCATAGATGCGTGTTTAAAAGATGTAGGAAAAATAGATGTGGATAGACAGATGTTAAAAAAGGAAACAAGATAGGGTATGAGAAGAGGATAGACCTTAGGGATTAAAGCAGAAGGAAACAGGTCAGTAGGATAAGCAGTGGGGTGGGCTTTAGCTAGTAAGAGAAGAACATCAGTAATTGAAACTGGAGAAAAATGAGCAAGCAATGCATGAGGAATGGACATGGGAGGAGGTGACACGTTGTGTGGAAGAGAGTCCTCAATGTTACGGCAAAGCGAGAGAGAACTTTAGAAGAGAAGAAATTAGCAAAGTCAGAAGCAGATAGAGAGGAATTGACAGCATGATCTAGCGTAAGAGGAGAAAGAAGTTGTGCAAGGGTTTGGAAAAGACGCCTAGGGTGAGTAGATTGAGTGTGCAAGAGATCAGAATAATAAAGATGCTTTGTATGAAAATAGACATTTATCATAAAGGGCATGATAAGAAAAGTAAGAAAAATGATCAGGCGTTGATTTAGACTTAAGCCAACGACTTTCAGGATGTTTTGGTCTTGGTGTAATTAGGTTGTGACTAATGAAGTTAGTGTGGAGCCCAAAAACTTCCAAAGATAAATGAGAGTCTCTCACAAGAGTGTGGGAACAGGGTGGGCTTAGTGTACCTAATGTGGAACTGTATTATCTGGCCGCCCAGGTTTCATGGGCTTCATATTGGATGCCAGGGTCCCAGTCATATCCTAAAGTTTTGGATAGAGAATGGTTCAGTCCATCCATATTCTTTGTATGGTACCCTGATTTCTATCAAGGCCAATGATAGGTGCCCTTTTGACACGGTATCGTGTACAGTTCATGCTTGGAGACGAAAGTGTAAGAGGCTGCAGGTACAGCACCCATATAGCCCAGAACAGGGTGCGTGGAACATTCAGTATCTGGCTCGGACAAGTGACAAAGTTATTAAAAAGGTGAGGTCGCAACTCAGAGTCAATTACATGTTTGATTTTTATGTTGATGTGAGCTTTGTCTCCTGGGAGCAGGTTAACTAGGGGGAGCGTTTGGGTTGGCATCTCGATATTTTGAAATTAGGGAAACATTCCGTAATGGTCACTGTTTTTCCATGCGAGCCACAGGCATCTGCACTTCTGAAGTATCCGGTCAACTCAGAGAACTTATCCAGTCAATTCAGAGAAATCTAGAACGGTTGTCCCTAAAATATATCATATGGCGATGTGCTTGACCCCTCGGCGGGTTCTGCCGTGTAGATCTCTGTGGGAGGCAGATATAGGAGAAAGTATTGATGACAAATTGTGACATCATATGTACTTGTACACTCGGAGGGTAGCTATTAGTTCCATCTTCAAATTTATGGAAATTAAAGTTTTCCATCTGCTTATCTGTCTCCGTGGAGTCTGAGAAAATTGATATGACCGCTGATGGATGTTGTCCTATGTGTAGAGCTGACAATGCTAGATTTCTGCATGTTGTATGGGAATGCCCCTCTTTGGTGCATTTTTGCAACAATTAAGTGAGATGACGAGTAGAATGGTCTCTCAGGAAGTACCCCAAAATATTCTTTCCTGTATCTTTAGCTGACTTCCGGGAACAGCTAAGGACGTGAAGAAATTAATTTCAATATGAATGCTTTTAGCAATACGCTGCATCTTATTACTCTGGTCCAGTACGAAGGCCCCAACCTCGGGTAAGTGGCTCAGTGATTTAGCCTGGTCCTGTGATATGGAGACAGAATACTGTATGATGTTGCCAGTCAGTTTCAGACCTAGCAATATTTGGGACCCGGTAAAGACATTTTTGTTTTCCAGAGAAACAGACTGTTATGCAGAGGAACTAGATGAAGAGATGATCAGTGTTTAAACGAACAATAAGTTATGGCTCATATGTCATAATCATGAGGTAGATAGGCATGTATGACTGTCATTTGTCATGGGTCGGTTTAGTGTGGCTTATGCTGGGATTTGTGGGTTCCACCATGGCTTTTCTACCTCTAGGCTTGTGTGCCATACATGTATACACCATGCTAAAGCTGTTTGTATATTAGGAAACTTAATACTTAATATCTTTTTCTTTATGAGCACTTTGGGTGGAAGGTTTGACCAATTGCAATTAATGTGGTTTATAGTGATTGCATCGAATGCCAAAGCATCGAATGCCTTTTTTTAGCATCTAAAAAAAGCAACAAAAAAAAGCATTGAATGCATTTTTTTCATTTTTTTATCCCCCTCCGATCCCCTGTTTTTTTACCCCTTAAAACCTATTATAATTAAAATAAAACCTTTACCTTTGAAAAAAGTGCATTCAAAGTTTTTTCGATGTATATTCTTCGATGCTTTTGGCATTGAATGCTTTATATTCAATGCAATGACTGGATACCCATTAATGTTGCTTAAGTTTGCTTTTTTTCATTTGTATTGTGTGATCTTGACAGATTGCTAAACTTGTGAACCTTTATAAATAAAGTTTAAAAAAAAGAAAATTGTGGTTTTACATACATCACGAGTTGGGCGGTAGACTTTACATCTGGCGATAACGGTATTAGTGCCGCCAATAGCGCTCCGCTGGATCACAAGAGAGGGCAAATACAGCTGTACCCAAAAAATGACCCGCGCTATTACAGCCAGCACTATTATCGCCGGCGCAATTACAACTAATAGCGCCGTCAACACAAAGCGCAACAGATGTATCACAAGTGTCTCACAAGTGCATTCTCAGTGGTATTAGCACCAAAAACCAGAGTAAATACAGCTGAGAATTACCTCCAGCATTCAGCTTGAGGTGAATGAACACAGCTGCCAGGAATCAAGCCACAGGTGAACACAATGCACACCAAAGGGCTACATAAGACCCACACAGGTCCCAAACACTGTTTGCAACACCAGGCTGCCATTATTTCATGCAAGCTGAGACATCCAGCTGCTCAGGCTGTGCCTGGCCCTTCTGATGCAGGACAACCAGGCCAGGGCACACGGAGTACAGGGGGGGGAGTGGGATGAGGAGAAGGAGGAGGAGAGCAGCCCCAGCAAGGCGAGCACCCATCCCCAGGGTCAGGCCATCACTAGATCAATAGACCTGGATAGTGGGTGAGTACAAACTCTCCCACCCCCACATATGCATGCTGAAGCACGAAAGCTGAGGCTAGCCACAGGAAGCTTTGCATTTCAAGAGGAGGCACTGGCAGAACCTGTGCAACCCCTTTAAGTTCGATGGTGGGCATCCAAGGGTGCATGCACACGTTTGGCACACTTGGACACACACATGGTGATGGACACAAACCACAAGTATCACAATGCATTTTGATTGAGCCACTGTGTAAATCCATACAGCAGCTCCCAACAGCATGTCCACCCGTGCCACAGCACCCTGCCCATGTGCAGTAAAGCCAGACATTGTGAAGGATTCCAACCAGGCATCACACACTGGATCAGGACTCTTGCCTTTAGCCTAGGACACAGCGCTCAATAAGAAAAATGTTTCTTTATTTTCAACAAATTCGTAATGAGCCGATACCCAACCCGTCTCACACCCACTTTTACAAATACCCCGGGTCACAATGGACCATGAAGCAGGCCAGTTGGTGGGATTACAATATTTATTTCTTTTAATGTTAAAGGAAATCACACAATTTTAATGTTGGGCAACAATCACCAATGGGTTGATAATTACATTGAAAACTACTGAAATATACTTGGGTAAACTTCTACAACAACATATCCAAAGCACAAATCAATAGGAGCACTTTTTTCAATTAGTGTAGATAGCACCCAAGTTAAGGTTTCCCCTGGAATGTCCCCTCAACCGCCAGGTCCTCACTTCTGAGTGGACAGAAAGAAGCAGCAGGTGTCCGGTATATGAAGCAGCAAACAGAATCAAAATCCGACCTTCCCTCACAAAATAAGAGGCAAAAACCCTTTGCAATGGCCTAAAATGACATTCGGATTTTCACAAATAATTAATTATATTTGTAATTAAATAATGATGTACATATGTTTTATCACAGTCTCAGGGATGTTATATCACTAGCAACTCTAAGTTAAGGTATCACAAAAGGCATACAGTTCACCAAGCAGGTTGAAATTGAAAACACAGTGCAGTCATATCGCACATGGAAATGTTGCATTTTTCTCTTTTTCCGCTTTAAATGTCAAAAACTAATTTTTTTAAACAGGTGAAAAACACAGAATCAGAATGCGGTTTTTAGGCTGGGTGATAGATGCACATCACAGGGACAATATAGAAAGGAAACGGTGACTATAGCTGAAGAATTGAATGAGATTTTCAAGGGGGAAGGAGGTTGAATTTTAGGAAAATAGAGCAGTTAAAAAGAGAAAATCGGGTTTGAAAAGGAAATGCAAGTTTTACTTAAACTAAATTATCTATACTATATTGTTAAAGAAAGACACAGTACGATGCAAGGTTAATTTGCAATTTAACCCCTTAACCCCATGTTTTGATCTATGTGGGAATTAATTTAAACTATTCCAAATATTGCTAAGGAGTTACAAGATGGGGTGAATGAAAGAATGGCACTAACTCTAGGAATCAAGAACAAGATGCAAAGAGAATTCTGACAGTTTTTAACAAGTTACCAAGGCAAGGATAGGATGTCTTAGAGAATAGAACAAAGAAAAAGCATCAAGACGGGTAGACTATGTGTTGCTGTGGGATGGGGAAATACAATCTGCACTTGAGTTTGGGGATTTGGGCAGCCAACCGGATTCGGGACTCAAAGGCAGTGGCGGCTGGTGAGTTTGAAAGTTGGTGGGGCGTAAATTTTCCAGGGCCAATTTAGTAGCGAGCGCGCCCAGCGCGCGAGCCCACCCAGCGCGCGAGCCCACCCCCCCAAGAGGGTGCGGGGTGGGTCTCCCCCCGTGAAAATGTTGGAAAAATGGCCTACAAAATGTGCAATTTACTGTCCAAAAAACCCACCAAAATATGAAAAAAAACATTCAGTTTTACATATTAATGGTGGTACACTATTCTTACGTGTGCAAGTGTGATGGTGTATTTTACAGCAGCTTGTATTGAGAATAGCTGGTACTATGGTGTATGCATAAAGAAATTCATTATATAGTCAGTAATGATGTAAACATGTTTGTCATGCTGTTACTGGCATTCACATGCGCTCATCCTCTTACTAAGGTCGGATTTTAGGCTTTCTCTCAAAGGGGGAAACTAAGCTAAAATATTACTTTAGTTTTTAACCACTTAATTAATGCAACATTTGTCCTACCTTTAATGGCCGTCTGTCTCGCTGAGTTGCCATTGCTTCAATTTCTCAAACTTGCAACACGTGGAATGCACAGGTCTCAGAAATAGCACATACATATTGCATGGAGAAAAATGCAACAGAAATAGTTTGCTAAATTTATTATGTTGAGTGCTTTATTAGCAACCAACAACCACAACATCAAAACTTACTTCACATTTCTCACTGTTCTGTCAAATAGATAACTGCAACCTTACACAAAATCCTAACATACATGAGGCCATTGAAACAAAGAACTCAAGGTAACCCACAAAATCCTAACATACATGAGGCCATTGAAACAAAGAACTCAAGGTAACCCACAAAATAAATGCAAATAGCTTGTTTGTAACAGAACATTCACTGGTCAATCATTTTGAAAGTTTGTACACAAATTGTGCACGTCTATTTTTCAGAGAGGCACATTTATCAATAGTCTGTTTATTGAAGTTAGGGATCTCTTGAATTAGTTGTTTTTCCATGGACAGCATGGCCAAAGCATTCAGACGATCCTCAGTCATTGTGTTTCTCAAGAATGTTTTAATTCACTTCAGGGTGGAGAAACAGCGCTCAGACTCAGCTGTTGTCATGGGTGTAGTAATCAGAATTTTTAATAACTGCATTGTCTCACTAAATGCTTCTTCGAGATTGCTTTCAACAAACACTTTTAATAAAGAATTTGCCCCACTTGAACTACAGAATTCTGGTCTCTCATAAACAATTGAAAGCTCAGTGCGCAGTCTTTCCTTGTTTAACATGGGGTACGCTTGGACAGTTGCATTCAGTGCATCATTGGGAAAAGAATGTCCATGTGTTTGAAATAGGTCACTCTGCAACAATGTGGCCCCCTCCAAGTGGTTAGTAAATGCAAAGCGTTCTTGGGCTTGTGTAACTATAATATCACATACTTCTTTAGCCAAATGATTCAGTGTTCATATTTACATTGCAACCTGAAAAAGTTGCCTCTGATGGAAGTTTAGATTCCAGATTGTCCGTGCTTTCACGTACTCGGCCAATGCACTTGATAAAAATTGCAGTAGCTTTCTGCACATACACAGAGTCAATGTCTCGCTTCTGAAGCTGGTTATATAGAATGTCTACATGGGGCATTATGTCATTGAACAAAAAAAGGAAAAAAAGGAACTCCTTCTCTTTCAGAGTTTGAATGAATCCCTGGGCCTCATGCACAGTAACCACCTCAAAATCAGTCCGTCTTTCAATAATTTTCTCAAAGCATGTACGGAGTGCTTCCCTGTGCTCATATATGGCTTCCACTACCCAAATATGGTAGCTCCAGCGAGTGCGAGATGGTTTTGGAAGTCTGTGATCTGATACCTCATCTAGAACTGCGGTTCTTTTTGGAGAATGAGAAAAAAATGTACAGAAGCCAGAGATATCAAAAAAGAAAACTCGAACTTGTGAGATATTTGAAACAGCCTGTTCAATGATGAGGTTAAGCTGGTGTGCATAGCAATGTACATAATGTGCATTTGGATACACTTCAGCTATTTTCTTATGGACTCCACCAGAGACCCCCCTCATTACACTCGCACCATCATATGTTTGCGCAATTACTTTTTTTTGTGGCAATCTTCAGGGAATACTTTGTCCAATTTTTCCATTATGGCAGTAGCAATGGTCTGCGCACTAGAGTCTTTCAGATGAGAGAATCCATAAAACCGTTCAACAATTCTGTATCGATCATCAATGTAGCAATAGACTAGCACAGACTGAGTCTTAGTGGAAATATCAGTTGTATCGTCTGCCTGAATAGCCACATAATCAGTGCATTTTAACTGCTCTACAATGATCTCTCTGGTGACCGTGAGCATGCAGTCCAGCAGTTCATTCTGAATTGTTTTTGAAGTGCCCTTGAATACTGTTGCATTTTTTAAGTGTAGTTCCATTGCACTGTCTATGCTGGATACAAAATCCACCAGGCCTCTAAACACACCAGGATTTAAAGAGTCTTCAGTTTCATCATGGCCATGTAAAGCCAATTCAAACGCACCACAAAAACGCACACAGTCTATTAACTTTGACAAGATGTATCGGTTTTTATCCACATCCTCATTATGCCTCATCACTCTCCGGCGATAGGCATCATCCAACTGTGTTGCAATGTTCACACTTCTCAACATGCGCAGCTGTAATATATTCTCAATAGGAGATTTGCACGATTCATGTCTCTTGGTTTTTTCTGACAAATGCTTTAAGTCAGTGACTCTAGTTTTTGTCCAGGCCATTTCACCTCCAAACAGCAGGCAAGGGAAGCAGAACAAAGACCGCTTAGCAATGCTACCAGTGAGCCATGTCTTCTTTTCATACCACACCATGGAAAATGTGCGTGTGTAAGCCTTTCCCCTATCTTTTAAGGACTGTTCAATTTTTACATCTGGCCGATCAGGCCCTAGTCTTTTCATCTCCAGTTTTTCACTATGTGCGAGTCCGGAAAATTGTTTTGAGGGTAATTGGTCCACTGAATACATTTTCGGCAACAGTGACACCAGTTAATAAGCAAAATGATTATGTACATGTATATGTAGATGGGATCATGTAGTCATTGTTACGTATGCTCTTCAATAACACATAAGTAATTAGCCGGTACTAGACACAGTTAGCGTCTGCAATTATACACAACTCTGCTGTACTTATCATCGACCAGTACAGTTGAGTATAATTGCCGATGTTATCTATGCATGCGTTAACACACATGCCCATTAGCATATGTGACACCAGCCACACAGTACGTATTGCAGCTTGTTTTGCAAATGAGTACTTATGGAAGAAATGATGCAAGTTTGTTCTGTTAATACTGTTCTAAAAAAAACATTGTTTAGTATGTAGGGAGATTTTTCTGACTGCATGACACAACCCCAACACCTCCCAAGCACTGTGGAAGCAATGGTGAAGATTAGAAAGAAGGTATTCTGATGTTTGAAAGACTGGAATTTTACAGCAGTAAAACAGATTACTGTATCCCATTCACCTGGAAGATAGCAGGACATCATGAGGTAAGTGGGAACCACCACCCAATCCTATCCTTCGAAAAAAACAGTTTCCAAATGGACAGGTTTCCTTCCATTGAACCATAAGCAGGCCTTTTTGCATTAAATGTATGACTTTCCATTTTCACATGCCACCCTCTCAGCTAGTCATAGATGTCATTCTGTAGTCTGTACTGTTCATCAGATTTTCCCCCACCTCACTGATCCCCAAAAAGATGGGCTTCTTTTTTAAAAAAAATTAAACAAGATAGCTGTGTGCCTTCTTTACTACAGATGAACACAAACAGAGTTGGAGTGCCCTGAGCACCAAACCCTACAAAAGGCTCATGCTAGCTCACCTCGTTCTGGAGAATGGTCACTGCAATGAACTCCTTCGCAGGCTATGGGAAATCCAAATCCCGGAAGTTGCACTGTGGAGGTTGAAATCCGATGTTTTTAGTTGCACAATTGCCCTGGACTGGTTGGATTTGTTCATGTAAGGTGTTGCTGATGGTCTGTAAAGAGAAAGCGAGAGACTGATCTGAGAAAGGGCAACATATGCTCAGAGCAGTATTAAAATGGTTTTCACACATGAAGGAGAGAGAGTTAACTGCTTGTAACATTGAAGCTGCACCAGAATAATCATTAGTACAATGTGTAAATAAAGTACCAGCAACTACCACCATGTGCCAGTCATCAGTTGTATAACGCTGCAATATATACATTTTTGTTTTCGCCTTGTGCATACGGTGTAAGCTTCTGCCAGGCACTGCTATTAGATCATGATACCCAGGATCTTGCACCATGTTTCTTGCTTCTACAACAACGGGTAGTTAATTCTGCTACAACTGTGCCTGGCAAGTGGCACTGTGCCTGGCAAGTGCCTGGCAAGTGTAGCTGTGCTACAGCTGTGCCTGGCCACAACAAGGGATGAAGGGGTGAAGGTAGACAGATCAAGCACAACGCAAGGCAGTGAGCCGAGGTCAAAGGGGAAGGTGGGTAAACAGCAAGACAGCTGGGTCAAGTACTAAGAAGGTGGGTAAACAGCAAGAAGAAGAAGCACAGGCTGACAGTTAAATACCAGGGGTGCAGATAAGCAAGAAGGAGAAACAGCAAGTCAGAGAACTGGTTGTAGATCAGAGAGAAGAGGGGTAGGGGGGTAACAAAGCTTTGCTTTGTGGAACAGGGCTTCTCCGGAGCTCAGCTTCAAGCACCCAGTGCCCTCATCGGTTTCCCTCACACTCTCTTTATCTCTCTGTGTAAGTCTGTATTTTTTCTGAGCCTGGCCTTTAGAGCATGATATGATATGATATGGCATTCATAACGCGCCTATACACAAGTGTTTCAAGGCACGAAATGAAATGAAACATGCTGTGCTCAAACATATCAGTGAGTGCAACCAAAATCTCAGTATAGTGGATTATTAAGGCATCAACTTTTAATTTGATCTGTCACCCGAATGCGACCATCTCTCAAAGGTGCTCATCAATCAAGGACTAAATTTGTCCTAATTTGGCACCAGTTTTGTGATGTACAAATAAATAATGGCAGGATTGGAGTACTCCCGATTTTTGCAGGCAATGCAATGCAAAGTGAAATGATAGTGTTTGCCAAAGAAGAAACACTTTGGTTAAGCAGTGAATTGGGTATGCTTCCACACAACACTCGTTATGCCTGATTTGCTGGAAGTTCTCCTCTTTGCCTCTTTTTGTTTCACAGGGTGGGCCCTGAAAGAGACAATCACGGACACTGCTGCGGATGGGTGGGCACAGCTTTCAACCGAGAAAAGGCTACAGGAGCTTAGTCTTTTATTGCGATCCAGTTTAATGAAATGCTTTCATTTTTATCTTGCCACAGGTACTGTTTTTTTTGGCTTTGAGAAGTGCAGGTACGCATTTAAATAAAAAAAAGGAAGTGCAGATATCAGGGCGGGGTAGGACGGACCAATTTAAAGCACTGCCAATGAAGATGTATACATCAGAGGGAATGATTTTGTGATTAAGTGATGTACTCCATAATGCATGCGCTGGGGTGAAACTAGACAAAAATGTCGGGGGTTAACACTTGAAAGGTAGGGGTAGGGACCAGTGTCGAAGTGTACAAAAAGAATTAGTGGAACTTTGTTCCCAGCTGGCCTGCTCAGATGTCATAGTGGCAGTGTTGTAAAACAAGAGTGCTACCATGTACTAGCCTTGAATGTGCGGCTCAGGGCAGACTTGAAAAGCACAGCTTGTGAGCCTCTTCCCTGACCCATGCGAGGCATGTTTTAAAGATGTGCAAACATGAAACATCCTAATTACATGAGGCCCACGACTTCTCCAGAAGCCGCGTTGATGGCAGCTGAATCACTGGAGAGAGCGTCGGAACCCGCAGGCTTCCATTGCCCTTGTGTCATTTCTTCAGCCTTAGTATCAGAGACGCTGCAGGGCGACTTTACATCTAAAGTAGTAGAATATTCCATGTGCTCCTTTCTGTACAGAAACGCTTGTGCATCCTATGTTTTTTAATTGAATCTCACCAATTGCGCTATTTGTACCCATTGTTTTAAACTAGAAATATATTAAAAAGCACTGCGCTCTCGCTGTTCGAAACAGACACTGGCGCTTTTCTTTGGAACCTCTAATCCTTATTTTATAATAGTTAAGGCAAACCACGAGTCCAATAATGCCAATCAAAAAACAAAACTGTCTGGAGAGTGGTAAGAGAGGTGGTAGTAGCAGTAAGCGGAGAAAGAAGACGAAGGTAATATCGAATGGTAGAGGTAGAACGGTGGAGAGGGAGATTGGAGAAGGTTAAAATAGAGGAGGAGGAATATAAGAAGGCCGAGGTGAGACTGTGCAACAATGGCATCAGACAGTCCAACATGGCGAATGCAAGGCATTATTTCCTAAACTCCCAATAGAACACTAAGGGCCTAATTCACAGAAGTGTTTTATAATGGCAAACCCCCATTGGAAAATGCTCTGTGAATAAGGGCCTAAACCGGCTTGGAAAAGTAAGTGAACGACTTTGTCTGGGGAAGCAGCAGTGTCCTCCCCTCTACATCCTCTCTTGCAGGGCACGGTCTCCCTCAGCAGCGCGCATATGCATGCAATGTCAGCAGGCAGATTGGGCCTTATAAATGGGTTGGATTTTATATTTTTAGATAAAACATGGCAACTTGTCTAGCCCCTCTACTTGCTGTCCCATCAAATGATTGTGGCATCGACCCTGGTGCCAGGGCATTCTGCAGTTACCCTTTGGGCCCAGTGATATTGCCATCACATTAAAGCTCATCTGGCTCCGTGCATTGTGAGTTCTAGATATTGCCATCACATTAAAGCTCATCTGGCTACATGCATCGTGAGGTCTAGATATTGGTATCACATGAAAGCTCATCTGGCGCCCTGCATCGTGACGTCTAGATATTGCCATCACATTAAAGCTCTGCGCCAAAAATACAGACAACTCATGCCAAACGCACACATCCATATGACCACCAAACACATTATTCAGACACACCGACGGATATAGATGACTTTTGTTCAAAACAAACACATAAGCAAAGACATCCTCACTCGCTCTCTAACACATGCTGACGTGCAAACGACAGAATAATGCATACGCAGACACATTGAAACAAGCACGCATTTGAATGTACTCTCTCTAAAACGCGCTGACATGTGCAAACAGCCGCAGACATGGCACATTTACCTAAAAAAATGAGGGAATTAGTTAAATCTTTTTTCACAAGGAGTTACATTTTGTACCTACACAAAGTAAATTATACAAACGTTGAAAATACCAAAGTTAACGTTCCTACAAACAAATTTTGTCACACTACAAATTAAACCCTACGCTACACCACTACTTGGCAACACTCGCTTTAAATATGCGTACATTAGGAATATAGTTAAAGGGAGTCTTGTAAAGTGGTTTTATAGTGTGAGTCAAGATTCAATTTCTACTGTGATGGACTTTGTTTAGATTGATTGTTTGTAGTGATGTTAACAGCAGTAATTCCAACATTTGTATACTTTTATACTGACACACCTACCTCTACATTTTAAATTATGTTTATGTTTAAATAAACCAGTTTAAATCTTAATTAGTAAATAACTAATTGCATAGCCAATGTGATTTATTTTACTTCATTATGAAGGCGAGCGTCCCCCAGATAGCATGATCCTCCCCGTCTATGAGAGACAATAATGGACTCTCCCAAGATGGGAATAAGGCTAAGACAAAGTGCGGGTGAGCTTAAATGGGAGTTTATCAATCAGAATAGGGCGTGCAAAGGACTCTGAAAACTCCGAGAGCGCTCTGTCTGACAATAGCAAAGACAGGCGTATATATTTACAAAAAGCGTCATAAGAACCTACATGCTATAGGGGGCACAAGTTCGTGGGGATTGGGTGGCGACAACTAACTACAGGTGCTGCTGCGATGTGGTTTGCCGTGGTCGGTGGATGTCACTGGTTACCCTCGTGGGCTGGGCTGGGCCGGGCAGGTCAGCTGGGCTCATCCGGACGGTGTTGTTGTGCCAGCCGTGACCAGTGTCAGTGATGAACGTCTTTCCTGACTTTCTGCCCTAAGGCCACGCACACCGCAGTCATTCAACATTGCAATATTATCTTCTCTGATAAATCTTCCAATAGGTTATTCTACAGGTTAATGCAACACAGGAGGAATGCACCTAGAGTAAGGTCTTTTGGTGATACATCAATACATGGTTACCATTGTCTTGTTGACCGGGTATCATAGGTCGCAAGGTTGGGTCTCAGGGCATGGGACGGGCTGTCCGAGTTATCATGTCTCGTTAGAAGTCATTATGAATGTGTTCCTGTAGTGTTGCTGTAATATTGGGTGTCCTAATTTTACAGGGGCCATTAACCTAAGGTGAGCCGGTGGGTCGTGGAGCCTAAGAAAGGGCACCTTTGGATCTGTGTTTTAAGGACGGGATTTACTGCTGGGTTGTAAACAATTCAGGTGGCAGTCCGTGGCCTTGGGTGCTGCGGGGGAATGTGAATGTTTGAAGCGGCTCCAGCCGAATTGGGGGAGGTGAAGCAGAGCAGCACAGGCCTCTGCTTTTTCGTCTGGCAGGCTTCAATGGGAGGAAGGGGGAATGGCCTTGCATATGCTCACAAAGGTATTTTCCTCGTGTGTTGCAGATTTTAAGTGGAAGAGACATAAACATTCACATAATATACACTACTCATTGAGCCTTTTCAAAGCTTATGTTTTGACATTGTTAGTGCCTTTTACATGGCCATTTCAAACGCGTTACCTATACGCTAAGTATTTAACAACCACAACATTTTGTTACATTTCTATACATGTGCGGTAAGCGAGGTAGTAGTAAGGTTGGTGGAGCACGCAGGAACAACCCGCTAATAAGACTGACGGCAACGACACATAGTGGGCTTGGACGTACATATGGTGCATTTTCGTGCACCACTTACATGAGCACCCAATAGGGTTGCGATAGGCGCCAGGCTCATAAAGGGAGGTGTTTTGTGCACTTACCTGATGCAGACCATGCTGCACACTTCAGGCCTCCCTGAGACCTGAAAGGGACTATTTTTTCATAGGGACTATTTTTTCACTCGGGCGTGGCCAGGGAAGGATACATACCTAGTTGGGGAAGGATACATACCTAGGACTTCTTTGTAGGCTATTTAAGCCACGCCCAGACAGCAGCTCATGCTTCGCGTTGTACTGCTTCCTGCAGCTTAACGCTCACCGTGTCTGCTCCTGCTCCTGGACTACAGCCACGCCCGTCTTGAACCTGGAAGACCTGCAAGGAAGGAAGAGAAGAGAAAGGTGAAAACCAAGGATTATTTCAAGCTTCTTACCTGCATCCGGAATCTTCTCGCCAGCATCCCTGAAGGAAGACTTCAATTTAAAAGCATTGCGTTGCTCGCTGCAGCGCCATGCTTCAATCACCTGTCCTGTCCTCAAGACATCTCCCGGCTCCATCGCGGCTGTCAGCATCGGACGCCACATCTCTGCACCTAGGGGAGAGAGGAAGAAACAAAAGTTGAACAGAAGGACACACAGAAGGAAAGCCTGATTAACACCCATAATACTTACCGGCGTTTCTTCCACATTTCGGGTCGGCGCCGCCACGTTGGCAGGTACCGTACCCTGGCCCCTATGGGGAAAGGACTAGAGACATTTCAGAGGAATGATAAGGACATCTAGAGGGATCGCCTTCATTACTACTCACCTCAGAAGGTTAACCCCTCGATGCATCGCCTTCATTCTGCACCTGAAATAAAGGACAGATCACAGGTGAGAAAGACAGCATAAAGGGGGCCTCACTTGAACTTAGAACTTTCATACTTACGGTGCATCGCTCAGGAAAGGCAAGTGGATTTTGCCAGCGCCATTCTGAAAACCAGTGAAGTAACTGGACGAACGCGTGCCCCTGCACCAGAAGCAGGATGGAGATTTCAACCTTCCAAACCATAAGGTGAGCTTAAACCGGGTTTGGAGGAATAGAGAGGAACGGAGGGGGAAGGGGGGAGCTAGCACACCATTCTGCAGACTGTTAATCCCCTTTCTCATCTGCAGAAGGATATTCCTACGGGCCAAGGAGGCACGATTTGGAGATCCTGTCCAATCGGTGTTCCGGGTCCTGCGCATCACGCTAGAAGAGGCTGCAGTAATCCAGACTAGATCAGCGCCCCCGTGGGAACCAGGTGGGCGTTACAGAACGCGAAGACTCCCTACAAATTCCCACCCAGGCGCTATGGAAACTTCTGAGACTGACCAACTGGCCCAACTACTGGGGGAATTACGGGCCGAGGTACACGCCGCTCGTCAAGAGACTAATGCCCTCAGAAGAGAAGTGATTGTAACAAGGGAAAGGACTGATGACCTGGCTAGACAGCTTTTGCAAGGTCAAGCTGGACAAACTCCTTTACCCGGTTCCGGGGGGAACCCCACTCCTGTGGTTTCCAGTAACCCTGTGCTTAATCTACCTGCAAACATGCCGCTGGCCCCACCCGAACACTTTGCTGGGGACCCCAAACGATTCGCCGTATTCATGAAACTGTGTCGTTTGCACTTCCTATGCAGACCCGGGGCCTTCCCTAATGATCAGACCAAGGTAGCCTTTGTGTTGTCATATCTCAGCGGCTGTGCTGCCGATTGGTCAGTCCCACTGGTAACTCAAGATGACCCGATTCTTCGTGATTTTCAAGGATTTCAAACAAGCATGGAAAGGTTATTTGCTCGACATTCCCAGGGACAGGCTCTGGATGACCAACTTCTATCTCTGTGACAGGGCAATCAAGACCTTCTATCCTACATTGCAACCTTCAATAGACTAATTGTGGAAACTGGTTGGCCAGAGGATAAAAGAATCACGTTATTCTATCGAGGTCTACGAGGAGAACTTAAAGATGTCCTGGCACAAGTTGTAAATCCGCCCCAAGAATGCACTGAATATATAGACTTAGTGGTCCAGTTGGATCACAGGCTGCAAAACAGAAAAGCAGATCGGTCCAAGTTTGAAACCCGGGTGTGGGCCAAAACCCACGCTAACCCCAAGGGGGCTGATGCCTCGCAGCCTATGCAAATCGGAGGAGTTAAAGGACCCCTAACTCAAAAAGAACGGGAAAGAAGACGACAGATGCAATTATGCCTTTATTGTGGGTCCTCAGGACACTTACTACGAGATTGCCCGGTTAAGCCGCCCAAGAAGGTGGTAGGAGCCGCTGATAAAATCCATGGAAACTCTGTATCGGGAAACGACCACGCCCGGAAAATGTAGGGGTCCGCTTGCCGAGCTTGAAAACTAACTCTCAGACCTCGCATTTCATTGTGCCAATGGTCCTCATAGATCCGGAACAGCCAAAATGGTTGCATGCTATAAAGGCATACGTCGATAGCGGGGCAATAGGAAACTATGTGGATCGAGAATTGGTCTCTAGGATAAACCTCCCTCTGCGCCCTAAAACCAGCAAAGACGTCATCACCACTGTAGATGGAACCGAAATTGCCTCTGGACCGGTAACACATTCCACAGCTGAGGTGACACTTGTAGGTCCGGATGGCCATCGGGAGGCAGTTGTGTTTGATGTGATCAAGGCTCCACAGTTTCAGCTTATTCTCGGAGTCCCTTGGTTAGAGACACATAATCCTCGAATTGATTGGCGAGTGAAGAGAATAACCTTCCCGGATTGTTACCTGCTACCCAGAAAATCCAAAGATTAATCTAGCATCAGTAACCTCTGTCCCCGTGCAACTACCTCCAGAGTACCAAGACTTTCAGGACGTCTTCCAAAAGGAACGGGCCAACACGTTACCTCCCCACAGATCGTACGATTGCCAAATCGATCTGGTGCCCGGTGCACAACTCCCTTGTAGCAGGATTTATGCCCTTACTGAACCTGAGAATCTGCATTTGAGACAATATTTAGATCAATACCTCGCCAATGGTTTCATTCGCCCGTCAAAGTCCCTGGCATCTTCAGCTTTGTTCTTCTTGCCTAAAAAAGAGGGCAACCTTAGGACTTGTATCGATTACCTCGCATTGAACCAGATAACTGTTAAAAATCGTTACCCTCTGCCTCTGATCCCTGAACTCCTTGACCAGGTGAAGGACGCTTGCGTATACACCAAGTTAGATCTCCGGGGGGCTTATCATCTGGTACGAGTAAAAGAAGGCGACGAATGGAAAACGGCCTTCCGTACAAAATATGGACTATTCGAATACCAGGTGATGCCTTTTGGGTTGTGCAACGCGCCTGCTGCCTTCCAATTCTTCATGAATGATGTCCTTCGGGAACTCATCGATGTCTGTGTTATCGTGAATATCGATGACATTCTTGTGTACTCCTCTTCGGAATCTGATCACAGAAAACATGTCAGGGCCGTCCTTTAGAAACTGCGCCAGCACAAACTGTTTGCCAACCTGGAAAAATGTGTTTTCCATACCACCGAGGTTGAGTTTCTCAGATTCATCCTGACACCTAAAGGGATCCGAATGGATTCACGGAAAGTGGATGCCATCCTCAAATGGCCATCACCTAGTTCAGTGAAAGGTGTCCAAAGCATGCTTGGTTTTGTCAACGTATATCGCAGGTTTATTCCGGAGTTTTCACGTGTGGTGCAACCCATCACTGCACTCTTGCGAAAAAATAAACGTTTTGAATGGACCGAGGAAGCCGAACAGGCCTTTCAGGAGTTGAAAGCTAAGTTCACGTCCGCACCTATTTTGAAGCACCCGCGTCCTGATCTCCCATATATAGTCGAAACCGACGCGTCCAGCTTAGCCATGGGAGCTGTCCTGTCTCAGAGAGACCCTGAAACCAACCAACTGCACCCCGTAGCATTTTGGTCCAGAAAGTTCTCACCGCCGGAGATAAATTATGCGATTACCGATAAAGAACTATTAGCCATTAAGTCCGCCTTTAAGGCTTGGCGGCATTATCTCCTCGGCGCCCGGCATACCATCACCGTGATCACTGATCACCGAAATTTACAATATTTAAAAACTGCCAAGGCCCAATCGTCTCGACAGCTCCAATGGGCTTTGTTCTTTGCTGAGTTCGATTTTGTAATCACCTACCGCCCCGGTTCTAAGAATGGTAAGGCGGACGCTCCATCCCGAATTGGAATGGAAGAAATAGACACAAACTCAGAACCTGTGCCGATAATTCCCGAACAAAGAATTTTGGGAATAACCACTTTACAAACCCTTGAAGACATTCAAGCACGAGTAAAACAAGTCCTGGACTCTTCAGCCTTGCAGGAATGGATCAAAAAGGGGTCTAACTTTTCAGTCAAGGATGGCTTACCTTACTTCCAAGGACGCTTATTTTTGCCAGAAAAGGAATTGCAAGAACTGGTTATTTCCCGTCATCATGACACCCTGATGGAAGGACATCCTGGCATTGCCAAAACTGAGGAAAAGGTTAGACGACAATTCTGGTGGCCTTCCTGGCAAAAGGATATTAAATCTTTCGTGATGTCCTGTGGAGTTTGTGCCCAAAACAAAGGTCAAAAGACAAGACCCGCCGGTCTTCTTCAGCCCTTAGACATTCCACCAGCACCTTGGCACACCCTGTCACTAGATTTTATCACGGACCTGCCCTCTTGTAATGGTTACAATACTATTCTGGTAGAGGTGGATTTATTTTCCAAAATGGCCCACTTTATTCCGTTGAAAGGATTACCTTCAGCCTTTGTTCTTGCCAAGGAATTCCTCGAGAATATCATCCGTTTGCATGGATTCCCGTCCATACTAGTCTCCGATCGGGGAAGCCAGTTTATTTCTCATTTTTGGAAAAAGTGTTGTCAGCTGGCACAAATCGACGTAAGACTCTCGACCAGCCACCACCCACAGACCGATGGTCAGACGGAGAGAACGAACCAGACCCTTGAACAATTTCTACGATGTATGTTGCACCAATCGGAGGGTAATTGGAAGGATATTCTGTGGGTGGCTGAATATGCTTATAATAACTCAATACACTCTGGAACGGGTCAAAGCCCCTTTTTTACCCTATATGGACATCACCCTCGTACTTCAGACTTGGACTCACCTTCGAGCCTTGAAATGCCTGCAGTGGATCATTTGCATTCTACGATAACTCAAGCCTTCAAGGATGCAACTGCACATTTGCAACATGCGAAAGAGAAATACAAAAAGAAAGGGATCTACATCGAAAGGAGGCGCCTCCGTACCAAATTGGGGATCAAGTATGGTTGGCTACCAAACACTTATCGCTCAAGGGACCTCGAACTTTTAATCCAAGGTATTTAGGCCCTTACTCAATCAAAGCTATAATTAACCCAGTAGCAGTCAAGCTCGATCTACCAGCCAACATGCTGATTCACCCCGTTTTTCATGTGTCACTCTTGAAACCAGTACAACCAGGAACCAGATTAATAAAGCCACCAGACCCAATCCTGATAGATGGAGAGCCAGAATTCGAAGTAAAGAACATTTTGGATTCCAAAATCTTAAAATCAAAGCTTTTCTATCTAATTGATTGGAAAGGGTACGGGCCTCAGGAAAGGTCTTGGGAACCCAGTGATCACGTACATGCACCTCGGCTGGTAAAAAGGTTCCATCGGAATTTCCCAAACAAACCGAAACCTCCAGAATGAATGACCTTGGGAGGGGCCTTGGGGGGGAGTGCTGTCATGATGCCTACCCCCGGAGCATCAGGCCAGGCCCAGCAGGCATCATGCCCTCGGGAAAAAGCCCAGCGGCCCCTTATAGGGACTCTTTGGACTCAGTCCTGACGCCTTTGGCGCCAGGCTCATGTTGGACATCAGTCCTGGCGCCATAGGCGCCAGACTCATAAAGGGAGGTGTTTTGTGCACTTACCTGATGCAGACCATGCTGCACGCTTCAGGCCTCCCTGAGACCTGACAGGGACTATTTTTTCATACGGAGTATTTTTTCACTCGGGCGTGGCCAGGGAAGGATACATACCTAGTTGGGGAAGGATACATACCTGGGACTTCTTCGGAGGCTATTTAAGCCATGCCCAGACAGCAGCTCATACTTCGCGTTGTTCTGCTTCCTGCAGCTTAACGCTCACCGTGTCTGCTCCTGCTCCTGGACTACAGCCACGCCCGTCTTGAACCTGGAAGACCTGCAAGGAAGGAAGAGAAGAGAAAGGTGAAAACCAAGGATTATTTCAAGCTTCTTACCTGCATCCGGAATCTTCTCGCCAGCATCCCTGAAGGAAGACTTCAATTTAAAAGCATCGCGTTGCTCGCTGCAGCGCCACGCTTCACTCACCTGTCCTGTCCTCGAGACATCTCCCGGATCCATCGCGGCTGTCAGCATCGGACGCCACATCTCTGCACCTAGGGGAGAGAGGAAGAAACAAAAGGTGAACAGAAGGACACACAGAAGGAAAGCCTGATTAACAGCCATAATACTTACCGGCTTTTCTTCCACATTTCGGGTCGGCGCCGCCCCGTTGGCAGGTACCGTACCCCGGCCCCTATGGGGAAAGGACTAGAGACATTTCAGAGGAATGATAAGGACATCTAGAGGGATCACCTTCATTACTACTCACCTCGGCAGGTTAACCCCTCGACGCATCGCCTTCATTCTGCACCTGAAATAAAGGACAGATCACAGGTGAGAAAGACAGCATAAAGGGGGCCTCACTTGAACTTTGAACTTTCATACTTACGGGGCATAGCTCAGGAAAGTCAAGTGGATTTTGCCAGTGCCATTCTGAAAACCAGTGAAGTAACTGGACGAACGCGCGCCCCTGCACCAGAAGCAGGATGGAGAGTTCAACCTTCCAAACCATAAGGTGAGCTTAAACCGGGTTTGGAGGAATAGAGAGGAACGGAGGGGGGAAGGGGAGAGCTAGCACACCATTCTGCAGACTGTTAATCCCCTTTCTCATCTGCAGAAGGATATTCCAACGGGCCAAGGAAGCACGATTTGGAGGTCCTGTCCAATCGGTGTTCCGGGTCCTGCGCATCACGCTAGAAGAGGCCGCAGTAATCCGGACTAGATCAGCGCCCCCGTGGGAACCAGGTGGGCGTTACAGTGATACTCGTCATATTTTCTCTTTCCCGCCTCCCTTTTCCTTCTGTTATTTCTAAGATATTTCCCAGCTTCATGGGCGAGGAACAGTGTGGGCCCCCCTTTCTCCCTTTCGCCCCCCTTTTCCCAGTTATCATATAATGCTTCATATCTCACTGTCATCTTTTCATTCTCTTTCTTCATGCTATTTAGCAGTGTGTTTTCTGTTACAGGAGTGGGCACGCTGGGGGGGGTGTTGTATAACCATGATATAACAGAGAGGTTACGATCATTTAAACTATGGGCATTGTAATTAGATGCTTTTGGCGGGGAAGTTGTGCTGTTTCACATTTTTTCCTTTAAGCTTTTATTTGGCGAGATAGCAACATTTGGTGGTGTCGTGTAATAGCCCCATACCAGTTTAGATCCGTCCCATACCAAAAAATCACCTTCTTTAGTATTTACAGTTGTCGTTTCATTTGTCACATTAATCCCGTTATTCCCTCCCCCCTCGTTCATCTCTATAGAGATGAACGCTATAAACCAATACGTAACCAGGCCAAACAGTATTGTAAAAAATAATGTAATGCATATAGACAATCCACACTCATACGAATATCTACATCTTTCAGCTAAAACTTCTCTATATCTAACAAATCTATCCATTGCAGGCTGCCCGTTTGTTGCCATGGTAGTTCCTGTTTGAGATATAAAAGTGCATTAAGTGCGTGCATGTAAACATTTTTGTTGGCACTATCTGTGCCAGGAGGTCGTGGAAGGAAGATGGGTTGAGAAGGGGAGGGGGAAAAGTACAGAGAAGGGAGCAGACAATATACATATTTTTCACATCTTTATTTATACTTGAAAGTTGTTTTTTTATTTTTTTATTTATCCCCATCAATAACCTGTAATATAATGTCTTTCGTTAATGTTTTTATCTGTCAGTTACACTCCTCCATTCACTTGTTCACGTTCACTCATCATTCTCATTATTTTTGTTTGCTGTTGTCTGTGCCTCCTCATCCACCTCTTCCTGTACACTATTATATGCCTTTCACCCATCCGTCAAATGTATCCAGTATTTGAGCCCCTTTACTTTTACAGCTGTTGGGGTACAAAATACCACTTCGAACGGCCCATGGAACCTTGGGGCATTCGACCGGCGCACAAAGCTCCAGACATAAATGAACTCTCCTGGCATTAATTGTCCCTGTACTTCGTGTTGTGCATGGGACCCTGTCGTGTTTCCTTCTTCCCTTGTGAATGGTGGTGAGAGCTGCTTTGAGATTGCACGCGCTGCCCTAGTTAGCTTCTTTAGGTATTCTGTGAACTCATCTCCCAATATCGTGGCGCTTCTGTGTGCGTCTGAGTGTTGGCGTAGTGGGGAATGTGCAGTGTGCATCCGTCTCCCTGTCACAATTTCGTGCAGGGACAGATGGTGGTCCTTGCTCGGCTGATTCCTCAGCTCAAACAGCGCAAGGGGTAAACAGTGGATCCAGTTTTTCTTTAACGAAAAACACAATTTAGACAGTCTCCCTTTTAACAGTCTGTTCATCTTTTCGACAATGCCATTACTTTGAGGATGATAAATCGAGCACAATTTATGTTTTATCCCCAATAATGTGGTCACTTCTTTGAAGAGCTCGTTCACAAAGTGAGTGCCGTTGTATGAGCGAATTACGTCGCAAATTCCCCAACGCGGGAACACTTCCCTTACTAGGAACCTTGCAGCGCTCTTAGCGTCAGGTCGTGCACATGGGCCTGCTTCCACGCACCTTGAAAATGGTCATACAACCACTATCATGTAGCGTGCCCCATTACACCTTTCCCCCATATCCGCGTAATCAATGTGCAGTTCTCTGAAGGGCCCTATGGGTTTTGGAATTGTTCCCCTGAGGGTTCTTAGTGTCATTCCAGAGTTATATATCTGGCACGTTGTGCACTCCATTGTCAATCTAGATATGTGCTCCTGGAGACAGGGCATGAACCAGTCTTCTTGTATCTCTGCTGCAATGTGTTGTTTCGTGTTATGAGCGGGAAAGTGTAATTGCTGAAATGCTATCTCTGACAGTTTGACGGGCATTACTACTTTTCCTGAGTTATTTTGTCACCATAGTAAGTCTGTTGCCGATTGGCTGCACCCTCTTTTTTCCCACACCATCTTTTCATCACCACTGGCCCCTTCCTGCAGCTCTAGTATTTGTGATATGGGCATGGCATTGTATCCTTCTGGGAGTTCTTCGTTCGTCGTGTGCTGTAAGATGTACTCACCTGTTCCATGTTTTTCAAAATACGAGGCTTCCTTGGCAGCAGCGTCCGCTGCCGCGTTCCCCAAAGACACAACGTCTGTGTTGGACGTATGTGCTTGGCACTTCACTATTGCTACCACTGTTGGATCTTTTAGGGCCTCAATCAATTCTTTCAGTAGTTCAGCATGTTGCACTGGGGTCCCATCTGCCCTTCGAAACCCTCTCTGCCCCCAACTGGCTAGACCTCCGTGTACTGTCGTCGTCATGTAGGCTGAGTCTGTATGTATGTAATGTAATGTATGCATGTAATGCTTCTATTAGGGCAATAAGTTCTGCTGCTTGTGCTGAGAAATGTGATGGCAGGCAATACTGTACTAGTACTTCATACTCACCTTCCTCTAGCCTCACTGCTGCCAGTCCCACATGTTTCTCTCCTGTGTCCATGTCAATCAATGCTGACTATCCACAAAGTACACCTCCCCCTCGTTCAGGGCATTTTCGCACCACCGCGCCTCCCTTGTTTCCCCTGTGTAAGTTGCACAATTGTGTTCTCGCATGTCCTCTAGTGTGCATGGTTCTGTGATGAATGTTGCCGGGTTTACTGTCCTGCACCATACCGCGTGAATATTGGCGCTGGACAATATTATTTCATAGGCAGTTGCTCGCTGTGTGGTCAGTGTACTTTTTGATCTTTCAAGTATCGCGAATAATGAGTGTTCTACAAACAATGTGACAGGGCACCCCATTACTATTGTGGCCCTTTTCTCAATGGCGAACGCAGCGACGGCGAGAGATTGCTCACACGCGAAGTGGCCTTGCATCACCGCATCCAATGTGCCAGTATAGTAAGCCAATGGTTTGTTTACTAGGGAAGTCTTTTGTGTCAGTACAGCTGTCATAAGGGTTCCCTTACATTGTGAGAACAGGTAAAATTTGCGCTCATAATCAGGATTGGCGAGTACTGGAGCACTCAAAATCAGCTCTTTAAGTGACTTAAACGAGTCACTCATCTCTTCTGACCACTCTATTTTCCTGTTCTCTTGTTGGGCCTCCTTGAGTGCTTGCAGTAATGGCCAGGTGTAGGCTGCATAATCCACTATCCATGCTCTAAAATAGTTACACATTCCCAAGAATTTCGGCATCTCCTTCACTGTTGTTGGTCCTCTCACTGACCTTATTGCTTCCACTCTGTCAGGGATTATTCTTTTCCCATCTCTTGATATCAGCTGCCCCAGGTACAGCACCTCGGTCTGACAGTATTGTAGCTTTCCCTTGTCCACCTTGTACCCTTTATTCGCCAGCAGCGTCAGAAGTGTTACTGAGTCTTTTCTGCACGTCTCTTCACGCTGTGCGCATACGAGCAAATCGTCTACGTACTGAATGATCGTGCTTTCAACTGATAAATTACCCAGGTCTTCATGTAGTATGCGGTTGAATATGCTTGGACTTTCACAGTATCCCTGAGGTAATCTGCAATGCTCGTATCTCTTTCCCCCTAATGTGAATGCTGTCAGGTATCTGCTTTCTTCTGCCAAGGGGATGGAGAAGAATGCATTTTTCAAATCAACCACTGTGAAATGTGATGCCGTTTTTGGGATGCTGCATAATATTGAAGCAGGGTTCGGAACTAAAGGGAACTCTTTCTGTATGACGTCATTTAGGGGGCTTAAATCCTGGATCATCCTCCAAGCCCCTCCCTTTGTTTTTTTGATCGGGTAGATACAGGTGTTACATGGGGAGTTTGAAGGCACTATTATGCCTTGTGCTAACAATGCATTTATTGTCTCTTTTATCCCTTCCTCAGCTTCGCGGGACAATGGATATTGTTTCACTCGGGGAAAAATTGCCCCTTGTTTGAGCTTTATTACCACTGGTGTCACTCCATGCAACAACCCTACATCATGGGGGCCTGTTGTCCACAAATTGTTTGGCACCAGCCGCATGTCATCATCAAAAAAGGACGGTGGCATTCCCACCACTGCCATCAACTGGACGGGAATTTGTCTCATCTGAATCAAAATGTCACAGGGCATTGCTATTTCCATTATTATTTCGCCATCATTTTCCGCATCAGAAAAGAGATCCTCATCAGATAAGTCCTGTAGGGCAATATTAGTGTTGATGCACAGTACAGTGCACCATTCACACCCATCTACGTCCATCCCAATCACTGCAATCCTCTTTGCTGATACCTGGATGGCATGCAGGTCTAAGGATACCACTGACCCTCGTGCTATGTCTGGGCGCGCTATTGGACGGAAGATGAATTCTGCGGGTATTTTCCACTCCAACTTTTTTAGCTCGGGGACTACTTGGGCCAGCTTTTTTAAGCCTTCGATGAACATTCTCTCGTCCACTGGCATGCCACGTATTTCCGGTGCCGTTGTCCGAGCCTGCACTACCAGCATTACACGTAATGGGCATATTCCTGGTGTCGAGCACACTATCCCTCTTTCTGTAAATGATATTGTCATGTTAAGCTTGCTAAGAAGGTCCCTTCCGAGCAGATTTATTGGCGATTGTTCATAATACAGTAAGGGTGTCTTTACAGTTTTACCCAGAACTGTCACATCCAAATCTTCTGTGTAAGGAACTTCAATTACAGCCCCAGATAACCCCTGCCTCTCTAACTTCCGGTTAGATAACGGAAACCGGCCCTCCCGAATACATGATTTCTCCGCTCCCGAATCCACCATGAATATGAACTGCTTGTCTCCTATCTGCGCCCCTACCAATGGTTCCTCCGCTGCATTGTAGGTTGTAGATAGAACAGGACACGCAAGTGTTCTCTGTGGGCTGTCCTATGCTGGTTGTCTCATTGTCCCCCCTGGTTGAACACACTTCCTGAAACTACTGACACACCACTACAGGGGGCTGGTGCTGGGGCTCCATTTGCATTCGTTGCGAAAGGGTTGCCTGGGGCGTAGTGCATAGTGTCGTTGTTTTGTGGGTGAATCTGTGTTCTGTAGTGATGCCCTTGCCTTTGCTCTGGGTACCCCAGCTCTTGTTCCCTTTGTTGTTGCCCCATTGGGAGACCATATGGGCTTCCCGGGTGAGGGTGGCCATAGTGTTCTATCTCTGGAAATCCATTGTTTGTTCTACTCCTGCCCTCTCTGGAAAAGTGCCCCCACCTCCCACAGTTCCAACAGCTTCCCTGAGCACCTCTGGGACCTTGCCATCCACTTCCTCCCATTCCCCCGTACCCCTGTCCACCCCCTCTAGGACCCCTGTACCCACCTTGTCCCCCTCGTGGGGCACACTCTTGCCACTGCGGACCTCCACTCTGCTCCTGCTCGTTCCACTGCCGTTGCCCTGCTCCTGCCCAATTCGTTGCCATCCTCCCCTGTATTGCTAACAGCCCCTCCTCCTCCTCGTCTCCCTCCCTGCTGTGTGGGAGCGCGGCTACGGCTGCAGCGACCTTCAACAGCTTCGTTTGTACTAATTGTGCCTCATCTGCCAATCTTTTCCGCGCTATTTCCTTTTCTCTCTCTTTTATTCGTTTACAGTGGTGAACTATTATGCTCTGTGTTTCGGGCCATCCTTTTGTTTCAATACCTGCGATTTTGTCAAGTGCTTTTTTTGATAAGAGGGGGCTTTAGGGAGCCCCCTCATTATTATGAAGTAGAATAATGATGTTGATTGATACCAGGGCGTGCCCGTTTCTGCTCTTCACATCTCTTGGACCCGAAAAATGTAATCCATAGCATCCTCCCCGTCGTTCATTGTACATTGCATTACTGACTGCAAATCTGGGGTATCTGGGAACGTCTCTCTTAAGGCGTCCCACATCCTGGCACGTACTGTGTTAAAAGAGGTGCCATCATGGCGATCGCAGTCTAAAGTTACTCCCGGGAAGCCAGCCTTCACCCATACTCTGTCAGCTTGATCCCCGACCTCTGATACTAGCAAACTCGTCACATCAGCTATTGCTAGAGGTACCCCGGCTGTGTTTTTCCCGAATGCATATATCCACTTGCTTGCCCCTCCTGATAGCGGGGCAATGACTTTAACAAATTGGCCTTATCCATCTGAGCCCAAGGTATGTAATTTAGCCTCCCTCCTCCCCGGTGTATTAGTGGGAGTTGTAACCTCTCCTTTGTTGTCGTATCTGCACTCACCTTCATTCCGTTTTTTCCTAGTGGTGCCATTTTCCCCAACCTATTCCTTAGTCGTCCTGCCCACTCTTCTTCCATGGTTCTCCATGAGCATGCGCAATCCAACCCCTCACGTCCTCTTCCCATTGCCATGCTTAATCTTTCACTTTCCTCTACGTCTTCTCCTATATCACACAATAGCTCCTCTCTACCTCCTGTAGTCCTTGTCTCATCGTCAGTGCGCTCCTCCCTTCCCTCTAGTTCAATTATTCAGGCCGGTTCTTCTTGTATCCTAAACAATATCTCCCCCTTCTTCCACCCTTCGTCAATGGTTTTATTCTCACTCTGCGCTCTTGATGTGGGCTCTGACCTAGCGGCATTAATCGCAGTCTGTTCACATATACTTTTTATCCTCAAGAGCTCATCTTTTGCTATTGAGAGCCTGGACTCTAGGTCTTCTGTTAGTTTCTCTATGTTCACTATTGGTGTACTTACCTGGTCTCGCTCTCTATGACTCTCATACGGTGGGGGTGCTGTTGGCCTTTGAGTGGTAGTGGTTGTTGTTGGGGGTACATATGTTGGGTCACTGTATCCTTCTGCGGGCACTGGCTTATTTAATATTGGGTACAACCTAGTTATCTCTACCGGTGGCTCCCCTTCTGGCAACACCTTGTCATCTTTTGGTATCAGTAATGGATTGTCAGTGGTAGATGGCAGATCAGTACCTAATTCCCTTTTCTTAGGCGGGGGTACTTCTTCAAACAATCTCCATAGGTCTAATATTTCTCTCCTATTATGTAGCTGCTTCCCCTTGTATTTCAGACAAATGCATGTAGCTACCATTTATAGGACACTCTTGTCAAATGATCCCCCTTCGGGCCATATCTGGGGTAATCCTTCCCCCTTCAGCTCTGTGATCCACTGATCGTGATATTTCTTGATGCGTTCAGCGTACCCAGGTAGATTCTTACAAATATGTGATAATGGTGTTTCTGCCCCCATAGTTTGTGGTTGCTCGATACTGATGTATATTTATATATATATATCTTTATATAGATGTATCACCAGATGTATCCAAGTATTTGTGTACTACTGCGCGTGGGGACCTGTGTGTGTGTCCGCCACCTGTGCAATATAAGAATGGCCGCGCACAGCCTCTATTCTGTATACTTTAGGGGGCACATACAAAAGCAAACCACCCTTCGTACACCAGTTTCTGGACACAGGTGTCCCAACACTGGATATGGACCCAAATGCTTCGATAGATGATGTTGACTAATGCTGAGAAACCATTGTGCTTTTGTCATTAGTGACACCACGACATAGCAACGTTAGTCACAAAGTAAATTTGCAGCCATGCGCGTAGTTACACGAACATACAAGTGCACACATGAAGAACACGCTTACACAGTTCTGTAGAGGACAGATACATATACATACTGTCAAAAGCTTTTATATTTATCTCATTAGCCAAGTGCAGAAATGCTGAACACAATGCAAACAAAGAAATGCAGAGCAAGCTTGCAGCCGCTTATCACAACAAACCCTATGGACCAAACACCAAACCTATGGGAAACATAATACAGTATAGAAATGCATAAATCATAGTATAATTATAATGAGTATTACATAAGGCCACAAGCCACAGAACGAGAGATGAGGGAAAACAGAACTAGACTCCACAGAACAGCAGACCAGGGCTCACAGCCAAGGTTAGATACAAACAGCACATGCCAAAGCTAAAAGACACAGAGCCACCTTCAGAAAAACTGAAAAAATACTCATAAATTGCAAATTAGAGAACTTGATTTCGTGGTCTTCAACCACGTGATGCAGCCGATCTAGACAATAGTCATTCACCCACGGAGGGAAGAAGAACAGTTCTCAGCAACACACACATGAAGTGAAACGTAGGATCGTTAACAATGTTGCACTACTGAGGGCACTCTCACAGGCTAAAGTGGTAGTAATACCAGTTATATTGAGAACATACAGTCATTTCCATCACCGTGAGAAGGTGCACAGAGTGCTGAGAACGGAGCTGGTTCCCAGGCCTGAGAAGATCAGCTCTAGCCAATTAGGGAACAGAAATCCAGGGGTGGATGGAAGACAGAAGACAAGGGCCAAAGGTAATCCTGTGACCCTGCAACAATGTAATAGATAGTTTCTTGGGTAAAGGGCAGGGCAGCCACCTGACATGTGAGGACCAATGAAACAATATCTATAGGTGCAGTCCATAAGTGATACCACCCCAATCACCCAACCAGGCAGACTCTTAGGTTTTTTAGAGAAGGGCCCATGTTGTGATATCGACATGAAACAAAATGGCCTGACACGGGCTTGGAAGCTGAGATTCTGAGAATTTTCGAATACCCTGTATGATTCCTGTCTGTTTGTGTAATAAACAACAGTTCTAACTTGCCCTTGGCTGAGTCCTCCATTTGTATACTGGGGCGGGTTATTGGGCCCTGGGAGCTGAGACAGTAAGCTTGTATTGACCCCCAGTACTCTGGCAAACCTAAGCCAACAAGTTAGTATCAGAGGTACGGTTGGCTACACCCGTTCGGCATAAGCCGCCTGTTCCGCTGCAGCACCTGGAGGGCTGCTGGGCAACTGACGGAACCCTATGGGAGGTGCACCCCCGTGCAAATGCCGTTAGGAGCCATCATGGAAATATCCTGCTTGCAGTCTGTGAGGAGCCCAGCAGACCAGAGGCGTGATGTGGCGGCTTTGGGGGAACCGGTAGCCGAACCTCGTCAGTAGATCACAGAGTGTAAGTATTGACTCAGTCACACGGCAACTGAGGGGGTGGCTAAAGTAAGGTTGGGTGTGGGATGATGACAAGTATTGTTGAGTATTTTTTGAAGACATGTCAAGTATTGTTTACTAATGTCGAATATTGTCAGAAGCGGCCGTCAGAGTCTGCCAGAGAGTATGGTGCGGCTTGACAGTCTTGTTTTCGATCGTGGTAGGGATCGCGCCGCAAGTTGAGAGGTGCTTTCCTCTAGTCCTCCTGTGGACTCTCCAGCCTCCTCAGTGCTCTTGTGTGCTGTGTGAGGCACGTCGCCGGTGCGCCCCGTGGAGCTGAAGCGGTACTGCTCCCGTGGCTGAATCCGAGTTTGGTGTCGGCTGTCTGTGTTCCTCCAGCAAAGGGGCGCCTGTTTTGAGCCTGAGACCTGTGACTGTCCCGGGCCCTGTATTGGGCACAGCAAGGTTTTTTTTTAGTTGGTGTAGTGGTCTGGAAGAGCCACGCGGCCAGACTGTGTCGTATCTGTAACATAGAAACAAAAGAATTTCGGACGATAAACTCAGCTGCATGTGTTGTGGAGTGAGTTGTCGTGTATTGTGGGGGTGATTGAGGGCAGTGCGTGCTGAATGTTACCGCCCTCTCCCCTCCTGAATTAGATCTCTTTTGTGTATCTACATTTATTACTTTTTAAAAAAAATGCTGTATTAAGGCTATTTTAATAGCACTGACAATTTTATTCTGGACGGAGGTTGATTTTATACTTGAGTAGTGTATATCCTCCTTTTTAATAATGCCAGGAAAAGTACAAGGGAAAAGTAAACATTACAACCTATGGAAAAACAAACCCTAAGGGAAAAACTGCTTAGTGGAGATAGAGGCAAGCAAATTTATGGACCCAAAAAAACAACCATACTTCCTGGGAGATCTCCCATTCAAATCACAGATTTTTTCAAACCTGATAATTCCACAAAATTTGAACATTATCAAAAAACGACTGCCCAGGTACATACAAACGCTGGATTGGACAATTTGAATGTAACATCCATCCCATCTTTTGGGCCAATAGACGGTAACTCCTTGTTGAATCTGTGCTATCAACTATGTGGTTCCAATCAACCTGCTATTAAGAAAAGTAATAACTATCTGAGTCAAGTGGCATGTGTACTCAATAATGGTGGTGTGGGAAAGAATCCGTGTACACAACAAGAATCGGATAGATTATCCAGCACCCCTTCTATGTTTCCTTCAACTAATATGCCTGAAACCACTTCCAGTATTGGAAGAGAAGATGAGGTCGCAAACAACACATTGAATCATGAAGGGTCTGCAAGAGGGATTAGTGGAACTGATAATACAAATGCTCCTGTGATTTGTATTTCCATGCCTTCTTTGAGTTTGCTACATTTTGCTCTTAAATTCTTGATACAATTATGTGATAACATCCACTCCCAGACTCAAGTGCATAGTAAATATCTAAATATACTTATGAATAATACGAAAACAATGCATCAGAACATAGTCAAAGACTATGAAATTCAAGAGGTCATTGAAATTGACGCTAGTAGTAATCAGGAAGTGAATGTCGACCCTGTAATTGGCTCGTATCAATGTGATGAAAAATCGATTCCCAATAAACTTAAAAAAAAACTAAAACAAAGGATCAACCTAAGACAAAACAATCAAATAGTATTAAAAAGACTGATAATGCTAACGAAGATGATATTTGTCCCTGTCATCCTCTTAATTCAACAACTACATCATGTAAAGATTTGAAAATTAATAAGAGGTGTGCTCGTAAGCGAGCAAATCGGAAAAAAAGAAGACAGGAAATGAAATCGGGTCTGCTAACAAGGTGGGTGGCTACTTCCAAATAACAAGGTTAATGGAAAAAAAGAACGACCAATGGAGGTCGAAAGTTCTGATTCAGAAAGTGAACTTAAAGAGTCTTCAATTAGTTCTGTGACTACACATTCTGATATAAAAAGGAAAAGTAATGATAAAAGGGCAAAGGTTAGTGTGGAGAATATGTATGCTCCCCGAGGTGAAAAAGAAGATAAAGTTCTTGATTCACAGATTGCTATAATAAGTGAAAAAATGGACAAAAGAACAAAAAATCCTATTAACAGACCCTCTATACTAACCCTATTTGCCAAAATCCCGGAATTGAGAATGTTTAAATCATGTGACTTTGAATTTATTGAACCTATCAGAAGACAGTTTGGGGCAATTTCTAGGGTACATTGTGTTCTGCCTGCAACTGTTAAGGTAATAAGAGCCCATGGTGATTCTCTGGACTTCCTTTGCTACGATTTAGATCTGGATATTGCAGAAGAAGACCAGCGTTTTGTATGTCTGGGATGCAATATTGGGAAATCAGAAGATCAGAAAAAACAAAAAGATATTACTCCCAAAGAAGACATAGATAACCAAACTGGTATACGTTGGTTACAACAAGTTGTAGACATGATGAAAAAAAAAATGTCGAGTATTGTAAAGCATAGTAGGGAAAGGAGCGGACGTAGATGTCATTTCTGTGGTTAGGGAACATTCAGTCTTGAGGTAAAAGGTCCTGGTGAATAACCTAGACTATTGACTTAAGGGTATGGATGACAGAAGTTATGTGAATATTGTATTCCCCATGGATTGGGCATTTTACCCTGGGTCATGGATGATGGTATACCTGTGTAAAGTCTTAGCAAGTCTTGCAGAGGTGTTTTACCTACAAGACGATGCTATAGGTACAGATTAAACACAAGAAGTCTTGGTATCCCCTGTTAGGAGGCAGGAAGACAGCTGTGGGTTCATGTTGGGGTTGTGAAAATGTTTGTGTAATGAGAAATTAATTTTGTGAGCATTGTAGATGATCTGTAGCACTCCCTTTATTTAGAAACAGTGACATCAACAAGATTTCTCTTGCACCTTTCCATCCATCTTTATGGAACAACCAAACTTTTTGTTTTTATTTTTGTATCTGACGCATACTTTTTACAGTGCAGTGAAGCCCAGGGATTCACTACACTGGCTTTTGCTCATATGTCATAGGGAAACTGATATGTCCTTCAGACTGTCAGTACTGGGAAACATTGGTTCCCTTAGTCATGTTGCTGTGTTACTACTTTTGGTTACTTTTATATCACTTGTGGTAACTTTTTATCATTGTGCAATGCAGCTTACACTGCAGTACAATGGGGTACATTTTTGTTTTGCCCTACGCTAACACTCAGAGTATTTTTGATTACTCTAGGTGTGCTAAAACGATAAGATGGTGGCAGCAGTGACCTTTTCCCACTTTTTGGGACTTTTCGTTTTAGCCTTACCACGTTTATCGTGTTTGACTACTTACTGTGGCTACTGGTCAAACATGGCCGTGCCACAACATTTTCACTTATCCTTTTGCCATCCTGTTCATTAGCCTTCTTCTTGTCCTGAGAGGCCAGGAAAATCCTTATAAGAACTTACAGTGCCTGGGAAAGTTGGAGCATTTGGCGGGCTACTGGAGGGCTGTGTGTGTTTGCTGGCAGGATGTGGGCTGGGGCTGTCTGGTCCCAATCCACAAACTAGTTTCAGTGTGTCGGAGTGGTATGCATGAATGTTCCTGACAGTGGTCCTGTTTGGACAAACCTGGGGTGTGTGTTTGTGGTCTAGTCCCGCTATTGGCTAGTGAGGGCAGCTGATCTTACCTGGCTTTTAGGATAAGAAGAGGACCCCTGCACCCATTCTTCAGAGATCCTGGAGAAACCCGAAGAAGCCAAGTATCCTGTCCAGCTGTGAGGTCCACGGAGAAACCTGAGACCTGACTTAAGGAGGCCTGGTGACCAACTTCTACTGCTGTCCTGGAGGAGCCCTGTCTTGCTCGTGATCGTTAGCAGTTCTGCGAAGGAGCTGCGACACTTGGAGTAGAGGGACCATCCATTCCTAATGTCTGCTCGGTGCTCTGGCAAAGGAAGCCTTCAGAATTTTTTCACTTGTCCTTTTACCATCTTGTTCTTTAGCCCTTTTCCTGCCATGAGAGGCCAGGAAAATCCTTATAAGGACTTCCGGTGCCCAGGGAAGCATGAGCTTTTGGTGGGCTACTGGAGGGCGGTGTGTGTTTGCTGGCAGGATTGGGCTGGGACTGCTGGTTCCAATTCACAAACTGGTTTCAGTGTGTCGGAGTGGTATGCATGAATGTTCCCACCAGTGGACCTGATTGGACCACTGCTGGGGTGTGGGCTAGTTCTGCTATTGGCTAGTGAAGGCAGCTGCTCTTACCTGGCATTTAGGATAAGAAGAGGACCCCTGAATCCATTCTTCAGAGATCCTGGAGAAACCTGAAGGAGCCCAGTATCCTGTTCCACTGTGAGACCCACGAAGAAACCTGACTGAAGAAGGCCCTGGTGACCAACTTCTGCTGCTGTCCTGGAGGAGCCCTGACTTGCTTGTGATCTTTAGCAGTCCTGTGAAGGAGCTTCAACCCTTGGAGTGGAGAGACCATCCATTCCTGAAGTCTGCTGGGTGCCCTGCCCAAAGAAGTCTTTGGAAGTGCCTAGAACCATCCTGTGGCTGACCAGCTTTGATTTTGGGCTACTGTGCTGCTGGTGTCACCGTTCTGAGTTTCAGCCTGAAGCTTGGGGGATCCTCAGCTGGCACTACGAGACTGACCTCTATGTAATTTCAACATCCTAGCATCGAGGGGACCTAAAATAGGAGGGAAAGTCCAACCACAGATGTGGAGTCCTTTTGCGTCACCGTGCTGTGGTGACCACGGTCTGAAATCGCTTACCTGACACGAGTCCAGGCCTGAGAGAGGTCCTGCATTGAGTTTTGCTGCATTCTTCAATTGCAAGTCTTTGCAACAGTGAAAGACACCAACCTGAGATCAGCTCCAACCTGCAACCCCTGCAAATAGAGGCTTGCAACTTTTTGTGGGAAAAGCAACCTCGGACCCACTTCCATTGCCCTGCCAAGTCTGGGGAAGAATCGGAGTACGGGGAATACGTTACAGAACTTCTAACCTACCCCTATATTCCAATTATAAGTCAATGGGCTTATATAAATCTTAGTTCTAACAATATTGCCTTTGCCATTTCTTCCTTGTGCAAGACCTCGAACATTGGGGCTACTTTTGGTAGTTAGTTAACTTGTACGCTAACCATAAGAAACCTTCACTCGACCCCAGAGTCCCTATCTGCATTTTTGTCTGCTTCATAACTTCTGTGGAACTTTTACCTGAACTATTGGGCAAAAGGCCCCAGACAACATAGGGCTGTACAATGTTAGTTAGGGATCATCTCTTTGGACCTTGAGTGCATAATACTAATCTAAGCTTTCCTTTGCATGAATTTCTGATATGTCTTGTGCTCTTTAATAAGTAACTATATATATGTAATGTATCTATTGTTTATCAGACTTGTGTGATAATTCTACCTGCCAGTAGTCATTTATCATAATGTGTTTTGGCCATAAATAAATATCTGAGCATCTTGAGGCCCATAGGTGTATGGTGCAATATAAAAATCGAATAGATATATAGATAGATAGAACTGTATTTCTATACATCCTGTCTAAGTGCAAACTGTGATTCCAATTGTGTGACCTCATTGTGGGCCCTTTACAAGCTCACCACATCTAAAGATCTTAGCCTAGACCACCTGTCACTGCTACCTGAACTGGTTTGGCTACAGCTCCCCAGAGTTGTCCCTGTCACAATATAGGTTGGGCTTCTCTACATCTGTCACCAGGCCAGAGTATAGAAAATTAGTTATAACTGTTCTTCGGTGTCGGTGCGTGGAAAACGCATGAGCAAGATTGATGGGTGTGCCTGACGAGGCAGAGAGTTGCAGAAGGGTGGTGCGCAGAGCATGTGTGACAGTTTGATTGGGAGCCAGAATGGCTCAGGAACAATTGCCGAGAACTGGTATTTGTGCAATTAAGAAAACTGAATCGAAAGTATTTTTTGTGCTTGTATAATGACAGAAGTATCAAAAGCCTCACTGGAAGTCAAGTAGGTATAAAGCAATGCATCATGGAAAGTGCAGGGGGATATGCCCCTACAGAACCTATGTAAAGCCCTTCCACGATATAAGGACCAGATGTGTGAATATAGCTCAGAATGGACGAAAAGAACAGAAGGTAAATTGACTAAGCCATGGCCACAATGCAGAAGTTTCTCCAACCATTAAAGACACACATACAAGGCACTTATAAGGGGAAGAAGTTGGGAAGAAGTTGACCAATCACATGGCGATATTTGAACTCTGAAAGCTGTTCCAGGAGTATGAGGGGTAAGTATTGAGGAATCAATCAATGCTGAGCCAGCAGGAGACACCAGAAGCAGCTCTCTCTGCACCTGCTCCCCTACCTCCCTCTGATCACATTAAAGAGGCTGCAGCAGGATCACAGGGTTTATACCCTATACGGGAGCTAAAGGCAGTGGCGGGTCCACAGATAGGTGGAGGGAAAGGAGCACACAGTGGGAGCCAGATGAGCACCAAGGATTGGCTAGAGGGCATAACATCAAAGGGTGGGTAGGAGGGTAGATACTTCTGAAATTGGATGGGAAGACAACTGGTGAACCAGCAGGGGTGAGTAAAGAAGTAGTGGGTCATAAGGGGAGCAGTGAACAGCAAGAAAAGCAAGAGAGGGAAGAAAAGGAAGAGCACGAAAGAGGGCAAAGAGAGAAGCAAAGGGCGGAAGAAAAAGTGCAGGAGCAGTAATAGATGAGGAGAAGGAGGGAGCGCAAAGAGAGGAAGTTGAGAAGGAAAAGCACATTTTAGTATGAAGGGAATGGAAAAGTGGGAATAGAGCGACTCGCAAGAGAGCACAAATGCAAGGGGGAGGAGGAGCGTGCAGTGAGAGACATAAGAATAAAGTGTGGACTTGGCACGGTAGATGACAAGGTGGGAGGAGATAGACGAATGCAGCAATACCGCTGCGCCACATATGACAGGACTGCTACACCATCAGACAGGACAGAAGCGGGTCCTGCAGGAGGGGGGACAGTGGGAACTTAATTGCTTTGAGGGGAAGCTAAGCCAATACATGACCCCAAGGAGGTTAAGCTTTGTGGACGATATTGACAGTGACATGGGCATGGGGTACACCAAATCAGACAAGGACTTAGAAGGAAATGGGGACGAGGGTAAGGGGGGACCCAGGCGTCAATCTACAGGGAGAAGCACAAATAAAAGCATGCATGGGAAATAGTAAGAGTCACAGGGAGATCCAGGGGAGACAAAGACGAGAGATCACAACAGTCCAGGGACAATCTAACCCCATGCATTCCGAGGTTTAGAGACCTTCCCAGATGAAGGAAGGGAGAACCAGCAAGGGCTTTTACCGACAATAAGGATGTCAAGAAATCGGATAGGCAGATCAGGCTGACACGAGGAGCAGATGGGGAGATCAGGTTTACAGAGTTACCCTTACTAGAAAAGGGAGGGGGCGACCTCAATACATACCATGGAAACATATAGACAAGGAACATTTGAGGTGTAGGCTACCCTCGTTAACCATGGGTGCAGGAAAATGGATCTACAAAATGGAAAGGATGATAGCGGGACAGAAATTTGCAGTGGGAGACATAAGGGGGCTATTGTTTGTGATCCTCGGGGAGGCTTTGGATAACATGTGGAAAAGGATGGGTACCCAGGAGTAACCACCCAAGACACAGCTCACGATGGCACGCCATTTGCTAACAGCTGAGCGGCCATATGGCAAGCTCTATGGACACAGTACCCAGACACGTCAGACATTAGTGTGATCATGGCATGCAGAATGGGGAAGACGTAGACCCTTTACACTATATTCAGTCTATTCAAGAGCTTTGTCGCCTTGAAACGCAATAACTGTGGAATACAACGGTGGCATTATTTCATCAAATACTATGCCTGGGGTTACCAGAACAGGTGCAAAGGCAACTGAAGAAGTTGGTGGCAATGGAAGCAAAACCATGGTCGGAAATACAACTCACAATAGCACATTACTGTAGGTTAATGCAAGAGAATGTGAGGAAAAAATGCGAGGAAAGAGAGCAGGAGGAGGCAAAGTTAGTGCAGAAGAAGCTATCTAAATATGCTATGGAAGGGGCAGTATTAAAAAGCACAGGAGGTCAAGGAGCACCACAGACATAACACGCACCACCGCCTGCAGGAGGTGTGTTCATGGGGTGGGAGGATGCACAGCATGGGTTCCGAAGAAGTGGGGAGCCACCAAGGGGAGACGGGTATGGGCATCAGATGCAGTAGAACCAAGGGGGATTCCTGGGGTGTTTCTAGGATATGGCCAGCAAATACGGCTAGTCCCAGAAGGGTTTTCTGGGGGGTATCATATGCAAATGAGAGGACCACCCCAGTGCTGGTTGTGTGGACAGATGGGGCATATCTCGAGGGTATGCAGAAGCAGGGAAGGTATGCAACACAAGGGGGAATGCAATACCAGCCAGCATATCAAGGAGAACAGAACGAGTTCTATGCCGAGGGCCAGACATGACACAAAGTACAGACACCAAACACAAACCCAAAGACATACCAGCCCATGACAGAGGCACCTCAAATGCATGCACCTATGCAGCAGTATTTGCAAGCACCACAGATACCACAGATGCAAGTTAAAACACAACTCACATACACAGCACTGCAAATACTGCAGATGCAGAGCAGCACACATCCAAACAACGGGACAATGGCATGAACAGACTCCATGATGACAACTCCCATAAGGAAATTGGGGCGGTCACTGTAGTGGGGGCCAACCCATTCTTGGGAAATGGAATGTCATTATACCCTCAACAGGACAGCCTACAGATGGGCTTGATGTGTTCCATCCTATCGATTACACCAAACCCAGCAGAGGAAACACTTGTGTATAAGCACGTTATAAATGCCATGTCATATGATATCATATCATAACACGTATATGGGTGACGATAGCTGACAAAAAGTTTTCCTTTCTTGTAGTCACAGGGGCCACTAAATCCTGCATTCAGGAAGGGAAATATAGTATGTCAGGCAATGCCATGAATGCTCAAAGGTTCTCTGGGGTGGCAGAAGTGGTTCCTTTTACAGATGATGTTGCATAGGGGAACATGACTTAGCATTGACCCTACTATATTCTCGACAGACAACTTTAAATATGTTGGGGCGAGATATCATGAGCAGACTTAACATGACCATTTCGTTCACTGGCCAGGGGATAATGTCTTCCATACCAGGGATACACCTTCTAAACGTGAGGGAGATCATTCAAGCCTATTGTGGAAAGAAGGTACAGAGGGGTGCCAGTAGAAGATGAACTGTTTCAGTTTGGGACTGAAATAATAATAGCATGGCTTCCAGGGATTCAGGACAAAATGTGGCATCTTCCAAATGAGTACTTATTCAGGCCATCAGATAAGAAGGAAGGGACAATAGTACCACAATTAGAAGCAGTAATAGTGGGGGATGACTGGATAGCAGTGCATGGGACAGACGACACAGGGAGACCATTGATCTTTCCATGTCGGCTCTTCCTATCATTGTGAAGCTGAATTCACAAAGCGTTGGATTGTTCACCCTCTAATAGTGAACGCGTGTTGGGTTTATGCCATCATGTGACAGGTTAGTATTACCTACAGATGATGTGCTGTTGCAAAAGCAATCCTGCTCAATATGAGAGGAACCACATGTGCAAACATTTGGTGTATTTGCTTGGCTGAGGAGTCAATGGGGCGAGGCTGTCATCTCTTGGATTATGACTGAATGCCTTTATGTCAGAATTCCCACTAAACTGTAAAGGTTCCGCAGCGCTGTGCAGCCTTAGTTGGCCTAGGATAGCCAGCCTCTGGACTGTGTTTAGAGCCGTTCACCTCAGGACTCGAGTGTGGATAGTAGGGGGCCACCTCTCTCACCCATAGCACACCACATGTTTGTGGGAATGTGGGGCAAAATTATTTGTAGATGACCTGATTCTTTGTCAGGGTTTTGCAAGCAGCAGAGCAGCTACCTTTCTGCAATCTATTGAAAGTCATCCTCTGAGCCATGGTTTTGTCAAAGGCGCTGCTGCTGTGGTGGTGCCACAAGGATCTCCATCCTTCATCTTCCTGCTGCACTACGGGGTGCACACAAAAATACCACCCACCCTAGGTGCACTTGAAGAGGTTTAGGTTGGGTGGGAAGTGCTCTTCTCCCTTTCAGGACAGTCTAACAGATCAGATGACTATTCTCCAGTGTGGCAGGACCCAGCCCGTGGGAGGCAGGAAAGAGAGGATGGGCCTTGGTTGTCGATGTTGGCTTAATGCCTGGTCCCAGGGTGATGAGGTGGCAGCTTAAGCCCCGGACCCTAGATGGGGGTCTTTCATGCCTAAACTGCCATCTGGTTGGAGCGGACCATTCTCGGCCATCTGGTCTTTTGTCTGAGCCGGACCGGCCATCTGGCCGGGGTGTCTGTCCAAGATGTCATTGGTCGTGGTAGGCCCAGCTGACTCCTACATTTGTCTTCAACTGCGCTCCATAATAGTTGGTGGGAAGTATCTCCCTGTGTGACAGACATGTGGTGTGGGGGCCGTATGTGCTCCTCTGCGCTTGTACCATGGCCCAGAAATGGTGAGTACCAACAGGCCTGGCAGCAGAGGGTGAGGCGAAGCAAGCTCGGCAGCTAAAGGCCCAGGCAGTGCCTGGAGTCTGGTTGGAGTCCCAGGGAAGTGCTACTGGGACTCGGCAATCCGGTCAGGGCCTCTGACCTTTCCGGAGAGCAAAGCTCTACGGTGTCCTAACCAGAGCCCCAGGCATCTGTAGGTGCTGCCCTGGTCATTGGGCACCAGCCTCCGATGCAGGGCATTGGGCCCATAACTCAGTGGCAGTCCTCTTAATGATCCCGGCCCTCTCAGGAGGGCAAAGCTCTAAGGCATTGAGGACACTGCCCCAACCTGCAGATGTGCCACCCTGCTATTGCGTGCAACTTGGTAGACCATAGCTGTCAATTGTCCCTGTTCCATGTAGAACACCTCAAGCCAGTCCTGTTTTTTTCATGCACTGCATGTCTATGCGAGCGGACGAGGACATTTTGCAAGCTTTGATGAAGATGGCAGCCAGGAGAGCCCTTTCTTACAGTTGGTGCATGCCATTCAGGGGAGCACATGGTATGGTGACATTCACTCTGTCATGATATTTGATCTGTGTTGAGTGGAGGGGAGCAGGTCCAGAAGCAATAGGATCATACAATTACTGTGCCTGACGAAAATGCTGAGTTTTCTTTTCATCCCCGTATCTGAGCATATATATGTGGGGGATGGGGTACAGTAACAAATGAATGATGTGGGAGTATGAGGGTTTGCATCAGGGTCTCCCATGCATATATATACTGTGAAAAGGATCACCTGGGAAGGCACCAGGGGGCAGGTGGCTCTCCGCTCTGGCAGATATTGTTACAGCACCCTGGCTGCAGTTTCAATGTGTTCGGGGGACTGGGGGAAATTGCCCACTGGTGCGCCCTGCTCCGGTAATCATACTAGCCCCTGGGCGCTGGAGAGCAACAGGGGGCAGGGGGGTCTTTTTCAGCCAGCACATTAAACTGGGCACAGTAATCACATAGAATTGCAGCAACCAGACAATTTTACACCATCACCACAAAAGTAATGAAAATCACTTGTGAGAATATTTTGGTTTTGAATAGCAGACAAAGCATTATGTTTCAGCATATTTCTGATTGATGTATAGGTTAACGTGGGCATGATATGTGTCGAAATTATGATTAAAGATAGTTGTAATTAGTCGTAGTCTTCTTGCAGCAACAACTGAAAGCACTGTCTGGTATTGCAGTTACACGTACAATTGAATCAATTAGTTCCTGGTGGATCATCCTTAGCTCCTGCCCTCCATCCATGTGTTGAAGATTCCGAGCGCCTACATGGAGCACAAGAACACTAAAACATGACAAGTCACGCGTGGAATGATTTCACCCCAATGTGCTGCACTCCATATCCTCTCTGCAATATATTTTCCTGTTCTCAGCATATTCACAATACACCCATTATCCATATGGAACAAGTTCCGTGACCCATTAATTAATTGTCTATTTACAATATAAAGATCGTAAAAAATGGTCTTTTAAAAAGCAGTTTCAATGGGAAACATAGACAGTGTTCAAAATGTGTACAATTTCTGAAATTTCATTGGTGCAGCTCAATATTTATGGATTGCCCAATACCCACATTTGACGTCTTGAACATCTATATGGAAGGAAGTAAAACATATGATTTACATGCAAACTTTAGCTATCGGAATAATTACCAATTATGGACTAATTACCAATTCATTTAGCATTTCAGAGTTTTACATTATGTTTGTTAATAAATATCAACCAAGGTCCAAAACGTGCCAACACTCAAAAACTCGCAGTCAATCTTCTTGAAGCACCCGGTTTCTAAAAATGACTTGAAAGCCGCCGACGGAACTGCTTGACAAAGTACTAACTGTTCGGCATATTGCAGCATGTCAGTATCTAAGTTTCATGTTTCACAACATGTTCTTTAAATATATGGTTGGTAGCAATAGTTAAATAAATGTTGTGAAGTAGTAGTGTACTGTATATTAAAGTTTCGTTGTAGGGATGGAGACTATGTTATGAATATGTAATTTCTTTTCAAAGTTTATAGGAACCTTAATATACATCATAATCTTATTTTTTTAAACAAAGCTTTTTTTTACTGAATGTGTGAATGTGTGTATGTATATATGCCTTTTTTCACACGTTTATCATTTCATACAGTATCACACATTGTATTTATTTATTTATGTATTTGAAGAGCTGGTCTATATTTAACTCAATGTATTAGGCGTGCACTTAGCAGCACTTGCATTGTTGTGGTGTAATTGTAATTTGCATTACAATTTATTATAAAATATAATTTACCTAATTACTTGGTAGCCTTACATCTGATTAAGTGCAACCGGGACCTTTATGTATTAGAGGTCAGAAGATATATTGACTGAGCTGAAAGGTATTCCCTCCTGCCGTCCAACACTGCTAAATTAATCAACCGCAGAGGTCACGGAAAGCTGGTCGATGGTGGGTAGAGGTGAGTTGCTGAAATTGCACCAATGCAATTGCTGATTTAAAGTGCTGCAGTTTTGCCTGCAGCTTGAATAATGCATGACTGGGTATATATTCTTAGATGTGTTAAAAGGCAGGTAGAATGATTCTATACATACCATGAGCCGTACTCGTGCCCTGCTTTACAAGCCACTAAGAGAAAACATTTATATTTTTAAAGTTTTACATCCAGGAACACCGAGACGAGAATGGATATAGCAAACATCCGTCAACCTTCTAAGTTTGACCTTTGAACCATGACCAACGGGTTGATAGTTTAATTTTTTGGAACAAACTCATTAGGTTTGCTACATTGTTTATAGAGTATTCTGTTTTTCAATTCGAGTCGCCACTCTGCCTTTCCTTATACATATATCTATTGGTAAACGTTTGAGAATGATATCATAGTCTTGTTTTTTTAGTGTATACTTCTCTCATACTTTATAGCATGGGTCACTTATTCTGATGATTCTTCAATCTGTAGCAGTTTTTGGGTACATCCTATCCTCACGATCTTCATTCTGGCAATCATCATCCAATCTCTAAGGATGACTGCTCATTGTGGTCTGGGCATGCACAGAGCCACTACACATCGAGATGGGTCCTTTTCTACTTTTCGGTTGTGGTGGCTTGGTCTGTTGGCCACTTGTTTCAGTGCCTTGAGGCCTCCTTGTTGAGGTGATATGCTTGGAGCTTAATAGGTAGTAGACCATATGATAGTATAGCACATTCTTACCATGAGACCCAGTTGCTCCTCATCTAACCTTCTAGATCCGCAGGGCATACAGGAGATGAATCACCTCCTTTCGCCCCTTACAGTGTTTGTCGAAACCAGAGCACGCCCTGAAGAGCCTTTCCACGTGCCCCTCGCCTCCCCCTATGGACAGTTCACCACCAATGAGATATCAACATTCCTGCAGGACAATAACAATGGCAATGTATAATGCCAAATGCCAGAATGGTCCCCACCTTAAGGGTTTCCTATTTAGCTACTTCTATCCTTCAACTTTTAACCATAAAAATACAGCATCCACTTCCTTAAAGATACGTATTTCTTCTCTGGTCTGCTGGGGTGCTTCTGCTGTAAAACGTGCACACCTGGCAACATGACACCCTCAGAGATAAAGAGAAAATTGACAGCGAGGGAAAGAGTGCAGAGGGAGATATATTGAGATAGAGTGAGCAAGTGGGTGAATGAGAGAGCGACAGAAAGAGGAAGAGAGATGTGTGTACGCTACACTGGGTACACCTAGTGTTAATTATTTCTTTATTTCGTCTCTTCCTTGTAGTACTGCCTTTTCTCCTTGCAGCTATGACTTGCTGCATGTAAGTTTAAACTGTAAGAGAGAGAAGCTTGGGAGCTTGGTTAATAAGTAAGGATTGGTAGATCTTGAATTATGACATTTCAAGCAAAGGACACAATGTCAAAACATGTCAGCTTGTCTCAAACTCTAATCTACAAAAGCGACATCATCTTTTGTTGTGAGAAATATTTTCCGAAGCACCCACTTAGTTAATCATTGGAAGAAGTTTAAGACGTAAATATAAATAAACCGTCTTAAAGCGGGGTGACAAAGCTTAGTCAAATATATACATGGGGCATTTAATAGAAAGCTTTGTGAGGAAACAACGTTGTATCATTTCTTATCTGCCAATTTTCCCAAATTGGTTACTCTATCCCTGTCTCTGGACTTTTTTTCAAAATGAAGTCTATATTAGGTAATTCAAGGGCAAGAGGCATTGATAATCCCAATTATGCCATACATGCTAATGCCGATTGTTCAAATAGAACTGTTTGAGCTATTACATTAGGGTATTCTTTACAGATAATTCTCAGAGTTTGTTTGGAAGAAAGAAGCATTGATGGGAGCCAAAGATATATCCAAATGCTTTACTTTTGGGTCCATTGTGTTAGTGCTGTCAATAGGGCTGCAGGAGAGGTGAACGCCACTATGTTATCTTTTTTGACCACCAAAAAGCAGCCTTTCTCTTCTGGACCAATATAGGCAGAAATAACTTTCTTTCATCCATTAGCACCTGGTGCAGTGGAACCAACCAATCAGGTCCCTTCAATGCTGGAGGTAAAGGGGCAGTGAAAGCCCATGTTCCGACAGAGAGCTGCTGGCTCCCCCATGGTGTGAGCGGATTGTTCCCCACAGCACTGCCTCACCATCAGATTTGCCACCCCCAACACCCACAATTACTTCTTGTTCTCCCTCTCCTCTCGGTGCCCACATAGATTGCCCCACCCGAGCCTCAGTCTGCCACCATGTTGCCTTCTTCAGCAACATGCCACCCTGATGACCAACAAGACACTCACTCCCGAGCTCATGACATGCATCATGATGGCTATCTGCTATCTGTGAACAGTAAAACCTTTCCTTTGATCAAGGGGTGGGCATTTGTGCAAGAAAGGGATTTCTTTTTGGCTGAACAAACCATTACCTTCTGGTGCAGTATTCTGGGCTGCTTATGGCTTTAAATAGAACATTGGCAGGCAGGGTTGGTTATTAACAGCCCCAGCCCTTGTTGAGGCTTGCGTTGATGGGCTGTTAGCCACCAAGACCGCCTGCAATCACAGGATTAATGCCACTGTGGTAGATATGGTCCAAGCCGGTTGGAATATTTGAAAATAAAGTTTGACCTCAGCAATGATCACATTGAGGTGCTGCTCAACACCTTGTACAGTTTGAAGTTACCGCACGAGTCGTGTTAAAATAGATAATATTAATATCGATTGATTGGTATATTTAACATGCTCAAACTCCAGAAAACCAAATTACGTGCCTTAAGAAATCTTTACAAAGCTGTATTTAAACATAAAACAGGATCCAGAATTAGTATCTCTGTTTTAATAAATAATTCAAATGACAAGAAATAGCTTTCAAAGAACATCATTTTGTATTGTTGTATCTATTGTTTTACTTTATTGTACAATTGGTTATTATACAAACCTTAAGCACATTTAAAAAACATTTTCACTTTATAACAAATCGTTCACATATATTCAACTCTAAACATAGTCATCAAACAAGTTTACATTTGTTTTATATCACTCAACACATTAAATTCATCCTACCAAAATAAGAAGTTAAGAACATTTTTCAAAAATATTTTCTTAAAATTCTAAAATTCCATATCATCATCTAAAATTCAAAATTCAAAATTGGTAACAATATAACATTTTAAATATACTCAAGGCAGTACACAACATTTTTAAAAGCTTCAGAGCCCCTTTCCAGATACAGTATACAGCAGCAGTAATTACAATAGATTCTGATCTAGAAATAGTACTCAGGAACTGGTCATTGCCAATATTTTGTATGTTTTCAACACATTTCTTGTATCCCTTACAATAATACATTTCAAGCAGAGGGCATATTGGAGTGATTGAGGGAGGAGATCAATTTGAGAAATAAGCTAGTACACTGAACCTGCCATGTTGTAATTAATGAAAGAAGACCAAATTCCCTCCTCAGAGCCTCTAGTTGGACAGAACTAGGCAGATTCATTAGAGACTGAATAATTTATAATTTTTCCTTCAAGCTTATCTAGCCATTTGACTAGCATCTGTGGAAGAACCTGCAAACCATACATAATTGCTGTGACAACGCTAGTACAATACATCGTTAGCAACCTCTCTACGTTGTTACCTTCACAGCTGGCTATGTATCATTTTATTACTATATTAAAAAAAAAGGATCCTTCCAAAAGGAATTAGTTGCGTGTGTCGGAAGAACAGTACAGATGCTTTCTGGATCTGGGCGGTTACACACGGCCTGGTGATGACACGTGTTGAATCGAACTACTACGGATTATTTGCCAATGGGAAGCCACTTTAAATGTAGTAGTCATGCTAGGAGTGGTGTACAGACCCATGTGAGGGTATTTTGTGCAGCTGCATCACAAGATAGAGTCTGGATGACATTATGAAATAGACGGACGTCAGGAGAAAGATACCTCCAGCACTGCTCCTTTGATTAAGTAATCAAAGCCTACACGTCGGAGATTTGGGAACTCTGCTCCTTAGAACACTTGGGATTGATTCCTATGACTTGCGCCACCCCCAACATTCATAAAGTGGACGTAGAATGGAACTATAAAGTTGTTGCGGACATCTTCCACCGATATTTACCACAAGAGTGAGGACCCCACCACTCTCGTTTGTTGTCCTGAAGAAGGTTGAGGAGATTGTGAGCCATGTCTTTTTGGCTGAAATCGACTGACACATATGTAGACATAGACATAGTCTATAAGTGAATACGATTGGACTTATATGCACACTACTAGGAAACAGGGGTGTAATAGAAAGAATGCATTTTATGGTATAGAGTGACAAGAAAGTCTTCAATGGGAGCTGAACTTTCCTGTCTATTGGAAACAGTGGTGTAAGATTGAATGTGTGTGGGTACGAGTGTGTATGAAAGGTGGAAATTAGTAGATGTTCAGAACAAGGTTGATTATGTACAGTATTCATTTCATTTCTAATTTTGTAATATAATTGTTGAATTACATTTTTGTATGAGAATTTGTTGTACAGTGTGTTAATCAAACCTCGCCACCAAGATCCATTTTTTATTAATATGATTATGTTTACCTGAAGGATCGTCTGGTTGACAGGAACCCTTATCTTTTCCTCACTTTATCACTAGCACTTCTTCCAAGTCTTAGTTGTAATGGCATCCTCGAAAAAATCGGTAATAGGCTTGAGCTTTATGGGGAAATCTAAATAAATATAACTATCTACCACTGCAAGTTTAGCATTATCCGGTTTCCAATAAAACCTTTTGTGTAGATGGCCACCTAACCACATCATTTTTGTTTTAGCAGTATTAATTATAATGGAATTCTTTTGTGCAAAGTTAGCAAGGGCATCTATTGACTGCTGCAAACCTAGAGGATTGCAAAATTCATCAAAGAGGACAACACAGCCTCTCCATTAATCCTTGGAGGAAAGTTTTTTTGCTGCATCAATATAGTATGCCATATCCGAGATATATAAATTAAACAATAGGTGAGCAAGGACGTATCCCTGTTTCAGTCCTTGATTAGTGTTAATAAAATCAGTTATTTATCCCTCCTAGTTCAGTCGAACTGCCACAGTGGTGTGCAGGTGTACAGTTTTAAGAAAATAAAGCAAGTGCAGATTGATCTCCAACTGTTCCAATTTATGCCATAGTAGTGGGGAGGGATACCAAATCAAAAGCCTTGCTGTAGTCAATGATATAAAAGCAAAGATTAAAATTAGGGTGACATTGTATAACACAAATGTTATTTAAAGAGCAGTCTGCCTTTCTAAACTGGTCTGAAAACATTTCAGCAATTCTCTTTCTTGCACCCATTTATTGAGCTTACCTAGTAGAATATCAGCAAATATTTTTTGGCTCGTATCGAGCATCGCAAATAAACAATAACTATTTGTATCTTGTCTATCGCCCTTTTTATATACTGAGATTAATAAAGCCTGTCTCCTGCTGGCAGGCACTTTCCCACTCTTCTCTATGTGTCTAAATAATCCCAGCAAGATTTTTGCCCAGAATTCAGGGTTGGCTGTCATAATGTTTGCTGTACCATCCTGTCTGAGGGCTCAAGAGGACTTTAGCCTATTAATAATGAATACAATATCATCATGTTCAAATCCTTCTCCGAAGAACTTGAACTGGGAATGATATCTTTCATCAACCGACTCCTCAATGTTTAAATCAAAGAATAGTTGATTAATAACTGCATTCAGTTCCAGTGGTGCAGAGCCAGCTTGGTGCTCCCTATATTGTGCCCAAAATGTCCGGTAGTCATTATCCTTTAGCATTCCAAACAGCAATTTCCAATTTGAATTGCTTAAGGAATACCTATGATAAGACAATCAGTTCTTATATCACATCGCCAGCACTGTTAACTGTGCTTTTTCTTCATTTGGAGATAAATGGGGATGTCTTCTCATAACAACTCGATTTACAATAAGTCACTTTTCTTTGCAAAATACGAGGATCAAAATTGGCAAGCTGGTCTATGATCAATGTCCAAATTATGAGATGCTCACCATCCTTCCAGCAAAGATTGGTTTGCAGAAATAATGTTTTTGATATCTCTTGTTGTTTTCCCTGACCATATCATAAGATTTCCTACTTTTCATTCAGCTAGGTGTTTAAAATGCATATATTATTTTTGGTCCGAGTTTTCATACAGTTCAGTTTTCAACCTGTATATTGCAGCTTTGTTTCATCTTTTCATTCCATTGGGTATTCAATAAACATTGTACAGCATTTCATTATCTGTGCACAGCCTACCCGAGGCCCCTGGGCTTCGAGTGACTTCCCTTCGGTTTGCTTCTCCTGATGGCAGACCGCCTCCTGCAAGCCTTACTCACACTTCCTGTGTTCACCAGCACACGCCAGGGCCTCTGCTTCCGTGACACAGACGTGGACAGTGTCCCTTCTTCTTTCCAGCTTGCCGGCAGGATTGGCAGCACATTTCCCAATACACATCATGGATCGCCTGCTGATTCTTCCCCCACAAGTCTCCCTGTTGCTCTCTCTGCTTTTTCTCTGGTTCTCCATTTATACACCTGCAACCACTTGACAGGTTGCAGATGTGGATTTCTAATTAGATTTGCCTGACCATAGTTAAAGGGACATGCCTGACCTCACAGCTCTCTACAGGCATCTTCTTCGTCCAGTACCAAAGTGGTGAAATTGAGTTTGAGTGTTCATTGCTATTAGTCGCCTCTTCCTCGCCCCAGTACATTTATCAATAATCAAGACGACACAAATAGTTAGGATTTACATTGACTACAGCAGCCATACAGGGCCTGGAGCAAGATTCAAGATTTCCCAGTACTAGATGTCCAAGTTAGGGCTTCATGATCACTTAATCTATTATACAAAATGTTTACCAAGTTACAACACCTGGACATTTTTGAATTCGTGACGACATAGCCAATGTTGGATTTAGATCGCCCATTAGTCCAGTATAGTTCAATTCAGGATTAACAAGTTTCATCAGCAAGGCAATCAAGATCCTGGCTTTCAAGAAACATTTTACCAACCACAGTCGTTAGTACAGAATACAGCTGCTGTCGAGGAAGCATACATTTCAGTTGACATGTTTTCAGACTCAAGCAAGTGCAAATCATGTACAAAAAAGTCACCTGGAGTCAAAATCTTGCTTGATGGATATCTATCATAGCAAATTAAAAGTATCTTTTCAATTGAGTGTTGAATTCGCTTGGTAGCAGAGGCACTCGAGGGATGTTAATGTTAATGTTAATGTTAAAGGATATTTGTACCGCACACTATCACCACCGGAGTGGTCCCCTGGTGCTCTGGCGGCTCTGAAAAGGGAAGGGGGGTGAGTTAGTGGGAATAAGCGGGAAAAGTGAAAGAGAGCAGGAATGTGCCTTTGGCAGCCTCAACCCAGTTAGCACCGTTCACTGGGCTTGGGGTGTTCTCTGGTCGGTAGCCGTTGTGTGCTGCTGTGCAAGTCTATGTGTGGTTTGTTTTGTTGGTGCAGTGTAGTGAAGTTTGTGCAGTTTGTTGTGTTATAGGGTTGTGGTTGTGTTTGGTTAGAGTTTGAGAGGTGTATGCAGAGGGGTGAAATTGTTAGTGGATTGGTCAATTGGCATTGCTGCCTGGAAGCAAAGTGCTAAACTTCCATATTCCCTTGAAGTGGGGCGCGCAAACATCCCTGCAACTCCATCCAGATCCGGCACCGGCCGACACCCACAGTCCCTTCCACACATGACGCTCACCCACTTTCATAACCGTGTCTAAGTTTGGCCTGCGCCCACCTCCGTCAAACCTGTCTGTATGCAGGGCAAGCAAGTCCATCCAAATCTGGCCCTGATAGCATTCCCAATCCAAATCCAAAATTTGCAAGTTTGTGAGTCCATCCAAATCTGGCCCTGATAGCATTCCCAATCCAGTCCATACGCGGCATTGGTCAACCAATGCTACTCCATCCAGATGTAGCTGTGGTCGGCATTCACAGTCTTATCCAGCTGCTCACGCAGGCTATCGTTCACAGCCTCCTTGAAACGTGGCACATGCCAACACTCGCAGCTACGTCCAGGAGCTGCACCTGCCATCATTCACACTTTCATCCGGGCCCGGCGCATGCCCATGTTCACAACTCAGTTCAAGTGTGACAAGCGCTAACATTTGTACAACTCTATCTAGTATGGTACCTGGTAGCTTTCATGGAGTGGGTGAGGTTGCTGGAGAGAGTTGGGCAGGGATTGTAATTTCTGTCCTTATGGGTGTGGCTTGTGTCCTATTCAACCTAGCGTTGCCTCTCTTGTTAATGTGTGAGTTTCGCTTATTCGTTTCTGGGTGTTGTCAGTGTCATCCTGAATTCTGTCATTAGGTTCTTTGTGTTTCCCATTTGATTGTTCACTGGATATGGTTTGAAAGGTTGTCTAAGAGAGTATCTTTCCGCATATGTGGATGTCACTGGCCATCCTGGGGGCTGTCCAAATAGTGAGTTGCTTTGTGCATTCTTAACTCTTAGGGCTGTCATGTTCCTGGGGGTGAGGAGGGGCCTTCCAGGGACCATCTCCTTACTCCAATTGACACCAGCTTCTACTGCTGGGTCCATTATGGGCAGAGGCAATCTTGCAGACACTGAATCCACCATTGACACAGGGCTTCCCATTGCTGGGCCCAGAGTCTCCTGGTTCTCCTCCTCAAACTCAGCAGCCTCAAGGAGCTCCATGGCATCTGGAATACTCATTCGTGGACCCTCCACCATGTCCCTCAGTGTGTCCTCCACATCAGATTTGGCAGCATCATCGAAAGAGTTGGCAGGCCTGCTGTTGATGCTCTGCAGCATGTGGGAATTCTCACTGGGCATAGCACCCCTGACTGCACTGGTGAATGGTTGTGTCTCCTCCTCCTTCTCCCCTCCTCCTTCTTCTTCTCCTATTTCTCCTCCAGATCCTCCTTCTCCTCCTCCTGCCCCTCCTCTTCTGCTGTGACGTCACCTGCACAAAGACAGACAACAATATACAGAGGCATTACTACCTGGCAGAAAATGCATACATGCACAATAGGGCCAGCCACATATACATCACACATTCAAACTAAGAGCACTTTGACCTGAAAGGCACATGTGCCTGACATTAAATGACCCATGCAATCATGTTTGTGCATATTAGGCCCTGAAGCATGCCATGTTTTGGAGGAGTAGGAAAACATACACACATACAGACATGTATGAGACTGGAAGTCCTGCCAGTGGACAAATGGAGGTCCGTGCATCTTACTGAGCCCCTACTCTACTCCACCGTGTCTACTTGTAACATTTGGAAGTCTCACCTTCTGCAGACCAATCCTGCATGCAGGCACATGTGTAGCCATAATCCACATAGCCCCCGGCCAGAATCATGGTTTTCCACGCTCACATGCATCACAATCATGTGTGAGGCGAGCGCAACATGGACATGACCAGTGGGCACTTCTATAGCCACTGAATCACTGACACTCCAACTGAGGAATGCACATCACTCGAACATCTCTTGGCCAGCCACTGCAACTTCTGTCTGGTAAACACCCTTGCGTGCCTTTGCTCTGACATTATCACTCATCAATATCAACTGGTGGCCATGGCCAGTGAATGGGAGACTGTAACATCATCCTCACCTTGGTGTAATTCTGTATCGGTCATGCTTTGCATTCACAATGCACTATCCACATGCAAGAAACGGTGAGCATGTCCAATGAAATGTGTCTTGCATGCCATTGCCACACATAGGTGTATTGGTGTAGCAGTGAAATTCTGTTTGGAGTGATGTGCACTGTGATATCTTTGTTAGCTGTACATGAACATCATGCATCCACTTCCTGGAATGCACAACATGTGATGGAGGTAACCATGGTAGCATTACTGCAGCACCCATAGATGAGTGAGAAGGCCCCCTGCCAACTGTACCACAACATTTGGCAACATGTCCTGAATAGACTGAGGCACATATGACGTTCACACATTGCACTCACCTGATGTGGTTACATAAGTGCCCATGCCTCCCATGCCAACCACTAGCTCACTGCTTATGAGTCCACTGGTGACCTCTTCAAATGGAGTCAGCTTGTCCTCGTGACCCCCCTCCAGTAGCCTGGGCAGTGGCCATGTTGCTGCTGAGTTTCTCCTTGGTCCTTTGTGGACCTCTACCACAGTGCACCTCTCCACACACAAGAATTGGTGTGGTCTGTGACCTCCTGTCACATCCTCCACCGCTGCCCCAGAGGAAAGGTACTACCAGCCCAAGGGTACAAGTTGACCTAGTGTTCAGCAACATAATCTGTGACGATTGTTAGCGCCCCATCTGAAAAGCTTGTTTTCTTTGATGACCCCTTCCCCTTGACCGGAGCCACTTCATGGGGTGCTGCCTCTTCCTGCTCTGCAGGCTGGACCCTCTTGCCCCTTGTGGACCTTGGTGGTGCAGGGGTAGGTGGACCTTTCTTCTTCCCTCTTCCCATCCTCATACCTCTCTGCAGATCCCTTCCATTCTTGGTGCTGTTAGGGCAATCTACCCATAAATCTGAGTGTAAAATCCACATGGCACCCCCAAAAAAGACCCAGCTCAGTGAAATGTGTGTGCACCCCTAACACCGTCTGTCTCTGCGTACAACGGGAAATACGCTGCATGTTACACGCCCTAAATGTCTCCATCTCTGTGCATTCCAGGAATTAAGTATTATACCCCTTAAATGTCTCCAGCATGCACACGTACGAAAGGGAGCGCCCATTATATTACGCGCTTATGCACCTCCCTCTGATCCTCACACTGCTGTCTCCTAAATTTATGGGAGACACCTGTTCCTCCTGCCTCATGCCATTTCTTGCCTCCACCTGCTCCAGATTGCCTCTAAACCTCACCATCTCCTGCTGCCTGGTAGAGTGTGAGTAGTAGCTGGCCACCAGCATTGCCTTGGAGTGCCTGGTATTCCCTCATAGCCTATTCTCCTGTGGCTCACCTATCAGGTTCTGTGACCACTGCATCTGTCATTTTGGGACATCCACCCCTCTGTTCCACCACTACAACTCCAGAGCACACATTGCCAGGTCCAAGCTACACCCCACCAGCATCAAGGGGTGCCATGTCCAGGACATCGGCCGGTACCCCAAAGGTGAAGCTGAGGACTGTCAACTTTACTGCAGCAAAGGTTGGCATCCTCAGTGAGCATGTCATGGCCCATTTTGATGCCCTCCTCAACCCACAGCAGCAGCTGGATATTTGGGGGCGTCAGAAGATCTGGGCACACATCATGCCTGCTATCAACGTGGAGGTGGTGGCATTCCGTACTGTGGACCACACCAAGAAGTGCTGGGACAACCTCAGAATCCGGTGCCAGGTGAAGACGGCCCTCCAGGCAGGTGACACTGTGGAGGTGCACCGTGCAAGCTACCATCAGGTGTCTCCCCTTCACCTTCTGGTCCTGGAGAGGTTTAACCCAGACGTCCATGCCGAGGTCCTTGGCCTACAAGCATGGATCCAAGCTGCTGGTGAGTACCCACAATGAGCACTTTTCAACAGAGTTTGTGTGTCCTGCATGTGTAAATATGCAGTAACGTAAGGTAGATGAGACATATTGAAGCTTGCTATAGAGGAATATATAATGTGGCTAGGATGGCTATAATTGGAATATGGATGTTCGCTCGTGTTAAGACTCAATCCAGTTACCTGAGAGTCTGACCAAGGATGCAGAGTCAGGAGACGTTGGAAAAATACATTGTGTGCGGAATAAAGAGGAGTCAATGTTGGCATGGGATCAAGGGTGCTATTTTAAGGAATAATTGCAAGGCACAAGGGGAGGCAGATGGATAAACCAATGTACATAAGATTATATTTCTCTTAGATTAAAGAAGAAGAAAACATTTGCAAGAGCAAAGTATTGGAAAATTAACAGTGGATAGGTCGATGCAAGATGGAGTGAGCAAGTCTCTAGAGGCCAAGAGGAGCAAGAACACCCAGTACAAGTGTAGACTGGAGGGGGGGTATTTTTACTGCTGCCCTCTATATGGCAGAGTAGAGGCACAGAGCACACCAGCCAAGGTTCGCTATAAGGTAGTTATGGACGAGCAACCAAGGCTTAAACTCTCAGGAAGTGATGCAGGCTGGTTCTTAAGTACAGTGAGTACCAAAGCCCCCACAAAGGAATGTCCACACACTATGTTATGTGCTAACACAATTCTCTATATAAAATGAATATATATATATATATATATATATATATATATATATATATATATATATATATATATATATATATATATATATATATATATATTACACAGCCACGGTAGTGGCTGTGTAGTTATGGTTAAGTTGCAAATCCCATAGGAAGAGCACTTTTTGGGTGGCTTATAACTTCGCTCTCCCTGGATGAATTCTCACCAAACTTTGCAATAAAAGTATTTAGCCCACTCTGAATTTTTCTGAACATTTTGGTGAGGTTTGGTCCAGGGGGGGCAAAGTTATATGGTGGTCCCAATTTTTTTTTTCCCATAGACATAATGGGAAAAAACTTTGCGCACGCCTACAGCTGAAACCACTGGACGAATGTCTACCAAATTTGCGGCAGGAGCAAGGGCTTAGTCCCTAAAGTGTACTTTTGTTAATTTGGTGTAAATCCATCCAGTAGTTTTTTTAAATGACCAAAACATAAGGCTCCGAGGACAGGACATCGATTGGTTAATCGGCTTGTGTCATGTCCACGGACATGCAACGTGTCCACCGATTGGCTAGAGTGAGGTATGACGTGCGTCTCATTGTTTCGATGCGCCCGCCATCTTGGATCTGCCGACAGCGCAGCAGCGAACCGAGGCAAAATATAATTTTGGGGAGTGTGTTGGTGTGCAGAAGTGATTGGGGAGGGTTGTGGAGTAAGAGATGGGTCAAATATTCTATTTGTTTAGGTGGCAGGTGCCCCTGATGTGTTTGCCATGTCTGCGGTCTTCGCGGCTGTCCGCAAGCATAATAAATGCACTACTAGCTATTTGATTTTATTATGATGTTGGTTTTGGGTTGTTAGTAGAGGATTGATTGTAATTAATATCCCCTATAAGCAGCCCACATACCACAGTCAAAATGTTTGGTAGTATAGGTGTATTATAGGATAGGTTTTTAGATGGAGGTGTAGAGTGAACACAGTCTATTGTATTCTAGAATGCAAGGAATATCAGCATTTACTTTACTGGCATCAAAGTTGATTATAAATAGTCTGTCAAGTGTACGTAATTGTGATACTGCTACATAGCTCATGCCTTCTTTAAAGACTGTGCTACCAACATCTATCAATGCTTTATCTAGGGTAAGACCTTGTGATTTGTGAATGGTATGTGCGTATGCTAGAGTTAGTGAAAATTGTTCTCTGTGTACATACACGTCATTGAAAAAAAGGAAGCGGGCTGTTGAGTGTCCTATCCTTTTAACTTCTGATAGTTTGTCAAAGAGAATATTGACAAAATGAATGTTGTTGTCACATGGGTATGCTTGAAAGCCAACTGTACCAAGTGCTCCATTAACTAGTCCTTGCTCCACGTCAAGGTTAGTTTAAGCATTACTCTACAGTTTAAAAATCATTTTTATATTTTCTCCAAACCAGCTGTGTTGGAGATAGAGTTTTCTAAGTTATTTAGTCTTGTTGTAGCTTGTTGACTCATGGGTAGTGTCATACCATGTACGTCCAGTTTATCTGTGGAGCAAATTTCAATTATTGGTTGCATTTCTTTTTTCAAAATTGTTTAATTGAATTTTGAACAGCTTGCAAGAGTTGGCACCAAGGACATACAATTGACATTTGTGTTTGCTAATTGTTCCATGACATCAGTAGCACAGGTGTTACGGCCATAGAGTACATGGATGTGCCTTGTTTTTAATATTGATTGTGCTTCCTGAGATAGTATACCAACTCTAGCGGAGCTGGTGAGCCGAGGTTGTGAGCAAGTCTGCAGCAGTCGTCCAGTCATTCCACATCGTTGTGTGGAGGTGGTGCCTATATTTACCCCAACACACCGCAGAGCGGTGAGCGGAGCTGGTGAGCCGAGGTTATGAGCCAGTCTGCAGCAGTCCGCTACAGACACGGAACCAGAGCCGTATGGATCCCGACGTACGACCAACGAAATCAACAGCAAAGTCTACACGACCAAAGGCTCCAGGGCACAAAGAGAAGGATAAGTTGGACAGGGGGTCTGTTCTACCGGCCCCGTCTACAGATATGAGCGAGCATAAGGACCTGATAATTACGGGCCAGACACCGGAAAGTGAGAATAAAGTGAAAGAAGCTCAAAACCACATGGCCGGACATGAAAGAACAACCGTATCTGAGCATTTGTGAGCGGCATTATCGGCTGAGGTGGACCCGGAGGGTCGGGAGGTCCTAGAAAACCATCCTGGGCATCAGGGCCGGTGTCAGGAGAGAACGAGCCCAACGGTCCTGGAGGCCTCCGGTCGTAGCAGTGTCTAAATCCATGGGGGGAGCTTCAGTGAAGGGCCAAGGAACCTGCCTTCATCTGCTGCTGGGTGTACTCCACCGTCCGCTCGTGAGGCGAGTGGAGCCCAAGTGAGAACAGTCGGAGGACGGCTCTCGCCGGGCGCCAAGTAGAGTCCTAGCGGTGGGGAAGAGCGAAGTTGATGAGTGGAACCGACGAGGACCGGGAGGAGTCAGAAGGCAGCGAAGCAGCACTCCCACAGACACGCACAGGAGAGGCCGACTCTAATACGGCAGAATCAGAGAAAGGCCCGACGCTCTGGGGTGATGTGTCGAGGGAGAAAAAATTCAACAAAAACCCTCAGAAACTCTGAAACCTGAGAGATCGAGACTCATCTAAAAAACAAAGAGAACGGTCCTAAGAAAGGACCGCTCAATGGATTCGAAAAAGAGGAAAATACACAAAACAAAATAAAAATAATGGCAATGATCAACAATGGCAGTAGAGAGCAACACAAAAAGTCGCCTGGGCGAGGGATGCCCAAAACACACAGGAAAAGGTTGCTTAACAATAGCAGGAACATTATAGAGATTTCAGGAAATGAGACTTACACGGAAAGGGAAAAGGAGGGCGATTCTGAAGAGGTGGATACTGACCCAGAAAGTATAACTTTAGAGGAGCCCGAAGACTCCAATAAGGAGACTGACGGGGAACTACTAACAACGACGTCCAGAGGAAGGAAAAAAATCAGAATAAAAAACAGAAATAAAACAAAAATGGAGGCAAACCAACAAAATCAGGGGCAAATAATTCCTCAAGAACGAGAGCAACAAACAAACTCTGTTTGATGGAGCAGAATGGAAAAAAGCCAATTTCAAAAGAAAATGGGGGTTTAAAGGTGACCAAAAGGCAAGGTCATACGTCAAAAGGCTTGCCAAACCCTCTCTTATCATGCCCGTTAAAGGCGTTCATTACGCAACAGTACAAAAGAAAGATAAACACAGAGACAGAAGTATCAGATACGGAGATGCTAGAAGTGGCTCAAAAAACGCTGCCTTTGTCTAAACAGTGAAAAATGGACATGGTCAGTTCATTAAAAGCCACACCACCTGGTGAAGAGGCCAGACCTCAAGAAAGTCAAGACAACAGTAACCAGGAAGGTAGTGGAACTCAAGAAGACCCAAAGGGGGTAGAGAAGCTATCTACCAACCAATCAGAGACAAGGAGAGTCCCCTGATTTAAAGCGTACAATGAGCAGATTCAACGACTAAAGAAAGGGGCGCAACCCAAACCGGCTGAAAAAGATGAAAACATGGAGGGGCCAACGCTGGAGACAGCACAGGCGGAGCAAACTACGCTAGAGGTGCAATGGAGGGACCATATTCAGGTCGAAAGAGAGCGGCGCTTTGCCTGGACTAAGCCCCATTTGACCAAAGGTCATTCAAAAATGACACCCTTGAAAAAAGCAGATGAGGAAACAAGCAATCGGGACGACCATCAGATGACCAAAAGGCCATCATGGTGTCAAGCAGCAAGAGAGCAGGACCAAATATCGTCGATGGAGCGCTCATTAATGGAATCACCAGGTGTTACTAAGAGAACTGAAAAAATCCAAGTATCACCAATAAACCGAAGATTAAGTGACATTGCAGCAGCATTGCAAAAAGAATCACCAAATAAAAGCCGGACATGCTAGCAATCATGTCCGCGATGACTATTGTACTAACCCCGTTCTGCAAACTCTATGAAGCAATTAAGGAGGAGATCCAAGATAATACCGCGATTCTCACAAATATGATAACAAAAATGTCACACGTGGAAAGCTATATAACGGCGGTGGAAGACAGAACTAACAGTCAGCAGAAGAGCTGGGAAAGTAAAATTGAATCCTTAGAAAGAAAGATCGAAACCATGGAACTAAGAAATAGAAAACTAACAGAGTCAAAGACAATTCAGAAATCTAAAAATACAGACTCGCAGATGCAGTGTATGGATTTGGATAAAATCATGTCTTCACCGGCAGCAAGACATAACGAAGATTTGCATCAACCAAAACAAAAAAGGGACCCAAGAAAAACAGTACTGCAGATAGCTGCTGACAAGATGCCAAACGGGGAAAAAAAGGCGATCGTTGAAGCATCAGTATCAACACTCAGCAAAACTGGACCGCAAACAAGGGAGCAGCAAGATAGCACTACCAAACGGCCTACAGAAATTGACACAGCAAGATCGCCAAGAACGGCAGAGGAATTTATGAGTAATTCTGACCTAATGAACTTATCACAACAGGTGGAAAAAAACGAGATTGAGCTAAAGGAGGATGACATAAAGATAATCAAAAGTATGGAGAACAGTAACCATAAAAAAGAAGCAAACAAGGTAGGAAAAGTAAAAAAAAGAAGAGGAACTTTGTGAAAATGATCTAAGCTGCCCAATACTGATGAAAAAAAAGGACTCACAAGATAAATCCCAACGACACCTAAGTGAAGAACAAGAAAAGGAGAAAAATAAAAGAACAAGAACCAGAGGGAGTCCACGGCAGTATCGAGCAACAAGAGAGGAGGTTGAAAGGCAAACAAAAACAAAAGTAGAGCCCCGCGTATTTAAGTTAGAACAAGTGGAAGTAAAAGATGAAGATCTAATTCTAAATCGACCAACAGTATTGCAGATAACAAAGAAAATGAAAACTTTATGGAAAATCAGAACAGAAGATCTTAAACTAGTGGAACCGTACCATAGCGAAAGAAGGGCCAAAGCATATCTTCATGTGAAAGCAGCCGGAATCAAATATATTGACCACTCTGCGTTTAATGAAATTGAGCAAATGGGCTTTTGCCTAACAGAAATAAAAAGGAAGGGACGAATGGAGCAGGAGTATGAAAAGAAAGAAATGATAAGGTACTCAAAGCATTATCAATCGAAAACAGAGGACCTATACCTACACAATCGCTGGAAGAATCCCAAGGCAAAAGAGGAAGCTTGGTGGACAAACCAACATATGCAAAGAAATGAAAAGCGACAAAGTGACAAAACCGGGATGGTGGAAGAGGAAAAAACCAGGCAACAGATCTACTATAACAGGGAATAACCAGAGTACGGACAGGGCTTATTGAGAAGACGAAGAGAGGAACAAAATAAACATCGGACTCATACCGAGTCTAGTTCCAAAGCGCAAGAGCCGAAGAAAAAGTCAAAGGAGACACAATCAGCGAAAAGGACAGGGTGTCCCCAATTGAAAGGCCCTTGGAAGTGGTTAACATTGACTTGGAACAAGAACTCAGCGAAATAGCAACGACTAGGGCCTGCACTCGACCAGCCCAACGACGCAACAAGTGGAGTGGAGTGGCCCGAAAACGAAAAATATAGTTTGGGATCTTGGAACAAGAGAGTCCAGGCACATCTAACGACAGTCGGAGATGTGAATCTGGGCCTCTATGACATAGTCTGCCTGCAAGAGACTTGGCTGATGGAGAAGCCCATGCTTGATGGGTTTACAGTGAAATTATCGCCAGCAGTTAAGGGCCTTTTAGGCCGACCTTCGTCGGGTGTTTTAACAGCAATCACAATGGGCCTGGGCCTAACGGAACCCAGAAAATGGAAAGAAGCATATGAAATGCTCGTTATTCTGACAACATGGTCACAATGGTGCGCGAAGAATCAAAATGTCCAACTAAACCATCTAGCAATAATAAATTGCTACTGGAATCCGCAACGCATGTCAACAGCAATCTTCTGCTCCAATATGGGAGCAGCGATAGATCAGCTGTATGAAGATTTAAAAAACATAGAAAACATCATATGTGGTGACTTCAATGCCAAATGCAATGACACATCTGAGGCGAAGCCGAGTGATGCACAGTGGCCCGATGGTACTGAAGCAACTAAGGACCAAGGGAAAGCATGGAAAGAAGTTATCAAAGCGAGAAACATTCAAAATATTGACTTGTTTCCAGCACAAATCAACATCCCGACTTGGGACCGAATGTCCTCAAAAACAACACTTGACTATATATTCATAACGGAAGGTCTAATACCGAGCATTGAGAGTTTTAAAGTGCAAAGAACAACGCACAGCGACCACAATCTACTTTCCTGTACTTGGACATCCAGAAAATGAAGAAGTCTCGGGACCTGACAGTGGCTAGCAATTCGTCTAACAAATCTGATGAAAGACCAAACTACTTACCACAATTACTGGCTTACCAAAAGCCAGGGTCAAGAAAAACCACCAAACCGGATCATGCAAAGCACGCCTACGACATAGCAGTGGTCGAAAAAAGAAAAGTGGGGCGGAGATTGCGAAGAATAGCGAAGAAAACAAACACCAAAGAAGATTGGGAGAATTGGCAGTTAGAAGTGAAAAGCTATAACAGCTGGATGAAACAACATAGAGCTGTCCAATACCAAAATGATGCCGAAGAGATGATGAGAACAATCTCGAAAAAAAAAGCCATAAGAAATTCTGGGCGTTGATAAGAAACATGAACAATACAACAAGCGCGACACAAGGCAACGCAGTGTCGGAAGCAAAGTGGATACACTACTTAACGACGGATTTTGAAGGCCTGGCATTAAATACACCCGTGATGGAATACAACCTCAACTCAGCTTGGGTTGACATAACAAATCCAGAGGATATAGAAATGTCAATCAGGAAGCTAAAAACATCCAGAGCACCCGGTCCGGACGGACTGACGAATGTGGATCTAAAGCAGTTCCCGAAAGAGTGGTCTGAAGTGATCAGCAAGATATTCGCGGAATGTAGCAAAAAAAACTGATTCCAGAAACATGGCTGAAAGCAGTCATAGTACCGGTGTACAAAAAAGAAAGTAGAGAGGACCCCCAGAGCTACAGCCCGATAGCATTACTGGATATTATAGGAAAAATATTCGCTACACTCCTGCTCGATCACTTCAGGACGTGGGAAAGAAATGGTCCATCCAAAGACAACCTACAAACAGGCTTTCAGAAAAACGGCAGCACAGTGATCAACATCATGCTATTAAACATCCTAAAAACAAAAGTGAAGGAAGGAGCGCATAAAATCTACCTGGCATTCGTGGACCTCTCGAAAGCCTTCGATAAGATCAATCGGAATGAACTATGGGTGAAATTAGGCAGCTGGAACTGTCCTACAAAGGTGCTTGACCCTATAAAAGCTCATCACTCTCAAATAAAGATAATAGTTAAGCTGAACCAGCAAGGCACACTATCAGAAGAGATCAGGGAGAACAGAGGTGTCAAACCGGCCCTATTCATTGCGTTTTTAGGTGATTACCAACATACCGAAGAAAAAATGAGGGCCTTCCCTCCTAAACCGGAAAAACCATCATCCCAAGACTGCTGTATGCCGATGATGTTATCTTAATAGACCAGACGAAAATTGGGCTACAACGCAAATTAAATAACCTGGTGAAATACATGGAGGACAACCATTTAGAGATAAACAAAACGAAATCAAAAATCATGGTAATCGAGAAGGCGCCGAGAAAAGTAATTAAACAGCTGAACTGGTTTCTCGATAATATCAAAATCGAAATGGTAAACAACATCAAGTATCTCGGGGTCCAAATGGACAGTTCGGGAACTGATATGGTGATGCAAGACATGCTGTGGGATAAAGCTAAACGACTAACTTCGCAAACAAGAGCAGTAGACAACATGTTTGGGAAGTTCTCATTAATCCCTGCGATAAACTTTTACAAGACCAAAGTGGTTCCAGCACTGGTGTACGGAATGGAAGCCTCGTTGAATATACCACGTCCGCTCTGGGATAAATTGGAAGGTCTTGTTTGGAAAGTAGCCTTGGGCATGCCAAAATCGACCTCCATGCCTGCCATTAGACGAGAATTGGGCTTAGTATCACTAGCCTCTATGGTCAACCAAAGTGCAATGAGACTTCATAGGAAAATCAGCATGGACGACACTCTACCGGCATATCACATAATTATGAAAGAAATCGAGATCGGAAAATGTGAAGCCCTAAAAAAATTGTTACACAATAGAAAAGTGAAGCTAATAGAAATAGCCTGTACAGAAAAGGAGCTAAAGGAAAAGCCTGACAGAATCAAACAAAAAATGGAAGAGATGGACTGGATCCAGACGATTGAGAAAGTGGCAGGGAACAAACTCTTAAATCATCTTCCTCCGACCTTTAAGAAGAGGAAAAGTCCCCTAAACTATTGTGTCAAATTTCCTGAAAAAAAGAAGAGAAATCTCTTCATGAAAGCCAGACTCAATCTATTACTAACACATGAAATCATAACTATCCCGGGATTGAAGAGTGATAATGAAAATGTTTGCCGCCTTTGCAAAAAACCAGCAGTGATTGAAACCCTGAGACATCTGGTGATGGATTGCCCCAAAACCAAAAAAAAACGAAATACATATCTCCTACCGTTGACAACAAACCCTTGGATGCTGCAAGAAGATGATCTGTGGAACGGATTAATCTCAGGAGAAACGACGAGATGGACAGTGGCCATGGTAAAATCAATCGAACTAGCATTCCTGCAGATCAACCAGGTATCGAGGTCATCTAGTCCACTGTCAAACCAAAATTCTGCCAACGGACAAAAGTGAGGAGTGAATTTCGGGAAAATTTGTTGTATAACTAACCAGATAGACTCAACAGTGGACGGGTCGACAAGAGGAAACAAAGTGTACTCGAAAGTTTGATAAATTCAGGATTGCCTGAATAAAATTCAATAAAAAAAAAAGAAAATACCAACTCTAATACTTTTAAAAATGTTGTCGTATGTTAGGCCTACAGACTGGTGCATGTTTTCCGTTAATTCTCTGTATTGGAAATGTTGCCAAAGGTTGACATTTCCTATACTGCCAAGAGTTTTACGGCACAGTTTGTGCCCTAAAGTTTGAAAAAAAGGTTCACCTTTCACTGCTGTCAATTGAAGAAGATCTCCGAAAACAATAATGTTTTTTCCTCCAAAGAGCTCTTCATAGTCTGTTTTGAGTACTTCTTGTAATCTGAGGTGAATCAAAGCCAACATTAGGTTGGAGACCATGCTCACCTCATCTATTAGTAGCATTTTCATTTGTTTTAAAACTCTGCATAGTTCCATTGTAGCTTCTGTAGAAAGTTTGTAATAGTCTAATTTGTTTTGGTGTTCTATGGGAAGGAGTAGTAATCAGTGTAAAGTCACACCACCTATGTTGTAGGCAGCTAAACCAGTGGGGGTAGTGAAAACAGCTGACAGTTTGTTGTTTGTCATTTGTTGGAGGAACTTGCTGATGATTTTGATTAAGAATGTTTTGCCTGAACCAGCTTTACCACTGATGTATAGTAGTATAGGTTTGTAGTCTTGGCAGGTACCATTTATATTTTCATGTTGCACACCAAGTTTAATTTGTTTTGTTACTTCTTGGAAAATGCTATGCTGTTCATTGTTCAGTTGTGATTTCAGTACAGCGAAGTCTTCTGTAGCTTGTTCATACTGACACATGGTGTTTTCTACTTCTGTCATGGCTAATTCTGCCTCATTTGCTAGTAGTGGCTGTACAAGTGGTTCTTGGCTTCCTGTTACAGAAGGTAGACTACTGTCGGGAGTGCCCACTTCTAGTGGGCCTGGAGTTCTTCTTTGTGTTGCTGTTCATTGTGCTACATTGTTTGGTACTGTGTAAAGTTTATGCCTGTTTTAGTGCTTTTCATTTGCTTTGAAAGCGTCTTCAAAGGAGTTATACTTATCCAGTAACTCTTCTTCTTTTCTCCATGGTTTAAAAAGTTGTAACAGGGACCTGTAATACAGTTCTTTATGTTGAGGAGTTTTTAATGACAATTTGATATGATTAATTAAGCAGCGTTTATTAAGTTTCACTAAGCTGCCTTCACAACTTGCTACTCTGTATCTACCTTTCTTTTCCTCTGGTTTAACATTATTTTTGTATGTGAAGTTTTGGGGTATGTGGTAGAGACACATGGTTTCAAAAGTGGTACTCCTGTTTGGGTAGTATGTGTCTGGTAAATTGTTTTTCAAAATGTCTTGGCTGTTGGGATCATTTTTGGCTATTGTTTCTATGTCCTCATATGATTTGCGAACTCTTTTTCTAGATTTAGCAAGTCCAAGACTTAGCCATACTATATTGTCAGATTTTCCATACAAGGCAGTACCGGTTAAACGGTCTTTAGCTTCATAGCAGCCACATTCTCTATGAGAGAGCATTTTTATGCCTAAGCTGTACAATTTCTGCGATAGTGTTTTGTCAGATGATATATCATCCTAGAGGTCCGGAAGCTCTGTTTCCTCTGCTTTGGTTAAGTAGGCTGTGACATATCGTGAAATGCAGTGGAATCGTCTGCAATGCACTGCACATCTACGTTTGCATTCCATAGGAGGGCAATGATTGCATTGTAATCATTGATGTATTTTCATTCTTCTGTTCTTTTTATGTAATATTTGTTCTTAGGTGATTTACCTTTGACACTATGTCTGACTGAAGACATGAAGTTGTTTACTTGACCTGTTGTTGAAACTGGGAAACTAGGGAAACCAATGCAGCACTTGGTATAGTATTTCCCTTTGTTTTTATATTTGCGACAACAATATTTACCACATTTGTGTCTTTGAAATTGTAAAATGTGTGCATGAAGGCCACTATGTGTTGTTTGTGAAGGGATTTCACAAGTGACATATTTTTGGATGAACTGCAAAACAGTGGCATCACTGTCCTGACAAAATTTAGGAGCATCTTTAATCCATAATAGCAAGTGGATGTATGGTGCTCCTCTGGCTTGGTATTCTTTTCTCCAAAATAAGTGTTGAACTTCTGGGAGGGGAGGAACAGTCTTATTACAAATAAAGTGTAGCATAGAAATGAAGTGATGATGGAAATATCTTGATACATTTACAGGATCTAGAGAGCAGAGTTCTCCTGTTGTTTTTATATCTATGTTTGTTTTGTTTTTGTTTGCTATGCGTAGGAAATCGTGTAGATCTTCCCATGCATATTCTGCACAACTTAATGTAACAAACCAAGTAGGTGGGTCAAGGTTTCTTCTCATACAGCGTACCTCTCCATGACATCGGAACCAGTATTCTTTTGACCCACGCATGTTTGCTAAAAGATTTGCAATACTTGACTGTAAAACCTCATATTTTTCTTACACTTTTTGTAATAATTGCATAGCTGACATATTTTGAAAATGGGTACCTGATTTTAATGTGTGTGCAACTCCGTAGCATAGGGTTGCTAGTTCACTTTCAAAGAGAAGGTGGAATATGTATTCCACGTTTTGTCTGAATCTGGGGTCATCAGAAAACATTCGTAAAGATCGATATTCTGATGCTGTTATCTGTGTTGGTCTATCATCATACCTTCCTCATTTTCCAGAAGGAAAGAGTAGAGGAAAGGCCTGTGCTTCTATACTTTTTTGCCATATGATGATTGGTAATCCTTTTGCTTGTCATATTTGGTACATTTCCAGTGCATCATCTATAGTGTCTCTAGAGTGTAAAAGACGAACTGTATAATGGTCTAAAATATTGGATTCTGTAGCAGGATTTAGACGTTGAAATTGACCAGTTTCTGGTGACTCTTGAATTATTTCAATAGTTTCTCTCAGGTTTTCTTCAATATTAATTTCTTTGTAGTATTCATTGTTGTTTTTTAGGTATTGCAAGGCTTGTCTAACTTTATGTACATGCACGAGTTGTTGCCAAATTGTTTTGTCTTTTGTAGGGACGCCATTTGCTAAGACAATTAAAGATTGTTCTATTGGCCGTTGCACTCCTAGAGTGTGTACATTTTCCTTAAGATCTAATGATAAATAGACTACTTTGCCATGAATGCCTTTCACTAATTCAGATGGAGGTAATTTTTCTGTTTTTGTTTGAAGGCCTATTATTGCTTGAAATGGGTGCTCTGTTTGAATTATGATGCTCTCATATAAATTGAGTTGTTGCAGGGGTTTTAGTAGTGAAAATAATCCAAAGTTATTTGGGATAGCACGTGAAGTATTTGGTTGTTGTCAAGTTTTTTAGTGCAGTAACTGCAAAGTATTAAGGGATCAGTAATTTCGTATTTGTTTTCTGCTAAAAGGTAGAGAGCTAATTACAACCATTTGGAATCTTCATTTTCTTCTATTTTGTACATTATGTCTACAGTTTTTGCGCTACTTTTATAGAAAGTCCTGCAGCAACACACACACACACACACACACACACACACACACACACACACACACACACACACACACACACACACACACACACACACACACACACACACACACACACACACACACACACACACACACACACACACACACACACACACACACACACGGTTTAGTAGTTCAGTGGATGTAGTTTTAAACTTTAGTATTTCTTTTTTGTATGTGTGTAATAGAAGGTTGTTATTTGTACAGTAGTTGCTAGTTTGTTGTAAAGCTATTGCCTTTTGTAAGTTGCTTTCACTTCCAAAATATTTTCTCTGCATATGCTCTATTTCTTCAAGTAGTAGTCTGGCTGTACCATGTAGAAGATATGTTATTTAAATTGGCTGGTGCTAAAGCAGGACTTTTAGCATAGTAGAGTTTATGGACCAGATTGCTTATATAGAATGATGTGTTGATATCATTTTAATATGATGGAAGGTGCTTTTGCAAATAGGTCCTGAAATGCAGGCTAATGAATGTCCTTGTAGTCCTGTGTATTTGCGCACCGGACAGGCATCCATATTTTGTAGTAGTTTCATTTAGAATTTGTCTTCACTTTTTACATACTGATTGAGGAAATGGCGTAAAGATTTGTAAGATTTTTTGGCAATGTTACACATTGATGTACACTGCCATTTGTAGACTGAATGTTTTGGTTCAGTGGAATGGAGAGGTGATACCGAGTTTTCTGGGGATATTTTTGTGAGCAGAGTTTCTTTTTCCATAATGGTGTTATTAAGTGTTTTTCATACCCTCGTCCACTGCTGTGTATGGTAATTGGGTTTGTTTGCTTTCGTTTATATGCTTCTTCATTAAAATATGGTTCTGTGCTCGTGGTATGACTCCATTCATCTTCACAGATGTTTAACAAGCTGTTTTTGTTAGTATTCTATTTATTTAGAAATCTTTTATGTAGTTTAGTAGTTAATTTTGTTAGTGGTTTCATTCTGTTTAAAACTAAAATAAATAACATGCTTTTGAGAAGGATTGCACTGTCTATATGAGCTTCTAGGATTAATTTTCTATAGTAGGTTTTAAGGACTGTGCATGATTTCTCTCCTGTTTTTATAAGGTTCTGAAGAACTCTGTGGCGGAACATTTTTTGTAAAATATTTCTTTTGGTATGGTTACTTGCCACTACATCAAGATTGATAGGTGCAGTGTTAGCAGTAGTGGTAGTTGAAGTCTTGTTAATCACTTTCTGTTTCGTTTTACATTTTGATAGAGGAGGCAAAGTTTCTGTATTGGAAGCTTGTTTTGTTTCGCTTAATGACTGTAATAGCTGTTTTGTTAGAACTTTTTGTACAAAATCTGCTAGAGATGGATGCTTATTTTGGACACTTTTATTTTGATTTGCTCTACTTCTGCGTTGTTTTCTACAGAGTTGCTTTTTGGTAGGCATTCTTTGGGGTCTGTTGGAGAAAAAAGAAAGTGTGGGTTCGGCTGTTGTGCAGTGTATGCATGCTTTTGCATGACTGTTTGAGTATGATGGAAAGGAAGTTTGTTGTGGTGTGGGATTGTGCAATGGGAAGCTACATCAAGTTGGGAAGGCTATTCTTGTATTTGTGTGTTACTATACTGGGCTTCAAATGACAGTATAAAGTATGCAGCTGGTAAGGGGAAGCACTAATACTAAATATAATGGTAGAGGGTTAATACACTTGCTTTTCCTACAATACTAAAATGTTAGTGTGTTTGAGTAACAGTTAGAACATTATGTTAGTATTGTACTTACTTTTTTGTATGGAAAGAGTAGGTTTCTTCTAAGTTCTTGTTCATACTTCAGATGCCGCTGCTTTTCAGGAGAGTGTTCTTCACTGCAATTGTAAAAGAAAGAAGTTAGTGAATATGTGTGTTTATAGCACTTTTGTTAATGAAGACATTGATTTTTTTGTTTTTGTAGTAGTAGTCTTTTCTGATAACTGAGCATAGTATGCACATGCACTTTCCTTTGCCTATGTGCATCCTTTATATTTTACTTAGAATCTGTTAGTTGACTATGTTTTACAAATGAGTATTACACAGCCACAGTAGTGGCTGTGTAGTTATGGTTAAGTTGCTGTTTCCATAGGAAGAGCACTTTTTAGGCGGCTTACAACTCTGCTCCCCCTGGACGAATCCTCACCAAACTTTGCAAAAAAAAGTATATGGCCCACTCCAAATTTTGGTCCGGGGGGGGAAATTATAGGGGGGTGAGTCCCAAAATGTCTTTTTTTCCCATAGACTTAATGGGGGAAAAACTTTGCGCATGCCAACAGCCCAAACCGCTGGATGGATTTTCACCAAATTTTCACCAAATTTGCAGGATAACGATTGGCTAACCTAGGCCGTAGGTTATATATATATATATATATATATCCAAGACTCTAGGCCCTGGCCACAGCCACTGCACCATATTACAGCCACAAATCACACGTATAGATTTGAATATGTATGAAATGTGTGAAATTATACTTACTGTTTCCTTTGTTGAGATTCAATATATTTTTTACATGACTTTAGTACTTGGAGGAAATATTCATTTTCAATTTCTGTGATAAAAGAAAAGAGCATGTTAGTGTTTGTATTTTATAAAGACTTATGACATTGTATAATAGACATTTTAGCTTTTTTTTTTACCCTCATATTTACTTTACAAACCAGTGTACTGTACATTTTGCTCAGTTTCTGTGTTTGTTTTTCAAATCATTGGGTCTGGAAACAAAAAAATCCTTGTCGGATTAAAAAAAAACTTTCTTTGCTATGCTACAATCTATTTCTTTGTTTCCTTTGAGTGTTACCTTGTTGTTTCTGGTTAATGTTCTATATGTTGACTTGTTGCAGATTTTTTAAACAGTTAGATACCTGTTGGCATATTCTAACTGTGTATTTTTTGATACAATTCAGTGGTATTCATTTACCTGTGCGGTTGGTATACAAACTTGGGCAGTTAAATACCCGTTGGCGTATTCTAACTGTTTATAGTCTTTTAATTGAATTTTTGTCAATGTTGCAGTACACATTAGTTATTAAATTTTGGCTTTAAGAATATTAAATAAGCGTTTGTAAGATTTGCTGGTAATCTCTGCTTTTAGAGTAATGCTACTATCATTACATTCGAACCATCCACATTTCTTTTTTCAAATATGCAGTGTAGTGACCTGCATTGGTTGTGGCTCCTGCATGGTAGATTATACCTATTGTTGTGAAGGTTTTCTTACCGAGTGACACCTGACCGTGTGTGAATCCAGTCAGCTTGCAGTTGTTTTTGGTACCATCTGCATTGTAACATAGAAGCATTAGTATTAGGTAGCTACTATGTGTTTGTATCAATAAGCTGGAGAGATTATCTGAATTTCAGATAGTACATCATCTACCATGGTTTGCATTGTGTACAAGTTGCTGAAATGGAACGGTTTCACAATTAGGTATGGATACATACACAAATCGCTCATTAGGGATTTGTTCCTGTGTCACATTGCTGCAGAGAGTGCATGTATGTTTCCACATGTATGAAATCTGGGAGATTCCATTTATAGTATGTTTTTGTTTTCCAGTACTTGTAGTAAGTACATTAGCAATTCTTGTGGATCTTCTTGTGAGTTTATAGTGAGCCTCACCATTCCAGCACAGTAGTCACATTCTTGTCTTATTCCATGAACACATGTGTTGTCAGGATTGTTTGTTGCGTTTCTATGAAGGACTAACATTTGCAAACACAATTGGTCTGTACTGTGTAAGTAAATGTTGTTAACAATTGGTGGCAATTGAAATAGAATATTCATTGCTACATTTGCATAGCAACTTACACTAGTTTCATTAGAAAAAATTGAATGGGCCAGATAGTTTTGTGTCCGAGTGATTTTTTCAGAGTTTGTGTTCCTTCTTTGAAGAAGTACCTGATTTACTTTCACTAATAGGTTTTTCTTTGGTTGTGGTAATTGATGAAGTATTAGCTTCTTTTTGTCTCTTTGAAGGATTTGCAGTCAGATTCTGTTGCATTTCTGTTTGAATCAGTTTTCTTTTACAACGTTTTCCTTTTTGTGGAACAGGATATGATTTTAGATGGAGGGTGTACAGTGAACGTAGTCTATTGTATTCTAAAATGCAAGGAATATCAGCGTTCACTTTACTTGCATCAAAGTTGATTAGAAATAGACTGTCAAGTGTATGTAAGCGTGATAATGCTACGTAGCTCATGCCTTCTTTAAAGACTTTGTTTCCAATATCTATCAATGCTTTGTCTAGGGTAAGTCCTTGGGATTTATGAATGGCGACTGCATATGCAAGTGTTAGAGAAAATTGTTCTCTATGTACATACATGTCTTTGAAGAGAAAGAATCAAGCTGTTGAGCGCCCTATCCTTTATACTTCTGCTAGTTTTCCAAAGAGAATATTGACACACTGAATGTTGTCACATGGGTATGTTTGAAAGCCAACAACTGTACCCAGTGCCCCATTAACTAGTCCTTGCTCCACGTCAAGGTTACGTTTCAGCATTACTCTACAATATAAGCATAATTCTAATATTTTTTCCAACCCAGCTGTGTTGGAGATTGAATTTTCTAAGGTATTTAATCTTGTTGTGGCTTGCTGACACATGGGTAGTGTCATACCATGTACGTCCAGTTTGTCTGTGGAGCAAATCTCAATTATTGGTTGCATTTCTTTTTTTAACATTGTTTCATTGAATTTGGAACAGCTTGCAAGAGTTGGCATTAAGGCCATGCAATTGGCATTTTTGTGCGCTAATTGTTCAATAACATCAGTAGCACATGCGTTATCACCATAAAGCGCATGGATGTGCCGGGTTTTCAATATTGCTTGTGTTTCAAGAGTACACCAATTCTAATACTTTTTAAAATGTTAGCATAAGGGAGGTCTGCAGATTGATGCATGTTTTCTGTTAATTCTCTGTATTGGAAATGTTGCCAAAGGTTAACATTTCCTATGCTGCCAACAGTTTTATGGCAGAGTTTGTGTCCTAAGGTTTTAAAAATATGTTCACCTTTCACTGGTGTCAATTGTAGAAGATCTCAAAAAACGATAATATGTTTTCCTGCAAAGAGTTCTTCGTAGTTTGTTTTAAGTACTTCTTGCAATCTGAGGTGAACCAAAGTCAACATTAGGTTGGAGACCATGCTCACCTCATCTATTAGTAGCATTTTCATTTGTTTTAATACTCTGCGTAGTTCCATTGCAGCTTCTGTAGAAAGTTTGTAATATTCTAATTTGTTTTGGTGTTCTACTGGAAGGAGTAGTAATTGGTGTAAAGTGACACCGCCTATGTTGTAGGCAGCTTAACCTGTGGGGGCAGTTACAATACCTGACAGTTTGTTGTTTGTCAATTGTTGAAGGAACTTTGATTAAGAATGTTTGGCCTGACCCAGCTTCACCACTGACGTACAGCAGTATAGATTTGTAATTTTGGCAGCTACATTCTTAATTTTATGTTGTACACCATGTGCGATTTCCTTTGTTACTTCTTCAAAAATGTTACGCTGGTCTTTGTTAAGTTTTGATTGTAGTACAGTTAAGTCTTCTGTATCTTCTTCACAGTGACACATGGTGTTTTCCACTTCTGTCATAGCTAACTCTGCCTCATTTGCTATTAGTGGCTGTCCTAGTGGTTCTTGGCTTCCTCTTACAGAAGGTTGACTACTGTCCGAAGTGTCCTTATCTAGTTGGGCCTGGAGTTCCTCTTCGTGTTGTTTTTCATTGTGCAACATTGTTTTGCACTGCGTAAAGTTCACATCGGTGATAGTGCTTTCATTTGCTTTGAAAGCGTCTTCATAGCAGTCATAGTTATCTAGTATCTCTTCTTCTTTTCCCCATGGTTTAAAAAGTTGTAGCAGGGACATGTAATATAGTTATTTCTGTTTGGAAGTTTTTAATGACAATTTGACATGATTAATTAAGCTTCGTTTGGTAAGTTTCACTAAGCTGCCTTCACAATCTGTCACTCTATATCTACCTTTGCTTTCATCGGGTTTTATATTATTTTTGTATGCAAAGTTTTGGGCTATGTGGTATAAACACATTGTTTCCAAAGTGGTACTCGTGTTCGGGTAGTATGTGTCTAGCAAATTGTTTTTCAAAATGTCTTGGCTGTTGGGATCATTTTTGGCTATTGTTTCTATGTCCTCATATGACTTGAAAACAATTTTTCTAGATTTAGCAGGACCAAGATATAGCCATGCTATATTTTCAGATTTTCCATACAAAGCAGTACCAGATAAATGATCTGCAGCTTCATAAGTGCCACATTCTATATGAGAGAGCATTTTTATGTCTAGGCTGTACAATTTCTTAGATAGTGTTTTGTCTGATGATAGGTCATTCCAGAGGTCTTGCAGCTCTGTCTGTTCTGCTTTTGTTAAATAGGCTGTAGCATATCATGCAACTGCAGTGGACCTGTCTGCAATGTACTGCTCATTTATGTTTGCATTCCATAAGAGGGCACTGATTGCACTGTAATCATTGATATGTTTTGATTCTTCTGTTCTTTTTATGTAATATGTGTTCTTAGGTGATTTACCTTTAACATTATGTCGAATTGAAGACATTAAGTTGTTCACTTCACCTGTTTCTGTAACTCGTCTAGGGAAACCAAAGTGACATTTGGTGTAGTATTTCCCTTTGTTTTTGTATTTGCGACGACAATATTTGCCACATTTGTGTCTTTGAAATTGTACAATTTGTCCATGAAGGTCACTATGTGTCGTTTGTGAAGGGATTTCACAAGCGACATGTTTTTGGATGAACTGCAACACAGTTGCATCACTGTCCTGACCAAATTTAGGTGCACCTTTAATCCATAAAAGCATCTGGCTATGTGGAGCTTCTCTGGCTTGGTATTCTTTTCTCCAAAAGAAGTGTTGCACTTCTCCGAGGGGAGGAACAGTTTTATTACAAATAAAGTGTAGCATAGCAATGAAACAATTGGTGGAAATATCTTGAAACATTAACAGGATCTAGAGAGCAAAGTTCTCCAGGTGTTAGTATATCTATGTTGGTTTTGTTGTTGTTTGATATGCGTAGGAAATTATGTAAATCTTCCCATGCATATTCTGCACAACTTAATGTAACCAAAGGTTTCTGATCATACAACGTACATCTCCTTGACGTCGGAACCAGTATTCTTTCGTACCACGCATGTTTGCAAACAGATTAGTTATGCTTGATTGTAAAACGTCATCTTTTTCTTGCACTGTTTGTATTAATTGCATAGCTGACATATTTTGAAAGTGGGTTCCCGATTTCAATATGTGTGCAACTCCGTAACTTAGGGTTGCTAGTTCACTTTCTCGGTCATCCAACCCATGAAACATGTGTCAGTTGAGGCTTTCGCTGCCACCTTCGTGCCCCCTCCTCCCCCTTCAGCTGACTCCCACCCTGACACAGCCCTCTCCACTCTCCACTCTGCTACATCCGATACTCTTGATATCCTGCCCCTGTCATGAGAATCTGCCTGAAGCCCAAAGCCAAAAGTAACTCCTGGTATGACTCGGATCTCGTCACCCTTAAACGCAAGTGCAAGGTGGCAGAGAGGAAACGGCGTGCTTCATGTTCTTCCTCTGACAAACTGGCCTGTCGCCTGCTCCAAAGGCAATACCGGCTCTCCGTTCTCACCAAGAAGAGAGCCTTTACCCAAGCCCGCATCTCTGCGGCATCTAACAATTCGGCCGAACTCTTTAAAATCTGCAAGGAGCTGGCCAACCCTGCTGCAGTCTAAACCTCTCCTGTCCCCTCCCAGGCCCTCTGCACGGCACTGGCCTCTCACTTCATTTCAAAAACTCAGGACATCCTGTCCTCACTCTCCGCCTATAACAATAATCAAGACAAGTCCGATCTATGAAAGTCTCGTCAAAACAGGTCCACCTCTGTTCCTCCAAAACTATCAAGGACCACATTGACTCCTTGGCTCCTGCCCTTGCTGACTTCTGCAATCACTCCTTCGCCTCTGGAGTCTTCCCATCCCCTCTCAAGCACTCCCTTGTGCACCCCCTTCTTAAGAAGCCCTCTTCCGACCCTTCCTGCCCAGCTAACTATCGCCCAATCTCTATCACTCCCTTCCTGGGCAAGATCCTGGAGAAACTGGCCATCTCCCAGCTTAATCTCCATGCTGAATGTGTTGGTAGTCTTCATGACCATCAGTCTGGCTTCAGAGCTGCCAGAAGCCCAGAAACTGCTCTCCTGAACATCCGTGAGGACCTGCTCTCGAACCTTGACTCTAACATTCCATGTGTTCTCATTTTGCTTGATCTCTTTTCTGCCTTTGATAGTGTCAACCATACCATCCTGCTCAACCGTCTCCGTGATAACCTCGGTATCACTGGTCAGGCTCTGGCGTGGCTGACCTCTTTCCTCTCAAATCGACCCTCCCAGGCCCAACTGGGGTCTTTCCTCTCTGACATCTTCTTCTCTACCTGTGGTGTCCTCCAGGGATCAAACCTCTCTCCCTGGCTGTTCAACCAGTATCTGTCACTTCTCACCCACCACATCGCCGCTCTCTGCCTCAGTGCTATGCGGATGATACCCAGCTCATTTTCAGGCTACCCTCGGCCTCCTCTTCTCCTTCCCTCATCTCTGACTGTCTTTCTGCTATCCAGGAATGGTGTGCCGCCAATGACCTCTGCCTTAATGCCAGTAAGACTGAGATTCTACTCATCGGCACTCCCACTCCCTCCTTCCCTGCTGCTCTCTGGCCGGCCTCTCTGGGCCCTCTTCCTGCTCCTACCTGCAAGGCAAAAAACCTTGGGGTCATCTTCGACTCCACACTCTCCTTCTCTCCTAACATACCCGTCGTATCTAAGAAGTCACACTACCAGCTACACCTCCTCAGAGGTATCCTTCCTTTCCTCTCCTTCCCCCAGAAGCTCACTGTCTCTAGAGCCCTGGTTCTCTCTAAGCTGGACTACTGTAACAGCCTCTATCTAAATCTGCCCGCCTCTACTCTCCGCCCTTTGCAACTCATCCAGAACAGGACTGCAAGACTTGTCCTTGGCCTCAAGCCCAGGGACCGTATCTCTCCAGGACTGAAATCACTACACTGGCTCCCAGTGTCAGTGAGGATCAAGTTCAAAACCCTCTGCATTGTCCACAAGGCCGTCTGGGGCCTTGGGCCAAAATACCTTCAACTCTCTCTTCCTAAATATCTTCCTTCTCGAGCTCTTCGCTCATCCGCCTCCAACTCCCTCAGGGTCAGCCGCTTCTCCAAACAACGAGTTGGGGGCAGATCTCTTTCCACTGCAGGGGCCTCCCTCTGGAACAGCCTTCCTGCCTCCCTGAAACTTGAGGAGAACCACCTCCGGTTCCGGAAGCACCTCAAAACCTTCCTCTTTGCCTCCACTTTCTCTCCCCCTCTCCTCTGCTAATACTACTGAAACTGCACTGAATGTGCAACTGGGCCATTCACCGTTCTCGGCCCATCCACTCTCCCCTGCACTGCCTCCACGGCAACCCCTGCACTACGGGACTGGGACTGTATCCATACAGCCCCCCTTCCCAGCACTTGTCTGCACTTACCTTGCACTTGCCACCAGCTGGCCCTTGTTATTTATCCTGTATGCTGTATGCTAATAACCCTGTGCTGCACTTTCCCCTCTCCCTTTCCCCCATGCACTTTTCCCTTCCCCTTTACCCTTGCACTTGAGCGATCTGAATGACACCTGGCCTAGTAAGATCGTTGTCGGTCTCCCCTTGTTCCCCCCGCCTCGTCGTGCCTTGAAACACTTGTGTATAGGCGCGTTACAAATGCCTTATCATATCATATCATATCACTTTCAAAGAGTAGGTGGAATATGTATTCCACATTTTGTCTAAATCTGGGATCTTCAGAATACATTTGTAATGAGCGGTATTCTGATGCTGTTATCTGAGTGGGTCTATCATCGTATATTCCTCCTTTGCCAGTACGAAATAGTAGTGGAAAAGCATGTGCTTCTATACTTTTTTCCCATATGCTCATTGGTACACCTTTGGTTTGTCGCATTTGGTATTTTTTCTAGTGCATCATCTATGCTCTCATTAGAGTGCAATGGATGAATTGTATAATGGTCCAAAAGAGTGGATACTGCAGCAGGATCCAGAAGTTCAAATTGACCTTAAGCTTTCCTCAATATTTATTTCTTTGTAGTATTCATTATTGTCTTTCAGATATTGCAAGGCTTGTCTAACTTTATGTAAGTCCACGAGTTGTTGCCAAATTATTTTGTCTTTTGTTGGTACACCATTTACTAAGACAATTAAAGAATGCTCTATTGGACATTGTACTCCTAGAGTGTTATTTGTGATAGCACGTGAAGGAGTTTGGTTGTTGTCAAGTTTTGTAGAGCAGTAACTGCAACATATTAAGGGTTCACTTATTTCTTATTTGTTTTCTGCTAAAAGGTAGAGAGCTAATTCAAACCGTTTGGAATCTTCATTGTCTTCTATTTTGTATGTTACGTCTATAGTTTTTGTGTTACTTTTGTAAAAAGTTCTGTGGCAACACACACACACGGTTTGGTACTTCAGCGGATGTACTTTTACATTTTAGTATTTCTTTTTTGTATGTGTGTAATAGAAGGTTACCATGTGCAAAATTGTTGCTAGTCTGTTCTAAAGCTATTGCATTTTGTAAGTGGCTTTCACTTCCAAAATATTTTCTCTGGATACGGTCGATTTCTTCTTGTAGGTATTTGGGTGTACCATGCAGAAGAGTGTTATTTAAATTGGCTAGTTCTAAAGCTGAACTTTTAGCATAGTACAGTTTATACACTAGATTTCTTACATTTGAATGATGTGTTGATATCATTTTGATATCATGGTAGGTGCATTTGCAAATAGGTCCTGAAATGCAGGCTAATGAATGTCATTGTAGTCCTGTGTATTTGCGCACTGGACAGGTATCCATATTTTGCAGCACTTTCACTTTGATTTTGTCTTTACCTTTCACATACTGATTGAGGAACTGGCGTAAAGATTTGAAAGATTTGTTGGGAATGTTACACATTGACGTGCACAGCCATTTGTATACTGGACGTTCGAATGGATAGGTAATTCGAAGTTTTCTGGGGATACTTTTGTTAGCAGTGTTTCTTGTTCCATGATGATATTATTGATTTTTTCATATCCTTGTCCACTGCTTTCGATGGCAATTGTGTTTGTTTGATTTTGTTTATATTCTTCTTCATTAAAATATGGTTCTTTGGTTGTCGTGTGACTCCATTCTCCTCCACAATATTTAAGAAGTTATTTTTGTTGACATTCCGTTTATTGAGAAGTTTCTTTTGTAATTTAGTACTTAGTTTTGTTAGTGGTTGCATCCTGTTTAAAACTAAAATAAATAACTTCCTTTTGAGAAGGATTGCACTGTCTACGAGAGCTTCTAGAATTAATTAGGTGGTGTGTGAATGTTCATTGGGCAGTTACAATGAGTTGGGAAGGCTATTTTTCTGTTTGTATGTTACTACACTGTGCGTCAGATGAGAGTAGAAAGTGAGCTAGTGGTGAGGAGAAGCATTAATAGTAAACGTAAAGGTATACAATTAAAACAGGTATTTGTTTTGTAGTACTAATATTTTAAGGCTTGTGTATGTTATTTGTGTTACAAAAAAACGGGGATTTGTGTGCCATTCTGCCTGTTAATCTTTGTTTAATAAATGGGGATTTGTGGGCAGAATGGTTCAGAAATCGATTTATTTTTTGGTGCGAAATTACACAAAAGACCCACACAGTGTCTTTCAGGACCTGTAAGAATATGTTGTTTGTAGTGTAGATGCTGTTGATTTTCAGGAGAGTGGTCTTCACTGCAATTGTAAAAGGAAGAAGTTACTAAGGTTGTGTGTTTATAGCAGTGATGTTAATGTACACGTTCATTTTTATGCTTTCATGGAAGTATTCCCTTTTGATATCTCAACACAGTGTGTGCGTGCATTTCATTTGACTATGTGCAGCCTTGATATGTTATTTGCAGTATGTTAGTTCAACCTGCTTCACAATGAGTACAATTTTAAGTTCATGAAATTCCCTTGTTTTTTTTGCAGCTGTGTTGTAGATAGCAGAGAGGTTTGCAAGTGATAGGTCATTATAGTTGATGGGAAAAATTGGAAAACTTTCATATTATAAGTAGGTATGTGAAAAATCGGGAGCATCTGAGAGGGAGATGTCACCACAGCAATCGGGAACATTTATTTTTCTCATACGATCGCATTGGGAGTAGCATTAATTTAGGTGGAAGACAGTAAAAAATTGTGACATTTTTTAATGAAAAATGGAGTTCCGCGGGTAAATCGGGAGGGTTGGTATGTATGTATAGGTTATGCGGGAGATAGTAAGAAGTAGTACGATTTTTCAATGAGTCTCGCGTTTAAAGCGGGAGCGTTCGTATGTATGTTTTGGCAATGCAGATTTAGTGCATTAATTTGTTTATATGGAATCATAAGAGTTGTACATGTACTCTGAATAAAATATGCATACCTGTACTTTGTAATCATGCATGTGGGTATGCATGGAGCTGTGAGTAGAAATCCTTGAGACTTGCACAGTAGTTTTTGTAGTAGGTGCTTTGCAATGATATGAGACTTGTATTCAGAATGATCAACAGTACATTTGAAGTGCGGAACTCTGATGATGGAGTTAGATGTAGAGGTTTTGGATGTGATTGGTGGATGGTTGTGTGACTGCTTAGCTGTGTCCAATGAGGGAATGGATTTGTGAGTGATGTGGAAAGGGTAGAAGGACTGGCTAAGAGTTACATGCCGCGTGGACACCGCGCCTGGCTGCGGGTAAGGCGTGCCACATATAGGGTTTTACAGCAAATCCAGTATGGAAAGGGGACTGTAGGGATCAGCCAATCGGATTTTGACATTGTTGATTTGTGTAGAAAGAGAGCGTGTGTAGTGAAGATGGACAGAGGTGGAGACAGTCAGGGTGTTGGTGCTAGGAGATATTTGTGTCCATGGTTTACAGCACTATTCTCAATGTAGGCATGTGGCAAACAATTTTGATGTAAGAGGAGTGGAAGTGATGTGGAGCGCTGCGACTGACTGCAATGTAGAGGCAATTATCCAAGTTTGCAAAGATATGCGTAGGATGAGCAGTCCCCATGCAGTAGTTTTGCACTATGGTGCTTTCCATTTGGGCTACGTGAGTTCACCTACTTTGTTGGGAGATTTGGAACAGTTGGTTCAAGCAGTCATCAACATCTTTCAAACTGTGAAAGTAATTTATTCTGGATTACTTCCTAGAGCAAAATGGGACAACAGTTCTGTTTTTTGTCCTGATCAAAGTATTGGTAGGCGTGCAATCAATCGTGCCATGTGTGGTTTTATGTTAAGAGCTGGCATGTTTTTCTGTAGCCATGACAACATTGTTTCCAGTAATGCGGCTTATTTTGAAGCAGATGGTGTTTCTTTATCTTTTTTGGGAAATGCCATGTTCTTTTGGAATGTAAGGCTTGCTTTGGAGCAGGTTATGTGATGATTGAAGGAGTAAAGTAAGAAGAAAAAAACACCAAAAATACAAAATAACAGGTGTCTGTCAGGCATCTGTAAAAAAACAAAAAAAATTCTCTTTTCAGAGCTCACCTTAAAGGGGAAAAGGGGAACACTATTTAAATGTACAGTCGTCACGCTTAGATCCTCTACATGTCCGCAGACATGGCGGTAGTCTGCAGGCAACACATATTACATACGGGGATTCTGGGGTGGAGAGGCATGCAAATGAGAATGAGCAAATATAGGGATTGGTCAGTAAAGTTCAGTGGGTGTGTTGTGAATGGAGAGATTTAGTGAGAACGTCTTTTTCCTGAGAGGAGAACAGACAGCTATGGCTGTGTGTGCTCGAAAACAGATTATCTGGATTTTGGGAGACTCATGGATACATTGGTTGAAGGTGCATACAGAACGTTGTGGTATATCTGCAGATCTTGCATCCCTCATGTGGAAGTGCACTGGCATGGAGTGCGTGGAATAAAGTGGCTGGACTTGGTACCTCTCTGTGCTACTTTACAGACAGAGTGTCATCCTGATATAATTATCATTCATTGTGGAGGAAACAGTTTAGGGCAAGTGTCTGGAGTTTCTTTGCAATTTGCAATGAAGGAAGGACTTGAGAAGGTCATGGACATGTTTCCAAATTGCCAAATAATTTTTTCTTGTATTGCGCAAAGACAAATGTGGCTCCGTTCTTCTTTATTTGGTCCACAAATGGAAAAAGCGAGGCGCAATGTCAATAAGGCTGTTTGTGCCTTTCTAAGAGATGTTGGCATGTCCTCTTTCCACAATAAAAATATTATGTTTCATAGCACATTCATTTTTCGCAGAGATGGAGTCCATCCTACATATGCTGGCAATCAGATTTTTCTTCGAAATGTACAAAATGCATTGCAACCCTTTTTGGAACTATAGTCACCTATTTTGCATTACATGTTGACGAATGCAAGTTTTTCAAACACACAAAACACCACCAAAAGGCTCTTTTCAGAGCCACCACTTACTCCCAGAGAAAAGTGCATTGGTTTTGCTACAGTTGCACCCTAATATTTTGTTTGTCCTAGGACTGTACGCTGACTTTTTGAAAAATGCATGGGGGCCTACACCGTTTACTTGATAGTTCCATTTTGAAACTGAGAAAGGCGGCTCTGAAAAGAGGCTTTTTTTTAAAAATGTTGTTGTTTTATATTTTTGGGGATTTTTTACACAGAACACACTAGGAGACGAGGGGAAAGGAGGGTAAGGAAGGGACACCAACCCCGGGGATAAGAAAGGGCAGGTGGCGAGAGAAAGATATAGGGTGGGCCTTATTTAGGTAGGTAGCAGCTCCTCTGATGCTCCGTGACCGTAGTCTTGAAAGCACTTCGAAGACTCTCCACCCTGCAGAGTACTTCGTCGCAGTACATACACAATATTGTGACCCTCGAAAGGTAAGGGTCAACAGCATCGCGAATGGCCTGTGAAGCAGCTGGAGGGATGCACTCTCCCACAAGAGTGTCTCTTGTGGTGAGAGGATCGGAAACAGAGGATGCTGTGGAGGAACTCAACCTACTACATTCCTTACATGGTACAACCTTGCGAATGTCCGCAGTGTGCAACGAAGTTAGGTGTCGCTTCATGGTTGTTGTACCACAGCTGAACACACCAGGTCTCCCACGACTCAGCACCAACTTGCACTGTTTACAAGTGACCTGGTTCGCACGTGCTTTTGGTACGTTACCATAAATGGTAAACAATTGCCACACCCATGACTCCCGGCGAGTGCTAGGTAGTAGGGAGTTCCTCCACCTCATTCTTTTCATCCTCTTCATCCTTGCTCTCTACATCCTCACACGTATTCCCCTCTGCAGGCCCTTGGGGATGTGGTGGTGGTGGAGGGATTGGGGTGGTGCTGAGGCTGATGTAGCAACAGAAGCCATGGATGCCATCAGGGTTGGTGAGGTAATCTTGGCTAGAGTACTAAAGGCAGCAAAACTCAATCAGCAATCGCCAGAAAGTACAATGAAGATGATCTCGGGGCTGTGGCCTTTTATAGGGGTGGAGGGGTGCACCTCGTGACCATATCGATCCCTCAAAAGCATTCAGAAACTTTCAAACAATATGTGGAAAGCTAGGGCCTTTGTATGGGACATGTGAAATGGTGATTTTTTATTGTAAAATAATTTGGCTTGTCTGCATACATTCTTTTGAAATGTTGGGGAAGCGGACAAAGTGCGCAAATTAGGACACACGCTCAGTGTGGGTGTGGTCACATGATGACGTCGTGCACACATCCGCGAAGGAAATGGGTGCCCGCAGGACACCAAATGCACAGGAACGGTCTTGCACATGCACGCGGGTGTTCTATGGACAGTGTTCGGGTCCTGAAACTAATTAAAAGTGTGACACAAGTGAGATGGACAGTTACGGACAGGCGCGATGTTCGCAGGATTTACGGGTGTGGTGCGCATGTGCGTAGATGTTCTGCTGACTGTACGGCCAGGTATAGTGTCCTTAGGACACCTCCATTTTGTTTGACTACAGACATGCCGGACACCGTGCCTGTTCTAAGGACAGTTGCATCTTGGCTGCGGACGGTACGGACAGGTATAGTGTCCTTAGGATATCCATATTTTATTAATTACGGACAGGCCGAACAGGCGTGCTGTCTGCGGATATTTTAACTCTTTTAAAAAATAAAAATTGACAAAATCATTTCCATTAAAACAAACATAATTTTTTTTTATTTTTTTATTAAACACATATACAGCAATTAAGAGAGAGAGGGGGAAGCAGACACTGAAACAAATATAGGGGAATTAGGGGTTTCCAGAGGCTGGTTGTGAGGGGATGAAGGGATGGAAGTTTCATCGAAATGTTTATGTTGTTCTTGAGGGTTTGGGGATAGTTCACTGGGAAATGGCAAAGGGGGACAGGTACAGGTAGTACAGTGGTATCTAATTTTTCCTTTGACGTGATCCTCCACAAATTGCCGTAAACTATTGAAATTATCTTTGAGCATGTCCACTTTCTCTTCTATGCATTTCAAGGTGTCTTGCACTGTGTCTTTTGGTTGAATTTCTTCAATTTTTGTATGGTATGTTAAAAATAAATATACATATTTTAAGTACACATAAAGTACTGACTCCTAATTTGCTTAGGCAGAGAAGTGTGTACCATTATTTTCGCTATCTTCCGACATTTCATCATGCAGAAAATTCTCCTCCAGCCACTCCAAAGTACTGCACATTTCTGTGTGAAAACAACAGTAATACATTATTTGTTCTGCACCTCATACAAAAAGTATACAACATATAAGAAAAATGAAGTTCACTTACTACTTTCTTGTACTTTGTATTCGTTGTGTTGTGTCCGTCTACTGGCGCTGCTAGCTGTGCAGTTTCTGTGAGGTAATTACGTTGGAGGCATATATTTTTTTGTTATGGTATAATCCATTTCATTATATATGGTATTTAAAGGTATGGATGATGTGTTAGACATGTAGGTTCCACTGCTTATTTATTATTACTTATAATGTCTTTGTGAGCTACTTTTTAAACGTGTGCAGTTTTTATATGGCATGATAGAACAATTTCAGATACCCCCTGAGTGTTTGGATAGTGTTGATCTCGTCCGCACCCGTCCGCGGACATACTCTCAGTCCGTGGCCTTCAAATATCATTAGCGGGGGGGTTCACTATATTCTATGTCACATGTATATAAAGTAAGGGAATCCCATTAAGTATCTCCTAAATTCACATGATGAAAGTGTATATTCAGTAAAAAAACTTTGTTAAAGGGATGTTATGATTAAGGTGCGCTACTAAAAACGATGAAATTCTGTAAAAAAACGTTGTTAAAGGGACGTTATGGTTCAGTTGCTCTACTAAAAACCTGTGAAATTAGAGCCATAAGGGTATCCCAAGCGTATCTGTTCACTACAAACCAAAAAGAGGAAGAGCTGCGCTGACAGGGGTCCCAACTGGACTCCTGTGCAGAACATTATACAGAACATGCATGAAAAATGGGTTACAGGAAAAGGACAGGAAGGCCCTGTCCCTCTAATGCATTTCCAACATCACAATAAGTAAATCAAATAGCAGTAAATAAGAGGTCAAAATTGACAAATTTGCGGTCTCCTCACACGATTCAGAAGTCTAAAACACAGGCTATTCATTAAGCTTTGGATGAAGATAGTGATATGCGTACACTCCCTCAAATGTCCCAGAACAGAGAGTAGACTACAAGGTGAACTACAGACGGGAAATTTGGGTTATGGCCGAACTGATGAGGGATTATGGATTAATTGGGAAAGTGGGAAGTAATCTGACGTGACAGGGGCACCTGGGTTTCGCTTCACTTATGTGCTGCAAACGAGCCGAAAGTCCAAGGTTTGGTGAGAATTCCAACCAGTCAATGTTGCATAGACCAATCCACTGCCATTTTCTCTGCTGTATGATATGATATGGCATTTATAACGCAACTATACACAAGTGTATCAAGGCGCGACGAGGCAAGGGAGGAGGAACAAAGGGAGGATAGACAATGATCCTACTATGCCAGGTGTCATTCAGATCACGCAAGTGCATGGGATGGGGGAAGGGGAAAAGTGCGGGGGGGAAGGGACAGTGCAATACATGGGAATAGAATAATAACAAAAGTAAAAATAATGGCCAGCAGGTGGCAAGTGCAATGAAGTGCAGGCATCAGGTGTCAAGTGCTGATAGTGGGACTCTAGGGATACAGAAATAGTCTCAGAGTGTGTGGGTTGCCGGACAGGCAGTGCGGGTGTGTGCGACTGGTGTGGGAGGGACCTGGGTCCGAGATCAGAGGGTGGCCAGGTAACCAGTGCAGTTGCTGTTTCAACCAGGAGGTCAGCAGGGGAGAGGAGGAGAAAAAGCAGAAGCAAAGAGAAAGGTATTGAGGTGCTTCCGGAACCGGAGATGGTTGTCCTCAAGTTTCAGGGAGGCAGGGAGGTTGTTCCAGAGGGAGGCACCAGCCGAAGAAAGAGATCTACCACCAACTCGTTGCTTGGAGAAGCGACTGACCCTGATGGAGTTGGAGGCAGATGAGTGAAGAGCTTGAGAAGGAAGATATTTAGGAAGAGAGAGTTGAAGCTATTGAGGCCCCTGGCCCCAGAAGTCCTTGTGGACAATGCAAAGGGTTTTGAACTTAATGCTCGCAGCCACTGGGAGCCAGTGCAGAGATTTCAGTCCTAGGGAGGTACGATTCTGTCACGGTCACCTGATTCCCACGGAGGCGCAGGTCTGGCTTCGAGTGCTGATGCTTCTTCAATGGTGAAGCGCAGGACTCTGAAGATGGACAGGAAGGGCCCCTCTACTCTGGCTTTTCTGGCTCGCAGGAATATTCCCCTGTGCGTGAAAAGGGAGTATTACCTACTGATGGAATAATGCTCAAGCCTCCTACTCCATTCCAACCCTCCACGAAACCCTTCCACGATTCCCCGTGAAGTCTCACCTTAGGGTCTGGAAGGATGAGTTCTCCATCCTGCTTCTGATGCAGGGGCGCGTTGAAACCCAGTTACTTCACTGGATTGAGGTTTGATGGGAGTTCAAAATAAGCTTGACTATTCAGGTGAGGCGCTGTAAGAGTTCTGTTGCAAGTTCAAAAGTTCAAGCTTAATAATAATGTTCATTGTCTTATTGCAGCAAGCGCTAATGCTTATGTCTTTTTCCCCTTAGGGGCCGGGGTTCGGAATGCCGGAGATATGGCGCCGACCCGAAGTGAAACGTGCAGTTCCAGTAAATGACAGGTAAGTTCTGGATGAGCGTTCAGGTAATGTCTTTGCTTTCGCTCATTCAATGTCTTTGTCTTTTTTCCCCATAGGGGCCGGAGTCCGGAATGCCAGGAAGCGGCAGGACCCGAAATGAAATGGGAATGACCCAACAGGTAAGTCTTAGAAGGAAACTGAGCTTTTCCTATTTCCCTTCCTTCACTCACCTTGTTTTCCTGTCTTTCTCTCTAGGCTCTGGGAAGTGGGTGCGGATCCGGATGATCGCTGCTGAAGATGGAGGCGCCCAGGAAAGGTGAGTGAAATGCAGCGCTGCAGCGATCGAAGCGAAATGCTTTTCAAATGATGTCTTCCCTTTCAGGATCGTCGGTGTGATGTCTCTGTGATGCAACTTTAGCAGGTAAGGTCTTCTTTCTCTCCAATTCTCTCTTATCTCCCTTTGCAGGCGACCCAGGATGCTGACAGGCATGGCTGAAGTCCAGATGCAGGAGCTGACACGGTGAGCGTCCAGCTGCGAGGAGCAGAACAACGCGAAGCGTGAGTTGCTGATCGGGCGTGGTTTAAATATCTTTGGAAGAAGTTCCAGGTATGTATCCTTCCACCGATCAGGTATGTATCCTTCCCCGACCACATCCAGGTGGAAAGTAGTCCCACAGGTAAAGTAGTTCCATTCAGGCCTCAAGAGGGCCTGGATGTAGCAGCATGTTCTGCATCAGGTAAGTGCACATTAAAACACTTGAACACATGTCTAGCTTTATGAGCCTGGCGCCTAAGGCGCCAGGACAGGTGTCCAACATGAGCCTGGCGCCTAAGGCGCCAGGACTGTGTCCAAAGGGCCCCAGCTTGGGCCCGCTGGCACTTCCCTGGGGGGAATGATGCCTGCCTCTGGGGTTGCCGGGTCGGACCTGGCTCCTTGGAGGTAGGCATCATGACAGTACCCCCCCTCAAGGCCCCTCCCAAGGTTGTTCCCTCCGGGGGTTTTGGCTTGTTCGGAAATCTCCGGTGGAACCTTTGTATTAATCGAGGTGCGTGAACATGGTTACTAGGCTCCCACGATCTCTCCTGAGGTCCATATCCCTTCCAGTCAACAAGATAGAAGAGTTTTTACTTTAACACCTTGGAGTCTAAAATGTCTTTAACTTCGAATTCTAATTCCCCTTTAATTTGAACTGGGTCTGGAGGCTTGGACAGTCGGGTCCCTGGTTGTACTGGCTTCAAAAGTGATGCATGAAAAACTGGATGAATACGCATGTTGGACGGTAAATCCAGTTTAAAGGCCACAGGATTGATTATAGCCTTGATGGGATAAGGTCCTATGAATCTGGGATTGAAGGTTTGTGGACCCTTGAGTGGTAAATGTTTCGTTGCTAGCCATACCTGGTCTCCTACTTGGTAAGGAGGAGTTTTACTTCGGTGCAAATCAGCGTTTTCTTTATACTTTTTCTTGGCTTGCTGTAAATGAGTTGCAGCTTCTTTGAAGGCTCGGGTTATTGTGGAATGCAGATGATTTACTGCGGGCATTTCCAGGGTGAGAGGTGGATCTAGGTCAGAGGTCCGAGGATGGTGACCATACAAAGTATAAAAAGGAGTTTGTCCGGTTCCAGAATGCACTGAATTGTTGTATGCATATTCTGCGATCCAAATGATGTCTTTCCAATTTAACTCGGATTGGTGTAACATGCACCGAAGATATTGTTCGAGAGTCTGATTGGTTCTCTCGGTTTGTCCGTCGGTCTGGGGGTGGTGGCTGGTGGATAACCGCACATCTATTTGTGCTAGTTGGCAACACTTCTTCCAAAAATGGGAGATAAATTGACTTCCACGATCCGAGACTAATATGGAAGGGAAACCATGTATGCGAACTATATTCTCCAGAAATTCCTTGGCCAAGGTGGAAGCTGAAGGCAAACCTTTTAAAGGGATAAAGTGGGCCATTTCGGAGAATAGATCCACAATTACAAGAATAGTGTTGTAACCAGCACAAGGAGGCAGGTCAGTTATAAAGTCCATTGACAAGGTGTGCCGTGGTGCCGGTGGAATATCTAAGGGTTGAAGTAGGCCAGCTGGCCTTTTCTTTTGACCCTTGTTTTGGGCGCAAATTCCACAAGACAATACAAAAGACTTTATGTCTTTTCTCCAAGAAGGCCACCAGAAGTGGCGTTTGATTTTTTCCTCCATTTTAGCGATACCAGGGTGTCCTTCCATTAATGATTCATGATGATGGGCAATAACAAGTTCTTGCAATTCTTTACTTGGCAGAAACAACCGCTCCTGGAAGTAGGGTAAATCATCCTTAACGGTGTAATGAGGACCCTTTTGACTCCATTCCAGTAAGGCTGAAGAGTCTAGAAGTTGTTTTACTTGCGTTTGGATGTCCTCAATAGTTTGCAATGAAGTTAGGCCTAAGATTCTTTGTTCAGGTATGATTGGCACAGGTTCTAAACTCGAATTGGGTTCTTCCATGCCAATCCGGGAAAAGGCATCCGCTTTACCATTCTTGCAGCCAGGGCGATAGGTAATTACAAAATCAAATTCCGCAAAGAATAGAAACCATTGGAGTTGTCGTGAAGATTGAGCTTTGGCCGTCTTTAAATACTGTAAATTTCTGTGGTCCGTAATTACGGTGATGGTGTGTCTTGCCCCGAGAAGGTAGTGACGCCAAGCCTTGAAAGCAGATTTAATAGCCAGTAACTCTTTGTCGGTAATTGCCTAGTTGATTTCAAGAGGAGAAAACTTCCTGGACCAAAAGGCCACAGGGTGTAGTTGGTTAGTTTCTGGGTCTCTTTGCGACAGGACAGCTCCCATGGCCGAACTGGATGCGTCGGTTTCCACAATGTAAGGGAGATCTGGGTGCGGGTGCTTCAATACAGGTGCAGATGTCAATTTGGTTTTCAGGTCCTGAAAGGCTTGTTCGGCCTCGAGAGTCCATTCAAAGCGTTTGTTTTTCTTTAGGAGAGCTGTGATGGGTTGGACTGTTCGTCGTCAATATAAACAATGACACAGACATCGATAAGTTCCCGAAGAACATCATTCATAAAGTACTGAAAGGCGGCAGGTGCATTGCACAACCTGAAGAGCATCACCTGATATTCGAAGAGCCCAAATTTGGTGCGGAATGCAGTCTTCCATTCGTCGCCTTCTTTTATACGCACCAGGTGATAAGCTCCTCGGAGATCTAACTTGGTGTACACACAAGCGTCTTTCACCTGGTCGATAAGCTCAGGGATCAGGGGCAGAGGATAACGATTCTTAATCGTTATTTGATTTAGGGCGCGATAGTCTATACATGTTCTAAGGTCGCCCTCTTTTTTCGGCACGAAGAACAGAGCTGAGGAGACAGGAGACTTGGACGGGCGAATAAAACCATTGGCTAGGTACTGATCTAAATACTGACGCAAATGCAGGTTCTCAGGTTCCGTAAGAGCATAAATCCTACTACAAGATAGTTGAGCATTGGGTACCAGATCGATTTGGCAATCATAAGACCGATGGGGAGATAACGTGTTAGCCTGTTCCTTCTGAAAAACGTCTTGGAATTCTTGGTATTATGACGGTAGCTGTACAGCGGTGGAAGTTGCTGAGGCTAGACCCATAGCTGTATTTCTTGGATAACAAGTTGGTTCACAATCAGGAAAACTTATCTTCTTTGCTCGCCAGTCAATTCTGGGATTATGTGTTTCTAACCAAGGAATTCCAAGAATTACTTGAAATTGTGGAGCCTTGATCACATCAAACACGATTGCTTCCCAATGTCCATCCTGACCCACCAGTGTCACTTTAATAGTGGAATGCGTTACAGGCCCTGAGGCTATTTCGGTTCCATCTACTGTAGTAATGACATCTTGGGTTACTTTCGGGCGGAGAGGGAGCTTAATCCTGGAAGCCAATTCACGGTCTATGTAATTTCCAATAGCTCCAATGTCGATGTATGCTTTTATAGCATGCAACTGCTAAGGCTGTTTTGGGTCCACGAGCACCATTGGCATGACAAAATGCGAGGTCAAAGAGTTTGCTTTCAAGCTCTGCAAGCGGACCCCTACGCTTGTCGGGCTAAGTCGTTTCCCGAATCAGGTGTCAATAAATCGTTATCAGTGGCTCCAACCACCTTCTTAGGTGGTTTAACTGGACAATTTCGAAGAAAGTGACCGGAGGTCCCGCAATACAGACAAAGTTGCATTTGCCGCCTTCTCTCTCGTTCCTTCTGCGTTAATGGTCCTTTAACCCCGCCGATTTGCATAGGTTCGGATACGTCGGTACTCTTGGAGTTAGCGTGGGTTTTGATCGGTACTCGGGTTTCGTACTTGAACCGATCGGCTTTTCTATTTTGAAGTCTGTGATCAAGTTGAACCACCAAGTCTATGTAGTCTGCGCAGACCTGGGGTAGATTTACTATCTGAGCTAGAACATCCTTAAGCTCTCCGCGCAGGCCTCGATGAAACAATGTGATCCTTTTGTTTTCTGGCCATCCAGTTTCCACAACCAGTCTATTAAAGGTGGCAACGTAGGACAGGAGATCCTGATTACCTTGTCGTAAGGATAGCAGTTCGTTATCAAGGGCCTGTCCTTGACAGTGTCGAGCAAACAATCTTTCCATGCTGGCCTGGAAGCCCTGAAAATCCTGGAGAATGGGATCATCCTGATTTACCAATGGAATAGACCAATCGGCAGCACTGCCACTGAGGTAAGATAGTATAAAGTCTACCTTGGTCTGGTCAATAGGGAAGGCCCCAGGTCTGCATAGAAAGTGTAAACGACATTGGTTCATAAAGAAGGCATATTTCTTGGGATCCCCCGCAAAACGTTCAGGCGGGGCCAAAGGCATGTGTCCAGGTAGATTGATTTGTACTGGGTTATTGAAACTCATTGATGTGGAAGTACCTCCGGAATTAGGTAAAGGAGTGTGCCCTGCCTGGGCCTGCAATAACCTTTTGGCCAGGTCATCTGTTCTTTCCTTGGATAGGATCAGTTCTCTTTTGAGAGCGTTAGTCTCCTTGCGGGCTGAGTGCACTTCTGCCCGCAATTTCCCCAAAAGCTGGGCCAGCTGATCTGTCTCGGAGGTCTCCATAGCGCCCGGGTGGGAAATTGTGGGTAGGCTTCGCGTTCTGTCACGCTCACCTGATTCCCACAGAGGCGTAGGTCTGGCTTCAAGTGCTGATGCTTCTTCAATGGTGAAGCGCAGGACTCTAAAGATGGACAGGAAGGGCCCCTCTACTCTGGCTTTTCTGCCTCGCAGGAATATTCCCCTGTGCGTGAAAAGGGAGTATTACCTACTGACGGAATAATGCTCAAGCCTCCCACTCCCTTCCAACCCTCCACGATGCCCTTCCACGATTCCCCGTGAAGTCTCACCTTAGGGTCTGGAAGGATGAGTTCTCCATCCTGCTTCTGATGCAGGGGCGCGTTGAAACCCAGTTACTTCACTGGATTGAGGTTTGATGGGAGTTCAAAATAAGCTTGACTATTCAGGTGAGGCGCTGTAAGAGTTCTGTTGCAAGTTCAAAAGTTCAAGCTTAATAATAATGTTCATTGTCTTATTGCAGCAAGCGCTAATGCTTATGTCTTTTTCCCCTTAGGGGCCGGGGTTCGGAATGCCGGAGATATGGCGCCGACCCGAAGTGAAACGTGCAGTTCCAGTAAATGACAGGTAAGTTCTGGATGAGCGTTCAGGTAATGTCTTTGCTTTCGCTCATTCAATGTCTTTGTCTTTTTTCCCCATAGGGGCCGGAGTCCGGAATGCCAGGAAGCGGCAGGACCCGAAATGAAATGGGAATGACCCAACAGGTAAGTCTTAGAAGGAAACTGAGCTTTTCCTATTTCCCTTCCTTCTCTCACCTTGTTTTCCTGTCTTTCTCTCTAGGCTCTGGGAAGTGGGTGCGGATCCGGATGATCGCTGCTGAAGATGGAGGCGCCCAGGAAAGGTGAGTGAAATGCAGCGCTGCAGCGATCGAAGCGAAATGCTTTTCAAATGATGTCTTCCCTTTCAGGATCGTCGGTGTGATGTCTCCGTGATGCAACTTTAGCAGGTAAGGTCTTCTTTCTCTCCAATTCTCTCTTATCTCCCTTTGCAGGCGACCCAGGATGCTGACAGGCGTGGCTGAAGTCCAGATGCAGGAGCTGACACGGTGAGCGTCCAGCTGCGAGGAGCAGAACAACGCGAAGCGTGAGTTGCTGATCGGGCGTGGTTTAAATAGCTTTGGAAGAAGTTCCAGGTATGTATCCTTCCACCGATCAGGTATGTATCCTTCCCCGACCACACCCAGGTGGAAAGTAGTCCCACAGGTAAAGTAGTTCCATTCAGGCCTCAAGAGGGCCTGGATGTAGCAGCATGGTCTGCATCAGGTAAGTGCACATTAAAACACTTGAACACATGTCTAGCTTTATGAGCCTGGCGCCTAAGGAGCCAGGACTGTGTCCAAAGGGCCCCAGCTTGGGCCCGCTGGCACTTCCCTTGGGGGAATGAAGCCTGCCTCTGGGGTTGCCGGGTCGGACCTGGCTCCTTGAGGTAGGCATCATGACAGATTCCTGGGCTTGAGGCCAAGGACAAGTCTCGCAGTCCTGTTTTGGATGAGTTGCAGAGGGCAGAGAGTAGAGGCAGGCAGATTTAGAAAGAGGCTGTTGAATAGTCCAGCCTAGAGAGAACCAGAGCTCTGGAGACAGTAAGCATCTGGGGTAAGGAGAGGAAAGGAACAATACCTCTGAGGAGGTGTAGTTGGTAGCGCGACTTCTTAGAGACGTAGAGATGTGAGGAGAGAAGGAGAGTCTGGAATCGAAGATGACCCTAAGGTTTTTAGCCTCACAGGTGGGAGCTGGAGGAGGGCCAAGGGAGGCCGACCAGAGTGTGACAGGAAAGGACGGAGTGGGTGTGCTGATGAGGTGAATCTCAGTCTTAGTGGCGTTAAGGCAGAGGTCATTGGCATCACACCACTCCTGGTTAGCAGACACTCAGTGATGAGGGAAGGAGAAGAGGTGGCTGAAGATAGCCTGAAAATGAGCTGAGTATCATCCGCATAGCACTGAAAGTTGGGGCAGAGAGCGGCAATGCAGTGGGCAAGAAGTGCCAGGTAGAGGTTGAAGAGCCAGGGAGAGAGGTTAGACCCCTGGGGGACACCACAGGTACAGAAAAAGATAGCAGAGAGGAAGGACCCCAGTTGCACCTGGGAGGGTCGGTCACAGAGGAAAGAGGTCAGCCAAGCCTGGGCCTGACCGGTGATACCCAAGTTATCACAGAGACATTTGGGCAGGATGACGTGGTTGACCGTGTCAAAGGCAGAGGAGAGATCAAGCAAGATGTGGACACAGGGGGTGTTAGAATTAAGGTTGGGGATCAGGTCTTCACGGATGTTCAGGAGAGCAGTTTCCGTGCTTTTGGCAGCTCTGAAGCCAGATTGATGGTCATGAAGACAACCAACAGTTTCAGTATGGAGACTAAGCTGGGAGATAATCAGTATTACACATATTTAGAGGTATTTCGAGACATGCCCTACAAATAAGGGGTAGCCAATGAAGTACTAACTCCTATGTATACCATAGGTATATGTGTTCTGTACTGAAGTCATGGTATCAAAGTAAGACAGACACAAGTGACCACAGTTCAAGGGTGTTTTTTGAACTTTCAAAGAGGTGATAAAGACCTATTTAAACCTAAATCTAAGATGGGAGCATGCTACGACCATCAAATAATAAAGGAATGCAGTCCTAGTGGAGTCTTGTCAACAAACAAAATGGCCTATACTAAAAAAATACTGTTGCCAATCCTTACTACTAGATACAAATAGTGTGGGAAACAGTTCATGAAAAAGATAGAAGTGTTCACAAAATGATAATCAGGATACTTGGGCCGTTGGCCTCGCTTCCCCATGGTTTCAGCACGAGACAAGGCGGTTCACTCTGAGCAAAGAGCAGACTCTGGTGTTGGCGGATATAATGGCAGTTCCAATATCAGGACCTTCTGTGTTCAAGTCTCTTTTCCATCAAAGTCTCTTGTTTTAGTGTGCCTGATGTGCAAAAGAAAATATAGAAAGTTCCTTTCTTATTGTAACTAGATGATTTGGAGGTTTCTTCCTGGAGACCCCTCAGCCGAGCTCAGATCCCCATTACTTGTAATTCCCAAACTATTCCTTCTTGGGTGGCTCACAGTTCACCCTGGATCTCCCTCAGCCGGGTTTAGATCCTTCTTCACGTTCAAATAGTGTCCCTGAGTCGGGATTGGACCAATTGTAAATTCACTATTCCTTCTTGGGTAACTCATGGTTTACCCCGGATCCCCCTCAGTTGGATTCAGATCCCTTTTCACGTTCAACTAGTCTCCATCAGACGGTCTCGGACCAATTTTAAGTTCACTTTATACTTATCGAAGACTCTCGATTGTGCACAGGTTTTTGTTGGGCCCGTCGCAGGACCACTTTGTTTCTTTATGACAACGTATTTCTCATTTAGTCCGATACCCAACAGAGACCTTCAAATGAGCACCCGCTCGGGTGCCGGACCACTCTGTATTTGGTATCTGATTTAGCTTTCAACAGTTCATTCACTCCTTAAGTTTCCAATTGTTTGCACCCCTTAACACAGTCCTTTGTAGAATTGTTTACACAATGTTTCCGCTTGCAACCTTGGTTCAAACATAGGGTGAATTCCTATTGGTTTTTCTGGCTCAACTGCTCCTTCCGGTCTGTGTTATTGACACACAAGCGCCCCGGATACCTTTGATGCACAGTGTAGGTCTGCTCAGCTTCAGTTCCTTGTTTTAGGCTTTTCACTTTCCAAGGCTCGTTTATATAGCAGTTTCTAGAGTTCAAGGGTACTTACCTCCTTGCAACCCTCTCCGGTCTCGCTGCCTTTATCATTGTGCTAAGTCGCCACCTTGGAACTGCTGCTTACTTGTGTGCTTTTCCTTGCTCAAAGTGTGCTTTTGTGCTCCGCCTTTTATCTGTGTGGGAAGTGTGATGGGAATCAGGTGTGTATAAAGATTAGTAAAATGTCAGGTATGCGGCTCTGGTGTTAGTCCGTTGTTGCTCACAATTAACTGTCTGTGAGAAAGTGTTTGTGTAGGAAAAGGGGGTGAGCTTCCCGGTATGCTCCCAGTTAGGATGCAGAAAAGGTATTACAGGAAAGGGGATTCCTCATCTCACACTTTGATGACAAACTTACACTCCCTGAAGACCCCCGTTCCAGGTGATCCTCCCGCACTGGTAGACCCCCAGGAACTGGATACAATAGCAATGGATGTATCCTGCCACCTGGATGACAGATCCCTGGGACTAGTGGGTGACACTCCTTCAGGTTTCTCACAATTCCCATAACCAACCCTTTCCTTCAATAGGTTTGGCAGTTTGCCACATAGGATGATGTCATAGATGATGCATATTGGGGTATATAACCTCTGTATAAACACGTTTGTGAGTGAGTGTGCCAGCATCAGTCCATTGTTCGCCAGTTTGCCTTTTTATTGAATTGAGAATAAAGTTGTATTTTGCCATATTTTCTGAGTCGTTCCGGTTATTTGGTCTGAGGACTGAGATCTTTACGGGTAATTCCATTTATCACAGGAGACGCTTCAAGATGCTAGAGCACATTTTGGCAGCAAAGCGGATCATTCAGGTCTAATCAACCTAGGCCCAGATCCAGACCTTCTGACTTTTGGCTGCTACGCATAACAAAACACATGTGAGAAGATACGGTTGACAGGTCCCTCATTGATGAAATTCCTACCCGGTCCCGCAGGTGCCCCGCGGACTGAAAGAAAACTGGTCAGTTGAAGAAGAGTCGATGCCGAGGGACTCAACCTGAGCAACAAATGTAAGTAGAACATTTAAGGTGGAAAAAATAGGGGGAGGGATTGTGTTGTAAATAAAAGGCCCCATACGAGACCACAAGCAGGGTATGCCCAGACGTGCGTCTCAAGTCTGGCAGGCCTAGAGACCCAAGCTACTCCTCACTGATGACGCGCAACTAGGCTGAAACATGTCTGGGGATGCTTATGGTTTCGTGCAGGAGGGATGTGACTTAGCAGTTCGGGCTGGACTGTCCCTTTTGGGGTAGAACCAAGCCTGATTTGCATATGGTTTTTCCCCTTCTGTAATGAGTTGGCAGGCTGAAAAACAATGGTCTGGAGTGTTCACCAGAGCTGTACCCATCGTTATGATTAATTCAAAACCTTCGAGCCATCACCTTTTTGTTTTGTGTTTTGCTAAAGTCACCCAGAGTGGGACGGGTATGTCCAGACGTGGGTCCCAAGACTGCCAGGCCTAGAGACCCAAGCTACTCCTCACTGATGATGCCCAACTAGGCTGAAACTTGTCGGGGTATGTTTGTGGTCTCGTGCAGGAGGGATGTGACCTAGCAGTTCAGGCTGGACTTCCCCTTTGGGGTAGGATCGAGCCTGATTTTCATATGGTTTTTCCCCTTCTGTAATGGCTTGGCAGGCTGAAAAATGATCGTCTGGAGGGTTGCCCAGAGCAGTGCCCTTGGTTATGATTAATTCAAAACCTTCCAGCCATCACCATTTTATTTTGCTAGAGTTTTTAGACCAGAAATCTGCATGGATGATGAAAACAGGCAGATTATCCCTTTGGAGTTAGAAGCCGTCCTGGTCAGAGAGAACGGTGTGGTTCTTCATGGGACAGATGATGAGGGAAGAGGATGGAGAACAGTGACAGCCCTCAGTGAAGGAAACAGGTTGACAGATTTGACAGATAAGCAGCTGTTTAGGGATGAATACTCAGGCGATGAATTCATATTTTTCATAAGTCTCACTTATTGGATTAAAGTAGGGAATAGAGAAATACTTCAGCGAACAGCGCTGGTAAAAAAAGAAACTGTAATTGTTTCCGGAAGGTTTATAGAAAGTGCTCAATATTTTATGGATCACTAGTTCATATGATGTGGGTCTTTTAAAAGGAGTATGAGCAGTTCAAATCAAGCTTAAACCAGAAGTTATTTTGCCACGAGCAAAGCAATACCCCATGTCTAGTGAATCGGATGAAGGTATATTTGAGACCATTTCCACTTTAATGAAGCAAGGAATATTGGTGCCATCCGATTATCCATGTAACACGGCTATGTACCCAGTCAAAAAATCAACAGGTGGTCACGTAGAAGATTCATTCAGGATCTTCGCTCCCTAAACAATATAGTAGAAGTGGAATTTCCATAAGTTTCTAATCCCGCAACAATATTTTACAACTTCCTCTCTTAGGCCAGATACTTCACAGTTATAGATTTAAAGACTGTGTTCTTTTTAATTCCTCTCCATGAAGATTCACGAGATTTGACTTTCTTTTCGCATAGAGATATCCACCTGAAACATGCTTGTTGTCCACAGGGGTGCTCTGAGTCCCCTTCAATCTTTAACAGAGTCCTCCCAATGGACCTAGGTAATGTTCAGCTTGAAAGTGTAATAATGCAATAAGTGGATGATTTTGCTGTGCAGTGAGACAGTAGAACAATGTGGAAAAGATTCAGTTAAGCTTATGATCATACTCTCAGAGAAAGGGTGTAAGATGGACAAAAAAAAGTTACACTATCGTCATGAAGAGGTCTTGTTTATAGAAGAGTTGATTACTCACAAAGGTTGTAAAGTGACAACTGCGAGAGCAGAAGCAATTATGAAGACTTCAGAACCTAAGAAAATGAGCAAAATGTAACCATTTTTAGCCTATATAACTATTCTAGAGCCTGGGTTTTTGATTATAGTACATATTTAAAGAAGCACAGGTGTGCAATAGTACAAACAATGGGCAGTTGATATGACTGAAGGGTTTGAAGAATTAAAAAAAGGCAATCAATACAGCCACTGTGTTAGGAATTCCAGATTATCCTGAAGAATTGTATTTATTTTCTCATTCAAATGGAGATGTTATGACAGTAGTCCTTACGCAGAAAAGGACATTAGGACATGGACATAAACCATTGACTAAATATAGATGGATTTTAGATCCAGTTATGAAATGTCATTACCCCGTGAGCAATCTTTAGCTGCTGCTACATTCGCGATTGAAAAAGCTTAAAGTATAACAATGGGGTGATCAGTAAAACTATTTGTGGAGCATGCATTATTTTCAGAGATTTGAAGATGAAGAAGTGACGGTGTACTCTAACTCCACCTATGTGATGTCAAACGTTCATGCAGGTTTGTCACGCTGGATAAGTAGGGGCTTCCTCTGCGCAACTTGAGGCTCTAATGGATAAGCTTATTGAAGTATTAGGACTCCCATTGACGCTTGCAGTCATAAAATGTGCATTCTAAAATGGCAGACATCATTTCTTGCGGAAATTAAGCCCTAGATTTAGAAGCCAAAAAGGCAGCCTATTTTGCAACCATTTATAATTTTGAAATAGAAAGTGGCGGTCACTAGAAGAAAGTACCGGATTAAGAACCGCTTTACCCCGATACTCTGTTTCTGTGATCCTGCTCAGTGAACTTTCCTTGCTTCACATTGACTGGTGTCTAATTTACTGAAGGTGATATTATATAAGGACTTTCTACATAGTATTTGTTGTATCATATAAATATACTTATACTCATACATTGATGTATTGTTTGTTTAAGGCGTGCCTGATTCATTCATTGCAATAACCACGCCTCCTTTGTGGGCCATCTCTACATATTGTGAACGTGCATGCACCAGTAACGGATTAAGTACGGCTTTGCCGCTTCACTGCAGCGACGTAGGGAGCAGTATCTCCGGTACTTGTCGGCCCCTCTTGTGCTCCAGTGTAAATGCCTTTTTCTGGTGTGACAGTACTCATAGTTATTTCTTTCATCAGCTACTAATCTTGCAAAGCACTTAACAATCACATGCTAACCAAACTTTACTCTCTGAAATCTTGCATGCCGAATCATTTGAAAATGCTCGTAATCATGGCATCCACTGATCGTACTCAATCTAGTCGGACATCTCACATGGCTATTACACTTACACCTGTCACTTCAATCAGAACGCTATTAACAAATAAAGACATCCTGAATTTTTGCTCACTGCGCCCCGAAATCCTTCTGGGCGCACAAGTGAGTAAAATTAAAGATTCCTCCATCGTTTCTACAGTCACAGAGAACCTGCACGACTCCAACTCTGAAGGTACCTCTGGCAGTAGTTCAGTCTCAGTGCAGCCTGCAACCGTTATTATTCCCTCTCACTCTGTGTCAGATCAAACTATACTTAAATCAGCTCACTCGCCTTCTAAAGTGCCTCATGCAGTCAGAGTTTCACTAACTCATGCTACAGTTGAACATCTCAATATGAGTCGAGTGTACTCTGACATCTCTATTCATGCAAGTCAAGGTGAGCCATCCATTTCTAATCATATCGGCTCACCTGACTACCATGCCGATGCTCCATGGGCATATCGGTGTGTGACGTTTCTGTAACGTATGCACAACCTACACCATGCAGACGAACATTACCACATCCACAACAAAAGAATTCCAATCAAAGTTCCATGGTAGAAATCACCTTATCAGCAGTCAACACAAGCATAAATAGTTTGTATAAACTGGTTGAGTCGCTTGATGCAAAAATCACTTTACAATTGGTTCAAATACACCAGAATTCTAATTGGATTGTCAACAAAACCGTTAGCAGTCCTTGTAAAGCCTCTTGTATCCAAGTCCCCAATTCACCCCTTGTTGGCGTTCCTCTTAAACAATAACTTCCATTTTCTACAGCCACTAATATATCCTCAGGTCTTCCTCTTTTCACATAGCTCATACACCCAGTTGTTGATGTTCCAGGGTGTGCCACGGTGTAAGCAACTAATGATTCATGGATAAGCATAGATCCTATTAATGCCTCCACTTTAGCTGTGCCACCACAGAACTCTTTCGACATCTTTGCCTCTCAAGGACCACAACAAGGGTGTTACAATGCTCCCAAGAGGAAACCACAACAATCTTTGCCGCAAAAAAGAAATCGAAAAATATGCAGCGGTCACAGTTGACTACCACTAGGAGCATTACACCCTTTATTCGAGCTATTAATCTTGCTCACAAATCAACTAAGATCACTGACCCCCGCTCATCAATCCAGGTACACAATCCGGAGACTCTTGTTAACGCCTCTGATCAAATGCTCCAGGAACGTTTGCTAACTCACTCTCCTTTGAATGATCTCATTGAGATCATCGAAGAGAATGACAACCCGATGCATCCAAAAGTAAATCCACCCTATATAAATGTGTGGCCTAAAACAAGAACAACAACCAATAGGGCAGAAAACTGCAATGATCTAGAGCTTGAGGAAAGGACTAGAGAGATAAAATTATCTGTCGACACTTATTTTGAATTGCGTCTTAAAGCTCCCATAATCTCATCCTTAAAACACCCAGTTGTGGATGGGAGTGCCCAACACATCCCCTTAAACCATGATCAGACACAGCAGTGTTCCTCTATTCAAATGCCATCTCTTGTTCATACGAACCATGGCCCCCGGCCTGTAGCTGCCCAAGGCACTCAGGCACAGTACACAAACAGAGCCATCCCACATGGTAAACCTGATCTTCAAATAGATCAGAATGTAGCTGTTCGAATGTCTGTCAGCCACAATAGTAAATCCAATCTGCTCACTCACTCTCTGATCATGAAATGTCATTATGCTCCATATACAAAATACGATTTGAGTAGAACTAGCATTTTGAAAATCTTCAATGATGTGCCAGCACTTGAGGATATTTCATTGTGTGATGTTGATCAGGTGGAATTTTTGTGTGATGACAATTTGTCCATTGTTAGGCTTTGGATCAACTCGGGTGTGGTCCTAAACACCATCTGAAAGGCTAAAAGTGACTTATTTAAAATGTGGTTCCTCATAGCACAAGACCCGGGAAAACAACACACCGGGGTCATGTCTGTTAGGGTGAACCTACCATCCTCTAATTTTGTCTACTGTCTTAATTCAGATGCATAACATCCGTCTGTCCAGCTCCATAATGAGGCATAAACACTAGTGAAAATTACACTGAAATACATTTGTATGGCTAGCTAGAACACACACGGTCACTCCCACTTACAATCTTCCACAGATAATCAGATTGATAAATTTGACATAGCCATACACCTTTCTGGAATGACCATGAGATTATCTTGCTCCCAGCGAAAACTTAATCAAGAGGTAGGCCTACATCAGGCCTTCTTGTTGCAGTAAAAAGAAGTGCCGGCTTGACAATCAAATTGTGGGCAGCCCCAAATAACTTTCTTCAATTGGTCAGAATTATACCTCATGACCAAACCTTAGGACTGTTAAACATATATCGTAGCCCGGCTGGCATCTCCGATGATGCTTTCTGTCAAATCTCAGCCCAACTTCTTGACATTATATCCAAGTCATCTGACATCACCACCACCATAATAGCAGAGGATCTTAAGTTAAAATGTATGAGCAAAAACACTAAGTTTAAACAGGCAGACATTGGCAGATGGATGGCGTTTATGTCAGAAAGCAACTTTGGGATGGTGAATGGTTCACTTCCTGGTGATATCCCGTCTCAACACACTTGGAGCAGAGGTACATCTACCAGTTTAAATGATTACATCTACTTGGATGATCGATTTCTTTCGGTAATCAATCGATTCAGAATTATCAGCCAGCAACATAGTGACCATCATATGCTCGCACTTTATTGGTCGTGGGACCTTAATACGTCTATCCCAAACACACAATGGTCACACAAGTTGTTATCTATCAATAATTCCAAAACCTGTTTTTCTTGGTCAGGGTCCAACTTAAACACCTTAAATAAGGCTCTCCTTCAATAAGCCACTCGAAGCTCATCTCAATATACAGGAGCCTTAATTCCTTTTAAGACTGCCATGATGGCCTCGGGGCCTTTAGCATTTAAACATAAACACAGCTATGATCATGAGTTAAAGCAAAAGCGAGCCAACTACAGGAAAGAAATGAAAGATATCATGAGGCGTCCCAATACTGACAGGGTCAGAGCCCTTAAGTCTGCTAAATGCAGATATCAAAATTGGTTATGGGCCCGGAAGGCTAGAATGTTCCAACAAGACAATGAGACCTTCTTAACCTCTTTACATAACAAAAACACATCACAAATTTGGGACATGTTAAACAACTGTGCTTACAATAATCAGTGAAGTAGTCAGATTAATATTGTGAGAGAACATCAATGGCTGGACCATTATTCAAGTCTTTATTCTGACTCGAATTTTGGCAAATTTAGATGTGTAAATCAATCTCCATAGCCTTGGGCATTAGCTTTCTAAGAAGAAATCATAGAAGATCTCATAAAAAAATCCAACACATCAAGAGCAGCATGCTCCAATAGCCTGAACAACGTTATGCTTAAGTCACACTCTAGTCACTGGGCCACTATACTGAAAAACATCTTCCGAAACAGCATAACGACGTGTCTCATCCCCGCATCCTGGTGCAAATCTCTAATTGTCCCAATTTTTAAGAAGGGCAACTGTTCAGCACCAAAAAACTACAGACCCATCATACTGCTTGATGCGCCTGGGAAGATCTTCTCCTGGCTAGTCCTTCGAGACTTTAGCGCTTGCACCCAGGCTTATCAGCAACATGATCCAAATCAAACAGGATCTGTAGTAGGTATGGGCACAGCAGTCAACTTGCTATGTCTTAATGCTATTAAAGCTCAGGCCCATTCCTCCAGGCAGCCAATTTATTTTTTATTTGTTGATTTTCAATCTGCATTTGACTCTGTCTCACGAGTCATACCCATGTTCAAATTGCTGAAGGCTAGTTGTCCTTCCTCTTTGAGTGATATTATATGTGCTCTCCAGTCAAATAAATCAATTCAGATTAGATTATCAATGGAAGGACCGCACTCTACCTCTATTCCCACCACCAGAGGACTGAAGCAGGGGTGCATCCTTGCTTCAGCCCTCTTCAATTTCTTCATACAGGATGTTAAGCATGCTTTTCAAAATGTCGGCTCAGATTCTCCAAAACTGAATAGCACTTCAATACGTGCTCTATTGTAAGCCGATGATCCCGTCCTTATCTCTAGAACTCCAATGGGACTCCAGAAACTACTAACTTCCTGATATATTGATCAGAATGAGTTAATAATTAATATGCACAAAACACACATTTTAGCTTATACCAAGTCAAGCAGAGGCAAAATGAGTTGGGTCATCAAAAATGTTCAGTTACAGGTGGTCCCACAATAAATGTACTGAGGGTTGGTGATCGAAGGAATGCCGCATTTGGATAGCCACATGATAGCCATGGAGCAAAAGCTAACCACAGCCATATCACAGACCAAGATAATTTTGCACAGATATGGCAGGTTAATACAAAAAATCAATAACTCCGGCCTTGACTTACTGGAATCAAAAAGTCATCCAAAGCCTTCTATATGGGTTGGAAACCAGTGCAATCTTGCCAATCCGTTGCCTCAACAAACTTGAGGGGAAATTTTGGAGACAGGTTTTACATATTCCACAATGCACTCCAGTCCCGTGGCTGCGATATGAACTGGGGCTTATCTCGCTCAATGCATTATATCATTGGCGCCTGTGTGCATTATTTAGAAAATGCCTAATTTCTACTAATCTGAATCTTGTCCTCAAAGAATTGTTCAATAATGTATTTTCCTCTGAGCATGTGCTGGTCCAAAATTGGACAAGGGGCAGTTATTGTACACTTGCTCTGGCCAATGTCTCTGTGGAAGTTCTCATTATGGATCCTGACAGAGCTAAATGGAAAATATATCTGAAAGATTGGATTGAGAGAAGGAGACTGTGCCTGAATTATAAACATTTTGCAAGCAATAGATTTGGGGAAACTAATATTATCAATTGGTTTCTTATGGTCAAATGATTGTTATTATTAATTGTAATCTCACGTATTTTATCCGTAATTGTATTTAAAAGTTGATTAATTTCAGCTAAAACAATTTTTTAAAAATGTAAAAAGAAAGTGGTAAACAGATGGCAGGACGATGCATGTTGGTAAAGGAGGGGTTCAACATGCTGCCTATTGTACAAGGTCCCGCCCCACAAGAAGAGCAGAATTTATGGAGGAAACAAGGGTGTTCTTTATCCCCCACGGAGGCAATTTGGAAGTCAGGATAGCCCTGGAAAGCCAGTTATGCCTCTAGGATTATTGAGGGTAGTGCTGGAGCAGCTTCGCTACCCTGCACATACAACTCAAGAGAGCAGTGCTGCTACAATTGCAGAAGATTGGTTTTCACCAAATATCTTGGAGCATGTGGCACAGTTTGTTGTAAATTGCATTGTGTGCCAGAAATGTACTGTATGGCACACTTTGCGAAGAGTGAGAGGAGCAATCCTAAAATCCAATGGCTCATTTCAGCACCTGCATATAGATTATGTGGATATGCTGCAGACCTGCAATAGCTAAAGATATATGCTGCTGTTCGTGGTATGTCTTTTTCTAGATGGATCAAGGCAGGTCCATGCACGCACCCAAATGCCACATGAGTTGCCAAGTTCCTTGTGTATGAGGTATTCCCAAGATGGGGTGTGTGGGAGGTCTTGCAGTCTGACAATGGACCGCATTTTGTAAATGAATTGTGTGAACAAATAGTTCATATATTAGGCATTAAGCATACCTTTTTCTCAGCTTACCCTCCACAGGCAAATTGCATTTGTGAGAGATGAAATAGATTGTTCTAAGAAATCAGCCTGGCTCAGGGCACCATCTAACTCCTCATGAGTTGGTGACTGAATGTTGCATGAGAACCCCCCTTGCTCCTCCAACTAAGTTAAAAATTGATGTCCATTGTGTACCGAAGACAGTTGGTGATGAGATGTATGATTATCTAACTCCAATGACTGCAAGTGTTCTTTCATGTTTCAACCGGTCAAGAACTGGAAGGAGGGGTCAAAGAGAAGTGACAAAGACACCCAACCCATTGATTCAGGGGACCAGGTGCTGTTACGGAGGTGTTTACCACTTGGAGTACGTCCTGTTATGAAGGACTGCATGAGGTGGAAGAAGTTACCGCCACAGCTGCTAAATTAAAAGGATGAGCTTGTCTGCATTTGCATGACATCAAACCATGTAAAGAAGAAATACCGACCCCTCTTGCAGCTACCGACTGTGAAGCAAGGGAAGAAGTTCCATGCATGCAGACTCGTTCAAGTGACAAGAGCAAAGATAAGGAAAATGAAGAGCACAGAAACACTTCAAATTAAGGACTAATATCTTTCAAAATTTGAGAAGGAATAAATAGACTTGCAGTTATTCTGGAACTTTTTCAATAGATGTTGGCAAAGAGGCATACCCGTCCAGCCCCTTAACACTTTAGAGTAAGGCGAGTGCCATTCAAAGCACTATGATGGGCCAGGGAGCAAGGGGGACAGTGTTAGGACCCTACCGCAACATAAGCAACCCACATAGTGTAGCCCAAGGCACGAGCAAAACTGCCATTTTGTATGGATGTTAGTGCATTCTGTGTAGATGTTAGTAACCATAGTTTGGAGACAAGGCCTGCACGGTGAATGCAGCATTTCATGCACTAGGCCTTAATTGTGAGGTGAGGGAAATCTCCAGCAACGCCCGAGCTGCCATGAGGGCAACCCACACCCCCAACCACCTTAAAGCGTATTCATTGTTCTAACAGTGCTGTAAAGATGTTTTTCTATTCGCAAGGAATGTGTTCTACAAGGCCGCGATCATAGACCAGCGCCTGGTGTGCATGTTATCTAACACTTACCAAAGCATGACCCGGCGCTTCCCTAGGAGACCACAAGCTATAGCCCATATAACTGACTTAACCTCAAGATCCCTGAATTCCATGGCACCATGTGCACTTTGACCACCAACCCCAAAGTAACAAGTCTTGAAATGTTCAAAGAGGATGGACATTGCACGTCTTTGCACCACAATCATATGATTTGTATTGCGAGGTGCTGGCAGGGATACCTGCCTGGCGCACATTATCATGATAAAGTGACATTGTGTTAGGAATGTAGTTAATTGGTTTTTCTGACCTTTGTCAGTGAGAAGATGATCTCTACAGCAGCCGATGGATGGACTGGACTGGAACCAAAGACCTGGCATCCCTTATGGGGCAGGTGGATCTTGTATAGGTGCACACCAACAAGCCATACAGGTTTTTAATGTATGTATTTCATCATAATGATGACGTGTCTCTTCTTAAGCCTCTGCTTGTATTCTTTTTGGCAGAAGGTTATTAGCAGCAGAATTCTTTGCTGTTGCTCTCATCTTTATGTGAGATTAAAACTTGCTATCCTTACAAGTTCGATTTGGGCCTTTCTTCCCTAGCGGACTGTATTCTCCCTGGTGTGAGCGTTCAGAGATTTGCATTCATAGGTCAAAGAAACAATGTTTTAATGTACCAGAGCTGAAAGAAAAGAAGTTCACTTCATCTCTTATGTCACCCATTGCAATAGCAATACACACATTCTTGTATGCTGTATTTACATATATTACACCGTTATCCGGCTTTAGTAAGAAGACATGTGAACATCGTAATGTTTCTTGGCAACCCTAAGAACAATCACATTCTTTTCAGAATTATTATATTATTTATCTTGCAGTCCTTGATATAAAGCTGTGATCCATAGAGAAGTACAGAGTTACATATTCAGAGTAAAAATAAGATGAGGAGATTTCAGGATATAAGAGGCTCATTGGCATCAAGAGAATTGATACATTTGCATGGAATAATAATTGTGGTATCATTCTGTATTATGAAATGTGTTTTTCTCCTGATTATTATGGCATTTAGACCTGGTAGTAAAAAAACAATACAGCCATGTTGGGTGACTATGAAACATTTACTATCATTCCCAATAAAAGTATGAGTAGTCTTTTTATAATCTTACGAGGTACATGTTTTGATTTAAAAGGGATGTTGAGGAACATCATGAAGATATAAAAACATATCTTGCTAATTCGGCTCATTTAAAAAATAATGTATGGTACCAGCACATGAAGGAATGCGGGAGGGAGAACCTCAGATGAAAGCTGTTGCATCTGTTCCTTAATACCATATCTCATGGACGCAGAAAGGACATTTATTGCCAAAGTCTCAGTCATCTAGCAGCGTGTACAACCAGAGTGCAATTCAAAGGAAAATGGGCAACCCTACGATGGCAATCAAGAGGGACATTTCCAGATGAAGATACTTATTTGAAAGCAAGAAGGATGGAAAGTGGGATGGCGCGGCAAAGCAAAAAACATATGAATCCATCCCAAATTGGAGAATTAATAAAAATCGTCGAGATGAAGAGGATGGACTGCTCAGATATGACAGAAAGATCAGGAGAACTAGGATGCTGGGAGAGACCTCAACTATTGGTGTATGGGCGTGTTGCCAGTAGTACCGGATGGGAAGAAGGGATTTTATCCTGCCCTGCACACTTATTGAAGAAGGAACCAGTAATCATAGTGCAAATAGTGAATGGTAGATGCCTAGATTCATCGGCCCAATACACTAAGTTACTAACATGGGTGTACAATGAAGCAGGACCAGTTTCTATAATACCACTAAAGAATGAAGTAACATGCTTCAAGAATGAAGGCTTGGTTCTTGATGGAGAAAACAAAGGATGTGGCCTGACAATCGAGGTCCCAGCAATGAATAGAAGAACTGCAGCATTGGTGGGCCGGAATTGGGCCTGTGGATCCAGAGCTTACATGCAGTTGCCTAAAAATTGGGGAGGAGTATGCTCAATCGTAATAATACATGTTTCAGCATTAGAGATTCCTCAAAGTGACCTCAATATTGATGAATTTCCAAAAATGTATGATCACCAGAGGAGGAAGAGGTCAATCTTCGCAGGATGAAACGGGAGAACTATTTCTCATCAAAATCAATAGAGGCCTATGAGGATTTTCCATATGAGCATAAACTGTTCAGTAAGACATCAATGATAATGACATCTATATTCATGCCAGGACTTCAGCAGACTGTAGTGAACGCCAAGTGGCTGCAGAGACCCAGATGGGAGCTGTTACTGATGATCAATGCAACAATAAAAAGGATTCAATGCAACCAGAGAATAAATTAGAGCCATCAGGCTGATGATTCTCCAGGTATGTCCTGTACTTAATTACAGCAATCGAAGGAGGCATGTGCACCATGTTTAGGCCTTCTTGCTGTACTTTTATACCATCTCATGATGCAGAAAATGGAACCCTGATGGAAGCAATAACTATGCTGATGAACCTGCACACGAAGATGGAAGATGAAGCTGATGAGACAGCGGGAGATGACTGGTTTTCATTTCTATTATCGTGGATTCCACCTTGGCTCACAAATGCCTTCAAAATACTTAGAGCAATAATAGCATTGGTATTGACAGGATTTTGACTCATAAGGATCATCTTTGGACAGTGCCAGGAGACAGCCAAGAAAGCTATTTGGATGGGGATAATGATTGATATAGATATTGGAACTGGTGAAGAAATGCACAATGAGGAAAGTTCCAGTGAGAATATAGTGAAAACCCCCTGGCACCTCCAGGAACAAAGTTTTACTACTCTAAGGATCATAAAAAATATGTAGGACGTTGGAAATTCTGTCAACCGTCAGCAGATTAATGTCAAATGACCTGTTGTGTTGATCAGCCTATAAAGAATGCAGGTCACCTGAGATGAGTGACAAAGATATGGATCCCAGAACTGTACTATGAAGAGAAAATGAAAGAGAATAAAGAGGAAATATGGTCGAGGAGTCGACCAGAGGGGGGAATGTCAAGGAGCAGGTAGATGCGATCTCCCTAGCTCTCCCCCCTCACTGCCATCATATTGGAACAGCATGAGAAGAGCTTTATGTGGAATGCAGCATTGAGTGTATGAGAGATGATATGCACTTAGGCGGCCATACTGAATGTACCTTCATACTGAAAGAGTGGAAGGATGTCAGCACGCACCGTTGGACATCATGGAGCGCTGAATGAAATCTCATATGTGCAGAGTCATGTCATAAAAAAGATATCAAGGACATATAGAAATGATATGAAAATACTTAAAAGTAACAATGTAGCTGCAGTAACAAGAGAAGCATGCACAAAATGATAAACTAATCAGATATACAAAGAAGATAAAGTAACTTGCTGACTAATACATGTAAATACCCAGTAACACAAGGTAGATGAGACATATAGAAGCTTGCTATAGAGGAAAATATAATGTGGCTAGGATGGCCATATTAGGAAGATGGACATTGGCTCGTGATAAGACTCAATCCACTTACCTCAGAGACAAACCAGAGATGCAGAATCTGGAGACGTTGGAAAAATCGTTTTTGTGTGCAGAATAAATAGGAGTCTATGTTGGCCTGATATCCAGGGTGCGATTTTAAGGAATAATGGCAAGGCACAAGGGGAGGCAGACGGATAAGTCATGTACTTAAGACATATTTCTCATAAAATAAAGAAGAAGAACACATTTGCAATAGCCAAGTATTGGACTACTAACAGTGGATACGGTCTATACAAGATGGAGTGAGCAAGTCTCTAGAAGAGAAGCAAGAACAACCAGTATAAGTAAATCGAATAGCAGTAAATAAGAGATTGAAATCGACAAATGGGTGGTCTCTTCTCAAGTGATTCAGAAGTTGAAAACAAAGGCTATTCATTAAGCTTCAGATGAAGATAGTGGTGTGCTTACACTCCCTCAAATGTCCCAGAACAGAGAGCAGACTACAAGGTCACCTACAGATGGGAAAGTTTGGCTTATGGCTGGACTGATGAGATATGATGGAGTTATTGGGAAAGTGGGGCGTAATCAGACGTGACTTGAGCACCTGGGTTTCATTTCACTTACGTGCTGCTAACAAGCCAAAAGTCCAAGGTTGGGTAAGAATTCCAACCAATCAGAGGGTCTGTGGAGCAACGTGCTATGCAATGTTGCATAGACCAATACGCTGCCCTTTTCTCTGCTATAATCAGTATTATTCATATTTACAGGTAGTTCGAGGCGTGCCCTACAAGGGCAGCCAATGAAGTACTAACCCTTATGTATACCAACGGTAAGTATTTTCCCTTAACCAACCCTTCCCTTCAATAGGTTTTTCAGTTTACCACATAGGATGATGTCATTTATTACACATTTTGGAGCATATAAACTCTCTATAATTAAGTTTGTGTGGGAGCGTGCGAGCATCAGTCTGCTATCCGCCAGTTTGCCATGCTTTATCGAATTGGGAATAAAGTAGTATATTTCCATATTTTCTGAGTATGTGCTGTTATTTGGTCTGAGATCGTTATTGGTAATTCCATCTAGCAAAATAGATGCTTCAAGGTGCTAGAGCAAATGGGTGTATGTGATGGAACACATCTGTGAAGTGGACATGTGTAGGAATGTGTAGTAATGGCAATTTAGTGGATTTGTATATCAGTGACAGTATTGTGATCTGTAAGGTCAAAGAATGAGGGGCCATATATGGTGTGTAAATGTTGCATTTCTGGGGGTTGAGCGCAACTGCATTGCTGCTTGAAAAGAAGCAATGGATGCATTTAGGGATTGCATGCTTTCATGTCAGAATGTCAGGGGTGTATGTTGCTAAAGGTGGTTGGATGGAGATGTGCTAAGGTGCTATGGACACATGTGTCTTGGTGCCCTTCCCATAGCCCTGCCTGTAAAATACACTTGGGTTACTGCAGCAATGGTAATGTGATGTGAAATGATTTGTTGCCATGTGTATGTGGCCACCGTCAAAGTGCTGGGCTAACATGTGCATGTCTTGTCATTGTGACTCTTCAATTTTCCTAGACGTGCGTGACTGTATGCATTCTGATTGTAGGGTATGTGCCTATATGTGTGTGGCAGTTGCTGATTCACTCATGCTGACTGCATGCTACTGTTACTATTGCGTAACCTTGACACCCATTGGCACAGTTGATTGATGATCAAAACACGGAAATGGGTACTCAGATGGAGGATGACAACATGTTCATTCATCTTTTTACATTCATCCCTATATTCCATTCATTCACTTTGTCATTCAATCAATCAAACCAATACAAATCAACCTAATCTTTTAGGTCACACTCCAACAGCTTTATACATCAACAAAAAATTAGATCTTCTCAATGTAGTCTTAAATTTAAATGACTGCCTGTCTTTAATCATGCAGTAGGTCATTTAATTTGTATTGGTGTGATTGATTGTATGACAAAGTGAATGAATGGAATGTAGGGATGAAATGTTTTTGTGGATCTTAAATAAGCGCACATTTTTTTATGGTTGAATATGTTACACCTAAGTGGTGATGCTTAATAATAAATAAAAAAAGATTGAAAAGAATGTATTGAATCATTTGTCGATATTTATAAAAAAAGATAAATTAAAATCTTGTCATCCTCCATCTGAGGGCCCATTTACGTTTTTTGATAGATATTTAGCCCTTAGGACCCTAGATATTTGGGCAATCCCCTGTATATTTGAAAAACAGTTGATTGATGGTAAGGTTGTTTGTTTCCATTTTCATAGTTGCTGCAGCTGGCAAAGAGGCAAGGCCTCCAGACCCTGGAATAGCACCCAGCCATACCCAGTTGTGTCCACCTCTTCTGAGAGCAATGTGTCTGGCGGAGCATTCCATACATTAGTCATTGGCTGCTCTGGGTGAGTCCCAGGAATCCATTGTTGTGGTGGAATCCTCTGCAAGGGCTCCAAACCATTGAGACCTCTCTGGGGGAATCTCGGTTGACGTAGGAGGAAAAGAAAGATGAGGGCTTTGCAGGCATGCCCATGTTGTCAGGTGGGGTTATGAGGGGTGTGTGAGGCTGCACACCTGGCCCTGCGAAATGAGGATGGGCTGTCCACTGTGGAGGGGTCAGCACACCATCTGGTCCCAGGGCCATCTGCTGCAGAACTACCCACCTTCACCAATGCCTCCACCCAGATTGAGGCAGCACATCCAGCCACTGTGGCCATACAGGATGAGGTGCTGCCCCTGCGGATGGGTACCTTGAGGTGGCAGTCTTCTATGGTTAATGCTGTGCAAGCATCTCACTTCTTTTTGGTGGTTTCTCTGGGCTGGCCACACGCAATGGCCCCATCTTGCTGCTCCACTTCTGTGCCCCAGTCATCCTCCACTGAGGCATTCATGCCAGCTACCACAACAGACTCCTGTGTACAACATTTCCCATTCTGGATGTGCCATTGTATCTAGTGGAGGTGGAAGTCCATTCAATGGCAGATGAGGTGGTCACAGAGCCTGCCTAGGAGCCTATAAGAGAATAGCCAGCAGAAATACACCAGGCACTTGAGGGCAGTGCAGGTGCTATACTCCCCTGATGCAGACTGTCATCCAGTTAGAGGAAGTACGTGTGCCACATACACATTGCCAGGCAGCAGCAGAAGGTGACATTGAGGAGGAAAATCTTGCAGGGCATTGACAGTAGGAGGATGTAAGCAGGCATACACATGATGCAAGTGAGACAGGAGGCACGACGGCACCTGCGGGCTCTGATGTCGGTCCAAGTGGACAATGTGAGACACCAAGAGGTGAAGAGGCCGCGGGCATGTGATGCAGCAATAGCCAGTGACAGGGCTTAGGTGGAAGAGAGGTTGGTGCAGGTGCGGGCTGCTAACCTGGGGTGTCTTGCAGGGCAGTGGAGGAGATAGAATTTCAGATGAGGGAAGCCCTGCAAGCCCGACAGCCAACAATGGAGGGTTGCCTGTAAGCAGAAGTGGAGGGTGAATCAGCAAGATTGGAAATCACAATGGACTATACTCCTGACACATGTACATAGTTCTTTAGTTCTGGGTTTCCTTTTTTACTTATTTTTTTTCATGGACAATGTTCCCTTCCCCTTTTTTGTACATAGTTTGTGTTCAATACATTTTAATATCATGATTCTAACACATTGCTTGCTGTCTCTTTGTCCATGTGCACCTTTTGTTTGGCCATGTTCTCAAAGTGAGTATGCCCTATAACTATCATGTGGGTTGGGGGCACACTCTGTGGATCATGTTGTTACTGTGCTGTTTGCTGGTGGACATGTGTGCATGTTTCTAGTGTGTGATATTTAGTATGTTGTATCCAAGTTCCATGAACGTATGTGGTCAATTGTAGATGTGGGCAGATGACATGTTTTGGGATTCATGTGTTTCACATCTTTGTCATGCACATTTGTTGCTTGCCTACTTCTGAGCTTTGCAGTACTGGCATGGTGGCCAATTGTGTACATGGTGTGCATGGGTGTGTGACACATGTATGCTGTAGTTGACATGACACGAGCTAGGAAGATGAGGTATGTGGAGCATACTAGAAAAAAGGACCCTAAATCCAGATCTGATGACGCGATGATGCAGAAGTAAGTAGGCGGAGACGCGCCCAGTTACAAAATGCTCGAAAGGACACGGGAACAGCTATACGTCTGAAGGAGACACGAACCGATACACGTGTGAGGACTTCCAGGTTGAATAAGAAACAACAGACGATTGCAAAGACGAGAGAACGCCGTCAAAGGTACGCGAGACGGAGTGGCTCCTTTCTTCAAGCGTGTCGAAGGTAAGTAAATGAAAGCGAATAGAAAGCAACACACCGGAGGGGGGCCAAAAACTGACAACCTGACAGAAACTTTGTGCTTTTCTATGTCTGCCCCATTAGGTGTGTGCCAGTTCTAAAACCCAGAAGCTTATCAAAAACACTTTGGGAAGAATGGGGAGCTGATGTGTAGTTCCCTCCCTGGAAGTAAGTAACAAACAATGAGTGGGAACAGAGTAATTTCAGAATCCCAGCCAAAGACATGAAAGTAATATGATGTATCATGTCTCTCTTTGGCAATATAGAACAAAGGAAGACATTTACCCAGAAGTAAGAGCCTATGGGGAGTTAGGGAGAGCTGCATGTTGACAACAAAGTGAAGCCCACCTGCAATACCCGAAGAAGAAACTACCCTGGTGGACTGTGTGATAAGGATCACACATTTAAGGTAGAAATTGGAAACAGACGTCCTTTGCAGACTTAATAAAAAGATGACTAAACAACACATATTTCAATTTGATAGTTTGGTAAAACAGAAAGAGCGCACACGTGCCATTAATAAATGTGATTCCAGAGATAAACATCTGGGATAAAGACTGAAGACAACTAATAAACTTGCGTACCAGAGCAAGAAGGTAAAGCGTGTACCTCTAGAGTTGCTAGGCTATAGATACATGAAAAGTGTATAGACTGCCTCTTGAAGAACAGAGGAGCTATTGTGAAGTGTTGTGAGGGTAGGATGTCATGTTAATGGTACACCACCTTAAAGAAATATGTCAGTACTTGTGATAGTTTCCTCTACCAAGTTGTTCATGTCAACGAAAAATGAAAAAAAGAAGACAGTATTAAGTGCTCTCTTTCCTTGTAAATAATATACCCCCGATGAAGTAATGAAACTACAGAAAAGTTGGCTAAATAATAAAACCAATTATTTGTATACTTGCTTCTCGCAGATATCTTCTTGGATTGCTGGCCCAGACACGAGATGGATGGGATTAGAACATAGGAATTTTTCACCAAGAAGTGCAAAAAGAAGTCTAACACATAACAAACTCTTATAGTACTAAACCCCTGAAGAATTTCCAAGACTTGTGGTAACCAACAAAGGAAAGAAACATGATGGGTAGCGTTGATTGTTGAATGATTGTATGTATGTATGACAGAAGTATGGATGAATAGAACGTTTTTGAGAATATTGATTACCCTGTTAGGATAGGTAATTGTTTTACAATAGACTTCTAATTGAAAAACGTGTCCTTCTAACAAATTGGTTAACAGAGAATCAATGTACTTAATGGCAGAGTGTTGTGCTTGTTTTTCTTGGGATAATAGTGCCTAATAATATGGAAAATGTTTAAGAATTGCTTTTAGTAAAAATGACAAATGCATTTTATTGAAAAGTATTTATAAAATGAAAATAAATCGATATTTTTGATAAGAAACTGTTTGAAAGAGTATGTTGGAATTTAATGAATTAACAACATATATGACTGAGCCAGATGAATAAGGTACTGGAGAAGCAAGGGACCCTTTAAATAATAGTGTTGTATTTTTAGTCTTTTTGACTTCCAGGGGGTAGTTTTGAAGTGGTCCAGATAAATATTCCCTCTAGTCTCTTAAAGTTTTGTGTGTGGTTGACATGGAACCTCTTTAGTGAATATGTTCATGGGGATTAATTGATGTTGTGGGTTGATTGTGGTTGCCATGGTGGCATTACTTTGATTGACATGGGCATGTGGACATGTGTTTCACATGTAGAGGAGGAATCATCGGACAGCTGGAGGTGCCAACGGCTGTCTGAGTGACTTTTTGGTGTGTGTCTAATGATGTCAATGTGAGGATGCATTTGGTGATGTGTGAGGTGTTCCATGATGGTCTTTGGGGTCTCATCTTGGGGATGGATACTAATTTCTTCATGTGTCTTGCCACATTTTACACATGGTTTAAATGTTTGTTGTGTCTGGTGAAAGCACATTCATCTCTACCGATTCACTTCTCGTGGTTCAGTTGTTTGTACGTTCCGTTCTGGTCCACTGATGTTTTGGTATTCCTTTGGCACTTGCTTGTCATTGTGGATGAAGACAAACTTCATTCACAGGTATGGCTCATTGGCATTGGGGATGTTGTGGAGGTATGTGGTCCCACTGTGGATCACTGGGCTATATTCATCATATGTGGACTATGTCACGTGTACATGGAGGGACCAAAGTGTAGCTGCTGTAACAGTAAGGTTGCCTGTTTATGTGAAACTAATCGTGATCCAACAGGGAGCCATGTAAGAGGCTATGGTCCTGGATTCAATGGCACTGTTTCCAGGTGTTCATGTTGGAAGAGGATGTCTGGCAGGTGTGCTCCATGGTGGACCCAGGCCAGAGGTGTTGAGGTGGGTAGGTGCTCCACATTGGATTGGGATGGGGCGGACTTGCTAGTTCAGGTGTTGATGCACAGGACAGTTGGGGTACTGGGAGGATGGTGGACCTGCAGGTGCTGCAGGTGCTGCTTTCAGTCAGGAGGCCAAGTCACAGTTTCTTCAGGGTATGACTGTGCTACTTTCAGTTAGGGGGCTGAGGCACAGTTTCATTGCGGTATGTGGGTGCTGCTTTAAGTTAGGGGGCTGAGCCACAGTTTTGTCAGAGTACATTGGTGCTACTTCAAGTTAGGGATCCAAGGCACAGTGTTTTCAGGGTACAGAGGTGCTGTTTTAAATAAGGGGGCTGAGGAACAGTTTTGTCAGGGTATGCAGGTGCTGGTTTTAGTCAGAGGGCTGAGGCTGCAGTTTCGTCGGGGTATGCCGCCTGCTTTATGTTAGGTGGCAAAGGTGCAGTTTTGTTTGGGTGTACGTGCATGCTGTTTAAGTTAGGGGGCCGAGGCACAGTTTTGTCGGGGTTAATGGGTACTGCTATAAGTTAGAGGGCCGAGGTGCAGTGCTATCAGGGTACACATGTGCTGTTTTAAGTCTGGGGGCTGAGGAAAACATTTGTCAGGGTACTGTAAGGAAGGCATGGTATCAACAGTAAGACAGACACAAGTGACCACAGTTCAAGGGTGTTTATTGTACTTTCACAAGGGTGTGATAAATACCTATCTAAACCTAAATCTACAGATGGGAGCAAGCTACAACCATCAAATAATAATAATGCAGTCCTATTGGAGTCTTGTCAAAATTAAAGGGCCTATACTAAAAATACTACTGCCAATCCTTACAGCTAATTTACTAATAGTGTGGGGTAATGTTCATGAAAAAGAAATAAGTGTTCACAAAATGATATGTCAGTAGGTTCAGGCCGTTGGCCTCCCTTACCTTCATATTCAGCCAGAGCAAAGCGGTTCACTCGAGCAAAGCACCCACTCTGGCTTCTTCAACACAAGGATACAGTTCTATGTCCAACAATAGGGCCTCCTGTGCCCAAGTCTCTTTTCCCATCAAAGTCTCTTGATTCAGAGGGCTTGATGTACAAAAATAAGAAACAAAGTTATTTTCTTCTTACAAGTATTCAACACAGGTGCTTCACCTTGGATGCCTCTCAGCTGGGCTCAGATCCCTGTTATTTTACGACCGTTACTGCAGATGCCCTTCTTCAGGGTTCAGATCCTACTTTTTACAAAGTTCAAAGAATTTTTGTTTTCTCTGGGGATTCACGGTTCACCTCGGTTTCCACTCAGCCGGGCTCAGATCCTTCCCTTTTTCAATTAGTCTCCATCAGCCAGGCTCGGACCAATTGTAGTTAACCTTGGTTTATCAAAGACTTTTGAATGTGCACAGCATTTAGCTTGACCCATTGCAGGACCACTTCGATACAAACATCTGTTTTACAATACAGTTGCCATTCTGTTGAATACCTAAACAAGACCTTCGAATGAGCACCCACGTGGCACCAGACCACTCTGTATACAGTATCTCACTTGACCTCCCAAAGTTAATTAACTCCTTTGGTTTCCAGTTATATTTGCGTTGCTCATCACATGCATTTCACACACTGTCATCTTTGTATTTCTTCATACAATGTTGCCGCTTGCATCCTCGGTTCAAAGACAAGCTGGTTTGGTATCTGTCTCTCCGACTCAATGGCTGTGCTGTCTTTACTGGTGCTGCTTTGTTGTAGGAGCCAAGGATAGTAACACAGTGGCAATCGCTCCTCCCGGCCTTGGTTATCGATGCGTGACAGCTCTGGGCACCTTTGATGCACAGTTTAGGCTTATTCAGCTTTAGTTCCTGGTCTTAGGCTTCCTATTGTCCAAGGTTCACGAAAGTAATGGTCTTTAAAGGCCAAGGGCACTTGATATGCTATGATATGGCATTTATAACGCACCTATACACAAGAGAAACCCTTTGTGGTCATGCCGTCTTTCTCTTTTTGTTAAACTGCCATCTTGAAACTGCTTTTTCCTCGTGTTCTTTTCCTCGCTCAGAGTGTACTTTTGTGCTGTGACTTTTATCCGTGTGGGGAAGTGTAATGAAAGTCAGGTGTGTCTAACGATCAGTAATTGCCTGACCTTGCCTGACCATTGTATTGGGACACGTCAGGTATGTGGCTCTGGTGTTAGTCCATTGTCGCTCATGGTGAACTATCCGTGAGAAAGTGTTTGTGTCGGGAAAGAGAGGGGGTTGAGATCATAGGTATCCTACCTGCTAAGATGGGGAAAAGGTGTTACAGGGAAGAGGATACTGCATCTCACCACTCAGTGGCCCATGTCCACTCCCCAAAGACCGCTCATTCAGGTGATCCTCCCGCACTGGTCCACCCACAAGAACTGGATCCAAAAGTGATGGCTATGTCCTGGCCACCTGGATGACAGATCCCAGGGACTAGCTGCTGGGACACCTTCATGTTTCTCAAAGTACGCAGGTGCTGGCTGGTTTTAGTCAGAGGGCCAAGGCGCAGTTTCATCAGGGAATGCGGGTGGTGCTTTGAGTGAGGGGACCAAGGAGCAGTTTCGTCGAGGTACCTGGGAGCTGCTTTATGTTAGGTGGCAGACACGCAGTTTCGTTTGGGTGTATACGCATGCTGTTTAAGGGGGCAGAGGTGCAGTATGGTGGGAGTGCTGGGATGTGGTTTCTGGGTGCATTTAATTCCATGGTTCGGCTCCCAGTGCATATCTTTTATTCTCAATAGTATTTCTCGCGCTTACTACTTTGCGCGTTATTAGCACATTTTTGTAAATGAAGGACTCTGTGTTGAAAATATTATAAGTCGAACATTGTGTTTGCATTTGGACAATGTTGTGCTGTAAATATTTTTTCATTTTGTATACTTTATATAAAGTGTGCTTACACTTTGCGGTTGTGTTGCCATATTGCATAGCACCTTACCCATAACATCCACTGTATACATAGTTTTGTTTCATTTATTTTTCATGTTTTCACATGGCATTTCAGATAACTACATGTATTGTAGTTCACTATTCTTGTCACACACGTGCATATGCACGCCATCCAAGTTCACTAAATTGGGTAAATCACGCTAGAATTTCTAGTGTATGTTGCACATTTTAGATATGTGTATATCAACATTTAGTACACATACATCATATAAAATTGGTAGTGCTTCTAATTGTACATATTGTTTTGATATCGTCTTTACCGAAAAGGATCCAATTTTTGATAGGAATGAATTAGCCTGTTTTATATGTACGTTAAAAAGCAGTAGACAGTTCATGTTATATGTATAATTGTATATTCCCCCCTTTCTATGACATTTACGGTAATAATGCTATTGCAGAAAGCCATACATCAACATGTATTCCATATGTGTCCATATGCACTTCCTAATGCATTTCATAAAGGTTCAGTAGCCGACACCTACATATGCTACATATGCTGCATCTTCATATGTTTTTATTTTATTTTTTGTAATTACCATCAGTTTCAAAGCCTTGAATTACAGCATTATTTGTATTCAATTTGAGCTAAAACTGATTAACGCTCTGTTTACATTAAGACCTAAACTCTCTGAAATTATAACTCCACTGCACAACATGTGCCAAGTATTTATTTTTCAATACAATGTACACCTTATGAAAACACGGATATCAGAAATATAGACACTGCCGCATGTCTTCACATGTTAATATCTCGAGTTTGGCTGATATGGTTTTCAAACTTGTTGAGTAATGCACTCCTCCAAGTTAAGGTGTAGATCTGTGCCACAAATCCTACAAAGCGGCCAATGTAGCAAATTCATGTTCTACAAATACATGTTCCCCATTGCGATCGCCATTCAAAGAAAGTGAAAACATTGTTTTTTTAATGTTTTTTTTTTCTGTCAACCATTTGTAGTTTTCTGTATTGAACGATGTAATTGTAGCTAGTTGTTTAATGATGGTGCGATATTTAAAATGATGTACTTTTAAATCGATTTAGTGTACATGTATTTCATGGCTTATTGCTGTGCGTGTGTGTATCTACAAAACATCCGAACGACTACATAGACTGATAACAAACGTGCTCCATCAGGTAAATCCAGACCAGTTGCATGACTAATGCTTAATAGCCATCCACGGGTTCAAAATATATATGAGAACGGATTTTTCCATTTCCCTATTTGCTATGTAATATGCGATATAACCTTAACAATACTGCTGCGTCATTCTCGCAAAGCAAATGTTTCAGCCAGTCACTGCTTCTTCATCGCATAGTTCCATTTTAAAGAGACAGCAAAACTCTATGATCAATTGGCCACGTGGAGGATTCTGGGCCCAACCTACTTGCCGAGCGGCAGTGACTGGGGCTCTGCAGTGCACTTTATTTCAGCAATGCTCTCGTACACATTGGCAGGCCTTGGCTGCAGATGCTTCACTGGAGCAGTACATTTTCTGCATTAGAAACCGCAGGGATGTGGGCAGAGCTTTGGGCTTGCATTTATTTTGCTGATGGATGCAGGGTTCAGATTCATTACTAATGTTAGGCGTTTAGGCCGAAGGCCAGTTCTCTGCCTTCTGCGCAAGCCATCCTTCTCTTACGATAGAGAATGAGTTGTTGTTTACATCAGTCCACGCTTAGGTGTCAATCTGTTTGCGATATGTGTAATGTTTCTATTTACACTGTAATATTGCCAGGAAGCCAAACTGCATTTCATAAAAGCAAAAATTCCATTTGTTCTTTTCCTGATGTAACACACTGCTCTTGAGTGGAGTGCCTTCAAATATACAAATATGCTCCAGTGCTAAATTAAATTTATAGTCTTGAGTGCAAAGGAGGCAGCGCAGCAGTGTGCCTAGCAAATCAATCACATTCACTAAAGGATTGTACAATCAACACAGCAGCTTCCCCCTAGAGCCAAATACATGTTGTTAAGTGAAGTGGAAACAGCATATCAGCAATCCGAGGTCCATGGCGAATACAGCAGGAGAGGAGAGGAAAAGTGGAGCGGAAAACATCAGAGCGATGTCCTTGAAATAGGTTTCCAATAGGCTCTGGGATAGAGCAGTGTGTCAAGAATAGCACACCATTTGCTTTGTGTTGCAGTCTCGAGCAAACAGGACAGGAACAAAACAGTGGGTTTGGGACACATTTCTGACTAATCCTGTCTTCTCTTAATGTCCTAATTTTCAATGTAAAGAGCCTATGAGTGATTTAGTAGGCGGTGTGCACTGTACATAGAACCATGTGTTCGTTCGTTCGTTCGCTCGTTCGTGAGTTCGTACGCACGTTCATTCATTTATTCATTATGCTTTTCTTTCATTCATTAATGTATCTATTTACTCGTGTGTTCGTTCCTTCCCAGTGGGCTTACACGCAAAGAATACTACTATGCAGAACAAATTGAAACCTTCAAATCGAGTCCTCCTGGGAGTGGTTGTCCATTAGCACCCTTGGTAAATTTAAATTAAAAAATAAAAGGACCCTAAAGAAGTAATGGTCCACTGAAACTACAAAAGTAGATGCTTGACTGCAGATCAATTATTCATATTTCCCTAGCTTATTATCCAACATTAATTGTTCTAGTTTTGTGTGCGCTTTGAGGCCCATGGGCGACTTAGCGCTATATAAAAATTAAAATCAAATCAAATCAAAAGCAAAACATATCAATCGTTTCTTAACTATCAATAAAACTACCAATAAAACATACCTGTCAGCTATATTTCAAGGGTAGCTTAAACAAAGATGCCAATCATAGCAAAATGCATGTCAAAATAAAACGAAAGTTATTTACAGTGCCCGTTTCCAATGCTCCCACTTCAGACACCGCGAAGGGCTGCCTGCTGGATAAGTGGTTGGTTGGCAGCTATTCTTGACAAGTAATTATTGTCTGGGCATTTAGATTTGCAAATTGCAAGTTGCACCACAACCAGCATCTGTGACAATGGCGCAGTAAAGATTCCAGAATGATCCCCTATAGCACAACGATAGTTTTGGTAGAGAAAACAAAGGCAGATTGAACTCTCAGTGGATAGGTCACATTGTTACATTATGGTAAAATCACATAGCCACAAAAGCCACACAATCGTTTAATGGTACTGGCAATTAACTATGAGGACGCAGCTGTCCAGGGACTAAGAGAAAGCTACGGTAAAGAGATTTGTTTTAAGCTGTTTTTGGTAAGAGGCACAGAGCCTGATTAACAATGCGTTTTCCAATGGGATCAGGCCCCTGGGTGAAGAGAATGATATTGGGGAGGCAGGTGGGAGATTGTAACCATGAGCAGCAAGGTAGCAGGAAGAGCGTCCTGCAAGGCGGAAGTGGCAGAATCGAGGGCACTTGTTACAATGATATGAGCACATTGAAAGGTAAGCCTAAAAAATGATCAATAAAAACAATCCAATGGGTCAATGAAGAGTGCATGCCTTGCAAGAAAAACACATGGAAATATGGCAGGGAGCATCAACCAGTTCTGTAGAATGGGAGAAGTGGAAAACTGAAAACACTCTCGACACACCGATTTCAGTTGCACGTTTTTATAGCAGAAAACCACAGAATCTACATCAACAACATTTTCCAATTATAGGTCAAATACACATTTCTATTGGCTAGCCCCTATACATAAATCGAAACATCACCTATATTTTACTACCCCATTGGTCAACAACCTATCTGTGACAACATGAATAAAACTCCACTGCAAATGACTTCATTGCATAGTCAGCAGAAAATAGTTTATTTTAATTGGCCAATTTACACTCAGGTAACTTGTTACAACAATGGACTTTCCTCATTGGTCAGAGCAACATCAGATAATTTGTGATGTGCATGCCCCTCAAAGAGACCCAATCATGAGTGAGTGTGAACAGTGAAGTCAACACCCTGCGGCAATTAAGTGGTGTTTCTCATCAGAGCAGACAACTGTGTAACCCCAATCGGCTCTTTCAACCTTGCAGCTATATCTTTTGGCAACATATCATGCGACTCCCGTCTTGAAACATGTTGCTTGCTCTATCACTCTTGGGAACCAGGTGGCTTCATAAAAAATGCAGCCATGACATTGCTCTTGGGGATTCATTTCTCGGATGTATTTGTTCTGTTAAGTGTGTCTGCTACAGTTTCAATGGTGTTTTCTCTGCGTAATGTGGGCAGTATAAACCTAACCTATTAATCTACCTGATGTATTTGCTCTATTTGGTGTGTCTGCTACAGGTACAATGGTGTTGTCTCTTCGCAATGGGGGCAGTATAACCCTAACCTATGTCCCTGCCTTGGCAATGCCTGTACTCTAGGCACTGTTCTCAGTAAGATTTGTCCTTGACAGCTGCTGTATTAATCTAATCATCAGGAACAAATCTCATATAATGTACTCAGTTCACAGCTCCTGTGGACCGCTCGGCCTGGTACCATTAATCATTATCTGCGCGGGGCTTTCCCCTACCTTCATGGACATTGGCTGTCTGAACACTGGCTGGGGGAAGCATGAATAAACTCTAATTAAATGAACAAAACAGAAGATGCGGCTAATATTCTTACTGACTGAAGTTGCAACCTCTAAACTGGGCCTAATTACAAATGGCAGAACTCTTGCTAACATGGCCATGGCTGACAGACCATATGTTACTAACAAATCAGCATCTATCCTACTTAATTGTTTGCCCTGCGTGGCATCTCAGCCACCTTTTCACCAATCACCAGCATAACATATTCTGAGTTCTCCTGGATACAAACAAAGCACAACTTCATTCACTAATGCTAGCTATAAAGCCCTTAAAATATACTTGGCCTAAACTCTACATAAATATAATTAGCAAAATGTTTGCTGCTCCTCCTTTCACTGTGTACTGCTCTCTAAAGTGTGTTTAAGCGAACTACAAATAGCATGTGGGCAGAAAATGCTAAACCAAATGGCAAAACTGCTGACACTAACTGAATTCATGCAATCTTAACCTCTTTCCATGGTTGGGATGCTGCACATGCATCCCTACAATATCAAGGGGAATATTCAGAGAATCGTTTGCTCAAGAAAAGGAGCTTGATCATAGTATTAGTGCTGAACAAGACAAAGGGATGTGAACAGAAATCGATACTGGACTTGAAGTTTTTCAACCAGCAAAGGGAAAAAAGTAGTGGCATGGTATGCAGGAGCTTGGAGGAATTAGTGATGAGCCATTCTGGAATATTCTGAATGAGGTGCAGCCCTTGGAAGTGACAAGCTAGAGGGAATCACCACAATCCAAGCCGAACTGTGTCAGGCTGAAACTGAAGAAATCTGTGCATTGAGAGAAAGGGAATTAAGGATTTGGAGAGCAAGTTAAGTTGGAGAAGGCTTCCTGGAAAGAGAGGAGTCAATTTTGAACATAAGAATTATGACTACTGTGATAGACAACTGTGGTGCCAGAAGCGATGAATGACAATTATCTGCATTCAAAAGGGTCGGAGACCACTAATGACATGCACCTCTGTTTTATCTTAATTAAGTTTCCAAGAGGTGGAGTTCATCTATCCGATAATGGCCGGAATGATGATTTGGAAATAGGAAAAGATATTGATACACTTGTTGTTAAGATTGAGAAGGAGTTGAGTGTTGTCTGCGTATTTGGAAGACAAACAGTCATGTGAGTGGATGAGAGCAGTAAGGGGTTGAACGTACATATTATAGAGAATTGGGGATAGAGAAGAGCCTTGAGGATATGAGGGCATAGGGATAGGAAGTAAAGGGTGGTACAAACAAGAGTGATCAGTGAAAAAAGAGGACAGTCATTGGCATTGCAGACATCGTAAAACAATGAAATAAAGATGCAAAAGAAGGTTAGAATGATCAACCATATTGAAGGACATGGAGTGGTCTAAAAGGTCCATTGCCACATCCTTCAGCTGGTCAAGCTTAGAACAGAGATCATTAAGAGGAGCAGTGTGAACAGAATTTGTGATATGCATGAGGGGAAGGACAGCTTGAGAAGGATGTAGAAGAGAATGTGCCAATGAAAAAATGAAGTTCAGAAGTGATATGGACTTCAGGAATTTTAGCATGATTGGGAAGAAGTGAGACAGGGAGGTAAATAGCAGGAGTAGCAGTTGTGTCATATCAGCATAATCAATATGGAGATACAGAAAAGGCCCAGAAGGGTGAGGTAATATTGCCTTCACTGTCCTCAATGTATGCCCAGCAGTAAATTGCTGAAAAACTGCACAATGCATAATACAATTATGAACATGCTCATGCCCACTGCTCATGCAACTCTGCTGATACGTATTCTCTGGACGATGTGCTGGATAGTGTCACTGTTCTAATGCAACTGTCAACAGTTCTACAGTATTATGGGTGTTCCTGTAATATTCTCCCACCACATCAAGTCTGTAGGGGACAATGAGTAGCCTCTCCTTGTCCACAATTCCTGCTCCTCCTGTGATGCACGTCCTTGCAACTCTATAATTTGTGTCAGGATAATGCATTATAGGGTTCCGTTTTTTACGTCTGATGTGCCTTCTCATCACTTGCTACTATTGCTAACTCTAATTTGTCTGTTAAATATGCTGCTTCTTTGGCTGCTGTGTCGGTGGCATCATTGCCATGTGTTATGAAATCGGTACCATTTGAGTGGGCGGAGTACTTCACGACTACCAATGACATAGGCAGTGAGAGCGTGTCAATCAATTCAGATAATGCAGCATGCTGCACTGACATGCCATCTGATCGCTGGAACCCTCCTCGTTTCCAGTGGGACAATCCTGAATGTATGGTGGATGTTGCATAGATTGAATCAGAGTAGATCGGCATCTCATGTTAGCGTATAATTGTAGGGCTGTTATTAATTACACTTGTTATGCTGATTGCGCAGAGTAGTGCAGAGCAAACTCCTCATTGCTATTACCTCAAGGTCTCCATCCTCACTATGTACAACTGATGTGCTGGTGTGCCTCAATCCCCTGCTCTGATCGATCGTCGATGAACAATCAACAAACGCAACATCTCCCCCATCAGGTGGTTCCTTAAACTGGGGTATGTCATTATATACATCAACATATGTGGATTAGTCATGTTCATAATTGCCTTTTTCTCTTGGTTCAGTGATAAAGATTGCAGGATTCTCAGTACAGCACCTTACAATCTTAATTGCAGAGTTGGATATGATGACTTCATAGCCTGACACTCACTGTGTCATGAGGGTGCTTTTACGTTGACTCTAAAATCACAAACAGGGCATGCTCTACATACAGTGTCACTGCACAGCCCAACGTTATTATCGCTGATTCCTCAATAGCAAAGGCTGCAACCACCAATGCCTGCTCACATGGGAAATGTCCCTCCATTACCAATTCTAACAGCCCACTGTAATATGCTAGGGGTTTGTACACTATCGAAGATTTCTGTGTGAGGACAGTCGTCATCACATATTCGTTTGAATGGAAAAACAAGAGAAACTCTTCTGCATAATCTAGTATTATTAAAACTGGGGCAGTCATAATTGTTTTCAATTTGTCAAATGCCTCAATCAATTCTCCTGTCCACTTAATTTCTTATTGCTCTTTCTGTGGTTCTTTTAATGCTTGGAACAAGGGTCTGATATACGTGGTATAATCAAAAACCCAGAATCAACAATAGTTGCACAGTCCAAAAAATTGTTGCATTTCTCTCACTGTCGCTGGGTGGGGTGTGTGATGGAAAGCTTCGTTATGGTGTCACCTTCCTTCCTTCTGCTGATATTATCTGTCCCAGATAAATTACCTCTTTCTGGCAATGCTGTAATTTTTCTTTGTCCACTTTTTATCCCTTTACTGCCAATAATGTTAGGAGCTTCACTGAATCTTCCCTACATTGCTCTTCCATGACGCTACACACCAACAAATCATCAACATATTGTTTCACTGTGCTCTGTGCCTCTATGTTCACCAACTCCATTGGTAACACTCTGTTAAACACACTATGGGATTCACAGTACCCCTATGGGACTCTTGTGTGCTGGAATTATTTCCCTCTATAGGTACACACAGTGTGGTATTGTGAGTCTGGTTGCAATAGAACAGGAAATAAGGCATTTTATATCAATAAGTGGGTATATTATATAACATTTTTGCTGGATTTGATACAATTGGGAACCCTGCCTCCACAAAATTGTTCAAGGGGTGCACATCTTGTATGAATCACCATTTTACTTCCTTTGCCTTTTCACTGGGTACACAGTCATGTTACATGGGGATTGTGATGGTAGTATTATGCCTTGCTGTAGCAGCGCAGCTGTTGTCTAATATATTCCTTTATCTGCCTCTATTGACATGGGGTATTGCTTTACTCAGGGTACTATTGCTCCCTTCTCCAATGTAATTCTAACCACTCTTAAGCTGTAAATGAGACCTACATCATGGGGATTACTGGTGCTTAATTCTTTGGGCACTTTCTCAAAATGTTCATGACAATGTGGTGATATTCTTTTAGTCAATAATATTCTTTGGGGGAACTCTCTGTATTATATTTTCAATTGGCATGGGATGCCTTTCTGGAAAATACACCCAGTTTCACTGTCCTCTTCATGGAACAATTGTCCGTCAGGAATGTCGGTAAGTCACATCGCTAGATCAATAACTAAAACTTTTCTCCAATCAATGTCTTCCTCATCTGTCAAGTGCAAAATGACTCTCTCCTCCCTCGCCACTGCTGCTTCTATATGCACAATAATAACTGTTCCACATTCAATGTCTGTCGATACATTAGGTCTGACCAAATACTCCGTGGGTAACCTCAACACCTTGTTCTTTATTCTGGGGACCTACCCCAGAAACACCTGGACTCCATAGGAGAACAAGTCTGCAGTAAGTGACACTCATCTCATAACTCTCTGACCGCAAAATGCTTGAATTCATGTTTTGGCATTTACATAATGAATACCTGGTTTGGAACACACTATGCCCTTATCTGTGAACAAAATGGTCATGTTCAATTCGAGCATCAAATCTCTTCCTAAAATGTTCACTGAATTGCTTTGCGAATGTAACAAAAGTACTGACAATGTACACAACCCAATTGTGACTGGTAAATCATCTATAAAAGGAACCGTTAACATAGCCCCAGAAAATCCCTGTGCATATATAAACATGTCTGACAATGGGAATTCCCCCTCTGTAATGCAGGAACTAGTTGCCCCTGTGTCAAATAAGAAAGAGAATGTCCTATTCCCTATTCTCACTTCCACCCTTGGTTCCTCTTCTGGGTATGGAGTTACTGATAGTAGTGGACACACCAGAGCCCTCGGCGGCCTGTCCTATTGTGTATACATGATTGTGCCTGTGGGTAAAATAGGATTCCCTCCAGTAACTGTGCCCCCTCCACTCCCCCAAATGCTGTATAACACTACTGTTATCAGAATATGTTCCCACTGTTGTGCTGTCTGCTGTGCTTGTAAAGCATTCAGTTGATGTTTTTGAACTTGGGGATGTTTCTGTTGCTGTCTATAATCATGTGTATTTGTCGGGGCGAATGACACCTGCTGTGCTTGCTGTGCAATGTAAGAATACTGTGTCTGCTACTGTGGAGAGTACATGGGTGCAAAATGTGCTGCCCTTCCTTTATGACCATGAGGCTACAATCCATATGGTGCCATCCTCTGCTTCTGCATCCTCCTGCATAATGTCCTTTCATGTCACATGTCCACTATTGTCCTAAAAAATTCCCATAGGCACAAAATCTAGGTCTCTCTCTATCAAATCCTCCTCCACATACTTGTCCAAATCCTCCTCCTCTTCCTCTTTGTGAGTGCACTCTCCCTGTGGGATTATACATTTGTTCTCTTCTTTCTCTATTAAATCCCATTGGTGCTGCCTGCTGATAACCCTGCTGATAATGTTCCTTGCCTGTGTTTGTGATCACTGCTCCATCTAGTGCTATACTCCTTTTGTACTAAGTTGGCTTCCTCACTCACCCTGTCTTTCACTTTCTTCCTTTCCTTCTCCAGTTTCAACCTAAGAAATGAACAATATGCAATTGTATTTCGGGCCATGTTTTCATCTCTATCTCTACTACCTTTCCCAAGTTAGTTTGCATGCTATCAGGAAGACCTATGCATTCGATGTGATGAAATATGGGAATACTTTTGTCGCACCCCACTCCTGTTTCTAAGTGCCACTTTTCTTTCACCACCTCAATATACTGTGCAGGGTCCTCCTCTGGGTTGATTTTTCACATCATTACACTAGTCAAGTCTGATGCATCTGAGTATGTTACTCTTAATGCCTTCCGCGTGTTCACCCTACAATTATTAAATGGTGATCCATCATGCTGATTACAGTTTTCTGTTACCCCAGCATATCACGCCCTTTTCCACAGGTCATCTGCAACTATCAAAGCAAATAAACCCTTCATATCCCCCACTGCTAATGTTATTCCTGCCGTTCACATTTCCATTTTATGAATACACTTGCTGTCCCCACTGTAAGTGTTGGCAACTTAGTTATTAAATTATGTTTATCTTTCTGGGGCCATGGGATGTACTGAGTCAATCCTGCCCACCTCTGTAAAATGGAAGCCTTTTGCTCTGCTCCATGCTAGTGGGTACAATTTTTACTTTTTTCCCTTTTGCCATGGCCACATGGCCTTGCAGATGTCCATGATTCCATGCTCACATTTACTGGGGTAGCCCCTCCTCTTCTGCTTGCTGGTCATCATCCTGGACATCATCAAATTTCGCTTTATTATCCTCCCATTCCTCTTCCTTGTCCCCATGCACTGAATCACAATCAATATTGTGAAGTTGCCCCACACTTGGAGCAATCACTCTTTTTCAAATTGGTTGCCTCTCTCTATCTGGCATGCTCAGCTGATCCCCCCTCGGCCTATGCACAATAACTACTGCTTGCTGGTTATCCTAAACATAACTTGTCCTCTCCATTTATCTGGAACCGTTCCTATGCTTTGTCCCTCTCTTCTTGCTTGTCTTTCTTTCTCTAGTTCATCCTTTGCTTCTCACACCTGGTGTTCTAAATGCACCAGTGCATCATTCTCTACCTGCAACACAAGAGCAGTTTGTGCGTCTTCTCTCATCTTTCCTGTCCTTTTGTCAATGTCTTGGTCAGGGGATTTAATCCAGGGATTGATATATCACATGGCTGGCTGTAACACTAACTGTCCAGGCATGGTTGATGCTGGAAAGCATTGCGGAGGAGGAGGAGCAGTTGGCAGAATTCATATTTCGTTCCGCTTCATGTTACTACATTTAGACTTTCTTTCCTCCTCTTCCTCAAACATCTTCCACACTTCAAGAATGATTAATCTATTTTATTACTTCATTCTCTTATGTGTGGTGGTCAAATATGTATACATGTTCTGCAGAACTTCTTTCATGTGCGTTCCCTCCATGGGCCATGATTTAAACATTTTACCCACTGTTTCCTGCACACACGATGTGTAGTTCTTACTATTGATTTGCACATGTGTGCCAGTGGGGTGTCCATAATACACAATTGTGTACTCTACTTAACAAATGTATCAATCAATGCTGTTCCAGCAGCGTTCATCACTTCTTTCCCTTTTCCCTTATTCAAATCCCCCACCCACCTTTTATGACATACTCGAACAAAAAGCGCGTTAAACAAAATTCTAATCCAACTCACACCCTTTCATACACATCAATATATATCATAACAAACCTCAACTCTTCTCAACACAAAAAATATTACTCTTCCAAATACAACAATCAATAATTATACAAAAACACCACTGCTATACAACCAAGTGCTCTCCTCATATGAGGGACTGTCCAATGCTACACAGCATGCCCTTCTCCCTCGAGGAATATCCTGTTTTCTTCACAACACTATACCTATGGAATGCTGTCTTCCCTTAATACAATAGGGGTATCCTCTTCTTCAATATCTCTTTGTAATTTCTACTTCTACAACCATGTGGTCTCTCCAGGTCACATCAGCAGGATATTGCTCCATAGTTCACCAGAAATATCTCTTTTACCTCTTCTTCTAGGTCTCAACCATTAAAAAAACAACAAATCATACATATGTGTGCAGCTATCGTTCTTTTTGACTGGGTATACTCATGTGATATTCTGAGATCTCCGAGGTCTCCCGATGTCGAACCTCCCTCAACTACATGCACGCCCCCTGGCCCAGTGTGCATCCCACCACATTGGGCAGGACTCTCGAAGAACTCGGCTCCTGCTACCTCATTGTTCTGAACACATAATTCTGGTCTTGAGGGGTCAACAACACTGTCCAACAGGTGCGAATAGGAACATTCTACTTCCTGAGGACGCTGGAGATCTCGCTGGGGCCTCCAAGTGTAAACAAGCTCCCAATAATCAACACCAACCAATATAAGGGAGAAAACCAAGTTGCACGAAGAAACCAGCTTTATTTACTCCATTCGGCCTGTAGAAGGTCCACAGATGTCCTCAGTTACTTACTAGTAACCATGTGGTTATAAACCAAACAAATGATATTATTATATTCATAGAAAAGCAATATTTACAAGCTGTCTTTGGTTGTTAGAATACATTGTTATATACATTTCTTCTTTTATTTGTATAATCATTATCTTTGAGTCTGCCCAGAGTCCATCATACTATGCAGGATTTCAGGTCCCAGACATCATCGGACCATGTTCTAATTGCTTGGCACTCCAACATGCTGACATTGCTACAATACTGGTGCCTGTCACTGATGTGGTGTTGGATGCTACACTTATCTACAACAGTCCAATTAACTTCTGGTAGGAAAGGAGAGATCAAAATGTTGTCCTGGTTAAAGGACTATCAAACGTACTCCTATCTCATCTTTCAATGCCATGCACCAACTTCCAATGCAGTTTGTTCAACCTTGGGCAGCTTGTTCTGTACTTCCTTCTGATACATGCTACTGCTGGCAGGTGTTTGATCTAGCTTGGTCATGACTTGCACATCTTATTCATTGCAGTGTGAGGCCAGTGTATTAGACCTTTTAGCTTCAATGTATTCAACCTGTTAATGTGTTCTTCGTGCATTCATTAAACAGCTTTCACCACTGGGGTCGCTGTCGGTATATCTTGCTAGTGTGTTATTGGCAACCTTAACGTGTGCACCTGGCAATTAACTTTGTGTATTTCTGTCTGCTCGCAACAAAACTAACTCAATTATTGCTTACCTAAACTGGAACCATGAGAAAGGTCTACTCGTGCAGTTTTAGCTATCCTCCCTGTCTTTCAGCCTTGGCATTTTCAGTCATCTGAGCACCACCGTGGACCAACAGAAATTCCTATTTAGCTATTTAAACTGTAATGCTGTGCTTTTTTAACCGTATGCCATGCAGGGCCTTGCAAGAGGAACAATGGCACTTCTCTTATCATTTATGATGCTGCCTTAAATATATGCCATACCTAACTCTGCATACCATCATTTACTACATTCCCTCTCTGTGTATTCATCAACCTAACCCCCTACAATGTGACAAACTTGCTTCCTACAGTGTGGCAAAACTAACTATCATGTTTTTGTTACATTCTACATGGCGGTGGCATACACAAAATTATACTTTATTCTACTTTTCTTATTTTATATGTTTGCTCTCGATTTTGGAATGGGCGGGGCGTGGACTTATGTGGGACTGGCCCTATCTGCACCATCACAACCTTCGGCCATAGAAGGCAAAGAGGTTGACTAGACCGGTACACAAACTTGATAATTGAAAGAGTACTGTTGGAATTCGGAAACCCAAATTGGAGGTAAACATCTCCCTCCAGGCACATAACTACATTGCCTAGCACATACGTATCCAGAAGGGAAAGGAAAGGCAGCAGCTGTATCCCAACACGCTGCACACCCTCTGATATTAAAATGAATCCAACTGGAATGTAAGGCCGAAAGATAGAGAAAACAGAAACGCTCCAAGTAATAGGGCATTTAAAGTACAGCATCCTGACATGGTTCCCTCCTCAATATATAAAAGAAGACAGAGAGGGCAAACTCCAGCATGGGCAAGCCGAGCTGAACAATATAACACAAGCAAGCTAATAGGCCACAAATGATCTCCAATATGTCACTATGGCAAACTAAGATTGAAAGAATGTTTCGAAATGAGATCTGCTAAAACACCAAATCTTCACTCTTAATTCGACAGTCATTTGAATGGACACCTGTGTAAAGGATGCCCCCATGAAAGTCATGGCAAAAAAGTGTGATATGAGCAAGTTTATGGAACAGCTATTGAAAGTGGAGGAAAGAGTGGGCTGTGTAGAGGAGTCGGATAACAAGGTGTGGGATATAAAAGGCAAGTAAAAGAACTGAAAAGAACAGAAAACTAGCTAAAGGATCGAAGTAGAAGATGTAATAGCCACTTCTTCGCAGTCCCAGATAAAACAGAAGGGGAAGATGCTACAACCTTCTTAGAAAAGTGGATTCCTAACACACTGAAGCTAGAATGTGAATTCTGTCTGGAAATCCAGTGGGCTCACAGAGTGCAGAAGAGGGAGAGTGATAATCTTAAATCCAATGGCCACTAACAGCATGCTTCCTTAGATATCAACATCTGCAGCAAAAACTGTGCATGTTAAAAAAGAAAAAAAAGAATTTTCTGTTAAGGACATGCAATCTATCCATTGGAAAACTGTTCCACTGGAACAGTGCTCATCAAGAAACGTTTATTGGTGGTGAGGCTGATGCTTAGAAAGTGGACTGTACACTATGGACTACTAGACCCTGTGAGGATCAAAATCACAAAGGATCAGAGAATAAGAGCATTTACAGATCCAGAAGAACTTTAGGAATTCTTACTGAAACCGGATGAGCAAGCAATGTATGTTACACAAGTATTCCAGGAGGGAAGGCCTGGAAAAGAAGGCATGGGATGCCAGTTGAGAAGGGACTGGAGATGAGATTTAACCCAGATAGGCTTCAAACTTATATAGGATGACTGATACGTGAACATAAATTGTCCCCTGCTGGACCTATGGCTGGTAGACAAAGGGAAAATTAAAGATCGACAATAAAAGCCCTCATAGACCTGGAAGTCAGAAATCTCAAAGGATTATGGGAGAGAAGTGCCCCATAGTGACAAAAAATAACCACATTTCTGCAGACATAACTTTGACTCAGGGAGAAACTGTACAGCAAAAAACTATGTGGACAGGTTACCTCAGAATAAATGACACTGTTGATTAAAATATTAAAAGAGCTGAACTAAAAGATGCCATCTGATGAGAATACGCATGGCATTCCAGGGATAAAAGGGGGGTGCAGATAGAGGAGAGGCGGGAATGGGGGACACACAACAGGTTTCGACAATGCAGCTCACTGAAAGTTTTGGGTTCACAAGAACGGATGCAAGAACGGATGCCCTGCTTGCTCTCAATGGTAAAAAAATTGCCTTCAGAGGTGGAGGGAAGAGAATATATGGAGATGGAGAAAAGACAGGCAGAGTTAGAGATGAGAACTTTGCTATAGTTACACATTTGTTGTTATCTCTGTTGATACTATTTAGCAAGCAACAAATTAGAAGACGCAATTGCTGCAATACAAGGACACAGATAATGTCTAGCGTAATCTCTTGGAAATGGAAATAGTAAGAATCCAGAGACAATTCAGAGTTGGAACCAGAGATGCACCCAGTAGAAGACTATAATTCCTGATATAATGTCAATGGTCTAAATAAATCAATATAAAGTAAAATGGCTCCTAGCTATTTAGCTTCCAAACAACTGGATGTGGCATTAATACAAGACAAAAATATATTTAGCCATGGAGCAGAAGGTTTGTGATGATCAGCCTATGCATAGGAGCGGGGACTATAGTTCTAGGCTCTGTGTATGCTCCCACAAGTGACAGACATAATTTCATTTGATATCTGAATAGAATATTATCTGAAATATTAGAACCCTGATACTACTGTGTTAAGAATGATTTCTCTTTTAGCAACTTTCCCTCCATATTCTATGGACCCCCAAACCTTTGGCTATTTTTTTTACACTATGGGCCTCATTACACAGATGGCGGTGGACCGGCTTGGTGGAAAGGGGAATTACCGCCCTATTCCAAGGTTGGTGGGGCGGTAATTCCCCCTTCCCCCATTGCCCTTCCCCATTCCCATTTTTGCCCCATAGGGCTCTATGGGAATGGGGAAGGCGCTAATTACGGCACCGCAAATTGCGGTACCGTAATTAGCTCCCTGGTCCCTTTGCGGGTTGGTTTTTAACGCCTGCAAAAAGCAGGCGTTAAATTCCCCATCCCGCAAAGGGACCTCGTAGTAGGGCGGTAAGGGTTTACCGGTACCAGTAAAATACCGGTACCGGTAAACCCTTACCGCCTACCATGTAATGAGGCCCTATGTCCTGACGTTTTGCAGTGAAGTGAACCCTTCAGCTTCACTCCACTTGGCTTTTGCTCACTTGTCAAGGGGAAACTGACTAGTCCTCCACACTGTCAGTACTGGGAAACTATGTTTCCCTCACTTTTTCATTTTGTTAGCTGTTTGGGTGGGTTTTTCATGTTGCACACAGCACCTTACAGTGCACTGCAATGGGGATACTTTTGTATCACCCTAGACTACTCACAAAGGGATTTTTGGTTACGTGCAGATGTTCTTAAGGACAAACTGGTGGCAGCAGTTATGTTTTCATGATTAGCAAAGTACTTTTTATTATCCTTTTCGTGTTTACTGCATTTAGGTACAAACAGTGGTTAGTGTCCTAACATGGCTGTGGCACACGGCCTTTCATTTGTTCCTTGGCCGCTGCGGAGCAGGTGTAAGTGGATCTAGGTCACCTGGCCTAAACCCCGCCCACCTGGTGCCTTCCTGGTTGCCGCTCGTTTTCACCACTTAGCAAGCCCCGCCCACCTGGTGCCTTCCTGCTTGCCATTCCTCTTCACCACTTAGCAAGCCCCGCCCACCTGGTGCCTTCCTGCTTGCCACTCCTTTTCACCACTTAGCTAGCCCCGCCCACCTGGTGCCTTCCTGCTTGCCGCTCCTTTTCACCACTTACCAAGCCCCGCCCTCCTGGTGCCTTCCTGCTTGCCGCTCTTTTCCCTACTTAAGGAGCCCTCCAGCCTCTTTTCCTTTGCAGCTGGGGAGCAGGTGTAAATGGATCTAGGTCACCTGGTCTAAGCCCCGCCCACCTGGTGCCTTCCTGGTTGCTGCTCCTTTTCACCACTTAGCAAGCTCCACCCACCTGGCGCCTTCCTGCTTGCCACTCCTTTTCACCACTTAGCAAGCCCCGCCCATCTGGTGCCTTCCTGCTTGCCACTCCTTTTCACCACTTAGCAAGCCCCGCCCACCTGGTGCCTTCCTGCTTGCCGCTCCTTTTCACCACTTAGCAAGCCCCGCCCACCTGGTGCCTTCCTGCTTGCCGCTCTTTTCCCTACTTAAGGAGCCCTCCAGCCTCTTTTTCTTTGCAGCTGGGGAGTAGGTGTAAGTGGATCTAGGTCATCTGGCCTAAGCCCTGCCCACTTGGTGCCTTCCTGGTTGCCGCTCCTTTTCACCACTTAGCAAGCCCCGCCCACCTGGTGCCTTCCTGCTTGTCACTCCTTTTCACCACTTAGCAAGCCCCGCCCACCTGGTGCCTTCCTGCTTGTCACTCCTTTTCACCACTTAGCAAGCCCCGCCCACCTGGTGCCTTCCTGCTTGCCACTCCTTTTCACCACTTAGCAAGCCCCGCCCACCTGGTGCCTTCCTGCTTGCCACTCTTTTCCCTACTTAAGGAGCCCTCCAGCCTCTTTTCCTTTGCAGCTGGGGAGCAGGTGTAAGTGGATCTAGGTCACCTGGCCTAAGCCCCGCCCACCTGGTGCCTTCCTGGTTGCCGCTCCTTTTCACCATTTAGCAAACCTCCACCCACCTGGTGCCTTCCTGCTTGCCACTCCTTCTCACCACTTATCAAGCCCTGCCCACCTGGTGCCTTTCTGCTTGCCGCTCTTTTCCCTACTTAAGGAGCCCTCCAGCCTCTTTTCCTTTGCAGCTGGGGAGTTATGTCACCTGGCCTAAGCCCAGCCCACTTTCTTAGCCCTGCCTCTTCCTTCCTGCTCTTAACTCTTAGATGAAGGGCGTCTCTCACCCGGGTGTCCAAAGTGAAGGGCAGTCAAAGAAAAGTGCTATTGCTGTTTGGACCTGTTCGGACCAGGAGGATCCAGGCTCCGACCCCCTGCTAAGACAGCAGGTAAGCTTGCACCAACATTTGCTTAAACCCTCTGTCCCAACAGGCCATCCCCACCCTCTCTGGTCTCCCCGTGTTGTTCCCTTGTGAACCCCCCCCTTCCTGCACACAGGAGTCTGTCCTGATACATTCTGGTTTCACCATCACCGTCTTGTAGCCAATGCTGGATTTTACTTTTATGGACTTAATTGATTCATGGTGCGTTACCCTATCTCAACTCTCATGCTGGAATTCCTTTGCATCTTGTACTCATGGTGGCCCTGAATCATGCTGTTCCATCTTCATCTTGTATCCTGGCTTTCAACATTATATGTTACTACTGACTTCTGCAATTGTATTTCCTCTCCTCTCTTGCTTCTCCACTCTTTTTGACTGCTTACTCTCTGTTCTCTCCTCCCCTCCCCTCTCCCTTTTCCCATCTCCTCCTCTCCTCCCCTTACTTTCTTCTATGCACTTACTCTATCAGAATTGTCCCTGGACCTACTATGATAGCAACCTCGTCTGTCGCTCCCCTATCCTCTTACTGTTACCCCCCCTCCCTCCAGCACTATCTGAAACGTTGTCAGGCCTAGTACGATAGTCACTTGTTTTGTTCCTCCCCTCCCTTTCTGCACCCCTCTCCCTCACCTTTTGTTTTCCTCCCGCTCTACCAGAAATGTCGTCAGGCCTAGTACGGTAGTCGTCTGTCTGTTTCCATTTCCTTCCCACTCTGCCCGTCCCTTCCTTATCTATTTCTTAGCACTTGCACTATCTGAAATGTCATCAGGCCGAGTACGATAGTTAATTTCACATCCTTACTGTTCATGGCCTGTAAGAATGTTGTTGTATTTTCCCTTGTTCCCTTCCTTGCCTTGAAGCGCTTTGAAACACATTGTGTATAGGCGCTATATAAATAAACTATCATATCATATCATATCATATCATCTTGTCTTTTTGCCTTCTTTCTGCCTTGCTAGATCAGGGGCTTCCTTTTAAGGCCATGCCTTGCTTTTCACGGGATAGTGCATACCATGTGTGTGGGATCCAAGGAAGTGGGTTGGGACTGTCGGATACCAATCCACATGCTGGTGCCAGTATGTCTACAGTGGATGCATGAGTCAGACCTACAATGGTCCCTGTTTGGACATCCGCTGGTTTGCACGTGTGGAGCAGATCTTTCCATTGGAGGGCTGAGTCTGATAACTCACCTGGCTTTGGGATAAGAAGAGGTGTCCCGCAACCATTACAGCAGATATGAAGAGGAGCCAAGTATCGTTTGTAGCAGGCAGAAGGAGGAATATCTGTGGAAGAATCCTAAAGAGGCCTGATGATCAAATCTTGCTGCATCCCCGGTGGAGCCCTGCATGGCTACTAATCTCAGAAGACCCTTGTTGGTGCTTCGACCCTTTGGACTGATGGGAACAACCAGTCTGAATGGCTTCTCGTGGCCCTGCAAGTTGGAGTCTTCAGAGGTGTCCCTGGGCCTTCCAGTGGGCTGACTTACTCCACTTTGGGCTATTGTGGTAGAAGCATAGCCGTTTTGCATTTTGGCTTGGAGCTTGAGTGGTCTTCAGCTTGTCCAGCAAGTAGTTTTCCAGCAAAATTCCATCTCCCCACCATTTTTGGGTTCTAACATAGAAGCCTTTCTTCAACTGCTACATCTGTGACTCCTGCTGTCACCATGCATCAGTGACCGTCCCTGCTACCGGATTTCCTGCCTCTGGTCGAGTGCCTAGAGTAGGCCTGCATCAGTGTTTGCTGCATTAATCCACAGGAACAGGTTGCACCAGCTCCTGGACCCGACCGGAACCTCACTTGCATCTGCAGCTCCTGGGCACCTTCAACCGGAACCAAAGGCAGGAAAATGTACCTCATGTAACCCTCCAATGACCCACCAGTTGAGGAATAATTGGAGTATGGGTGGTAGGTAACAGTGATATTTACCAGTACCCATATTTCCAAACTTTTGAATGTTTGCAGAACTTTTGAATTGTTTTATAACTCTTGGCTGTCGCAATGATTGTGGTCTGTGGACTGTCAGTGCTAATCGAATTACTTACCTTCCCTTTCACATATTGTGTGGGAGTGAATTGATTTTTCTGCCCTGACCAAGTCTGATTGAATATATGTTTTTTTTTTCTTTATTTTTTATTTTTTATTTATTGTGATTTTGGTTGTTCATACCCAACCTTACACATGTAAACAAAGAGAAAAAATACAATTCAAGATAAAGCACAGTCAAAATCTTCAAAATACATACAGAAAGACTTGCATAAAAAGAAAACAAATAAAATAGTAAACTCAGGTACACTCATTGAAACACCATTGGTAATTCAGGTAGTGTTCAATATACTCCATAACAATGTAATTCTCTATTCACCAACTAATTCGAACTAGGCCTGCACACTGCAGGAGCTTCACCACTGAAATAGTCACTGCAGTATCTTCCCCACTAGAGATTCAAGTAAAATAATCCCCCATTACTAAGTAATCAGGATTATGAACAACATGGCCTAGTCACAACATTCTCTGAGGCTACAGTGAAGGACATGCCATGAGAATATGCACCCTAATCTGTACCACCTGTTTGTTATTACATAAACAACATTCTCCTGTATCCTCATCCAGAGGCAACCTGATAGAGCAAATTTCGCCAGAGGGGAGCAGATTTAATCTGTACCGCAATAACTGTTGGCACCAGTATCCATTAGGAAACTTGTTTAGATATTTTAGCGTTATCCCCAGAGGTTTGTCATGGTGGGACAGGCTCTTGTAAAGTTTAGAAGATCTAATTTTAGATATTTTCAATATCCAATCATGATCAAACAGTCCTTTTTCTAACTGACATTGGGTTGGAAATAAGATTGTCCAACGATTCATCACAACTACACAATACTTGACAACTATTTTTTTTAAATTCATCAATGGGCCAAAGGATGGTATATTCATAATCTCAGCTTGGTCAGAGTATAAAGACCCCTGATGTGGGGCTAGCAATTTTCTATATCGCTTGAAAATCCTGCACTCCAGATGAGAACCCAGTGATGTTAAACCCAACTCAAACCGTAAGGTTTCAATTGAAACACAATTAAAAAAAATCAAGGCCCACTTCCACACTATAGACTCCACCCTATCGTAACTCAAAGACCTGGTTTTTTATACCAATCTCCATGCCATATAAGAGTTTTGGAAATAATTTAATCTAAACAATTTTAACAAAGGGCATATTGAAAATCTGCAGAGCCTAGAGTTGATTTTCCTCATTTGGGTGGATAATTGTGTCTCCTTGGCTATGATGTATGATGTTAAAATGCCCCCATTATCAGCAGTATCTAGACCAAAGCCCAAGTAGACAAATCCTTGACATGGGTTAACCCTCGAGTTCCCTATAGACCAACTGTAGCCCATTTGTTTATTAATGTTATATTGAAACCTAATAATGCTTGTTTTATTAATGCTGAGTTTGTTCCTAGATGAATATCCCCATATCAAATCGAACTACCTCTGCAAGCCCACCAGGGCTCTATCAAGAAGGATCATGTTGTCAGCATAAGTGAGATAGGCACTGTCAGAGTGGATATCCTGGGTGGAGCAAAAAAAGATTTAGCCAGAAATGGTCCCAAGTTTGACAGAGTCCGCTTTTAGATTCCAAGTGTTCCATCAAGGCTCCTTGCCGGTTCAACTGAACCTGAAGAAAGGTGGCGTCATATAAATGAACTAAGATTGAACGAAAAGCAGGGGTAATCAACCATTTCCTCAGCTTTTGCTACTATAGGTTACGGTTTATGCAGTAAAATGCCTGGTAGTAATCAATAGCTGCTATATATGCCCAAAGACTACCGGCCCTCATTGATTCCTCCTTTAGGCAGTTGACTACAAAACTGTTCAGATCAGTTCCTATTGCTCTGAGAAAGCCTGTTTGATAGTTGTGAAAGTGGCTGGTAGAGGATGCCAAACTCTCCAGTTCCATCAGCACCAGCTGCAAAGATTTTACTTTCGCAGTAAAGAAGGGAGATATGAAGATAGTTGAGAGGACTATTACTATCGCCCTTCTTATAAATGTGTACTATCACTGCGAGATCCCAAGAAGGGGGGGTCAACCCAGTTGATATAATTCCTGAGAACATAACATATAGGACACTTGCCCACAGTTGGGAATCTCCCTTTAAAACAGCATCATGCAACCCATTAGGGCTTGGTGCCCTTGAGTTTTAGGCTTTTCTAATTATGTCCTCACTGATACGGTCAGGTCCCAGGGGCTTACCTGACAGTCAAAGGGGGTGGCATTGTCAGACTCTCTATAAAGGTGTAAAAAAATATTTAAGCAGATGTTATCAGGGATTGGGTTACTTAATGAGTGTTCTTTTTGAATGTTGTATGTTCATTTTATTAATCTACTCCCAAAAATTACAGGAGTCATTCATAGTTAAGCGAGAAAGGGAGGAGAAGCGTTTTTGTACTATCGCAGTGAGGCCTAGTCACCAAGATGGTGTTGAAAGGGGGTATGAAAATGGATGCCCCGTGTCCTGCTCAGTGGTCCCATCTACGCGAAAGTCAACCAAAGATAACATTGCATAAGGGCAAGGGGCGAACCGACTACTGGAGGCACTTGGTCCGAGTTTTGTACTGAGAAGTAAAGGATGCAAGGGGCCTGATGACCCCTTGCTCCCACACATTCCCCCCTTTCGTTACATCTAAAGTAACAAATCATGACACTTTATTCTTTTCATTCTCCCTTCGTTAGTACTCAGCTTCAGCAACTGCTTCTTCCCAGGCTGGGGCACCCTTTATTGGCATCCATGCTCTGTATACACTTCTCAAGCTATTCCCTCTTCTTGTATATTCATCTGGAGTGCATGTTAAGTATATCCCAATTCTGTTGGTTCCTTGATTGTGGTGTGGTATAAATTATCGACCCTGTCCCCATATTGCCTGTAGATGGCAGTCATCCTGTACTTTGGAGTGTTATGTTCCCCTGTTTGTATTTGAGCATCTATCATAGTTGCTACCATTGTCGGTCGGCCCATTGTTACCATCATCATAGTTGAGGTAGGCATGCTTTTTGCACAACACCGGAGTCCTAATTGGCACACGCAGAAGAATAGGAGCACAAAGACGATGATGGGGCCGAGTATTTTCATCATTACATTCACCCATGATGGTAACCAGCTGAACATGTTATCAAACCATGTGCTTTCTTCTGCTCCGCCTTCTGTTCTCATCCTTTCTCCTAGGTTGTGGACTGCTGTTATCACATGTGAGAGTGTGCCGTTATCTGCCTCTTCAGATGGCACGAATGTGCAACAAGCCCCCCGTATTTTTTGGCAAACACCACCGTCCATCGCCGTGAGGAGATCTCGAACATAACTGTTTTGCATTGTCATTAGGCTCAAGGCACGGAGCTCTATTTTTATAATGTTGAATCCTTCTTCAGTGTCGTTGGCCAGTTCGATAAGCTCCCAGCGCACTATTTGTAACCATTTGGCATTCACTCATGCTTGGAGCCCTGGAGTTAGGAGTGATGCGAAGAATGTCTCTGCAGATGAGAAAAGCTTGTACTTTTGCGTGATCTCAGCAAGCAGTTTTGAAGATTCGGATGAGATATAGTTGGATGATCTTTTACTTTGTGATAGCTTTGTTTTCAGCTCTGACAACTGTTCGTTATCTGGAGGTTCTGTTACTGTTAGTTGGGGCGCTGCCAATTGCTTGGCCGATTGCCCTGCTGCCGATTTGCCAGCCGATTCTCCTGCTGTTCCTTGGACATGACTTTCTGGTATTACCATCAGGGCTGTATGGAGGGTAGCTAAGGCGCAAGTACCTTTCCAGGATGCAGGGAGATGCAGGTAAGCTTGTTTGCCGCAAATCCAGTACATATCCATGAGAGCTGCGGTGCCTTTCCTCATGTCAGGTATTATTACTGTCTTATTGCATTTCTTTGCCTCCCCCATGTTCACCTTCCCTTCCCCATGGAATCATAGTTCATGCGGTACTTCTTTCTGTATTTTTATGGGCTTTTGCAGTGCTGTGATCCATGTTAGCTTAGTGACGTGTTGCAACCAAATGGGGGCACACACTTCTTTTATCCATTGGAAGGTGTCTTCAGATAGCCCCAAGAGTGCTTCTGCTTTGCATTCAATAGTTTTGTCGTGCCACTTATTCTCTGCATACCTCGTCCCTTTGATGACAAGAAATGGATCTTTGAGGCAAATTACTCCTTGGTGCCGGCTTGTGCATGTTCTCCTATTTTCCATCCTTTCTATAGTGACGGTGTGTGCCTGGAAGGTACTTTTTATCCTGCACAAAACTAAATGAATTTAACATTGAGCCTCCGACAAGGGCACTTCCTGTGGTACCAACATTTTCGGTGTCCCTGATGCATGTGGTATGAGTGAACAGACATAGCAGCTTTCATTCGTTGCTCATGTCTGAATACCATTTGTTAGATTGATCAGAGTGGCGGTGGTCTTCTATTTCATCTAACCCCAGGTCATGATAAATGTTGTATCTTTTCCCTCCCGCCCCCCTTTTCCTTCTCCTTCTCCCTCCCTCCTTGTAGCTTCTCACTTTTTGGTAATGTTTTGGGAACATTCCAGCCCAGGCAGTGTCATTGCTGTTGAATATGGCATGTGTATACTCATTAGTAGCAGCAGCGTAATATGAGGTAGGTTCTATGGCTGTCTGTGCATGCATACTTGTGTTGGCTAGGTTGCTCGGCCAATAATAGTCTGCATCATATTCATTCGATTCATAATCATTACTCATATTTATGCCAGGATGTGACAAGGAGACAATTGTTGGACCTGCAGCGGCGTGTTCTGAAGGTTGCGTTACATTTGTACCGTTAATACCAATGTTATATGTTTCTCCCCACATTGTCTTAACTCCAGTCCATATTAGGTTGGAAGCTTCTCGTATCATATTAGCCCCGCTCCCCCCTTTGTGCATGTCATTAACCAGAGATAAGAGAGTATAGTACCAGGCCATGAAAAACAACATCACTGAAAACAAAACTGCAGCACATTTCAAAACACATTCAACATTGCTAAACCTTTTAGCCCTAATGGCATCCCTATTAATATCTAACATTAATGTATTCTCCGTGATTGCATTTCGTTGGGCCATTTGTCACCTGGAGGGACGATACAAATTTGTTAAGTCACCAGAATATGTACATATATATATTTTCATTTCATGTTTACTCATTACTTCCGTTTACTATTGCTTGTTCTTTAGTTTTTTTTGTTATACATTCGTTTCAATTATGTCCACTGTTTTAGGCATTTTATAGCAGGAGAGAGATATAGTGATGAAAACAGAATGAAAGGAAGAAGGATACGGACATAGGGCCTGGCAAATCAGAGGCCGCATCGTTACTTTAGGCCTTTACATTTCTTTTTACATTTTTTACATTAAATCACATTGGGGTTCATTCCGAGGTTGTAGGTAAGGGATTACCGGCGCCTGTAAGGGCACCGATGGCGGTAATCCCTTACCTCCGTATTGCGAGTTCCCTTTGCGGGTCCCTCTTTACATCCTGCTTTTAGCAGGAGTAAATTACGGGACCCGCAAAGTGACCTTGGAGTAAATTACGGCACCGTAATTTACGGTGCCGTAATTACCTCCTTCCCCATTCCCATTGAGCCCTATGGGGGCAGAAATGGGGATGGGGAAGGGCTATGGTGAATGGGGAATTACCGGTCCATCCAACCTTTGGAATGGACCGGTAATTACTCCATTCACCATGCCGGTATTCTATGGAGTAAATAGCTCCATGGTTGCGAACCATGGAGCTATTTACTCCATGGTGTAGTCCTAACTCGGAATGAGGAACATTGTCATTGTTTCTCAGCCTCATTTGTAGTACCACTTGCACATTCCTGTTTGCTCTAAGGGAGTGCACTATCGCGTGCCCTCCTCACATCTGAGAGGTGCACCCAATATTTCAGTCCCTTAACTTTCACTGCAGCGGTCGTACTATAGATAACTTTGTAGGGGCCATGAAACCTCGGTAAATTCTATCTCCTCACAAAACCTCTCACATATACCTTTGCCCCTGGCAACAGTGGCCCACTTGTGCTGTCTGCAGCCGGTGTGGTAGTGTCAGTTGCCACATTTTCAGTAAAAGACGGTGCTATTTGTTGCACTATGCTGCGTACTGCGCGTGTCAGCTGAGGTAAGTATTCCTTAAATTCTTCCCCCAGCACTGTGGCAGCCCTGTGTGCGTCTGATGCTCTCCTAATCGTGAGAGTGTTTTGTGTATTCGCCTCCCAGTCACAATTTCATGGGGGCTCAGATGGTGGTCCTTGCATGGTTGCGTTCTGAGTTGGAACAGTGCTAGGGACCGGCAATATACCCAGTTTTTCTTTAATGTATTACGCAACTTCGATAATTTACTCTTGAGCAGGCCTTGATATTTTCTACCATCCCATTAGCCATCGGATGATAAATGGAACACAGTTTGTGCTTTACCCCCAAGAGTGATGTCACTTCCTTGAAGAGGTCTTTCACAAAGTGTGTGCCGTTGTCTGACCGTATCACATCACATATTCCCCAACGGGAGAACACTTATCGCACTAGAAATTTTGCTGCACACTTTGCATCTGGGTGGGGACATGGACCCGCCTCCACCCACCTTAAAAAGAGACAAACCACCACAATTAGATACCTTGCTCCGTTTCATCTCGCTCCCAATTTGGCGTAGTCTATGTGGAGTTCCCTGAATGGCCCTGCTGGTCGTGGCAAAGTGCCTCGCAATGTCCTCAATGTCATCCCTGAATTGTATGTTTGACATGTTATACACTCTATGACAAATTTTGACAAGTGTTCCTGTAGGTTGGGGACAAACCAATGTTCCTGGATGTCTGCGGCAATGTGTTGTTTCGCTACATGGGCTGGGAAGTGCAGCTGTTGGAATGCTACTTCTAGTAATTCTACCGGCATCACTACCTTTCCCACTGCCTCCTGTCATCCAAATGAGATCTGTGGCTGATTGTTTGCACCCCTGCTTGCTCCACAACTCTTGCTCCTCCGGTGGTACTCTCCTCTGTAGCTCTATTAGCTGTGCTATGGGTGTGTTACTATAAGCTTCTTCTAGTGGCTCTGCAGGGGCTGCTTTTACAATGCATTCGGATGCTGGTGTTATATTGAATTACGAGGCCTCCTTCGCTGCCGTGTCGGCTGCCGCGTTTCCCAATGAGATAGCATCTGTGTGGTTGGTATAGGCTTGGCATTTCACCACTGCCACTACCGATGGCTCTGCTAATGCATCTATCAATTCATTCAATAGCGCGGTGTGCTGTACTGGGGAGCCATCTGCTCTTCTGAACCCCTTTCTACGCCAGCAGGATAGTCCTGAATGGACTGTGGTAGCATATGCTGAATCTGAATATATAGTCACTGTGCATCCTTTGGCTGTGCGTAATGCTTCAATCAATGCAGTTAGTTCAGCCGCTTGTGCGGACTAATGGGACGGAGGCGCTTTTGGACAATTGTTTCATAGCTATCTTCCTCCATACGTACAACTGCCATATCCCTACATGCTTCTCCTCTGTTTCTGGGTTTATTGATGCTGACCCATCTATGAAATATACTTCTCCTTCCTTCAGGGCTTTTTCACTTGCTTTGGGAATATCGTCGCCCTCCCCCTCTTAGGTTGCACAGGAGTGTTCCTCCATGTCCTCCATTGTACATGGCTCTGTGATGAATGTTGCTGGATTTACTGTTTTACACCTGACCACATGCACATTGGGGCTTGAAATTATTATCTCGTATGCGGTTGCTCTCCGTGTTGTTAATGTCGATTTTGACCGCTCAAGACTCGCAAATAATGAATGCTCTGCATATAATGTTACTGAACATCCCATCACAATTGTGGCACACTTTTCAATGGCGAAGGCCGCAGCTGTGAGGGCCTGTTTGCACGCGAAATGACCTTGCATCACTGCATCTAGTGTTCCGCTGTAATAGGCCAATGGTTTGTGTCCTAATGATGTTTTTTGTGTCAGCGCTGCTGTCATCAGTGTTCCATTGCAGTGTGAGAACAAGAAAAATTCCCTCTCATAATCTGGGTTCGCAAGGACTGGGGCATCTGCAATAAGGTCTTTTAGTCGGAAGTACTGAGTCATCATGTCATGTGTCCATTTTATTGGGGCTCTACTCTTCTCTGCTTCTTTTAATGCTTAAAGTAATTGACGTGTGTATGCTGTGTAATCAAGGATCCATGTTCGGCAATAGTTACATATGCTAAGACATTTTTGCATGCCCTTCACTGTTTTTGGTATGATTATGTTACGTATAGCAGCTGCCCTGTCTGGGAGTATTTGTTTTCCATCTTTTGATATGAACTGTCCGAGGTATACAACTTCGGCAAGGCAGTATTGTAGTTTCCCTTTATCCACCTTGTACCCCTTGGTAGCTAACATGTTTAATAGCGTTATGGAGTCTTCACTGCATTTTTCTTCTTTTTTGGTGCAGACGAGTAAATCGTCTACGTATTGTATAATGGTGCTCTCTACATCTATGTTTCCAATATCTTCACGTAGTACTCTGTTAAAAATGCTGGGGCTTTCGCAATACCTCTTTGGGAGTCTGCAATACTCATATCTGTAGTTTTCCAGTGTGAATGCTGTAAGGTTCTGTGATCCTGGGTCAAGTGGTATGGAGAAGAAAGCATTCTTCAAGTCAACCACAGTGAAACATGTAGATTCTTTGGGTATAGTGCACAGTATTGATGGCGGGTTAGGCACTAACAGGAATTCTTTTTGAATGACGTCATTGAGTGGGCGGAGATCTTGGATCATCCTCCACGCCCCTCCTTTTGCTTTTTTGATCGGGAAGATAGCCGTGTTACACCGGGAGTTTGATGGCACTATGATACCTTGGTTCAGGAGTGCTTTTATTGTCTCCCTAATCCCTTCCTCTGCTTCTCTGGATATCAGGTATTGTTTCACTCTTGGCGGTATGGCTCCTGGTTTGAGTTTTATCTTTATTGGTGTCACTTCATGTAGTAACCCTACATCATGGGGGCCTGTAGTCCAAATTTCTAGTGCCACTTTTGCCATGTCTTCCTCAAATATTGTCGGTGGGGCATTAACACTAGCCATAAGTGGGTTGTGGACCTCCGTGTACTGGATCATGATGTCACATGGTATGCTTATTTCCATTATTATCTCTCCATTGTCTTCGTTATCAGTGAATAATTCTTCGTCAGTTATGTCTCTTAGCATTATATTCGGATCTATGCATAACACAGTTCTCCACTCGCACCCATGCGTGTCCAAGCCTTTGACCACAATACGTTTACTCGATACCTGAACTGCCTCGATGTCTATGGACATTATCGTGCCTGGCACGACATCTGTGTTTGCAGTTGGGTGGAATATAAAGTCTGATGGTGTCCTCCATTCTTTTCTCGTTATCTCAGGTACTACTCGTGCTAACACTTTGATGCCATAGATAAACATATCTATGTCAATGGGTATCCCTCGCATTAAACTTCATGCATCATTGTGCTAATCATCAACATTGCTTGTACTGGGCATACTCCTGGGGTAGAACACACTATCCCCCGCTCTGTAAATGAAATGGTCATGTTCAATTTACTTAGCCAATCTCTGCCCAGCAAGTTGATTGGCGCGTCTTTGTGGTACAGTAAGGGTATGCGCACTGTTTTTCCCCCCACCGTTATATCAAGATCTTTGGTGTAAGGAACTTTTAAAACTGCCCCAGAACCCCTGCATTTCCAAATTCCTGCCTGAGAGCGGAAACTGCCCTTCCATAAGACATGATTTTTCCACTCCTGAGTCTACCATAAAGATAAACTGCTTTTTTCCTATCTCTGCCTCCACTAGTGGTTCCTCTTCGGCACGTAGGGTGGTGGATAGAACTGGACACGCAAGTGCTCCCTGTGGGCTGTCCTAATCTGTATACCTTTCTTGTCCTGGCACTGAAAAGGCATTATCTCCAACTACTGTTAAGAAATAGAAAAAGAAATATCTGTCCACCAACCTTTCCTGCTTATCAAGAGTTTTGTAAATGTTTAAAAATACTCATCTGTGCAAAATCGTTTTGAAGGCAAAATAAAATAGCTTCAAAACTTGACAGCTGTATTCGGATCTCTCACCCTAATTTCTATCAATGGAAATGTGCGCCGCAATGCATCCCATACTTATGCTCGAACTTTGTTGAAGGGCGATCTATTGTGGGAGTCACAACTCATTGTCACTCCTGGGAACCCCACCTTCTCCCACACTGCGTCTGCCTGATCACCAACAGCGGACACTAGCAAGCTTTTCACATCACCTATCGCTAGTGGTACTCCTGCCGTGTTCTTTTCGAACGCATGTATCCATTTCCCCGCCCCTCCTGCAAGTGGGGGGAGGAGTTTCAACAAGTTGTTTTTATCCATCTGGGCCCACGGGATATAGTGTGGCCTGCCTGCTCCTTTATGTATTAACGGCATCTGCAACTTATGCTTCTTCCCTGTTTTATTTACTGGCCCTCCTTCGTCTTACTTACCAGCATATTACCTACTCGCTCCCTTAATCTACCCTGCCATCGTGGGGGTGATCATGGATCCATGTCATCGAAATGATGTGGCAGTGGGGATCCTACAGCTGCCACTCCTTCCTCGTATTCGTCTAGATCACTCCACACCTCCTCTACTTCCTTTTCTTGCTCGCCATTCTCCTCTTGTCCTTCTCCGTGCTGGCTTTCTGGGGTGGCTGGGCATATAATTCTCACTGGTTTATCATTCAGATGGAACAGTAATTCTCCTGATCGCCATTCTTTTTCTCGCCCTTGTGATATAGATGTTCCCTGAGAAAGTACGGACTGTGCTGGCTCTGGCATCACTGCACTTAGCGTGGGTGTGAGATCTGCTACGGACAATGGTGGTACTTCCCCTCCCCCAGTAGCATTTGGCCTTGGTCGCACAGTGCCCTTAGCCGCGTTATTTCCATTTGTGCATGCGCTAGCTGGCGGTCTAAATCTCTGGTTAATCGCGCTAAGTTCATATGGGGTGCACTTGTCGGGACATAAAGGCCTCCTTTGTCATATGGCGGTGGTGCTGTGGCTATTCCTCCGTTTGAGGGAGTGGGGGTGAGGCATGCCGGTATGTACAGAGGCTCGTTGTATCCTACTGATGGTCTTGTTATTAAGGGGTATATTTTGGTTGTATCATTCTCGGCTGTGGTCGTTGTGCACTCGCCCTGTGGCGTTCCGCTTACCTCTTCCTGCGTTTTCTGTTTTTCAGTTGTTTCCCCTTATATCTTGCCAATAAATGTGTGGACACTGTGGGCCTGATCACGACTTTGGTGGTAACGCCAGCGGTATTAGCCCTACCGCTGAATTCCCCAGCACTAATAGTGCTGGATCACTAGTTCGGCGGTAATGTAATTCCTCATTCCCCATTGAGCCCATTTAGGAATGCCCCATTCCCCATTGGGCTCAATGGGGAAAATTTGCGCTCTTACCGCTGGCGGATTTCCCGCTGGCGGTGACAGTGCGAATTTTCGGCGGATTTCCCCCCAGCCAAGAGCTGGGGTGAAATCTACCGAAGTCCTGATTTGGCGGACCCTTAAATCCGGCGGTAATAGCGCGACCGCCGGATTTAAGGGTTACCGCCAAAGTTGTGATGGGGCCCTAAATCTAACACCCTTTTGTCGAACGACCCTCCCTCTGGCCAAATTGGTGTCACGCTATCCCCTTTTATCCCTGTCACCCACTGATCGTAGTATTTTTGTATCCTATCACTATATAGTGGGAGGTGCTGGCAAATATGAGCAAACAGTGTTATTCCCCCCATGACGACGTTTCTCCCCTCACTTGCATGTGCACTTGCACCTAAGCCTCCCTCTAATCACACCCTCCAACCACCTGTCCCCTTGTATAGATCAACAATATGTCAATCGTTTCTCAATTATTGGCAGTTATTGTGTATCAATATTCAATGTTACCTTTGTAATTATTGCATTTGCAATTTCAACAGTTCACTTTCGCATGTATACCCTTTACCAACAAATTACTTACAATATTTGGACATATGCGACAAGAAATGGACAAAAAGCAAAAAAAATATAACACATAACATGCACATGCACTACCTGCGTGCCTTTATTTCCCCTTTGTTCCCGTTACCAAATCCTTTTACCCTTCCCCGTTTTACCTACTCTTCTCATTCACTCCCCACCTCTTACACCCTCTTACTCTTTCCCAAGAATTCTTGCTTACACAGAAAAAGAATATTCTAAATAATCTACTCCCAGTCTACTCAATATATGAGACTCCACCTATTTTCTCTTTATCTTCACTTATTTATCTACACTGGGTGAGACAATTCTAAGCGGCGCCGCCTTCTACCCTGTTCGGGCTAGGATACCTCTTCTCTTCTTCTTCTCACTTTTCACAAAACCTAATGGCCATATAAAGGACCGATCAGAAAAAGCCTCAGGATCACTCACACAGCCCCTACTCTTGGCTATAACCCACTATCACCTGTTCTCTTGTTCCCTTATTTTCCCCCTTACCTTTCCTTGGAAACCTTGGCAACCGGCACTCACGTGTTCAGTTAGGTACTCTGAGGATCACTGTTCACGGTCTGACCCCAGTTAGGTCCGCACCCCAACCAAGCCGTGGCCCACCTCGGCGAGCAGCTTTTCAGTCGGGTATTCGTCAACCGGGAACCCATGACCCTTTCTTGTAGTGCGCACAGGCTGGTCGGCCGCGGAATCAATGGTTTTGCTGGGGGGTGTCCCGGATCTCGCATGGTGCGGGCCTCGAGGCACCTCTCCAAATCACGTCACAGGGGGTCACCAAATGTTTGTGCCCTCCCCATCTTACACGTGCAAAAGAATAAAACAGACACACCCCGGACAGGGAATAAGGCAAAGAGAGCAGGCTGCGAGAGTTCAAGGCATTCAAATGCTCTCTAAGATCGCGGTGACAAAATTAACGTTACAATACATTTTTATAAGTGAAGTGACGCAACTAACATAGGATACTACGTTGGTCCCGGATTGGTCAATTCGTGTGGTGCCTTAGGTGTGGGTGGCATCTCTTCCTCTGGGTTGGTTGCTTGGTTGGCGGGAGGATGGACATCAGTGCTCCGAATGGGAGAAGGTCAGGTCGCTGTGAAGCAGGGTGGTCACTATCTAAGCTAACATAATATATTCTCAAAAATGCATGCACTTAATAACAATTGTTCAAAGTCTTTCAGTAGTTTTTCATGTCTCTATAAAAGTCACACATATATCTATACTATCAATAACATTGGATTATACAGGCCATAGGTTAAGGGACTTGACCACTATAATACACTGGTTGAAGTGTGGGTCTGTGCTCACAAGAATCTCTGGTATGTGGCATTTGTTAGTGGTAGGCAACGATATACTGCAGCAGGGGTCTAATGTTAGTTGGGGATCTGCTGGATGGGCATCATGGCGTGGTCAGTGGTCTGGCACATGAAAGGAATATCCTGCAGGGACACAGGGTCACAATGGCAGTTTCCACTGGCGAGGGTGTGGGGGCAAGGACACGTTTGTGGAGATGAATGAGCTATGTGCTTAGTTCATGCTGGTTCACATGCAGGACAGTGATCTCAGAGGAAGAGTGATGTGTTACATTTATTAGTTATTGCAAATGCCTCGGGCTTCAGCGTGAGAATGGAACCGCAGAGTTTTCTAGTCAGAGTGAGAGCGAGGGTGGGGGCCATGTGCCCTGCGCGCCTGGCCGCTGAGAGAAAGGGAAGAGAAGCGTTTTTTTACTATCGCAGTGAGGCCTAGTCACCAAGATGGAGTCAAAAGGGGGTACAAAAATGGATGCCCCGTGGCCTGCTCAGTGGTCCCATCTACGCGAAAGTCAACCAAAGTTAACATTGCATAAGAGCAAGGGGCGTACCCACTATTGGAGGCACTTGGTCCGAATTTTGTACCGAGAAGTAAAGGATGCGAGGGGCCTGATGGCCCTTTGCTCCCACACAACGTTAACAAGAAGAATAGGTTTTTACACAATCCTTCATCTTGATTTTAACTGCCAATAAGCCATTTGTGTTGTTAGATACATTCTCCAGGCTTACTAGTAATGTGTTCTTGACGGCTACAATTAGCCTCCAAGATGACTGGCCACCCACGCCCTTAGCCATGTTCTCCTGAGCGATGGTGTAGCCATCTAGTTTAATTGGCTCAGTCAGCCACACCTCTTGCAATGAGATTATGTCAAAACCGTGTAAAATGTTCATTCTTTCTTCTCACAAAGCCAGTGAACGCTTGGGGTATCCAGTAATATGGTCACCGAAAAAACTGCAATTTTTATAAAATAATCGCAGCAAAAATGGCTGTGGTGTGACCCGGTAAAAGTATTTCCATTATACCACAAAAGGGGAGCAAGTGTTGCGGGGGTGTCCCCCACTCCCCTTGTACGGTGTAATGGGTCCAGGGGTTGTGGGGGTGTTCCCTGCATCTATTACATTTATTGCGGGGGCCACACCACAGCCTTTTTGACACAAATATTTTTAAAACTGCCCTTTTCGCTGTGACTTTATTACATGGAATCACCCTTGGCTGTTCCAGCTTAGTTTGGCCAAACTCCTAGAAGCAGATGGGGTACCTAAAGTCCTGTACCATAGTCTCACATTTTCCGAAATGGTCTTCTGAGTGATTCTGGCAATTATTCCAGTCAGGCTTACCACCATTAAGGAGTGACTGCTCTGGCTGTATAAATTCCACCACCCTTCTCGTCTGCTGCCCTGTAGAGGAAGTTACTTTCACAGGGAGTCGGGCCTGATACCTGGGTACGTGAACACCACAATGGGCCCTCCTCAATTGCATCTAGGTGTCTCGGACCCTCAAGCAGGATATCATATCCCAAAACTTGAAGGGAATCAAGTTCCATCATGATGAATTGGACAGCAGCCTGTGAGTTCAGTCTTGGAGCCAACTGGCCCTGTCCCGGCGAGGACAATGGGGCAGCTGAAGGAGAACCTCCCTCCTTGGAAAATGAAGGGGGCCAGGAGGCATATTGAGTTGGATGACACAACCTCTGATCTTCTCTCATGTCCTTATATTAGCCTTGTGAAGCCCACGGGTAACCCTCTGGATGGTAAGCCACTGATAAATTTGCCCCTGAGAAACAGGCTTGAGGAGCTTTGTGTTATGATATGATATGATAAGTCATTTATAATGCGCCTGTACACAAGAGTTTCTAGATGCATATGTTAGGGTCCATAAAGTTCCCACCCCACACAACACAATTAACAACCTCTTAATCATCAGAGCTCCATTGGTGGAAAGACTTCCTTCTTGAGAATTCCCCAATACCAATTCCAGCTGGTTGTGCTTCATTACACTGACCCTGATCCCTGCACATGTGTTTTCTATCGCCCCGCAGCACATACAATGGAGCCTCTGTGTAGGGATCCAATACAGTGTTTATCCCATAAGAAACACACCAGAGTCCTTCCTTACTGGGTTCATTAAGACGCACTATTGAGCAACGTGTAGTGCTGTATCTTGGGCATAATGAAAAATAGCATGTGTGATGCCCTTCTTTGTTCCTGATTGTGAACAGCCTTTGAGCTTAAACAAACCTGCTTAAACAATGTCCCCGTCCCCCATTGCATTGCAAGCTAGTATCCCTACTCAAAAAACTGTGCCTTATGTTACCCCCAATTTAATTTGCTTAGGCTTACTCATTCGAAGGCAGAACATGGGATAGATTTGTCCTCCAGAATTTGATTGGTCATCAATGTGCTTATCACAGTGAGATCCTGTGTCCCTAAATTCCACTCACATGTTAGTTGCAGCAGAAATTTCTATTTTGTATGTAGCTGCAATTTAAGGGCGCTGCAGGCACTGGTAAGTACTGGATGGTGAACATTATCTCTTTGCTTATTTCCCAGCGAGGACCAATTACATTTTCTCTCTACCATCATCTAGTGCTGAAACACTGGTGTCCACCGTCACATGGTCTGCCGCTTTGTCCATCAGGTGATTGTGATGCAGAAACCTCCTGGAATTGGACCTGCTAGCTTTCTTGTCTTTTTTCCTAGCCCTATGTGTTTTCTTACTAAACGGAAAGTCAGTTGCTATCAACGTAGGTTTGTTACGTACAGGACTATTGATTCTTACTGGGACCGTATCACCATATTTTTGTCCCCACCACCCCAAAGCATCCACAAGAATTGCAACAGAGTTGTGAACCATTTCCAAGTTCATCTTGATATCACTAAGTTGGACGGTATGTGCCATTAATTTCAATCAATTATTATCATACAGCGATGAAAGAGAGCTCAAAACTGTATTGAGGGCCGATATCTCTGGAGCAGTCAATCTAACCTGGTTATCCAATTCTCTAAGCATATGATGTAAATGCTGCTGCACGGCTATTGTGCTAGGCACAATGACCTCCTCAACAGAGGTTATCTGGCTAATTGGATGCTCTGTCAGGAAAGAAGGGAAATCGTCAATTTCAATTGAAGCATTAAGAGTCTCAGGTCCATTGGTGTATGTTTCATCGTTAATAGCTTGGTCAATGGGTGAACCCAGTTCCAAATGACTCTAATCACTAATGAAGTTCTTACAAGGGGTAAATAAGCCTGTCTCCCTCCCTGTCATAGCTCGAAACCTGAGGTTGTGCTTTTCTTATTGTATTTAATAAGTTGGGGGAGAAATAACGTACATTTTGTTATACCCTGTAAGGAAGGGATTAAAGTAGTATCATGTTCTTCGCTATATTCAAAGAATAAACAGATGCAGGCCTCACTTGATCCACATACACATGAGCAACCTCAATCCTGCTGCTCTGCAAAACATTTTTAGGTGATAATGCACTTTAAGGTAAGATAGATTAATGCTCTTCTGACTGCAGCACTGTAGTAATTCTTCCATTTTGATCTCAAGGTTCCTAATCACCTCCCACTATAAAATCAGTAAAGCAGGTGCTTGAAGTATGAGGAATCCTAGCACACAGGCCAGGAGTCTGACCAAACAGGCCTGCTCCACTAGTCTGAGCAAGGTTTCCTTGGGCAACCACGAAGTCTTCAAAAATACTAGCAGTCCCCCCTTCCGGAACAAGTGGGGCAACTGCCTGAAAAAATGACCAATCAGTATCTTCTACTTCTTGCTGTGTTACAAGTGACACATTGAAGGTGACAGTATGCGTCGTCATACAACAATCAGGGGTTGGCAATGAAAAAGGGAAGTTGGTGTCTACACTAACACCAACACAGCACACTTGGACACACTTCGTGCAGCAAATCTGGTTTTATGTTCTGACAAGGGGGCTATCTCAGGTTGCTCCCTCCGTATATGCTGGAGAAAATGTAAAGAGACAAAGTCCATTAGGCACTTGAGCACACCTTTGTCGAAATAACAATTGCGCCCTCCAGAGTGTGTTCAAAACGAGCAGATGAATTTAGTTGCTGAGTTTTGTCTCGCCACCGACACACCACACTTGGACACACTTATTACTATATATGTTTCATAGTGTTTAGTATTGTGTGATATTATTACCTGCTGTTGGTCATTTTTCATAGTGTGTTTTCTGGGCCTGAAATAAACAGAGAATTTCACTGTGTATACTCATTGTGGACCCCTGCCCCCTCTCACCTCTGCCGGGATTCAGCCATGGCCTCTCTCCATGCTACCTTGATTGTTTTGCCTAAACTCCCAAAAGGGATGTCTATTCAATATAACTAGGGTGGCCTCCTAAACATGGGTCTACCAGGCTAGAGTTAAGAAATGAATTATAACATACTGGGAGGGGACTAGAATGTAGTATTGGACCCATATTGTTACGCTCACCTGGCTCCCACAGAGGCATCGATCTGAACTGGACAGATGTGGTCTCCACCAATGTGACGTGTAGGGCCGAGATGGCGGACTGGACTGGCCCACCTAGCTTTGTTTGCTTGGCCCGTAGGAATATTCTTCTGCAAATGGAGAAAGGGAATTAACCACCCGTGGAGTTGAGCGTAAATCCCCCCACCCCCGCTGTTCTCCCCACAGATCACCTTTGATGTCCCCTCTTATAGTCTAACCTGATGATTTGAAAAGATGAGCTCTCCATCCTGCATTGAGCGCAGGGGCGCGTTGATAACCAGTTGCTTCACTGGCTCGAAGGAATTGGTGAGTTCCAGAACAATATTGACTCTGAAAAGTATGTAGTTCGTAAGAGTTCACATGTCTGACTTTCATTCCTTGCAGTTTGCAGCTTGACCCTAGGGAAGAGTTCCTCGTGGTAGCTGACGAAGTTCAGGTAAGGATTTGGCTTATCCTACACAGTTCAATAAAATAAGGCCAGAATGTAACCTGTTGCTTTCTCCCTTATTAAGGTGTGGAGAGAAAATATGAAGTTCGGGGAATAATGCCTCCGGCGGCAAAATTAGGTAAGTCAATTGTGCTGAGAAGAGTTCCCCTTGTTTGTCCCTTTGTCTCACCTTGTTGTCCTTTTGTTCCCCTTAGGGGCCGGGGTACGGCGAGGATGCAATGGAGACTGCGCCGACCCGTGAAGAGGAATAGTACCCCCGGCGGTAATCAGGTAAGTCTATGGGGGTAATTACTATTGCCTCTGTTTATTCCCTTGGCTCACCTTTGCTGTTCTTGTGTTCCCCTTAGGTGCCAGAGTGCAGCGGGAAAGTGCAGAAGGATGCAGTGGATCGTGAGGATACTGCGAAGGCCGGTCAGTTCAGCGCTGCAGCAGGCGAGGCGGCGCGCGTAAAATGCTTCTTTCTTCTAGCTCGAAAGCGCGGTGGATCCTAAATTCAGGTAAGGATCGAAGGTTTTGCTCTTATTCTAACCTCTTCTACTTCTGTTCCTCCCTTTTTCTAGGAGCTGCAGACTCGAGGCGGGCGTGGCAGAAGACTGGATGTAGGCTTGCAGACATGGTGAGCGTTTCGCTGCTGGATGCAGAATAACGCGAAGCGTGTGCTGCTCGGCGGGCATGGCTTAAATAGCCTCCAAAATAGTCCCAGGTAAGTATTCCTCCCCAGCCCCACCCGAGTAAAAAATAGTCCCTAGGTAAAATAGTCCCTTCCAAGCCTCATTTGGCTTGGAGCTCTGCAGCATGGTCTGCATCAGGTAAGTTCTACTATATGAGCCTGGTGCCTATGGCGCCATGACTGACTCTCCATATGAGCCTGGCGCCATAGGCGCCAGGACCACACCCAAGCAGCCCCTAGCAGGGGTTTTTGGGCTTGCTCTAAATGACTTGATGCCTGCTTCCGGGGTTGCTGGACCTGGTCTGGTTCCCCGGGGGTAGGCATCATGACACATATTTGCACAAATCAATTTAGATCCAATGTTTGGAATACGAGAGGAAGAGCATTTCGTAAACAGCTGATGGAAATCAATGGCCTCATAGAGCCATAGCGCTTTGCTGATCCAAAGTGTAGAGATTACACTTTCACCTCCTGTCTACATGGTACACAATCAAAGAATAGTACGCAATGCCATTACTATAGTTTCAGAAGTAATCACAATCCAATATCTGTCAGGGGGGCTATCCGATCCTAATCAATTATTTCTAGGCCTAAGTACTACCCTTAAGAGACCTGTAACAAACAGAAAATGTATTAATTCATGTTTCATAACAAGCTTAATACCAGAGACCAATCTCTAAGCGCGAAACTGGGATTTGAACCTGTCTTGGTCTGCATTGTCTTTCTTCCAAGACAAACGTGTTACCCCTGAGATTTCCTCCTTAAGACAATTGTAAATCTTCTAAGAAACCCTATATACAAAAAGGAAACAAGTGAAACATAATAACAGAACACTTAACATGAAACTAAGGTATGGTAGATACAGGGGGCCTCTTATGGGCACCAGGGAAAGCTTTCACAATTAGTCTGATTTTAAGTGGCAAAGTGTAAATGGGTTTTGGAGGGCAGATTTGTTATCATCTCTATGGTGGTGGGCCTTTTTTTTTAGTGACCTCCATATTAGTTTGTGAATCTCAAACTTGACTAGTGAATATCCTTTTTGGAATTCAGAGCCCAAAGTTATCAGCAACGTACTCACATCCTACTAACTGATAGGTCACTAAGGTCCTCCAAAAACAATCTTTACGTTCTTCTGGAGTTCAAACAATGTCAACAGGTGGGGGGACATACTCATCTATGCATTCCCTACCTGGAATGAGTTACCCAAATCTATGAGAATGGAAAAGAGTTATATCAGGTTCAAAAAGACACTACAATGACTCATGATTATGAAAGGCTCACACATTATGGAAATGGAGAAACAGAAGGAATTTCTTGGAATATGGTAATCACAAGCATCTCAGATTTACAGAATAAAGTAAAGCAATATACTATTTCCTTACTTTTCCTTACTTTAACAGTCCCTGCATTGATTTTATTCAGAATCCTTTAATGTGTAATTATTTATTGATTGCACTGAGGGTGGGATGGGCAGGACCACACATGAGGATCTTTGGTACTGACCTTCTCCTATCCCTTCCTATCTATTCTCTGTCTGAGGGTTGTATTGTTTATCTGGTACAACAAATTATTATTTAGAAATACCCACCCTGGTGGGATATTAATTATCCCAGAGGCAAATATGCTCATAACAATGGACATGAAGTAAAAGTAGAGATCAAACAGCAGAATGGCAGATGGAAAAAAAGCATAGAAAAGGAGTTATTTCTTTACAACACTCTCCTGGTAACCAAACATCCCTTGCAAGTAACGAATCCAGGAGGGAAGCCATAAGGGAAGATTATTAATGTATTTGCTTTGATTTAATAGATTTGAAGTTCTAAGCACAATTTAAGACAATAACTGACTCCAGAAGTCTGTAGGTACTTATATGTTTGCATCACCGGGATACACATAGAATATGGACCTAGATAGGAGCTATACATTACTTTGAATGTTGCATGCCTCTCTAGAAAACTATTAAACATAATGTGACTTCATAAAGGAGCATATTATCATTTTACAGGAAACGTGTGTAATGGAGAAAACATTTATGCAGGGGAATGCATAACTATTTCAACTAGCACCTGATACACAAGATTGTTATTCTGGAGGGTTATGTATTTGGTGTTCCTCTTCAATAGAATCTTCTCCAAGGATGATAACTGAAATGTGTACTTGTAGGTAGTTGATTTAACCTTCAATGTCAATATAAGAGTGTGGATCTATAATTTATTTAGCTATTTAATGTAGGTATGGTGGTCAGACCACGACCAGAAACTAATAACTTACCCGTGCATATGACATTTCTAGTTTCCTTATCCAAAGTTGGCCATGAGCAATGTTCCCTCTAAGCTGTGCGCATGTGCGCTTGCCCAGCTTCCTTCTGAGTCCCGCTCAGAAGAATTTTAGCAGCGCACACAGACAATTCCCATCTTCTCAAGAAGTATAAAGGCACAAGCAACAACAGTTATCTGGTATTTGCTTTCTCTCCTAATAAAACCAAATTATACTAACTAGTATTGATATTATGGTCTTGCCTAATTTCATTGCACTACCATGAAAGCGTGACCTTAAAAACCTAACAAACCTAAAACAGAAAACACCCCCAGGAGGTTAAAACAAATATGAATTAAGTGGCTCCATGAAAAGAAGATCTAACTCAGATATAATGATAATGATGTGTTATTCATATAGCGCCTTAATCCAAAGCGCTTTACAGAGCACATATTTACATACAATATCGCCCAACAAAAATTGGGACTCAATTATTGACCTCGGAAGGATGAAAGGCTGATTTGACCTTGCCGGGACTTGAACTTGCGAACTGCAGATCACACTCCGATCACAGCAGCAAGCGCTCAACCCACTGAGCTATCTTACCGGCTGCAAGATGAGTGCCCACATACACAATGAAGGATCCTTCCATCCCATCCATGACTCCTATACTTGACTCTACAACACGTGTACCTTGTATCTATTGTAACTTCTGCCTCAGTCCACAGTTTCCTGTTTTTAGGGAGTAATAACTGGTGGTGGTATGCCTCTTAGCTACAAGACTGGTTTTGAGTAAGTGTTGTCACAGGACAATGCAGTGTGGATGGTAAGTAGTGGCACAGGAATTCTTATCATATTGTGTGGTGCAGTTATTATGATGCAATTTTCATCCTTACACAAATTATGTTCTCTTGGCCTTTGAATTACCTCATTATAGTGGAGATTCTTTTTAGTTGGCGTTATTTCATCTACAAATATTGTATCCTGTATGAATTTTTTGCCAGCCACATCAGTAATGATGAGTGATATATTTGTTTTGTTGTAATACAGAGTTTTTTTTCAAAGGGAATAAAACACTTAATGCAGGGACAAACCTGTCAAGTTGCAAGCAACTAGCCAGCCATAAAACGTAACTTGCCATTTTAATTCTACAAATACACATAACACACCATTTCTTACTCACCAAGAGTCAAATACAACTAGCCAGGGCTAGTGGCGAGTGCACATTTTGTGCACTGCTTAATGCATCGTCTCAGAAGGAGTACATTTGTGTGGCAGATCCTTAAGTCATAGACTGGTTGACTCTTTATAATCACATATAAAATAAATAATTTTTTAGTCTATCTTTGGAAAAAAGTTATGCAAATTACACTGTACTGTTTATACTGATTTGTAAATTGTTGCAGTAGCTGGAAAGGAGAAACTGCCTTGTAAACGCTTGGGATTGATTGCTCACTAACTAACCATGCTCACTAAGTGTCTTACCCCGTTAGTCAGTTTTGCCCATGGAAAATAATGAGCGCACAAAGGCCAGCCATTTCTGCACATAGAGAAAAATAATTAGAGGGAACATTGGCCATGAGTAGTTGAATGATTGCTTAGATACAGTGGCATTGTGCATTTTGCACACTTTAATATGTAAAGATCTGGAACCTTTTAAGGCAATAGAACAGTCAATTAATTTAGCAAATAAGGAATTCATCTATTTCCTAGAACTCATTCCAGGTTATCTAAATGTGGTCTCCTCATTTATGATATTCTGTGTTATAGCAACATCTATATTCTCTGGGATGTATAAAGAACAGTAAAATAAACTTGAGGGTCGATTACTAGAATTCTCTTCTCCTGGTTACTCCTAAAAACCAAAATTCAGCGACTTCAGGTTGCCCAAAACTCTGCAGTAAGGAATCTATCTCTCACTACCACAGGAGTATTCATTGGCTTCCAGTTCAGCAACACATTTTGTTTAAGACACTGTTTCTAGTCTTAAAATGCATTCATGGCCTGGCGCCAGCCTATCTCTCAGCTAGAATTATTCCCTACCATCCAAGTCGAGCCTTGAGGTCATTGGAGAGACTTCTGCTGATGGTTCCATTTTTTAAAATCAGCCACTTGCAGGAACAAATGTTACTCATGCATGGCTTCACATATTTGGAATAAACTCCCATTTAATCTAAGGAGAATTGAATTCCAGGAGACATTCAAGAAAAAGTTAAAACATACCCCTTTCAGTAATATTTGCTACTGCTGCTGACTATGGGCCTCATCACGAAGCTGGCAGAATGAGATTAACGGGGCCGTTAATGACCTCTTGCACAGAATGAGCTTTCACCAACCCAACACCCTTTGCAACTTACCATTTGGCCAAATGTTGCGCATCAAAAGGATCGTAAGTGATCCAGTAGAATGCAATCTTGAATTGGACAAATTACACATGAAACTCAAAGAAAGAGGATACCCTGATGATGATCTCGTAACCGCAAGGACTAAAACAGATATGCAAGATCGCACACAATTGTTGTCTAAAAAACCTGAACGTAAGAGTCCCGAATTGGTCTTTGTCACAAAATACTGAAGACATTGTACTCAAAAGATGGAGTATACTACAGAACGATCAAAGGACATGTGAATTGTTTATGCAACCACCCGTGTTTGCATACCAAAAAAGTAATAATTTACGAAACGTATTGGTCAACACACACAGTAAGAAATCCAAATTGAAAACTGCTGATAAACATCCTGGGACATATCCTTGCATGAGTTGTGGCAATTGCAATAACATCATCAAAGGACCTTACATATCGCATCCAAGAACAGGAGAAAAAATTCAACTTAAACACCATGCAACCTGTTTGTCAGAAAACATCATCTATGCAATCAAATGCCCATGTGCCAAGTATTATGTCGGCTAGACCGCACGGAAAATACGAATACGCATTCATGAACATAAATCCTGCATTCATATAAATAACCAAACATCAGCAGTGGCAAGACACTTCGCTCTGAATGGACATACAGTAGCACAATTGAGATTCACAGTACTAGAAGTGATCCCTACCAAGGGACAGAGCACGAATATGAAAAAACTGAGGGCACAGAAAAAAGCACTATGGATTGAGAAGCTAGGGTCTCTGGCACCAGAAGGGGTGAATGAGGAGTTCGATTTGAGTTGTTTTTTATGAAGGAATCTCATAATTTGTGTTTAGTCTCTGCACTATATGTTTATTAGTATTTAGTTTTCGATTTAAGATTCATTGTGGTTTTAAGCCTTCACCAGTTAATAATGAGATCAATCACTAATTTCTATACCGGTTCACTTTTTTCTAACATTTAGAGTATGTTTTGAATTTTACATTTTTGATTTTTGTCTTACATTTCTTTAGTTACCATACAATTCACCAGTACTCAATTTTCAGTTTTTTCTTTCTTATTTTCTACATTTCAATTTCATCTAAACTTCGCTATTATTTTTATTTCCATCTTCAACATACTCAGGTGTACACTTTCAGGTTATCGATTCAGCAATCGCTCGTTTTTAGATTCACCAGATTAACAATAGTAACTACGTACACCATTTTAAGATGGCCGCTTTGTTTACAACACGCACACTGCAGTGCACACTCAATTAGATTAGCATTTCCTTGGTTTCCATGGCAACCCCCCATGACTAAGTCCTTTCCATTAGGCACGCGAAGGTTTACAGAGTTCAGCTGGCGTTCGAGGTTGCATGACTGAGCTCATTCCATTCCGCACGCGAGTGGCTGCAGCAACCTGCCGCCGTTCAGCGCAGCACGACACCACTTAGGCTATCCGTCATTTAACTCACGTTCATTTTCTGACAGTCGACCATTTATTTTAGAGACCTGCGAGCGTACTTAATTAACACGGACACTATCGTCTCTGTTCAATGAAGCATTTATTTTTTCATTAACAAGCGAACAGCAGGTCAGTCACCTGCTTTCATCTCATTACTTTTATTTTTATATTATAAATGTCTATAATAGGCTTTTTACATATGGACACATTTCTAAGTTTGTTTCATTATTTATATTTTGTTTGTGTTTTCACAAAATGATGAATCGTTTGATGATGATGAACTACACAAACATTTCCTTCAATGTCGCTGAATTGGTAACATACATTTCTCAATGCTACTTGTATGTATATGGACGATTTCTTTCACCGCATATATTGAATGTTCTTTTGCTGGAAACCGAAAACTGTTTTATTATCTGCCAACTGTTGATAACATATCAACCATGTATATAGATTTGACCAAAAGGCAATCATTAGACTAATGTTCACAGGCCCTGTGGCAGGGTTTGTAACCGAAATGTCTAGGCCTTCAATGTGACATTCTCAGCCTTTAAACCACCATACCCATAGAGGGTTCAACTAATAAGCAAAGAATAAAGAAATATATCATTTATGACTATCTTATTGAATCTATAGATATTTGAATTGAACCACTTCTAAGTGGTCCACGGGTGTGCAGCCCACACCGCTGGCCTCACGACCAAGGTCTTTTTTCTCACATTTTGTACAGTGCCAACCACAGAGGCACTTTTCACAATGGGTTTGCACCCCAAGATTTTGAAAAATTCTTTCTCCACGTGAACAAGATTATCTCAAAGGATTAAACTTAGTGCAAAGCTCACCACCAACTCAGCCGGCGCCGTTAATCCCATTCCACCCTATTACGAGGTTCCCTCGTGGGACCCGCTCAGACGTCCAGAGCGGGTCCCGCGAGGGGACCAGGGAGCTAACAACGGGCCGGTTATTAATGGGCCCATTGTTAGCTCCCTACCCATTCCCATTGAGCCCTATGGGGGCTCAAATGGGAATGGGAAAGGACCGGGTCCCGGTTCCCTGAAGGAGGAAATACCGGGCCCTCCAAAGTCGGAATGGCCTGGTATTTCCCCATTCAGGGAACCCAGACATGAATTTGGAGGCAGCCATGCCCTTATTAAGGGCATGGCTGCCTCCAAAGTCATAATGAGTCCCTATATCTCCTTAAATACCAACTGCGACCAGATGCATTTTTTGCTTGGATCTTTGGAAGTGCACCCTATAAGTGTCTTTTCTATTCTATTCTATTCTATTCTATTCTATTCTAAAAACAAAATTTGTTGGGAAGGCATGATAAACAATTTGAGAAATTAAAATAGAAATTGTTCGGAGCCATTAAAATGTATTATGCCTACTCTTCAGTAATCTCCCATACAAGACAAGAATATTACACAGCCTGCAGTAGCACCCGTTTAGTTATGGTTAAGTTGCTCAACTCACAGGAAGAGCACTTTTTGGGCGGCTTATAACTTCGCTCCCCTAGACGAATTCTTACCAAACTTTTCAAAACAAGTATATGGTCCGCTATGATTTTTTCTGTTAAGTTTGGTGAGGTTTTGTCAAGGGGGAAAAGTTATAGGGGGGGTCCCAATTTGTTTTTTCTTTTTTCGTAGACGCATTGGAAAAAAGTTTTTGCTCACACCTACAGCCTGAACTGCTAGAGAGATTTTCATCAAATTTGGGGCAGGAGTGGCAGCTTGGTCCTGAAAGTCTGCTTTTGTAAATTTGGTGTAAATCGTCCAGTGGTTTTCTTTAAAATGGGCTAAAAGCATGTACAAAAAAAATAGTGATATCTGGGTTCGATCTGCAGACTCACTTCCCTGTTCGGTTTGTGGACAGACATCCATTTGGCCTAGAGGGTGACGTGATGTACATGGACATCGAACGTGCCCACTGATTGAATGGTGAAAAGCTTCAGATTTTTGGAAACGCCCACCATGATAGAGCCGCAGACAGACGCAGTTGTCCGTGCACATCACGGTAAAACATATAAAAAAAACACAAAATTGCACTTGTCAAACTTATCAAACAACCTCAATCTCAATGACATTTGTGATGTCATCTTTGATGTCCTGGGTGTTAGTGGTGGTGTGAGTTATGGTTGGTTAGCTTACCATAACTGGCGAATTTCTGAGGTTTTTCTTTTTCACTTGTAACCATAATGTCCTGTTAACAACATTTTTTCATTGAATATATCTATATATAAAAGGAAAATATTGGATCTTGAGTGGAGCTCTTGGGAAGTTTTAATCTCAGGAGGAAACACTAGTGATACAAAATTGTTCTGTAGACTGGTTGAACAACCTTACACTAACGGGTGCATAACTTTCAATTCAGGTAACAGTTTTGAATCAACTGGGTGGAAGACCCATTTTTCAAATATCTATAGCAACACACAATTGTGCCCAACATCGGATACTGCATAGCAGGTTGTTAAAAGTGGGGTAGACACAGAATCATAAAAAGGGCAATTGCTAATGTATATATTGCCTCAGAATTTAATTTAAACAAGTTGCTGTTAGCTTTGTCACAGGAGATTGTTAATCATGCGGCCGGTCGTATTGGAATTCCCATAAATCTTCTTAAATGTAATATTGAACAATGGGATCCTTTCTTAGTGAGTGCAATGAGAATCCTTGCTAATTATCTTTATATACCACTGTCCTGAATGAATCATGTTATCTTACTCATACTCATCTTCTGCTTCTAGGCAAGTATCTTGCTTTTTTCACAAATGTTTTGGGAAACTACTGTACGACAGGATCTGCATATGGCTAAAACAGACAACATCTTAGGCTTTTTGACTCAGAACCTTTCCATCATTTTCCTCACAGGACGCTGTATCTCTTTGCTGGCTGCTCGGGCAATTTCTCTTTCAGCACATTGAAACCCTTTGTTTGTGCTTTATAACTTCAATTGAATAAATACATAAATAAAATTAACTTCAATTGAATAAATAAATAAATGTAGCATCTTAAGCATTAAAAAGTGTTGTATAGGTGAACATGGTGCTGATACTTGAGAGAGAAGTGTATTCATCTGTTCATTATATATATATATATATATATATATATATATATATATATATATATATATATATATATATATATGCTATTCTTTTGGGTGTGAGGGGGTTTAAACACGTTTTATCGATATTTGTACTAGCGTGCACTTTGGTACTTACTTATTTGCACAGGAACATAGTGTTGATGTAACATTACAGTTATTGATACTGTTGTTTCTAATTTAACTAGTTAGGTTGTTTATGTACAGACAGAACTTTCTATTGATGTGGTATACTTTGATGGGATAACATGTCATCATAATATATACAAGCAGTATGGAAAAAACTATATTTAACATAAAGAAATGTATTTGAATTTTTACCAACAATCCATTGTACACTGCGCTACCTGTACTCCCCGTTTTCTGTACTCATCCCTTCTCTATCATGTGTTTTCCCCTTGAATGTCTTTGCACTGACATGTTTGTGATTATGCCCTATGCATACCAATAATACTAAATGGCACCTAAGTATACATTTTTACAAAGGGGACGTGTCTTTAATTGGAGTATCTGACAACACTGCAAGTGCTACAGAGTCCAGTCTTTCTGCTTAACGAAGCAATAGGCATGTGTCTGGTGATCCGAGCTGCCCGGCAGACCCAAATATAAAGTGTGCCTGAAAATACTAAGTCCTGCATTGATGGGGAGCTGCAGCCTGCTGGCATATGCAGTAGTGTCCTTTGCCACCACCCACCCATGTGGGTGCTGTCTGAGCATCCCACAGGATTAGTCTAAAAGAGTCAGTACTCTAAAAAGCTACGTTAACACTTGAACCCTTGTAAACATGTAGTCATTTAAAAAGCGCACCTCACCAGCAATGCTTGGTGGTGTCTGACATGCCGGTCTTCATTGCACCTTCCCATGCCCCCGGACTGTGGATGATACAGAAAATACTGCACCAGGCAACCCACAAATATGAAAGTTTCTCTTTGTAATTGAGCAATGCCTGCACATTTGTGCTGGCTGCCCGCAGTGTCTATCTGTTTGAGTGCAATTATTATTCCTGCAGCCTTTAACAAAAGCAAACGCTTCTGTACAGCTTACACACCTGTAGTGCACACTGCGTAACCATAGTAGCGGGCTCTTTGAATCATTTCTTATGCAAATTGTCTTTTTTTCCCAATTTACATCCTCATTTTACAAACTGCCAAATGTCTTTGTGAATAAGCCCTTTTTTGTCAAATCACAACCAACCAAAGTAATATGCATCTTTTGTTGTGATGGTGTGATATCATACAGAGTCGACTGTCTACTCGTCATATTTAGAATCTGTTTCCATGTACTCCAATTAAAAGCAATGAATCAGTTCAGCATTCCAGTATGGAGAAAGGATTTCAAATGTATATGCTTCTTAGAGGGCTAACACATTCTTTTGAATTTAAATTATATAGGCCTGTCAATAGATGAGAAATTAAAGCCTTTCCAAGTTGAATGCTTAACACATAAGGCACAATCTGTATTTAAAAGAGACAAAACCTGAGCGCCCGCATCACAACAGCCTTTCAAGAACATGAATGACCAACCACAATCAAGACTACAAGATATAGAGGCACTTGTGCTTGGGGGAAGTTATTTACACCTAGATCAAAACCATGCAGTAGAAGGAATAATATGACAAAGTGATTCCTTGGAGCTCAGTGGCACAACAACTCTGTCTTGCAAGATGTCTCCGAAATTCTGTGTTTCTTTTCAAACATAAACTCAATTATAAGAGTTTGAGAGTGAATACTTCCGGCTTACAGATCACCGCTTCTCATCTCCCACATGGGGTTGTAGTTTTGTAAATTAAATACATTTCTCGAGTATCTAAGAATTGTAGAGGGTGGAAGCTGGTGCTAGAGATATATTACTCCATTGACGATGTCCTGTGTAGGCATGCTAAAAAAAATCATGATGTGGCCAGAGTCAACCCAGTCCTTCTTAGTTTGGTGCGAGCAGTTTTATGAACAGTAGTTTTAGATAGATTGGTACGAAGGTAATCGTCTCTGCAGCCATATTCTTGATTATGCCTATGTTGTGGTGTGAGTAAGACTGTGTGGTGAAGGGAGCCTTAAAAAATAATCCAGATACCCCAACATACATCAAAAGAAGACACGAGAACTCTTCGGCTGTACTCTAAGATCAGAAGTAGCTAAGCCTCTTCTGTTGTACTGCAAGAGCATACCAGACAACGAAATATATTTTAGTGAATGTATTTCATAAAGTCAGTCACCAAAATGACATGCATTAATGATACCCTTATGTCTCTCAAGATCTGTAATGTGGCTTTGCCACAACCCTTGCACTCGTACCTCCCAAATGGAAACACCTAAGGCATGCCACAAAATTACAATACATCATTGCAGCTCAGGTTAGCAAACGAGGAACAAAAGCCAATTATCCAGTTTCACAATAACACACTTTGCTAATGTTGCCAGAATACAACAAGCCAAACCAACAATGTGCTTAGTACAGTCTGAAAAAGTAGACTCAAGTGTTCTAATTCACAAGACGATTAAGGCAAAAGATCCACATTTGTCTCACTTATATGGTCCCTGGACATATACATTTTCTTTTAACAATACTCTGGGCTCTACTCAAGTTATAAGTGTTGCTATGATCAGTTCAAACAAGCTCGCATTCAGAAGAAGCCTCCTTCACAGTTAATAGTTCTAATTGAATCAAACAAGGACTCATCTAAGAAGGTTAGGTATGGGACAAAGGAAAGGTAGGATGTCCAGGGTAGCTTTCTGGACTTGCAACAAGGCTGCACTGATACAATGCAGTCTCTACAATGAATGAGTTGGTGCACCAGGATGATACAAAACGCATGCAGATGTAAACTATTTTTTAATGCCTGTAAAACATTCTCAGATTGACAGGTCCATAAAAAATCCCATTAGTAAATGTGCTTTCTTCAAAAGGTATGTTATCGCTTAACAACTGTATGAACAAATCTGTCTGCAATGTCTCTACATGCTGACAGCCACAACAAATTATGTCTGCTTGGAAGATGTTGGAAAAGGCCATTACCAAATGCCTACCGTGCTTGAATCTATAGACAAGTCAAGAGGACAAACAACAATCCCAATGAAAATGGTAACCTCTCACCATTTCAACTTCAAACTACTCATGATTTTCTGTCAATTTATTTCTACACAATCGTCCCAAAACATTCGTACATTCCTAAAATGTCCTTAGAGAGTTTGCAAATACATCCGACTAATGGTTAAATAAGGAATCAGAAGCTGATTTAAAATATCTGAACATTGTAAGACCATAAACCTTTGAAAAAAATGATGTAGCATTACAAAACCCAAAAGGCATTACACTGTGCTCACATTGTGGAAATGTTCTCCAAACAGTGGCCTCCCACTCACTGCTAGATATTATGTTTAAGAAGAGAAATACTGACAGCAACACATTTTAATGAACATCATAGGCACTTCCACATCTCCAAAAATATTTTTAAAAAAGGTAGCAGGCGCCCCTCTCTAGAATGAACATGGCATGATAACCTGTTCTGTGTTTTTTTTCCCACTTTGAGAGTCCGCAGGCATCGCTTTTTGCTCACTGTACTTTTCACAAAGGAATAACCATTGCATATCAGTCTTTGTCCCGCCCACAAGGGCAGTCCAGCACAAAAATGCCAGGCAAACCTCGTTTGAACAAGAGTACCAATAGCAACCCCAGACACGTGTTTCAGCCTTGTTGGGCAGCATCAGTGAGGTGGAGCTTTGTCACTGATAAAATGTAAGGGTTCACAATCTCTGACTGTTACAATAGTCAACTCAGTCTACACAGAGGCACAATTCTAAGGTGATGGTGACTTTGATTTGAGCAATAATCCACATTGCAGCAGCTAAAGGTAAGGTGTTGTACCTTTAACACAGACTCAGAGGTGCTACCACAAGGTTAGACCTGCTGCGCTATGCATTTTTGCTATTAGCACAATGGGCATGAAAACACTTTCCCAAACATACCCAGACCGAGGTGCCAACTACTGATTCAAATTTGGTGTAACAGTTTGGAATCACTATAACTTTGCCCCCGTTCCCACTGGCCAGAACTTCTGAAATCGTTCCATAAATGCTATATGTACTTTATAATATTTTGGGAAAGTTTTGGAATGTTTTGGAAAGATTCAGAAACTTTCATGCAGTTGGTCGAATAGTGCCACACTCTTTAATATCTCAAAAAGGGCTCTTTCTATGCAACTTTACGCTAACTGTAGAATTTACTACTCCCTGTTTTATGTATATATTAATTATTTATAAACAATCTATGATATGTGAACAAGCACCAGGATGGTGCGAAACGCGTTGCTGCGGCAGCTTCGATGTAAACTTTCGGATTTATTAGAAATAAAATGCCATGACATCACATCGCAGCATCCTGTGATTCATTAATATGAACTCCTTGGAGTGCGGTCTGGGCACAGCTGTGTCCATTGTGTGGTTTCTTCATATTTAATACATTTGCTCTTGTCCTTTTGTTGGCAAGTCTTGCTTCAGTTTGCTCTGATGTTTCATGTTTCCTGGAGGATGTTGCTCTTGTCTTCATGTCAGCAAGTCTTAATTCAGTTTTCTCTGGCATCTCATTTGCCCTGGATAAAGTTGCTCTTATCCTCTGGTCGGCAAGTAGTGTTGCTGTTTATTGTTGTGTTTCAGAAGTTCTTGCTATTGATTTTCGCTTTGCATCAGATGGAGCTTTTCCAAGTGATGTTCGATTTTTGTGCGGCATGTTTCAGTCACTCAGTGGCTTCAGCACATTTGAGAAAGTGTCCCATAAAAGATTGAGTGATTGTGCTCTCTTCCTGTGAATGAAAGTAAGTAAACTGTACCCTTGTCATTTCCCATATTTGGAGTGGTGTGATAGAAAGAAAATATATATTTTTAATTTCCTTTAAAAATGCTTTAATAAACACTTTTAAACTGTATACAGTAGTAATACATTTCAGAGGAATAACCAACACACTGAACATTTTCCTTCAGAAATATTTCCAAATTGTGCCTCCTTCTAGTACCTACTGTAGTGAATCGTGGTGAGCATCAGTAAATTGTCTATAGACTGAATATTTTGTATCCAAACATAGACTATAATCTTGCCCCAGACAAATCAGGAATCAATGCAAAAATGTGTAGCAGTGGGTTCTAAATTGTGGATTTGTATAGCCGGACAAATATACACATATTCATACATTTCGCTTTATATATAAAGATACAGCAAGCATATCAATGTTCTCTATCACAGATATATGATTACTTAAGGGAGAAAAAAAGGTTTATGAAAGATACATCAGCAAACTGTATTTGATACGTTCTATCTGCAAACCTCCAAGCGACGTTGTCAGCATACCTTTGCTTGAGGGCAGAGTGAAACTGCTGGCTGCCCAAAGACTATACTGCATAATGCAAAAAGATGTCTCATAGATCCTACCAGACATAACAGTTGGAAACATAGTGTAGAATTCCTTTAGTAAATTAAAGAAAAGAACATGTTTAATCCCTCTGTGAATCATACCAGATATGGTAGAGAGATCGATTAATTGATTAATATAATAAATACGCATTGGCATATATATCCTCCTATTAAATCATATGAAGAACAATGACCTAGTATCTGCTATAAGAGGAGGGAGAATATAAAAGACAAATCAACTAGTAGTTTTGTTTCAAATATTGAAGTAGTAAAACCTGGTTAAGCAAACCAAATGTTTTTTTTTGTTTTTCTTTTACAAATGAATAGAATGTAGCGTATAGGTCATATAGTGTATGAATGGTTTTAAACACTTTGAAATGCAAGATATTAACTGATACCACTATATCACAGATGTCCTGAACCGTACTACAGAGTTTGTAGTGATGTCCTGATGTGCCCCTGTAACAAGACCTTAATAGGGAAGGGAGAACATTGAGGAACTGTAAAATAAGGATTTTGGGGCATATTCAAGCTATCAGAACTCATGATAGGATCGATCCAGTGACCATGCACTTTCAGGAAAGTCAAAATTGGAAGCATTCAGACATTCATTTCTTTGGTTTAGACCGTTTGAAAGTCAGCATCAAATGGTGAAAAGAAGTGAATACATTATGACAGTCACAATAAATTAAAAATGCATTCAAATACAAATCTTGATATGCATGTATAGTAGTGAATCATATACATTGTGTATATAGCAATTCATACCACGTCCACCACTATAATTGGCAGCATGAAAATCAATGGATATATTTGTTTCTGTTTCCTTGGTACATGATCAATGAAACAGAATGTTTTGCAAAGCCTCAGATGTTGTTTGAAAATTACATGTGAGTTCATTGGTAGGAAAAGGGGTATGTGCTGAATTGAAGAAACACTAGGAATTGTTTCTCACCAATATAAAATCATAACAATGGGTTTTATTTATAAGAGACTTTTTGGTAACAATTTATTACATCGTATTTAATGTGAATTTGGAAATTAGCTGTACAAGGTTGTTTCATGTTGCCCCCAATTTGGAAAATGGAAGTTCATAGTGGACGCATATCAAATAGTTTTGAAGTTCTATTTTTGATTGGTTTCCTTGTAATATGTCATTGTTATATGGCCAAACATTGTAAGAATGTTTATAAAACAATTGCACATCATATCTGTAAGTTAGATTAACATACAGAAACTGTATGTAAAACCATATAACATCATGTAGGTTAAGTTGAGCTACTAAAAACCTATGAAATTCAGTGAAAAAAACTTTGTTAAAAGGACGTTATGGTTCCACGTAAAACCGAAAAACCCTTGAAATTTGCCAGTTATGGTACGGTAAGCAACCAAAACTCACGCCACCACCGTGCACTGCTGAGACTAACACCCAAGTCATCAAAGATGACATCACAAATGTCATTGATGACATCACCTAAAGTCGTTCCACGATGGGGCTATTCGTAAGGTTGTACCTTGCGATAAACGTAGTAGGTTGAGTTCCTCTGCAGCATTCTCAGTTTCCGCTCCTGTCACCACAAAAGACACTCCTGTGGGACAGCACATCCCTCCAGCTGCCTCACAGGCCATCCAGGATGCTGTTGACCCTTACCTTTCGAAGGTCACAGTATTGTGCATGTACTGCGATGCAGTACTCTGCAGGGGGCAAAACCTTTGGAGTGCTTTTGAGACTGCATTCAAGGAACATCAGAAGGTCTGCAACCTGCCTCAAAAAGGCCTACCCTACATCTTCCTCTCTTCACCTGTCCTTTCTTATCCCCGTGGTTGATGTTCCTTCCTTACCCTCCTTTCCTTGTGTGTCATGTGTAAAAAATATATATATATATATAAAACAGCCACAAAAAAAGGCTTTAACAGTTTAAAAATAGAAGTGACAAATAAATAGTGCAGGGCCCATGCATTTTTAGAAGTCCGCGGATAGTCTGCGGACATGTATCTTTTGGGAGTACTGCTCTATCAGAACCATTACACTTTTCTATAGGGGGAAGTGGTGGCTCTGAAAAGACCCTTTTTCTGGCGTTTTCTTCTGTTTCAAAAACTTCAAATGGTCAACACCTACTGCAAAATGGATTGCTGTATTTCCAAAAAAGATCCCAATGTATTTTATAAATTTCACAGAAAAATCTGATTGCCGGCATAAGCAACATTTACTCCATCTCTGCGAAAAATGTGCCTGCTACAAAACATAATGTTTTCATTCTGAAAAGAGGACATACCAACATCTCTCAAAAAGGCACAAACAGCCTTGTTAACATTGTGCCTTGCTTTCTCCATTTGTGGATCAAATGAAAAAGAACGCAAACACATTTGGCTCTGCGCAATACAGGAAAAAATTACTCTGGAGTTTTGGATACATGTCCATGACTTTCCCAAATCCTTGTTTCATAGCAAATTGCAAAGAAATCCTGACACATGTCCTAAACTGTTCCCTCCACAATGAATAATAATAGTGTCTGGATGACGTGGTGTCACCAAAGAGGCACAGAGAGGTACCAAATTCAGCCACTTCATTCCATGCACTCCATGCCAGTGCACTTCCACATGAGAGAATCCAAGATGTGCAGCCACTCCACAGCGATCTGCATGCACCTCCAATCAATTTATCCAAGAATCTCCCAAAATCCAGACAATCTGCTTTCTGGAACACACAGCCATAGCTATCTGCTCTTCTCTCAGGAAAAAGACCTACTGACAAACTCTCACCTTACAGTAACCAATCCCTTGCTCTGCTCAGTCTCATTTGCATGCCTCTCAACCCCAAAATCCCTGTATGTAATAGGCAGTGTCCGCGGACAACCGCGGTGTCTGTGGACAAATCCAAAACTGATTGTTGCGGAATGAAAATTTAAATAGTCTTCCTCATTTGATTTGCAGTGATCCAACCGCAGATGAATTTAACGCGGCCGGAACTTTTGCATGAGAAAGGTGCGAACTACCAAAGGTTTGCACCTTTCTAATGTGAACACACATACATACTCACACCCAGACACACAACTCGCCCATAACACCCCCCTAACCACACCCTCAGCCAACCCCCACCCACACCCCCAACATAAACAAACCCCATTTACAGTCATCTCCACGCTGGGTTCCTGCAGTGCCAGTTCCCTTTCACTTCTGTGATTGGGAACCGGCGCCACAGGGTCCTTTTCTTTTCTTTTTTATTATTTTTTTAATCAGAAGGCTGCAGGGTTGTCCCTCGCAACCCCTGCTCACTATACCATGAAGTACCCCGCAGCCCCTGTTTTTGTTTTGAAATGCTACCACCAAAGGTTCAAACCTTTGGTGTTCGAACCTTTGATGGTAGCATTTTTAGAACCTTTGGTCATTGCGACAATTTTTTGTCAGTAAAATCATCCTATACCCCCCCCATTTCCCCTTTGAGGTTGGCTCTGAAAATAACCTTTTTTTGTTTTTTTGTAGGTGCTTCAAAAACACCTATAATTTTATATTTTTTGGGGGGTTTTCTTATTTTCCTTTCCTCCAAAAATCTTCACATTAGCTTCTCCAAAGCAACCCTTATGTTCCAAAACAGCATGGCATTTCCCATAAAAGATAAAGAAATGCCATCTTCTTTAAAATAAACAACATTACCAGACTCAATGTTCTAATTATTACAAAAGAACATACCAGCTCTAAGCATGAAAGCAAACATGCCTTGGCTGATTGCACACCTAGCAATATTTTGCTGAGGACAAAAAACAAAACTATTGTCCCATACTGCCCTAGGTAACAATGCAGGAAAAATAACCTTGGCATTTGGAAGGACTTTCATGATTGCCTGAACCAAGTTTTGCAGATCTTGCAACAAAGAAGGGGCACTGGCATAGCCCAAATGCACAGCACCACAGTGCAGGACAATTACATCTGGACTTTTGAACCAACATTGCCTGCAAATGAAAACCAGGCACAGTACTCCACACCACCTCCACTCCTTTTACATCAAAATTCTTTGCCACATTCCTACATTTAGCATACTGCTCCAAACTATCAACAAACATATCTCAGAGCAGCAACACCCTGACTTTCTCCACCTCTGCCATCTTCACTATACGCATCCTTTTTCAGCACAAACCACAACCTCAACATCTGATTGGCTGATCCCTACAGTCCCTTTTCCATGCTGGATTTGCTGAGAAATCCTGGATGTGGCACGCCTGGTCCGCGGACAACGGTGGTGACCGTGGAGTGTGTAACACTGGGCAGCCCTTCTACCCTTTCCACTTCACTCTCTGCACCATTCACACATTGGCTACTGTTAAGCAGTCACACAATCATCAACCAATCACATCCAAGAACTCTACATCTAACTCTGTCATCACAGATCAGCACTTTAGATGTACGATTGATCTCTCTCAGTACAATTCAGCTGTGACTGCAAAGGACCTACAGCAACAACTGCTATAAAACTCCACAAGACTTCTACTTGCATATTCATGCACATCTACATGCATGAACACATACTGCAGGTATGAATATTTTCTACACAATACATGTACAGCCCCTCTAGGAATACAATACATCCCGGGAGCATAGTTCAACAGCAACGTGCGCACCTTGGAAGCAAGACGACACAAAGCAACACAGGTTCGATCCCCGGGTCCTCACTTAGAAATCTCTTGGTGTTTAAGTGCATTATATATATGCAACTAAGATAAAATAATTACGCAACTAAAAAAATTCCTGTAACAGTGCCTCGATGCCCAGTGTGAGCGCTTTAAAAATGTAAAATAAAATAAATAAAAATATAAACAGAGTAACTGCCACTTACCCTGTAAAATGAACTTACTGTCATTTATCCCATCTGCTATGATGAAGTGTCAATTGCAAACTTTTCTGCTCTCCAAATTGGTGTTTACACACACACACCTATCTAAAAAAATATTATTTAATAGTATAAAATGGAAGAAATAATAGTATAATTATGAAAACAAAAAATATCAATGTCTACATTAACAAAAGTGCTATAAACACACATATTAACTAACTTCTTTCTTTTACAATTGCAGTGAAGACCACTCTCCTGAAAAGCAGCAGCATCTCAAGTGCGAACAAGGACAAGAAACTGACTCTTTCCATACAAAAAAGTAAGTACAATACTAACATAATGTTCTAACTATTACTCAAATACACTAGTATTTTAGTATTGTAGAACAAAGATGTGTATTAACCCATTACCACTAGATCTAGTATTAGTGCTACCCCTTGCCAGTTCCATACTTTATATTGTCATCTGAAGCCCAGTATAGTAACAAATACAAGAATAGCCTTCCGAACTTGATGTAGCTGCCCATTGCACAATCACACACCTCCACAATCATCCTTACCATCATACTCAGACACTCATGCACAAAGCATGCATACACTGCACAACAGCCCAACCCACACTTTCTTTTTTCTCTGACAGACCCCAAAGAATGCCTACCAAAAAGCAACTCCATAGAAAAGAATACAGAAGTAGAGCAAATCAAAATAAAAGTGTCCAAAATAAGCATCCATCTCTAGCAGATTGTGTACAAAATGTTCAAACAAAACAGCTAATACAGTAATTGTGCGAAACAAAAAAAGCTGCCAGTACAGAAAATTTCCCTCTTCTATCAAAATGTAGAATGAAACAGAAAGTAACAAACAAGACTTCAGCTACCACTATTGCTAACACTGCACCTATAAATCTTAATGTAGTGGCAAGTAAGCATACCAAAAAATGTTTTTACAAAAAATGTTTCCGCCACAGAGTCCTTCAGAACCTTATGAAAACAGGAGAGAAATCCTGCACAACCCTTAAAACCTTCCATAGAAAATGAATCCTAAAAGCTCTCAAAGACAGTGCAATCCTTCACAAAAGGAAGTTATTTATTTAAACAGAATGAAACCCCTATCAAAACTAACTACTAGACTTCAAAAAAGACTTCTCAGTAAACGGAATATCAACAAAACTAGCTTCTTAAACATCTGTGGAGGTGAATGGAGTCACACCACGACCACAGAACCATATTTTAATGAAGAAGCATATAAACACAAGCAAACAAACCCAATTGCCATACCTAGCAGTGGACGAGGGTATGACAAACTTAATAATACTATTATGGAACAAGAAACTCTGCTCACAAAAATATCCCCAGAAAACTCAGTATCACCTCCCCATTCTACTGAACCAAAACGTCCAGTCTACAAATGGCTGTGCACATCAATGTGTAACATTCCCAAAAAATCTTTCAAATCTTTACGCTAGTTCCTCAATCAGTATGTAAAAAGCAAAGACAAATTCAAAATGAAACTACTACAAAATATGGATGCCTGTCCAGTGCGCAAATACACAGGACTACAGGGACATTCATTAGCCTGCATTTCAGGACCAGTTTGCAAAAGCACCTTCCAACACATCATTCAACTATAATAAATCTGGTCCAACAAGCCTACTATGCTAAAAGTCCTGCTTTAGCACTCGCCAATTTAAATAACAATATTCTACAAAATACAGCCAAACAACTACTCGAAGAAATAGAGCATATCCAGAGAAAATACTTTGGAATTGAAGGCCACTTACAAAATGCAATGCATGTACAACAAACTAGCAACTACTGTACAAATAGCAACCTTCTATTAAACACATGCAAAAAAGAAATCCTAAAGTTTAAATGTACCTCCGCTGAAGTACCAAGCCATATGTGTTTGTGTTGCCACAGGAATTCTTATAAAAGTACCACACAAACTGTAGATATAATGTACAAAATAAAAGACAAATGGTTCCAGTTAGATCTCTACCTTATAGCCGAAAACAAATATGACATTACTAACCCCTTAATACTTTGCAATTACTACACTGCAAAACTTGACAACAACCAAACACCGTCACGTACTGTCACAAATAACTTGGAATTATTCCCACTACCAAACCCCTGCAACAATTACATTTATATGAGAGCATCATAATTCAAACAGTGCACCCATTTCAAGCAATAATACGCCTCCAACCAAAAACAGATAAATGACCTCCCTCTGAATTAGTGAAAGGCATTCGGGGCAAAGTAGTTTATTTACCATTAAATCTCAAAGAAAATGTACACACTCTAGGAGTGCAACGGCCAATAGATCAATCTTTAATTGCCTTAGTAAATGGCATACCTAAAAAAGACAACAAAATTTGACAACAACTCGTGGATTTACATAAAGTTAGACAAGCCCTGCAATATCTAAAAAACAACAGTGAATACGCCAAAGAAATTAATATTGAAGAAAACCTGAGAAAAATCATTGAAATAATTCAAGAGTCACCAGAAACTGATCAATTTGAACTTTGAAATCCTGCTACAGAATCCAAAATTTTAGACCATTATACAATTCATCCTTTACACTCTAAAGACACTATAGATGATGCACTGGAAGCGTACCAAATGTGACAAGCCAAAGGATCTCCAATCAGCATATGCGGAAAAAGTATAGAAGGACAGGCCTTTGCTCTACTCTTTCCTACTGGAAAAGGAGGAAGGTACGATGATAGACCCACACAAATAACATCAGAATATCGCTCCTTACGAATGTATTCTGACGACCCCAGATTCAGAAAAAATTTGGAATACATACTCCGCCTTCTGTTTGAAAGTGAACTAGCAGCTCTATGCTACGGAGTTGCACACACATTAAAATCAGCTACCCATTTTCAAAATATGTGAGCTGCACAATTATTACAAAAAATGCAAGAAAAAGATGTGGTTTTACAGTCAAGTCTTACAAATCTTTTAGCAAACATGCGTGGTACAAAAGAATACTGGTTTCGACATCACAGAGATGTACGCTGTATGATAAGAAACCTTGGCCCACCCACTTTGTTTGTTACATTAAGCAGAATATTCATGGGAAGATTTGCACGGTTTCCTACGCATAGTAAACAAAAACAAAACATAGATATAAAAACACCAGAAAACTGCTCTCTTGATCCTGTAAATGTATCAAGATATTTCCATGATGTGCAATGCTACACTTTATTTGTAATAAGACTTTTCCTCCTCTCAGAGAAGTTCAACACTTCTTTTGGAGAAATGAATAACAAGCCAGAGGAGCACCACACATCCACATGCTATTATGGATTTAAGATGCTCCTAAATTTAGTCAGGACAGTGATGCCACTGTTTTGCAGTTCATCCAAATATATATCACTTGTGAAATCCCTTCACAAACAACACATAGTGACCTTCATGCACACATTTTACAAATTCAAAGACACAAATGTGGGAAAATGTCATTGTCGTGAATATAAAAAAAGGGAAATACTACACCAAATGCCACTTTGGTTTACCTAGACCTGTTTCAGAAACAGGTCAAGTAAACAACGTCATGTCTTCAGTCAGACATAGTTTCAAAGGTAAATCACCTAAGAACACATATTACATACAAAAAACAGAAGAATCAAAATACATCAGTGATTACAATGCAATCATTGCCCTTCTATGGAATGCAAACATAGATCTGCAGACAATTATACTGCAGTTCCATGATATGTCACAGCCTACTTAACCAAAGCAGAGAAAACAGAGCTTCAGGACCTCTGGGGTGACATATCATATGACAAAACACTATCACAGAAATTGTACAGCCTAAGCATAAAAATGCTCTCTCATAGAGATTGTGGCTGCTATAAAGCTGCATTCCGTTTAACCGTTACTGTCTTGTATGGGAAATCTAACAATATAGTATGGCTAAGTCTTGGTCCTGCTAAATCTAGAAAAAGAGTTCTCAAATCATATGAGGACATAGAAACAATAGCCAAAAATGATCCCAACAGCCAAGACATTTTGAAAAACAATTTACTAGACACATAATACCCAAACAGGAGTACCACTTTGGAAACCATGTGTCTCTACCACGTAGCACAAAACTTCACATACAAAAATAATGTTAAACCAGATGAAAAGAACGGTAGCTACAGAGTTTTCAATTGCGAAGGCAGTTTAGTGAAACTTACCAAACACAGATTAATTAATCATATCAAATTGTCATTAAAACTCCTCGACATAAAGAACTGTATTACATGTCCCTGCTCCAAATTTTTAAAACATGGAGAAAAGAAGAAGAGTTACTGGATACATATGGCTCCTATGAAGATGCTATATAACAGACGTAAACTTTACACAGTACCAAACAATGTTTCACAATGAACAGCAACACGATGACGAACTCCAAGCCCACTTAAAAGTGGACACTCCCGACAGTAGTCAACCTTCTGTAACAGGAAGCCAAGAACCACTTGGACAGCAAATGATGCAGAATTAGCCATGATGGAAGTATAAAACACCATGTGTCAGTATGAACAAGCTACAGAAGACTTTGCTGTACTGAAATCACAACTGAACAATGAGCAGCGTAGCATTTTCTAAGAAATAACAAATAAAACTAAACATGCTGTGGAACCTGAAAATAAAAAATGTACCTGCCAAGACTACACACCTATACTGCTATACGTGAGTGGTGAAGCTGGTTCAGGCAAAACATTCTTAATCAAAATCATCAGCAAGTTCCTTCAACAATTGACAAACAACAAACTGTCAGCTGTTGTAACTGCCCCCACAGGTTTAGCTGCCTACAACATAGGCAGTGTCACTTTACACCGATTACTATTCCTTCCAGTAGAACACCAAAACAAATTAGACTATTACACACTTTCCACAGAAGCTGCAATGGAACTATGCAGAGTTTGCAAACAAATTAAAATACTGCTAATAGATGAAGTAAGCATGGTCTCCAACCTAATTTTGGCTTTGACTCACCACAGATTACAAGAGGTCCTCAAAACAGACTACGAAGAGCTCTTTGGAGGAAAACATGTTATTGTTTTCAAAGATCTTCTTCAATTGACACCAGTGAAAGCTGAACCTATATTTAAAACCTTAGGACACAAACTGTGCCATAAAACTCTTGCAAGTATAGGAAATCTCAACCTTTGGCAACATTTCCAATACAGAGAATTAACAAAAACAAGTGCCAGTCTGCAGACCTCACATACGCCAACATTTTAAAAAGTATTAGAGTTGGTGTACTATCTCAAGAAGCACAATAAATATTAAAAACCAGGCACATCCATGCACTCTAGGGCCATAACTCATGTGCTACTGATGTTATAGAACAATTAGCACACAAAAATGTCAATTGTATGTCCTTGATGCCAACTCTTGTAAGCTGTTCAAAATTCAATTAAACAATGTTGAAAAAAGAAATGCAACCAATAATTGAAATTTGCTCCACAGATAAACTGGACGTACATGGTATAACACTACCCATGTGTCAACAAGCCATAACAAGACTAACTACCTTAGAAAACTCTATCTCCAACACAGCTGGTTTGGAGAAAATATTAAAATTATCTTTAAACTGTAGAGCAATGCTTAAACGTAACCTTGACGTGGAGCAAGGACTAGTTAATGGAGCACTTGGTACAATTGTTGGCTTTCAAACATATCCACGTGACAACAACATTCAATTTGTCAATATTCTCTTTGACAAACTATGAAAAGTTAAAAGGATAGGACGCTCAATAGACCGCTTCCTCCTTTTCAAAGACATGCATGTATGCAGAGAACAATTTTCTCTAACTCTAGCATATGCAGTTGCCATTCACAAATCGCAAGGTCTTACCCTAGATAAAGCATTAATAGATATTGGTAGCACAGTCTTTAAAGAAGGCATGAACTATGTAGCACTATCACGCTTACGTACACTTAACAGGCTATTTCTAATCACTTTGATGCAAGTAAAGTAAATGCAGATATTCCTTGCATTCTAGAATACAATAGGCTGCGTTCACTCTACATCCCATCTAAAAACCTATCCTGTTCCACAAAAAGCAAAACGTTGCAAGAGAAAAATACTTCAAATTGAAACGATACAGGATATCACTGCAATTCCTCCAAAGAAAAAAAAGAAACTAATTCTTCATCAAGTACCACAACCAAAGAAGTATCTACTGGTCAAAGTACCTCAACTGCTTCTTCAAAAAAGCAACACGCACTCTGAACAAATGACTTCGACACAGAACTGTCAAGTCCATTCAAATTTTCAAATATAACTGCTGTAAATTGCTATGCAAATGTAGCAATAAATATTCGATTCCAATTGCCACCAATTTTTGAGAACATTTACTTACACAGTACAGACCAATTGTGGTTGCAAATGTTAGTCCTTCATAAAAATGCAACCAACAATCCTGACAACACTGACAGTGTTCATGGAATAAGACAAGAATTGGACTATTGTGCTGGAATTGTCAAGTTCACTAAAAACTCACAAGAAGATCCACAATCATTTGTAATGTACTTACTACACGTACTGGAAAACAAAAACATACCTATAAATGAAATATTCCAGATGTCATTCATGTGGAAACATACTTGCACTCTCTGCAGCCATGTGGCAAAGGACCAAGTCCCTAATGAATGCTTTGTTTATGTATCCAAACCTAACTGTGAATCCATTCCATTTCAGCAAGTTGTACAAAATGCAAACCATGGCAGATTATGTACTACCTGCAATTCAGATAATCGCTACACCTTACAAATACAGACACATAGTAAATACGTAATAGTAATGCTTTTACGTTACAATGCAGATGGTACCAAAAACAGCTGTAAACTGACTGGATTCACACATGGTCAAGTATCACTTGGTAAGAAAACCTTCACAGCAATAGGTATAATCTACCACACACGAACCACAAAAAATGCAGGTCACTACACTGCATATGTAAAAAAGAATTGTGGATGGTTCGAATGTAATGATAGTACCATTATTTAAAGCAGAGATTACCAGTAAATCTTGTAAACGCTTACTTAATATTCTTAAAACCAAAATTGTATACGTAATCTGTGTATGAACATAAGCAAAATTTCAACTTCAAAACTTTGCACAGTTAGAATACGCCAACATGTATCTAACTGCCCCAAGACCCCAAGATTCTGCAACAAGCAAATAGATAAATAAATACCACTAACATGTAACAAGAAATACACAGTTAGAATACACCAACAGGTATCTAACTGCCCCAAGGTTCTGCAACAAGCAAACAGATAAATAAATACCACTAAATTCAAACAAGAAATATACAGTTAGAATATGCCAACAGGTATCTAACTGCCCCAAAAAATCTGTAACAACCCAACAGATAGATGAATAGCATAAAAGGAGAAATAAACAATAAGAATATGCCAACAGGTATCTAATTGCCCCAAAAATCTGCAACAAGCCAACAGATAGAAGATTAGCAAGAAACAAGAAAAAAACAGTAAAACAATGAAATAAATATATTGTACCACAAACTAGATGTGTTTTTTTTTTAATCCAGTATGGATTTTTTTCCCACAGACCCAATGATTTAGAAAACAAACACAGAAACTGATCAAATTGTGCAGTACACTGGTTTTAACTATAGTACTTGTAAAGTACTAAATACGCGGGTGAAAAAAATACAGAAATGTCTATTATGCAATGCAATAACTCATTATGAACTACCTACTCTAACACATGATCTTTTCTTTTATCACAGAGATCGAAAACCTATGTCTGGTCCAGTTACACCTGTCATGAAAAAACTGCATACAACCACAAAAAACTCAACCAGTAAATATAAAATAAATAGACTCACAAACACTGCAGTCCTTGTTACAAACTCTACAATCTTAACTGCATAGCCTAGCCAAAACTTCACATACAAACTCTACAAATGAAACAGTACACAAACTTTTGGGTTGTGGCTATTTGATGGGTGTTTGATTCTATGGGTGTGTTATGCTGCAGTGGTTGTGGGCAGGGCCTAGAGTCTTGGGTGCATGGCCTATGACCTACAGCCTTTGGCCATGCACCCAGGACTCTAGGCCCTGGCCACAACCACCGAAGCATAACACACCTATACTACCAAACATTTTGACTGTGGTATGTGGGCTGCTTATAGGGGATATCACTTACAATCAATGCTCTACTAACAACCCAAAACCAACATCATACTAAAGTATAATAGCCAGTAGTGCATTTATTATGTCTGCAGACAGCTGCGAAGACCACGGACATGGCAAACACATCAGGGGCACCTGCCACCTAAAGAAATACAGTATTTGACCCATCTCTTACTCCCCAACCCTCCCCAAGCACATTTACACACCAACACACTCCCCAAAATTGCATTTTGATTCTCTGCGCTGATGCACTCTCGTCGGATCCAAGATGGCGTGCGCATCGAAACAATGTGATGCTCCTCACACCTCACTCCAGCCAATCGGCAGACACGTTGCATATCCGCGGACATGATGCAAGTCTATTAGCCAATCGGTGTCCTGTCCACGGAGCAAACAGGCAAGTGTGCCCGCGGAGCGCACATAGATATCACTAATTTATTTGTCTTACGTTTTGGTCATTTAAAAAAAAAAACTACTTGACGGATTTACACCAAATTAACAAAAGCACGCTAAGCTGCTGCTTCTGCCACAAATTTGGGGGAAATCCGTCCAGCATTTTGAGCTGTAGGCATGTGAAAAGTTTTTTCCCATTATGTCTATGGGAAAAAAAGAAATTTTGGGACCCCTTGACCAAACCTCAACAAAATTGGCAAAAAATTTAGAGTGGGCCATATACTTCTTTTGCAAAGTTTGGTGAGGATTCGTCCAGAGGAAGTGAAGTTATAAACCCCCCAAAAAGTGCTCTTCCTATGGGATTAGCAACTCAACCATAACTACACAGCCACTACCATGGGCTGTGTAATTCATGTATATGTATATTCAATGAAATAACTTTGTTAAGGGGATGTTATAGTTCAGTTGCACTAATAAAAACCTATGAAATTCAGTAAAAAAAAACGTTGTTAAAAGGACGTTATGGTTACAAGTAAAATTGAAAAACCCCTTAAATTCGCCAGTTATGGTAAGCTAAGCAACCATAACTCATGCCGCCACCGTGCACTGCTAAGACTAACACCCAGGACATCAAAGATGACATCACAAATATCATTGATGATATCACTGATGACATCACATGTCCAGCCCCTTCTTTTTTGTTCACTGCCATATCTAGGCCATGTGGGTTTATTTACTCAAAGTCAGAAACTTAACTTTCAAAAGGTATTACATTTATAGATATTGCTTTTCTCACATGTTCTTACACTACTTTCCTTAGAATTTAATCGCATCTTATGATGTACATATATAGGGGAAGAAGCAGGCCTGAAACACAGCAATAATTTTTGTGTGTGAATACAATCATGTAGATTATACACAGTTGCTAATGATACTGCCTCTTGTTTGCTTACTTTACTCTCCATATATAAGCCCCATATTTGTATGCATTGTAGTCTATTTATGTTTTGTGTTTATTAGTAGAAATATGTACTAAGTGATGCATTATTAGCTACTTAGTACATGTTTCACAGAACGGAAAAGTCTGATACAGAAACATTCACCGTGTTATTATATAACTTTGGAAAATTACAAATATAGCTCCTCTGTGGTGTATGCTGTAGCCAATACCTACATTTCTGTATGAGTAGGTACCTGTACTAGAAAGAACACTGCAATGGAATGTTCTTTAGAACACTACATTGTGTGATGAAGTATGTAATTTATTACACATCTCCTGATAATCCCCGATACTTTTTTGCCAACATTACATTCACAACCCCTTGTATGAAAAGTAAATGCCCATGTGATGTCATCAGTGATGTCATCAATGATATTTGTGATGTCATCGTTGATGTCCTGGGTGTTAGTCTTAGCAGTGCACGGTGGTGGCGCGAGTTATGGTTGCTTAGCTTAGCTTTTCCAAGACAGCCAACATGGAAAGAGAAGGCGGGTCTCCGTAAACAGCCCCTCTTCCCTTGCCATGGCAGCCTGCAAAATCCTATCAACATATTACTACAAGCACTTTTTTTCCCTTTCAAACCTATCCTACCTTCGAAAAACGTCACCACATAGCCGGTCCCAGGTAGACATAGATGCTTTAACACCATTTTCCGTCCCTAGCGGTAATGGCCAGTAGCCAGATTGTCCGCGTCAGGACCTTATGCCATGACCCAGACAATCTGGCTACTGCCCACGGCCACAGGCTATACCTCAGTCACCAAAGGTATATAACTATTTTTTGTACCTACATTATTACACTTGTTAAAAAATAAAACACGGGCACATTTGCGAAACCATGGTTTAATGTCCTTGCTCGAAATCCGCCCATGTTTTATTTTTTAAAAAGTGTAAAAATCTATGTACATACAATAGTCATATAACTTAGCCCCCATTTGACAAAAAACATTCAGTCTTTACACAAACATTGAAGGTTGGGTCTATAATCTTTCTCAAAACTTTTGTCCACATTTGTCAAATAGCAACAAAGTTATAAGCCATCTAAAAATGTTGTGACCCCCCCTCTAATTTCGCCCCCTCTTGAGAAAATCCCACCAAACTTTAGTAAGCCATTTATATCTAGATCCAAAATCATTGGGCCAAATGTTGTGCAGATTCGTCAAATGACACCACATGTATATGCCTTTACAATGTTTTGGGACCCCCCTCTAATTCTGCCCCCTCTTGATGAAATCCCACCAAACTTCACAAAAACATTTATATCTAGATCTATTATCAGCTTGCCAAATTAAAGGCATGGTCTAGTAAAAATTTTTATTGTCCCTACGGGTCGGCCATGTTTTTTTAAGCCTAAGTGGCTCGATTTTAGAAAACTTTCCTATGGACCTTACCCGAGTTTTCGTCCATTAAACGCACACGAAAACAAGCACCAGGGAGCCGCCATTTCCTGATAATCCTATCTTTTCCCCCATCGCCCTGGCTGACCTGCTTTTGCGGCACTAAATCAAATCCCCCGCCCCTGAGCCTGACATTATCAAAACATTCATATTCCCCGTCTCTCTCCGTGACGTTACTGTGCTGCGTAGGCAAAGGCGCCCAGTCGTCTTCTACGCGACTCCACACAGAACCCAGAAACCAACACAGACCATCTCACAACACAGCGCGCCACAATTCGGAATATGAAACTGTACTTTAAAATCAAACAGCAACACTGTACATTTGGTAAAGTACATTTATTTTACATTAAATGTTTAGAGAATATTCAGCAATTGCCATATGAACTCCGAAAGCCATTTATTTTCTTTTATCTGTATCCGCCATGGTACACAGGGTGTTGCTTTTCGTTAAAAGAAGCACTTTGGAAGCACGGTGAACCGCAAGGCTGTTCCATCAACTAGGCACTAGTCCATCGTAAAGGTTGATATGTTGCTTCTAGCCACTAGTACAGCGTAAGGGCATGTGGGCCCTTGGCGATCGTCCCATAAAATTGTCAGTGTGCTCCAGTTGTTCACACGAAGCTGCAGGTGTCTACTGTAAAAGCCATCTGCTGGTGTCTCAAACCGATGGCAGTAGCAGAAGGGGAGCAAATACCTGTTATGAAAACAAAAAAATTATAATTAGTCTCGCCAGCCGATCTTCATTAATATTACGTATTTTATTTATTACAGCCGATCAGAAACTATTTGCTTGCAAGGATAGTTCAATGGAGTATGTTCGGCTCTAAAATCAATGCGAAAAGCAACAAAATAAATCGAGGCCAACACACAATGATAAACGACAGTTAGTCTACATGCGTGAGGAATGATATGATATATGATATGGCATTTGTAACGTGCCTATACTCAAGTGTTTCTAGGCGCGACGAGGCAGGTGGGGAACAAGGGCAGACAGACAACGATCCTACTAGGCCAGGTGTCTTCTTTCTGATCGCGCATGGGGAAGGGCTGTACATGGTTAGTTGAATACAAATTAAATAATAGGGCCAGCTGGTGGCAAGTGCAAGGTAAATGCCGGCAGAAGGGGCTGAAGGATACAGAGACAGTCCCGTAGTGCAGGTAGGCAGTGCAGGGAAAAGTGGCTGGGCCAAGGACCGAGATCGGTGAGACCAGTGGACCTGCATGCCCATGTGCCCACTACGAACACATTTTACTTGCTTTTCCTAGCTCTTCATTCATTCATTTATTCATGCATCCATTCATTAAATCTTCATTCCGGTATAAAAGCGTGTAAAGATGTACTTACATTATATTTGAAATTTCCATTGTGTCTCTTCGTAATGCAGTCTGTAAAACGGACCGTGCTCTTGACAACGATTTTTCGTATACTGAACTAAAATGAAACTCAGTCTAGTTTCTGAATTTTCTGCCTTATCGTCTCTTACGTTATTGCGCACCCCCTTCAAATGTAGTTCTTTCGGCATGGTCCCTGTCTCAAGGTCAAAAAACAATAGACCCTTATACTTCCAGTGCGACTTGTGGGCCTCACCTGGGCGCGAGCTGAAAATCAAAGCCGCTGTCCTTCGCATTCTTTATTTGCAACATCACGTAGTATAGGCATCTGTGAGAACTTGAAGTTTAGAATCCGTCTATGTAGTGCGCCTAAATGTGCAAATGCAAACTGGCTTCTCTCCCAAATGCCACAGCCCGCTTGGCTGGCGCGTTCTAAGTGCCCCAATTTTGTCCCCGTTGTCTGCGAGCTTTGCAGCCCAAATTGAGACATTTAATTTTTGGCGGAAGGTCAGGGAAAGTATAACGTACCACAGGAGTTGAGTTAAAAGTGAGATTTATTGTTTGTTTGTTTTATTATTTGCAATACGCAAGCCTCCCCTCCGTTAACAGTGCGCAGCATTTACATTTACATGAGATGAGACATGAGAAAAATATATACATACACATACATGAGGTGAATAGAGAGAATTCAAAGATGACACCCAGCTTGTTCGCCACCCATGATGGTGAAGGTAGGGGATAGGTTTACAGGTACACTGTACAATAACATTTATTTACAAAAAGACAATCATATTGCAATTATTTAAACCGGGATTTAAGCAATGGATCACTGCTCTGCACAGAAATGTCCAAAATTCCATACCTGTGCTTCTCTAACACAGCAACAATAAGGCCTTTCACAAAGTCGAACTGCATTTCATCATAGACTGGTTTGATCACCCATTGCTTACTTCGTTTTGAAAACACCTTAGTGTAGCGAGGCATCCTTACTTTACCCCTAGTCCTAGATTGTTCACGTCTGACATTGCTGTTATGGGCCAAGACCGCTAGTAGAGTGCAATGTTTCATGCCCCGAAAGCTAAAATGCAAGCGCTTTGGCCTGTACTTTAGGCACATATTGTGGAACACCTCCAAATCTCCTGTGTGACAGAATTCTGTCAGTCCTCTCAAATCTCTTGATAGAGTTTTGTCGAAAACAATCTTCTCAATGGCTTTGTGTGTCGGTGAAGATGGAATCAACCACTTCTTCTTCCGTGCCTCCTCTGGGGACAAAGGGCCATGTTCACATTGGTGGAAATGTTGATTTGCTGTCCAGCGGTGAACGTTGGTACAGTGGTGCATCAGTGGCCGCCATTTTTCAAGTAGTATTTCCACTGACCCTTCACAAGTTTTTGAGCTCCACCAAAGATGGTTAGTGATAGAATGTGACCACTGCAAAATACTTTCAAAACCTTTTCTTTTCCCTGCAGCCGAGATTTTCTTATTGATTGATTTACCAAGATGCCATACGTCAAATTGATGTTTAATATGTGGGAGCAGCTCTCTCATTGTCTTGGTAATTGAAACGTGTCTATCCGTGGCTATGAGGTCGATGTGCATTCCCCTTGATTGTAGATATTCCACTGATTTTATAAATCCTAGTTTCTCCATGGCCACTGACGATGTACATTGTGTTACCTGCACGACCACCGAACTCACAATTTTCTTACTATCCATGTCCTGAACGTGGTAGGTGCAGTACTTGGCAGAAAATCCAGGGCTGTCGCACTGTCCATCGCCGGCTAGCCTGAATCGTTTGCCTTCGAATGTACTTGCTAGAGACAATTGTTCAATTTTCCAAGCATCACTAATGGCCGGAAACAGATAATCACGTTGGTATATGTAGTACAGCGCTTTAGAAATGAAATGTAGTCCCACAAACTGAAAGAAAGCCTCTAACTTTCTAAAACTGGAGCCACTAAAAAGTGATGCAGCTGCACACAGTAGATTGCCTGCTGGCAGTTTCCCCAGCATCGGTTGTGCAGACCATGAGAACCTATGATTTAATCTACAGGCGGCATTTATTTTGACGTTACTGCCTTTTATTTGACGAGTCACATTAATCAATGGCTTCCCACATACTTTCCCTCTAATGGAATGCGCACATTTCAGCATACTTATAATTTCCATCAAACAACTGTCGAATACAAAGTATTTGCTCTCTTTCATTAGACTGTCATCCTGCGTCAACGTTGTTTCGGCCTGTGACGTTGTGGAGATTTCAACACATTGGAAAGTAATATCGCTGATATCAAGTTCTGATGCATCTATGGATGCTGCGGCTGGTTCATTCTCTGTCATTTTGACATCTATTACTTCAACATTGATGGGAGAACACAACAATGTCGGCAGGTTTTTTGGTGGCAAATTTTTGGTGGGTGTAGATTGTGTGAATTGATCTGCAACTACTTCAGAGCTATCTTCAATACATTCAATAACATCTTCTTGTGGTGGTGCGGCCGCACTGTAGCTATGGTCCAATGCAACTTTGCTGTAGTCTCCAAACACAGTTAATTCATTTTCTGGCCTTTGGACTTGAGCATCTCGAGCCTGAACACGCCTCGCCTCAATTAATAGTTCCTCCATAGTGTACACGGTCTGGCAAGCCACATCTCTCATTCGCTTCACTGTCTGTGTATGTATAGTTCTGACACCCATGGGTAACTGGAGGAGAGATTGGAAAAGGGATGTTCAGTTTAAACACAAGATGGAGTGTAGTAGATCTGACTGGAAAAAACATAAAATAGTCCCAGCACAAACATTTTTTTAAAGTTATGAACTGTTTCTAACTAACCTTTTTTTGTTTTTTTTTCTTTGCAACTTTTTTGACTCGACCTTCAACATCTGCACGCTGTAGCTCCGATTCGTTTCCGCATGTCCTCCCTTCCTCTTGCGCTGCAATGACTATATTTTCTGTATCCGCATAGACAGCACGGAATGAGGCTCCATCGTCTCCCTGAAACATAGTACTTTCATTACTATGTATCAAAATATTGTTAGCATAAAACACACGTGAGGACGAACACACAGGTACATCTCAATAGCCAAACACGATTTAAACATTGTGTGCAACAATCAAACGACAAGTATTCGACCAGTGATGATCTATTTCGATGGAACTGTCAGTATCCATACCTCTGGCTCTGCATGGACTGCCATGTATGGTTGTATTGGAGAGGAGGCATCCGCATCTCCCTGAAACACAGTACTTGCATTAGTATGCTTTTCAATATTGGAAACACAGCACACACTTGGGGTCGACGGCACAGGTACATATAAAGAGATAACCACAAATGATGCATTGTCCAAAAGAATCAAGGAAAATCTAAATATGATCACATTTCATCGACTTATTTCTCCGATTCCTTTACATCTGCATCATCTAAATGAGATGGTGTGATTGTGGTGGAAGCTCCGTCGTCTCCCTGAAACACAGTACTTGGATAAGTATGTTTTTCAATATTGGAAACATAACACACACTTGGGGTCGAACGCACAGGTACATATAAAGATATAACCGCAAATGATGCATTGTCCAAAAGAATCAAGGAAAATCTAAATATGATCACATTTCATCGACTTATTTCTCCGATTTATTTACATCTGCATCATCTAAATTGGATGTTGTGATTGTAGTGGAAGCTTCGTCTTCTCCCTGAAACACAGCACTTGCGTTAATAGGGAAGAAAGTATAGCATGGAATCACGTTATATGATCACGCATGATGGAGCTGTCATTATCCATACCTCGTGCTGCTGAAGAATATCTATGGATGTTGCAAATGTAGTGCGCACTTTCGAAAGCTGTTGCGCCGATTCGTATACGCATGGTCCCGCTTCCACTTCCCCTGGAATTACTTGAATGTCAGGCTCTGCATCAAGTGCAGGGATTGACGCTCCATCAACTGCCTGAAACATAGTAGTTGCATTAGTGAGGATTACAATAGTGAAACCATAACACATACCTGGGGTGGACAGCACAGGTACATATCAACGGCTAACCACGAATGAAACATTGTGTAGAACAATCAAACGACAAGAATTCCAGCTCTGATGATGACGCTCGATGGAGCTGTCAGTATCCATACCTCCTGCTGGTGAAGAACATCTAGAAATGTTGTAGATGTGGCGGACGCTTCAGCATCTCCCTGAAAGACAGTACTTGCATTAGTATGGATAACACTAATTATAACTGAAAACAAACACCAGTGGACGATCACTAAGGTGTATATCAATTGGAAAGCACTAACCAAACATTCGGTAAAATAATTACACGATAAAATAAAACTATTACTTGACATGCATAAAACAAGTCTGTAGCGGATTAGCCTAGTAAGATTACCTGATACGCGCTAGAAGTGGTTGATAACTGCAACCACGTCAAGGATGTAGAATGTTCTTGCTTCAGATTCAAGGGATAGTCAAGAAGTTGTAAAGGTAAATTAATTATTGATAATGAAATGCCAATATTAAAAATAGCCATGTAAGGCGACAGAATACTTGAAAAATGCTCAATACAGCACAGTTCCCTGGTCCCATATATATACATTGCGTTTGTGGGTTATGAAATCGAAAAAGAATATATTGATAAATGTCATTATTCAAAAAACTATACACTCATATCAATATCGAAATTATTACAAGGGATAGAACACCTACAATATCAATTAATCCGTTCGGCTTCCTACACACTACCGCAAGTCCTAAAGCTAAATCCGGACACTTGACTCACCGGTGGCGGAATGTGGACGAATAGAGTGGGAATAGCGTTTTCGAGCAATTTCCGTGTCGTTCGCCGTTTATTCTTCTTTGTTACCCAAGATGTTGTGTACATGTCCAAGGAAAAGTGCCGGCTGCAGATGCGGTATCGATCACCCCTCTTGTCCTGTAAGACTTGTTGGACTCTACTTTCCAGCTCATCCAGTGGATATCCGCAATGTCTGACCCATTCTCTTATTCGATCAACAGTTTTCGGGAATACCTGCATTGTAGTGCCTTCAGATTTCGCATGGGTCTTCGAAGGGCAACCGCTAATCGAACAGGCAGGCATTGTTGATAAATCTGAAAAGTAAATATCGACATTATTATACAATCTTCAAGAATAAAGATTTGATACAAAAGTAAATGAATCATACAATGATCAATGCAAGGTTTGTTTTGGTCGCAGGAACTATACCAGTTCATTATGTGTGGCTTAGTATTTGCATAAGTTGCAGAAATGTATAAATGATGTGTCTAAAATCTGAACATGTGACTCGTCCCTTGGATATTCTGTCTTGCACGAGAAGGAAACATGCTTACATTATAGACTGGACCCCCGTAGGATGCAATTCGATGACAATAGACACAGATGAAAATAAATAGATCTATTGATAGCATAGCAATGGAAACTCAAGTCAATAGCAATGAGACAAATGAACATAGCACTATTGTGTACTTTACTCACAAATAGATAGAAATTTAAAAATCTGCGAAATATGACTAGGATACATGGCCTTACCTTGACCAACAAACAGTTGGATTCAGCAAGCAGAGCAGTATGTTGCAGGAGAATAGGTGGGTGGCCACAGGTAGCACACTGATGGGTTTGCTCTAAGAGGTCACAGAGATTCACGGATAGCACGACGACGAGCAGATTAGCGTAGATCTCAGTGGTTGCCAGGTAACACGTTCAGGAGTTGACTTGCAAAGCACAAAGATGTTCTCATGAGACATATCAAGTGGTTTATAAAATATTAGAAACAGGCGTGTGTTTGTAAATGAATGACGTATGTATGTCGTGGTTTTAGGGGGGCGGCCTGCTTGAAGGGGAGGCCTGGCTGGAGACACGGGGTCTGAGGAGACCATGTGACCGATGGCCCCTTGGCGTGGGATACCTTTTGAAGTGTACATGTAGTTTGGCACCTTGGCCTTTCGCGCCCCTGACAGCTCCCCATGCCAGCGCGCATCCACTGGCGCGAACCACCTTTGATAGAGGGTGGGTGGGATGGATGGGCCTGGGGCATGCAGATAAGGCACAGGAAGACTGCTGAATGTAGACACACTTATGTGGATTGCAGGGGGGCGGCCTGCTTGAAGGGGAGGCCTGGCTGGAGACACGGGTCTGAGGAGGCCATGTGACCGATGGCCCCTTGGCGTGGGATACCTTTTGAAGTGTACATGTAGTTTGGCACCTTGGCCTTTCGCGCCCCTGACAGCCCCCCATGCCAGCGCGCATCCACTGGCGCGAACCGCCTTTATATCAATATATAGTATATCGTTGCTTATCAATAACAAATGCCACATACCAGAGATTCTTGTGAGCACAGACCCACACTTCAACCGGTGTATTATAGTGGTCAAGACCCTAAGGCCTGTATAATCCAATGGTAATTGTTAGTATAGATATATGTGTGACTTTTATAGAGACATAACCTACTGAAAGACTTTGAACAAGTGTTATTTAGTGCATGCATTATCGAGAATATGTTATGTTAGCTTAGATAGATAGTGACCACCCTGCTTCACAGCGACCAGACCTTCACCCATTCGGAGCACAGATGTCTGACGTCCATCCTTGAATGGAGACACACTTGATTCATTTAAAAAATCGAAACAACCGTTGTTAAAATATATGTGGTGTTTTATTTTGTATCTTATTTTCATGACACAAAAATACAAGACTTTAAAGATTATACAGGTCAGGTTTCAGTACAGCGAGAGAAAATCCCCTGTACTGACCGCTGTCACTCGGGAACGTTTCTCTAATGGCACGAACGGCACAGGCGGGTATCACTCTTCGAACTCGGTGTCCAAGCCTCCCGTGGAGCCACCATGTAAAGGAACGATAGGCCACCAGCCTGTACCACCTGTGAAAATGAATGAAACAAACTGATTTTAAATGACCAAGATAAGTTTTGTAAACGTTTGTTGTCAATGACAATTCTTGTAACTAATGGCATTCTGCATGGACAAATGCTATCTAGAAAATGCACACTATTAAACGACTTACATGCGTTCCAATGATATGCAGATGTAATTTTAGATATAGTAGAAGAACATGAAATAGGAGTGGGATGACAAGCAGAGTATACTTACTCGTTACTCGGATTACGAGGACGAACAGTTGCGCGAAGTTCGTGCATAAGCACCACCATTATTCTCAACACGGCCCATGTGAGGCAGGCTGCCCTGAAGTCTTGCAGCTCGGTGATGCATTACGGTCGTGGCTCGCCTTCCGAAATTTAGGCCAGGCATCCTGAGTTTTCTCGGCAGCAGCAGTTCTCGTCCGCAGTTGGCATTAGCTCTCACCTGTTGCATGTGCACCAGATGGAGATACCGTCCATGAGACTAGGCCCAGGCTCTTCATCTGTTGATTCGTCCTGCCAACTGCCGTCCGAATCCCCATAGTTTTCGCATGCTTCCCTTTCCAGTAGTTCCTCCTCGGTATACTCGGGCTCGTACATGTAGGGCATTATTGTAGCCATTGTGTGTTAAACAAACTAAAATAATTTATAGCAGTGGTACTGGTATCTGTTCACATGGGCTACAAGCAGCGAAGGTAGCTGACCAGAGCACTGAAACGAGTCACAGAATACTCAAAGTAACACAGAGAGAGGAATGGAATCGAAAATCTGCTGCTGTGTGTTGTGAAACGGTCTGTTTATACTTATTGAGGAAAGAGGCGTCCTGCCATTTCCGTGGCGACACGTCATTAGCTGAAGCGCAGCGAATGTTGACACAAGACGTGCTTTGGCGTTGGGAAATGGGCGGTACGAGTCTGCTGATGACAGGCTCAGGGGCGGGGATTTGATTTAGTGCCGCAAAAGCAGGTCAGCCAGGGCGATGGGGGAAAAGATAGGATTATCAGAAAATGGCGGCTCCCTGGTGCTTGTTTTCACGTGCGTTTAATGGACGAAAACTCGGGTAAGGTCCATAGGAAAGTTTTCTAAAATCGAGCCACTTAGGCTTAAAAAAACATGGCCGACCCGTAGGGACAATAAAACATTTTACTAGACCATGCCTTTAAGTGTAGATTCGTCAAATGGCACCTAATTTATAAGCCTTTAAATCATTTTGAGACACCCCCTCTAATTGTGTCCCCTCTTTACAGAATCCCACCAAACTTTGCAAACTTATTCGAGATCAGGTCAGGAATATAACTGCAAAATTACATGCAGTTCCGTTAAGTGGTGCCAAAGTTGTAAGCCATCCAAGAACTGCTTTTCACCAAACCAGTAATGCAGAGGTGTCCGCAAACTTTCACAGGACTGTTCGCGAACATTTAACAATGTTTTTTCATTGAATTTCATAGGTTTTTATTAGTGCAACTTAACCATAACGTCTCTTTAACAATGTTTTTTCACTGAATTTCATGGGTTTTTACCAGTGCATGCTATTTTCCTACAACTTACTAATATCATACTTACCGTGGCTGTGTAATATACACGGCCACGGCAGTGGCCGTGTAGTTATGATTACGTTGCTGTTTCCATGGGGAGAGCACTTTTTGGGTGGCTTATAACTCAGCTCCCCTTGGACGAATCCTCACCAATCTTTGCAAAAAAAGGGTATGGGCCACTCTGAATTTTTTTCCAAAGTTCGGTGATGTTTGGTCCAGGGGGGGGAAACGTTATAGGGGAGGGTTCCAAAATGTCTTTTTTTCCCATAGACTGAATGGGGAAAAACTTTGTGCACGGCTACAGGTCAAACTGCTGGACGGATTGGGGCTTGGTCCAGAAAGCGTGCTTTTGCAAATTTGGTGACAATGCGTGCAGTATTTTTCTTTAAAACAACCAAAAAATATGGCTCCAAAAATTAGTGATATCTATGTCCGCTCTGTGGTCACACTTCCCTGTTCGCTCCGCGGACAAGATAACGATTGGCTAATGGGCTTGTGTCATGACCGCAGACACGCAACATCTCTGCCGATTGGCTGCTGCGAGACGTGTTCAGCGTCAGATTGTTTGGCTGTGCCCGACATCTTGGATCCGCCGATAACGGAGCAACAACCAGCATACACCTGCTATATTTATAAAACTCTTTTGCTGTGTCACAGAGCGTTGGGAGAGGTTCAGACAGTAAGACATGGGTGATCAATGCATTTGTTCTGTGGTCGGTCTTCACAATGTATTATCTATGGTCATCACCGCAGCATGTCACACCCATGGATACACCCGTAGTATTATGTATCGATTGCTAAGTTGTGGGGAGTGTGTGCAGTTTCGGGTGCATGGCCGAAGGCCATGCACCCAACAACAAAGTTGTCAGTACTGGACGTGCAAGGCACTGCACACCCATCCCATGTAGTATCTATGGACATACAGCTAGGAGTGAAGCCTCTGGCCAGAAGCAGTGAAGGATACCACACTTATAGAAAAAACCCCACTACCACACATCACTGAGGTGGTTGTGGGGAGACACTGCACTCTTGGGTGCATGACCGAAGGCCATGCACCCAATAACAAAGTTAGAACCTCTTCATGATGTATTTTCTATGGCCACCTTGTACGCACAAAAAATGAGGGGTGTAATAACAGTAGCATTTCAGTCCATGCAGTGCACAGGAAACTTGTTACTGTTGTAAGGAGACGCGTAGTGGTATCGAACATTGAAATTGACAACATGCCATAATTGCAATACTTTTTCCTATGGGTATTATTATATTCATTAGTACGCCTTCATGGGTATGACATGCTACAGTGGTTGTGGCCAGGGCCTAGAGTCTTGGATGCATGGCCGTCAGCCAAAGGCCGAAGGCCGAAGGCCTTACTTTCAAGACTGTAGGCCCTGGCCACAACCACCGCAGCATGTCACATCCATGGAAGGCCATGCACCCAACAACAAAGTTGTAAGTACTGGACGTGCAAGGCACTGCACACCTATCCCATGTAATATCTATGGACATACAGCTAGGAGTGAAGCCTCTGGCCAGAACATATCACATGCTATTGGTGCACCTATGCAACAACTATGCAACATCATTAAAGGCCATGCACCCAAGACTGAAGTCATAAGCAGTGGAGTTATAAGTGAATATGGGAGTGGTGTAATGCGTTAGTTGTGTGCACGCACTAATGTCTTGGTTGGCTTCTCTTGCGTCAGTGGTTGAGTGCTCTCAGCCCGTCTCTCTGTGAGCTTTCCTTCAAGACTTTCTAGGCCGGGCGCCGGTTTCTCAACAGCACTTGGCTTAAAGTCTGTCTGTTCCGTTAATGGGAGGGAGTGTGTCTATTCAAATTCCTCCAGGGCACCATGGACTTATGGCATGCCACCTGTAAACACCACTTCTATCATTTGTTGTGATAATATTTAAATCCTCTCAACTTGAGGCCTGACATCTGGCATGAGGCATTGGACCTGCACCTTGATTTGTGACTGTAAAATACCCGTAGGCCTGAATGGGGCGGTTGGTGAACCACGCTGTTTTTCTTTCTGCGCCATCAAATCAAAAGAGGAGCTGCATAGACAAGTTTCTCTTCTCTTCTCTCTGCAGCTGACTGTGGAAAACTGTGTTCTGTGGCTTTAATTCCTGAGATGGGAGTGTCTACAAAAGAGGAAACGCTGCGTGGAGCGCGCGCAGATTCGGGAGCAGGGTCAGTCTGCATCAGTCTGCGTTGGGTCGCTGCGGGTCTTCAGGTCTGAGGAGTAAATGACGGCAACTACGGCAAGCAGGGGCCATGATGGCCCAGCTACAAGGCGTAAGACTCTGCAACAACGCCGGATGCAAAATCCTTGGACTGCATAAAAAGCAGACGCGGCCTCAAATTCCCCAAAGGTAAGCGCTGCACTCCAAAAACTTAAAATTTGTGACTTGCTAGAGTCAGAATCAGTGCTCGCATGTGGTCTTGAGGCAGCCCTTGTTGTTTCTGCCGAGAACAGCTCGCCTGCTAAATTAGACGACTGCGAGTCCCAGTCTCCATGTAACTTGCGAAACTGTGCAGCCGAGTTTGCGGCTCAGGTGTCCAACTTGACTACAGTCCCTACTTTAGACACTGGTACAATCCACGTGGCTGTAAGCATTAATACTAACATGGAGCAAGCCACAAAGCAGCTAACATTAGAAGACCTACCCCCTGCTCCACATACCTAATGGCACCCTTGGTAGGGTCAACAGGAGCGGACACATCTCCCCCAACTCACCCCGTAACTGCAGATGCTTTTCTTTTCTCCCTTTGAATTTACTGATGCCGAATTAATGGAGGCATCACAAAGTGAAGAAGGCACCGAGCTCCAGTACGATCACAACGCTTCCAAATCATCTGCGGCTCCCATAAAGCCGTCAGAATGTGTTGATATCACAGACTGTCTGATTACGACCTTAATCCATCCAATGGCTCTATCAACATGCTGAATAAAAGAAAAAAGGATAAATTAAGTATTCCTCCAAATGTTGGATTCGAGATGACATCATCGTCTTTACAACATACGCCAGACAAAGTAAAGGGAACAAAAGAAAAGCCGACCCAAGATCGAACGGGACCTGATGAGCTGAGTTATACTGGTAGCTCTCACCTTGGCATTCAGAGCTGGAAAAAATACTCGAATGGAACCCAGATTATTTTAAAAGTGTCTGGAAACACCTCAGGAACATGCACAAATGAAGTGGTTAGCGAATACACTGCAGCAAATGTCTCAAAGCAGGGCTTGCACTCTAAACCGAGTGCACTTCAAAATGGAAAGGTTACCATTTAAGTGGGGATGAGCATCGTGAGTCGATATCGAAACCAAGTCTCTCTTCTGCAGCTGCAATACAGATCTATAACAACGTGTTAGCGGCATCCTCAACTGCGTTGCTTCCATTTTTAAAGATGTACAAAGCCCTGCATGAAACCTTAAAGGATCAGTCATTGCTCATCATCAGTTTAAAAAAAAAAATGGACAAGTTTGAATCTACGACCACATTTCTTCAAAGTCAACTACTACGTGAAGCGGACCACACGATACGTTGGCAAGCGAGGTTAAGTGACCTTGCTGCTCGACACCACTGCCAGAATGACACACTGACAGAAGGGCTGTTGGAAGCAGTGAAATGGATGCTTCATTCCGACTCAGCAATGCCTCAGAAAGGAATAAACCAATCAGTCCATGTCTTGAAATCTGTTAAGCTAACAGATGGGTCGTCACTCCAGCAACACCGGCAAGGCTCCTAGCCCTGTCTGTAGAAGGACAAATCACAAGGCATGAAAAAGTCAGTCTTGAAAAACACTGACCAATGCAGTAATTTTAGTGAAAAAGCTTCACAAGAGGAGGACAATCGAATAAACCAAGAGTCTTCATCAAGTACTCCTGAGAATAATTCAACAAGTGGGAATGAAGGTCCAACTGAGGCTCTTGTACAGAATAGTAATGAAAGTCAACAAAATACTAGAATAAATCCAAGTCTAACCTCGGTAAATTCACTGGTCTCATTTGGGATCTTTGACGGAGCAGCCAGATCCATTGCTCTAAGCTTGATGCCCAACCAAAAAACCTCTAAAAAAAATCCCAACTCGCAGGAAGTGTCTTCCAGTAAGGGAATTCTGGGGGCAAAAAGATCCCATGCTGCTACAATGCAAAGGAAATACATAAGAAACATACCTCCTCAAACAAAACCAGGGTTGTTCGCCCGAAATGAGATGTCCACATTTTGCAATCGACCAGGAAATGAAAGAGATGACAATCTGTCATCCCACCAATGTCACTCACTGTCTCCTCAAAATAAACAACGTTGTGCTGACTCGGAAGTAGAGGGGACAATGAGCATGTCCCAGGGGTCCGTAACTGACCTATGTGATCTCTCGATGTATTCTGTGGAACCTCAGGAGAATTCATTGGTTCTGCAAGATGTGAGAAGTGACACTGCAAGTGTTAGCCAGCCAATGATTACCAATCTGGAAGTGCTGAGGGAAAAGCATGTGGTCGCATATAGGAGACCTGTTGAAAAAAATATTGGGAGAAGTATCGACAAAAATGTTACTTCCATCGCAAAACTGAATCCCAAACAGACATTAATCCAGAAAAAGAGTCAAAATCACTACTCCTCTTGTGGTCACTTGGCTTCAAGCTGCAGTAAAGCATCATCAGTTTGTAAACTAAGACTTCAAAATCTCCATGCAGATGATGGCAAGTTAAATTTGAATCGTCACAATGTGATGAAACTATTTAACTGCATTCCGTCACTCCGTACAATTGTGTCTGATGACATGAAAATCGTTGAGTACGCAACCGACATGTGCTGTGATCAAGTTCTTCTTCATATCACTTCTGCCTCGGTTCGCAATTCTGTCTGAAAGCAGCGGACGAACTACTAGTCTTCGGCTTTGACATTACTATTGAACCAACAGTTGGAGGAACTTGTTTGGGAAGTCAAAGTACGAGGAGTGGATTGCAGGAGACCCAAGCCGAAAGATGTGTCACGGTACGAAAAGCGATGAAAACTTTCGACAACACACGAAATGGTGGTGACAACTCCCACACAAGATTCAAACACATGGAACACAGTCTGAGTAACAAAGAGACTTGTAATTAGCCACAACAGGAGACGAGGGGCATCCTGTGAGACTTTCTATATGGAATACAAGAGGTTTCGTCCATTTATTTAACAACTGTGAGATTGGAATGGAATCCCGCCATCAAGAATACAACAGGAAGACCTTCATCGGGTCTCCTGATGTTAATAAAAATTAATCCCTGGTGGTCTATTATAGAATCATTTTGCCCAAACCCATTCTTTCAAGGAGCTGTGTTATGGACTGACGATGCAAACGTTCTAACAAGGAAACATTTGCTTGTCTTAAATGGATATTGGAATCCGCAAAAAATGAGTAGTAAGAAGTTTGTTAACACAGTCACTCGCCACATTGATGAGGCCCTAATTACATACAGGAACCTCTCCATTATATGTTGTGGGGACTTAAACTGTTCATGGTTTAAATTTGACCAAATAACCCAGTCCTTCAGACCACTAACTGATGATGAGGAAACGGCAAGGGGCCATATGTGGAGAAGTGCTCTCAATACTCGAGATTGTTCAATGGTAAACGGAAACGTGAAAGGTGACCAACCTCCACACTCTACTTGGTCAAACTCTAAATCACGGTCTATCATTGACTATTTTTGGATATCCCAAAATCTATTTAAACAAGATCTGTCGCTTGTTGTATGTGAAACGTTAAATAGTGACCATGATCTCCTACGACTTTCCTGCATGATTGAATGGCCACAAAGTACCAAGAAATATTCTATTCCGCTAATGGCCAATGCAGGTGAAAACTGACTTTGAGTCAATGGTTCTCAAATACAGTCCATGAATCAACATCTATCCAATCAGAGCGCTGTGTTGTCGGTTGATTGTGTGCCGCTTCTTTCTAACTTTAGTTTCATTAAATCATCTGTCAGGATAATGGGTACAACCCATAAACATCACTCCACTATGCTAATTACAAAAGTAGAGACATCAGAGTGTTAAAAAGGACAAGATCATCGAAGTTTTGTGGGATGGACATAAAAGTCACAATCAGAGCACAAAGGCAAAATTATAGAAATTGGTTGAGATCCCAAAAAACGATAATTGAGCAGGATAGAGCAGAAACCTTTATGAAACATCTGGTCACAATGAACTCGCACGAATTTGGACAATATTAAACTCAGGAAATTCACAACATTTTGCCACAGTGGCACATGAAATTGACGCTGCAAAGTGGGAATGCCATTTTGTGAACATCTTCTGTAAACCATCAAGTGAACCAACGATAGATCTTCAGAACAAGATTACAACTTGGGACATGTAGATTTCTTTGGCTGATATCGAATCTGCCATACATGGCCTAAAATGTTCACATGGCACGGGCCCCGACATGATACCTCGTAACCACCACATCTCAGAAGCCAGAACTAGCCTTAAGTGGTTACCCGTGAAGCAGAGAATTTCCCTAAAAACGCTTGCCCTCACGCACAAATGCCTAGCCAACAAGGCTCCGATCTATCTCTGCAGTCGGCTTTCGCGCCACTCCACTGCCCGTCCACTAAGAACTGCCCAGACTAACTGCCTTACTATCCCCAGGTTTAAGCTCCAAAAAGCCGGAGGCACCAGCTTCCCTGTCCTAGCCTCCAAACTTTGGAATACCCTCCCCGCTGCCATCAGAGCTGAAGACTCCTTCAACACCTTCAAGAATAAAACCAAATCCTGGCTCTTTGACCAGCAATAGTTGTGTCAGACATTTGTCCTACTTACCCAGCCCGCCTGTTCCCTTACATGATTTCCGGGCTGCTACCCTCCCAACTACCTCAGGGATACTTCCTCTGCTGAGCCTAGGGATACTGTACCCTGTGTAATATTTGTAATTATTAAGTTTGTTTTTTGCTGTTTTGACACACTTTTATTGTAATTTATATCCCTGTATGTTCTTTTCTTGCAACCTTGTACAAATTGCGCCCTGATGCCCTTGGGCCTGTTGGTTTGCGCGTTATAAATAAACAAATACAAATACAAATACAAATAACAAATGGGATGTTAAAAAAGAATGCTGTCGAATGGGCTGTGTTCATTGAGACACTTTTCTCATTGTTATCCTCTTAAATGGTGATTCCAGTTCTTGGTGAGAAGCTATAATTGTTCCAATCTACAGAAAGGGCAATCGGGCAGAACCAAACAACTATCGCCCGATTGCCCGATTTGGACACTATTGGTAAAATCTTTGCGTCCTTATTATGCCAAAAATTGGTCAAGTGGACCCAGAGTGAACAAATCAATGACATCCGGCAAACTGGATTCACCAAGGGAGTCTGTGTGGACGTTAATCTTCTGATATTAAACATACTAAAACTTGAACATTAAAAGCAAAGAGGAAAATACACTTGGCCTTCATCGACTTACGCGGTGCATTCGATAGTGTAAAACGTGGATTGTTATGGCATAAAATGGTTGATTGGAATTGTCCACAAAATCTGATTGCACCGTTAAAAGCGTTACATTTTGATACTGCCATTCGAATTCACCTAAACAATCAGGGCGAGCTGTTAAAGAAGGAACCCATTAGAAAAGGTGTGAAACAGGGATGCCCCTTAGCTGCTGAGCTCTTCAAACTGTTCATTTCTGATTTGCCAAAACATCTAGAGTCTGTATGCTGTTTCCCACCAAAAATAAACAACATGGAAATTCAGTGTATAAGTTATGCTGATGATGTTGTCCTAATGGACTCAACGGAGATTGGCCTACAACGGCAACTAAACAAGTTACAGGAGTATTTGAAAATGAATTAATTGGAATTGAACTCTGACAAAACCAAGATAATGACAATCAGTGCAGGCAGCACAAAAAAGCAGAGAGCGTTTAAGTGGTACATCAATGGAACACCCCTAAACTTGATACATTCCATCAAATATCTCGGCACAATGTTCAATACATCTGTAAATTAACATTATTTCAAACTGGACTTGGTGAATCGAATGACTCAATTCAGCATTCAATGTTTTAAGATATACAAGTCATATGGCAAATTTAGCCTTACACCGGTTCGTATCTTTTATGTTCAAAAAGTTATACCGGCACTCACATTTGGATCTGAATCTGGGTGGAACCTATAATTTAAGTTTTGGCAGAAGTTGAAGGCCTATTTTGGCGAATGTTGTTGAAGCTACCAGTTTACGTATCGATGATTCAACTACGATACGAGTTATCATTGAATTCTTGGCATACATGTGTCATGTGGCAATCTCTGATGGCGTTACGCAAGTTGAACCTGAACCCAATAACTCTGGCATATCAACTAATTGTAGCAAAATCAGATCAAGGGAGGTCTGTACTTTTGGCCGAATGGTGTCAGGTGATGGAAGAAACTTTAACAATTGCCGACCTAACTCTAGCTGACCTAATACTACGACCACAATGTGTCAAAAAGAAGTTTGAGTTCTGGAGTTGGATTCAGAATTACGACCAGAGACTAACAATGCCAACAATGCTGTATTCAGGAATCGGAGCCCATAAACTAAATGTCCAGTGTCGCTATTTAACAAACTGTCCATCACACACCATCACGACAAATTTTTAAGACTTCGTCTGAATGCGCTACAGACCAAAGAGAAGCAATCTCGTCGCCACACTAATGAAGTGCACGACAATCTTTGTTGATTCTGTAGCCATGAGATCGAAACTACAGACACTTACTTCCTGGATGCCCGGCGTTAGTCGAACATCGGATGCGCCATTTAGGTTGTTTCATCCCTGCTACTTTGAACAATCAAAATTGGTGGCCATATGCATCTTCTGGCCAAAACGTTAAAATTGACTTGTGCTGTTGTTGACTTTATGGATTCACTAAAGTTAAATGAAAATTATGTAACATAATATAGTTCTTACAACGAGATCTATATTATACCATAAGGGGGTGGTTTACTCAATGGGTGCTTTAGTTTGGACTGAGAAACTGAAGTTTTTGTTTTTGTCTTTGAGATGACTGTGTAATAAAAGTTTGACTGTCTGTCTGTTTACATTCAGGCCTTGTCGAGCTGTAGTTTCAATATAAAAAAAAGAAAAATGTCTTGGTTGCATGGCTGCAGACGATGGTCCCAACAGTAAATGTATAAGTAGCTAATTTACAAGGAACATGGTTTGGATTTGCAGCAATGGTTGTGGCTAGGAAGTACTTTGGTCGTAAGGCGTAGGTCGTAGGTTAGACACTGAAGATGCAAGGGCCAACCTCCAGCCACTGTAGCATACTGCTACCATAGATTAGACATGTACATTCGCATGTGTAGAAAATGACTGCCAATATACTTAATCCTTACTTTGTTCAGAATCCACTTATATTTTTTAAATGCTTTCCGTATCCCTTTTTTAATTTCTGTGATAAAAGAAAACGTTATGTTAGTCTTTGCATTTTAAGAAAACCTACTACATTACATAATAGACAGTTTACCTTTTTTTTTACCTTCATATTTATTTTACAAACCAGTGTACTGTGCATTGTGCTCATTTTCTGTTTTTGCTTTTCTAATCCTTGGGCCTGGGGAAAAAACAATCCTTGTCGGATTAAAAAAAACTTCTTTTCCTATGGTACTAACTACTTCATTGTTTCCTTTGAGTGTTTCCTTCATCTTTCTGATTAATGTCATGTTTGTTGCCTTCCTGCCGATTTTTAACAACAGTTACATACCTGTAGGTGTATTGTAACTGTGCATTTGTTCCTACAGATCTGTGATATTCATTTATTTGTGTTGTTGTAATATCCTCTTGGGGAGTTAGATACCTATTGGGGTATTCTGTTTGTCGTCTTTCACATCATTTTTTGGCAATCTTGAAGTACAGATTATTTGTTAAATTTTGGCTTTAAGAAGATTAAATACGCATTTGTAAGATTAGCTGGCAATCTTTGCTTTAGAGTAATGGTGCTATCATTACTTTCGAACCATCCACATTTCTTTTTAATGTATGCAGTGTAGTGACCTGCATTGGTTGTAATTCCTGCATGGTAGATTACATCTATTGTTGTAAAGGTTTTCTTTCCAAGTGACACTTGACCATGTGTGAATCCAGTCAGTTTGCAGTTGTTTTTGGTACCATCTGCATTATAACGTAGAAGCATAAATATTATGTAGGCACTATGTGATTGTATCAGTAAGGTGGAGCGGGTTGTCTGAATTGCAAATAGTACATAATCTGCCATGGTTTGCATTCTGTAGAAGTAGCTGAAATGGAATGCTTTCACAATTTGGTATGGAAACATACACAAATCGCTCATTTGGGATTTCTTCTTGTATCACATTGCTACAGAGAGTGCATGTATGTTTCCACATGTACGAAATCTGGAAGATTTCATTTACAGGTATGCTTTTGTTTTCCAATACTAATAGTAAGTACATTAGAAATTTGTGTGGATCTTCTTGTGAGTTCAGAGTGAACCTCACCATTACAGCACAGTCGTCCAATTCTTGCCGTATTCCATGAACACTGTATGTGTTGTCAGAATTGCTTGTTGCATTTCTATGAAGCACTGACATTTGTAAACACAATTTGTCTGTACTGTGCAAATAAATATTGTTAACGATTGGTGGCAATTGAAACAGAATATTCATTGCTACATTTGCATAGCAACTTACCCCACTTTAATTTGCAAAATTGAATGGACCAGCTAGTTCTGTATCTGAGTGCATTTTTTGGAATTTCTGTTCCTTCTTTGCCGACGGCCCTGGTTTACATTCCCTAATAGGTTCTTCTTTGTTTGTGGTAATTGCTGAAACTTTAGCTTCTTTTCTTTTCTTTGAGAAATTTGCTGTTGGATTCTGTTGCATTTCTGTTTCATTTAGTTTTCTTTTACCATGCTTTACTTTATCTGGAACAGGATATTGTTTCAGATGAAGGGTGTACAGTGAACACAGTCTATTGTATTCTAGAATGCAAGGAATATCAGCTTTCACTTTACTTGCATAAAAGTTCATTAGCAATAGACCGTCAAGTGTACGTAAGCGTGATAATGCTATGTAGCTCATGCCTTCCTTAAAGACTGTGTTTCGTATATCTATCAATGCTTTGTCTAGGGTAAGACCTTGGGATTTATGAATGGTAACTGCATATGCAAGAGTTAGAGATACTTGCTCTCTACGTACATACATGTCTTTCAAGAGAAGGAATCGAGCAATTGAGCGCCCTATCCTTTTCACTTCTGAAACTTTATCAAAGCAAATATTGACAAACTGAATGTTGCTGTCACGTGGGTATGATTGAAAGCCAACAACTGTACCTAGTGCTCCATTAACTAGCCCTTGCTCGACGCCAAGGTTACGTTTGAGCATTACTCTACAATTTAAGGATAATTTTAATATTTTTTCCAACCTAGCTGTGTTGGAGATTGAATTTTATAAACTATTTAGTCTTGTTGTGGCTTGTTCACACATGGGTACTGTCATACCATGTGCATCTAGTTTGTCTGTGGCGCTAATATCCATTATTGGTCGAATTTCTTTATTTAACATTGTTTCATTGAATTTGAAACAGCTTGCAAGAGTTGCCATTAAGGCCATACAATTGACATTTGTGTGGCCTATTTGTCCCATAACATCAGTTGCACATGCATTATCGCCATAAAGTGCATGAATGTGCCGGTTTTTCAATACAGCTTGTGCTTCTTGCGATAGTACACCAACTCTAATACTTTTTAAGATGTTGGCATAAGTGAGATCTGCAGATTGCTGCATGTTCTCAGTTAATTCTCTGTATTGGAAAAGTTGCCAAAGGTTGACATTACCTATGCTACAACAGTTATCCAGCAGAGTTTGTGGCCTAAGGTTTTAAAAATAGGTTCACCTTTTACTGGTGTTAATTGTAGAAGATCTCCAAAAACGATAATGTGTTTCCCTGCAAATAGTTCTTTGTTGTTACTTTTGAGTACTTCTTGCAATCTGAGGTGAATCAAAGCCAACATTAGGTTGGAGACCATGCTCACTTCATCTATTAGTAGCATTTTCATTTGTTTTAATACTCTGCGTAATTCCATTGCAGCTTCTGCAGAAAGTTTGTAATAGTCTAATTTATTTTGATGCTCTACTGGAAGCAGTAGTAATCGATGTAAAGTGACACAGCCTATGTTGTAGGCAGCTAAACCTGTGGGGGCCATTAAAACAGCTGACAGTTTGTTGTTTGTCAATTGTTGAAGGAACTTGCTGATGATTTTGATTAATAATGTTTTCCCTGATCCAGCTTCACCACTCACGTACAGCAGTATAGGTTTGTAATTTTGGCAGGTACATTCTTTATTTTCGTGTTGTACATCATGTACAATTTGTTTTGTTACGTCTTCAAAAATGGTGCGCTGGTCTTTGTTAAGTTATTCTTGTTGTACATTTAAGTCTTCTGTATTTTCTTGATACTGATACATGATGTTTTTTACTTCTGCCAGAGCTACTTCAGTCTCAATTGCTATTAGCGGTTGTCCTAGTGGTTCTTGACTTCCTATTACAGAAGGTTGACTACTGTTGGAAGAGTCCTTATTTAGTTGGGCCTGAAGTTCTTCTTCCTGTTGCTGCTCATTGTGTAACATTGTTTTGTATTGCGTAAAGTTCACATCGGTGATAGAGCTTTCATTTGCTTTGAAAGCATCTTCATAGAAGTCATAGTTTTTTAGTAACTTCCTCTTTTCTCCATGGTTTGAAAAGTTGTAACAAATTCTGATAATGGTTCATTCCAGACAAAATAATAATAATAACTTTTGTCTGGAATGAACCATTATCATTGAACACTGGAAGTGTGGTTGACATTTCCATTACACAGAATTTGTATCTGTTTGCTTTTGATCCCATTAATTGTTTTTTTAGAAAGCATATTTTTTATCCTAAAAATGGAACAGTTGCTGCACTTTCTTCACATTTCCCTTTAAAAAAATGTAAATGCACTATTTTTAGAGCTGTATTGAGCTTTATTAGTATGAATGAATGTATGAATGTCTGTTATATAGGATGTGTTTTACAAAATGAATTAATTAAAGACTTTTTTACAATCTATAACAAAATAAAATGAATTTTTGATGTAATACCCTTGTTCTTCAGTTGCTCTCGTGTTTCCGGCACCACCACCTGTTTCATATGTATTGTTTTACCTCTAGGTGCCGGGTTTGGAGGTTCCCACCATTGTTTGTTGGTGTAACATATCGTGCAACAGCAGTTGAATTGCTTGCAATGTACTGCACATCTATATTTGCATTCCATAAGAGGGCAATGATTGCATTGTAATCATTGATATATTTTGATTCTTCCCTTCTTTTTATGTAATGTGTGTTCTTAGGTGATTTACCATTAACACTATGTCAAGCTGAAGACATGAAGTTGTTTACTTCACCTGTTTCTGTAACTGATCTAGGGAAACCAAAGCCGCATTTGGTCTAGTATTTTTGTTTTTGTATTTGCGGCGACAATATTTGCCACATTTGTGTCTTTGAAATTGTGAAATCTTCCTATGCAGCTCACTATGTGTCTGTTGTGAAGGGATTTCACAAGTGACATATTTTTGGATAAACTGCAAAACATTGCTATCATTGTCGTGACCAAATTTCGATGCACCTTTGATCCATAACAGCATGTGAATATGTAGTGCTCCTCTCGCTTAATATTCTTTTCTCCAAAAGAAGTGTTCCACTTCTCCAAGGGGAGGAACAGATTTATTGCAAATAAAGTGTAGCATGGCAATGAAACGATGATGGAAATATCTTGACACATTAACTAGATCTAGAGAGCAAAGTTCCCCAGGTGTTAATATATCTATGTTGTTTTTGTTGCTGTTTGCCATGCATAGGAACTCATGTAAATCTTCCCATGCATATTCTGCACAACTTAGCGTAACAAACCAAGTCGGTGGTACAAGGTTTCTGATCATACAATGCACGTCTCTGTGCCGTCGGAACCAGTATTCCTTTGTACCACGCATGCTTGCAAACAAATTTGTTATACTTGATTGTAAAACCTCATCTTCTTCCTGTACTTTTTGTGTTAACTGCGTAGCTGACATATTTTGAAAGTGGGTTCCAGATCTCAAAATATGTGCAACTCCATAACATAGTGTTGCTAATTCACTATCATAGAGTAGGTGGAATTCCACATTTTGTCTAAATCTGGGATCTTGTGAATACATTCGTAAAGAGCAGTATTCTGAGGCCCCAATCTGAGTGGGTCTATCATCGTATCTTCCACCTTTGCCAGTAGGAAATAGCAGTGGAAAAGCACGTGCCTCTATACTTTTTTCCCGTATACTTATTGGTGACCCTTTGGTTTGTCGCATTTGGTAAGTTTCTAGTGCATCATCTATGCTTTCATTGGAATGCAATGGATGAATTGTGTAATGGTCCAAAAGAGTGGATACTGTAGCAGGATCCAGAAGTTCGAATTGTCCAGTTTCTGATGGCTCTTGAATTATTTCTGTTGTTTCCCTTAAGCTTTCATCAATATTTATTTCCTTGTAGTACTCGTTATTGTCTTTTAGATATTGCAATGCTTGTCTAACTTTATGTAAGTCCACCAGTTGTTGCCAATTTTGTCCTTTGTTGGTACACCATTTACCAAGACTATTAAAGAATGCTCTATTGAACGTTGCACTCCTAAAGTGTGTGCATTTTCCGTTAGATCTAATGGCAAATAAACGACTTTGTCATGAATGCCTTTCACCAATTCAGAGGAAGGTAATTTTGCTGTTTTTGGATGAAGGCGTATAATTGCTTGAAATGGGTGAACTGTTTGAATTATTAGGCTCTCATACAAATGGAGTTGTTGCAGGATTTTTGGTAGCGCGAACAATTCCAAATTATTTGTAATAGAACGTGAAGGAGTGTGGTTGTTGTCTAATTTTGTAGTACAGTAACTGCAACATATTAGGCGTTCAGTTAGTTCATATTTGTTTTCTGCTAAAAGGTAGAGAGCTAATTCAAATCATTTAGAGTATTCGTTGTCTTCTATTTTGTATGCTATGTCTACATTTTTTGTGTTGCTTTTGTAAAACGTTCTACGGCAACACACACATACATGGTTTGGAACTTCAGCCAATGACCTTTTAAATTTTACTATTTCTTTTCTGTATGTGTGTAATAGAAGGTTGCTACGTGCAGAATTGTTGCTACTATGTTCTAAAGCTATTGCATTTTGTAAGTGTCTTTCACTTCCAAAATACTTTCTCTGAATACGGTCAATTTCTTCATGTATGTGTTTGGGTGTACCATGCAGAACAGTGTTATTTAAATTGCTTAATTCTGAAGCTGGAGTTTTTGCATAGTATATTTTATACACTAGATTTCTTAGACTTGAATTATGTATTGATATCCTTTTGATATCATGGAAGGTGCTTTTGCAAATAGGCCCAGAAATGCAGGCTAATGAATGTCCTTGTAGTCCTGTGTATTTGCGCACTAGACAAATATCCATATTTTGCAGCACTTTCATTTTACTTTTGTCTTTACCTTTTACATACTGTTTGAGGAACTGACGTAAAAATTTGAAAGCTTTGTTTGGAATCGCACACATTGATGTGTATGGCCATTTGTGTACTGGACGGTGTAGTTCTGCTGAATCGAGAGGTCATTCTGAGTTTACAAAGGATACTTTTGTAAGCAGTGTTTCTTGTTCCATGATGGTAGTATTGATTTTCTCATACCCTTGTCCACTGCTATGGATGGCAATTGTGTTTGTTTGATTTTGTTTGTATGTTTCTTCTTTAAAATATGGTTCTGTGGTTGTTGTGTGACTCCATTCACCACCACAAACATTTAAAACATTATTTTTGTTCACATTCCGTTTATTGCTGAGTTTCTTTTGTAGTTTGGTACTTCGTTTTTTTAGTGCTTTCATCCTATTTAACACTAATATAAACAATTTCCTTTTCTGAAGGATTGCTCTGTCCACGAGAGCTTGTAGGATTAACTTTCTACGGTAGGTTTTAAGGGGTGAGGATGATTTCAGTCCTCTTTTTAGTAGATTCTGAAGGACTATGTGGCGAAACATTTTTGATAAAATACTTTTTTTACTATGGGTTCTTGTTACACTATCAGGATTAGTAGGAGCATTGTTACCTGTACTATTAGCCGATTTTTTGCCAACATTTTTGTGTTTTGTGACACATTTTGATGGAGGATGTAATGTTTCGGTAGTGGAAGCATCTTTTGTTTTGCTAATTGACTGCATTAGCTGGTTTCTTCCACCATTCTCTACAAACTCTACAACAGATGGATGCTTAGATTGGGCACTTTTATTTTTAGTTGCTCTACTTCTGCGTTCCTTTCTATTGAGTAGCTTTTTGGTAGGCATTCTTTGGTGTCTGTTGAATAACAGAAGTCATACTTTTGTCTGTTGTATAATGTATGTGTGCTGTGTGCATGCGTGCATGAGTCTGATGGGGAAGCTCTTTGTTATGGTGTGTGAATGTGCATTAGACTGTTTGTATACTAGTGCAATGTGCTTCAGATGAGAATACAAATTGGGCTAGTGGTGATGAGAAGCATTATTGATAAACAAAATGCCATAAACTTGCTACAGAACCTACATTTCTAAATCTAACCTTCTAAGGATTACGTACGTTATTTGAGTTCCAAACACACATGGATTGTGAGCCAATCTGCCTGTTATTCTTTGTTCAATAAATGGATATTTGTAGGTAGAATGGTTCAGAAATCAATGTTTGCTTTGGTGCCCAAATTAAACAAATAGCCCATGTAGCCTCTTTGAGGAGTAGTTACAATATAAAGGTAGTACCAGGTTTCTTCGGATATGTCGTCTGTTGATTCTTAGGAGAGTAGTCTTCACTGCGATTCAAAAAAACAAAATTAATTACTTTGTGTGTTGATAGTGCTGATACTGCACACATTCATTGTGCATTGTTCGTCAGAGCATTCTCCTTTCATATTTAAACCCAGTGCATTTGTGCATTTCACTTCACTCTGTGCAGGCTTTGCATGGTATTTGGAATATGTTACTTGCAAGTCCTTCAAAATTGCTAACATTTTTTATGTTATGAAAATGCCTTTTTTTTTTCCAAGGTGTACTATCAATAGGAGAGAGGCTTGTAAGCGATAGGGCAAAGTGGTAGATGGGAAAACATGTTCTACTTGCAATTTAAAAGCACAATGCCAAAAAATTGGGAGACCCTCAGAGGGAGATGTCACCACAGCAATCGGGAGCACTTACTTTTGTCATACGATTACATTGCAAGTAGCATTACTGTAGGCCGTACACAGTATACAACTCCGACATTTTCTAATACAAAATCGAGTTTTGCCGTAAATAGGCATCCTTGCAACGTATAGGTTGTGCGGAAGACAGTAAGAAGTTGTGCGGTTTGTCAATGATAAATCAGACATCTTGGACTTAAAAGGGGGAGCATTAGTATGTATTGCCTATGCACATTTAGCAGCATTCATTTTTTTTAAATTAAATCATAAAGGTTGCACATGTTCTCCGATTGAAATATACATACCTGCACTCTATACTCATGCATGTGCGCATGCATGTAGCTGTACGTAGAAATCCGCAACACTTGCACAGTAGCTTCTGAAGTAGGTGTTTTGCATTGATATGTGACTTCCATTCAGAATTATCGACAGTAATTTTGAAGTGCGCAATGTTGATGACGGAGTTACATTTAGCGATTTCCAATGTGATTGGTGGATGGTTGTGTGACTGCTTACTTGTGTCCAATGAGGCACCGGTTTTGCTACTGCTGTGGAAAGGGTGAA